>NC_138067.1:31673493-33062115 GCF_964194185.1 Rhinolophus hipposideros | reverse complement strand
GCCTGGCAGCTGGGCTGGCTACACCAGACCTCACTGTAAGGGTGTGGAGGGACAAAATAAACCTTCTCCTCGGCAGACAGCGGGTGGGTGACAGGTAAAGTTATTGCTGCTACTGTCGTCATTATGAGCGACCATGCTCATGTGGGTATCTTGTCCCTATGTCCTTATGCCTAGGAGGGCTGCTGTAATTAAGAGCAGCCCCAGGTGCAGAAATGAGACCTGCTGTCCACCCGTGTAACCTCTGGGACAGGAGGACCCCTCCTAGGCTGCAGGCTCCGCTCGCCCTGTGGCCACCCTCTCCTCCTCAGGCCTCACCCTCCCTGGCCACCCAGTGCTTAGCTTCCCAGGTCCTTCCTCGTGGGCTGTCAGTGCAGATTCTAAGCACACACTCTCTGGTGGGCAGTTGTCTACACCTGTGTTCCCCACTGCACTGAGGCTTATGGGTGATGTTTACCTGGAAACCTCAACCCGCCCTCCTCTACTCAAGCTTCCCCTCCCCATGGCTCCCCATCTCTCTCAGTGCCAAAGCCAAACCCTTACCATGGACTGCAGCCCATGCCAGCACCCCAGCTCTGGAACAGCACCCTGCACATAGTAGGTGCTTAATGAATACTTGTGACTGTGACGGGGGTAGTAAGAGGGAAACAGGCTGCTCATGGACAGCCTGGCTCAGAGTCTCCTGGCCCCCACAGGAATAGGGCTGAGGCACAGGGGCAAGGGGAGTCTGGTTCGGCCCCAGGGGGGAGTCTTGGGGTCTGAGCCCATGTTCAGGCAGATGACCAGGGGCTGAGCCCCGAAACAGAAACATGCCACCTCCTGCCACTGGTAGAAGATAAGCCAGGCCTGCCCTGCCAGGGGTCTTTGAGGCCTGGGCGGGAATGGGGGCTCCAGGCTGGGGAATATGAGATTCAGGGAGATAGGGTACTGACACCCGGCAAGGGGGTGCTGCATCCATATCCCGCCCCCCAGCCACCACCACTTCCTCCTGTGGCCAGCGTTGTAACCGACAGACGGAACTTGGGGGGCTTAACTGCTCCGGCCCAGGGGGCCACGCCCAGTGGGAGCCGAGGGTGAGCCAGGAACTCCCTGCATGGCCTCGCAGGGCAGGAGGGATCCCAGGCAGCGCGGGGGGCCTCTCCCAGCCTGGCCCCTGCAGGCAGGAGTGAACTCCAGCAGTAATAGTGACAACAGTCGCAGCAGCAGCATGCGGAGCGGCTGCCACAGCAGGCCCAGTTCTAAGGATTTAACCACAAAGCACTTTTGATCCCCGATTCATCAACTTAGTGTTACCCTATTTTACAGATGGGGAAACTGAGGCAAAGGGAGGTAGAGAAACTGGCCCAAGGCCTCACAGCTAGGAGAGTGGACAGGTGGCCTGCCTGCTCCCTTCTCCTGTGCCCTGCCCTGAGCCCAGTGTTCCCTACGCTCCCCCACCCACTCTGTGAAATGGGGAGGGGGTTCGAACCTAGGTCTGCAGACTTCCAGGCCTGAAGCCTTGTCTCTTCCCTCACCTGGCCTCAGTTTCCCTCCCTGGCCCTGTATCACAGATAGACTGAGGTCTGGTGAAGCCCTGCCTATCCCTTGCATGCCTTTCTGCATCCATTCCCTGATCGCCATGTGACTGCCATGTCTGCCCCCAACTCCAACCCTCAGCCCCTGTCTGTGCCCTGAGGCCAGGGCCTGGGCTCTGCCAGCTATTCGCTCCGTGGTCCAGGGTAAGTATAACCCTCTCCACCATATGGAGGCGCTGCCTGCCTCCCTGGCTGTGGTACAGGGTCAGCAGGGGTGCAGAGTGGCTGGCACCCCTCCCTCCAGGAGCTGTGTCCCCTTTGGCTTAGATCCCTGGGACACATTGGATAGCCCTCAACAGTTTATGAAGCTCTGCCAGGACCCTCCTCAGCACAAGCCTGTGAGGAAATTGGTTTCTCTCTACAGATGAGGAACTGAAGCAGAGAGTACTACACAAGCCCTCACCTGGCCCCATCACAGGCCTTGAGCCATCAGCCCACACAGCTGCTCAGGGTAAGGCAGAACCAAGGCCGGGTTGGGGTCCTGGGCATATGGCTCTGGGCCTTGGTTTACAGATCTGGCAAGTGGGTACTGATGCACTGACCTTGTAGTGCTGCTACGAGGAGTGAACGAGAAGGACTTTGTAGGCGGTGAAGACCCCCCAGGTGTGGGTTATTCCCAGGAGCACTGTGACTCCTTCTACCAGTTCCTGAACACCTGCCACGTGCTGGATCAACCGTGAGCAAACAGGTCCAGATGGGTGTGTGTATGTGTGTGTGAACATCCTGGGTGGGGGGTGGACACAAATCTCAGATCTCATGAAGAGCTACGGTGCTACAGGACACACACTGGCAGGTGGGCATAGGGGTGGTCAGCAAGGGCTTCTTGGAGGAGGAGGCAATATTAAAGCTGTGACTGTGAATAGGGGAGACCACTTCGGGCAGAAGGAACTGTCAATGCAAAATCCTGGAAAAGAAGGAAAGAGTTGGCGGGTTCTGGTGCTGCAGGGGAGGACGGTGGGGGTTGGGAAGGAAGAGGGGTGGGAGTATAAGGCAGCTGGCTCGGCACCTGGGAAGCTAAGCAGAAGACTGGGCACTGCACTGCAGCTCCTGTGGGTGGCCACCACCACCAGGCAACCTCCGCTGGGTGCCACCTGCTAGGCCTTGATCAGGATCCTCCTCTGCCCTGAGCTTGCCCCCTCTCTTGGGCCAGGACCACGGCCAGTGGGCTGGTCCCCCAGCCCTGTCCCCAGGGGCAGGGGCCGGGCAGGGCGAGGCAGAGAAAGGGGAGGCGGAGGAGGTGGGAAGAAAGAGCGGGGCCTGAGAAAGCCCAGGCCGGCTGATAGGGGAGAGATTGGTTTCAGCCGGACCCACGGGCCTGCCAAGTCCACATCCTATCGCGCGGCCTGCACTTACTCAACATTCATCTCCGCTCAGCTCGGAAACTTTATCAACGCTGGAGGTTGGCGCCATCTCTGGGCCTGGCCACTCCCCGCCCTCCGATGGGCCCGATAGCCACTGATAGATTACACGAGATTGTTTCACTCCGAGGACCGATTACTAATACTCCCGGGGGAGGGGACACAGACCACGTGGCCTGAGCCGGGTGGGGAGGGGCCAGGCCACTCATGAGCTGGGGCGGGGGCAGAGGGGGGTCAGGGAGAACACACTTGGGGCCACGTGGCAAAGACCCCGGCATGTGACTGGTGGGAGGTGAAGGGGCAAAGCCACAGTGTGGGGTGAGGGTGGTGGTCAGGCCGTGGTGCGTGGCACAGGCAGCCAAGGTTGTGGCATAGAACAGAGCAAGAGGAGGCCTGGGGAGGAGACGGGAAATAGTGCCCAAGAAAACGGGGTGCCACTGGCTCCAGAGAGACTCTCTCTCCAGATAGGTCGGTACAGCTGATAGATGGGAGTGGGGCTGTGGCAATTGGAGCTTTTGCTGTGCGGCCCCCACGTCAGATGGCGGCAGACTGCTTCTTGGAAGGGGACATGGCCCCAGTGTGACAGGGCCCTGCCATCTGATAGTTGGGGCCAGGAGACCCCAAGGAGGGACGGGCAGGCACCGAGCCCTCCTCAGTTCCAGACTCTTCTCTCACCTGGCCCTCAGACACTATTGCACTAGGACTCGCAGCGCAGCCACCCTGAGAGAGGCCTCCCATTGCCTACTTCACTGAAGAGCTGCCGCCAGAGAGAGGGGGGAACTCGGCCCAGGGAGGCCTGCGTTCGGGATTTCATTCACCCCTTGGGGTGGGCGGTTCTCATCTCCTCTTCCAGGCCAGGCTGTCCCGAAGCTCTGTGGTCAGGAGCACGCCCAGGCCTGGGAGACTCGAGTGTCCAGACTTTTGGCAGCCATCCTGGGCTGTTTCTCCAGTGCTCTGGGGATGGTGTGCAGGGAGGAAGGAAGAAGCCGGTCCTCTAGGCTGGCCTTTTCCCTTGTTGGGTGTGGCCAGGTCCCAAGCAACAAATCTACTCTGCTCCCATTGCACATATAAAGAAACCTCTCCGGTCCCATGGGGAGTTGGCAGCTCTGCAGGGCCTGAGCCCGCACCTCCTGGCCTCGTACCTCCTGGCCCCGTGTGCCCCTCATTCCCAGGGGGCCCACATCCACAATGTCAAGGAAGCTGAAGTAGGGGATACTTGGGTTCAAATCCCACCAGGCAGGGCCCTCGCCCACCCTGAGTCTGTTTCCTCAACTGAAAGTTGGGAGTTAAAACATCAGCCTCAAATTCAGAGAGTAGAATGGAGGCTGCAGGGGCTGGGGGTGGAGTGGGGATTTAGAGTTCAATGAGGACAGAGTTTCTGTTGGGATTATGGAAGTTTTCTGGCAATGGATAATGGTGATGATTCCACATCTTGTGAATGTACTTAATGACACTAAATTGTACATTTGAAAGTTATAATGATATATTTTATGTATACTTTATTATACTTAAAAAATATCTGCCACCCGTTGCCAAGAAGCACACAGCAGGTGCTCCATAAGTGCCTGTTCGTTTCCTTGGGGATTCAGAGACACAAGTCCCTCCCTACCTATGTGCACAGCTCTCCACAGTGACTTGGCCTTCCCCACCACCACCACACTGCCTCAGGCCATTTGCCAGATGTGGAGACTGAGGCCAGGGCTTGTTGAGGTCTGGTCCTGTGTCCACAGACAGGGGTGGGATGCTGGGGGCCGTGTCAGGTCCAGGAGGCAGGCCAGACCAGCTTACCCATCCCATGAATGACCCTGGGAAAAGTTCTGCTGCTGGTCATAGCTTGGCCCCCGAGGAGGGGACTGGGGCTTCCCTGGCATCCAGCTCCATGCCCTGCAGCCCAGGAATACCGAGTAAGACTGGATTGAGCCCCAGGCCTGTGTGAAGCATGGTTCACACAGCCCCTAATGGTCTCCTCACGACCTCGGAGGGCCCCATCCCCATCTCACAGGAGACTGAGGCTCAGGGATTTTAGTGATTGGCCCAAGGGGCCCCAGTGAGTGGTGGGCAGGGATTTATACCCCGGGCATGTGGCTCCAGAACTGGCAACTTTGATCTTTAGGATGAATGAGAGCCATGATGCTGATGGTCACCTTGGGGCCTGGACATTACAGCTTTGAGGCAAACCCTTTGGCTTGCCAAACCTTTGCTTAATCTGGACTCCTCAAGCCCATCAGGCCAGCGCAAAGTAAGTGGAGAGGAAAAGTCTGGTACACAAGGAGGAAGAGGAGGGAGAAGAGAGGTAGGAAAAGAGGGATGGAGGGAGGGAGGGGAGGAGCCATATAGTTCTCGTGTTCCCAGCTCACACTCTGGGCCCACAGGCCATGTGGCTGCCCTGGTCAATGCATGGCAGGGGGCTGGCACGTCTCCTGGCATATCTCATTCCCTGCTCAGAGCTTTGCCTCTGCTGTTCCCTCTGCCAGGAACATTCTTCCCCACACATGCCACCATCCCATCAGTCTCTGCTTAGAGTTTTCTTCAACGTGGCCACCTATCCTCCTCTGACCACCAGTCCCCCAGCTACTGGGGTTCTTCCATTGTTAGGGATTCTTGCTTCTCTATCTCCGCACCAGCCTGGAGCTCCACGAGGGCAGGGACCCAGGTCCTGCCTGTGAAAGTCACCAGGATCCCTGGTCCAGGCCCCACACACAGTAGGTGCTCAGTACAAGTTAGAGGTCAGCTTGTCTGTCCCAGGCAGCCAGACCCCGAAGGAGTGAACCCCAGCCCTGCCTCCGGGATGGGGACCTCCTTGTCTACCAGTAAGGACCCCAGCTCCCGTGCTCTAGGGCTCTGTCCATGACATGTTCACTTGCAGGCACTAATTTTTTTCTTCCAGTTTCCTTTTTCCCTTGGGTTTGCTTTGCTCTCCTGGGACAGGGGCTGGGGTAGGACGTAGATTTATAAATCAATCAAGGGAGGATTTATTGAGCACCTACTATATGCCCTACACTGTACTGGGGGAGACAGAGTTGGTAGTAGAATGGGGGTAGTAGATTTCAGGCAGGTGTTAGGAGATTCCTCTCTGGTGAGGCTGCCTGGACTGTCCTGTCACTCTTGTGCTCTGGGTCCCTCTGACCCTCATACCCCCACCCAGGAGGCACCACCACCCAATCTTACGGGGTGGAGGACGGAGGCGCAGGGAGGTAAAAGGCTCAGCTGAGGTCACACAGTAGCAGCCTGGTTCTGGCTGTTTCCTCCCCTTAGATCTCAGCCCAAACCCGTTCCTTCCTCACCCCTCTGCTATTTTCCACTTACGCATTTTTGAAAACACCCACGCCTGTGGCTGGTTTTCGGGTCACGGAGCCCTGCCGGTACCGTGGGAGCTGGGGGGGGGCTCTGGCCAGGCTCTGGGCTTGTCCAGCCTACCTGAACTCCGTCTGACCGACAAGATATCACATGGGGTACAATGTGATTTTGAACACAATGAGAATCCCCCAAATTGCTCGAACACTTCCTACAGACAGTGGTCTCCTGTGCTGTAAATTTCTGAAAATGGGAGCTCTGGAAGACCCCAAGTTTTTAGAACATGCCACAGACACAGAAAGTGTAGCAAACCTCGTCACTGCGTGGGTGAGGAACCTGAGGTCCAGAGTGACAGGGCTTGCTTTGCTGGAGGGTACAGAAACTGCTCTGGGAGGTGGAGACCAGGCCCTCCCCTTTACAGAGCGGGAGGCAGGTCGGGGACACGGGTTGGGACTGTCATTCTTGTAGATGTGCTACAGAGAGCCTGGCAGAACATGGTTCTGGACAGAAATCATAGCCAGAGAAGGGCAGAGTAGGGGGACAGCACACACAGGGTCTGGAGGTACCTTAAGGGAGTAGGAGGGGAGCTGGCTGGCCTTGAGCTGTCCCCATCCCACTTTTGAACTTGGAGTTCCTATCTGGGAGTCAGAATTGGCAGTGCTGATTTCAGGAACACACAAGTCCTGGCTCCCCAATTCATGCTGTGGGTGTCTGGGCTCTGAGGGTCAGCAGGTTATCTAAAGGCCAGCCTGTCCTGTCCATCCCCCTGCACCCAGGCAAATGGGTGGCTCTGGCAGTAAGGCTTGGAAAAAGGTCCACCCTGTCAGAGTGGGGGGAGGGGGAAGGGAGGATTTCTACCACTGAGGCAAGGTCTGGGCTGGGATACTGTACCCCATAATAAGGGTATCCAACGGAGGAGGCCCCGCCTCACACAGTGCTCAGCCAATCCCTGGGTCTCACTCATGCTTATTTGCATGACCCATTTCCATTGGCTACCAGCACACAGGTAAGGACCTTGGTTCCCTGGCCAAGGGGTGCCTGGGGGGAAGTTGTTGGGTGGGCGGGATTGGGAGGACAGCTAAGGGTGCTGGGCTCTGGGAGTACCAGACTCTGGGGGCCTTGCTAGGGGGAGCCTGAGCTCTGGGAATGCCAGACTCTGGAGTGCCACGCTGAGGGGCCTGGGCTCTGAGGTGCTGGGCTGGACTGGGGGGGGGAAGTTGATAGGGGACTGGGCTGGGCTTTGGGGGTGCTGGGTTAGAGGTGTGCTGGACTCTGGGAGTGTCAGATACTGAGGGGCTGCGCTGGGGGGCCCTGAGCTCTGGGAGTGCTAGACTTTGGGGTGCCAGGATAAGGGGCCTGGGCTCTGAGGGTGCTGAGCTGGGCTCTGGGGGGAGCCCAGATTCTGAGGGGGCAGGTTCTGGGGGTGCTGGGCTCTGGGTAACCTGAGTCCCAAGTCTGGGACACAACGGGCTGCCTGCAGCACAGGTTAGACTTTGGTTATATATAGTTCAGGCTCTTCCTTTTCCTCTAAGGTTCCGCCCCCACCCCCAATTAGGAATGGCTCAGAGGGGGAAAGATACTGACCCAAGGTTGCAGTAGCACAGGTGGACCTTGCCCCAAGTCCTGTGCTCCCCTGACCCCCAAGCTGCGTCCTTCCCTCCAGGGAGGGACTGTAGGGGGCAACTTCATAATTTTAGCTGACTCATTTCAGGGAGGGCTATTTTTTGGCTCCCTTTGCAAAATGATGATGATAATGATGATTTTAAGAGAATCTGAACCCCACCCCCCGGGGTTTCAAGTTAGATCCAGTGCCACCACTTTCTTGGGCTCCATGAGTTGTGGGGCAGTGAGCTTGCGAGTGTGTGTGTGTGTGTGTGTGTGTGTGTGTGTGTGTGTGTGCGCGCTCACGTTTTGTTTCTGGCATTTTGGTGGGTGAGATAAGGGGAAACAACAGAACCGCTCAGAGCAGCAGGCAGATAGATAACAGCGATAGGACTCCCCTACCACACAGGCCTATCGCCCTTTTTATCACAGTTCCCTTTTCTTTCTTTCTTTCTTGTTGGGGGGGGTAGGGTGGAACACACCCCCTACCCCCAGCCCCCAAGCTGAGGAACCGAGGGGTGGGGCTTCCCTCTCTTGGGCGCCCTCCTGCGATGCCCACACACCCAGCACCCTGGCCCAGAGCTCCTGGCTGGAAGGGGCGGAGGGTCTAGGCTGGTTGTCACCATGGGGATAGCAGCACACCTACCTTTGCAGAGCGAAGAACCCAGCTCCCTCTCATCAGCTCACAAAAGGGCCCTGGGAGTTGGTGACTCCCTATTTCATGGACAAGGGCAGGGAGGCTCAGAGAGGAGACATGACAATGTTGGGGTGGGCTTGGGACCGGAACCTGGGCCACAAAGCTGGTGGTCTAGAGACTGGGTGCTGAACTCCTCCCTTGAGAAGTCCTGCCCAGGTGGGCATAGCTGGGCAGGGCTGTGGAGCTCTCAGGGGAGCCAGCCAGAGCCCAAGGCCTGCAGGGCAGGTCTTAGTATCTTCAGCTCCATTTTACAGATGTGGAAACTGAAGCTCAGTCCAGCGACAGGGAAGGCCGGACCCCACACTTCTTCTGCATTCCCTCTGGCTCTGGTGAAAATTATGGGCAGTCCATGGAACGGACGCCCAGGGCCACAGGACAAATGTTTCAGAACCACCTGTATCACTGTGGGATGGGATGGGGTCCTGGGCTTCAACAAACCAGAGCTGATTGCTAAAAACAGTCCCAGAACAACGCTGGTGGGATTCGTGGAGGCTGTGTAGCTGGCAGCCCCAGGGACCCTTGTCCCTGCACATATGTGCCCCCTAGGGAACTCCTGAGCCCCCAGTGCTGTCCCCATTTCTCTCCCATCTCATTCCTCAAAGACTGAGGAGGGCAGACCTGTGAAGAAACTGACGTCCAGGGATATTGAGTCACTTGCCCAGGCTACCCACCCAGGCAAGAATCAAACCTGTCACCCCACCCTACACTTGTCCCACTCCCCTGCATATACACACATTTTACTGGAAATAGGTGTCTTCCCTTAGAATACAAAACCCAAAAGACAGAAAGAGCCAACTTTATTACCAAAGGAGCCAATTTTCTGGGGGCAGATATAGAGGCACCTATTGTCCACTGATCTTGGACAGGGCTACGTGGCCTAGAGCAGTCACTCACCTTGACCAGGCCTCTAAGCCAGAGGCCCTCTCTACTGCTCCTTCCCATGCTGTGTGACCTTGGGTGAGCTACTCAACCTCTCTGAGCCTTGAGTCTTTCTCTGAGGAAACATGAGGTCAGAAGTGCCCTGGGAAGGGCACTATTGGGAGGATTCTACAGGATAATACAGGCTAAGTCCAAGCCTGGCATACAACAAGTGCTGAGTAAAGGGAGCTTTTACCCAACGATGCCTACCATTAGGATTATAATCGGGGAGACCCAGAGCGACTCAAAAATGTTGGTGACTGCCCACTCAGACCTCCTGCCTCTGGGCTCACAGAGAATCTCATTTCTCAAGAGTCACTTTAAAAACCAGTGCAAAAACATGGGCAATGGCCAGCTGCCCTGTGCCCACTGGGAGCCCCAGCAGCTCCTCTGGAGGGCTCTCTGCAACGAGGGAGGCTGGCTCAGCCTGGCTACTGCCCCAGTGGGCATGTCAAGGCTGCCAGGGTCTCGGTTTCCCCTCCTGCACAGCTGGGAGCTGGCTGTTCCTCTGGAGGCGCCAGCCCCCCTCCAGCACCCTCACCTGTCCCTCACCAGGAGGATTAGCCACACACCGGCCCTAATCGCCCCTAATCGTACCATCAGCGCTGGATCTCAGATCAGCTGAAGGAGGAGGCTTTATCCAGACAGACGCGGAGATGGCACCTCAGTCCCATCTGGGCGCTGCTGTCACTCGTGGCAGCTGGGCCAGTCACAGAAGGCAGGATGACTGGAGATGAGGTAGGTAGACAACCGGGAGCCCTCCCTTTCCCCAAATGGGGTCCTGCTTGGTCCCTCAACATTTAATGGGCACCTACTGGGTAACCTGGCACTGTTCTAGGTGCCCAGGAGACAGCAGAGACCTGAAGAGGCAAAATTCCTGCCCTTGGGGGCACTGCATCCTTTCCACAAGCCTGGGCCCATTTGACAGATGAGGAAACTGAGGCACAGAGATATGCCCCAAGAGTTAGAGCCCTGGCAGCTGAGTCCAGACTCCTGGCTCTGGCAAGATAAATTCCCCCCACAGAGGGCTTGCCCCTCGGGCCCAGGCACCATTTCCTCCAGTGTGATTCTTCCTTCTAAGGGAGGCCTGCTCTGCCTCCCCAGTCAGGCCCCTGGATGCTCTCTTTGTACTGAGGCCTGGGAGGTGCATGCTGGATTCCACGAAGTACATGGCCAGCCTGGGGGCCAGGAAAGGCCGGGAGAGACAGCCCAGGGCTCCCCTCCAGGGCCCCCACCCTCTCCACCCTCCTCCCTACCTTCTTTTTCAAAAACATAATTTATCTGTGTATTATCAAGAAATCCAGACACTTTAATCAGTGAGCTATGAAGTCAGAATTTCCATTCTTATCTGCGGGAGGAGTGGAAATGGAGGAGATAGGCTCGGGAGCGGATCGCTGGTGGGGAATGTTAATGGGTGGAGAGGCTGGGCTATTGGCCACGGAGACACGGTATCTTCCCCATTATCAAGGCCGTATCTCGCCAACCATCTCAGCGCAGTAATGGGGCCAGTTCAACTTTCCAAGTTATCACAGGAGCTGAAACCTGCGCCCGCCAGAGGCCCGGACCAGGAGACAGTTCGGGGCGGACTGGGCTCTGGCCGGCAGAGCTGGGAGGGAGAGGAGGACCGCTGGCCTGGCCAGGGCCCCCAAGGGCCTGGGTGCCTGCGGACTGTCAAGACCACTGAAGTAAGCATAGGGGGGTCCTTCTGCTCTCTGAGAAAATCTTTGGTTTTGGTGGAGCTGGGTGTGAGCTGATCACATAGGAAGGGAAACTGAGGAAGGAGGCCACCTCAGGGTCCCAGTGGGGCTGGGTGGTCCCAGGCCCTCCTGAGCTATGCCAGGCCCATAAAGCAGGAAGAAGGCCAGTAGTGTGGGGGCACGGCAGGTGGGGCTGGGGTGTGAATGCCCTGCCCTCCTACCTTGTAACCTGTAGGGTCCCCTGTCCCCTGCCCGGGACCTCTTCTAGGCCCAAGTCCTAGAAGCAGGAAATATCAATAGGGTGGGGACATCCTGGTGAGCTCTGCCCCTGCCGGTCCTGACCTAAGGCTTGGCTCACTCCACAGCCCCTCGGCAGCCCGTGGAGCCTGGGGTATGCTCAGTGTGCCCCTTAAATGCTGAGGGCCTCCCACACATTCCTCAGCGCCTCTGCAGGAAACACCTGGGGACGGGGGGAGCACACAGAGCCCATAAACAGAACACCTCTGTCCATTCAGAGGAAGGTGTCCCCAAATGCACTCATTACAAGACCCTGGGGATGAATGCTCCCACTCAGAGAGGGGCAGCGAAGGTGTGGCGCATGGGTCTCACCCTAGGGCCCCTTCTGCCTGGAGGAGCCCCTGTCTGATGACTGAGGCTCTAGGTGCTCTCCTGCAGCTGGAAGGCTGGGCAGTGGCCACATTGGCCCAGAAAGGTGAAGGGACTTGCCCGAGGTGATGCAGCCAGTGAGGTACAGCATGGAGAGCAGATCTGGACACTGCCCGGCACCACAGGAAAGCCTCGCTTTCCTGGACTTGAACTTGGATATCGCCAGGCTTGGCAGGGAGCACAAAGCTCTACTCTGAAAACCATCAGCGTAGCCATTTTCTCCCTCCTTCCCCCAGGAGCTTGCTGCAGTCCTGGGTCTGACCTTTAAACTCCCTAAGCCTCAGTGTCCTGTCTGGGTACTGGGCTAATCACTAAACCTCCCTCGAAGGCTGCTGTGGGGAAGGCTGTGAGCTCACGGCTGTTAAGTCCTGGGCACAGAGCAGGGGCTTAGGAAATGCTGTAGTGACCAATGACCAGCAAGCCCAGGGTGATCACGGGATGAGCTTGGGGAGCCAGATTAGCCGGGAGCAGACAGGGGAGGCCCTATGACTGCCCACGGCTCTGAGCCTCTGCTTTCTCTCCTGTCTCGAGGGGCCGAGTACCTACTGCAAGGATAGCCCAAAAACCAGTGAGGGGGCAGCCCCAGGCCCCAGATCACTCCTTGGGGGCTGAGAATCCAGCAATGCCCAGGATGGACCCACTATTGCCTGCGAGGCCTGGTTCCCAGTGGGAGGCCCTCTGGCAGCTCTTCCCCCCCTACTGCAGGAAGGAGCCAAGACTACCTGGCCTTGGGACCCCTTCCCTTCTTGCTCCTTGGGTCTGACTTTCAGGGTGGCGGCTTGATGGAGAAAAGGGAAATTGAAGCAGGAGGCTGTGATAGGCAGATTGGGAAAGCTGGAGGGCTTGAAGTCAGACACCAAGAGTAAGTGTCAGGAAGCAGCGCAAGGGGGGAGGGGAGAGGTGCCCCTCTGTCCTCTTCATTTTAATTTTCTCAAACAACTCAGATGACACACCGCTCTGGCCTAGGCTATACCCCCTATGTCAAGTCTCATCCGTCTCATTGAGGCACCCAGTGAGGTCGGGTCCAATTTGTAAGGGGGAACTGAGGCTCGATGATTTGCACGAAGCCCAGGCACCCTCAGAGCTCAGCCTAGTGTCCCTATGACACCCCCATCATGCAGAGCTGGAGACAGGCTCAGGAAGGTAAGATAACTTCTGTATACCTGCAGTCCAAGAGCCTCGACGCCAGAATCCTACCTGTCTGTGGTGGTAGCTGCACATTCAGAGATGCCCCCTGTGGCCTCCCCTACTTTCCAGGAAACAACCCACCTGCCAGTTCCGGGGGATCTGGAACACAGGCACCCAGCCTGGGAGCTGGGAGAGGGCTCCCGCAAACCACCCCATCCATCCTGTCTCCACACCACTCATGTGCTGTGTGACTGGTGCAGCTACCCACTCTCTCTGGTCCTCCATTTCTTTGCGTGTAGAATGGGTTGAGAACCCCAACCTAAGCAGGCCACCAGAGAACCACAGGAGGGGATGCCTGGAAAGCACTTCGCAGGCAGGCACTCTCAGATACTGGCTGGGTCTGTCTCCATTCCAGCTCCTGGACTGGAGGAACCAGGAGCACCAGGCCTGGGCTCAAGAAAGCTACGCCCTAGCACCCCATCCCCCTTCTTTTACAGGTGGGGAAACCAATGAGAGTCCACAGGCTGCCGACCCAGGGGAGGCAGAATGGAGGGACAGGAGGCCAAGGGGAGGGCCTGCTTATCTGCCTCACCGGGCTCTGGCCCAAGGTCAGCTGCCACATTCCTGCCCCAGCAGGGCCACTGTCTTCTCCCAAACATGGGGCTGCTAGGAGGGAAAAAGAGGAGGGAGGAGAGGGGCTGGAGAGGACTAGGGGGCTAAGCGGGCACTGCCCAAAGAAGCCTTTGCCCACCTCTGGGACCCACAGGCCCAGTACCTGTGTCATGAGGCCTCAAGCATGTCACAGTCTCCCAGGGCCTCAGTTTTCTTGCCTATAAAATGGGTCAGTCACTAATGATGAGATCATAACAACAAGTAAACTATCTGGGCAGGAAGGGACTAAGCGGGCTTGGGTGTGGGGCCAGCCCAGCCCAGGGTGTGGTACAGTCAGGGCACCACTGCCCACGAGTCCCTCCTTCAAAAACGCATACCCACAGGGGAGGAAGGCAGGAGTGACCAGCCCTCAGGACTTCTGGCAAAATATCAGTATTCTAGCCAGCAAATTTCAGGGCCATAGCGTCCACCTAGGACACAACCCCAGGTCAGCACTTTACAGTTTGCATCTGGGATCTCATGGATCCCCACATCAAGGCCCCAGGAGGGAGCTGCTCTTATTGAGCACCTCCTTCAAAAGTGGAAACTGAGGCATTAGAGAAGCCACTTGCCCACAGGGTCACAGTGAGGCCAGGACTCAAGGCTCAGCAGTGGCCCCCACTGCACTGGCCTCCCACTCTGGAGGTGAGGGCTGTCCTGAAGCCCAGAGCCCTCAAAGGGTGACCCAGACCTGGAGCTCAGAGCCCCAGCTGCTTGCTCTGGGGGTATAGGGTGGGGATGGAACCCTGAGGCCCCAAGGGAAGGGTCTCTGTCCTCAGCCCACCTGGTGGCCCGATGGATAGGTGGGGAGGCGGGAACATGTCATCCAGCAGCACATGGCCCAGGTCCCCACCCGATCTGGGACCTCAGGTATCGACACCTATTGTGTCCCAGTGCCTGAGTTCTCAGCACAGCCACTGGAGCAGGTACCATTTTACTCACATTCTATAGATGAGAGAACAGGGCTGGGAACAAAGGAAACACTCGCCAAGGTGTTCAGCTGGGAAACAGCCATGGGCTGGAGCTGAATCTCCAGCCTCACTTGGGGGTTTCTCGGTCGGGTCCACATGCGGAGACTAAAGGCTGGGTGAGGGCGGAGGCCTCTCTCAGAGCTGGACCATACCCCCTATTTCCTCATGGCTCAAAGGCAGGATTCAAGTCCCAACCTCTTGTGGCCTTCACGTCCTCACTTGAAAAAATAGGGCATTCGACTGGGCTGTGCCCACGGTGGGCAAACTGAGGCACAGAGGGAGTAGCACATTGATGCTGCCTGGCCCCCTGCCAGGAACCACTAAGTGTGCCTTCCTGAGGAGATCCCCACTCTTCCTGGACCCGCTCTCCCAGGCTGAGATGGGCTCACCGCTCTCCTGGCGCTTCCAACTACTGGCTGGGGACCCTCCACAAGCCCATCTGCCTCTCTAGGCCTCCAGCTCCCATTTCATCTGTGAAATGGGCACAGTGACACAGGAAACTCGGGGGTCCTCTGCCCTGTGACCCCTCAACTCTGAGCTGGCTTTGTCCAGATCCACTCAGAGCTCAGGTAGGAAGGTGAAGAGGTGGGTAGGGGGCAGAAGAACATCACTGACCACTCTCCAGTGCAGCCCTTCCTCTTTCCCTCTCCTCTGACAAAGGAGATCCCAGTCCAGAGAGGGTAAGCAATGTGCTAAGGTTGTACAGCCTGGGAACCCACTTGGCAAGACGTGGCGGGAATGAGGAGGGCAAGGCCAGTCAGGAAGAAGGGTGGCCGGTGACCTGGGGCTGGCACAGTGAGCTCTGTGGGCCACAGGGTCAGGCAGGGGTTGTATTTTACTCTTCGGAAGAGAGTTTGGGAAAAGGGACTTCTCCATCTCATATAAGCGGGAAACTACAGATGTGACCCAACCAATCACAGAGATACTGCCGAGGGGGAGGAGAAGCAGGATGGTTGGTGGGACCTGTTTCAGATGACGTGCATTTCCCTTCGATTCTCACAGTTGTGCCCAGGGGCAAGCAAGGCCATCATCCCCATTTTGTAAATGGGGAAAACGAGGCTCACACGGGGCAGGTATTGCTCCTAGTCCCCCGGCCAGTAAGTGCCACAGCCAGGATTCCAGCCCATGTCCACTTCATGTCCTGAACCCATTAGATCATTCATCTGACAGAGTTCGGGAAGGCCCACTCTGTGAGGAGAGGACCCACTCCCTGCTCCCAGGGAGTAAGCAATCACATCGACTGATGAGGTCACTTCACAAAAGGTGGGGATGGAGCTGGGGGATGACCTACTGGTGGGGGCTCTGAGCAGCCAGTGCAAAGGCACTGAGGCCGGAAGGGACTGAAGGAAGCCAGAGAGAGAGATCCTCCCAGTCTCAGCTTGTGCGCAGCCCTGGGAGGGGCTCAGCCCTGATGGGAGCTGCCCTCACGAGTGCAGGCTCTTCCCTTCTCACAGGGCTACATGCAGTGCAGCTTGAAGGGAGCTAAGCTCTTACCAGTGGGACCATCTGCCCCCTTCTGCCACAGCCAAGGGCACTGAGGCCCACAGAGGCTGACACTTTCTGCAGGTGGAACCCCCTTCACCACTGGCCCCACTTGCCGGTGTGGGGAGCAGCAGATGAGGTCCAGAGAGCACACATGTGGCTGTGGCCTCAGTTTCCCCATCTGTGAAATGGGGACAGGGGCCAAGGGCAGCTCCAGGAAGATCCAGGGGTGTGGTGGCTGGGTGGGCAGGAGCCCAGCCAGGTGCCCGAGTGTGGCCTGGCCAGCCTACGTGAGGGCCTAGGTCTGGGTCTATGGGGTAGGTGATAACAATCGGCGAGGCAACAGCTGCCTCCAGGAGGAGGCCTGTCGATGGCAGATAGGCCGGCCGGGAGTATTATTCACGAGCCCGTCAAGCCCCAGGAACGTCTGGTTGGCATAGAAACAGGAGATAAGGGGTACAATTAATGGCATCGCATTCCCTCCTCCTTTCTTCCTCAACTGACCCATTTAAATCGCTGGCGGTGCTGGTGCCATGCTGGGCTCCCGGTGACCTCCGGGGAGGGGCTGGCTGGGCGGCTGGGACTAGGCCAGTCTCAGGCCCCTGGGTAGGACTGGGTGAAGTCTCCCCAGGGGCCACCCCTGCACAAGAATGTCTCAGGAAGAAGGCCATGGGAGACTCAGCAAGAGCAGGGCTGGGAAAGACCCCAGGGAGCCTCTGCTCCCAAAGGCCATTTCACAGGTGTGGAGACTGAGGCCCAAAGAAGCCCAGAGGCAGGCAGAGGTGAGAGGACCGCGGGAAAGCAGTGTGATGTTCATGGACATGCTGGGTCAGAGCAAGGGGCCAGGCTGCCTGCATTCCAACTCTGGCTCTGCCACTTTCTTGGGTGAGAAACTTAACCTCTTTGTGCTTCAGTTATCCCAGATATAAATGATGATAAGAATAGGACCTGCTTTAAGTTAATATGTGGCTTGGTATAGAGTAAGCTCTGTAAGTATTAGCTACTATTAATACCATTATTACTAACAAATGAACTATCTTCCTAGAGGCCTAGGAATGCAGAAAAACCAAGAACGGTCTGGAGCCGGGTGAAGCCCCACCATCCAGGTAAGACTGGGCTCCAGAGTGTACCAGAACGCTACTCAAGTCCAGGTTCAGGAGTGAGGGTAGTGAGCAAGTCCCTCTGCTGTCTCTAAGCCTGCTGTCCCCTTTGCTCACTATAGCCCAGTCCCCATGACCCTAGGGCTCTGAAGAAGGAGCCCAAGCCAACTAACAACAGGACTTAGGTCCCTGTCAACCTCTGGATGGCAGGCACTATCACACCTGTTTCTCAGAGGCTGTGGAAGGCAAAGTGAGCTGCCCATGGTGGCTTGAGTCAGGCGGGGGCAGCCAGGTCACCACAGCCCCCTTTCCTCACTTCTCTGCCAATCCCCGTGGGGTGGTGGGCATTGCAAGGTGGCCCCTGGGAACCAGGCAGACTCCAGGTGCCTCCCATACATGGAAAGAGAGTGTGCATGGCTCTGTGCAGACAATTGTGCTTACACTTACAAAAACTCACAGAGACCACCTCATCTCCTTTCAGGGCCTAACCCAGTCTCTGCCGGAACTGGCCCTTGCCAGAAAGCACTGACTCCCAGTCCCACAGGTGGGCGTTGGGCTGCTGGGGAGAGAAGGCTGGTGACTTTGAAGCTCGGAGTAAATTAGTCATCCTGTGGCCACCAATAATTTGTTTAATCAAACTCTGAGAATGTGTGAAAAACACCATCATCTGAGATAGAGCTAGAGCAGCTGTTGGGGCTGGGATTGGCAGGGAGAGGTAGGGCTGGGGAAGGCCCAGCCAGCGTCTTCTGGAAGCCCCTTCCCTAGCTGGCCTGTTTCCACTTGGTATCTGGGATCCACGGTCCCTGACAGACCTCCCATTGTAAAGGGGCTCTGTGGCACCTCAATATCCCCAGTCTGACCTGGGGCTTCACTCCTACCCCCATTTTTCAGAAAGGGAAACTGAGGCCCCACGGTCCTGACCTCATTCTCGCCTCCTCCCACAGAATGAGCCTTCCCTAGCATTATGTGCCTCTCAGCCCTTCACTCTCCCCACAACAGCCAGGAATCATCATTCATTTTTCAGAGTTGGAAACTGAGGCCCATTGGCCCTGGTGCAACACCATGACAGGCCCTTCCTGACCTCACTGGACCCTCCCCCCACTCCAGGAACTGTCCCAGACTGCTTAATGTACCCCATCTACTCTCCATTGCCTGTCCTACCCTGTCTTGCCTTCCCATACTGCTCCCAGCCTCACCCCCTCCCATCTCCCCAAAGTAGTATGACCCAGTGCTTGCATACAGCCAGTGCTCAATAAAGTCATTCTGAGTGAACCAGGGCAGGTCTACGACGACTTTCTCTTCTGATTTGGGGGACCTGCTCAAAAAGACATTTGTGGGTCCCCCAAAACTCAGCATGGGCGACGGAAACCACCTTGTTTTTTTTTTTTTCAAGAAAACTCCGAGCAGGTTACACAGCACATACTTGCCAGAAACGATACCAACCTCAACACGATTCAAGGGGAAAAACACCTTCTCTCCTGCTGGAGGTGCCAACCCCACCTCTGGCTATCTCACACTATCTAATAGGAATCAGGGGCGGGGTGTCCTCCTCCCCTGCCCTCCCCTCTCCAGGCCAGCACTCACTTTTCTTTCATTTTGATGGACTGTACCACCCGCAGGGGGGGAATCAACTTCTTGGCAATTAAGTGTTTGGGACGAAAACTCGCCCAGACAGACGCACCCTGGCTCCGACGCCAGTTCCCCCTGCCTCCGCTGGGGTCTGAGGTCCCCACTCGCCTCAGCCGCGACGCCCCCACGCTGTTGTTGCCTCGAACCGGCGGGGCCTGGTGGCCCTAGATAAGGCCTCTTATCACCCTTGGCGATCGCCATCCAGCCGACCGGCCCCAGTGTTTATCAGAGCTCACATCGACCCGGGCGGCAGGAAAGCTCAGCGGGCCGGGGGAGTCAGGGGTCCCGGGCTGCGCTCTGCCCCGCGCGCTCCCCCAGCGCGGCCCGGCCTATCGTGTCAGCCATCTGGCCGGCCAAGGCCGCGCTCCCGCCTCGCCCTCCCCCGCTCCCACGTTTGAAGTTAATAAATGGAAGCGCCTATCGCCGCCGCCATCGGTTACGCGCCTTATCAGCGTGGCACATCTATCTCTGCGCGGAACAAAAGGCGCACAGAGGCGCGGGCAGCTGCGCCCCGGCTTTGTTGGGGGCGTGGGGCGCGGCGGCCCCAAGCGCTCGGTCCCCTCCCCTCTACACCAGCGGCCTGGTTGCAGGTGAGGCCAGCACAGCGGCCGCACAGCTGCGAGGGCCGTACGCACAACCGCGGGCAGAGGGCTGGCGGGCGGGCGCCGCCGCTTGGTGACAATCAGCGCTCGCATCTTAACGCGCCAAGATCTGCAGTAGGGAGGAGGCTCCCCGAGCCGCCGGCTGCAGGGAGAGTGCCCGGCCCCGCCTCCCAGGCCCAGCCTCCTCCCCTGCGGGGGTCGTCGGGGCGCGGAGAGTGGGCAGCAGGGGCTCGCCCGTGCGCACGCTGTGGTCCCTGTCCCCAACGCGCACCGCTCGGCTGACCCAGCTGGGCCCGGGCGCTCGCCCCGCTCGAGACCTTATCAGCGCTGGCGATCGGTTCCCAACCTGCGATCTCCCTGCCCGCGCTATCTGCATTTCTCATCACGCTGAAACACATACACATACGCACACACGAGAACAGACCGAACAGAGGCGCACAGGGGAGGAGGGGAAAAAGAAACCAGAGAACGCGCGCAGATCCGGACCTGTGGGTGGTTTTAATACTTGAGTTGACTTGATAGAAGGCGACTTTCTGAAAATAGGTCCCACTTGCACACTAAGGGAGTCGGGTTACGGGAACCCGGATTCATGTTTGCGTTTCCCCCCCTCCCCCGGACCGCTGGAGTAGACATTCCCCCAGGAGTTCGCACACGCGGTCCTGGTGGCAGTGGTCGTGTGGACTGAAGGAGCAGTACCCGGGTGCCTGGCCGGCCCCCTCTCGTCGTCTCCCGGGCAGCCCTGACTACCTGCCCATCTGGCCAGGGAGATGCGACCCCCGGAGGAAGTCCCGCGCCCCCGCCCTGGACGCCGAAGCACTAAGTTATTATTGGCGTGGGGTGGGGAGCGGCGCTTCCTGTGCGCTAGCTCTGTCGCTCCTCCACCAGCTGAGTAGCCCCGAGAGTGCGGGGCTCTCTTATCGCCGGGGCATCCGCAGTGTGGACACAACGGCCACTCAGTCCCCGTGGAGTGGTCCGTGGGCCAGATGGGCGAGAAATTTGGACGCGCATAGAGGCGACCCTGACCCAGGACCCCCCCTCTGCTTTGGAGCAGCTCCTTGGATGAGGGGGTTGTGCTCGAGGGCATCTGAGCGCGCCTTCTGCTGCCCGTGCGGCCTTGGCAGGGTCAGATCTCCAGAAGGCTGTTTCCGAGCAAGGAAGGCTCGAGTTCGACACACCGGTGATAGGACTCCGAGGTCTGAGCGGCTGGAGCCCGACGCTCGGGCTGCGGTAGCCGCACGCGGCCCCCACCCCCACAAGCCACGCTGCTCTTTGGGCAGTAGGAGTGGTGGTGGGCGCGGGCTGGTCCCCGCCACTTGGCCATGCATTTCCACGCGGCCCCGGGTGCCCCCTCTTCCTCCCAGGTCTTTCTTTCTCCCTCTAGATACAAAGCCTGGGAGAGTCAACCGCGTGAGATAAGATCACAATTTCAGCCCGTCCCGACAGAGCGATCTTATCAGGATGGGACTTGCAGAATGGAATATTTTAAACTTTATCTGAGCCCAGATCGGTGCCGCCTTATCGCCGCACCATCTCGGGGGATGCAGGGGAGGGGCCGGCTGCTAGGTAGGCGCGCCCCCGGCCACCCCGCTCCCGGACCTCTGGGCGGACACCTCTCCGGGCCGGACCCCCGGTGCTGAGCCGAGACGCGGGGGCCCAGCCCGCTGCGGAGATTAGATTACGGCGCGCTTGGCACAGAGAGCGGGGGGCGCGGCGCGGGGTGAAGGTCGCCGGCGCCGCGGGTAGAGCGGGGCGGGCGGGTTCGGCGGGGGGCCGGCGGGGGTCGGGGCGGTCGGGCGGGCAAAGTTTGACTCACGCTTGATCTGCCGGGGGTTGCTCTGTTTCCTTCTGGACATGTCTCCGGCGCCGCGTGCCCTCCCGGCGGCCGCCTCTAGCCCCTGGCGGGCAGCGGCGGGCGGCAGGGGCGCGGCGGTGCTGCGGAGCGGCTCATGCCCACGGCCCCCGGGCTCCACCGCCGCCCCGGCCTGCGCCCCCAGCCCGCCGCGCCCGGCCCGGAGCCGCTGCGGAGGCCGGAGGCTCGGCCCTGCGCTGCGGGCGCGCGGACCGCCGGGGGCGGCGGGCGGCGGGCTGCTGCCGGTCCTCGGCTCCCGCGCAGACGCCGCCGCCGCCGCCGCCGCCGCCGCTCAGCTTTTCTCAATGGAACCTGTGGGCAGAGCGCGGCGAACCGGGCGGCCTGGGCCGGGGCGCTCGGGGCCGGCGGGCGGGCGGGCCGGGGCAGGGCCTGAGCGTCACGGACGCCGCGCCTCCGGGCCGGCCCCGGCCTGCACAGCGCTGGCCCCGCCCCTCCCTCTCGGCTGAGGCCACGCCCCCGAGCGGATCCCAGTTCCTTGCCTCCTTGGCCCCGCCCCCGACGCCGAGGCCCCGCCCCGTCTGGCCCCGCTCTCACCGCGCCAGCCTCTTCTGGAGGTCGCGCCCACGGCCCTGGGTAGATCTCTGGCCTCCGCGACTCTTCTTTTGGCCCCACAGCTTTGTCCCCAGTCCTGTCTCGTACTTGGCGACCTATTCCTTTTCGCCGCTCCTCCGCACCGTATCCGGCCAGACTCCAGGCCTTTTGGACCCGCCCCTCGATGCTAGCTCCTCCCCCAAGCCTGACCAGACTGGGTTCGGCCCCTAGACGCTCAGGCTCCGCCCCACCCCTGCCCTGGCAGCCTGGCTCCTCCCTCGCCCCGCCTCGGCTTCACACGGCACCTCCCCCTTCTCTGTAACTCCGCCCCCAGGTCCTCGGTCCTACTCAGAAAGCCGGGGCTCTGTGTCCTCTTCCGCTCGCGGGATTCGGGCAGTGAGGGGTCAGGAAGCCCAATTCCTTGACGTTCCACGTTTGTCTTGGGCCGGATTTAGGGTGTGGAGCCGGCTCTGGCTGGTGAGGGCTTCTGTCCGAGATTACACTGGGTCTGCCACCCCAGTGGCCGTGACCCCCAAATGGAGAGTCTTCTCTTGCGGTCAGATCTGGCTGGAAATCTGGGAGGTTGTGGAAGCCAGGGGTCTGTCCTTTCCCCCCCACCCCCAGCAGCCCACGGAGGTTGTCTCTTGGGACCTCTCCTCTGTGTGGCGCCCCTGCTGGAGGCCCAGGAAGCAGGCCCCTGGTGGGCTGAGGGAACACCCATGCCCCTCCCGTCCTGGACAGTAGGAAGGGAGCGAGGGTCCTAGATGGAGACAACTTTCCTGGCTTTTGGATGTGTTTATGCGATACCAGAGGACACCCATTTCCAGTGAAGCTCAAGGTCACACAATATTCGCGTTTTCCCCGGGAGCACAATTTTAATATTCTTGGCCTGCATTTGGTGCCTGCCCCCTCTCCCACATATTCATAAGAAATAGGGAGTTAGCAGGGCCCCAGGGCTACCAGGAAAAACTTGCAAAGATCCCCTCCCACCAGATGGCAGACGATCGTCACATGCAAGGCTAGTTCGGTGCAGAGCCCTCTGCCCATGAACCCCCATTCCCCCCACCATTCCAACTTCTGTTACCTTTGACCCCACCCCATGGATGAAAAGAAGGGTTGGTTACCCTTGAAGCCTGGGAACTCTTCCCTACCTTGCCACTTCCCTCAATGATCTCTGGATAGGAGAGTAGCAGGCAGGACAGGAGGTTGAGGTCCACCCCGAGACCACCCACCACTGCTGGACAGACAGGAACACTAAGGCTGGGAGGCCGAGAGATGCCCAGCATCACAGGGCTCCCTACCCAGGGCCAGTGGGTACAACCTTCTTGTAGCTGCCTCGTGCTGTACCCTCTCACTGAGGAATGTGAGGCCCATGGCTAGCTGTTTCATTCAGCCCAGGGCTCCCACAATATTTGTCAACTAGATGGGGCACACCACCTGTCTGTGCTTCCCATTGGGCCTTACTGCCTTCCCAAAGACGGGGACATGGGAGTCAGGGATTCCTGGAGGAGGTGGCAATAGGCTAGCACCTATTGCTGTGTTTGAGGCTTCATGCACACCCAGGTTGGTGCTGCTGGAATGGCTGGAGATTTGTGTTAAGGAGGATCCTGAGGGACAGCAGGAGAAAGAGCCATGATTGATTAGTGATGTCTGTATAGGGTGCAGGATAAGAAGATGGGCATCACTTGGGGCACTTCTTGGCCCATATACAGATGAAAAAAAACCCAGGCCCCAAGAAGAGGAAGACATCCAAACTACCCAGCAACTTAGGGGCAGAGGCAAGTCGGAAATAGAACCTGCTGACCAGGACTGACCATATCATTTTTGGGGCCAAGTGCAAAATGAAAACGTGGGGCCCCTTGTTCAAAAATTAAGAATTTCAGGGCAGCGACAGTAGAGCATTAAACCAAGTGCGGGGCCTTCCCAGGTGCAGACCCCAGGCATCTGCGAGGGTCTTAGGCCCATGAAATGCCATGACAGCACTGACACAGGTGAGAGCTGTTTCTGGAGCACTTTCCATCTATACATTGCCCCTCAATCTGCCCTTCAAGGGATATTACTACCGGCGTTGTACAGAGGAGGAAATTGCATTGCTGGTGACCAGTGGCAATGCCATCGGAACTTGAACACACTACTATGCCCTCAAGGAAGGTCTGTTGATCATGAAGGAAGCGGAGCAAGAAATGTTGAAAGGAAGTGAGCCCAGAGCGGGAGCACCTACCTCTGCCTGAGGAAGTCAGGGAAGGTGGCCTGGAGGAGGTGGCATCTGAGTGGGGCTTAGCAGGAGTCCCTAATCAGGTGTGAGAAGAGGAGCAGGGTATGGTGTTGCTGAAGATGTTCCACTTGGCCACCACCATCCTCCATAGGCTGCCTGTGGTGAACCCTAATTTCCACCTGCCCCTGTGTGTCTGCAGGTAGTGCCAGGATTCACCTCCAAAGGTCATTAGTGGGGAAAAACAGCATTGCATTCAGTCCTCATAGGGGACTGCCAATGCCCACTGTGGAACTAGAGGGGCTTTGCGTGGAGCTGGGCTGCTCTGGCCAAGCTCGTTCTCTGCTTGCTGGATTCCAAGGCTAATAGCAGGCTTCCTGGAGGCCCTCCAGGAGGTACCAAAGGTGTTTGGGCCCAGGAAAGGCTCCTGCGCATGGGTCTGTCCTGGGCACCTACTTCAGGGGTGATGTCATCTTCGCATCACCAGTATTTTCTAAGCCCTTCCTTTGGGCTGGTTCATATCCTGTCATGGCATCCTTCTGCAACCTTCTGGTGGTTACAACCATCGCGGTCACCCAGGCAGAAAGTGGCAAAGCTGGGCCTGGGACATAGCATTCAAGACTGCTTGCGGCCATAATGAAGACCCTAAGGCTCAGAGTGGTCCTTCAGCTCAGAAGTGGCAGAACTTCCTGTAATCCCCGGCAGGCTAACTCCAGAGCTCGTGTTCTTAACCCTGGCCTGGGAGCTGGGAGAACTGGGTTGGGATCCTGGTTCTGCCATTTTAGAAGGTGTGATCTGAGCAAGTCCTTAACCAATCTGGTCCTTGGTTTCCTCACCTGTAAGTGGGGGTGGACCCTGACCCCTCAGGGCTCCTTTAGCCTTGATGCCACTGTGGTTCTGGGCTCACATCCCATCTACCTCTGCCCTCTGACCTGTGGGCAGGCAGTCTGTGGGCATGCTCCATGCTGCCCTGCCCCAGGAGGGTGGCTCAGGGCCTGGCAGTTGCTGTGTGTGGAGGAGGAGACTAATAGTGGCACCTTCCATGTGCCAGGCCCTGCTCTGGTTGTTGGGCTATGACCAAAGAATCCAAGAAAGTTCTAGAAACTTAAGCTGGACATTGAAGGATGAAGAGGATTCTCAAGAAAGAGTGATGGGAGAAGGGCATTGTCAGCTGGTGCAAAGGTAAGGAGGGTGGGGTTCCAAATGCCTGGCGCTGGAGCAGACTGTGGGGAGCATATCCTTGGGCCAGGCCACATGAAGTACTCAGGATGCCAGGACACACTGAGAGCCCTCTTTCTGCTTTACTGTCCCTCCAGTGTCCATGACTTCACTTCCTTATAGCTCTGAAATGCCCTTGAAACACTGTTACCACCCCCTTCCTGCTCCAAGCCTCCCTTACCCACCACCCTAACTACTGTCGCCCCCTTCCTGCCAGCCCTCCAAAGCCACTCCTATCCCTGCTGCAGGCTGAAGCCATCGTTATAATCTCTGCTGCGGCCTGTTCTGCTCTTACCCTTATTTCTGGACCTCTTTGTACGTGGGTCCTGGTATTCTGTGGCCTGGGCCTTTGCAATAGCTGTTCCTGCTGTCGTTGCACTTTTTCCTCCCACTGCCTGGCCCACTCATCCTTCCTTGAAGGCCCTGACTCCTCCCAGACAAGACTAGGCTTCTCCTCTCTGCTCCAGCTCGTGGGGACCAGGGGCCTCTTTCACAGCACTCAGTGCTTTGTCATCTTATACTAGCAGCCATGGGAGTAAGGTCATGGTGGGTTCCTCAGTGCCAAGCTCCCTGCAGGACTATTAGAATTCCCATTTGCCAGATGAGTAAACTGAGGCTCAGAGTAATGAAGTTGCTTGCCCAAGGCCACACAGCAGGTAAGTGGCAGAGCTGGATTCTCCCTAGGAAATCTATACCCTCTGCTTCAAAATGGACACTGGTTGCTGCATTGGGAAAGGGGGCCCAGCCTGTCCTGTGGCCCCTGGCTGGGCCGGCCCCCCCACCCCCCTTACCAGTCAGCTCAAGGCCCTGGAGCCGCTGGGCAGCTGCATCAGGGGCTTATCCTGACATTTGTCAACACTGGCTCTGTGAAGGGTTTAATTAACTTCCCGTTTCAATGGGGGGATAATGAGTTTTAAGCACCATGTGACTCTGTAAGGAGGTCAAATGGCAGCAATGATGTCAAAATAAATTAAGTTAGAAATCAGGAGGTGGCCTGTGGGAGGGGCAGTGCAGGAGCTGGCCTAGAGACAATGACATGCTGCCTGGGCCACCCGGAGGGGTGGTGGGTGGGAGCGGGTGGGTGGGTTGTTGCCTTGGCTGCTCCCATGGGTGGCTCTCGCCTTGGAGGCTGGGCTCAGGAAGTTCTCGTACAGCTGGGGACCCCACCTGAGGGATAGCAAAGAGAGTTAGCCTGGGACCACGCCAGGCAAGCCCCTGCTCCTGGAATGCTGGTCCTCCATCAAATCAGCATCTCTAATAAGTGGCACCTTCTGATATCCTGGGACACAAGGGCTGTTGCCTGGAGACTGTCCTAGGTCCTTGAGTGTTAGCGATAGCCACGCTTTCTTGTAGCCGCCCAAGTGAGGCCATTGATCCCATGGGGCAAGGCGATACTGGGAGCAAGTATTATCTAGAAGGAAGTATTTTCTGGACATTTCCCAACTCTGAGAGCTGGGGTCACGTGGTTACATCACTAGATAGGAAATGCACACTTCCCCACAGGAAGACTTCCTTTCTTTCTTTCTCCTTTTTTTCGCCCTTTTCCCCTCCGCCCCCCGCCCTCCCCGCTCTGCTCCCTTTCCTCCTCCTTTGTCCTTTCCTCCCTTCCCACCCACAAACATGTCTTGAGCTCCCGCTCTAGGCATTAAAAGTAAACCGTGAACACACACAACCAGTTGAATCACGGGGAGTCTAGCAGTGGGAAGATTCTAGCCACCACTAAATAGTGGGTCCTGGGGCATGTCAGATGGTCAAATGTGCTATAAATAAAGCAGAGCGGGGCCCAGCAGGGCACTGGGGGTGCAGCTACCACCTTACGCAGGTGGTTAGGGAGGCCACAGAAAGGCGGTGCCATTTGAGTACAGACCTGAAGGAGGAGCCAAGTGCATGCTGGGGGGAAAGGGTGTGGGTAGAGCAGTGAGGTCCACCAGTACAGACGCAGCACTTAGGCCGTGGAGAGAGCCTCCACGTGTCCCGGCTGGAAGGAGTTTTGGTGAGTGTTGTGCCCATTTAATGAGTGGGAAAACTGAGACGCAGAGAGGGTGGTGATGAGCCTGAGGTCTCCTGCCCCCTAGCCCAGAGCCCGGCCATCCTCAGTGCCGGTGTTGGCAGAACACAGCCACCCTCCTTCTTAGGCCCCAGACATGGGTTTCAGGGTCTCTCGGCAGCACAGGCCGAGGTTCAGTTTGTTCAGGCTCAGCTAAAGCCTGGGCCTCCGGAGGCCTGTCCTGCCTCCTCTTTCTGCCTGGGGGCTCCTCTTTCACAGGAGGCCGGTGGCCTTGAGCTGCAGTCCACAAGCCAAGCAGCCAATCACTGAGGTAGGCAGTGCCCTGTGGGAAAGGGGCTCTGGCCTTGGGTGCCCAGGCGCAGAGTGGGTAGGAAGGAGAGATGGGCCCAAGGGGCTCAGTTTGACTGCTTTGGGCCACGATCCGCAGAACAGCAGGCCCTCAGGTCCTGAGGGCAGGCTTCCGGGGAAATGTGCTGCCCACCCACTGGACAGTCAGAGAAACAAGGAGGCACGTGGTTAGGGCTGGATTTTCAGAGCCCACCCGTGGCACATTCACAGGTGACCTGGGCAGGACCCACTGGCCTCCAAATCCTGTCCCCTCATGGGGGAGGGGATGCTTCAACGAATCCTGACATTGGCCACCCCAGACTGCCAAGAATTTGTCCCTTCCCTGGCAGCTGACTGCTCCTCTGAGGCCAGCTCTGTGGGATCCTTTCCATTGGACTCTTCCCACTGTGTGAGTGTGACCGGCTAGACACTTTCCTGGGCAACCAGACTCTCGCAGGCGTTTGTGGCCCCAGAAGCTAAGGAAAGCCCACTTTAAATAACATTCTCTAGTGGGTCCTCCTGGCAGTTGTGCCCAGCAAAGCTCCTCCTTTATGGGGCTTGGGGGTTGGAGGCCAGCCTGCTGCTCCCCAACCAGCTGCTCTCCCTCTGGCTGTCCAAGTTCAGGTACCCTCCCTACTTTCTCAGCCTGTTCCTTCCACCTGTACCTCCTCGTCTGATCCCAGGCACCATCTTCCCTCCCACTGGTCTCTGGGCTGGTGGGGCCAAGATGTCCTTGGGGTCAGGCTTTGGGACCTATTAGGGGACGCAGTTAAACAATACAGCCATTTATGTAACCTTCTGCTAGGACCTTCTCCCTCTGCCCTCCCCTGCCTGCCTCAGAGCAGCCCCTGGAGTGACCTGCAGTCTTCCTCGATGGCAAGCCAAGGCAGAAGCAGCCCTGCCCGAGGACATTTGGGAACAGGTGTGGGGGCTGTGCCCCATTTTCTCAGCTGCAGGATGGCCGGGAACTTCCTTGGGTCCTCGGGAAACAGCAGCCCTAGCTGCTCCTGCCTGAACCCTCTCCCATCCTCATCCAGCCCACTCCCATGGCTGAAACAGGCCCTTCCGGATGCCTTCTGCAGAGACCTCTCAAGAGCCAGGTACCCCCAGATGTACCCATAGTCACACGTATCTCAGTGTGTCTGGGTGGGTCCAGTGCTTGCCGTGTGTGGGGCTGCGTGTGGTGTTGGCATGCGTAAGGCCGTGGAGATGTGCACACGCGTGTGTAGTTAAGTATGGGTCTCTGAGCCTAAAGGTGAGGCTGGAAGGTGGAGGGTGTGTGTCTGTTGTGTTTGTGTGCGGGAGAGCTGGTGATGGGAAGGCCTGGAGTCCAGCTGCGGGACCCAGGTGCCCAGCCACGTCGGGCAAATGCTGCCACCTGCTGGCCAGGCGGGCATTTCCATGCCTGGGGCTCGAGCCACAGGAGTGTGGCGCTTGCTCCCACCAGTCCCTGAGCAGACTGCAGCCGCTATAGGTACCCACATGTCATGAGCATCAGCACCCCAAGGGTTTGAGATAGTGCACAGTGGCCGCCTGCCCTGGAGCGTCCCATCACAGTCTCGGCACAGCCTGGAATGTCCACCACGTTCCCAGGTGATAATGGGTGCTGCTGGCTCCGGGCCCTGCCCCAGGCATGGTGGGCTGAACAGGGGGCACCCATGCTGGGTCCCATGGGTCTCTATCTCAAGTCCCCAGATGGCCTTCCTCAAACATGGCTCAAACTCGTCCACCCTAATCTAGCACCTCTCTGCTTTCTCACCCCTTTCCATTCCTGATTTCCAGTCATGTCTGAGGCCCTGTGGGGGAGACCCCCACCCAAGGAGACCAA
Organism: Rhinolophus hipposideros; assembly: GCF_964194185.1. NCBI lineage: Eukaryota > Metazoa > Chordata > Mammalia > Chiroptera > Rhinolophidae > Rhinolophus > Rhinolophus hipposideros. The sequence continues at coordinate 33,032,755 of NC_138067.1, read as the reverse complement.
AGCCCGCCCCTCATGACAGAATCTCTTTGGAGGCCCCTGAGGGCAGGACCTGCATCTGCTCCATGTCCAGCGCAGACGAGGTGTGTTAGTATGAGATGGATGGCCAGGCTCCCTCACTGAGTTTCTCATGGCCACTCACCTGGGGCTGGGGGTGGCGGTGCACCGATGGGAGGGGCTGAGACTGAGGGAGAGGACTTCAGAAGGGCATTCCTGGTAGAGGGAACTGTACAAGCAAGGGCCTGGCAGGATGGAGGTGAGTGGGGGGCAAAGGAGTGTGGAGATGGGGCAGGGGCGTCATGGGCCTGGACAGAACTTATAAGATCCCAGTTATGGTTTCACGTGTGGCCTCCCTCTCCACGTGGAAATGGCGAGGCTCCCCTCCTTTCTCCAGCATGTGTTGCTGTCGGCTTCCTCTGAGCAGCCCTCCTCATGCCTGGGCTCAGGTGGCCCTCAGGGGCAGGACCAGATGGGTACCTGACTCTGGACAACTTTCTTTGCCATCTAGGTGCTTGTCAAGGACACGGGAGTCTTTGAGGGGGTCTTCAAGACATGGTGGGCCCCAGCGGTCTGAGACTGTGTGAGGGAGTTTCTCCTGCTTTCACCCCTCACGCTGCCTCTGCTGCTTTTCCGTGTCCCCCAAACTGAGCCCCATTCATGATTTCCCGACACTTTAATCTCTCCTGCTCTGCTCCCTGGGCCTGAGCACAGAGCCGTGAATCTTCAGAAACATGGCGAGGCTCTGCTATGGCACTATCTTCACCATGTTACAACCCTGGAGGGGCTGATGGGACTGCTTTGCTGCCTGGGAGGAGGCTCTGCAGGGCCAGGTGGCCCTGGTGACAGGACAGCAGTGGCAGCTGAAGCCGACACTTTATGAGCCAGGTTCTGGGCCAGGGTGGGTAGGCAGTAGGGATGGAAGGGAGGACAGACACCATACAGCAGAGTCTTTCTGTGAAAATAGTGGGAATATATTTTACAGGATGAATTTGCTGTGATTCGCACAGTATAGCCTCAGAGTTCCCCATGTTTTATTTATCAGCACTAACGAGGCGTTCTGAGTGGCACACAACGCTTTCTAGAAAGGAGATTTGGTCTCTTTCGAAATACCAAAATAAAAACTTTTAACATACACATTGCACCCAAGGAAAAATGAAAAAAAAAAAAAAAACCAAAAAAAACAGAAAGAAACAAACCATGAACCTTAGACACCCAAGAACAGAAGGAAGCTTCTCCCACCCTCCTACCCTCTTTACATGATTCTGTAAAATGGACGTGTACCAACCCTTGGCTCACGTCAGTGCATAAGATGCCAGCAGCGCCACCCCCGGCCCTGAGTGTCCCAGCCGGCTGCTCTGACTGCAACCCTGGGCCTGGAGCCTGCTGGCACCGGGGAGCCAGTGAAAGACTTCTCGGGGCAGCTGGTGCCTGTGGGCCTTCCGTGCAGCCCCCATTGCGCCTACCCACCCTGTCTCCCCAACCAATCCCCCAGGTAAAAAATCAAGGAAGCCTGTATTCACATTACAACATGAAAAATAGCACCAGAAACTTCAGAGCTAAATTGCTGATACTTGCAACCAAGAGCTCCGTGTAGGAGGAAGGCTCTAGAAAGGCAACCGCAGAGGCTTGGTTGGGGTGGAGGCTCTGGGGAACAGGAAGGGGGGACCCGTGGGAGCTGGCTGATGAGCAGCTTTCTCCCGGTTCAGATGGGAACGTGGCCCTCCGGGTTCAGGATCCACGGTTGGTGGCACAGACACTGGCCCTCACGATGTGTGGTCAGAGAAGGCCGGTTATGCTCTGGGGGCCAGGTAGCTCACAAAACACTCTTCTAGGCAGAGTGCTGCACCACCCCCCATTTGATCTATAAAACAACTTTGGAATTCCAGCTACAGCAGCAACAAGACAAAGAGGAGTCTGCCACTATCTGCCCGACCGCGGCCGCCTCAATGTACTTCCCTGCTAGATGACATGGAGGGGAGGAAACCTGGGCAAACCTTCAAAGAAGGGGGTTCTGTGGTGTACTGTGCATCCACAGTGGGGGTACACAGGGTGCGGGGTGTGAGCTGCTCTTTCTTCAAGTTCTTGTTACTGAGAAAACCGCTGCATGATCTCAAAGAGGCTGCAGCTGGCCCGCCCCTCAACGTCACCTTTCAGCTAGAAAGGGATTGCTGTCCATCCACCCCCGGACCCTGCCCAAAGCATTAGAGTCTCACCTCTAACACCAAAGTCTGAGCATTTGCATGGGAAGCCAGGTGGATTAAGAAGTGGCCACCAGGTGAACTGTCTCAGGAGACGGAAGCTCACCAAGTGTAGATAGGAGTCCCTCATGTGTTGCTTTCGTACCCCAGCCCTTCTCCCATGCACTCGCTCACTCCTATAAATTATTCGGAAGGATCCTTTTTTAAAGGGATCTTGAAGCTGGTTAGTCTCTGTCCGAAGAGCTGGCTGAGGAGGTCGCTCTGGGATTCGGCTGTCCAGCAGGTGTGGGGCTTGGCAGGTTCAGCACCGTGGACAGCTCTGGCCCTCTTGGGGGGCCTGTGCAGGGGTCTCGCCTGGGGGAAGGCCTTGCTCAGCCCATCCTTGCTGTGTCTGAAGTCCCGGTGCGGGTGGCCGGGCTCCCCCTTCCGCTGTTCCGAGGGCTGGGGCAGCATTGTGCTGTTCTGGCTACTGGGCTTAGGCTTGGAGGGGAGCACACGGCTGGGAGTAGCCTGCTTTCGGGGAGCCCGGGGGGGTTTGTCAGGGACCGCAGGGGTTCTACCCAAGGTCCCACTTTCCCTCCTGGTTGGCCCCAGGGCCCGGCCTTTTCTCTTCTTCTCTTTGCCATCTCCATTCTCCCTGGGGCCCAGGGTCCCTTGGGGTCCCTGGTCACCAGCTTCCCTTGGTGCCTTGGGGTGGCCCTTGGCTGGGGCTCGAGTGGGAGGCTTGTCTGGGATGGGAGTCTGGCCTGGACAGTTGGGTTTGGCTGGGGTGGTGGCTGTCTCACTTTGGAGCTGCCCACTGGCTGGTTGGGGCTGGCTACCGCCTGCCATCTTGCTGCTGTGCCGTGGGCCTCCATTGCCCTGGGAGCTGGGACCCAGCTTGGCTTTGAGGGTCGTGGGCTTCTGCTTGTCCTCAGTGCCACAGGCTGGCTCGACAGGTGTTGGGCTGGTCATGGCCTTCTTCGATTGCACTGGGAACTTGGGCACTTTGCTGGGGGTAGATAAGGCTGGCCTGTCCTTTGAAAAACTCCGGCAGCCCCCATGCTTGGTGGCACTACCCTTGTGGGAGGGGCCCTCTATACTCCCCTCAGGCATCATCTGGCATGTGGATACCTGCTTCTCCTTCCGGAGCAGGGAAGGGGCTTCTGGGCAATGGTCAAGGGCACATTTGCCAGGGGTACTCGGGGTCCTGTTTTTCCCTGAGAACAGGCCAGCAGCCCTCTGTTCCTCTATGGCTTGGCCTCTGGCCCCCAGCCGGGGCAGAGACTCCTCCAGCGGGAGAGCCTGTTGGAGAAGAGGCACTGGGCTGCCCGGGGAAGCCTCGTCTGTGGGGCTCTTTGGGGCTTGGTCTGGCTTGTGGTCATCTTTACAATCCGCTGAGGCTGCTGGAAAAGGAGACAGAGATGGGAGCAGGAGCTCCTGGGGGTCAGAGGGCCGATCGTCCCCCCTGACCAGGTGGCCCACAGAGTCTATGGGCCTCTCTGGGGTCCTGGGCTGACCCTTGATGCTGCCGGGAGCCACCTCCGGGCAGGGCTGGAGCAGGGCTGGGAGGGCTGCCTCATTCAGGGGGCCACTGCCTAGGGACAGAGGCCAGTCCATGACCAGCCCAGGGGTGCTGGTGGGTGTGGTCACCCTGCGCCGTTTGTTGGGCAGTGTGCCTTCTCGGGCAGGGGCCTTCTGCCCAGGGGTGCCTGGTCTCCGTACCCCACGGAATGTGAAGGGCTGCTGCCCCCTCCTAAGGTGTTTGTCCATGTGTCGGTCGAACTGCTCCTTCTTGGTGAACGTGTAGTTGCAGGAGCTGCAGACGAAAGACCTCTTGCTGATGTGCGTGACATTGGCGCAGAGCTCACAGGCGTATAGTGGGGTGTGCTGCAGCTCCAGCTCCTCCCTAACCTCGTGCTCCCTGGCCAGGTGCGCGCGCAGCTCACGGGGCTCAGGGTAGACCCGGGGGCACTGGGGGCACAGAAAGACGCGCTGTGGACTATGCACCGCCAGGTGGCGCTGCAGCTTGAAGGGCTTGGGGAACCGTTTCCCGCAGTGGTGGCAGTCGCGGGAAGGGTCCTTGCAGTCCTGGTGCACGGGGATGGCATGGAGGAGGGTCTCGCGGTTGGAGCAGGGGTCAGGGGACAGGCTGGGGCATGTCTTGCTGGAGTCGGGGAAAGTGGTAGAGCTGCTGGGCGGAGTGGGGTTTTCGCAGGTGGATGGGCTGCTGTTGGCCAAGGCGCCGTCTGTCATTAAGGAGCCATCCAGGTGTGAGTTGTTGGCACGAGCCTTGGGTTTTGCCTTCTCCCTCTCTGCGGGGCCCCCACTTGCCTGACCAACTGAACGCTTGCCCCTGTGGAGTTTGGACGCCTGACCCATGATGCTGCTCAGAAAGTGTGTGACAGTGCTGTCCCCCTCCCAGCATCCAGGCGGGTCCCCCAGGGACCTCCGCACCGGCCCCTTGCGGGCGAACCGAAGGGCATGCTCCCGCAGATGCTCGTTGTACATCCAGACGTCAGCCACCTCCCTCAGGCACATACCACAGGACCACAGCCCCGCCCGGCCCTGCACGTGCTTCTCCTGCAGATGCTCCCGCAGCAGCTCACGGGAGCCAAACCTGCGCTCCACACACATGTAGCAGGTAGGGGGTGGAGATGGGCTGTGGGCCAGCTTGTGGAGGTCCAGCTCACCCAGACCGTGGAAGCGCTGGAAGCACACCCTGCACTTGTAGGGTACCCTCCCGGCCTTCGCTCGGCGGTCTCTGCCTGGGGCCCTTCCGGCCCCGGCTGCCTCCTCTGTCCTTTGGCTCTGTGGCCCCTGAGACGTCTCTGCGGCCTTGAAGTCTAAGAAGTTCATGCCAGGCAGACCAATGGGGTCTTCGCAGCGTCCCAGGAAGCACAGATCTTGCATCTCCAGTTTGGCGCTGAGCCTCTCCAGATCCATGGCGTTCCCCGGGAGCCCACAGTCATAGTGTTCTCGCTCCAGGTTGGGGGGCTCGGGGCTCACGTCTCCGAGAGAAGAGGCAGTCTCATCGGGGGAAGCCCGCAGCTCCAGGCCTCGCCAAGCCGCTGGGACCATGTGTAGCTCGGGGATGTTCTCTGATGGATGGTCCTCAGTGCTGTCAGGGGGCCCCTGCGCTGCATAGCCTGCCTCTGGGTCAGGCTCCAGGGCCCATAGGTTGGGGCCAGGGGCCCAGGGGTCAATGCCAGGCACCTTGCTGCTAAGAAAGCCCTCCAGCAGGAAGGACTCGGGCAGGCCTGTGGCCTCGTCACCCCATGGGTCCTCATGGGACAGGCAGAGGGAGCCCGAGTCACTGAGGTCTGTGGGCAGGTGGGTGGAGGGCAGACTGGTACTACCCTGGAAATCGCCACTGGGTTCCGGTGGTGGCGGGGGCTTTGGCTTTTTACAGCGCTTCCCATAAACTCGGGGGTTCTTCTTCCGAGTTAAGCGGTTGCTCAGAGGGAAGAGCTGGGAAAAGGAAGCTTCGTCATCAAACAAGGCATGAGGGTCCCTGAGATCTAGGCTGGGGGCTTCAGGAGCGACACCCTCATGCTCCTGGATCCCGTTTTCTGGGTTGTTCAGGGGGCCCCGGAGGACAGTGTTGATGGTGCCTGCTGCTTCAGAACCACGAGTCTCGGGAGGGCCTGGGGGTCCCGATAGGGCTTTGTGCGCCTCCCCAACATTGTGCCCTGACCCGCCACCCGCTGCTGTGCTGTCCCCTGCAGGCTTACTCCTAGCTGCCTGTGATGGCTCTCTGTAGATACCTGATGTCCTGGTCTCTCTGGGTCCCTGGCCACCCCTTGCCAAGGCTGACTTCTGCCCCTCTGGTCCTTCCCCAGAAGGTGCTCCCTCCATTCTCCCTGGATGGGTCACCCAATTCCCAGGTGACTTCTGTGAGGGTGTCTCCTCCACGTCTGTGGCCGTGAGGAGAGGTGGCTGCGTGACCCTGGTCTCCCGCTCTGCCTCTGGTGAGAGGCAGCAGCTTGGAGGGGCCGGGTAATTGGCAATCGCAGTTGATGGATTCCAGCGGCTTCTATCTGAAATCACATCAGGAGAGACTCGAGGACCTCTCTCCTCCCGGAACCTTCTTGCTCTTGGCTTTCTCACTTTCTTATTTGATTTTCCCTCTGACTCACTGGGGACGTCCGCAGGCGCTCTGCCCCGCCTCTGGCCTCTTCCTCTCTCTGCCCCTTTGGGATGGGGCTTGTCCCTCTCCAGCCTGTCCCGTTTCCTGGGCTCTGCAGGCCTCAAATTCACCCCTTGCTTGACCAGGCCTGGGGTGTGCGGTTCCTGGCTCTGGGGACAGCATGCTGTTCCCAGAACGTTGAGCCTAAGCCCCTTGGACATCTCAGGACCTGGGATGTCCTCAGGAGCCATGGAACCCTGGACGGGAGGTGACCCAGTAGTGTGGCTGGGACCACTCAGTCCTTGCTTTGGTTTCTCTTTTCCAGGCGCCCTGCGGTTTTTCTTTCCAGGAGGGTGGCATATCTTGGTTGCTATCTCCCCAGGCTGGGGAGCGGGCCAGGTCAGGGCACTTAGCTGGGAGGTGGCCCCTCTGTGCAGCCCATGCTTCCTGGCTCTGTGTCGGTTTAAACCTGGCCTGGAACGGAAGGTGGCTAAGCAGATCTCGCAGGTCACAGGCCACCCGCTAGGGCCTCGGTCCTTCCAGTGGCCATTCTCAGTGGATACAGGCCTCTTTTTAAAGCCACGAGGCTTCTGTCTGGGGTCCTGGGGACAGAGAGGGTCCCCCTGGGGCATCTGGTGGGGGACATTTCTGAGGCTCTGGGGGGAATTGGGTCTGGAGTTGCTGGCCGTGCTGTTCAGAGACGCAGCCCTGTCTGGGTGGAGCTCTTCATGAGGGCGGGTGACTGTTGGGCCCCTAGTGCCAGCTTCGGAGGCCTTTGTAATGCCAGGTGTCTCCAAGTCCTCCTGGCCTTGGGAGCTGGCCCCCACCTCATCTTCCCAGCAGGCATGGGGCTCTCGCCCTGAGGTCCCCTGGTGGGAAAGGTCAGAGGGCATAGTGGTGATGCTCTGGCCTTCCTTGTTTCCTGGGGTTTCTGAGAACGGGCCCTTGGGTGTCCTGTCAGGGCTGGTATGTGGCAGGGCTCCCCTGCAGTGAAGGTCTGGCCACTCAGCCCCAGGGCCTATGACTGCCCCCATGCCATCTGCGGTGGGAATGCCGGGTAGGGCAGCAGCCTTGATGGTCACTCTTGGGGAGATGGCCCTCACTGAGGGAGGAGGGGCAGCCCAGGCAGGAGATCCCTTGGGCCTCTCTTTTCTGGAGCCCTCTAGGGTTCTTGACATGCAGCCTTCAGGGCGGTCCCCCACATGGGAGGGAGTGAAGACATTGATAAAGCCAGGCTGGCCCAAGGGAGGGTCTTCCAGGAGGCTGCATTCCCCCAGGACAGGATGGCAAGCCAGGATTTCCTTGAGGCCACGGGGGTCTGTCCTTAAAGATGAGGGGGCTGCCAGGGCCCCGCCCGCCCCAGCATCTTTGGGAGCTGGGATGCAATCAGCCCTTTTTGAAGTTGTCCAGGCAGAGGGACAGGCTGGCAGAGGCTTTGGGCTGATAGGGTCCCTGCAGGATGAAGAAGCTGGGAGTAGCCCCCTCTGCTCACCTGAAGGCACCATGGGAGAGTCTTCCTGGAGCAGGTGCTCAAGGCTGCAGGGGACAGGGGTGACTACAGAAGTGGGCAAGGGGGCATAGCCAGCTAAGGCCCTCATGGGGGCTTCCGGGCTTTCCCCAATGAGCAGCACGTGCTTCTTAAGCCCTGAGCAGGTCGCCTCTTCTGGAGTGCAGTCCTCGGGCCCATTCTGGGAGTGGGCTGCTGCCAAGGCCGGGACCAAAGCTTCTGCATCAGAGGAAGTGGGGCTTGGGGTGGCCCGGACCTCGTTCTGAGGGCCCAAGGTTGCCCTACTTTCCTGGAGCTGCCCCCCTAGCTGGTCTGCAGCCATGGCCGGGCTGGCTTGTGTGCTTTTAGAGTCAGTATTTACTGTGGCGAGGTCATTCGGTCCCCCCAGGGTCCCCCAGTTATCTGGATGCAGCTGGCTGGCTTTGCCCGGGCCTTTGAGCTTCTGAGCCTGTCCATCTGCCTCTGGCCCCAGCTGATATCCGGCCATTGCAGGGACAGCTGTCATCTGCACACCCCCATCAGAGCCTTTGGAGGGGCTGCAGGCCACGTTCCCATCTTCCATGCTGTCCCTTTCCAGATCTGAGGGGTCGCTCTGTTGAGGGCTCTGGGTGTCAACAGGCGGGGGCCCCTGTAATTCCGGGGTGTCATCTTCGCTCTCAGATGCTCTGGCCACCAGGAGCTGGAGCTGACGTAGGGGGCTTGTGGCTGGGTTTGGGGGCCTCCTGCCAGGACTGGCGTCAGGCACGCAAGCAGGACTTGGGGAGGCTCCTCCTGGCACAAACTCCTTGTTACCCTCAGAGGCAAGGCCCCCCGCTGCAGGGTGTAGAGGCCCCCCTGTGCTGCTTACAGAATGTCCCTTGGGAGCATCAGTATGACTGGCACCAGAAGGTGGAGGGGCACCCAGACGCAGAACCCCAGCGCCCCGACATGCCAAGTCAGGTGCCAGACGGGCAGCAGGGCTGTCGTGCACTTTCAGCTTGGGGGCATCTCGGCAGGGCCCCTGTGACGTGGGGGATCCTGGGAACAGCCCTCCTCTCTGTGTGTAGGGAACGAGCATCAGGACGTCTTCGCTGTGACGGATTCTGGTGGCCCTGTTGTTTTTAGAAAGTAAAGGCTCACAGCTTGAGCCCCACTTTGCTAAACCCCCCCTTTCCGACAGGGGCTTGTGTGGCTCTCTGGGGTGCGGCATACAGGCTTCTGAGCGTACCTTACAGCCCTCTTCTGCCTCGGAGAGCCCTGTCTTGGAGACTGTGGCATTCTGCACTGACTGGAAACTGAGGCTGGCCCCAGTGGGGCTGAAAGGAGCCCCAGAAACCTGGTCTTTGTGGGTGCTGGGGAAAGGGGCAGCTTCTCCCGGGGGGAATGAGGGCCACTCCTTCCGGGGGCTCCCCAGAGTCCCCTCTGTGGTGGCCATGGCTGTTTCTGCCCCTTCCTGGTGTGGACTCAATTTGCCAAGACCAGTGAAGTCAGCTACAGGGAATGTGCCCTTGCCGGGCAAGGCGGCCTGGTGGACCGGCAGGGGGGTACCCGTGCCTGAGCACATCCTGCCTGCCTGCTCAGTTCTGCGCAGCTCTCCTGACGCCTCATGCACCCCTTTACTTTGCAGCTGACTTTCTAATTCGGTGACCAATCTTTTGATCTCTAATTCATCCTCAGACAGGTTGCTCATAAAAGCAACACTACATTCGCTAACCTTGCTAGGCAAAGGGGGAGGGCTGGCTGCCACTATCCCTTCACGAGGACACTTCTTATTGAATGCCTTTCCCCCCGAGAGATCAGGAAAATGGCCCAGGTGGCTGGACAGCATCGGGGATACTTCCTCCAGCAGGGGCCAGCCCTTCTCAGGGAGAAATGAGGGGTATGGTGGGTCCAGCTGGGGTTTCCTTGGGGGAGCTTCGGTGCATGCAGATGGCGAGTGGGTGTCCCCATTTCCAGACAGGCTGCTGTAGATTGGTGGGTTGAAGCCTTCTCTGGGCAGCCCCGAGAGGAGGGGCGTGGATTCCAAGGTCAGTGGCGATTTGGCTTTGCCAGAGTCTGTGTCCACTGTGTAGGGTGGATTCTTGGGAGGTTTTGGCTTGAGGGAACTGGCGTCCACACCATCCTGGCAAAGCTGCATACTGCTGGCTGGCGCAGTGTCTGGAGCTAAGGGCTTGGAGTACAGGTCTTCGCGGAAACAGCCAGCCAGGTCTTTGGGTCCAAGGAGTAATTCGCTCGGGGGGCTGCTGTAGGGCTGGGGCCCCTTTTTGGTAGCTGGAACCACGGAGTCTCCATTAAAAAGAGCAGGGTCACAGCCAAGATTAGGGGTCTTTATAAACAGGGTGCTGGGCTCCGGGTAGGCAGTGGTGGTGTCAGTGACAGGCAGCAGCAATTGTCCTGGCATATAGGCAGGGGGGTCGTCTGTGTCATGAGAGATGGGGGCTTCGGTGCACCGGGAGACTTCCAGTAGGCTGCCTGCACCTGGTGCTGGTGAGCTCCCATAGGGCCCCATGGTGCCCTCCCTGCCCGGCTGTGGTTGCTCTGAGGCTGAGGGACAGGGATTTCCTTCCACACAGGTGGCCAGAGGACAGCTGGAAACGTCTCTGCGAAGCTTTGTGGTATCAGGGGGAAACTCTTCAGCCATTTCAGCGTTCTTGGTCTCTTGGGGGAAGTCTAGTGATGGATGGTTTTCCTCTGGGGTCTTGGTGAGAACCTGCAGAAGAAGCTTGGGGCCTCTCTCCTTAGAGCCCGCCCTGGCCTCAGGGCTTTGCAGTGGGCCCTGCACCTCGGGGCTCTCACTGGGGCCGGGACAAGGCCTGCCTGGCTTTGTGGTTTCCTGCCTCACGACCTTCCTGGATTTCTGCTGCTCTCGATCCTCTCTGGGACCTGGGGTCAAGTCCAATTCCTTCCTCTTCTCACCCCGGTGCCACCTCCGGCAGCTGTGGTGGGGCTGGCCTCTGAAGCGGGAGCCCCGTGGCCGCAAGCTGTCCTCCTCCTCGGACTCCGAGGCGTAGTCATACTCCTGGAGCCCACCATCCAGGGTGCCGGGCTCGGGCTTCTGGGCTGTCTGGGAGCCGTGCCCGCCCTGGCCGCGCTGCACACGCCGCCTGTGCAGCTGGTTCTTCTGTTGCACGATCTTGTGGATGAGCTCCTTGCTCCAGGTGCCCCCCCGCGCCTTCCTCCTCCTGGAATCCTTCCCGGGGGACAGTCGGAGGCGCTTAGAGCTCCTGGTCTCCACCGGGAGGGCCTGGCCACCAGGATCTGTGTGGCTCTTGGGGGCCTGGGGCCTGAGGTCCTGGGGTTGCGGTGGGGCTGGCTCAGCCCTGTCGCCCTTCCTCCTGGGCCGTAGGCAGGGGGCTCTGGTTCTCCTGCCCGACCTCTTGGTGGTGTTGGCTGTGTCCAGCTCCTTCCGGAAAAACTTAAACTGCTTCCCTCTCCGCTGCTGGCTGGCCAGGCTAACCCCGTCTGCCTCCACAGACACTGGGCCCAGGGAGCGGGTTTTGGGCCTGTTGCAGGCTGGGAAGCTCCCGTCCCCAGAGTGGGTGGCCTGGGGTTCCAGCGGGGCAGCCACAGCTGGGAGCGGGAGGTGGGCTTTGCTCTCTGGCGTGGCCCCCACCCTGGTCTTGGGGGGCTGCCCAGCACTGGGACCTCTGGGGCCAGAAGGTTCCTCGTCGGCGAAGACATCAATGAAACTGCTGTCGATCTCAGGGTTGTCTGACTGGTACTCCAGGCCGTTGAGCGCCTCCGTGATGAGGCTGTCCAGCTTGGCGTCATCCTCCAGCTCCAGGTCCGAGGCCGGGAGTGGGAAGGGGGCAGCAGCCAGACCAGACAAGAAACTCGTCCTCAGGGGGTCATCTTTGCTGTCCACCCGGACGTCCCCTCCTAGCAGGAAAGGGACCATCTTGGTGTGGCTGAGCAGGCTTGGGTTCCCGCTGGCTGGTGCTTTGGGGGCAGCCAGCACAGAGAGGGTGGCAGGGGGAGTGGGGAGCCCCGAGGGCTGCCGGTGGCCCTCCTTGCTCCTGGCCAGGAGCAGGCTGCAAAACTGCCGGTGCTCCAGAAAGGCAGCCAGGCTGCTGTAGTTGCGGTCGCACTGCTTGCAGGTTAGCAGCACATCTAGCTGGTCTAGGCTGGCGCTGCTGAGGGGGAAGTGGTGGGCGGAGTAGGGCGGCGGCTCTGGGGGGAAGCCCTCCAGCCCCCTGCTGCCCGCCTCTGGGCCTGTGCTGGGGAACGGGGCTTCCTCTAGGCATTTGAAGGCTCCCTCAGCCCCCAGTCCCTCACTGGGGAAAGGAAAGGCCTTGACTGGCTCTGGCTGGTAGTGGATGGGGAGAGTGCGCGAGGGCTTGGGGGACGGGAAGGGGCTGCTGGTCTCCTGGGGATGAGTGGGGGGATGGAAGAAAGCCGAAGGCCCGAGTGGGCCAGGGAGCTGGCTCTCCTCTGAGCTGGGGTTGGCTGGGCTGCTAGATAGTGGTGACAGTGATGAGCAGGTGCTGCTGCCAGCCGTGTTGGTGGCAGGCGAGGGCAGTGGGGACTCAGTGGGAGAGGCTCCCACCATTCTGGGTGGGGGCAGACCAGGGGTCCCTTGGGGTGAGACCTGGGGCTGGGCCACCCCAAAGAACAGGGCCTGGGCTCCGGAGTCCTGGAGCCCACTGTAGGTGAATAGCCCTGGGGAGCTGCCACTATGCTGGCCTGGGTTGTCTCTTAGCACCGCCAGCTTCTCCCCTGGCCCTTGATTCTTGCTGACAGCACCCAGGTTTCCCTGGCTGCCCCCCTGCCACTCTGGGGCCCCTGGGGGAAAAGGCAGCCGACTCAGCATCTCCACTGGATGGGGACTGGGCCTGGTGGCTGGGAGCACCTGGGGCCAGGGCAGCGGGGGACTCTGGCGGAGGCCAAGACGCTGGCCTGGGCTGAGCTGGCCTTCAAAGAATGTACTCCTGGAGGTGGCGGGGGGGCCCAGAGGAGGTGTGGGGTAAGGGGCTGCGGAAGGATCCCACAGCTGGGGCAGTCTGGTGGGCGGGGGCCCTGGGGTAGCCAGCTCTGTGTCCAGAGACCCAGGGCTGGTGCCCACCCTGCTGGCTCTGGGGCTTCCATACACCTGCCCAGAAAAGTGTCTCTGGGGCAGAGAGTTTGGGGGCCTCCTGGGGCTCCCCAGCTCATTGTGGGCAGAAGGCGGTCTCTCAGGGTGGGCTTTGGTCAGGCTCTTGTGCAAACTGTCTGGGAAGGTGGCCGTGCTCTCTGAGAAGGGGCTGGGGGCTGGGTGAGCAGCACCAGGGGAGGGGAGAGCATGGCCAAGGTCACTGGGGGGATCAAGGGCCCTGGGCTGGGTGGGGTAGCAGGGCTGCGGTGGGGCAGCAGGCCGGGCAGGCAGGGGGTAGGCTGCACCCATGCCCACTGCCTCCTCCGGCCACGCTCCCCGAGGCTGGTGGAAGGCAAACACTAGTGTCCTCTCGGAGTACTCAGGCTCAGCCGAGTCCTCTGGGAAGGATTTCGGGCCGGCCCTGTGCAGCGCTGGGAAGGGGAACTGGAGGGAGGCCACCCTGGGGCTGCCACCTTCTGGAAAGGGCTCCGGCTCTGTGGGGGGCACCCCGAAACTAGCACCTGGGAAGTTGTTCTCAGCAGTGGGCGGCCAGGCATTGGCTCCAATGGCCTGGAATTCCGAGTAAGAGGCTGGCCTGCCGGGGCTGGCGTCATTGCTCTGGGGGGCCCTGAGGGGTGGGGGCCCAGGGGGGGCGCTCGGTGAGGTACAACTGGTGGAGGTAAAGCTGGAGGGGGTCTCCTGGAAGCACCTTTGGAAGCTGAGCTCTTCTGGGGCAGGCGGGGCCTCTGCCTCTGGGGGCTGGGTGGCCTCACACTGTAGGCCCTCAGGGGTCTCATCCAGGGGTGGTCTGGCTCTTGAGCCCACGATGCTCAGGCTGTAGAGCTGCTGGGGGCTGTCGTCGGCCCTGCCTGTGTGCCGTGTGGGAGCTTGTGTGTGGCTCCTCCCTGGTGGGGCCCGAGGGCTGCAGCCGTTTCCGTGGGGGTTGATTAGGGGCTGGGTTCTCGGCACTGGGGCCTTGGGTTCCACCTCCCTAGCCTGCTGAGGCTGGGTATCAGGGGGCTCCACGGCCTGGGCCCCACTGCCCACCTCCCTTGTGGCCTTGGTGGTCCTGCTGGCCGGGGCACCATCCTCGCTGGGGGACTGGGTAGCCGTGCCACTGGCCATGCCACTGGCCGTTTGGCAGGGCTGCAGGCCTCCGGTCGTTGCTGGGGGTGGCGCTCCGCGGGGCTGCTCCCCAGGCATGGCCCCTCTGTCTGGGCGCTAGGAGGATGTGGTGGTCCGAGGGGCTCCGCAGGGAGTGGGCTGGGCAGCCATCCTTGCCCGTTGGGGGGCCCTCGAGAAGCCTGCTCTCATAGTCCTGAGTGGAGCCTGCAAGGAAAGGACGGAGGTGAGCTGAGAGCTGTGGCATCTCCCTGGCTTCCGTGGAGGCCGTGACAGCCTCCATGAGATAGGAGAGAGCTGGCACAAAGCCCCCTCCTTTAGGGGAAGGGGCTCAGCTCTAACGACACTTTGAGAGACAAGAGAAAAAAAGGGTTCCTGTTAGATTGAGCAAGAAGTTGGGGGGAAAGGGACAGAGGGAGAAAGAGAAAAAAAGAGTGCTGTTTGGGGTCTGAGGGTCTCAGAAGACCTGTGGCTATTGTGTTTCCTCGAAAACAAGACCTCGCTGGACCATCAGCTCTAATGCATCTTTTGGAGCAAAAATTAATATACATAAGACTCGGTCTTATTTTACTATAATATAAGACTGGGAATATAATATCATATTATAATATAATATGATATGATATAATAATATAATATAATATAATATAATATAATATAATATAATATAATATAATATAATATAATATAAACACCGGGTCTTATATTAATTTTTGCTTCAAAAGACGCATTAGAGCTGATGGTCCAGCTAGGGCTTATTTTCAGGGAAACACAGTACCTCCGAGCAGCCCTGCTTTGGGCCAGCAAGGCCATGAGCACAAAGCCCCCAGATCTGAAGAGGCCCCATAGCAGGATGACAGGCACCTGGCAGCCATCTGTGTGGCCTGAGCTACAGCCCAGGCGAGGTCAGGGGGCAGCCCAGGCAGGGCAGAGGGCATGCCTTCCCCTATCAAGAGGGGCCTCACAGCGGAAGCCAAACTAGGAAATAAGCGGTGAGATTGTGCACACCTGAGTCTGGCCCGAGGCTGAAACCTGGTCCTGTAAGGGTCTTGTGGCTGGCTGGCGTAGTATAGCCTCAAGCCACCTGCTCTGGGGACCCACTGGTCAGCACCCTGGGGTGGGGCCTGCATCTGTATTTCTAGGCAGCACCAGGCACCACTGGTGCTCCCTCCCTGAGTTTGGAAACCTGCCCAGGGATCGTACCCACTGACGAGGGGTGCTCTGACTGATTTGGGGCACAAGTTTCCCTCCTAGGTTGGTGTGCTTCCAGTACCAGCCAGCAGGGGATTCCACACTGCGCCCTTTCTCCCTGGCTAGCCCCATGGATCCTCCTGCACCCCAGCAGCCTGGGGGGACCCTCCCCTCCTAAGCAGAGGTCTCATCCCCTCCTCTGGGCCCCATTGCCTGAAGCCAGTCCTCTGCTCCCCTTTCCATCTCGACTGGAAGACCTTTAGGCAAGGGCGTGTGGGTGAAGTTTGTTGAATGAATACATGATAGCAGGAATAGAAGTGGGAGTTCTTTCTAAGCACTTGGCTGGGGGCCAGGAAGCTGCGTGCTTTCCATCAATCACTTCTCTCGTCCTCACAGAGATTCTGGAGGTCAGAACCATTAGAGCTACGGGGAGGTAAGTAACTGTCCCACAGCCGAACAGTTAGTGGAGGGCACTGGGATTCCCCAGGAGGAGCCTCCTCCAATTGTGTCACACATGGTCTGGACACCTGATCACGGCCAGGCTGTGCCCAGTGCGGGGACAGCAGCATCCCGGACCCCTCACGAAACCCCCTGCACTAGATATAGCAGAGCCTGTGCAATGCCGTCTCCCCTGCTGGACTTCAAACTGCTTGGTGCACGTCCTGGCTCAGCCACTGACCCTCAGTGGGAACTGGGACTCGTCCTTCAGCTTCCCTGTGCCTGGAAAATGGGGATCCCAAGAGAGCCCCTCATAGGGCTGCTGAGAGATGACACGAGTCGCTGTGTCCAAGTTGTACACCAGGTCCCTTGTGGAGCACCTGCTGTGTGTGTGGTTTTCTGACGGTTCCTGTTTCTGCTGAGCCTGGGGCTCCTGACTGGGGAGCCTGCAGGTTATTCACTGCTCCTTCCCCAAGGCCCGGAGTCTGGCGCACAGTAGACACTCACAAGTTCAGTTTCCACATCCTTGAAATAGGGACGGTAATGGTGCCTGCCTCACTGGGTCATCCTGAGGTTCAACATTCTATGTGACCTGGCATGGTACCCAGCACGCAGGGGCACCTCCCCAACCTCAGTGTCCCCATCTGTGCACTGGGTTACAGAGCTGCTTCTCCAGGGGCACTGCTAAAAGCCAGATGGGAGTCGAGTCTGTCAGCACTCCAGGCTGCAGCCACACCTCTGGTGGGGCCACCTGGGCCATCCTGCGTGGGCTTTTAAGGAGGAGCAGAAGCCTCTGACCCAACGGCCCTATTTGTTCTCAGGGGCCCTTGCAGCCTCCAGGCAGCACCAAGCTCTGCCCAGAAGGCTCCCAGTTGGGGTTCCAGGTAGTAGATCCCATTACTAAGATTCTGCTGTCCCTGTGGAAGGGTTGTTTCAGTTCGTCCCGCTGCCATCAGGCTTGGCCACATGGCTCCATTTGGTCGCTAGCTATGAGTAGCAGTGACTCATGCTACTTCTGAGCAGAGACCTTTAGAGCTGAGACCTGGGAACCTGCCTTGTTGATTTTTTTAAGGGCTGAGGTCACAAGCTGTGGCCAGGCTGCTTGGTTGTCTAGCAGGTGGGCTGGCTGCCTGGTCGCTGGTGGAGCACTCTCCATTTCTGGGCGGCTTCCCCATCTGCCCAGTGGAAGGGGGACAGACCGGCCCTTTTGTTTCCAGCAGCCAGAACCAGCTGCTTTTGGTGGGAAGGCCACTGTGGGGCCGATCCCTGATTCCATGTTCACACTCACACAAGTGCTTCTGGGCGTCTGTCAGCCTTGTGCTCAGGGTCCACAGACTGTGGCTTCCGAGACTTGACTCTGGCTCAGAGTTCCTGGAAAGGCCACGGAAGCTGGGCCTGGGGGACATGGAGTGGCATTTATTGAACACCTACTGCATGCTCGGTGGAATTTCACCGAGGGCCTGGGGGGTCAGTCGGGCTCCTGAGGAGGCTTCCTGGAGGAGGTAGCATCGGTTCTATCCTTGGGGCACAAGGACAGAGAGGGCATTCAGGGGTGGGAACTGTGAGGACAGGCAGGTGCAGGGCTGTTTGGGGAAACTTGGAGAAAGAGTTCTGTGCCCAAGGAAGGAATTGCTGGGAATTGGGCCAGTTCCTGAAGCACAGTGAGGACTTGGTAGGGTGGGCAGGTGGAACCCCAAGTAAGTGGGCAGCCAGGCCGCAGCCAGCAGCTTGGGCAAGGATGGCCTGCTTCTCTGTGCACTCAGACCCAGGCCAGGGAGTCTCCTGGGGGGACCCCCCTTGCTGCTGGCTCCAGGCATGCCTCACAGCAGAGCTCTTCACCCAGCTTCAGGGCAGTGATCCTGTGAGAGTCAGGCCAAGAGCTGGCTCTGACCGTGTTGGGCGCTGCTGTAGGAGTGGAGGGGGTTCCGGCCTGTGGGACCTCCCCTCCTGAACTTCTCAGATAGCCTAAGGGGGCAGGACACAGGCCAACTTCTAGACCGAGGCCCAGGGCTCCAATTGCAACCGGCGGTGAAATCCCTGCGGTCAGGCGTGCAGAGGTGCCATGGGCCGCTGACCTCCCAGGCCCTCCTGGCCTTGAAGGGCATCCTTCGCCCACCCCTGGGCAGGGTACCAAGGGGGGGGGGGCTGGGACCTGGGCAGCTTCCTGAGTTTTTTTAGCGGGTGGCAGGTGAGGCCAGAGTAGCCTTCGGACAGTGAGCCCTGCAGGTCCAGGCTCTGAGCAGCCTCTAAAAGGGATGGGTGGCTGGGGCCCTGGGTCTGAACTCCCCACCCGTGCTGGGTGCATGCCCCCAGGTACCTCTCCTAGCCTTAATCAGCCTCGGCTTCTCCATCTGTGACCTAAGGATAACGCTGGGACCTATCTCAAAGGCTTTTGGCAAGGGCAAAATCAGTGAATAACCTCTTCTCAAAGCGTTTAGCAGAGAGGCTGGTGGGAACCAACGTATCTTCCCCATGAATACTGTAAGTACCATCACCCCTCTGAGCCTGGATTTGCTCATTGGCACAAAGGAGAGGTAGTGAGCAGAGGATAAGAAAGGGGCTTTGGGGACGGCTGGGCGGGGTCTGAAAACAGGAAGAAGATACTAATTTGTTGGTTTGAAACACCTGTGCCCCAGGCCTCTCAAGAAAGGAGGGGTCTGATCTGAGGAGGCCCGACTTGCTGGCCCCTGGAGAACATCAGGTGACAAGCTGCCATCCTGAATGTCCTTCTCACTCTGGCTCTGGACTGTGGTTAGAAGCCACGTGTCAGCCTCTGACAGCTGGATTGGGGAGACAGTCTCTTAAGGGAGGCAGCTGGCAGCCCCAATTACCGCCAGAGTGGGGAGACGGAAGGAGATGGAGCCAGGGTGGGGCGGGTGGGGAGGCTGGGACGAGGGCATCTCCGGCTGGGTGGCAGCCTGCCAGCCTCCAGGCCAGCTGTCCTCTTCTACGTACCTGGGGAGTCGGGCCCTCAGCTGAGTCGCCACACAGCTTCCTGAGGAATGAGGATTTCTTGGCTGCAAGGAAAACGGAAAGTGTGTCAGAATTCATGTGGTGCTTGGCAGGGGTCCGAGAGCCCCGGGAGGAGTCAGGCAGAGGGAGCAGCTCCCGGGTGAGCCCCCCCAATGCCATGCAGAACCAGCAGGGCCCCTGGTGTCAGGAAGCCACCAGGGGGCTGCGAGGAGATGGTGAGCTCAAGAGGCCATCAGGCAACTCAGTCCGGCTGGGGGCCCTGCAGAGTTGGGGGTCAGCTAGCTGCCTTCGTCCCAGGTTTGATGATTATTTTACATTTCCTTTCATTAAGGTCTTATGTGTGCATAGACTACATATTCCCAAACTCAGGACAATATTCAAAGGTCTGCAGTGAGAAGTCTCACCCTGAACCCTGGCCCTTCCACCCTCTTCCCCTGTCCTGCTGTGTAAGCACTCGGGCACTTCTTGTGTTTCCTTCTAGAATTTCTTGATGCAAATATGAATAAACATTCCCATTTTTCCTCCTTTCTTCAACAAAAGATAGTCTACTGCACTCACTGTTCCACACCTTTTTTACATTTAACAATGTATTTTGGAGATAATTCCACAGCATTCCATAGGGATTCCTGTCTGCCTGCCTGTGTATCTTTCCACCACACACAGCTACAGAATATTCTCGGTTGTCTATATTGAGCCTTACAAACACTAGGGCCACGAATCCATGCCAGTGAGACCCTCAGGGTCAACTCTAAGAAGAGACAGTGGGGTCAAAAGGCAAATGCATTTGTGATTTGGAGAGAGACTGGCAAATTAATGCCTGGGATGGTTTTAAAATTTGGCCACAAATTCTTTGATCCTCCTCCTTTGAGAAGGTAGGGCCCAGTTCCTTCCCCTTGAACGTGGGCTAGCCCTGGTGACGTGCTGCTCGTGCATGGAGTATGGTGGAAGAAAGGTGGTGGGACTTTAGAAATTAGGTCATAAAAGGCACTGTGGCTTCCGCCTTGCTCTCTGTCTGATGGCTCCCTCAGAGGAGCCATGTTGTAAGGACACGCATGCAACCATGTGGAGGGTCCACATTGGGAGGAACAGGCCTCCTGCCCATAGCTGTGTGAGGAGCCACCTTGGAAGAGGCTCTTCCAGCCCCAGTTGAGCCTTCAGATGAGGCAGCAGCCCCTGTTGACCTTCCCACTGTAACCTCTGAGAGGCCCTGAGCCAGGCCACCCAGCTGAGGTGCCAAAATTCCTGACACACAGAAACGGAGAGAATAATGGTGGTGTTTTAAGCTGCTATTTGTCACATAGCATCAGACAACGAATCTATTAGTACAACCCTATGGGATTGCACTAGCTTGCATTCATCCTGACAAAGTAGAGAACCCCAGGCTTTAATGTAAGTCCTGGCATCACAGTGTGGCCTTTCCCGGCGGGGGTGGGCAGACTGAGGCCTGGAGAGAGGACGACCACTGGGGCCGCCGGTGACTTGGTGGAAGAGCTTTCACTGTACCTTCCAATTCATTCATTTATTGACTCACAGAGCTGCAACTGGTATTAGATGCTGCGATAGGCACTGGGCATACAGTGGTGAGTGACTAATTCCTGGCCTCTGCCACATGGAGCCTATATGAAAAGTTAACAGATAGATGAGGAAACCAAGGCTCAGAGAGGTGGTCCGACTTATCCAAGTCACACAGCATGTAGTGAAGCACACAGGGAGGTGAAGCAAGCCTGCTCAGGACCATACATGCCCCATGCTGGACAGAGTGGCTCTGTACCTTTGAACCTTGGTCCTGCCTCAGTGGCCCCTTCCCATCCCTGAGGTGCCCTGCCCCCACATGCTCAGAGCTCAGCCACCCCATCACTCTCCTTCCCCAACCCCAGGACTCTGGGCCTAACGTCCTGCCTGTAGCACCCTAGGGCTCTTGATGCCAGCTGCCCCTTCAGGGGCTCGAGGACCAGTCTTCGGTGCTCAGATCACGGGGCAGGCTCCGGGCAGCGTGTGCCCTAGGTCTCGGGTTCCCACCCCCGCCCAGACTCTTGGCAAAGCCCCTTGGTGTGTGTTGGTGTGGGTTTCAGCATCTGGGGCCCCTTTGAAGTCGGGAGATCCAATCCTCCAGATCCGGGGCTGCCCCAGGGAACCCCAGGAGTGCAGGCATCTCCTTTTCCTCAGAAACACTACCTGGCCCCTCTCCTAACAGGCCTGGCCCCAGTGCTCCAGGTAACTCAAGACTATGGTCAAGCTGGCTGGCTCTGGCCGGGGGTGTGGGCAGCAGCTCCTGGTGAGGGCAGTCCTGGACCCCTGCCCTCCTTGTGCTCGCACCCCATGACCCCTGTCCCCTTGCCGTGTCCAGATGCTGCTCCTGACCCTCTTCCCTCACCTTCTCTTTCAACCTGCCTTGTTTCAGCTATGTCTTCTCTGTCCTAGAGCTGGGCTTCCCTCTCCCTTCTGATCCACCTCCAGCCGGCCCCAGTCCTGGCCCTTCCTCCCGAGTTCCCCCTGCCTAGGACGCCTCCTCCCTTCTTTCCAGTCTTGCTGATTTCTATTCACTTCCAGGGTCAGACCATGTGGGCCTGGGCTGGAATCCTGGCTCTGGCACTACCTGGCTGTGGGACTGGGGCCAACCTAGTGTCTCAGAGCAGTTTCCTCGCCGGGAAAATGGGGATGATCAAAGTCCTGCCCTCAAAGGGTTGTTGAGGAAGACTAGAGGGGACAACACACCTGAATCATCCATGTCCCCAGCTATAGGAAGCCCTTGACTGATGTTTGCTCTGGATGTGGTCATGCTCTTCCGGGCTCCTCTCCAGTCTACCTCTTTCGAGAAGCCCTCTCTGTTGCGGGTTGTGTCCACCTGAGAGGTATTTGTTCGTGAGGCAGCGCTTCCACCAGTGATCAGTGATCTCTAAGCACAGGGCCTCCGGAAGGAGGTGACCCTCAGCCATGCATGGCTGGGCCTTGGGTGAGGGGCTCTCGGGCACAGGTCGGGGGTGGGGACTCCAGCCTGGGAAGCTGGGATGGCAAGGGGATGGGCCAGTTTGGGTTTTATTGGCGGATTATGGGAGGCCACGACGGTCTGGGATGCTGTGAACATGCGCGCAGCCCACATCCACACCCAATCCCAGGGCTCTGCTCCCTATCCTAGATACCAAATAAGAGGCAAGCTCTATGTGCCTTTGGGCAGAGCCCGCTGGGATAGGCAGCAGGCCTCCAGCCTGACCTGAGGACAGCTAGGCAAACTGAGACTTAGAGCAGACTTGGGTTTGGCCGAGGGCACACGGGGACTTGACCCTGCTGCCCAAACCAGGCTGCCCTCCTGGGCCTCTGGGAGGCCCGTGCCCTGCCTGGGTCCAGCCCAGGCCTTCTGATTATTGACCCTGCTCTGCTTCCGGCTGCTCAGCCTCGCAAGTCACCTGAGCTGCCTCCCTGAGCCTGCACCAAGACTGGTGTGAGACTTGGCCTGGTCGCTCCGGCCACCGGCGCATTCCCAATGGGCATGGTGGGTGAAGCCAGGTGCCCTGTCTGTCAACTCTGCTGGGCAGGGGTCTCTGTTTCCAGGTCATCCTTGACAAGTGTGACTGGGAGAAGCGTGACGAGCATAGCCATGCCCACTGCCCCATGAAAATACCGTTGTGGAGCTGGCACCGCTCTCTTGGTGCTCCAGACCCATTCTGAGCCCCTTTCCCAGCCGACCGGGCAGCCGGACGTGTCCCAAGTTGTGGGGGAGCTGAGCAGAGTGGAGTGGCCCAGAACAGCACCTGGGGTTCCCAGTTAGCTGTCTTTGCTCTAAGAGCTGTGGTACGGCTCATGCTGACATTTATTTCACAAATATCCCCCTTTCCTTTTTCTTCAAACGCTGCCGCTCTGCTTAAAAACTATCTGTTACCCAAGCGCGCAGATAAAACGCTGCAGGTAAAATTATATCTGAGATATGGCCCGAGGGTACGTTTAAGAATACTGCACAAATTATCAGCTGCATTTATCTTAATTACTTTGGGGGAAAGTGGAGGCTGGTGTTGGGGCCGGGAAGCGGGTGTTTGTCCCGCCTTATCGGGTGCATATTTGAGATCCTTTAACAGGAGGGAGATAAGAGGAGCACGTGGGGAGAAAATGATGTCTTCGAAAATGACAGGGAGGCGCTGGTGGGTGGAGGGAGAATTTGCTTAGACAGGGTCCGTGCCCACCGAACCCACCAGGGGCTACTGCAGCACTAACCACCTTCCTCTGTCCTTTCGTTCCTCAGGGACCAGTACTTGGGGGTGCGTGACACACTGCTGACAGCAGCTCTTCGTTTCCTAGACTTTACGTGTCAACTCTCCAGAAGGTGACTGGTGCCTCCATCAGTGCCTGATGGCCAGCCCAAGCCCTGTCCAAGCCCCTCCTAGAATAAGTCCTGCAACCCCACCAGGACACCACACACCTTCATTCTAGATACAAGTGCAGAGCAGGACCTTATTCTGAGTGTGGTGGGAGCCCTGGAACTTCAAGCAGGGACTGGCAGGGTCTGATTGTTTGACAGGATGGTGCTGGCTGGGGATGCAGAATGGTTTGGGGGCTGGGTGGATGCAGGGAAGATGGGAGCTGGCAACCCACATCCAGCTCTGCCCAAGAAGCCTTTGCCTGAGCCTCAGCTCCTGGACGGCAGCAGTCTCGTCGGGTACATCCCGATGGCCCTGGATCTGGAATGTGCTTGCCGGCCCAGCTGACTCCCTGACATGAAGAGGGCTGCCAGCAGTCAAAGGCGGGAATCCCAGCCTAGTCCCCGATGCCTGCACTGACTGGCACTCTCTGAAACCCTGGACTCCAGCTGTCTAGAGGTCCTCAGTGCCCTCACCTGCAAGACTGCAATGACCACATTGTCCCATACAGGCTGAGTAGGGAAGGGCCAAGGAGTGAGATTGGAGACTTGGAAGAAAGAGAAGTGTGGAGTCCTACGTGAAGTCAAGATGCCGGGGATCCAGGCAGGAGATGTCAGTGCCACCAGAGGGGCTGTGGGAAGCCCTGTGCCTTTGTCCCTAAGCTCCTGGTTCAGGCACCCACATGTCTGAGAGGTCTACACGATGCTGCCTGGATCCTCCTGTCCCACTGCCGTCTGCCCTCCCCTCCCAGCACCCTCTGCCACAGTCCATGTTGCTGCACGCCAGGGACGCTCCTGCCTCAGGCCCCTGTACCCACTGTTCCCTTCCCAGGATGGGCCTCCTTTCCCTCCTTCTCTGGTCCCGGGCCAATGCCACCTCCTGCAGACTCAGAGCCTTGTACTCTGCCCAGAGCAGATGGTCCATCTGGGAGCCTGACCCTCTGTCTTCTGTAATGAACCTCCACCCCGAGGACCCTAGGCGTGGGGCAGGAAGCTCAGCACACCCCAGACTCAGCTGGGTCTGGTCCCCCCTGGCTCTAGGTCACACTGGGAAAACTCCTGGAGGGTGAATAATGTTCCAGGCTTCATGTGATTCCGATTTTGTGGGAAAGATTGTCACTATTTCTTCCCCCAAATAACCCAGCAACACTCGACGGCTCACGAAAGTCAAACTTACTTCGCATTACTTTAACCTTTCAACATGAAGTCCCAAGTGCTTTGTCATGATCTTGAGGGGGCCCCATCTGTAGTGGCTCGTGTAGTGCTCCTCTTGCTCCCACTGCCCTCAGGTAAGTGAGTGGTTTCTAGACATTCGCTGCCTAGGCTACGCTGTGGACCAGCACCTGTGGGAAAGGCAGAGTCTGGGGCCCAGAGTGTGCCTTGGGAATCGTTCGTGCTGCCACCCTGCCACCCTGTGACCCCAATGTATGACATTGTGAGAAACACTGTTCTGCACAGAGACTGGATCCAGGTAAGAGGAGGGAGAGGCAGGGAGACTGCAACGTGGAGCTGGGAACCCACGTATGGGGTCTTGCTGTGTGCTCTGTGGGCCTTCCTGGGGCCGGGAGGTTGGGCCAGGTGTGGTTCTGACTACTCTAGGCCTTGGGATAAGTTGCCTTAGTCCAGTCTTCTCACCTCCCAGCTACCCTGGGGTAGGGGGCAGCATCAGACCCATTTTACAGGCAAGGAAGCTGAGGCTGTGGGCAGTGCCGTGTTTCCCCAAAAATAAGACCTAGCTGAACAATCAGCTCTAATGAGTCTTTTGGAGCAAAAATTAATATAAGACCCGGTCTTATATTACATTATGCTAGATAAGACCTGGTTTTATATTATAGTAAAATAAGACGGGGTTTTATACTAATTTTTGCTCCAAAAGATGCATTAAAGCTGATTGTCCAGCTAGGTCTTATTTTCAGGGAAACACAGTAGATGAATTGGGTGGTAGCTGTAGGGCTCCCTCTATGTGCTTGAGGCCCCTGGAGAAGGAGGCTGCCTGCTCTGGCTTTTGGAAATCGAGCTTGTCTTGGCCCAAGCAAGCCCTCCGCATGAGAAATAGGGACCTGAGTAGAGGTCACTTGGGGCCTCCTTCCTGTGCTTGGCGGGGATGCGAAGTTTAATGAGCTGAGTGTCCTGAGTGACAAGATTAATGAGCTTTCTCAGAGGCCGGTGGCTGCTTTAATTACTCTCCCGTCAGGTTCGGAATCCTATCAGCCTCATTTTTCAATTAAAAGTGATTATAATTTTACTTCCTAAGGATGAAAGAATTAGTAACATGCCGGTTAGCAGGAAAGCTGGGTGGGGGAGGGGTCCTGGACTCTCAGGGTTCTGTTGAGTTGAGGGAACGATCCACTGTATGAGGGGCCTGCAGGAGACAGCCAGTGGGTGGAAATGGGCACTTATTGAGTGCTAACTGTGTGCCAGGTGAGGCATTCCCAGGCAATTAGTCCAATGAGGCACTGCTGCATGCTGGGTTCAGGGGCCACACTCCCTGGACGCAGGCACTCAGCCCCAGCCTACAGATCAGGAAACTAAGGCTTGGAGTATAGGGGACCAGCTCAAGGTCATATGGCTCTTGTGTGGTGGGCTGGGGCTGGCACCTAGCTCTCGCCACTTCCAAGCTCTGTCTCCTCTTCTGTTACCTCTGGTCATCCCCTGGGACAATCTGGGTCCGAGTCCTGCAGAAGAATCCTGAGTGGCTGGAATCCCCACTTTGGGAGAGTCCTGGGGAGAGGGGAGGCCCTGGGGACTGCCTTGGGCTCCATACATGCTCGGGCCCTGGCTGGACTCCTGAGGGTGGGGCACTGGGATGCGGCAGGCACCCAGAAATCGCCACTTTCCTGCTCTCGTCTTCTGGGCTGGGGCTGGGGTTGGGGTCTTGCTCAGGTTTGAGGAGGGGGTGAGTGTTCCCTGGCAGTGGGGTGGGCCTTTACCCAGGCCCTAGTCTGCAGGCTGGAGTGGGTGATCCTGCTCCTATCTGAGCCCCTGTCCTGAGGGTCGCAGATGTCCTGGGTGCTCCGTTGGCTGGCACTGCCTCATTTATCCTCTTGGCTCTCCATGAGGTTGGTCTGTTGTCCTCTCCATCGCTCAGATGAGAAACCGAGGCTCCGAGAGGGCAAGCGACCCTTCCAAGGCCACACAGCCAGAAGCAACACCCAGGATAGGAACCTCCTCACCAGCAGCTTGGGACAGGCACCTTCCCACTAGTGTTTCCTGCAAGGCTGCCTGGGGCACTAGGTCGGCTGGCTCTGCCGTCCTCTTGCCCTGTTATCTCGGCCAGTTTCTGGGCCACTGGGATGTGAGGGCCTGGCTCTCCTTGGGCCTGGCTCTCCTTGGGCCCACCGAATCTGGTTAACAGATCTCCTCAGAGAAGCATCCTTTCCCGTGGGCAGGTGACCCAGCTCAGGAGGGGCTGAGTGGGTGGTGGGTGGGTAAACCTTTGGCTGCAGTGGCCTGGCTCTGAGAACCCCAGACCCCAGATCAGGGAGGCGGCCCTCCCATGAGACGTGCTCCCCAGTTGTCTGAGGGCAGGAGGCCACAGCATGGAGGGCAGAGGTGGCGTACTTCAGGCCTACTACCCTCTCCCTGCAGCCTAATGGGCCTTGTTCCTGCTCTCTCACTGGAGCCCTGTTTCTGATCCTCAAAGGCACTCAGCTCTGACCCCACACAGGCCTTTGCCCTTCTGCTGCCCTTTCCCCACGAGCTGCCATACAACCTGCCAGCTCTTCTGTGTGGAAGAAATGAATGCTGTCTCCTGCCAAGTCATCTGCTGGGCCAGGCCATGTCCACCTTTGCCTACATTCGTTCCTAACTCCTATGCACACACAGTAGGTGCTTCTGTGTGGGGGTGACACTCCCATTGGGTAATGGGAGATGCGGGGGAACTAGACTTGAGAGGCCCCATGGGCTGGGGGGAGGAGGCTGGCTGGGGCAGCCCAGGAACAGGCGGGGGTTTCTGGCCCTCAGGATAAGACCCTGCCATCTACCAGGGGCCCTCAGGATCCAGGTCCGAAGGGGTGGGGGTTTGACAAACTGCAGAGAGCCAGCCTGAGGGGTCTGCAGCTCTGCCTGTCCCTGAGGGAGCCCTGATCCCTGATACTGAGGGGTCCTGGGACACCTTCCCCCACAGCCTCCAGGCGGGTTGTACCAACCCCAGGCCACCATCACCCCTTTTACAGATGGGAACACCAAGGCCAAGGCAGCCCAGGACCAAGCCCATGACTGCATACAGCTGTCCCTGCTCTGTAGGACACACTCCTCGACCTGGCCACCGGGCCTGGGCAGTAGGCTCCCCTCCCTGGGCCCCCTGCCATCACAGCATTCACCAGCTCTGTGCCGGAGGGGAAACTGAGGCCTGTTGGGGCAGACACACAGCCAGCATGTCCTGGAGTGCGGTCTCAGGCAGACAGGATGGGCACTGACGGGTGCCTCTTCTCCTGGGACAGAGGGGGGCCCTCATCCTCCCCCGTGTGCTCTCCTTTCATAAAAAGTCGGAAAACATGCCTGTGCTGGAAAACAAAAGGGCTGCCAGGATTCACAGCCGGTGACAGCCCTTCCTGAAAGTCGCCCCGTCTGGGCCTTCAATTTACTCATTCAGCTCTGCCTGCGGCCTGGTACAACACATGAGGAAGCTGGCCTTCCCTGGGGCTCCTCTGGCAAAGCCACAGATGAATTTTTGGGGTTGGGGGTGGAGGAAGGGAAGGAAGAGGTTTGGGGGAGGACTGGGTGGGTCTATGCTGCTTAGGGACGGGACTCTGTCCCTGCCTCGCCTTCCATCTTCATGTCACCTGTCCTTCTAGGCCTTCACACTCCTCTCCTTGCTGATTCAGCCCCTGGGCCGCCCCACCCTCTCAGGCACACCATATTTGACTATTTGTCCCCAGGACTGAGCTTCCGATTAGTTTTATGTGCGTCCATGCCCCCAGTGCCCGGGACTGAGCCTGGCTGAGGCTGGGATCAGCGCGTGTTGCTTCAAGGAGCAGAGAGCGGGGGGCCACACTGTTGGCACCCGCCTGGCATCCTGTCTGCCCCTCGGACTCAGGTTCACGGCTGCATGAGCGGCGCTGTGGCTCCTGCCCGCCTGCCTGATGGGGAGCTGCTCTGAGGGCTGCCGACTGTGGCCGCCAGGAAATCCAGCACAGCGGCAGGCTCTCTGATTTTTTTTAGGAAAAGCCAGAAATCCAGGTTTTAAAGGGAAACCTCCCATTTTTAAACGTTGGCAACAAATTCACAGAAAATAAAATAACTACTATGTGGGCTAAAGCCATTGGGGCCAGAATTGAGCCTATGGTTGGTCTTGTGTGACCTTTCTGTAGGTGGCACACGTTCCAAATGTCCCACCATGGCCCTTCGGTTACTCACTCATTCATTCACTCATGCATTCAGCAAATTTCAACCAAGTACCTCCGGTGTGCCGGGCTCCCTGCCAGGTTCTGGGACATGACCGTGGATGGGACAGACATAAACCCCACTGCACAGGAATGACATCCCAGAGGGCCCAGTTTAGGGCAATTAGGGTTCCTGACCCTGTGCCCTGGAAAGTTCTCAGGATTTCCAGAACCCCTATTAGAGTGGGAAAATCCCTCACTGGTAAAGGATCTTATGGGCTCCCTATGCAGCAGGGCTCAGAGAAAAGATAGGCCCCATTCCCCAGGTCACACAGTGGGCTGCAGAGGGGCTGCCAAGAAGGCAAGCTTGGGGGAGGCCATGTCCAAAGCTGGGGCCTTGTGAGAGCTGTGCAGAGAGAAGGGCGAGCCGAGCAGTGTGGACCCAATGCAGGGTGAGGTGAGGACAAGGTGTGCCTGAGCCCCCATCCAGGCATCTCTCTGGCCTGAGGCTGGATTGGGTGCCAGCAGGAGACAGGAGCAAGGCTATACGGGAGGTAGGAGGCCAAAGGTGTGCCTGGCATGGGGGTGGTGGCTCCCCATGCCTTCTCAAAGTTTTTGGGCTCTCCTCCCAGGTGGCTGAGGCTGGCACCTGCCCTGTCACCCAACTCCCCACGATGAGGACATGGAGCTTGCCCCTTTCCTCACCCACTGCCAGGGGCACCCCCTGGTAAGGGTTGAGTCTCTCCCCTGGGAGGGCTGGATGGTAGCGGGGCCTTGGTAAGTCCCTAGGACACTAGAAGGCAGAGGGGACCTGAGATCCTGAATGATACTATGGCCCTATCCAGCTATGTGACAAAAAAGGGACCTACAGGTGGGAGGCTCATCCACACTCTATAGATAAGGGAACCGAGCTCCAGGAGGTTGAGACACTTGCCCATGAACACACAGCCAATAGGCCACAGGCCCCAAAGTGCGGGCTGGCCTCTGCCTTGCCGCACCTTTGGTGTCCTTCTCTTCCTGGGCCAGGCCACCAATATCTCTCCTGCTCAGATGATTGCGATGCTCCATCTCGGCTTTCGTGGGGGCTCCCTGAACCTCGTTTTTCCCACAGCAGCAGAGGGATCATTCGAAACACAAATTAGGCTGTATCTCCCTTGCAAAAACCTCTGAGATGTTGGAATTAAGTCCCACTCTGGCCTATAAGTCCCTGCACCACCGAAGCTCTGCTTCCTGGGCCTTCTGGAAAGCACTAAGCTCATGCATGCCTCAGGGCCTTTGCACTCGCTATTTCCTCTGCCTGGAACATTCCTCTTAGATGTTCCCATGTTTGACAGCAGCTGGCCTGGATGCCTCAACTCAAACATTGCCTCCTTGGAGTCTTAATGAAAGTGATTCCTTTCAAGTAACTGTTTCATATTTTGTGGTTTCTTCTCCCGCTGAATTTGTCTTTGCCGAGGCAGTGTAGGGGATGGGAGATAGGGGGTGTTGTGGATTGAATTGTGTCCCCCCCCAAAGATATGTCCAAGTCCTAAGCCCCAGAACCTGTCTGTGGATGTGACCTTATTTGGAAATAGGGTCTTTGCAGATGTCATCAAGATGAGATCATCCTAGGATAGGGTGGCCTTAATCCAATGAGTGTCCTTTATAAGAGACAGAAACAGGGAGAGGCCACGTGACAACAGAGGCCGAGACTGGAGAGATGCAGCCACAAGACCAGAGATGCTTGGAGTCCCCGGGAGCCAGAGAGGCAGGTAGGCCCTTAGAGCCTCTGGAGGGATCGTGGCCTTGACCGACTGTCCACTTCTCCATGAATGGTCCACTCTTCTCCAACATGCCCTGGCCAAAATGCTTGGAGTCACTCCTGCCCCTCTCTTCTCTGCACCAATGTCCAAGCCAATCCACCAGCAACCCCGCCGGCTCTGCCTTCAACCCAACCCAGAATCCGACTTCTGCACCTACAAGCCATGGAGTACTGTGGTCACCTCCTTCCTGCGCGCCTGCCACGACTCTGTCTGCCAGCATCTTGGAGGGAAGCACAGAGCTGCGTTGTGCCATTTCGTGACTGGCTGCATGGTGTCCCCTGAGGCCCTGGCATTGTCCCTGCTTTGCAGGGAACTGAGTCACAGCAAGGTCAGGGATTTCCTTTTCCAACACGATGACCTGAGCCCAGGGTACCTTGGGGGAACCTCCATGGGCAGGAGCCCCCAAATCCAGCCACACTCTGGGGGTCTCTGGCCACATGACCCATGCTGTGGTCCTCGAAGGCCCAGCGGTCCTTTGTGTCCCTGCAGAGGGGCCTGCTGCAGAGGTGCTGGCTGGGAGCAGAGGCTGCCCAGCCCCTAAGAGGGTACAGCCTCAATAACGCCGATATTCATCCCAGACAAGCCCTGGCTCTGTTGGCTTCACAGGGTGGCGCTGGCTGAGACCCTGAAAAAAGCCCCTCACTCCCTGGGCGTCTGGCTGTTTTCCTTTCACCAATTGAAGAAAAAATAGGAAAAAAGCGGAATATCTTGCTAAGGACTGTAAAAAACATTGTGACCATGTTTATCTTTGATGGCATATGGGGTACTGGGCACAGGGAATCCCCTCTCTCTGGCCTTTGAGGTGGAAGTGAAGAGAGTGGGGCAAGCTTTGAGCCAGTAAGGGTCTTCAGGGATGGGGACGGGAGTGGGGGTGCAACGCCCATGTGGGCCAACCCCTGGAAACCAGAAGTGGGCTTGAAAGAGAGACAGAGGAGAAGTGAGACAGAGAGAAGATTCCAGCAGGGCAAGCAGTGAGACAACCATTTAGTGCTGTGCATACAGCTGGTGCTCAATAAGTGTTTGCTGGGTAGATTTACGGGTGGCTGGCAAAGCCATTCTGAGCCCTGGGGAGTCTGCTTACTCTAACTTCTTAGGAAGACTGTCCCCTCACATTGGCTCTATGGTGACAGCCCATCTCTCATTTCTCAATCTTGAATTCCCATCCTCCCAACTTTAAAACATGTACTCCTTCTGCTCAAAAAACAAAACAAAAGAAAACAAAAAACTCTAAACGTGGCTTAGGGAAAACGATGTCTATACCACAAGGTGGTTACGACGAAACAGAAAGCCAAAAACCTCACAAGAGGTCCAAATTGAGCTCTGAGCTTCCTGGCCACCAAAGCAAAAAAGGAAAAACGGACAGTGGACTGGTCTCTCCCATTATCTGACCAAAGTGGAGCACATGTGGGTCAGATAGTTTTTCTGGAACTCTTTTAACCAATCACTACCTCACAGCATTGTGATGAGATTGAAAGAGAGGCCAAGTGTTGCACTCCTGGTGCATGGTAAACGTTCAATGGCTGTGAATTCCTTCCCCTTATGCTACAGGTGAGGAAATGGAGGCTCAGAAAGGCACATGGCTTGTCAGATTGTCAAACAGTGAGTGAGTGCAGGAAACCAGGCCAGGGCTCCTCTTACATTTTCCCCATCTTAGGGAGGGAAGCCCCAGCTAAAGTGCTGCCTATGTCTGAACTCATCCCCAGTCGAGGTCTCTGAGCTGCCAGGAGTCTGGGAGGGGTGAAATGGCCCCAAGTCACCCAGCCTAGGTCCTCTCCAAATCAAGTGGGGCAGCCTTGGGGTCCATGGGCATGGGGACCTACCCCATGTGGTCCTGCTATCCCAGACTACCGGTGGCTCCTCATCCCTTTAGGAGGACCCACTAGGCACCCAGATTATGGGGGGCCCTTGAGTGGGAGGAATGTCAGGTAGGGAAGAATGGTTGTACATACTTTTCCGCAACAGGTGATCCTCCACGAGTAACCTTGGGGGTGACCCTGACCTGTGGGTGAGCCCAACCTGCAGTAATCTTGACCCAAGGTTAACCTTGACCTGAGAGTAATCCTGACCTGGGGACCATGACCTGAGGGCGACCCTACTCCAGAGCCGAGTCTGCGGGAAGCCACAACCTGCACCTCCTCAAGACATGGCTTTTGCATGGACCAGGTCCAAGTAGGGACAGAGACAAGCCAAGGCCAAGGTAGCTCTGGGCCAGCTGCTTCCACTGGGGAGACCCAGCCCACCCAAGTGCTTTCGAGCTCCAAGCTGCTCCACCTGCTCAGTAAAGGCCACCCACATTCGGGCTCCCTGCTTCAGCTGCGGTCCTGCTGGGGTAGCAGAGGCTGGAGAGCAAAGGTACACCATTGGCCCCTCCCCTTGGGCACCAGGGAGGGGCCGGCTAATAGATGTCACCCTCCAACACGGCAGACACATCCTGTTGGTCTTTTTTCCCCCTAAAATAATGGGTTCATGCTAATTTTTAAGTAAGAAATAGATTGTGGGTAATGAAAGACAAGCAACTTGGCAACCCGAAATACCATGGCTAGGACTTGTTTGGTCACCAAGGGACAGCACCCAGGCCACTGTGGAACTGTTACAGAGAGTGAGGGGGAGCCCACACTGTATTCCCGTAATGGAGCAGTCGAGCTGCTCAAAGCACACTCGGTGGGATGGGCTCTGCAAAAAGCAAAATCCATCTGTGTGCACCTGGACAGGAGCTTTGTGAAGGGGGACTGCACGGGCAGGGCCTGGCCTTCTCATTTTTAAACATCTCTGTCTGAGTTTCTGACACGGAGCAGGAATTGCTTTTATAAGGAAGAGTCCAAGCACGGGATCTTCTGCAGAACTCTCTCCCCTGCTGAGCACCAGGTGCTGGGACTGTAGGCTGCAGGGAGCTCCCTCTGGGGTCGGGCAGGCAGGAAAGGCATGCTGGGAGGCTCTGCAGGGCACCTTCGGGGAGGCCTGTAAACTGAGGCCAGGGAGGGGAAGGACTGCTCTGGGGGCCAGAGCCAGCGACCTGTTAAGCTCCCAGGTGAGCGGCCCCCACCCCTATGGCCCCTCCATCACACCCACACTTTTGCCCTCCTGCCCTGTTCCTGGACTGAGCTCTGGGCCCCACTGAGGGGCAGTTTCCCAGCCGGTCCCACCTCGTGGGCTCTGGTTACTCCTGAGTCCTTAGGAAAGTTTTCCTGGCTTCCACTACCTTCCAGCTTTTCACATCTCAGCTGGTCTTAATTCATTTCCTTCAAAGTCCCCCAAAGCTGTTCAGCCACATTAGTGCTTGCCTGCTGCCAGACACTCTGACATGTGTGTGTGTGTTGGGGGCGGCAGGGGGGAGATTGCAAAAACCATCTTGAGTTACTAAACTGTAGGAGCTTTTCTGCTTCTGGGGTCAAGAGCTGCAGGGCTGGAGAGCATGTCTGGCCTGGGCCACAGGGAAGGCTGGGCAGGACAGTAACCATGAGGGATATTGTGGCCACACTGGGGCAGCTGGGAAGGGCTGGCCTTGACTGCCTGGAGACTCCAAACCTTGTCTGCATTTCCTGGGGGCATCTGAGCAACCATGGGTCCTGTACGGCCCCCATACCCTCTGCTCTGCTCCGACTATGTTTAGCAAAGCCTTATTCATGCCACTTTGCTGGGGACTGGTGCTCACCCTCTCCCAGCTCCAGCCCCACCTAGGCACTGAGGTACAAATGCAAATGCCCAAAGGGCTCAGGTGAGAACACAGTGAGGCAGAAGAGCTTGGGGTGATCCACAGGGAAGTGCTGGGGACTGAGCCCAACGGCAGATTCACGCCACATCCAAGGGGGCAGCAGCTGCTCAGCCCCACCCAACTGTCTGCTCCTGGCGTCATAGCCCAGGGTGGACGCTTCCCTCAGGTTTCCAACAGAAGCAGGGATATTCTTGTGGACTTCTACGATTTAAAAAGCAGCTGTGGCCAACCAAACACAGTGCTGCGTGGATCGGACCCAGGGGCTGCCAGTTTGCACTCCCCACCCTGTATGTTGTTGTTCCCCAGAAGTCAGATCTTCTTGCTTTGCCCCATTTCTACCCCTGGACTATCCTTGCAGCTACAAATGTTCCTTCTGTGTGAAAATCTGTTCCTTGCCTGCCCAGCACCCATCCTCCTGTTCCTGGCAATAGCACCTTGAGTTTCCTCTGGGGAACCACCCTCCCCCGCCCTCTGTCCGTGCGGTTGTGGTGGGGCCGGCTTTCTCCTGTGTCGTTAGACTAGATTCTGATGCCATTGTTTGAGCACCTGGATCGAGCTATGCCTGAAGCATGCCCTGTGTGGCACAGTTATGGAAATCAACAGTTTTATATTTGCTTACCCTATTTTGAGTTGAGTTCTGATCTCCTGTGACTGAAAAGTGTCCGGATCAAATACAACCTCCCATGGGGTTCACAGGTGAGCCCCTCTGGGCACTGGCTTCATCCTGGGTCAGCCTCTGACTGTCCTGAGGGGCCGGACACATCCTATAACCTGCTCGTTACTTTTCTCCTCACATAACCCCTGGAACTTGCCTCTCATAGTGGTCGGTGTGTCCTTTCTGCAGCCCTCCTCTCCCTACCTTACCAGCTCAGGAGAGTGCATTTCTTCATGAACTAGCATGTGCCGCGCACCTGTCCTGGGCCTTGAAGCAACGAATCTGCACCAGAGATTTCCAAACGATTCTGAGACTTCCCAGTCATTCTGTGAGACCTTGCATGGACACCCACACTCCTGGAGACCCACAGCTTCCTGGGGCTCGGCCCTTCCTCACCCCACCAAGAGGGCTTAACAGAATGTGACTGCAAAGGGATATGGTGGCAGGATGAAATTCTAGTTCCGATTAAAAAGGCAAACAACCCATTCATCCCGGTAACATTAATACACTACTCGAAACACTTCACACTGCTGTTTGCCAGTTTGTCATGCCTCTGAAGGGCCGACTGCTTTTCTTGAAGTTTTTATAGGAGAAATGGCGTGGCGTCTGGGATTTGCTTTTTAAAAAAAGCAGCAAGAGTAAGTATGCGGGCAGGGACAGATGGAAGCGGATTACCAGGTGTTAGTAGCGCTGGCAGCTGAGTGACTGGACATGAGTTGGGTGCCTTTCTTGCTCCTTTTGTGTAAGTTTTAAAAAGTCCACCATAAAAATGTAAGAACAGTTATTCCATAAAACCACCACCACCGCAAAAATGCCAACTGTGTTGCTAAGGACCCCAGAACTGCCAGGAGTTTTGGACCGCGGGATGGCGCACAGACTCCACCTGTACTGTCAGTTCCAGGAGGAAAGATTTCAGGAGGGAGGGTCCCTTAGTGTGGCCCCAAGAGGTGTGCACAGTGAGGGGGCCCCATTTTGGCCTTTAGGCAGATCAAAGAATGTATTGTCCAAAATGGACATTTCTGAGAGTAAACGGGGAGTGAATTATTTTGTTATAAATTTATAAAAACTGCAAAATAGAAAAGGACACTGACCAAGGAGGAAAATAAGTATGTAGAGATTGACACCATAAGAAAATGGGACGACACTGCAGGGGCTTGCCCCTTGCTCCGCCCACACCTGACTCCAACCCCACCATCCCTAGGACTCTGCCTAAGATGGCAGCTCATTCCATCCATCCCCCCTCCTGACTCCTAAGGGTCTGGACCTTGTAAAAGTTGAAGGCATCCTATCTATACATATTTCCCACATATCTGAACTCTGGTATGTGCAGCTGGGTGTTGCATGTATGGTTTTATCTTTCTAGGGAGAGCTGGCCTTTTTATGGGGTCTTTCTGTTCCCTGGGGATGGGCCAGATGAGAGAATCAGCAGACCCAGGAGAGCTTAACTAGCCGTGTGCCCCAGGCTCTCCCCCGGCCACCCTGCCCAACTTATTTCCCAATAGGAAAACACCGGGCGGGGGAGACAAGAGGGAGGTAAGCCCACTGGGCAAAGAACCCCCAGGGACAGGAGAACGATGCCTGGATGAAGTGGGGGGGCCTGTTCCCTTTCTGTACCCCCAGTTTCTGGCAGAACCAGCCAGCATCCAGTGTAGGCTCAAAGAAAGCAGGTAGCTGTGGAAGTCTGGGGGTGTAGGTGTGGACCCAGGCTGACTGTGAAGGAATCAGAATTATGACTGGGGCCCAGGGCAAATCCTTATTCACAGAGGGGAAACTGGGGGCTCCACTGGGATGGAAAATGTCCATCTGGGAGGTGCCATGTCCACACAGCATTCTCTCCCCACTCCAGCATCCCCAGACTGTCTTCTCCTGGCCTCTCCCTGCAAATCATGTTCCTATGAGTTTATCATCCTGCTGCAGTGCAATGTCGGCTCATGTATTGGGAATCCTTGATCCACCTGTTCACCGAGGTTAACTGCCTCCTCTATTGGATGGGAAGCTCCTGGAGGACAGGGCCTAGTTTGACAGGTTCACCCTTGTGTCAAACACAATGCCTGGCATATGTAGTCATCCATCCATCCATCCATCCATCCATCCATCCATCCATCCATCCATCCACCCACCCATCTATCCATCCATCCATCCATCCATCCATCACCCATCTATCCATCCACTTGTCTCCAGGACTAGAATTTTGGTCCTGGGGCCCTGAATACTCTAGCCCCTGGCTCACTGCAGGGCCGAGGGCAATACAATGTCTTGGAGTAAACAACTGCCCCACCATGGGACCCCCCCACCCACCCTGAGAGTAGACCTGACATGACTGAACCTAAATGGCATGGGTACCACAGCTCTGCTACTGACAGCTCTGTCCCACCGCTGAGAGAGGGGACAACCCCCCTGGGCTCATTTCTGGTCAGTTCTGGGGTCCTGTGGGAGGAGGGACCTCACACAGCCAATCTGGGGTCTAGGTCCCCGTTTCTGCTTGAGCTTATGGAGGATTCCAGGGCCTCGTGGGCCAAAGAGCTGGCAAGGAGCTGGAGTGGGGGACCCAGCTCTGGCCTGGGGCACGGCTGTCCTCCCTGCCCACACCCCCGTCCTGGTAGATGTGCCTACACCCCCAGAGGGAGACAGTAGCCTGCTGTCTTGGGCCCCATCCCTGAGGCAGCTCAGCCCTGGCCTCAGTCACTGCCGCGCTGGGGTCCTTGAAGACACTGGTACTGCCTTGAGAGCAGGGCCAACTTGGCCCATCCACTGAGATGCCAAGAAGTAGACGGAGTGGAGTCACCGTCCCAGATCACACTTAGTCTCTGACCAGGGTCCCTATGCTGCAGCCAACAGTTGACCCACGGCTGACCCGGCCCTGAGCTCTCCATTTGTTGATGCTGTTTTCACAGCGGAGGGACAGGCCGGTCCTGGGCAGAGGCGAAAGCCAAGTGGTCCTGAGAGCCCCAGCCGTGGCAGGGCGGCCCTCCTTCCTGCCTCACCAGGCCAGGCGGAAATGCATCCAGGAGCGCAGAAGCTGCCCTGCAAGACCTTAGCGTGGGCCCCTCTGCCAGCAAGCAGGTGGGCTTCAGTTTCCTCATCTGGAAAATGGTGCTGTGGTCCCTGCTGGCTCAGAGGTTTTGAGCTGCAGACCCCGGAGGCAGCTGGAGTGCTGGCCCGAGCTCCTGAGGCAGACCTGCTCAGCTCCCTCACTGGGTGGGGTCACAGCATGCTGAGGTGCAAAGGTCATAATGCCAGCTAGGCAGAATCACGTCTTGGGTGTGTTGACCCCAGAGGTCAGGCTCTTCCACTGGCGCCCTCGTCCGTTCCCACCATGGGAGCTGACGGCTCCGTACTCCCCAGGGAAGGCCGGGGGACAGGAGTGGACGAGGAGCAGCTCACTTTGACCCTCCATTTCCCTTCCCCCCAACAGGTGCCTCCGTCACCAAGGCTGAGTCTCCCGCCAACCCACAAGGCTGGCACCATGACGAAATTTCCATCTCCTCACTGAGAGGTGCGGACACTTGTCCAGGGTCACACAGGCAGGGGCCCACTGTGCTGGTGTCACCCTGAGGCCAACTGGGGGCCTGGAGTGTGGCCCCCACCTCTTGGGTATCCCAGTGTGCTAACTGGCCTGTGGACACAGCCTGGTCCTGCTCCTTAGGTGGCCCAGGGCTCAGCATTGGGCTGAGCCGTGGGGAGGGGACACCTAGGAGAAAAGGCGGCTTGGCTGGGGTGCTCTCAGAACGACCCAGTTGGCCTTCACCCAAACCATCAACCGCCAGCCACATAAGCGAAGCCAGCTAGGACCAGCTAGCTGCCCCCGAGTGGCCTGGGCAGGGGCAGCAGAAGCACTGCTGCCAACCTGCAGACTCATGAAAAACGATAAACCATTGTTATCCAAATCCTCCAGGTCTGGGGCTGTTTGTCACACAGCAATAGATGGCTGTAGTAGTCAACATTTCTTGGCTTTAGGTTTCTTCTCTGTTAAATGGGGATAAAATAGACTCCCCAGTGGTGTCAGAGGGTTAAACAAGATGGTGTGGGTCAAGCCCTCAGCACAGTACGGGCTGACAAATGACTGCTGCTGTTATAACTTCACCATTACCTGTCCCTGGACCTATGAGACTGATTGTTTTCCTGTGGGGAAGCGACTTGGATCAGATCTGACCATCTGGCCACAGATCCCATCCCAGGTGCTCCAGCTGCTGCCAATGAGTCACATCTACGTTCATCGGCAAAACTCCTGTCCCACTGTTGGGGTGGCCACCACGATTACCAGGAGGTACCGGGTCTTTGCATCTAAGTCCTGCGCAGAGGGACCAGTGGAAAGTGGGGGTGGGGAGAACCCAGCTCCCCTCACTGGTCAGTGTGAGGAGCCAGAAATCACAGAAGGGACCTTCTGACTGCACAGCCAGGAGGCAGGGATCAAAAGCCCCCTCTCAGGAAGGAGACGAATCGCTTCCTCTCTTCCTCCAGCATTTTCTTCATTTGCTGATAAAATGCCCTTCTGAGGCTTTCGCTTTGTTTTCTCTGACCCGGCTTTGTCCCGTGGGCTGACCGAGGCCTCACTGCCAGGCTGATGGGAGCGACCTTGAGCTGGGCCCAAGGTGCCTCTGACTTGTGCCTGAGAGTCTGGCCCCCCGAACACGGGGAGGCTGGGGAGCAAGGACCAGACCCCTCTCGACTGGCACCCCCAGACTTCCCAATGCCAGCATGTCTGGGACAGAAGGAATCTGAGGTGGTGTTAGACTGGGGGTTTCCGACTTTTATAGTCATGGAAACGTTGGTTCAACTGTCCAAAAGTCATCTTACAGAGGAGAATCTATCTGTCTATCTATCTATCTATCTATCTATCTATCTATCTATCTATCTATCAATCTTCTATCTATCTATTACATTGGTGCAAAAGTAATTGCAGTTTAAAAGGTTAAAAATAATTGCAAATACCACAATTACTTTTGTACTAACCTAATATCTATCTATCTACCATTTATCTATCTTACTATACATACATAATGCCTACATAAATATTCAGATTCATATTTATATGTTGGGGCCAAGATTACTAACATAGGAGATGTACAGCCAGGCCCTCCCGACCCCTGGGAACTCTGAAATTTGCCAACCCAATCTCCCTTCTCCCTACCTTTCCCAATTGCTGGGGAAGATAAAGGGATGGAGACCCACATGATAAAAGGATGGAGAATGGGGAAGAGGGAAAGCAGGGTGTGCCCAGATTGTGAGCCCTGGTAGGGGCTCCCAGTGGGCACGGATTCACTAACGAGAGGCTTCCCTGGAACTTCTGCTGGGCTGGCAGATGGGACAGAGGCCTGAGCCATTGGGCCCTCTTTGCCACCCTACGGGGTGGGTGGGTGGGTCTCCTGAGAGAGAGGCCAATTTGGCAGAAGGAAGAGCCAAGAGATGGAGAGAGGCCGACTTTCGAGGTATTGTCTGGCAACCTGGATCCACCTCTGCCTGAAGCCTGCTAGTCTTTTCAGTCCCACAAGCCAACAAATACGCTTTTGCGTTGTAGGAGTTCTGTTTTCATCACTTGCACTCAAGAGACCCAAAGCACAACAATACGTACAACACAGCTTGCCAGCCAAGCTAAAAGTGGAGTTACATGGAAAAAGGAGTGGGGCTGTAAGAACTGGAAATTAGCGAATGGATGGTGGGTATCCCTAAGGATAATTCTGCCCCATGTGGCCCCAAGCCAACCCTAAAACCCTAGTCGGGGTGAGCGCATGGGTGGAGGGGCCTTGGCCTGCAGTGAGATGACCAGCTTGGGTAGAGGCTCTGGACTTCACCTGGGATGGCCCAGGGTTGTGACTTCCAAGGACAGGTGTCTAGAGGGGAGGCATGGCACAGTCTGAACGCAGCAAATGCTCTTGACTGATCCGAGCCACATGGCAGGACTGACGCTTGGCAACATGCTGGCACCAGGGGCATCGCGCGTGGTCTACAGCTGTCACTGGGCTGTGAGATGACCAACACAGGCGAAGGAAACAGACTTTAGATTCATGTAT
Source organism: Rhinolophus hipposideros (assembly GCF_964194185.1). Lineage (NCBI taxonomy): Eukaryota > Metazoa > Chordata > Mammalia > Chiroptera > Rhinolophidae > Rhinolophus > Rhinolophus hipposideros. Next base: position 32,992,319 of record NC_138067.1, on the reverse strand, counting down.
CCGGGCTCAGTCCTTTCTCCTCGCTGGGTCTGCACTCTCAGATCCTCAAATGGGAATTGTAATATTTACCCAGAGGTGGACTGTGGAATCAACACCAAATAAGCTGGGCCAAATCCTCGCTTGGGGCCTGGTCCACAGTACCCAGGACGGCACCTGATCCCAGTAACCCACGTATGCAATTTATATAATATTACACAGAAAATACATACAATTATATAAAATAATCTCTCTCTATAACATATATATGTATATGCAACATATATACAATAACATACATATGTATGTATTTCATATATGTATAGCTATCTATCTCCAGAGCTTCCGAACTGGCCGTCCAAGGTCATCAAAGAAATCTCCTTGCCACAACTTCCTGAGGCGCTGCCTACAGAGTTGGACCCCAGGTGGGGTTCCAGAGGCTGCTTCACTCCTGGAGGGCTAGCCGAGGCAGTGTGAAGCTGCTTGGGCTAAGGTGTCATCCAGGGGAGCAGGGAGAGGGTGTAGGATGGGTAGAGAGGTGTGGGTGCCCTGGGGTGGGCATGGGTGCCTGCGGGGACCACCAGGACGGAGACCGCATTAAAAGCACAGTGCCGGGAGCCCCTGTGTCCCCTGTGCCTGTGGGCACCGCGTCTCTCAGCCACATGCTTGCTGAGCACCTGTACATCTCCTGGTCTCCGGGGCCAGGAAATGCCCAGGCACAGCAGATTCCAACAGCTCACTGGCCAGTGGAGCAGATGCCAGTAGGAGCTGATGGAGTGATGCCCAGGAACTTGGACTGGAGTACAACCCCACCCCAAACCCCAAGGCCACCCTGAGTGCCCCAAGAATGTCAAGTCTCATGGATAATGTTTACAAATACAGGCGATATGTTGAGGTGAAAGTGGTTTGGTGAATAAAATATATCATGAAAGTGTGTGTCCTGTTTCTTTTCCTCATGTAGCCATTGGAAAATCTAAAGTGAGCCCTGGGGCTTGCATTCCACTTCTCTCAGCAGCACTGGTGTAGATGGTGAGCCCTTTCTTTGGGAGGCCCTATCGCTGATCGACACTTTGGGACCTTGACGATCTTTCCTGAAGGCACACGTTTGAGATCCCTGGTTGCCAGAAGGCTGATGAAGTGACGTCCACTCCACTTTCTGTAGGAACAATACCAGCTGCCGGACACCGGGCCTGGCCCGTGGCTGGCAAAGCACTTTCAGACCAAACAGGCCCTCACCCCCACACCAGGAGGCAGGACTTGTGCGGCCTGAGGGCAGGTGGGGAGACTGAAGCTCAGTGAGGTGAGAGCCGTAAGGTAGCCCCACAGCCACCTGGCTGACCCTTACCTGAGCCCTCCTTGTGCCTGACATGACGAGGTCTCTTGTGCTCGTGGGCTCAGCTCACAGCTGCCTGGGTAAGTCCAGCTTCCATCTTTAACTCAATAGGCTACAGGCCCGAGCACGCAGACCCAGGCACCTACCGCCCCAGCGGCAGGCAGGCCCCTCCGGGAGCCTCTGAGACTTTAATTATTCCCCAGGCACCAGCCCGGCATAAATACAGCCTAGACATCCAAGAAAAGCACGCTGCCGGTACGGGGAGCCTTTCCCAGAGCTAAATGCAGCCTGGGCACTGGGCATGCCGGCAAGCGCGCTCAGATAACAATCGGATTAGGCAGGCCCTGAGCTGACCCTGGAGTGGGCACGCTCCCACTCACCGGGAGGGACAGCCGCGGCCAGGCGAGAGGGCCGCCGGCTGACTTTCTTCCGCTGGGAGGGCGCTCCGGGCGGGCGGAGAGCAGGAATGCATGTGGGCTGGTCGGCGTTTAGAATATATTTATAGATGGGGCATGGCTGCCAGCCGAGTGGTACCCTTGAGGTCAGCTTCCTGCCAGGCCCTGTGGCCAGATGTTTACTGAGATTGCAGAGAGACCGACCCACCCACGCAGGCCCGGATTTATTCCACAACCACGCTCCGAGGCTGCTCCTTGCTGAGGCCTGGCTGGGCTCCGGAAGCTCAGAGAGGACATGGCTGTCACGACCCTCCTCAGGTTCCAGTACTCCAGGGACTTGAGACACGGAACCATTGTGCCCAGGACAGATTTAAGAAGGAACCATGGAGGGGGGGTATTCAGGCTGCCTTGGGAGGGACGTCTTCTCAGAGGAAAGGCGGGGCAATGTTGGAGGTGGGTTTTGAAGGATGGGTAGGAGTTTTTCAAACATCCCAAGGAAAGAAAAATAGCATGTGCAATGGTATGGTGGTAATCAAAGAGCTGGTGCACTTGGAGACAGCCCTTATCCAGTGTGCCTAGAGCATGGCATCTAGGGATAAAAACATAAGGGTATAAGAAGGTCAGGAACTTCAATGTGGGCCAGTCGCCAGGGGAGCTTGTTAAGATGTAGATCCCAGGCCTGCTCCCAGCGGTTTTGATTCAGCAGGCCTGGCGGAGCGGGCAGACTGAAGTTTAACCACCTCCAAGAGAGTATGATCCAGAACCACAGGCCCCAGTTTGAGAAACCGAGGCTCAGAGAAGGAAGAGCAGTCAGTCTGGAGAGGCTTCCTGGAGGAAGCAGCGAGAAAGGTGAGGAGGGCTTGGACAGGGGAGGGTAGACTATGCCAGGGGTGGGCATCAGGGATTCCACAGCTAAAGGGCACTTAGAAACCAATGGTGCATGGCAGCCATGAGCACATGTAGTCACTAAGCGCTTGCACATAACTGGTCGGAAATGAGACTCGCACTAAATGTAAAACACACCAGACCTCAAGAACCTAAACTATCTCACTGATTTTATAGCGATTACATGTTGTTAGGATGATAGTTTGGATATTCTGTATTCAATAAAATTAATGTCATCTTTTTCTGTTTATTCTTTCAAACGTAGTTACTAGAACACTTCAAATTACCTGTGTACCTTGCATTTGTGGCTTGCATTACACGTTACATTATTATATCAGGTTCTATTCTGTTCCTGCACATACTCATAGACACAATGAGGTCCTCACACACACACACACACGCGTGCACATACTCGTATATGTGCTCACACAAGGATGACATGTTCAAGTGTAAACACTCACAGATGCCCGCACACACGAACACAGGCACACACACACGCACTCACACACGTGTGGATGTACCCCCGCTCTGCCCATACGAGCACACGAATACACACATGCACACATTCACAGACATACACACACACGTCCACACACGTCCATGCACACAGCCTGCTCTCACACACACCGCTGCTCTGATGGCTCTACACGGCCAAATGCTGGGACAAGAGAAAGCTTTGGTCTCTGGCTTTCTGGATTCTGGAGACAGCCCCTCACAGCACAGGCCATGGACAGTGGCAGCTCCGGCCCTTGAAATAGACTCTTGCTGGCCAGGAGGTGGGCTGGACGAGCACCCACTCATTGCCTGACCTGCCCGTTGGCCATGCCCATGCCCTTGGGCTCCTGATGAAAGGGCCAGCCCCTTCTCCTCTTTGTGCCTCAATTTCCTCACCTGTAAATTGACAACAGCAGTCCCACTTCCTCAGTGAGGTGAGACATAGCACTCACAGCTGCTCTGCCACCTGCCAAGTGCCCTCCTTCCCATCACGGCGCAGACCAGCCCCAGATGGTTGAATGGGAGTGAGTGGCGACTATCTTGAGGGGTGGGGACCCCACTTCCCCTGGCAGGCCCCGGCCAAGGGCTCCATGAGGGCATCATCCTCCCCTCAGCTGCTCTCCTTCTCGCCCCTGGGATGAAGGGGCTGCAGTAAGAACGGGGGCAAGTTTGAATCCTGGCTCTGATTCTCAGAGCTGTGTGATGGAGGTAGGCTGCTTCACTGCACCCCTTCTCCAAAAAGAAGGGGCTGGCTGGGCCTGAGCCACCTCTTGCCCTTCCCTGGTCCTATTTTCCTTTCTAGGATCAGTGCCTGGGATATGCTGTCCCCACCTGGAACACCTTCTATGTCTCCTCGCAGCCTCACCTGGCCAGCCTCACCAATTCCCGCCCAGATGCCCCTCTTCCGGGCACCTGCATGAGCCTTTGAGCCTACAGTTGCTACATAGGAAGCCACTTCTCGCCTCCTCTCTGGCTGTCCCCCCCAGCCAGACTGTCAGCTCCTGCAGTGGAAGAAGGGCTGATGCCTGGAGCATAGCCTGGCCCCGGGCAACCCTCCACACATGATTGTGAGGCGTGCACGAAGCACAGAGGGTAACCACCACCTGGTGGTAGCAGCACTTCGGCCAGTCCGGGGAGGCCCCTGTCTCCTCCAACTCCAAGCGTAGGTGATGGCTAAGGAAGTCACTTGTCCAGGGCGGACACCGAGCCCCAGCACCTCTCTCCCATGTAGCGATATCAAAGTTAGATGCTTCCCGGCAGGAGCCAGCTTAGGAGTGCCTAGGGCAGAGCACTCCCCCTGTTGGGGTTGGAGAAGGCACGTGGCACTCCCAGGCCCCATGTCGGGTCGGGCAGCCTGGCTGGAGCCCCCCTGACTCCTCTGACCACTCCCCACTATGTGGACTTGGGGCAAATGTCTTAACCTCTCTGGGGTAAGAACTATGGATTCTGCTAATTGTTGGGTGTGTCTACTCTGTGCATTCTGGAACTGTAGAAATAGCCACAGGATGGGTTTGGGGACCTACTGGGCCCCCTGTGGGACAGACCTGAGCTAAAACTGCATAGATCACCTAACCTTGGGAAGTGACGCTCGGGTCTGTTAGGCTTAGTGTCGGTTCAGAGCCAGTGTCCTCAAATGACATACTTATTCCCTCTGTGCAGTGTACAGTCACCCTGGGCAAAAGCCATGGGTCCCTTTGGGGAAGGCTGGGAGAAAGTCGAGCAGTACGCATGTCTGGCAGTATAGCAGGGTCCTGCCTAGAGGGGCCGGGCCTCCCCTTCATTCAAGGGAAGACAACAGGTAACAGGCATGGAAAGGGTCCACGGCTAGTGCTAATTCCTCAGAAGACTCAGGGAAGGGTGGGGGCCCGAGGACAGAACCCTTTGCAGGATAGGGCCGTCCTGTAAAGACACAACTTAGGATTATGACTGCCTCAATTTCCCCATCTGTGTGCTCAAAGCTCAGGCTCCCAGGCAGAGGTCGAATCCTGGGCCCCACTTCTGTTATGCAGCCCTGAGCCAGCACCTCTGTTTCCTTGTGCTGGTTTCCCATCCATAGAAAGGGGATGAAGAGGCCTCCTACCCCTCTTACGACGGTGGGAATGGGAAATGGTGCAGCCACTGTGGGAAACAGTCTACTTGCAGCTACTCAAAAGATGACCGTGTGACCCTGCAATTCCACTCCGAGGTGTCTACCCCAGAGAAATGAAAACACACGTCCACACAAAAACACGCACATGCATGTTCGCAGTAGCGTTCATTACTCATGATTGCCTAAAGGTGCAAACAATTCAAAAGTCCATCGATGCATGAAGAGATAAGCAAAACACGTGGTCCATCTATACCCTGGAATGTTATTCAGCCTTTAAAAGGAACGAAGCCCCAATACAGGCTACCACATGGATGAACCTTGAAATCATGACAAATGAAGAAAGGCAGTCACAGAAAGAAAAATACTGTGTGATTTCACTTACATGAAATGTCCCGAAGAGGAAAATTCATAGAGACAGAAAGTAGCTTAGTCGTTGCCAGGGGCTGGGGGGAGGGGGAATTGGGAGTGACTCCCAATGGGTCTGGGTTTTCTTTTTGGAGTGATGAGAATGTTCTAGAACTAGATGGTGGTGATGGTTGCACAACCTTGTGCATATACTACAAACCACTGAACTGTATACTTTAAAGGGGTGACTTGGATGCTATGTGAACTCTATTAAAAAAGAAAACCCAAAGGTTCCTGCCACGCAGGGCTGATGTAGGAGACAGATGTCCACCAGCACCTGGCACCGCAGCCCCCACCTCCAACATCAGGACCTGGCCCTGGCTCCCCGGCCCCATCCAGCCATGGCCTTGGTCACTCCATACTGACAGGCCCCTGGCCCTGCTGCATTAGCCACCACCCCGGCCCCTTGCCAGGAACCCAGAGAAGTCCCATTCTGCAGCAGCCCCAGAGGGCAGTGCCTGGCTGGCCACATGAGGGCCCAGAGGAGCAAGCCCTGTTTACACATGGCCACCTTGGCCCAGCAGCCCGGAGGAATGCGGAAAATGCAACGGTCACATTCTACAGGCGGAGGCCGTGCCCAGGCCGTTGGAAAGACTCAATGGCCGCTCATGAATGTGGATTCTGTTTGGCCGCTGGCTGGGATGCTGGCCCTGCGAGCAGCCCAGAGTCAGGACAGAGGCTGTTAGCAGGCGGCCAGGGGACAGAATGTCCCCCATCCTGCCACTGGCTCCTGCCTGCCCGCCCGCCAGGAGGGGCTGAGGACGGAAGGGGAGGCTGCTCTGGGCATGGTCCCATGTACCAGTTCCCCATTTCATTCATGCACTCACCTGTCTACTCACTCACTTGCTCACTTGTTCACAGGCACTCAGCCTCCCTCCTTTACCGACTGCTGTCTCTGGGGCCCAGGTGGGGTGGCCGAGACCAGGACAGGTAGCTATGTACTGTACCTTGAAGGCAGGCCTACCTGGCCCTCTCTGTAATGCAATCAGGGACCCCAGGGGGTCACTGCCTGGTTCTGGTTTTGTGGTCCCTACTGTTGAGTGGGACCTGACCCAGGGCTCTGAGGCCGCCGCCCATCCCCCAGCCCATATGTTTGTCACTCAAGGGGCTCGCCCACCCTAACCTGTGGCTGTGGGGAGCCTTCCTGGGGTAGGAGAGGAAAACTGTGTGGCCAGCTCCCCAGCTGCTGGTGGTGGGCCCCCTCCTGCTTCAAGTGCTGGGTGACAGGGAAGACAGGCTGGGGAGGGCCCCTGGGATGACCAGGTCAGGATGTGGCAGGTAAGCCCCCAGATATTCCCAGACAAACCCCGCCTTCTAACCTCCATCTTTAGGCTCTTCCCCCCATGGTCATAAACGGAGCTTATATTTGGAACTGTCCTCCCCCAAACCGGCTCTATTTAAACAAGGATGTAATTCTCAGAGACCACTTCAATCCCAACAAAAGCGGGGATGTGTAATGACAACTAGCGAACCTATAGTTTGACGCTGGGGTCACAGCCCCCAAACTCTTGCCAATGTAGTCAGTGATCTCATGTTCTGGTCACTAGGACTCCGGACCAGCAACCGCAGGCGGTTGTGCGAGGGGGCGGGGCCCTCAGGCTTTGAAGAACATCTGGAGGCAGGAACTCAACAGTGCTAACCTCAGCCAGGCCCCTGCCTGGCCTGCCACCATGCTTCCCACCCCTCCCCAAAGTTGTAGTGGTGCACTCGGACCAAGGGGGAATCTACAAGAGTGACTTGGACCCAGAAATATGTTGATGGGGTCTGGCTGCTTGACAGCACCTGACGAGGGAGGAGGGGATCCTAAGTCAGAAATGACAGCTATATTGGCTTTTTGGGCCTCTGGAGGAGTAGCTTTCAGTGTGCACACATGACAAGGTCGTATGCGAAGTCCTCAAGAGCACGAACAGAGGTCCATGCACAGCATACACATCGAAAGTGGGGCCACCACTTATGCTTCAGGTACCTTTGGGTGTACAGAAAAGGTGGCCCCCTGCGTGTTCACAGTCCCAATAAGCCAAGGCCTGGTGAGCAGAGTATGGGCTGGTGCCCTTGTGCAGTGAACAACCTGCCCAACTGTACAGGCCCATCTTTCCTTTCACTTAGGGAAATGGTGACTCCTTAGCTAAGTTCATGGTGGGACTGAATTAAAAGATTGCAGTCAGTCCCTGAGGATAGCATCTGTCACCCTAGCCATGGCCACCAGGTGAATGGTGAGGATAAACTATCCAGGGAAAGACTAAAGAAACAAGCCCCGGGCACCTGCAAGGCCATCTCAGTGAGCTCGCCCCCACCCTTTACCTTTCACCATGCTCAGTTCAGTCCCCAATACGTAATGGGCCAATTTCATCAGAGAATGAAGTTGGCTACAGAACCCTAAACATCTCCCAGCTAGTGTTTGCTGACTGCTTGCTGTACCTGGCTCAGCAGGACGGGGCTCTGAACAGGAGGGACATTCTATTCGGAATGCACACAGACGATAAAGGTGGGATGTGTGCTCTGAGGGCAGAGCAGAGGGAGGGGCATTCTGATGGGTAGGGTGGGACCACTGGTGGCCAGCTTCGAATGCATGGCTCCAGCTCTAGCTTTGTCTGCAGTGGGCAGGAGAGTGAGTTGGTAATACTCTTTCCCAAGTCTCTTCTCCACCATGAACTTCTAGATGAACCACAGCAAAAGTGGGCCTGCAGGCTGGGGTGAGCTGCTCACTGGGGAGGACTGGAGAAAGCAGTGCCCAGTGGGACCCAGGCTGCATCCTGCCTTGGCTGCATGACCTTTTCCTACAAACTCCCTCCATCCTGGATTTGTAGCTGGCAACTTGCACCCTTCTAAGTCTTTTGCACCTTCAAAACCCTCCCTACAGACCCTGCGAGTCTCCCCAGAACCATGGGTAGTAGCCACAGTAGCTGGCATTTGCCACAGACTCACAGTGTGCCAGGCCTGTGCTGCGGAGCTCTATCCCTCAGCTCATCCCATGAATCCTTGTGAGTTCTCCCCATTTTCCTGATGGGAAAATCAAGCTCGGAGACCTTGGTGACTAGCACATAGACCCTGCGCAGCTTATTCTGGAGGCTGCACTCTGAATTGCTACACAGTCTTCCCCTCATTCTTAGCCCCTCATTTTGGATGAGAAAGCAGACAAGTAACTGAATTCTTAGAAAGAGTCAAAACCAGAAGGGGGGGCGGTGGGGCTTGGCTTGGAAGTCTCAGGGCTCTGGAGGAATCCACAGTGTGAACTGATGTCAAGAAGCACATGTGTCTTTGGCACCATCAATGGTGGCAAGCTTCCAGAAGGAAGGAGGTGAGAGCAGGTCTCTGCTTCCAGGCCACCCTGGTGTTCAGCAAATGTGAAGGTGTGGCAGAGACCCACTGACTTTCTCCTAGGGAGGGAGGCAGGATGGTGCCTGATTCGGAATATCAAGTCAGAAAAGGCACAGGACTTGAAAAGATTAGGCTTAAAGGGGACATAATCTCTCTATTAACATTCTCCAAAGGCAACTGTGTGTAAGAGTTTAACATGATGTGTTGTGTGCTGCTCAGGATGACAGGACAAGGGACAACAGAAACCACAGGTAGGAAGCTTTTTGCTCAACCTGAAGAGAGCTTACTCATAATCCTTTCGTGTATTCTGGGGAGGGACCATGAAATGGACTGCTGTGATAGGAAGTGAGTTCCCCGTCCCTGGGGGTATTCAAGTAGAGTCAGTAACCTGGAGGCAGAGTCTAGTGGAGACTGAAACATAGATGAGGGAGTTGAAGTTCATGACCTCTAACTTCTCTCTGACCATGAAATCCTGGGACTTGGCTGTTTCCACACTGTTGGGGACTGGGGCCAGCCTGGGGTCTAGGCACAGGGGCCACACACCCTTTACTTGTGCTTCCCCATGCAGCGATGCTGAAGGGGCCAATAGTCTCCCCTCCAGATGCCCAGCTTTCCCATTCCTCTCTCTTCTCACTCACAGGTGAGGCTCTTGGCAAGCTCTGCTCTGTGGTTCCAGGACCTGCCAGCCCAGGCACATGGCACACGAGGGCATGCCCTCACAGAGGCTGCCCTGGTCACCCTTCCCCAAACTGTAACATCTCCCAACTTCCCACCAGCTCCCAGGCTGATACTACCCTGGCATTTTACCCATTTATCTTGTTTGTTATCAGGAAGTAGGGGTCTTTGCTGGGTCCAGGGACGCCTGGGACAGTGCCGTGCACAGAGAGGGCTCAATGTACATTTATGCCACCAACATGCAGACGTGGACTAGAGGCTATCTATTGGATGGAGAGACACTATCATCCACTGCTGCTCACCAGCTTTGAAGTGTTGGCTCAATTACTTAACCTCTCTGACCCTCAGTTTCTTCATCTAGAATATGGGGTACCACCTATCTCAGGATATGAGAATTAACGCAGTAACACGTGGCACAGTCCTGATACGGCATCCAGTGTAAAGAGTTAACGGCACAGCCACCACCAGGGCGCAGGAGGCCACTTGCCTAGGAGCCCCCCACAACCTCTCTGGTGCCCACGGGCCTGTCCCCCAACCCCGCTGCTGCTCAGGCCGAAGGTGCACGGCAGGATCTGGGTGGCCGCGGGAAGTCCCCGTGAGCCCTGCTGGCCTTCCCTTCCGGCCGCCGCCGCGCGGCGCCGCGTCCCCACGGGTCCCGCCAGCGGACTCCCTGGGCACGCGAGCCCGCCAGGGGCGCCGGCCGTTGGGGGTGGGGGGAAGGGGCGCCCTGCGTGGCCTCCCCAGCAGTAGCCCAGCGGTGCGGATACCCAGGGCCAACCTGAAAGACCCCACCCGGCCCCGCGCGCTGCCTCCGCCACCGCCCTGAGAGCCGTGGGCCAGCACGCCCGGGGGCGGCCGGGAGGAGGCGGCGGCCGGGCTCCGGGACTAGCCACTCCGGTCCGCAATGAATGAGCCGGCCCGCGGCGGCGCGCCCCCGGAATCCCTGGCCATGCGCCCCGCTCCCCGCAGTCTGGCCGGGCAGACCCGTCTCCCCCGCGGGCACGCAGGTCTTTGCAAAGTGCCCAGTGGAGGTTGGCAGAGCTCTGCAAACGGCGCTGGGCAGGGTTGAGGCCGGCCGGTCCGCGCGGCCCCGCCGAGCCCCCAGCGCCCAGGCGTCGGCGGCGCTGCACGTCCCAGGCCGGGGGAGCGAGGTCGGGTAGCCGGGCCGGGGCCGCGGCGCAGTGAGGCCGGGAGGGTCATCTTGCCCCGCCGGGGCGCTCCACCGAGGGCACCGGGAGGGGCCGGGCCGGGGGCGCGGGGGCGCGGGGGCGCGGACAGCCAGGTGATCCCAAGGTCTGAGACCCAGTCCCTCTAAACCGGAGCCGGTGGCCCTGCCCGGGAGCGCGGGCGACGCGGGGCGCGGCGCGTCCACACTCACCTCCCGCTCCGAGGGCCCCGCTCCGCTCGGCGCGCTGGCGGACACAGACGAGCGCTCTGCAGCGCGGAGCGCAGTCCCATCCCCGACCGCAGGCCCGCCCGGGCCGTGCAGACGGGCCGCGCGCCCGCCGGGCACCGAGCCGCCCCGCCGCCGCCGCGCCGCGCTCTGCCCCTGCGGGGCGGGGTGGGGAGAGGAGGAGAGCAGCCTCCACCCGCTTCCCAGGCCGGCGCGCGAGCGGGCCAAGTCCTCTCCAAACAAGCTCTCGGCAGCCGGCTGGGTGCTCTGAAGGCCCTCCGCCCAGCCCTGGACAGCCTGCTGGTCAGCCCCCAGGCACAGGGCCGGCTTCAGTTACAAACTTCGTCCCCCCCCGCACCCCCCCCCCGCACCGCCCCCCGCAAGCTATTTTTAGCACCGCTCTTCCTAGGTGTTTGTTTCATGGGATCCACTATAGTGATGGGGGTCCCTGATGGGAAAGGTATGGTAGCCACCAAACCTCTTGTCCACGCCCCTTTGCCAGCCCACCCCCAATACTGGCAGGGCTGTGCTGCTCAGATGCAAACCTGGATTTAGCCCGACTTTCAAAAGTGCTGGCATAAACGTACCCATGTGGTTTCGAATTGCTCCTCTATCCCCACCCCCTCTCTGCCTCCTCTCCAGCTCTAGCTAGGTACCAACATTAAACATTTTCCTCTTGTGCTTCTGGATGGCGGCTTGAGGGGGCCATGCCACAACTGTCACTTGGCACCTGCTTGGGGAACTTCATTTTGAGGTCCCCCAGGTTGGCACCTCAAGGGTGTCCTGGGAGGAGGTGCTCTTGTCTCAAGGTGGGAGTTGACGTTCCCCTTCATAAAATCTTGGTGCCTTTGCTCTGGTCCCCTTGTCCAGTCTCAGGCCTGTCACAGACTGGCCTGGTGAAGTCTGGAACACAAATGGTGGGGAGCTAGAACCATTCAGGCTCTTATGGAGAGAGGGCCCTTATGAGTCCTGTGTTCAATGGCTTCATTCACAGATGAGGACATCGAGGTCCAGAGAAGGCAAGGGGCTTGCCCAAGGCCACACAGCCCAGTGTGTGTGACATTGGCTGTCCTCGGACAGGCAGGAGGGAGAGGCTGATCCCTAGTGTAGACTTGTGGGTCTCTTTCAAGGTCAGGATAGGCCTCATTGGAGGTGTCCACCGACAGAGGCAGCCCCTCCCCCACAGCAGACAAACACAAGGTGTGGACTTAGGGCCCTTCTAAGAAGTGAAATCCTGGGAGGCATACTTCACTTTACAGAAAGGCATCCTTTCAGAATTAGTCCTTTGAACAATGTTCCCCCTGAGAGCACTGCAAGCATGCTTTAATTTACACAAGTTCAAGTTTCACACCCTCTTAGGAACACCTTTATTATGTAAAGCAAGGTATAGGTAACGCACAGGATCCTGCACACTGACTTGGAAATGAGTGAATGGGCCTGGCCCTCCCGCCCACCTGTGGCATTTTGGGTCTGCATGATGGGTGGAGCTCTGAGCTGTCCAGGTACAATCTACAATAAGCTAAAATACACTGAAAGTTGAAGTTGATTTTCCTGTGCCTGTTTATTACAGCATGTGAAGGCGGTTCCAGGAATTCCTGCTGGTCGACTTGAAAACTTGAATTGAACAAGGGGTAAGGGGCTCAGAGGCCCCTGCCACCCAGCCCTGCTTGGCACTGAGAGGCTCCGAGCTTCAGCTCACGTTTCTGTGACATCATTCTGGGCTCTCCCTCTCCATGGAAAGTGGCATGGGAAGGGGCTGAGAACCCCCCTCGAGTTAATCAGTATTTCAATCAAGTTGGTTTCTTAACGTTTCTAGTGCCGGGGGTCCCCTGGCTCAGACAAAGTTCCCAGAAGGTATTTCCTTCCTAATCCTTCCTACTGGGTCTATTCTTGTTTCTAAAAAAGGCCAGTTTCAGAACTCACCTGTGGGGTGTGTGTGTGTGTGTGTGTGTGTGTGTGTCCAGCCCATGGCACACCTGGACACTCCTTGGGTGGGAGAAGCTAGTTCTCTTTCATGAACGTGCAGAAGTGATAGAAGCCCTTACTTAAGATACCACCCAAGCCCACCGTCCTAATTGCAGGTGGGCCCTCTGCCTGCCCTAGGCCAGGTGCTGTGCAGACAAATGAATCCCACAACTCTAGGATGTGGACCATGGCTCTTCCCTATTTACAGAAAGGTTTAGCACATGCCCCAGGCCACATAGCATGCCTCTCCTGCCTGGGAGCCACCGTCCCACAGAGCTATGCACTCAGCCTTTCAGGTTGAGACCTTAGACAGCCTGTGAGCTCCCACCCCAACCCTCCAGGACCACCTGCAGCATGTAACCCAGTGCTTCTCAATCAGGGCAACTTTGCCCCCCCCCCCCACCACACAGGGGACATTGTCTAGAGACATTTTGGTGGTCACAACTAGGGGGCTGCTATGGCATCTACCGTGTTTCCCCCAAAATAAGACCTAGCTGGACAATCAGCTCTAATGCGTCTTTTGGAGCAAAAATTAATATAAGACCCAGTATTTATATTATTATATTATATTATATTATATTATATTATATTATATTATATTATATTATATTTATTATATTATACTATACCTGGTCTTATATTATAGTAAAATAAGACTGGGTCTTAAATTAATTTTTGCTCCAAAAGATGCATTAGAGCTGTTGTCTGGCAAGGTCTTATTTTTGGGGACATATGGGAGCAGGCAGAGACCAGAGATGCCGCTGAGCATCCTATCATGCCAGGACGACCCATGACAAACAATGACCTGGCCCCAGAAGTCAACAGTGCTGAGGGTGGGAATCCTGTTGTCCCCAGTCCCTGAGGGTGGCCGGCATCCCAGACCCCTGGGTCTCAGTGCTCTTTTGCCTGATCAGGCAGTGCCTTCTCTTCATTATCCCCAAAGCTGGACGTGCAGCCACCTCTACCCCTCCTGGGAAGAGCTGCCCAACACGGCACACCCACACAGGGCACTGAGGAGAGGGCATGGGCTCACAGGGTCCCACGTGGGAGTCCCTGCCCTTTTGCTCTGAGAAGTAACAGAGCTGCAAGATGTCACTCTGCACAGGGAGATGGCCCAGCAATGGTACTGACTCGACGTGCCCAGAGTCACAGCATGGAGCTCAGCTCTCCCGTTCCTGGCTAGCCCCCATGCTGCCCAAGGCCCGAGGCCCACTCCGGGTCACCCTCAAGGGGCCGAGGCTCCCTGGCCCACTGCAAGTGTGGGGAGAGCCAGTCCTAGCTCCTGAGTCATCCCTTTGACTTTTGCCTGATGTCAAAATGAAACCACGGAACCAAAGCCAGAGCAGGGGTGGGAGGAGTGAGATACCTCCAGCAAATTCCAGGGGCATAGTGTCACATGGCCGCTCCAGCTTGACACTGACAGTGCCTTGGTATGGGGGCACATGTCCATCCAGACAGCCTCGAACCTTGAAAGCAATGTCCCATGCCTGCCCTGTGTGGTGGTCCATGCCACACCCAGCAGGGTCCCCTTGTCCCTGGGAGATGAGACCTCCTGCCTCGGACCAGGCCTGTGGCTGTGACATATGGTGTCAGATATTTAAACCCTCCTGGAGTTTTTGCAGTAGGTTTCACTTGCAGTCTCTTGGGCTCCCTCAGGGTCCTTAGCTCCATTTTCCAGATGAGGAAATTGAGGCTGGAGTAGGGAGCAAACCTGTCTGAAGGGCATGAACGTTAGTGATAGAGCCTGTTGGGTGCTGCTTGTTTGCTCTGCTCCTCTGCCTGCCGCGGGGCTTCCCACAGAATCCAGGGTGAGGGTAATGGCAGCCAGCAGCTGCCTGAGCCCTGCGGCACACTTCCTGCCTCACAGATCTGCCTCCTGGGTGACCCCCCCTCTTCTCCCCAGGGCTCTGGCCAGTAGATACGGGCATGTGGATTTCGTGGCTCTTGTACCCTGTCCCTTTAAGATGCACTTCAGCATAAATGACAGTAAATATGGAAGTCCACGGAACCTGAGAGCTCTCTAGGAACGGGTAACCTGGTCCATCCGAGCTAATTATTTGTGCACTGGCCGCTGCTTTCTAGAAAGTGGCTCCAGGGAACTCACATGAGGAACAGAATGAACGTCAGCAGAACTCACCAATTAGTCCATGAACTCAGGAAGCCTGGCACAGGCAGGCTTGGCCTCAGTTCCCCACTGTGCTCTACCAGCTGTGTGTCCTTGGGCAAGTCAGCAAGTCTCTGAGTTCCTCTGGGAGGTGGCAGTAGGGATGTCCACTACTCAGGGAGGATCTGAGAGGCTGAAGGGCAGAGCTCGCCCCTGAGGCATGGCTGGGCAGTCCCAGCTCCTCCTGAGAGTGGCTGGGACCTCTGGGGGCCTTGGAGCTGTGGGACATACAGACACAAGGATCAGTGGCCTCACAGACACAAGGGACCTTGATGCCCAGGGCCTGCCCCTGCAGCAGACCCTCTCTGTCCCTAATACTCTCCTGTGCCCCTCCGGCACTCAGGCCAGGGCCGAGGGCACCAGAAAAAGAAAAACAAAAACTGAAACAAAAATGACAGGCTCTGGAGTACAGAAAGTACAAAATGGAACCGAATAACTCTTCATCTACAAGGCATGGCATTAGCTTTACTGTTCAGCTGCCACTCAGCTCCTCAGTGGTTCTGGGTAACACCTGTGGGTACATTTACAGTGTCCGCTGTGATGGCGGTGGGGCTCACCCAGGAAAGGGAGACAAATGGGGAGAGGGGAGAAAGGAGTGAGGAGAGTCAGGAGGGAAAAAGAAAGAGAGGAGGGCATCTTGGAGAAGAGGCAGGAGGGAGGGGGAAGCCTGAGAGTGGCCCAGCCGCTGGGGCTGGAACCTGGGCGCCTCTTTCGAAGGAGACATTCCAGACTGGTGGTGGCACATGACTCAGCTGCCCTAAGTGAAGTTGTCTCTGCCCCTGTCTTCCTGTCTTCTGAACAGCCCCATTTGTGAGCAAATGTCCCAAAGAGGCACTCACACAAAGACTCAGGCACGCCCTCCTACCACATGCCATGATTTCACATGGTGAGCCAGGCTTGGCTACAGGACCCATAGCCTGGCTGAAGGTCTGGGTGTGCAGAACTTCCAGAGGCAGACCTTTCCCAGGACTAATAGCCCACCTCCTCTCATCCTCCCAGCATCAGCTCCTCCACCTCCAGGAAGCCCTCCCTGCCTGCACAGTGGCTCAGGTCTCCCGTGTTTCCTGAGTGCCTCCCAGCACAGCCAGCGGGCAGCTGGTGGCCCAGGTCCAAACCCCAACAGCCATGTGTCCTGAGCCTCAGTTTCCCCATCTGCCGTGGTAAATCAGACTCCTTCATGAGTGGCTGGAGCCCATGAGTGGCTGTTCTCCTGCTCATACTCTCAGAAGAGCATCCCGGACTCAGCCCCTCACAGGCCTTCAATATGGGAATCCTTCTAATGAAAAGAAAACAGAGGCGGCGGAGACTGGCCTGGCCATGGTAACCCAAGCCAGTGGCCTGCTGCATGAATGGGCCCTTTCATGGGACAGCCGCAGAATGAGGGCCTGGGGTGGAGATATCTGTGCTGGGCCCAAGGAATGGCAGTGCCCAGGGCAGGGAGGAGAGGGAACTTGGCCTTCAGCTCCAGCCTCCAGCATCAGGGCCTCCGAGTCCAGCCTCCTCTTCCTCTGTGACCCGGACACCCCCTTCTACCAAGCCTGGCTGCAGGAAAGGAGCCAGCCATCCCCTCTCCAAATGCCACTGTCCTTGTTTTTTTCCTATAATTATGTCTCTGAGGGATAACTACAAATTTACATTTTGCTCAGCTTGGTCATTTATTCGGAGCCTGCGCGGAAGGCCAGGCTGTAAAAGGCGCATTGATGTGTGTTTTCGCGTTGCTGGGGTGACCGGCTGAGGCGCGTGGACACAACCGGCCCTTTTAGCCAGGGCGGCTCTGCGAACAGCGGCGCCCTCACCACCTGGGCCTGTGCAAACGCCTCCGCTCCACTCGCCATGAATGACTTCAGTGTACAGAGGTTTTCTTTTTCCATACCTGGCCACCAAAACTTCCAACATTCTTCTAGAAAAAAATGTGGCAAGCTTCCCTGGGATCATTTTCTCTCTGAATGGCTTATCCATCCCGGTCCCACCCAAACATAAGGCAGCCCTTCTTCCATGTAGCGACATTAAAGAAAAATTGTGCTTCCGTTTCTGCCACCTGCTGCTGTGGCCCTAACAATAGTTCCCTTCTGACTTCCTGGGGGACAAAGGCTAGCGGTCAGACATTTCTCTGAGTCTTTGAAGAGACGTTGACAGATTGACTATGTGGCTCTGTGTTTAGCCTGCCCTGGGTGTGTCCTGCTGACAGAGGCGATGAGGGCCCAGGCTGGGTGCAGAGCTGGCGGGTCTGGGTCTAGAGCCAGCCCAGGGAGCCCAGTCCCACTCTGGACATCGGCAGATATTCACGTGGCCCCTAGCCTGGGCACAGGCTTTCCTTGATGTCCCCACCCATCCCTGCCAGGTACTGTCAGGATGCCACGTCTTCTGCTCAGCCGGTGCCCGTCAGAAGGACACCTCCTCCAAGGAGAATGCCAGGGTCAGGAGGAAGGGACAATGATGGGCAGGTGGGTAGGAGGCCCGACCTTCACTCTGTGTGCATGTGTGTATGTGTGTGGGAGCGTGTGCATGTATGTGAGTGCATTTGCGTATGAGTTGGAGGATGTGTAGGTGTGCATGAGTGATTACATGTATGTGAGAGACTATGTACAAGTGTGAATGTGCATTTGAGTGTGTACGTACATGTATTCAGGAAGATGTGTGTACACATACGTGTGAGTGCATGTGTCTGTGTGTGTTTGTGAGTGAATGTGCATATATGCATGTGTGAGAAAGCATACGTGTGAATGCGAGTGTGGGTACATGTGAAGGAAGGGGTGTGCATGCTTGAATGTGTGGATGTGCACATATGTATGTGTGTGTGTGTTCACACCTATTTCTTCTGGAATGCAGGACCCTTGAGCCAGAGGGCAGGAACTGTCTCGCTCATGCTGTACGCTCAGTGCCTGCAACAGGGCCTGGCATACAGAAAAGCTCCTATTTGCTGAATACGAAGAACAAAGAGCTTACAGACATCCGGAAGGGAACCTGTGCAAGATGGTTAGGATGATACATACAGGTGTGTCACTGATGACACCTTGTATGGTTAAAGTAGCCGCAGGACCAGCAGTCCCCATGGGGTGTGCCCTTTGAGGACTTCACCCAGTTAATTTATTTAGTTCTCAGAACTCACCCAAGCTGGGAAGGGGTCCAGAGCTTGTCTGAGCAGCAGCGTGGCAGCGTTCCGGGTTCACATCCCAGCTCTGCCTCTTACAGCAGGCCTTGGCAAGTGGCCTACTGCTCTGGGCCTCGGTTTCCCCATCCCAAGAGGGTTGTTGGGTTATTGACAGCCAGCACCAAGCACTTAGAAGCTAATGGATGTGAACTCTTAGTATTATTATCAGTGCCTTTCTCCGTTGACTTATGTTCCCCTTTACACGTCCCCAAATGTCCCCAGTAGTCATGACTTACAGTTCATAATCCTAACAGCCCAACTGTGATCACCACTGTTCCTCATCTCGTGTTTGCTGCCTGCGTCTGGGCCTGTCTTTCCCGGAACTTGTACTGATTGAGTGTTCTGGCTGGGACTCTGCCTTGGGCATCTCTGTTCCCCCCACAGGTGGTCAGTGCGGGGTGACGTGCGGACCCCCGGGCCCCGACCCCACAGACACCTGTCACAAGAGTCAGGGAAGATCAATTCATCTCCTGCCTCACCCGCAGCCCTTTCCGTTTGTCCACGCCTCAGTCACCCAGCGTCCGTGGAGGGACACGCTCCTATGAGGGCTGGGAACTCTTCTGGCTGTCTACCTGACCACAGTGGCCTGGATGGTGGACTTTGTGGCCTGATGCTGGCCCGGGCACCTTGGGCTGGCGAAGAGGTCTTCTCAGAGCTCTCCCATAAACTCTGGAGACCACAGGCCCCGTCCTGATGTCTGGGCTGGACTTCGGGTGGGAGCAAGGAGGAGGCAGTTGGTTTATGGCCCAGTGATTATGCCCTGACCTTCCAGAGGCCTCTTGTCCTGGCTCCTTGCTACTCCCAGGCCCTCCCAAGTCCTGGGCCTCACACACTAGCATGACCGCACCTCCTGGTTCTTGCACTCATTTCTCTGCTATAGCCTGCCCACTGGTCTCCTGCCTCACCTGCATGCCCTGCTTTTCTCCCAGCAGCCCCAAGCCTGCCCCCGCCTCCACATCGGGATGCTGATTCCCTGCTTGTCATTCCACCCTCTCCCTGGGCTAGCCTGCGAAGGGAGAGGACTTCACCCAGTGCCATCTGTACCCTCTTCCCCAGGCTAGCTCCTTCCTCACGGAAGCCGGTGGAGGCTCTAGCAATAAGAGCAAACCATGTGAACAGGGGCCTTGCTCTGGCCTCCTCTGTTGCCAGGGGAGTCCCTGGCCCAACCCCTCCTCTCAAGCTGTGCTGCGCAATACTGCGGCCAGTAGCCACAGGCAGCTGTTTACATTCAAACTAAATAAAAGTAAAAATTCAGGGCCTGCTTGTACTCGTCACATTTCAAGTGCTCAGTGGCCACATGTGGTTCGTGGTTCAGTGCTGGACGGCGCAGATAGAACACGTTCCCATCGTCACAGCAAGTGCTATTGAACCCGCTGTCCGGAAAGGGCACCAGGTGCTGCAGTTGTAACCGGTACTAGAACATTTTGAGTATCAAACCCAACTCAATAGGGCCATTTCCTGTTCCCAGTTTATTTTGCATTGTTAGCAAAAACTACAACCCCCCCCCCCAAAAAAAAACCCCTAAAACACTAGACATGCGCTTACAAAACCTCTATACTTCACCAAAGGAACATGCCCTTGTCCATTTAGGCTCCATCCCTTCCATCTGATGCAGCATCACTTGGAAAGGCGAATGAGCGTCACCCCAGCACCCAGGGCAGATATCACCAATCGGCCGGGTGCTCGCCCTTCGTATCTCCCAGTCCTTCTCAGCCGTGCCTCCCAGACAGCCCTTCCATGGACAGGAGTGAGTACCTGATACCTGTTCACACCTGTCAGAGCTGAGCCTGCCACCTGATCAAGGACTTCAGAAGAACTGCAAAGACCCTCAGGCTTTAGTCGGGAACGCAGAGCACTTGGCAGTTGCCTGGGCACACGGGGCCTGGCCCTTTTGCACATGCAAGGTTTGTGTGAATGCCGCCAGTTCTTGTGCTTTTGGGGCCCTGTGCTGTCTCGGCATTTCACTGCCAGGTGTTTACTTAGAGCAAACAAAATGTTTATGTATCATGTACGCTCTGGAACACACAGGGCACCCTGCCACTGCTAGGCCTGAAGCACAGCCAGCACACTTCCAGGGCACCAATGCAGCCTCTCAGAACTCAGTAGCACTCCAAATCCCAGCACAATCACATACATACTTGTGTGTTAATGAAATTCTAGTTGTGTAGCGATGGCAAAAGGAGGTTAGAACAACGTCCTACCCATTGCAAAAATATCCACGAGCACCTGGCGGTGACTTTTCTCAAACACACACTTTGTCATGTCCTGCCCCTGCTCACAAGCCTCTCATGGCTGCCCTAGTCCCTTAGGACAACATGTACACTCAGTTGAAGACTCAAACCCTTTCCCCACCAGGCCCCAGGATATGTTCTCAATCTCAGTGCCTGTCCCTCTTCTTCCTGATGATGAAGATGATAGTGATGATGGTGATGGTGATGTGATGGTGAAGACGGTGCAGTGATGTGATGGTGATGGTGACGGTGATGATGGTGATGATGGTGGTGATGATGATGATGGTGATGATGGTGGTGATGATGGTGATGGTGGTGATGATGATGATGGTGATGATGATGATGGTGATGACGATGGTGATGATGGTGATGGCGATGGAGATGGTAATGATGATGGTGATGGTGACAGTGATGATGGTGATGGTCATGGTGATGATGATGATGGTGATGATGGTGATGGTGGTGATGGTGATGGTGGTGGTGATGGTGACAGTGATGATGGTGATGGTGATGGTGATGATGATGATGATGATGATGGTGATGATGGTGATGGTGGTGATGGTGATGGTGGTGATGGTGGTGGTGATGATGGTGGTGATGGTGGTGATGGTGGTGATGGTGATGGTGGTGATGGTGAGGATGATGGTGGTGATGGTGGTGATGGTGGTGGTGGTGATGGTGGTGATGGTGGTGATGGTGATGGTGGTGATGGTGATGGTGGTGGTGATGGTGACAGTGATGATGGTGATGGTGATGGTGATGATGATGATGATGATGGTGATGATGGTGATGGTGGTGATGGTGATGGTGGTGATGGTGGTGGTGATGGTGACAGTGATGATGGTGATGGTGACGGTGATGATGGTGATGATGGTGGTGATGATGATGATGGTGATGATGGTGGTGATGATGGTGATGGTGGTGATGATGATGATGGTGATGATGGTGGTGATGGTGGTGATGATGGTGATGGTGATGATGATGATGGTGATGATGGTGATGGTGATGTGATGGTGAAGACGGTGCAGTGATGTGATGGTGATGATGGTGATGGTGACGGTGATGATGGTGATGATGGTGGTGATGATGGTGATGGTGGTGATGATGATGGTGATGATGGTGATGGTGGTGATGGTGATGATGGTGATGATGATGATGGTGATGACGATGGTGATGATGGTGATGGCGATGGAGATGGTAATGATGATGGTGATGGTGGTGGTGGTGATGGTGATGGTGATGGTGACAGTGATGATGGTGATGGTCATGGTGATGATGATGATGATGGTGATGGTGGTGGTGGTGATGGTGATGGTGGTGGTGACAGTGATGATGATGATGGTGATGGTGATGGTGGTGATGGTGATGGTGGTGGTGACAGTGATGATGGTGATGGTGATGGTGATGATGATGATGGTGATGGTGATGATGATGGTGATGATGGTGATGGTGGTGATGGTGATGGTGGTGATGGTGATGGTAATGATGGTGATGATGGTGATGGCGATGGAGATGGTAATGCTGATGGTGATGGTGACAGTGATGATGATGATGATGATGATGATGGTGATGATGGTCATGGTGATGGTGATGATGATGATGGTGATGGTGATGGTGATGATGGTGATGGTGATGGTGATGGCGATGGAGATGGTAATGATAATGGTGATGGTGACAGTGATGATGGTGATGATGATGATGGTGATGATGGTGATGATGATGGTGATGGTGATGATAGTGATGGTGATGATAGTGATGATGATGGTGATGATGATGATGATGGTGATGGTGATGATGATGGTGATGATGGTGATGGTGGTGATGGTGATGGTGATGATGATGATGGTGATGACGGTGATGGTGATGATGTTTCCATTACTACCAAATTCCCCCCTTCAAAGAATGCTCCTGTTTCCTGCCTTTCTTGCTTGTGACATAGAACTTCACAGGGGTGCTGAGTTCTGTGTGAGTGGCAGATACGGGAGTGTGTGTGAGAGGAGAGATCTGAACAGCAGAAACAGACTGGGCATCTGTGTTCTGAGTGACATCGGCTCCCTTGCCTCCCTTCTCTGGGCTCTGGTTTCCCCATCTGTGAAACAATAGGGTTGAACTGGGTGACACCAAAAGGGTCCTTCTGGGTTTAAGGTTTCCTGACTATTTTTGTATTACATAAGTGGTTTTGCAGCAACCCTCCTTATTCCTTGAGATATCTGTATTTCCCCGGGCACGGCACTCCCTCTCTAGGGATAGGAACAAGCAGGGTACAAGAGGACTGGGGTGGCGTGTCCTGTGGAGCCTACCGCTCTAACTTTGGGTGACCTTGGGCATGAACTGAACTCTGCACATCTAGTCTCCTCTTCGGAGTGACTACACCTCTCAAGGAGGGCTGAAGACACATGGGATGAGGCAGGGAAGGTGTGGGCTCGGAGCCTGTGGCTCTGGACACTTGGGGACACCCATCCTCTGCCCAGCACTGTACCAGGGGCTGGGGGGCAGATACCATCCCTGTCCTCATGGGCTGTACTCCCCAGTGTTCATTCCCTTCTCTCCTGGAGGAAGGTGGAGCCCGGGTAGGGGTGGTCCCTGAGGTCCTTAGCTAGTCACCTGAGAGCTAGTCTCTGAGTCCCTTTTAGACTGGACAGAGCTCGGCATGGAGAGCACCTCAGGAGATCTCTGTCATTTCTGTGTGGAGACGTCTATCCACCACGAGACAAGCATAGTGTAGCGGGTTGAGTTGTGTCCTCCTAAAAGATGTGTTCAAGTCCTAGCCTCCAGCACTTGTGAATGTGGCTTTATTGGGAAATAGGATCTTTATAGATGTCATCAAGTTGAGGTCATGCTGAACTAGGCTGGCCCCTGATCCAATGACTGGGGTCCTTATGAGAACAGGGGAATTTGGATACGGCCTCAAGGGGAATGGCCATCTGTATGCTCATGGAGGCAAAGAATGGAGCTGAGGTATGGCTGGAGTCCCCAGGAGCTGGAAGAGGTAGGAAAGATCCCCTCTAGAGCCTTTGAAGGGAATGTGGCCCTGCTGACACCTCGATTTTGGACTGCTGGTCTCTAGATTGTGAGAGGATAAATTTCTGTTGTTTTAACTCACCCATTTTGTGGTAATTTGCACCAGAAGCCCCAGGACAGTAAGGCACCCAGGAACTGAGGAATGGGCCCATGACACAAACAGGTGACATAAGCAAGAAACATCAGTGGCCAGTGCACATAAATGCCCAGTCCCAGAAAGTGACATGATATGGCATTGTTTTCTTTAGCAAATTGTCAAAGGTTTGAAACACATAGATTTCCCAAGGCTGGACAATGGGAACTCCTACACTGCTATTCTGGAATATTCCTCCATTTTGTGAAGTCATCCTGAGTAAAAATCCGAGTCAAGGTGAGGTGGTGTCCCCATTACACTTGCTGATGTCAAAAGTGGGCAGTCTGCATAAACGCCCACAATGGAAGACACGCTGAGACCAGGAAGCACCAGAAAGTCACACTTTTACTGACCCTGGAAATTGCTCCTGATCTGCAAAATGCCAGATTGATAGAAGAGATAGCTGTGCTAATTTTGTAAAAAAGTCACCCAAAGAAACTCTCAATTCCAGGGCAGGGAGCCTGTGGGAGCGTCTACAGTGGGTATCTCTGGAATCAAGGGTCATTTTGAAATTTCCCTGTTTGGGTTTTGCTGTAGTTTCCAAACTTTGTGTAAAGAAGAGGTATTATTTTTGAAACAGGAAAACAATGCAGTTAAAAGAAGTGGCCTCAGCCCAAGTGCTTGAAGCCACCACTTCTCCGGGCCAGCTGGCATATGGAGAGGTGGGTCTCCGGGTGGGACAGAGCAGACAGCTGCGGTTTCTGAGGGCTCTTCTGGTGAGAGCAGGTTGTTGGGACAGTGCAGTCATCCCTGGGAACTGAGGCCGAGGGTCAGGTGCTTCTGTGACTGAGCTTCACTTGGCTTCTCCTCATCTGGTCTCTGCCCAGCCCTCTGACAGCTTGTTCTGTCACCTGAGAGATGGGTGGTGGGACAGAATCACCCCACAGGATTTCTGTGAGAATGTCCACATGCTTGAGGAGTGCTATGTGAACATAAGTGGTGAGCAGTGACATGAGCATCCCAGTGCAAGATGAGGGGCTCAGCTCAGAAAGGCCAAGCAACTTGCCTAAGGTCACACAGCAATGGGCTGTGGACTGACATTAAACTTTGTTGTGTCCAACTTCAGTTCTTCTGTTCTTCTCACATGGCTTATTGCCTCTTACATGGAGAAGCTGGGGTCCCCCACTGGGCCTCTTGGGTTGGCCATGTGTTGATTTGGAGCACCAGAAGGAACACACTTGGCTCAGCCTACATGCCCAGGAGAGCCAAGGAGTGTGGAGGCACCCAGGAAAGAAACAATGGGCCTCAATCCAAAGGGGTGGATTTGCATGTCCCTTGCATGCCAGGCTGGGATGTGGTTCCCTGATGTGTGGGTACAGGCATGGCCTGAGAGATGGGCTCTGGTGCGATGCGTCTAGGGAGGGATCTTTGAGGTCACTCATGGGCGGCCAGAGCCATGGGTGGGATGCATGTCACAGGCTCAGTATTTGCCCTTGGAGCCTCGCCACAAGCTGGGGGATAGCAAGGACTAGGTCCTCTTGGAAGTGCCACCAAGACTCAGAGGGCTGGGTGACCTGTCAGAGGGCTCCAGCACAGTCGCCTGTACTAGACCTCTGGTTTACCTGGGGGAGGACTTCCTCCCAGCTAGAGGGAGTGGGCCCCTGGACAGAGATTTCCCTGGAGGTCAGCAGTTCACTCCCCACTCTCCCCAGAGGAGGAGAATGGTGGGGACATGCTGCTTGGATCTGAGGAGAGGACAACAGCAAGCTGACAGCCACTGCAGAGGCCACACTTCCCTGGGTCACGTTCTCCCCAGGCCACACTGTCCGGGCCATGCTCTCCCTGGGCGGCTCCCAGCCAATGACTGTGCTCCATCCCTGAGAAGGAGAGCCCAGAGGCATCAGAAAGCTGCAAGGAGGAAGGACAGAGCTCCCACCTCACAGAGCCCTATGGGGAGCTCTGTCTTCTGTCTGCTGCTGGGCCAGGGCCACGTCCGTCCCCATGAGAACCCTCTATAAACTCCCCTTCTCCCTCCCCTCTCCTCGGTTCCATCCAGGCTGTGACCCAGAGGCTCAGCCATCTGTCCAGAAAGGCCAGGCCCTGATGCCAAATCCCCTTCCTGGGGCAGAGGCAGGGTGAGCGAGCAGGCTTGTTTGTGTTTGATATAAGTGCTGGATTGTTCTCTCTGCCCTCGTCGGCTATTATGCGGAGGCAAGTCCTAAAATAATATTGCACTTCCTCTTTCATAATTTGGAGGGAGGATACTCATCCGGAATCGAGCTGGATGGGGACGCTTTCATGTGCGGGCACCGGGGACTGTGCATTGCCTCCCAGCGTGGTGGATAAGAATGCTGGGCTCTGTGCTGGCCACGTTCTCCACGTCTGCCAGTGTGGGGGGCTGCCCTGGGAGAGGGCTGCTTTTGTTTTTTAATGAATATGTCTCTTGGAAAGTTGGTCCCCTCATCGGATTGTTCAGCATTCCGGACGGGGCCGTGAGCCCTGGACCCCAGAGACCGGAGCCAGTGACTGGCTGGCGACCAACTGTGAGTCTGGCTCACGAAGGCACCCCTGGGAGATGGTGGTGCCTGGCGCATAGTGGGTGGTCAGCACGTACTCGAGTTGACTCCAGCACAAAGAGCACTCACACAGCAGACTTCTCTCTGCAGCCATGGATTGCTTTGCTTTGATTTCTAAATGCTGCTTTAGTTTATGACAGTGGCTGGGATGCACGTTTCCTTCCAAAGTCCTCAAAGCCCTTCTGTATTTGTTATCGAGGCAAGTATTCTGGTGCCCTAAGAATTCAGGGAAGAGGGCAGTTGTTCTTTATGGGCTTCCTGGTGGAAGTGAAGCATAGACTTCTGTGCCGTGTCGGCCCGTGTTCAAATCCCAGCTCCACCCCTAGTGCTGGGACCTTGAGCTTCACTTCTCCTGTGCCTTGATTTCCTCACCTGTAAAATGGGCTGAAAAATACTGACCTGAAAGCATTGCTGTGAGGACTGATGTAAGAAAACATAGGGCCCAAATCGAAGTCAACACATGATGCTACTATTATTAAAATAAAGAACATGGCATGTAGTTGGAGCTTAATAGCCAATTTCTTTCATTTACTCAACAGACATTTGTTGAGCACCCACCAGAAGTCAGACCCTATGGTAGGCTCCAAGGGCACACAGATGGAGATGATATGGATCTTGTCCTCAAGATGATGATGGTAATGACGATAAAGGTGAGGACGGTGATGTTAACAGTGATGATAATGATGGTGATGATGGTGATGGTGAGGATGATGGTGGTGATGGTGATAGTGGTGATGGTGGTGATGGTGATGGTGGTGATGGTGGTGGTGATGATGGTGGTGATGGTGGTGATGGTGGTGATGGTGATGGTGGTGATGGTGAGGATGATGGTGGTGATGGTGGTGATGGTGGTGGTGGTGATGGTGGTGATGGTGGTGATGGTGATGGTGGTGATGGTGGTGATGGTGAGGATGATGGTTGTGATGGTGATGGTGGTGATGGTGGTGATGGTGGTGATGGTGATGGTGGTGATGGTGATGGTGGTGATGGTGGTGATGATGGTGAATTGTGTCCCCTTTGCCCCTCCCCCTGCCAAGATACATCCACCTGGAAACTGTGGATGTAACTTTATTTGGAAATAGGATCTTTGCAGATATAATCAAGTAAAGGATCTCCAGCTGAGATAACCCTGGGTTATCTGGGTAGGCCCTAAACCCCATGACTAGTAAAGACAGGCAGAGAGATTTGAGACTCACACACAGGGGAGGAGGCCACGTGAAGACTGAAGTGATGCGGTCACAAGCCGAGGGATGTCTGGAGCCACCAGAAGCTGGAAGAGGCAGGAAGACTCTTTCCCTGGAGCCTTTGGATGGAGTGAGGTCCTGTGACACCTTGATTTCAGACTCTGGCCTCCAGAACTGGGAGACATTACATTTCTGTTGTTTTAAGCCAGTTTGTGATAATTTGTTACAGTAGTCGCAGGAAACTAAGAGGCTTGGAAAAATCCAGATTTCCAGGCTGCCCCAGACCAGTTAAAACCAGAGTCTCTGAGGGTGGGGATGGGCATTAGTGTTTCCTAACACTTGCTGGGGCACAGAACTCAGTCCTTGAGGCTTGGCTCAGGGCTAAGGGGGACCTGGCGGAGGGCAGTCACTGGGAGTCACGAGTCCCGGGTTCTCACTTACACCTGCTGCCAACCTGCTGGGTAACTTTGGGAAAATTGCCCCTTGCCTGGGCCTCTGCTTCTCCCTCGCATTCTGGTTTTCTGAGGCATTCTGCCAGCATCAGAGGCATTCAGAGGGTCCCCTCTTTTAGAGCCTATAGACCACAGGTCATGCTGAGTCAGCCCTTGACCCCTTTCCTGGGCTAATCAACAGGGACTTGCATGGAAAAGGGACAGTTAGGAAAACTCCTGCCAGCCAAGAACAAAGGGAGTTCGACCAGCCCCATGGCTCCCACCCAAGGCCCTTCCCCACTTGTTTATAATAACAAGTATATTCACGATCCTAGAATAAAAGTAAAGATCCTTTAACGCATACAAGTTCAAAGGCATTATCCAGTGCAATCAACAGGACCCATGATGGAGACCCAGCTGTTTGCTCTGGTAGAATTACAGGGAACGGGGCAAATGTGCCTGCAGGATGAACGGGGCTTTAGTGTCTGGGATGGTATTGCCAATGAGATGCCCCAAGAGAACAAAAAACTCCTGCTAAACCTCTAAAAAGCCAAAGTACCACCTTCTTTAGATATAATCAGCAGTTGCCATCCTAGAAAAGTCAGTGTGTGTTAAAATCGTGCATAACCATGATGGGACAAAAACAGGAGCCCAACAAAGGTTATTGTAAAGAGACTTGACCTGCTTGGATGTCCTGCAGAATGCCCCGACGGCAGGTGAGTGGTGTGATACTTCCTTACTGTGCAGGCTGGTTTGTGCATGGCGGGGTATTGAAAAGCTGCTGCCACAGGCCAGCAGCACCCTCCAGGCTTTGGCCTCCTGAGCAGGCTGCTGCCCGTCCCAGTGGGTGTTCAAGACACACCTCCACTTGCCAACCTCTTGCCAGTGTCTGAAACCCCTCCATTAGGACACTGTTCCTTCAGCTGATGCTAAACTAGAGTCTGTTCCCAATGGGAAACAAGCACATCCCCATAGCTGAGATTGTGGTCAGGCCGCTGGAGGCCATGGGGACCTCTGCAAGGATGATTAGCAAAGATGAAGGTCCCCCAAATGCCTTTCCTGGAATGTGAAAAGGCTGCTGGGAGAAATGGGCGAGGATACCAGGCTTTGGGAAACTCCCAAACCCAACTGAAACACAGAAACGTGAGGGTTGGTTTTGGTGGATTGTGGTCTACGGAGAAGACACATTTCTGTTTTGAAAAATGACAGCAGCTCCCATAATTTGGCGGACCCCCAAGTGGTGTGTCCAGAGCCACCTCCTCACAAATGTCCCTTGAGAACTGAACACTGTCACTGAGGAGTGGGCCGTCCTGTGTGTCTTTTCAAATTGTAACAAAGTGGTGCCTCTGGGGTGTCAGGGCCCCAGGCACAGACACAATGGGGCATGTTCCCTTGGCGGAGACAGTCCTGACAAGGTCTGCAGGGACTGTTTAGCTTCCTGCCCCCACGAAAAGAGAGTATGTTTTCACTTTGAGCAGCATAGAGAAGCTGCTCTGATAGTTCCAGTTCAAGTGCGAAAAGGCCAGACAAGTCTGGGACAATTTAAGCAACAAAATTAATAATGATAGTAATGGGTGATAACCAATAGAATAAAATAAATGGCTCCAAGTCCACAATGGTGTACATAATTGCTTTCGCCAGTACATAAATGGGGGACACAGACAACTCCTTTACAGCACACGCCAAGCATAACTGTAGATGGAATGATGCACAACAGGGAATCGTTATTCGTCCAACGTCGCGGTAACTGTTGTTGGTGGCAAGAACCATTAGCATGTTAAAATTAGCTAGCCAAAATACAATGAAAATTAGAACACTGACATGGTTGCGAAGTATCTCCCCACAAGATACTTCTTAATTACAGAGAAGAAGAGTCGTTTATAGCCCAGAAACGTGGCACCACTTAACCAAATGATCAAAGTTGCCACAGCCTGGAAAGGAACCCACAGGGACATCCTGTGCTCCTGGCTCCTGCCCTGAGAAGGACGCCCATCACTTCTGTGGGATTCCTGCCACAATGTACAACCAGTTTTATTGGGAAAAACGTCAAACGAGCACAAATGGAGGGACATTCTCAAATTAACTGGCCAATCCTCACTTCTTACAAGTGTCAAGTTCATGAAAGACTGAGGAACGGGTTCGGATTGGAAGAGACTAAGGGACATGACTAGCAAAAGCATGTGGGACCCTGCCTGGGGTCTTCAACCAGAGAAAGGACATTGATGGGTCCACCCGTGAAGTTCTACTAAGGGCTGGAGGATAGTGAATTGTAGCGTATTGACATTAATTATCCCATGGTTATGTCCCATGTGAATACGGGGGGATGCTGTATCACAACTCTCTGTGTTATTTGTGCAATTCAAATTATGTCTAGAGCCGGCCCAGTGGCTCAGGTGGTTGGAGCGCTGTGCTCCTAATGCCGAGGTCGCCGGTTCGATTCCCACATGGGCCTGTGAGCTGCACCCTCTGCAGCTAAGATTGTGAACAATGGCTCTCCCTGGAGCTGGGCTGCTGTGAGCAGTCGGACGTCAGTGTGGGCTGCTGTGCTGCCGTGGGCTACCGTGTGCTGCCAGGAGTGGCTGGCGGCCAGCATAAGTGTCCGCAGCGTGAGTGGCTGGCAGCCGGTGAGAGCTGCTGTGAGCTGCTGTGAGCAGCCGACTGACGACCAGTGACCGACTGCCTCAGCCAGGAGGGAGGGGGTCGGAGCGCAAGGCTCATAACACCAGCAAGGGCCAGGGAGCTGTGTCCTACACAACTAGACTGAGAAACAACGGCTTGAATCGGAGTGGGGGGGAGGCGGAAGAAGGGGGGAAGAATTTATGTGTAAAGAAAGAAATAAATAAGAAGTCCAGGGTCAAACACCTCACTATTGCTAGTTGGAACCTTCCAGAGGTTTTAGGCCTTGGCACTTGGAGCGCCTTCTCCTTTTCCTAAGGCAGAGTGTGGACGCCTCTACTATCCTGGTTATGCTCCTCTAAATGGGCACTAGTTGGCCAAGATCTTCTTCAAGACAGTGTAGGCACGGTGGGGACTGAGGCCAGGGGTGGAGAGCTGACAGGGTCCTCCCTCCATCTCTCTGGGGTTCCATCACCTGAGCAGCTCACGGCGCACTCACAGCTCTGGTAAAGACTTGTAAATCAGATGAGTCCCATCCTTAGCCTTAGCCCCCAGGACCAACCCCTCTCTGCTTTAGGGCCCCTTTGGGGATATAATGTTGGTTACAAAAAAAAAAAAAAAAGAAAAAGCCAGACACAAAAGAGTACATTCTGAATGATGTCATGTATACAAAATTCAAAACCGTGGGCCTGACCTCTGGTGATGGATGGTGGCTGCTGGCTACTAGTGGGCATCTTCGGGGAAGGTGCTGGCTGGGAGGGTTCCAGGGTACTGGAGTGTCTGGATCTTGGTAATCGTTACATGGGTGGGTGGGTTAACTTTGTAAACATGCGAGTTATGCGGTTTTCTGTATATAAACGATTCTGCAGTATTCCTACAGGACACACACCCTCACTTCATGGCACTCTGCCCGGAGGCAGCCCGGGGGGCCGGGTGGGAAGGCCAGTCCTACCCCGGTGCAGGAACCTTCCAGCTGTTGAGGTCTTGGGGGTCAGAGGTCCGAGTCCCTGGGCACTGGGGAATCCAGGCTGCGTCTGTTTACTTAGCTGGGCCTCCTCACAATGTCCCTTCTGTTCTTCCTGGGCTGACATCATGCACTACAGGCTGGGGAGGGCTACAGTTGTGGGAGGAGGTGGCCCCTCCAGCAGCCCATTGGGAATGGGACCCACCTTGCAAGGAGCCAGGAGGAGGCAGACCTCAGCCAGCCCTAACGCCCCATGTGTACACACAAGCCCTCCTTCCTTCCCTATCTTTGTGCTTCAGTCTCCTCCTGGGCCAAATGAACGTTTGGGGCAAAATTTGCAACCCTGAGCAGGCCCAAGGGGGTGATGAAGGAGACTTGGAGGATGAGTGGCTTCTTGTTTCCGCCCATCTGCTCTGGCCCTCTCTGGATCCTCACCACTCGCTTCCTCCTGCTTCCCTTGTCTACACCTCCTGGCCTGAGTCACTCCCTTAATAACTAACACAGTTTGGGAAACATTTAAAGCATGCTGCACATTTTTTTCATTGCACGAGCAACAAAAGCATTAATTGAATCATGATCTCCCATAAATGTGGATGGGAAATAACTCTGCACAGCCTTGAAATAGACTTGGCTGCTTTTAAGCTGAGCTGTAGCTAACTCAAACCAAATACACCCGTTTCTTTACCGTGTCGGCTACTGCCCCGAGCCCAGCTCCACCCTGAGCTCCAAGTGGAGCCAGCTGCCCGCAAACACAGGGGCTAAGAGAGGCTTAAGGGTCCATCTCGACCTCCCCGTAATGCCACTGAGGCCCTGGGACAGGAAGGAGCTCCAGGCTCAGGACTGGGCTGAGACTAGAACCTAAATCTCCTAGTGTCCTTTGTGAGGGCATTTTCCAGGGCTCAAAGACTGGGTGTCCACCTGCAGGTGAGTGAGGTGCAGAGGTTGGCATTCAGGCAGCAGGTCCTGCCTCTGGTGGCTCTGAAACTCCTTATGCTTCTTGGTCTTCACAACCTTTGAGGTGGAGTTGTTATGCCCATCTTACAGGTGAGAAAACTAGGCCTGCAGAGTCTGCCTGAGGGGATAGCAAGTGGGAAGGGAGGGAGGTACAAACCCAGGTCTCTGCTGTCCCATGGCCCTGGGCTGCATTCTTTGTCCCAGGAGCATAGAGCTGTCCCCTGGTGCCCTCATCCCGCCCCAGGGACACACCACAACCTCCCCACCCACCATCTGCCAGGAGAGGGCAGCCTGGGCAGCTTCTGTCCACCAGGAGCAGCCCAGCCTGAGGCTTCTCAAGGCTCTGCAGAGGACACTGGCTGGGTGCTCACAACTCCTCCCCAAGCGGAACCTGGGTCCCCACCACATGCTGGGGGTGTGCTGCTGAGAACAACTACAACTCCATGCCCATTTTACAGCAGAGTAACCTGAGCTTCCAGGAGGTTCCCTGTGCTTGCCCAAGCTTGCAGAGCAGTTAGCAAGAGAAAGGGATTCAGTACAAATTCACTGAGCCTGGCCTCGTGCATCTCACCCCATCTCCACCAAGCTGGACGTGGCTCCTGCCCTGAGGAGCTCTGAGGCCGACAGTGGAAATGGGAGGTCTGCCTGGCTGCCCAGGACCGGCCGCTGCACATGGGGCTGGGGCAAGGCCAAATTCTTTCCCTAAGCTCCCGCTGTGCCAGCCTTTGTGTGGGACTCAGGAGGCACAGGCTGAGGGTGCCTGCCCCAGAGTCCGGCCCGCCAAGAAGCGGTGGGTGAGCGCATGCCTGTAGTCCAAAGCCGCCTTCTTGCCCTCCCTGGGGAA
Organism: Rhinolophus hipposideros; assembly: GCF_964194185.1. NCBI lineage: Eukaryota > Metazoa > Chordata > Mammalia > Chiroptera > Rhinolophidae > Rhinolophus > Rhinolophus hipposideros. The sequence continues at coordinate 32,959,181 of NC_138067.1, read as the reverse complement.
TTCCACATGCCCTGTGGTCTGGCCCTGGTACCTCCTCTGGCATCCTTCCTGGGAGTCCCTACAGCACCTGGTCATGGCTCTGTTGAGAGATGACCCCACAGCAGTGAGCGGGTGGCCTTGGAGGCTTCTCTTCTCCACATGACTCCAGGCCCTTTGAGTGCAGGCCTGTCTGGGTCCTCCTCAGGTCTCCCATGGGTTCTGGAAAGCCCTGCCCACTCCTACCTGGGATGACCGAAGGGCCACTTCTGTGACTGGGGCCTGGCCTTGGGTCCCCCATCTGTGAAGTGGGTTTCCTGGTACACCCCCTCAGTGGCTGGGCGCAGGCCAGGCAGGCTACATGTGAAGGATCAGCGGCAGCTATCATTGAGGGGGTGGCAGCCAAAGTCACTGTTTCCTCATGTTCCTCAGCGCAGTCCCTCAGGCCAGGTAGAGAACCAATGAGAAAATGAACAAGAGGCTGCTTAGTCCATGAGAATGGCTGGACACAGGGAGGGACCCATGCTGCAGAGGTCAGAGGTGGAGACTACAGTAAGGAACCCGTATTTCAGTTTCAGTGTTGTGCAGCAGAGGAAACCAAGGCCCCTGAAGGTTAGGGGGTTACTCAGGGTCACATTGCTGGAACCAGAATGAGAACCCAGGTTGCCCAGCTCTCAAGAGCTATGGGCCGTGGTTATTCAGCGGTTTGCACCATGGATTCCTTGAAGGAGGTGTGATGGCCCTATTTTAGAGCCGAGAAACTGAGGCTTGGTGGGGCTGAGAGGTCAGCAGCTCCCCAGATGGGCCCAAGTAGACCCAGCATCTAGTTCTGTCCAGCATGCTGTGCCCCCAACTGCCCTCTGCTCACCTGAGATCTGTGGGAACAGAGCTGCGGGTCCACATTCCCCACATATCAGCGGGAGGAGATATGAGCGCAGACCTGATAAGCAGGCCTGGAACTGAAGACGGGAAAGTCTTTCCAGCTCGGGTGCCTTCCACTCGGGACCACCTGAACTTGACTCATCTCCAGCTCTTCCCTGGCAACATCCCACTTTGATCTCAGCTGCTCATCAAATCCTGGAACATTAGAACTAAGAGGCCCCCTTTGAAGCCGACAGAGGTGGTTCTAGGACACATAAAAGGAAGCACTGTTTAATGGGCTGTGAGGAAGCTTGGGGAACCTGGTCCCCTTGGGAGGCCGTTTAGGCTGAAAATAGAAATTAAATTCAAGGAGGGTTGAGATAAATTAGTGCATGATAATAAACAGCTGCTATTTCATTTGTGCCAATGAGCCAGGCACGGCGCAAAGCCCTTTCACATACATCCTCTTACTTAATCCTCAAAATATTGCTCTCAAGGGTTCATTGACCCTACGCGACGAGGCAAACTGAGGTGTAGATGGCTTGTGTGGCTTCCCTGAGGTCACACAGCTGGTAAGTAGCAAAAGAAGGATTTGATCTCAGCTCCTTCCTATGCCAGAGATGGAGCTTGTAACCACTGTGCAGACTGCTAGTGCCCCCCAAGTCTGTGTTCACACCAACCTCTCCACTTCAGACTGCATCCTGAGCTCCAGAGGACATCTAGAGAGCTGCTGGGAAGTCAGAACATAGCGCTTGCCCCCAGTACATGAAGCGTCTCTCCTCATTTGTCCCTTGCCCCCTAGGAGAGCTGTGTCCTCGTGCTGAGCTCCAGGTTTCCACTGCCCCTCCCCAAGGGCTGACTTTCTTCCCATAGAAGAGAACTCTTTGGGTCAAGGTGAGACATGACAGGGAGCTGCCTTGGTTTTGATTCATTCACTCAGTTCATTCATTCAACAATTGAATCCACAAATATTTACTGAGTGCCTCCAATGTGCTACGTACTGTTCTAGAAGTGCTCAGAAGTGTTGAGAAGGAAGGAAATAAAAAAGAACAGAGCAGAAATGAATAAAATAGAGACGAGAAAGACAACAGAAAAGATCAACAAATCTAAGAGTTGGTTTTTAGAAGAGATAAACAAAATTGACCAACTTTAGCTAGACTAAGAAAAAAGAGAGAAGACTCAAGTAAATAAAATCAGAAACGAAAGAGAACACATTACAAATGATATCACAGAAATACAAAGGGTCATAAGTGATGACCATGAATAATTACATGCCTACAAATTGGACAACATAGAAGAAACAGATAAATTTCTAGAAACATACAACCCACCAAGACTGGATCATGAAGAAATATAAAATCTGAACAGACCAATAATGAGTAGGAGATTAAACATTAATCGAAAACCTCCCAATACAGAAAAGGCCAAGACCAGATGACTTCACTGGTGAATTCTACCAAATAGTTAAAGAATTTAATACCAACACTTTTCAACTATTCTACAAGATTAAATAGGAGGCAACACTCTCAAATGCATTTTTACGAGGCTGATATTACCCGCCTACCAAAACCAGACAAGGACACTACAAGAAGAGAAAACTATAGACCAATATCTCTGATGAATATAAAAAATAGCAAACCAAATTTAAAAGGATTATACACCATGAGCAAGTGGGATTCATCCCTGGAATGCAAGGATGGTTCAACATACTCAAGTCAATCAACATGATACACCCCACTAACAGAATGAAGTATAAAAATCATAGCTCAGTAGATGCAGAAAAAGCATCTGAAAAAATTTAACATCCTTTCATGATAAAAATACTCAACAAATTAGGTAGAGAAGGATTGTACCTCCAATATAATAAAGCCCAGCTAGGACAAGCCCACAGCTAAATTATTATACTCCATGGTGAAAAGGTGATTTCCCCGTAACACAAGGAACAAGACAATGGCACCCACTCTTGTCACTTTTATTCAACACAGTACTGGAAATTCTAGCCAGAGCAATTAGGCAAGAAAAAGAAATAAAAACCATTAAAATTGGAAAGGGAGAAGTAAAATGGTCTCGGTGTACATATGATATGATCTTATGCATAGGAAATGCTAACGACTCCACCAAAAAAAAACTGTTAGAATGAATAAATTAATTCAGTAAAATTTCAGGATACAAGTCAACATGTAAATATGTTACATTTCTATACACTAACAACCAACTATATGAACAAAAATTATGAAAACAATACCATTTATAACAGCATCAGAAAGAATGAAATGCTTAGGAATAAATTTAACCAAGGTGGTGAAAGATCTATAAACTAAAAACTATAAAACACTGATGAAAGAAATTCAAGAAGATGGCTGGCAGGGTAGCTCAGGTGGTTGGAGCACTGTGCTCCTAACGCTGAGGTCACCGGTTCGATTCCCACATGGGCCAGTGAGCTACGCCCTCTATAGCTAAGATTGTGAACAACAGCTCTCCTTGGAGCTGGGCAGCTGTGAGCAGCCAGAGGTCGGCGTGAGCTGCCGCGGGCTACTGTGTACTGCCACGAGCGGCTGGTGGCCAGCGTGAGCAGCCGGCAGCCAGGGTGAGTGGCCAACAGCTGGCAAGAGCTGCCGACCGACTGCCTCAGCTGGGGGGAGTGCAAGGCTCATAACTCCAGCGTGGGCCAGGGAGCGGTGTCCTACACAACTAGACTGAGAAACACAGCTTGAACCGGAATCGGGGGTGAGGGTGGAAGAAAAGGGAGAAAAAAAAAGAAATTCAAGAAGACACAGATAATTGGAGAGATAGCCTGTGTATATGGATTGGAAAAATTAATATTGTTAAAATGTCTATACTACACTAAGAAATCTATAGTTCAATGTAATCCCTAGCAAAATTCCAATAGCATTTTTCATAGAAATATTAAAAAAAAATCCTAAAATTTGTATGGAACCACAAAAGACCTCAAATCCAAAGCCAACTAGAGAAAGAACGAAGCTGGTGGCATCACACATCCTGATTTCAAACTATATTACAAAGCTTTAGTAATCAAAACAGTATGATACCGGCATACAAACAGATGCAGGTATCAATGGAATAGAATAGAAAGTCTAGACATAAGGGGTCTGGTAGATGAAGTAAAGCCTAGTACATAGGGTCAACTAATATTTGACAAAGATGCCAAGAATGCACAATGGAGAAAGGACAACCTCTTCAATAAATAGTGTTGGGAAAACTGAATAGCCACATGCAAAAGAATGAAACTGGAGCCTCATCTTACACTGTATACAAAAATCAACTCAAAATGAAGGAAAGACTTACGTAGATGTAAGACACAACCCCCTAAAAATCCTAGAAGAAAACGTAGGGGAAGAGCTTCTTGACATTAGTCTTGGCAATGACTTTTGGATATGATCAAAAGCACAGGCAACAAACCAAAACAAATAAGTGGTATTACATCCAACTAAAAAGTTTTGCACAGCAAATGAAACAATTAACAAAATAAAAAGGCAAACTACAGAATAGGAGAGAATATTTGAAAATCATATATCTGATAGGAGGCTAACATCCAGAGTATATAAGGAACTCAAACAACTCAATAGCGAAAAAATAAATAACCTCATTAAAATATGGGCAAACAACCTGAATAAATATATTCCCAAAGAAGACATATATGTGGCCAACAGGCATGTGAAAAGATGTCCAACATCACTAATCATCAGGGAAATGCAAATCAAAACCAAAATGAGCTATCAGCACATACCTGTTAGAATGGCTGTCAATCAAGAAGACAAGAAATAAGTATTCACGAGGATGTGGAGAAAAAGTAACTTTGGTACATTGTTGGTGGCAATGTCAATTTGTGCAGCTATCGTGGAAAACAGTATGGAGGTTCCTCAAAAATTTAAAAATAGAACTACCATATGTATGATCTAGCAATCTCACTTCTAGGTATATATTCAAGGGAAATGAAATCAGGATCTTGAAGAGATATCTGCATCCCCATGTTGACTGCAGCATTATTCACAACTGCCAAGACATGGAAACAACATAAGTGTCCATGGATGGGTTAATAGATAAAGAAGATTATATATATATATATTACATGCACACACACACACACACGAATATTATTCAGCCATAAAAAGAAGGAATTCCTGCCATTTGCTCTCCTCATACCTGGATGAACCTGGAGGGCGTTATGCTAAGTGAAATAACTCAGACAAAGAAGGACAAGTACTGCACGATCTCATTTATATGTGGAATCTAAAAAGGTCAAACTCACAGAAACAGTTAAATGGAGGTTGCAGGGTGAAGGGTGTAAGTGGGGGGAGGAGGGGCAAATGGGGAGATGTTGGTCAAAAGGTATAAACTTCCAGTTATAAGAGGAGTAAGTTCTGGGTGACGTCCAGCCTGGTGACGAGGGTTAACAACACTGTATTATATGAGGTCGTACAATTAAGTTTGCGAACTCATCCTAAACAACATGCTACACACCTCATTGCTGAATATCACTACGGTCACCTTCAAAGTCCTCCGCTTGGGAAGCTATGATGCACCGACACCAGCACCTAGTCCACCCTTCAAAGCCATTTTGGAACTCTTTTTCTTGAATGGCCATCAGAGCTGTCATGGTATCAACCTTGATGTCCTGAATGTCATCAAAATGTCTTCCTTTCAATAGTTCCTTTATCTTTGGGTAAAGACAGAAGTCACTGGGGGCCAGATCAGGTGAGTAGGGAGGGTGTTCCCAATACAGTTATTTGTTTACTGGCTCAAAACTCCCTCACGGACAGAGCCGTGTGAGCTGGTGCATTGTCGCGATGCGAGAGCCATGAATTGTTGGCGAAAAGTTCAGGTCGTCTAACTTTTTCACGCAGCCTTTTCAGCACTTCCAAATAGTAAACCTGCTTCACTGTTTGTCCGGTTGGTACAAATTCATAACGAATAAGCCCTCTGATATCAAAAAAAAATGTTAGCAACATCGTTGCAACAAGTTCGTGCACTTAATTGTCAGACCTCGTTACCTGAAGGTGGCTGAGAGAATAGATCTTAAATGCTCTCACCACACACACAGTAAATATGTGAGGTGATAGGTTAACTAGCTAGATTGAGGGCATCATTTCACAATGTATACATACGTCCAAACAACCTGTTACATACCTTAAATATATACAATGATGATTCATCAATCATACCTTAATAAAGATGGGGGGGGATGCTGAGAATACAGCCAGCCATAGCCCAATGGACAATGTCCCTGATCTCATGTCCTTATATTCTAGAAGGGAGCGGACCGTGGGCAGGTGGACATAACATGTCTCATCCATTCTCTGTGCTGCTGTAACGAAGTACCACAAACTGCGGAATTGAAAACAACAGAAATTTATTCTGTATAGCTCCGGAAGCCCCAAATCCACAATCCAGATGTGGGAAGGACCTCACTCTCTCCAAGGCTCTAGGGGAGGGTCCTTCCTGGCTCCTCCAGCTCTAGGTGTTCCTTGGCTGCTGGTTGCGTCACTCCCTGGCCATCTTTCCTGAGTGTCTGTGTCCTCTCCTCTTCTCATAAGGACAGGAGTCATTGGATTTAGGGCCATCCTAATCCAATAAGCTCTCATTTAGATCCTTAACTAATTTCATCTGCAAAAACTCTATTTCCAAATAAGGTCACCTTCACAGATTATGGGTGGACATGAATTTTTGGAGGACATGGTCCAACCCATTATAGGTGATATCTTGTTTCCCCGAAAATAAGACCCAGCCAGACCATCAGATCAGCTCTAATGTGTCTTTTGGAGCAAAAATTAATATAAAACCCAGCCTTATATTAATTTTTGCTCCAAAAGACATATTAGAGCTGATGATCCAGCTAGGTCTTATTTTCAGGAAAACACAGTAAGTGCTTCAAAGCAAGATGAAGTAGAGAAGGGGCAAAGCGACTGGGGATGGGGGACTGCGTTAGACAGGGTGGAAAGGGAAGGCCTCACTGAGAAGGCAACATAGTGCTAAGTCCTGAATGAAAGGAAAGTGTGAGCCTTGTGGGGGGGGCACAGCTCGTGCAAAGGCCCTGAGGCAGGAACCCACTAGTGGCTTTGAGCAACATGAAGGAGACCAGTGTGGGGACTGAAAGAGATGGATGGGGCTGATTCACTGACTCCTTGGTCATGGGCCTCCTTGGGCATGGTCATAGAAAGAACTGCATTGGCCTGTACTCTGAATGAGGACGAGAAAAGCCATCCCTGGTCTCTTGGAAGTCAGCCAACTTGGGTTTTAAAAGGTCAGGATCCCTCTGGCTGTCTGTGGCGTTACTGGGAGTATGGTATCCTGAACGAGGACACCAGAGGCCCTGGACAGCTCTCTCTCCATGAGATTTGGGACCTTGAGCATGTATGCTGTCAGCCTGACTATTATTAGGGGACCTGGCATTTCCCGGCCATTCCCATTCTCTCCCAAAGCTCACTGGAGTTCCAGCCTGCTTGGCAGAATGCCCTCCCACCCTGTGCTGTGTCAGGTTGCCTGGCCCGAAGCCTGGTCTCTCCTTCACCAGCTTCTTCAACCTTGTCAGAGGGCTGCTGGGCAGGGCAGCCCTCGGCTCCTGAGGCCTGAGAACCAGCATCAGTCTAACTTTCCTAGGTGGGGCAGGCCCTTGGCCCTTCACCTTGATGGGAACCTGCTGTGGGTAAGAGGCCAGAGGAGCTGATGCACTGGTGGGCTGGGAGGCAGTGCCCATGGGTCAGCTCCATGCCGTGGGACTGAGGGGTCCTTAGAGCTGGGAGTCCAGGGGCAGCCAGATTGGATGTCTTCCCATGACATGGAGCTACCCACGGAAAAGGAGGAGGGGGCCCAGACCCTGGGGAATGTGACTGCTGCAGTCAGGGAGGTGATGGGCTCATTCCCATGGTGGGAATGAGTTTGCATGAGTTTTGCTATTGCCGTAAAATATATGTACACAAAATTTCCTATTATGACCATTTTAAAGCACACAATTCATGCCAATCACCTAATCACCTGAAGCACACAAAACATGCCAATCACCTAATCCTCCCAACGACCCTGTGAAATCGGCCCTATGCTCGTCCCTATGGTACACACGAAGAGAGGCTGAATGCCTACGGAGCTTGACTGACAGCCTGGCACACGCTTGGCCCCACTGTGTGTGTTTGTATGGGGTACACCATGCCTGACACGCAGTCGGTGCTCAGAACATGTCTCTGCTTCTGTGGTACCTCCAAAAGTTGAGAACCTAGTTATTTTGTTAATTAAAACTAGGTTTTTTTTTAAAGAGTGGGTGCTAGAGCTGTATGATTTTGTCATTTCTCTAGGTTTGCATGAGTTTTGCTATTGCCGTAAAATATATGTACACAAAATTTCCTATTGTGACCATTTTAAAGCACACACTTCAGTACATTCACAAGGGTAATCATTACCTTGATCTAGGTCCAAAACGTTTTGTATTACTTCAAGAGCAAACCTTGACCCCATTAGCAGTCACCCCTGACCTATGCCTCCCCACAGCCCTTGGCAACCACCAATTTACTCTCTGTCTCTGAATTTGCCTGTTCTGGACATTTTGTACAAGTGGAATCACAATATGTGGCCTTTTGTGACTGGCTTCCTGTGCTTTGCACGCGATTTTGGGGGCCCATCCATGTTGCAGCCTGTGGCAGAGATTCACGCCTTGTTCTGGCTGAGTGACATTCCACTGGATGGATGTGCCACATTCTGTTTTGCCATCCTCTCTTGGATGCCCCAGGTTTGATCCCCACTTGTGGACAGCAAACTAGGACATTGGAGCCAGAGTCAATTCACCCACACAGACAAGCATGTGAAGTGAGAGTGGGCGGTGAGCTGGGGCAGAGCGTGGCCTAGATCCAAGCCCTTGAGCGGTAGGCTGGGACCTCTGGGCTGGGTGGCCCCTCAGTTCCCTAGTGGAAGGACCTCCAACAGCCCCCCTCATCTCTGGCTAGCCAGGCACTGTGTGTGGGGCTGGCTCCCACCCGAGGGCTGTCTTCAGTACAGAGACAGCTGCTGGGCTCTGTAAATGGTGACCTGGCATCAGCATGGGCCTTCCATCTTTCTCAGGGGGAGCCAGAACATCCCAGTCACCACCTGTGACATGCGACCCCAAGGGGTCAGGGCCCTCCTGAGGCTTTGTTCTTTCATTTAAGTGTTCTTGATGACAAATCCCTAAGCCTGGGGAGGAAGCCAAGTGAGCCTGACGGGTAGAGAAAGAGCTGGGAAAGTCACCATCTTCTTCACCCTGTTTTATGGATGGGGCAACTGAGGCCCAGAGCAGCACGGTGATGTGCTGATAGATTCCAGGGGCCATCGGCAGGGAGACACGGTAGTCTAGGCCTTTGGTGCCCCCTTTATGTTGTGCTGTGTTGTCTGCCCCCCCATCCTCAGACGCCCAAATGTGAGCGAGGCCCAGGAGAAGCTACACTGACACGCATTTGTCCCCTCTCCTCTGAGTGTCAGAGTAATGGCCTTGCTGAATCCCCCCACTACGAGGGATGGTAGGATCTGTCTTTTCCAGGTTCCAGAGCTGCCGCAGTCCTTGGCTGGTGGCCTTACATCACTCTGACCTCCGCTTCATCTCGTCTCTTTCTCTCTGACCGTCCTGCCTCCCCTCATAAGGACACTGTGATGACATTGGGTCCACCTGGATCACCCAGGATCATTGCCCTTAATTACAGCTGCAAAGTCCCTTTGCCATGGGAGGTCACACATCGACAGGCTTCAGAGTTAGGACATGGATGTCCTTGGGGCTGTTATTCTGCCAACCATGGGGAACCTGGGCTTGAACTTAGGCTGCTCGGCTTCCCAAGTGGGCAGCTCACCGAAGGGGAAACTGAGGCCCAGAGAGGCGAGCTGTTCAGGTGAGCGGGTGAGTGCTTCAGCTGAAGGCTGAGGGTGGAGTGGTGGTAGGCTGCCTTGTATCCCCAAGAGCGCTCTGGGCTGAGGGGGGCTGGCTGCCCTGGGGTACGTGAGTGTGTGCTGGGTCTGGCCCAGATCCTCACAAGCTGAGAAAAGGAGCAACAGAAGGAAATCTGGGGAGGCGGGCAGGGCTGGGCCACCCTCGGGACAGGAGAAGGGGAGCTGGCAGGGAGACTCTGCTGGGCGGGAATATCTGCAGAATCAGATTTAGAGGGGCTGTTGCTGCTGTCTTCTCTTTAAATGTGGAAAGTATTTTTCCTTCAGTAACTAGAGCACCTCTGTGTTTATAACATCAGCCCCTAAGGTGGGGGCAATGGGAGGGAACCATCTGGAATGCAGGATTTGATATGGAGACGCTGGCTGCTGAGAAAGAGCCCTGAGGACTTTTGTGATGGGGATGCCGCTGGGGTTTGAAAAGTTGGGGTGTGTGAGTGGAGCATGTGTCTGGCGTGTGCATGTAGTGTGTGTGCACGCAGCACGTGAGCATGGTGTGTAACGTACGTGTGTGTGTGTATGTGCTGTTACGCGGAGGTACTCACAGAGCCCCGCAGGCCTTTGTGCAGGTGTTTCACTGTGAAACTTGGGGCCTGTTTTTCTCAGCCTCAGTTTCCTTATCTGTCCAATGGGGACGCATACTGCTGACTGTATGTGTATCTGGAATCAGGATGTTGGCAAGAGGAAGGTGAGTGGCTGCCCTGCTTCTTTTTCCAGATTGCTGGACGCTCCCTCCGCCTTCTGGCCGGGGCTGTGCTGGCCTGCAGCCCCTCAGCACCTTCAGATCTTTCCGAGTGAAGTGATGGAAACTGGGGTCAGAGAGGCTGATGGTCTGCCTGGTGCCCACAGCTGGGAGGCAGGAGATGAGGGCCTTTGGGATCAGGGCGCAGTAGCTGGCAGATCTCTCTGGGAAGTGCATGGGTGTCCGAGGGCTTCCACCCAATGGCCTCCTTCTCTTCAGGGGCCAGACCTGCATGGCTGGAGGCTGTCCCCTCTCCTGGCCCCTCTTCCCATAAACCTCTGGCAGGACTAGCCCCATCTTTTCCTGGGGGACCTGAACAAATCCACTGGTCCCAGAGGCTGTGGTGGAGGGCAGTGTGTCCGGGACACTGGAGAAGGCCCTTGGGGTGGCGGGGATTCAAGCAGAGACTGGAAGGACAGAGAGAGGAAGGAACAGTGCATGCAGGGCCCAGAGGTTGGAGCAACATGGGCAAGGTATCATTTCTTCCTAAAAGTAAGGATTCTGATCCCTGCCTCCAGGGTTCGTTTTGTGGCTTTGAGGTGACACTGTGTGAAGGGCCCAGGCCAGCGATGGGTAAAGGAGCTCTTGGCAAGTGGATGCAGTTTCCCAGGGAACCCTGTGTGGGCCAGCAGCCTCTGCTTTGGAAACCAGCAGATAAGGGTAGCTGATTCCTCAGCCCATTTGGTCCCCTGTCTCACCAGAGGCTCCCGTGAAGTGAACAGACCACAGAGGTCAGCTTCTCCCTGCCCAGCTCCTCAGTTGGCTGGACCAGGGGTGGGGAGAGCCATCTGGAGAAATGTGCCTGGGACAGAGCCAGAGTTCCCATCCCCAGAGATGTCAGCTGGGCACCAACAAAGAAAGAGTAGAAATGGAATAAAAATTCTTTTTTAATGCTCTCGGCTGCTAAGTTCAGCACATTAGCCAGAAATCTGAGCGAAGCGCTCGCACTGTGGCCTGTTCCAAAACTTTGCCTTTCACGCTCCTGCCTGGTCCAAGAATCATGGGAAGGGAAGGAGCCATTTTCCTCTGGTCCTTCCAGGGCCCTGTGTTGCCAGGTCATTACAGGGAGATCGGATTAGGGAGCAGAGCAAGATCATCCATGATTAAGAAAGACAGGCCAGGTGAACAAAGACGAAGTCAGGAGAAGCACTGTCAGGTCAGCTCTGGGGCCCACAGAGGCAGGAGTGCGTGAACTTGACACCAGGCCCCAGGTGGGCGTGCTGGCCTAGCGTTCCCTGCTAGAAAGCTCTCTCACAAAATCTGCCTTCCTTCCAGGCCTCGGGAGTTTCACGAGCCTGTGAAGAACACGGGCCAACGCTCCAGTGAAGCCTCTTGTTAAATGACTCTCAGCTGCACAGCAGTCCTGAGATTCTTGGTGACTGTGTATGAAACTGGCTCTGAAGAGGTCCCCATGTGGACGAGAGAGGGCAGGTACAGCCTACTCAGAACTGAACTTGAATCCGGAAATGTTGGCCTGGAGGGTTCCTAAGAGCACTGTCTGAGCTACCCTCTCATTTTACAAGGGGAGGTGGGGAGGGCTGAGGCCCCACCTCTTAGGGGAGTCATGTGCCCAAGTCGTGGTTAGTGACTACCGAGGACTGCTAACTCCTTACTCCTAGGCTCCCATTGCCCCCAAACTAGCCCTAACTTTATAATGAAAAAAAAAAAAAAAGGAACCTATGATTTCTAGCAACATAAGCTTGACTAGAAGATTCGATTTTTCAGCAAAGATCCACTCTTTCCTCCCCAACCTCTGTGGTAGGATTAGATTTTTCTGTCCCGTGGAAGCTAGCCCTGGCTAGTAGAATGTGGGTGGATGAGATAATGTATGAGTTCTGAGCTTAGGATTTAAGAAGCAGCTGTGTTTCCACTCGCCACTGGGAGCTTCTGCTTGGCCATGAGAGGAACAAGCCCTGGGTATCCCACTGAACCAAGAAGAGTGTGAGGCAGCCCTAAAATGAACCCATGGCCTGGAGCCAAGTTCAGCTGAGCACAGACTAGCCTAGACGTAGCCAAGAGACATGCAGATGAGTGAGCGAGAAAAACATGTCTATTGCTGTATGCCACAGAGATTTTGTGGTTACTTGTTACACAGCCATAGCTGACTGCTACAGCTTGAAATCTGGTAAAGATAGAGAAAAGATAGGAGGGGTTCCTAATATCTACAGAGTGCTTTCTATGTACCAGATTCTTACAGGGATGATCTTATTTTATTTTCTTAATAATGCTATGAGGTTGGTATGGCTATTTCCCCCATTTTGAGACAAGGAAACAGGCTCAGATTGGTGAAGTGACCTCCTTAAGGCAACACAGACAGAAAGTGATGGAGCTGGGGTCTGAACCCATGTCTGTGACCCCAAAGTGCTTGTGTTTAGCCATTATACCTGCACTGTTCAGTAGGGTAGCTACTAGCTACCTGTGGCTATTTTAAATTTAATGAATTAAATTAGATAATGAATTCAGTTCTTCACACTAGTCACCTTTCAAGTGCTCAGAATCCACGTGGTGGCTGCTGTATGGGACAGCACAGATATAGAGTGTTCCTAGTGTCCCATGGAGTTCTGGTGGACAGGGCCATGTGGCGGTGGTAGACTCATGCCCCTGGTCTCACTGCCTGGCAAATGGTTCACTGGCCACTTCAGGCTCTTCCACCAGTTTGCTTTGTGACCCTGGCATCAGTTCACCCCCCACCTCAGTCTTGTCACCTATAGGACAGGTGATGAGGAAGATGGATGTTCTCAGGTCCTTCGACAGCCTCATTGCAGGACTCTGGGGCCAGGCTGCTTGAACCCGAAGTCAGGGCAACTGTGCTGACAGAGAGCTGCGCTCTCAGGAATGCAGTGACCAGGTATGCAAAATCTGGGCCTCTCCAGGGAGTCCCAAATGCTGGATAAGAGAGGCAGGGTGACCAAAGAAGGTGGTACCTGGGAAACCAAGCCAGCCTGGGTTTCCAGGGCTGAGGTGTGGGTTCCAGGGGACGTGGTTTGGGAGGAAGCCCCCAGTATGGCCCAGCCTCACCACTAGGATGGAGGGGGCACATCCACAAAGGCCAGCCTTGAGGCCTCAGGCAGCCCCTTCCCAGAACCCAGACACTTTGAGGGGTCCTTCTGGATGCATTCTATATCCATCATGGCCTTGCGGAGAGCTGATCCCATGTTCTTTACATGCTGTGGTCACACGGGCCCAGAGAGGGTGTGGGCACTGCATGAGGGCACCCAGTGGCAAGAGGCAGAGCCTGTGCACAGATAGCTGTCCAGCTCCCCGTCCTAACATAACACTCTACGCACTGATCCCACCCTGAGCCCAGGAGGCCCACCTTGGCCTGTGTGCTGGACACTCTGACCAAGGCCCTGCCTCTTAAATAAGTGTTACGTTTCAGAACAGTTTGGGATTTACTGAAAGTTGCAAGGTTCGTATGGAGAGTTCCCGAATGCCCCTCATGCCATTTCCTGGATGGTTCACAGCTTACAATAGTGTGGTACAGTCGTCACAACGAGGGCGCCACTACTTTATTCAGATTTCCTCAGTTTGTCCCTAATGTCCTTTCTCTGTCCCAGGATCCCATCCAAGATCCCACGTATGAGTTGTCACGTCTCCCAGGCTCCTCTGGGTTGTGACAGTTTCTCAAACTTGCTGTTATTTTTCTGATGGCCTTGACAGTTCTGTCCTACCACTGGACAGCGAGGAGCCGGGAGAGCTGTCTGCTGGTCTCCCAGGGCTGGGGGTGGGATGGGGACTCAGACCCCAGCCTGTCTGCCTCCCCGACCCTCTGACCTCTCCAGGTGAGCGGGGATGACTCCTGCCAGCGTCTCCTACCCAGCCTACGTGTGCTGGGCAAGTCCATAGCATCGTGGAGGCCGCCATCGTTACATAGTGGCATCGACACTCTTCTTACATTAGAAGAAACACACGCGCAGGGAGCGGCTGGAGGCGCAGGACCCCCCCTTCCTCCTGTGCCCCTTCTAGCCCTGCCCTCCTTCACCCCCATTCCTCCTTTTCCTCCTGTTTTGGGTCTTTTCCTTCACCTGCCTCTCAAATGTTGCTGTTCAAGTGCCCCTCAACCCAGGACTCTGAGGGCAAGCCCGTGTGATATCAGGGCGAGCCCCTCCCCCCCAGAGTCTGAGCCGCTGTCTCTATGACCTTCCCAGCCCCCCTACCTCCCACCTTACTTCTCTAGCTGCACGTCCCCACCATCTCCATGTCCACATGCCAGTGCTGCGTTGAGCCCACCCCGGCCCATCCCACTCCTTCCCTGTTATTCCTAGGTTGCCAGGAGCCCCTTGGGTCACCCTTGCCGCTGGTGCCATCATGTCCTTGGTCCCCAAGTCCCCCACCTGCACCCAGTCAATTCTCACCTAGCAGCCGTCCATCCCGAGCACCTCATGCCCCCACGTGCAGACCCCTCCCGCATTGCAGGTTGGTTGTGTCCCTCCCCCAATACCGCATCTGCTGCTGTGCTGCCCACAGATCCTGCCACCGTCGTGGCCCTGTCTCTCAGCTCTGATCCTGTAGTATCTGCTGACAGAAGCTAAGAATGCTCTGGAACACAGGTTTCTGCTCCCTGGGCAGGGCCATGAGTCAGTGCGAAAGGAAACTGAGATTAGGTCAGACCCTGGAGGGTGGCTTGATTTGAGGAAACCTGGAGGTGGCCCAGGATAACCCCCCAAAGAGAACAGATCAGAAAAGCAACTGCTCGTGCCCGGTGCTGGCCCTTCTAAGTCTGTTAGGAAGAAATAATATTTTCCTCCTTAAATGCATTAACCTCCCAGCTTTGGGTCACCTGCTTTCTCTTTCCTTGTTCGAGGCAGCAGGAAACACAGAGGAAGGAAAAATGCTTTTCTGGCCAGCTTAGTTCTTTGGTGTATCCCTCTGGGGTCCAGCTGCCAGAGACGGCGGAGCTGGCAAAGGCTGGCTCAAGCATGACCAAGACAGTGAGAGGTGTGCCCGTTTCCCCGCTCCCTCTGAACCAGAGGCCCCAATGGTGACCTGGAAATGGGCCCATCATGAGGTTCAAGGGAGAGCCTGGCTGCCAAGGAACCCAGACCCCAGAATCCTAGCTCTAGCCCTGCTGGTGACCTTCTATGAGGCCCAGGTGAGTCAGGGTCCCAGGGACTCCATGGTGGTCAGTAGATGCCTAGAACTTTCTGCGGACAGGCCCTAGAAACGAAGGACTCATGGGGGTGAGTTAGAGTCTCCAAGTCCTGCCTAAAGTGAACCCTTTGGTGAAACGGAGGAGGAGCAGTGAAGTCGGGCTCTATTTGCCATTTCTCATCCACTCATTCCTCCCTCCAGGAAGCCTTCCTGGGCCCCCCTCTGGTTGTTCGGGCCGCCCACCCTCTCCCACCGCTTTGCGCAGGCACCAGGCTGGCTCGAGGGTTTGCACAGACATGTCTATCTCCAGAGCCAGGCAGGCACGCGGCCTGCTGCACGTCCACTGAGCGAACGAGTGACCCTGGATGGTTGTCAGACGGATGGCGCATCCACACCAGTCTGCACAGCAAAGCTAACCACACTGTGGCATGCAACCCCACGGTTTCCCTCCCTCGGCCCTGTAAGATTTATGAGGGCCTGGGGGTGGCAACCTGCCCATGACTTTCTGCTCACTCTCGGGAGGAAGGTCTTAGGTCTTTCGTCACTGCCCTGTGGTTGAGTCTGAGACAGGAAGGGCTCATTTAACCATTGGTGACTTCGCCTCTTGTGATCAGGTCTTGGGTCCATGGTGGCCCAGGTCTAGTCCCTACCAGGGGCTTGGATCTGGAGGCCAGTGGGGTAAGGGGGTGTGCCAGTGCTGTGCAGGGATTAGACAGGTCCCCGAGGTGGTGACACTGTGAGAGGGCGACTTCAGGTCTTGAATTCCCACAAGCACGTGTGCTCCTCTGCTCCAGCTGTGCCAGCAGGGAGACACCTCTAGCCACAGCCATGAGCAGGACTCTGTCTACTGTCTTCCCACCAGAGGCTGCCGGGTGTAGGCTCGCCTTTCCTGAGAATGAGCCGCTGGGACGAGGGATGGAGATAAGGGGTATGGGCCCTCACCTGTACCAGCGGGCAGGAAGCACTCCATAGACTGCGTGAAGATAACCAAGGGGGACAGCCACAGCCTGTTTGTATGGCCCGGAGCTACGACTGGTCCTTACATTTTTAAAGGGTTGTGGAGAAGGAGAAGGAGAAGAGGAAGAAGTGATAGAGACCATATGTGGCCCGCAAAGCCTAAAAGATTTACTATTTGGCCCTTTACAGGGAAAGTTTGCAACCTCTGGATGGAGGAAAGGGCAGGGCACTCAGGCTGCTCGGGAGGGGGCTTGGGCGGTGGCCAGGAACCCTGCAGCTGGGCTCCCTCCTGGACACCAGCCCCCACCCCTGGTCGCCCTGGAGGGCCCCACCTCCCTCTCTCCCCAGTCCAGGCCTGTCTCTCTGGAGGGCCCCGCTTCCCTTGCCCTCTCCATGGCCCCTCAGAGCCGGTCCTGCCAGCAAACACGTGTTCTATAGACGAGCTCCTCAGCCAGCGTTCCCCCCCTGGCCCCGGCTGGGCCGGCAGATTCTGTTCCAGGGCTTCTCCCAGCACAGCCCCCACCCCCATGCTCAGGCCATGGAGCTGTGTGGCCCTGAGCCAGACGTTCCTTCCTCTGGGCCTCGGTTTCTTCATGTGCTTGGTGAGTGGGTCTGACTCCCCTTCTCTAGGGGCCTTTCCAGCTCCAAGTGCCCATAATCTCCAATCCCCTCAAGCTCAAGAACCACCCCGAGCTTCATGAACAGGAAGAGCACCATGGGACCTCATGGGCTGGCTCTGACACCTGGCCTGTGACAGCTGGCTGGTGACACCTGTGAGGTGCTCTGGCCAGAACAACATGAGCCATCTGCATGCCAGCTCCATCCTCGGCCTTGTGGGCCTGGATTGCTGCAGTGGGAAGGGGCCTCCATGACAGATGAGCCATGTCTGCTGGGCATGGAGGAGGTGGTGATAACAGTGCGGGCTGTTTGCTGACCTCACTTTACAGTGTGGGCTGCTTTCCTTAGCTCAGGCCCTAGCATTTTTCCTCCCTCAGAATAGAATCCAAACTTGTAATCTCAGTTAGGAGGGCTGTCCGCTGGCTTCCTCTGTCTTGGTGGCTCCAGCCCCACCACACGGCCGGGGCTTGGTGACGTGCAGCTCCCGGCTCTGCCTGACGTGCTGCTCACCCCATCCTTCTGCAGACGTGTTCACTGTCAGGGCTATTCGGTCCAGGGGGCTGATGGCTTGGCCTCCTTGCCCCGTGATTAGTAACCGTCATGCTTTTCCCAAGTTGTCCCCCTTGGTCTCGGCATCTGCGTCTTATGGAGGCCCCGCCCTGGCTGGCACATCAGCCTCTCACCCTTTTGGGAAACTGGGGTGGGCTCAGGGTTTCACAGTAGGGTGCTCAGTCATCGCTGTGTGCCTTGGAACAAAATGGGGTCCCCTAGCTGCCCTCCACAGCTCTCTGGTGGCTGCATTTCCAAGGGGGCGTCCCTGTGAGGGCCAAGCCCTGGACTCCTGCTGAGATAACAGCCGGGTCTGAGGTCACTACAGGGCAGTCTCAAGAGGTCCTGCGTCGTCTCCAGGCTCCTGGAATCTGGGGAGCCATCTGTACACAGGTCTGCCTCCTTATGGAGATGGGAACATCACACACTGTCTGTCCTGTTGTGTTTCCTGAGCTGGGTGGGGTGTGTGGGTGGAGTTATCTCATTCTTGACACCTTTCGTCATCACGAAAATATTCCAGAATAATAAAAAGAGAGCGGAATGAGTGAAAGGGAAGCATTTCCTCATGCCTGTGGGAAGGAGATAAAAGAAGGCGCATACCATTTCCCATAAATTTGGCTGTTTCGAACAAATCTGTGTCCCCTCTGTGGTGCCTGGAAGCTGACACTGCGTGTTCACACAACCCTCATCAAGGAAATGGAGACTGGCCTTCCCCCCACGGGGGCGAAGGGGGAACTCAGGGAGCAAGGCGTGCCCACATGCAGTGTGGCTCAGCGTGCCTGGGACTACATCCCCAGGGGCTTACCACTCAGGTAAAGCTTAAGCTTACCACTTAAGCTTTCCCTCCTTAGGGTGCAGTACCCGGGGGGAAGTCAGCTCATGATACCCCCAATGCTCTGGGGACATGCCTGGTATCAGGTGCTGTGTTAGGTTCAGGGGCTGCCATCACAGTGCCACAAACTGGTTGGCTTCAAATAACAGACATTTCTTCTCTCCCAGTTCTGGAGGCCAGAAGTCTGGAATCAAGAAGTGAGCAGGGCCAGGCTCCGTTTGGAGGCTCCAGGGAAGGATCCTTCCTGCCTCTTCCAGCTCCTGGGGGCTGCCGGCACTCCCTGACATTCCTTGGCTTGTGGCCGCATCACTCTGATCCTTGCCTCTGTTGTCACATGGCCTTTCCTCTGTGTGTGTCTGTGTCCAGATTCCTCCCCCCTCGCCCCCTGCAAGGGCACCGGTATGACATCATCTTAACTAATTATATCATAAAGTCCCTATTTCCTAAGAAGGTCACACTCACAGGTTCTGGTGGGGTGGATTTAGGGGGAAGGTTTTCACCCAGCACAGAAGCCATTCCCTAGCTCTGATTTTCCTCGCCTGGGCCTCTGTGCCTTCCACACTAACAACTGTAAGAGAGCGTGGGTGCTTAGGTTCTTAGAGGAAGAAAATCAGGGAAGATAGTCCAGTACCTAGGAGGCATAGAAAATATCCTGGGGGAATGGAGCCATAGTGACAGTCTTTCCTAATCAAATGGCCACGGTGTCACAAGAGGCACAAGCAAGTAGGTGGCACTCAGGTTGTCAGGGTTCATTTCGTGCCAGGACAGACATTATTAATGAATCACAGAGCACTTTTCCATGGGCCTGGACGTAGCTTAGTCCTGCCTCAGCCCTGCAGGCAGCAGTCACCACCACTTGGGACCCTCTTTCCTGGAGCCAGGGGTCTCTCCCCAGTTAATCAGAGGAACTGGATGGGTTCCTCAGAGCAGTTTGCTTGTGGCCTGTGGAATGTCCTGGATGCAACGGAAACTCAAAGCAGAACCACAGGTCACATTACTGTCATTTTTCTGAGATATGTCACCTAAAACCCAGGTAACCAAAGAAAAGGCAGACAAACTGGATTACATCGAAATTAAAAGTGTTGGTGCTTTAAAGGACACCAATCGAGAAAATGAAAAGACAACCCTCAGATTGGATGAAAATATTTACCAGTCGTATATCTGATAAAAGTCTAGTATCTAGAATATCTATCTATAGAACTCTTACAACTCAACCACAAAAAGGGCAAAAGATCTGAATAGACATGTCTCCACAGAAGGTGCGCGTGGCCAACAAGCACATGAAAAGATAGGCAACCTTATTTGCCCTCGGGGAAACGAAAATCAAAACCACAAGAAGATGCCACTCGCCCCCACTAAGATGGCTAGAAGCAAAAGTAAGACAGACGATAACATGTGTTGACAAGAATGTGGAGAAAGCAGAGCCCCCATACACAGCTGGTGGGAATGTAAAACAGCGCAGCTGCCTTGGGTAAGCATGGCAGTTCCTCGAAACACAGGGTGACTACGGGGTTTGGCGCTTCCACTCCTAGGTGCAGACCCAAGAGACATGAAAACATACATCCTCGCAAACACTTGTACGTGAATGTTTGTAGCATCACTATTCACAATAGCTATGAAACAACCCAGATGTTCACCAGTGAGCAATGGATAAAAACAACGTGGTCTGTCCCTACAATGGAATATTATTCAACCATAAAAAGGAATGAAGTCCTAATAACACACACTGCAAATGTGGATGAACCTTGAAAACCTGATGCTAAGTGAAATAAGCCAGCTACAAAAGGACAAATGTTATGTGAAACTGTCCAAAACAGAAAAATCCATAGAAATAAAAAAGTATTTTCTATTCACGGTTGCGAGGGGCTGGGAGGAGAGGAAAACGGTGACTCCGAATGGTATGGATGGGGTTTGTTGTGGGGATGATGAAAATGGAGAATTAGATGGTGGTGATGGTTGTACAACTTTGTGAATATACCAAAGCCATTGGATTGTACACTTGAAAAGGATGGATTTTATGATGTGTGAATATATCTCAATTTTAATTTTCCTTCATGCATTCATTCACCCATTTATCCAGCACTCGCTGATACCCACTCTGGAGAGCTATTAGGTTGGTTCTGAGTGAGCCAGAGATGAGTGGATGAGATCTGACCCCCATGGAGCTTCTAGTCTGGGAGATTTAAGGTCAAGTTCTTGTTCACATTCCCCTATCCACCCGATCACTCTTTTGGTAAACCAGGACATCCCCTCTGGTGAGCTTTGTTAAATCAGGTGAAGGAAGACAACAGCTCTGAGCCCACCTCTGGGCCCACAAAGTTCAAAGGTGGATGGAGATGGATATGAATTCTCTGTTCTTCCTGCGGTCTAACTCTTCTCCCTGAGTCAATGTGCTTAACCAACGGGATGCCGTGGAAGTGAAGGGCAGGAAGGGAGGTTCCAGGACTGGGCCCTCAGCAGGCCCCCGGGGATGCTCACTGCTGGGGTCCTGAGCTGACGTGGAAGAATTCTGACCATGTGAGACTGCCGTGCTGGGTGGGGGGGCCTGTGTCCAGCTCGCGGTCCCAGGGGCCTAGCTTTCCAGCTGTTCCCGGAAGCCCACTGGGAAAAGGAAGCCATCTTGGACCCTTCTAGACCAGCCTGTCCATCCGCTGACCACCACTGAGCTTTCTTGACACTACATGGCCCAGCCTGTCCTGCTAAGCTCCTCACCCACAGGGTCAGGAGATGCAAGAACATGACTGCTGGGAGTTACGTGTTGGAGTGGTTTTTTAGGCAATAGCAGAGCACTCAGCCTCCACCTGACACCCCCTCACCCCCCACCTTCCCACTTTCCTTCCGTGCTCATGGAGGCAGGGAACGTACCACACAGAAGAACTAACAAGGCAGATATACCTGCCCCCAACATTGACCAGAAACCAGACCATGTCCCATGGACTGTTGAAGCTGTGGCTGCTCCAGCAAGGGCTCCAAGGCCACCAATTTCCAATAGGTAGAGAGAGAAGTGGCTGCATCACCAGAGGGCCCAGAATACCTGCCGACCCCCGACCCCCCACCCCCCTCGCCCAATGCCCTTGGCCCCTGCTTGGAGGGCGCCTCTGTTCTAACCTGGTTGTATGGCTCTGCCAGTTCAGTCCTTTTGGGTTTCCCTAAGAAAATGAAGGGCTCCACCTGGGGGCTGGGTTTATCGACCTCCTCCATTAAGGGGGGTGGGGGGCTGGGTGTGCCTGGGCAAAGAGGGAACATTGGAGAGGCTGAGACGGAGCAGGTAGGGCTGGGAAAGCGCTTTGTAAAGGGATCCTCTGTGTCAGGCGTCATCATTAGCAGTGGTGGTGGAACCCCTGCTAATGACTTTGCCAGGACGGCCCTGAGTGCAGCCCCAGACGGGCCAGCGAGGCCCAGAGCCTGGGAAGGGGCAGGGAGGCTGATGGCCAGCACGTGTCTGCTTCCACAGCAGGATGTGTCCCGCACACACACAAGCGCAGAAGCCGCCGGAGCCCCTGCACTGTCGCCTCTGGGCCAGCCGGGGATGAGCTGGGAGGTGTGGGGCTCGGGAGGGCCGGAGAGTGCTGGGCCCGGGGGCCCGAGTCCTGGGTTCTGGTCTCGTCTGGTCTAGTCTCGCTTGATTTGCTGAGCGACATTCAGGCCTCAGGACAGGTAGATTATCCTGCAGAGCTTGTCTGCACCTATAGTGACCCCTAGAATTGGCACCCACCTGGAACCTGTGAGGATGATGTCATTTTAAAGTAAGGTCTTTGCCGAGGCAATGGAGTTGAGGAGAAGGCTAGGCCCAGAGTCAAGGTGTCCTTATGAGAAGAGGGGACACATAGAGGAGAGGCCGCAGGAAGGCAGGGACAGAGACTGGCTGCCAGCCAAAGCAGTTCAAGGACCGTGGCAACACCCGGAGGAGAAGAGGCGCAGGAAGGCTCTAGTACAAAATCCTCCCCTAGAGCCTGCGGGGGGAGTGTGGCCCCGCCCACACCTTGATTTCAGACTTCCCACCTCTAGGACGTGAGACAACAAAACACATGTGAATTATCTGTATTCCAGGACAGAGAGAAATGGGCAGGGCTTGGCCGCAGAGACCCCACCGTGCAGGAGGGGTAAGGCCATGCTCTTGGCTGCTCCATCTTGCTGAGGAAGGAAGTGCCACCCGATAACCTTAGGAAGACGTTGCTGGCCACCTGGTGGAGGCCATGGTGCCGGGTGGCCACCTGGAGCGAGTCTAAGGCCGTACAATTACCGTGTTTCCCCGAAAATCAGACCTAACCAGAAAATCAGCCCTAGCATGATTTCTCACGAGGACTCCCCTGAACATAAACTGTCGTGTGTCTTTTGGAGCAAAACTTAATATAAGAGCCAGTCTTATTTTCGGGGCCACACGGTTACATGGAACAAGCGAGTCAGAGGCTGGCTTCTGCCTTCTGGACCATGGGCCCTCCCCGCAGCTTGTTTGCTGCAGCCCAGCACCAAGGGAGCCCGCTGTGGGGAGCCTGACACCCGGAGCTATCAGCCGCTCCAAAGAGCTCAGAAAATCGTGACACTTTATCACGGACTTTGGATCGAAACCCCTGCCAGCCAGCTGAAGAGGGAGACTTACAAAATGGAGCAAACAGACCCAGAAACATCTCATCCTCTAGACTGGGCTTCCAGGCGGTGAGGAGGGGCAGACAGCCTGACACAGGAGACTCAGCCCGGAGGCAACAACAAGACACCAGGGACATGATTAAAGGAGAGGAGGAAAAGTTAAATAAATACCACGAGGCCGTCCATAGGCCTGCAGCCTTGGCGAGGAGCCAGGGCCTGTTGGAGGGAGACCCAAAGGGAAGCAAAAGCCTCAGAACCCGGCGACGTGAGCCATGTCGGGGGTTTCAGGCCAAGAGTGGGGCCTCCACATGCTGTGGGTGTGGTTGCCTCCTGGCAAATTCAGTTGGTTTTCCTGGTCTGAGGACTTATTTGGGGTGAGTGCACCCCCCAGCTTGCTCTGGTTGTAGGAGAAGCCCTGAGAACTGGCCTCGGCCATTTGCCCTCCAGCTGACCCCCTGCAAGGATCCTGGGGCTGCCAGAGTAAAGGACCACAGACTCAGCAGCTTAAACACAGAAATTCATTCTCTCTCAGTTCTGGAGACCACAAGTCTGAAGTCAAGGTACCTGCAGGTGACATTCCCTCTGAAGGCTCCAGGGGAGGGGGCTTCCCGCCTCTCCCAGCTCCTGGGGGCCTCAGGTGTCCCTTGGCTTGTGCCCGCATCCCTCCGGTCTCTGCCTGTCTTCACATGGCCATCTCCATGTGTCTGTGTCTTCAATTTCCCTCTCTCCTCTACGTATCTCCTAAAAGGACACTTGTCATTGGATTGAGGGCTTACCATAATCCAGGAGGATCTGATCTCAAGATTCTTACCTTAATTACATCTACAAAGACCCTTACTCCAAATAAAGGCACATTCTGAGGTTCCAGGTGGGCATAAATTCAGGGGCCGCAAGTGAACCCACTACCCCTCCCCGACAGGTTAACCCCTCCCAGCTCTACAAGCCACGCCGACTAGATTCTCACACTGGGGGTGTCGTGCGGGGTACCCTGCTCGCTGCACCATTTGTCGTGCAGGGTCTCAGCTCCCACTCCCCGCCCAAGAACGCAGGACACGGTAAGGCCAAAAAGGAACACCCATGGAGCCATAAGTAGGGGAGTCAAACCAATATATTCTCGCTGGCGGCTGGGCTAGAGACACAGGAAGCAGGATCTACATAATCTGCCTAACAGCAGTCCGCGCTTGCCAGCCACCATCTTCTTGCTAGCCCCCATTCCTTTCTGCTAGCGTAGCCACAGCCGTTATATTAGTGGCCAATGGCCTACGGGTTACAGCTGACGGCCAACTAGCCACAGCTGCTGGCCATCTGATCACAGTTGATGGCCATTTACTACCCGAGCCAGCACCTTTCTATTGTGAGGCCGAGAGCCTGGAAACTGTTTTTGGGGGCTTTGTCCCCACACTCCACCCCTACAGGGTCTCGCCTCACAATCTACGCGACAAGCGTCTTCTGCAAGGGGCCCTGTGCAAGGAGCCTGGAGGTGAATGCACTATCCTGAACACAGCCAGGCTCTCTGGGCACAGCCAGGGTTTCTCAGGGCACCACCAGTACTTCTGGGCACAGCCAGACTTCCTGGGCTTCTTAGGGTACCACCGGTCTCCCCGGGCACAGCCAGGGTTTCTCAGGGCACCACCACAGTACTTCTGGGCACAGCCAGACTTCCTGGGCTTCTTAGGGTACCACCTGTCTCCCCGGGCACAGCCAGGTTTTCTCAGGGCACCACCACAGTACTTCTGGGCACAGCCAGACTTCCTGGGCTTCTTAGGGTACCACCTGTCTCCCCGGGCACAGCCAGAGTTTCTCAGGGCACTGCCACTCTCTCTGGACACAGCCAGACTTCCTGGACTCAGCCAGGGCCTCTCAGGGCATTGCCACTCTCTCTGGACACAGCCAGACTTCCTGGACACAGCCAGGGCCTCAGGGCACTGCCACTCTCTCTGGGCCTCTCGGGGTACTGTGCTGGAACAACAGCGGCTCACATCAAGGTGCTTACATATTATCAATGGCGGCCAGTCAAGACACAAAAGCAAACATTCTCGCCAGTCCTACTACATGGTGGTATGTTCCCAAACAGTCAAGCGTCCAATAAATTAGGGATAGAAGGCAATTCCCCATAGTCCATAGTCATTCGCCAGGGCTGTCCTGGGGGTGAGGGATGACCTTGACCTCACCCTCATCTCCCACGGAGGACTCAGCAAGCGTTTCCTCCTGGGACTAAAAGTCCTGTATCCGGGCTGCCTCAGCAAGCACTTCCCAGCCCACAGGGCGGCAACAACCTTCGCTTTCTCCGCTTTCTCTGGCCTCTGCTGGTTGGGGAACCATCCACATCGTTCCACCCCTCCATGGGAATCGAGCTCTCCAGCAGCTGCTCCTCCTGGTCTTCCTCAGACTGAGCTTTCATACGCACAAACTGCTCCACTGCCCTTCGGAAAGCTTTGGCCAGCACCGTATCCTGCCGACTACGCCATGTGTCGCGCAGGGGACCCTGCTCGCTGCGCCATTTGTCGTGCAGGGTCTCAACTCCCGCTCCCCGCCCAAGAACGCAGGACACGGTAAGGCCAAAAAGGAACACCCATGGAGCCATAAGTAGGGGAGTCAAACCAATATATTCTCGCTGGCGGCTGGGCTGGAGACACAGGAAGCAGGATCTACATAATCTGCCTAACAGCAGTCCGCGCTTGCCAGCCACCATCTTCTTGCTAGCCCCCATTCCTTTCTGCTAGCGTAGCCACAGCCGTTATATTAGTGGCCAATGGCCTACGGGTTACAGCTGACGGCCAACTAGCCACAGCTGCTGGCCATCTGATCACAGTTGATGGCCATTTACTACCCGAGCCAGCACCTTTCTATTGTGAGGCCGAGAGCCTGGAAACTGTTTTTGGGGGCTTTGTCCCCACAGGGGGGCTGTGGGCTTTGTGAGTAGGTGGCTTCGTCAGCAGGCCCTCACTCCCGTAGGCTGCTTTGTTTACCGTTACATATCCCCAGAACTGATCGCAGAGCCTGGCACCGAGGGGTACGAGGTAAGATGTGATGAACTGAGTGGATGCCTTCATTCCCTCCTCCCATGCTCAGTGTGGGTCGACTCTCAGCATCCCTGTTTATTTTCATCTTCCTCGTGATCTTTAGGAACAGACCAAACCTTCCTGACCCATATCCATTGGAAGAATACAACACAACAAAGGCACCAACGGGCAGCAGCATAGACGACCACAGCCCACGCTGGTGGGGGCATCACTCTCTGGGAGCACAGCTCAGTGGCTCTGAGGGGGTGGGAAAGGCTCCAGGCTGGGAGGCAGGCAGGACTCCTGATTGAAGGGGCAACCCAGGGCCTTAGTCTTCTCATCTGTGGAATGGGGTAATAACCCCCCTTAGAGGTGTTAATATAGGTGGGAAGATCTTTGTAAACTGTGAAATGACAGTCCTGGGCAGTGGGTACCAAAGGGGACCTTGCCAGGTTCCCTGGTATCCCTCCCTTCAACCTGCCCATTCTCAACTTGTGTTGCGGGGTTCAGCAGGGAGGCCTTGCTTCACTCACTGAAGTGCTGCCTTCCTGCTCACTACATCACTACATCTCACTACAGCACTTGCCTGGTGGCTGCACAGAAAGGGTTTGCTCTATAAATGGCCCCCTGCCCACCACTCGGATTCAGAACCAGATCAACACCAGCCTCAGCCATGTTCACGAGGACCCCTTGCTGATGACTGCTGCCAGTTCTGAGGTTGTGCCCAGCAGGGAGGTGCTTGCACAGCCGCAGCTGTGAGAGCTGGTGGGGGGACGGGCAAAGAGCATGCACCGACGGCCGCATCCAGGGTTCCCACGGGTGTTTCCAGGCCCCAGGCGCTCCTGCCGCTCCCCACACAGACAGCGTCATTCTCTTGCAATAAGCCACAACATTCTTGGACGCCACACCAAACCCTGACCCACTTAATACCTAAGGGGATGGCACACTCGGAATGCTATTTCTTGTGAGTCATTTTCCATTCTCCATCTATCAAAAATGCAATTTTGGTTTTTTCTGAAAGATTCCCTCAGTGGCTTTACTGATGACAACCAAAGACAAGGGAAGGGGTGGCAGGAGCTCCCTGTCCCACTGTTGTCAAGTCCATGAGGGGCGTGTCTGCTGAAGGAGACGCTGGAGCTCCAGGCCCGTTTTGAGGGAGACGGCTTGGAGGTGGTAGCGGTGGTGGCGGTGATGGTGATGGAGCTGCCCAGTGTTTAGTTATCACATACTATATGCAGATGTTTTTCCCCCCAATATGCTCTCTTGTTCAGTCTGTGTGACCTGTTTGTAAGGTAAGGAACGCTGCGTCCTCCTTGTGGATGAGGCTTCTATGAGTTAAAGGGCAAGCCCAAGGTCACAGGGCAGCAAGCAGGTAAGTGTGAGGTATGGCCAGTCTGCCTGCCACTCCGTGGGCAACTCTCACATAGGAGGCTTTAGGAGTGGAGGTCAGGGGAGGGCAAGGAGAGAAGTGGCCCCTTTCCTGAGGGTACAAGCCCCTCTCCCCCTTCCCAGTCGGGAACAGAGGCTCAAGCTGTGTCTCCACCTCTGGAGGCAGCAAATCAGATGGGAGCTTTTCCCTCTGCCTCATTCTCCACCAAGTGGAGGCCCATGGGAACCGAAGAAAGGCAGAGTGAAACTAGGAGATGATGCTTTGGTGTTCGGTTTTTGTTCAAACGTGGGATCTATTAGAAACATGCAGAGCTAATGAAGGCGTGGTGAAGCAGCCCTCTCGACTCTGGGGTCGTGGCCTAATTGGCCAGAGATTTGGGAGGCTTGGTGGTAGACATGGACACTTCACACCGTAGTGACGTGGCCCAGCAGTCCCTCAGCTAGCAAGCGATCCTACAGAAATGCCACACGAGCATTCACAGCGATGTGTAGAAAGGGTGCTCTCAGTGGACAGTGTGTGATGGGAAGAAAGTGCAAAGACCTGCCTGTCCATCACCGAGGGACTTGGTAAGTGAATTCTCAGATGTCCCCACGGTGAAAAGTTCCTGACAGTAGAGTCGATTGGCTAGACTGATGTACAGTGCCGTGGGGGAATGTGCTCTGGTGTAGGAAATGAAAGACATGCTTTCGGATTCCATTAAAAAAGACACTATACATCTATCAAGGCATAGAAAGTTCCAGAAGGTCACCTAGCAGTGTTCACAGTAATTCTCCACAGAAGGGGAGTGGCTGGGTCTCCCTCAGAGCGAGGCTCATTTGGGCAGGAACTGAGTCTTACCTGTGTCTATATGTCCCTAGCCCTGAGCATCGTGTCTGGCGGGGCAGGTGGGGGTGTCAGGCATGGAATGAGTGGATACAGAATGGATAAGCTGAATTTAGTGGGACTAAGTGGACTGCTGAGCAGACAGAGCAAGCACAGGGCTTACAGCTTGAGACCTTGGTCAATTTGCTTGCCCTCAGCGTCAAAATGGGCTGTGAAAAGCCTCTATGTCCTCGGATTACTGTGAGTGTGGAGGCAGAGGGTGGGTGAGAAGGGCTGAGCACCAGACTCCGTACATGGTATCGCTGCCGTTCTCCTGTTCCTCCCTGGTTTTGCCTAATCTTTTTAATTGGGGGGAGGGGGGTTGAGGGGAGAAATTATGGTTGAAAAAAGATGGAGAATGGCCACAAATAAAGGCAAAGGCTTGAGGACTTTCCCGCAGGCCAGGCCTTGTCGCATGCCCCTCTCTGGAGCCAGCAGGAAAATTCCTGAGCAGAAACATCAGCCCCCTGTCCAGCACCCCCATTCCCAGCTAGCAGGGGGCCAGGAGCAGGGAGAGGATTCAGAAAGAACCACGGAGAGGCAGCAGTTAGGGGAGGGGAGGCTGGGTTTCCGTGCCACAGAGCAAGCAGGTAATAACAGTCTTGAAGGGCATGGCGGCGGGAGCAGTGGGTGAAGGAGCAGGGGGCCTTGCTGGTAGTGGCGGAGTCTGGAAATCGGGGTGTAGGTTGACCACCAGTCCCAGTTTGCCCAGGTTCCAGGATGTGGGAATTTCAATGTTTAACCCAGGAAGCTGGGTCACCTGAGGTTGCGGTCCAGGATTGTCAGGTACTTTTGGGCATCTGACACCCTCCGGCGGCCGCCTGTTGGCTGAATGGAGAGGATCAGACCTCAGATGGCTCGTCCCAGCCCTGTGGTTGGCTTAGCTGCCTGGGGTCCTGGGCAAGGAGGACCCTCAGCTGCAGCCCAGGTCCAGCCGCTTGACAGGGGTCTGGGGAGCCCCTGGTCTGTGCTCCTACAGGTGACTGGGGGAGGATCATGAGGAGGGAGAGGTGACTCTGCTAGACAAGGTCTGGCCCTGTGAGAGATGGACACAGAGGCCCTAAACAAGGCAGGTCAGCAGGAGCCAGGGAGCCATTGGGACGGGGGGCAGGGGTGCAGGTACCAATCAGAGGAGGGCAGAGCTGGGTGCACAGCCTCAGACACAGAACCAGGAGGGGCTGCACCTGCGATTAGGTAGCTGCTAACATTCCATCTGGTTCCGAGAATTATTCTCCATACGCTTCTCAGGAGAACCTGAAAGCCTGTGTCGTTGATGGGATGGTGGTGTTTTGCTGGAGACACGCGGAGGCCTCACTGGACACCCTCTTGGTGTTGCTGCTCCTACTCCCCTGGGCCCCGCAGCGGAAGCACTGCTGGCATCTCAGAAGGTCTAGTGAGCTCTGAGCTCGCGTGTGCTCCTTCCCCGCCCCACCCCCTGACTGCCAGTGCCCGCTGCCCACACTAACAGCTGGGACAGCCTAGAGATCTCAGAGATGCCGAAAGACCCCCCTGCTCCTTGGATGCTGGCCTCAAGTTGACCTTGCACATGTGTTTCCACGTCCTGTGGCCACAGGGGCCAGCACTGCATCCGGCCTGCCTCCTGGGTCTTGGAATTTCCTTGTCAGTTTATACCCAAACCAGCCATGGTCCCTTTAAAAAGAAAAGGACCACTGGTCATCCCAAATAACAGCTGATCCTGGGACAAGTCACAAGCCAGGAGATGTCATCTCAGAGATGTCATCACTTGTGGAGCTGGGTCCGGGTTCCCTCTAGCTCACAAGCCTGGAAGAGCGGGCTGTCCTGTTAGAGCAGTTGCAGTCTACGGAGGGCTGCCCGGGCGACCGTCCTGGGCGAGGAGAAAGGAAGGGAAGGCAGGCTGCCGGGACCACAGTGTGGAACCAGCCATCCCAGCCACCTGACTACCTGCTTTGGGGAAACAGCTGCGGGACGCTGCTTAGAGGGGAAGAGGCCTGGGCTCGGCCTGGGAAGTGTCAGTGCCCCTCACTGAGCTGGTCTGAGCAACCTGGCCATGGCTCTGGTCAGCATACATAGTGCTGGGCCGGAGCCGAATGCTTGCTGGTTGAAGAAAGAGAAAAGACAGGAAGAGACAGACCCGGCACGTGGCCTTATAGGAATGGGGCACCTAGAGGCAAATTCTGTCCTGAGTCTCAGGGGGCAGAGTCCCTTTCGCTTTCCCCATGGGACCTTCCCTTTAGTGGGCACTTGGGGTCTTGTTCTTCAGGCCTCGGGTAGGGTGCCATGCCCTGGTTATGGGAGCGATGTCCAAACAGCCCTTTGTGTGGGCTTCCACACTTTGAAGACCTGGTCGCACAGACCTGGGCCCAGCTGGCCTCCCAGGGCCTTGAGGGGGACACAGGGACAGACCAGCCTCGGCCCCTTGCCCTCCTGGAACTTAGAGCTGTAGCCGACCCCTCAGAGAATACCCCGCAGGCTGCCCAGGACACGCCATCTACTCAGGAAAACGAAAGTTTGCTGTGAAGGGGGATCAAATCTATGGTGATGGAAGGAGAACTGACTCTGGGTGGTGAACACACAATGGGATTTATAGATGATGTCATCCAGAATTGTACACCTGAAATCCATGTAATTTTACTAACAATTGTCACCCCAATAAATTAAAAAAACAAAAAAGTTTGCTGTGGATTGGAGATCCCTAAATTCTTTGAATTCCCTCCTTCCAAAAAAACAAAGAGTCAAAGGAGGGCATGACCTCCTCACTCTGCCTACAGGTGCTTGGCTGGAGGTCTCCCAACCACCACTCCGCTCACTCCTGGGGCCACAGCAGCCTGTCAGTTCCTGCTGTGATGGAAGCCAGAGCGACAGCCTATTCCTTTGCTCTGATTTTCACACTTTCGTTGGTAATTTAAAGATCACCAAAGTCATACTTAGCATGGAAAAGAGGCAAACATGCAGAGAAGGAGGTTTCCCTCCCACCAGATGGAATCACTGTCAGCTCCCAGCCAGAGTGACAAGTCCCGGCTTGTCCAGGACTGAGGGGCTCCCGGGTGCGGGTTCAGGTGGGGGCCCCATTCTGGGACACGTGAGCTGAGGAGTATGGGTTAGGTCCCATGTTGTCCCATCCCTCAAAGCACTTTCGTTCCATCTTCTGACCTGGCCCATTTCGCCTAGCGGCTCAGTGCCCATGCCCATGCCCCACAGCCCACTGGGATCCAGGTCTGCCAGGCTCAGGCTACCTGAGGGAGCCTCCCACGGGGCCGTGACGAGTAGTTAGTGGAAGGAATTAAATCACATCCCGCTCATCCTGTCTTATCTGCCACCTGGTTCCACGTCTGGACGGATGCTAACCCAGACCTTTCCCTCTGGCAGCATTTCTGATTTCTCAACGATGAGAAAGAAGAGCCCCGCAGGAAGTGAAGCTCTGTGGTGCCCCTCCTCCCCCCGGTCCACAGGCCCTCCCCATCCCAAGAGAACAGCAGTGATTGTGCTACTCCCAGCTCGTGAACCTTCAATGGCTCCCTACTGTTGACAGTAATGGTTAACACGCAGACCCCTGGACCCCATCACCAAGGTTTCTAATCAGTGGGTCAAAGACAGGGCCCAGGAAATTGCATTTTAACAAAAACCGTAGGAAATTTGGAGGCAGGTGGTCTCTGAACTCCAGCTACAGGCAAAAGTCAGAACCCTGTGGTGTGGTATCAAAGACCTTGTAGGACCAGGCCCGACCCTCCTTTCAGCTCTATTTGCCTCTACCCTCTTTTCTGCCCCTGCTGCTTTGGCCAAACTGCATTTCCTCTGCCTCTATTGCATTGTATGCACTGTTCTCTCGCTCTCTGGAAACCTTGACTTTCCTCTGCCTAAGTTCCAGCCAAAATGCACAATTGCTCACCCTCACTGGCAGCAAACCCTCCCTGGACCGTACTCCACCATCACTCACAACGCTTATTCCTTCCCCCTTCACTCAGCTATCAGTCCCAGCTCCCGGGAGTTATATAGCCGGTTTACCTTTGTTTTCCTCATCTGGTGCCCACCCCGTGGTGGTTGCTGTAGGAGTAATTGCAGTGCAGTGTGGTGCAATTGCTGCTTGTGCTCTCCGTTGAGAACTGTGCATGTGCATTTGGATGCAGAGGAAGGCTCTATTTCCCAGTTTTTCTAGCAACCCGATGTGGCATGAGCCTAGTTCTGGCCTAGTGTGTGGAAGGGATATATGCACAACACCAAGTGGCACCCTCCTCTGCCTGCATCCCAGCTTTTGAGGAGTGGAGACAAGCTGTGATGGCAGGAGCTGAGGCAGTTATATTAGGCCATGAGGTAAAGCCGAGGGTTAAAGAAATAAGAGCATCAGGGAGAAGGACCTGGGTCCTGGACACGTTGGAGATACTGTGTCAGTTCTAGCCTGCATCGGCTCAGACTCCTTGGCAGAAAAAGTCAACCGCTTTTGTGTTGGGGGCGTGGCAATGTTTATTTCAGCTGCAGAAACTTTGCCATGGCCAGGCCTTGGGCTGAGAGGTTCCAATGACATTTTCATAGGGGACCTTCTCAAGAATGCTGTGAAAAAGGCTCTGTGATTTTTCCGATGTCACAGGTAAGGATATGGGTTCAGAGAACTTCCTGGCTTAGATCAAGATCAAGCACGGCAGTCCACGGCAGAGTGAGAATTCTGTTTTTTGAAGAACATTCAAAATCAGCTTTAAATTCAAAATACAGTACAGGTACGAAGAGGGGTACACTCCTTCCAGTGTAAGACTCAGCTCAGTGGACCGAGTGAGAAGCAGATAGTGCTGGGTCCCAGGATACCCAGGCCGCCTTTCCCCTCAGGGGCCCTACCTCCCCCGGACCTCGCCCTGGCTTCTTCACTCACTTTTCAACGTTAGGGCCATGAAGCCACACTGCCCACAAGTAGATTCTCTGTGGGTGCTGTAGCTTGCCTCCAGTGAGGTACAGTGCCCCACGGCACACTCCTGCTCTGCGGTGGATGGCCGGCGGGCAGCTGAGGCTTGGGGCCACGACCTAACAACGTCGTGGGCATGCCACGTGGAGTGTGGTGGATATGACTGGTCTAAAATGCTGTTCCAAGCTACACTCCCACTGCCAGGTAGGTAAGCTCCAGCTGTTTCCAGAAGGAGGACCTGAACCCAGGACAGACCACACAGCCAGCCTCCTTGTTGGTCTCCAGAATGTGTGCAAGGAAGGCGGGTGGGAAGGAAGAACACAAGAACAGGGAGAAAGAAGGAAGGAACAGGCTTCGTGTGATTGCTTGTCCCCCTCTGAGTCACGGAGGACGTACCTCATTCTGTTGTGGGGTGGACCACAGAGCCAAATGTCAGCACAGCCCCTCTCACCCAGCCGTCCTGTTTAGAAAAGGGCAGACGGTGGCCCCACTGGCCCGAAATGTCAGATGTGAACATTCTGATCCCACAAGGCCCAGCCTTGCCCCTCACAAATTCTACTCAAGTAATGAAGAACGATGCCCGTTCTCACCTCCACCTCACAGACCAGAGGGAGTGAAATCGCCTGGATCGTCCTGGTGGGAGGGAGGAACAAGGTGGGGGCCTGCTAACAGCTCTGGCCCAGTCAGCCCGGCACTACCTGGCACCCCTGCTGCCCCCGGCTCTCCCCCAGTGGATGGAATCCCCGTTTTTGTCCAGGGGTCAAACCTCCACTCAGCGGACTGCTCTGGGAAGGGCCCAGCCCCACTGGGGACAAATCTTGATGACTCCAGTCCAGGCATAGTTTGAGAAGGGGTAAGTAATATCTGATTGACCCTTGTCAATTGGCCAGCCGTTGATGAAGGGAAAACCCAGTCAGAACAATTCTGTGCTCCATGAACGAATCCTGGGAACCTTCAACCGCCTATTTCAAATGTCCTGCTATGTGGACAATAGCCTCCCTTAGGATATAGGCCCCTGTGCCCTAGACATACCACTCATGGTCTGTCTCAGCTGGGGCCCTGAAGAGCCTCACACCAGTGAGCAGAATGGATCCCACTCTTGGGGTACGAGTGACATTTCTCCTGGAGATCCCACAGGGAGGGTGCTGGGGATGCAGGGAGGATGTCCTGGGGGTAAGCCTCACAGCAAACACCGCTGCTCTTATGGGGTGGGAGGGGCTCGACACAAGCTGATGGCACAAGAGGGCTGGGTCGGGGAGGGGCACAGAGTCAGAGAAAGGGACAGAGACAGAGAGGGATGGAGGACATTGGCCAGCGCCCCTGGGTGTCCGTGTGGGTGGTAGGAGTGAGTCAGGCAAGTGTGAGTGGTTAGAACGCAGCCTGCCTGGTGGGGGGAGGCCTGGGAGCTCCCTGCCCAGACCCGGGGCTGTTCTGGAAGGTCTATAACGCACTTTCCTGGCTGGAATCTGAGTCAGAGAAGTCAATGCAAACACCCAGAGGCCTCGAGGTCCAGGCTCCCAGGTCTTGGAGCAAGGTAGCTGGAGGGTAGCCCCCAGCAAAACACCCCTGTGTCCTAACCCAGCAGCTCTGTCTTCCTGGAAAGGGACCTTAGGGCTTTTCCCAAAAACATAGGGACAGACCCCCAGCCCAGAGACAGCAAGAGGCCCAGGACAAGGGGAGGCTGCATCCTCTAGAAAATTCTCTGGTGTAGAGGGTTTCCGGCCCTTTCTTTGATTGGCAGAGTGTCCTGGGGGCTTGTGGGCAGCCCGAGGCCTGTAGGCCAGGTGCCCCTCACTGATGGCCCAGCCCGCTGTCCACAGACACGGTGGGCATTTACCTGGATGGTGGTAGTGAGGCGCAGGGGTCATCCACTGATTTCCCCACCTGGCCTTGGATGACAGTGAAGGGCGAGCTTTCAACCTTCCAACAGGTCCTCTGGGATTCTCTGTCGTCTCACCCAGCTGGGATCCTGACGGATACTCAGTACCCACGAACCGTCAGTGACAATAGGATGCAGGGAAGACCCCGGAGCTGGAGGCCCCGGGCTCAAATGCTGTGCCTCCCAGCCCTGTCTTTGTGGACGTACGTAATGTGGGGGTGCTGCCTGCCATTCCCAGGACAGCTGTGAGCTTGGGAACATTGTAGTGCTCAATACACGCTTGCCCTTTGTCTTTCTCTATAGGCATTTCTGGATGTTCAGTGATTCCGAAGGGCCACCCTCGGGGAACAGACTCTTAGCACACTGGGCTGGCGTCGGGGGCTGGGGATGGCACATCCTTCTGGGGGAGAGCACGGGAGGGGACAGGGATCTGGGCCCCCCCTTTCCTCTGTGAGAGGTCCTCTCACCCTCCTGTCACTGGAACCCCAGCAAACCCAGAGCTCTGCCTTCAGCAGGTTCTCAGCTCCTGGGGAAGCCTCCCGGGGACGTGGGGGCTGGAAGGATTGCTGGCAGTTGACAGGCATGTGGCCCAGTCATGTCTAGCAGTTCTGGGCGATTTCTGACCCCTCCTGCTTCTATCACCTCCTCCTAACTGATCACATTTCATCAGACCAACTTTGGCCAGCTTGTGAGTGACGAATGACCAAGACAGTGGTGGCGATGGCATCCGGGAGAGGACTCCCTGTGTGCCATGTACCATGCGAACTGCTGGGGACCCAGCACCTCCTAAGTTCTCCGCGATAATGCTCAGGCAGGTGCCATTACAGAAGGGGACGGGGTTCAAGATGACACACTTGTGAGGGCCGGGCTGTGCACCCCACAGGTCCAAGCTTCTCAAATGTTTCTGCCAGACTCACCCCACTGGCCTTGGAGCCACCCCATCTAGGGACCAAGGCTCAGGGGCCTGACTGCTGCAAACTTGGGACTTAGGTCAAGTTCCATCGTCTCACAATAAAAATCCACACTGAATCCATTTCAGGTGGAGGAGAGGGGAGGTTTTCACTTATTTCCTTTTAGTCACCAAGTAGAGGAAAACTGATGCTCTGAGTAGAGGGGTTCCCCAGCATCATTTTGGGGGCACATGTGCCCAGTTTGGAAGGCACAGCCCCTGCTACAGCGGCCTACCAACAGCATCTCCACTTTGGGCCCCTTGGAGGAGGGAACCCAGGTGCCCTCTCAAGTAGGTTCTCGAACTCGTTGAGTCAGCTCTGAGCACTCTGAGCCCCAAGGTGGCCATGGCAGCCTGCACCTGGTGTCCCATCGAATGAAGCCTATCAGCCGGAGCAGCAATGAATTAGCAGGAACATGGGGAAGTGAGAGGGTGAGGGGCTTCAATTCCATGCAGACCCACCTGTGGCTCTGGGGGTGGGATCAAGAATGCAGGACGCTTGGGCATTGGCCACAGAAATCAGAGGCCATCGGCTTGCTCTATCCATCCCCCCATTCATCCATCCATCCATTCATTCATTCATTCATTCATTCATGCCTTCGTTCACATGTTTATCTATGTGTGAGCCAATCTGGGCCAGGCCCTTTGGGTGTGGGCATCAGTGGGCCTCGGGACGCGGCAAAAAATGACGCATGTCAGTTACAACTGTGCTTTCCGACCGTAGAAGGTACAGGGCAGCTTTGGCCTTTTAAATGTCCATCCACCGTGAGCTGACCTTTTGGGTCGCGTCTACTGATCACATGCCAGGATGTCATAGCCATGTGGAGAAAGCTGCTGGGGAAAGACCTAGATGTGGGCTCTGAATTTCCATGTTGGGCTCGTCAGGAATGGGAACCAGCTGTTCACAGGCTGGGGCACTTGGGCCTATCAGGGGCTGATAAACTCAGCCGGGGACGTGAGAGCCGCGTGGGTCACGCTATAGCAGAGGCGGGTGGAACTTTCTGGAAGCAGGAAGACTAGCAGAACTGAGGACAAACATCCCCCCTTCCTCACACGTTGTCCACACATGAACAGATGCTCCCCTCACTAGTATCAGGGAAACGCAGCTCAACGCCACATGAGATACCGCCTGCCGCCCACTAGGATGGCTGTTAGAAGACAAACACAAAAAAGGGAACGAGTGCTGGAGAGGACGTGGAGAGACTGGAACCCTTGAGCACGGCTGGTGGGAACGTGAACTGGTGCAGCCAGCTGTGGAAAACAGTACGGCGGCTCCTCAACAAGAGAAACACAGAATTACCACACGCGCCAGCAATTCCGCTCCTAGATACACACCCAAGAAAACGGAAAACAGGGACCTCAGCGGATTCTGGTACATCCGTGTTCCCAGCGGCACAATGGCGAAAAGGTGGAAACACACCAAGTAGCTACTGAGGGATAAAGTCCGCGTGGACCATGCCTACCGTGGAATACTGCTGAGCCATGAAAGGGAAGGGCCTTCTGACACCTGCTGCAACGTGGATGGACGTGGAGGGCAATAGGCTAAGTGAGGTAAGCCAGTCACAGAGGGACAAATGCTGCGTGCTTCCACTCATACCAGGTCCCTAGAGGAGCCAAAGCCATGGAGACTGACAGAAGAATGGTGGTCACCAGGGGCTGGGGCAGGGTGCTGGGGAGTTAGTGTTTAACAGGATGGAGCTTCAGTTTGGGAAGATGAGAAAGTCCTGGAGATGGATGGTTGCACAACAGTGTGAATGTACTTGATGCCATAGACTATACACTTAAAAATGGTTAAAATAGTATATTTCATAAAAAACCTACAACACCTCCAAAAAATGTTCATTTTTCAGCCTTCTCAAGCGAACCACAATTCTAGCCGTTGAGAGTGTACACTGCCTTTGGAGTGAGACTCAGTGTGTCACGAAGGGGGTGGCCACAAGGAGGTGGGTCTTTTCCTCTGGAGCCCAGGCTCAGGACACGGAGTCCCCAAACCACCCGGCTAGCGCTGGCATGGAGCATGGGTGCACAGGGAGCAGGGAAGCATGGGAAGCGAGGAAACTGGCTGCGGGGGAAACGGGGCCAACCAAGGGAAGCTGCCTGGTGGTATCAGAGCTAGGTCTTTAAAAATAGGTGGGCGGAAAGGAGGACGAGGCAGAGAGAGGTGGGAGCAGTGGCAGAAGCAGAAGTAAGGTGCTTGGGTGGGACTCGCACCTTCCCACTGCTTGAGGAGGACCCTGTGACTCATCCAGACTGAGATACCCGGAGACGGGGGCAGGGAAGGAATGTAATGGCAGGAGCGGCAGCCGCTGCTGGGCAGAGTGCTCGGTGCTGAGACTTGAATTGTTTATTCAGTTTTCATAACCAGTTGACGGCAAGGACACCGAGCACAGAAATGAAGTGGAGACCTTACATCTAGGAGGAGAGAGAGTGGATCCTCTGTAGCCCTGCCTGGGAGTGCGACATCTGGTATACATGGAAAGAAGGAAGAAGGGAAGGGTGGAAGGAAGGAAGGAAGGAAAGAAGGAAGGAAAGAAGGAAAGAAGGAAAGAAGGAAAGAGGTCAGAAGGAGGGAAGGGGGAAGCCAAGGGCATTGCCACCTCTCAGCAGGAGGGGCGTGGATGAGCCCTCAGACCAGGCTGGTCCTGGCTCTGCTGGGGATTTGTGGGGCGGCCTTGGGGAAGGAAGCGCGCTCTCTCTCTCTCTGGCCTCTTGGCGGTGGTTGTATCAGTCCCATTAGCCCTAGAGGCCCCTTCAGCTCTAGCACCTGAGACCCAGGTCACTTCTGGCAGCTCCCCTGCCCGTAGTGCCCCCTGGTGGCAGGCAGTGGGGCTGCGCCTTCCCCTGGCCCCTGGGCTCCTAGGTGCGGCAGCCTGACTAGGAAAGGCTGACATTTGGGCATAAATTGAGAATCAAGATGCTTTGAGAGGAAGCCCTGCATCTCCAGATGTGGCATCAACAGTTGCCTCCAGGTGGGCACTGACCCATGTGGCCTGGCGGGTTCATCCTGGGTCTGAACCCCAGCGCTCCTGCTTCCAGGAGATGTGAGCAGGGGTGGCCACGGGCCTCAGTCTCCCCTTCTTAGAATGGGGGTGTGGTACCCACCTGAAGCTGATGTGTGAAAACTGAGGTCATGAACGTGACGCAGTGAGTGGACGTGGGAGGAACACGTAGCTGTGGGAAGGGCCTTTCCCAGGGTTGGGGTAGGGTTCCAGTGACAGATGGAGAGAGGTAGGAGGCAGGGCACTGCTTCTGTCCTCACTGAGCACAAATAATGTGACGTCCTTGGTGATAAAGAGAGGACGTGGGGCCGTGCTGCCCGTAGCACTTTGTGAGATGATGGAATGTTTTAGTTCTGCACTGGCCAATACAGCTGCCACCAGCCAACTGTGTCTTTTAGGGCACTTGGAATGCAGCTATTGTGACTGAGGCACTAAATCTTCTATTTTATCAAGTTTCAGTGCATTGCAGTTTAAGGAGCCCCGTGTAGCTGGTGGTGACAGAGGGCTCAGAGTTAGTGAATGGCTGGGGAGCGGGGAGGCCACATGCACAAACTGACAGGCAAGTGATGGATATGATGCCTCACTCGTTAACAGACAGTGCCTTTAGATGAGTCACTTAATCGTTCTGAAACTCAGTTTCCTATCTGAGAAATGGGGCTGCACCCTGACCCTGACCGACGCCCACAGTCCTGAACAAACACGTGAGGTCACAGAGGTTGGCGGTCAGGGAGATGGGCAATGTGTGTTTTTGTGTCCAGTGCTGCCCAGGGCTGGGAGGGCCTGAACTCTGGGACAGCCGGAATGGAGCTGGCGAGGGAGGCCGTGGCTGTCAGGGCATGCGACGCCTTCATGCAATTTCATGTTTAAATTGTGACCAGTGACTTGATGGGAAGCAGGAACTGACACTGGGCCCAGCAGCAGCCCGTGTCCCAGGCGATCAATGTCACCAGGGGGCTGGGGCTTGCCCAGACCCGGCTGGAGAGCAGGGCTGCTTTGGGAATGTAGCAGATGATATGGCGGCTGGGAGTCCAAGCCCAGGATAACCCCGAGATCCTCTGTGCCCTCAACCCCTCCTGGCATCCTAAGCTGCGGCCCTGTGGTGGAGACAAATCTGAAAACATCCTGATTCAACGACAGACCCGGTGCTCCCTCCTGAATCATAAAAGGGGGGGTTATTCACACAGACTCCGCAGAAAATTCAGGGCTAGAGTCACACCGTGAACGAACTTCAGGAAGCTCTGCCACCAAGTTTGACACACTTGTATCACACGAGGTGGCCACCCCCGAGCAGGCTTCCTGTGGCTGCTTCTGTCCCTTACCAGCTCCTCACACCATCCAGCTCACAGGGGTTTCAGGGCAGGAGTGGCAGCCGCTGCTGGGCAGAGTGCTCGGTGCTGAGACTTGAATTGTTTATTCAGTTTTCATAACCAGTTGACGGCAAGGACACCGAGCACAGAAATGAAGTGGAGACCTTACATCTAGGAGGAGAGAGAGTGGATCCTCTGTAGCCCTGCCTGGGAGTGCGACATCTGGTATACATGGAAAGAAGGAAGAAGGGAAGGGTGGAAGGAAGGAAGGAAGGAAGGAAGGGAAGAAGGAAGGAAAGAGGTCAGAAGGAGAGAAGGGGGAAGCCAAGGGCATTGCCACCTCTCAGCAGGAGGGGCGTGGATGAGCCCTCAGACCAGGCTGGTCCTGGCTCTGCTGGGGATTTGTGGGGCGGCCTTGGGGAAGGAAGCGCGCTCTCTCTCTGGCCTCTTGGCGGTGGTTGTATCAGTCCCATTAGCCCTAGAGGCCCCTTCAGCTCTAGCACCTGAGACCCAGGTCACTTCTGGCAGCTCCCCTGCCCGTAGTGCCCCCTGGTTTCAGGGTTCCCCCTCCCCATAATGTCAACTGGATGCCTGCAAGCTCATCTTGTGTGGGGCCAGACAGGGTAGGAAAAGGGCCTCTATCCCAGATGGAGGGTCCCTGATGGAAGGTCCCCCCGATGGAGGTGCTTCGGGGAAGTGAGACCTATTGACACATCAACTATTCTTGACTGTTTCTCAAAGCATGTGGCAATTTGCTTGGCTGAGACCCAAAGTTCTCATGGCTGCAGGAGAGACACATGGGCAAATACAAAGCGGCATTTCCTGGGAGGGGGCTAGAGGCAGGGAGGGAGGACACAGAGACATGACCACTATGGGACACCAGGTCCAGAGACGACTTGGGAATGGCTGGTCCAGTCTTTCAGTTGTCATTTTACAGATGAGGGAACTGAGCCTCAGGGAGGGAAAGTGGTGCTGGCACAGTCATATTCTGAGTTACGGCTGAGGATGGACAGGACGAAAGACTTCAAGCTCTCCTCTGGCTATATTCAGAGAGCTCTGGGCGGGTCAGTGTGTCAGATGACGCAGCCCTTTCTCACTCTCCCCATTAAGGGGTACATGGGGTCTATGTCCCCTTCCCTTCAATCTGGACTTCTTGATCCAATGGAGTGTGGCAGGTGACACTGAGAAAGCTTCCAGGCTGAGGCCTAAAGAAGCTGGCAGCCCCCATGCTCTGAGGAAGCCCAAGCACCCCGGGCAGGTGCACACGGAGAGGCACCAACAGCCAGCACCACCTTCCCTCCCTACCATGTGGGAGCGACACCTTGCAAGTGGACCCTTAACCCCTATCCAACCACCCCAGTGGATACTCCCAGGCACAGAGAAGTGTTGTCACCCCTGAATCCTGTCCAAACTGCAGATCTGTGAGTAGAATGAAGAACTGTTGTTATCAGCCACTGGTTTTGGAGTGGCTGGTTATGCAGCATAAAGAACCAGAACAGATGAAAGGGTGGACACCCACTGATGTCAAGACCACAGGGTCAATCTGGGCTCTATCGTGCTAGCTGTGTGACCTGGGACAAGTTGCTTGCCCTCTCTGAGCTTTGCCCTCTCTGTCCTCTGTAGGATGGAAATAATACCTTTTGCAGAATGGTGGGGGGATTGAGTGGAGGAATGTGGGCAGGTGTCTGGCGTGTGCCTGGGGAGAGCAGTCCCCTAGTCCATACGCATGACCATTACCCGCCATGGGCAGCGCCTGGCCCAGGGAGCTCTCCCATTCACTCCTACCTCTCACTGTGGGTCCTCCCACCCCTCCACACCATCCACAGGTCAGTGAGGGCTTGTGGAGACCTGAACTTCTCTAAAAGGGTGCTCAGCTGTGGGACCTCTCACCAGGTCCTGGGAGCTCCTGGCACCAGTTTCCCATTTTCTGAAGGCTGGGTGTGATGGCAGTGCCCTCCTGCCCACAATGGCCTCATACTGCTGTGAGACTTCGGAAGTTCCCCAAACACAAATGCAGCAGGGGAGCAGCAAGGAGGGAGGTGGCTGTTAACATTTCAAGTTCATTAGTAAAACAGCCTCCATTTAAGGCCCTATCGTGATGGGATCCTACTCACCCACTGAAAGGCCTGGGAGGGTGTCAGGGGCGGGGGCATGGGGCTGATTAGTGTGAGTGGCAGTGGGTGTGGAAAGACAGCACGGCTGTGGCAACAACGGAGAAGATGGCCTCAGCCCCCCAGTGGCTTGTCTCTACAGTTTACAAAGAACGTAGGAGATGTGGCTCTTTACAGCTTGCAAGGACTTAGGGCACTGTCTCCGCTGAGCCCCACAGAGAGCCGGGGGGGCAGGCTGCATAGAATAAAAGACAGCGGGCGATCACCTAGCCTGGCACCAGCCTAACAGGGTGAAAACCCAAGAAAGGCAGCTCTAAGCAATTATTGTGTCTATTTTACAAACGAGGAAAACTGAGGCCCTGACTTGGTCCAGATGATAAAAGCAGCTAACAGCTAGATGGCTGTGGCTGGGAGGCGCTTCCTGTTTTCCTGTCCTCAGAGGGACACTAGCCGTGAGAGCTATGACTTGCTCCTCTGTATGGAGTGGGTCTCTCAGGCTCTGAAGGGTTATACAACTTGGATCTGGGCAGGTTTGAACCTGGCCTCTCTGTCCTGGGCCAGCGTGCTTCCCTGTCACCCCTGTCACACGCTGTCTCCTGAGGAGTGGGGGCAGCGATTGCTCGGGTGGGAGGTGGTGCAGGGAGGGCGTGACTTATGTCCCCTCAGGCTCCAGAGCCCCTCTCTAGGGGTGCTGACCTCTGCCCACTCTGCACAAACCCTCCTTGTGAACGCACCCTCCCCAGCACAACTGGATTCGCCGGCTGCTGATCCTGCCATCTGGGGCCAGAGCCACGACGTACTGCCCGATACTGAGAAAATTGCAATTGGCATTCCCTGTTAATGAGGGCAGCTGCGGGCAGTGCCTGCCAAGAAGCTGTCAGGATTAATGTGCCCAGAATAATTATGTGAGAGAGGGAGAGGGTGGGGGACTGGAAATGCCACGAAAACCAGCGAATGATCAATGGCTCCCCAGGCTGGTCTCACGTGTCGCCTCTTGTGTGACATGGGACGGTCACAGCAGATGCTGGCCTGGGCCTACCCCTAAACTGGCCGTGGGGCCTGGGGCAAATTCTCCTCCTCGGGGCCTTGGTTTTCTTGGGTAAAATGGGCAGGGGACTAAAAAGCCAGCTCTGCAGTTCTGTGGCCCTATCTATGCAGGGAGATGCCAATTGGAAGCTGGGAAGGAAAGACCTAGGGTGTGGGGAGGATCAGAGTGCCCCTCATCCTGCGACGCCATGACTGGCAGGCCTGTTGGTTCCATGGTGGCTCGCAGGGTGTGATGACAGGGTTTATGGGTCCATTTGACCAGGCTGTGGTCCCCGGTGATTCAATCCACTACTCATTCGGTTGTTGCTGTGAAGTACTTGGGAGACGTAGATAACCTCTACAATCGGTTCATCTTACATAAAAGACATGACCCTCCATCGTGTGGGTGGGCCTCATGCAATCAGGCGAAGGCTGCAAGAACAAACACTGAGGCTTCTCTGAGATGAAGAAATTCCGCCTCAGGACTGCAGCGTCAGTTCCTGCTGGAGGCTCCAGCCTGCCCTACGGATCTTGGACTTGCAAGGACATAAACCTGGTCCCTGTGTTTTCCCAAGGGGCTGGCTTTACCCTCAGGCTGCTTACTATCAGCCCACCTCTTTCCCTGACCACGTCTTGTATTAGATCAGGTTTGTTAGATACGTGTGAAGTTGGAAGGTCAGGACGAGTTTTCCTTTCTCGCCAGTGGATGTTTCTAGCTCCTTCAGTAGGTCAACATGGGGCATGCCAGCAGCCCCACTGTCCTCCTGGGGTTCTCCTCTCCCCACAGACCATGCTCCTGTCTTCCCAGGTCCCTGGGAAGCACAGCTGAGAGGCGGGCCCTGCTCTGCGGCCTGGTCAGTCAAGGACAGAGTCAGGAAGATCCTACAGTCCCTGGTCCTGACCCCCCAATATTTCATAACCACAGGGAAGCCTCTGACGGCAGTCACAGCATCATCATTCATTCATTCATTCATTCATTCATTCATTCATTCATTCAGAGTCTCCTCCCATTTGCAAGGCCCCCAGGGCTAGTCATGCCCTCTGTTGACTCATGTTGGGCTTAACGACCCCTGAAATCAAAGACCAGTAGGGCAAGCTCCCTCAGGTGACACCCAAGGCTATTAGGCAACATTCCCCACACTGAGTGTTGGTCGGTTCACTGTTTGACGAGCTGGTTCACCATTTTATTGTTATTTTGTGGTTTTTCTAAGAATACCAGAGGTAGGACTAGCA
Organism: Rhinolophus hipposideros; assembly: GCF_964194185.1. Taxonomy (NCBI): domain Eukaryota; kingdom Metazoa; phylum Chordata; class Mammalia; order Chiroptera; family Rhinolophidae; genus Rhinolophus; species Rhinolophus hipposideros. Next base: position 32,914,425 of record NC_138067.1, on the reverse strand, counting down.
CCCCCCATCACTTTCTTCCCATCAGGTGGTTGCCAGCCAACCTGAGGGATGTCTGTTCAGTAAACACGGACATAAGTGCATGCAGCCCTGGGGGCTCAAGACAACGTATCGAATTCAACACCAGCACTTCACTGTGGAACATTTCATGGTCATCACTGAAAACTTATGGCATTACTATTAACAACAATCATTCTTGTTAAATGTATGATATCCATCAGGAGGGCAATATAATCCCAGCAGAAGCATTTGGAAGATGACATTTTAAGCCCTTATTTCCTTTGGCGTTCACTTGGTAAACATGTATTGCCCACCCTCAGCTTTTCAAATTCACTGCATCACAAGCATTTATTTCCCATCATGCAGCATACACCTCTGAATTTGCCTTTGAATGTAAAATATTCCATGGATGGCGACACACCAATGTGGATTAAGGGGTGGGCCTGCCCAGATGCCCCACTGGAGTGAGGAACAGTGAGCGCATCTTTCCGAGTCATCCCTGAAGGTTCGGGACCACCTGGTCCCATGAAGCGGAGGCTCTCAGCCTGTAGGAAGGGGTATCCCCATGCTCACCTGGCCTGGACGCCTCATATCCTCCATCCTTGTGTCTCCAAAGAGCCTAACCCCCTAATTCAGCATCGCAGTACCCAAGGCAGGAGACGGTAAAGTGGCCCTCAAAGAACCCTGGAGGCCAGGACTCCCAACCCCTCCACCCCAATGCGTCTGGCACCAACAGAACAACTAAAAGCCCCAGGCCAGCCTGCCCAGTTCTGGCCCACACGTACTACACGTCTGACGTTCTCCATAAACCTGACTCCCTACAACAACGAGCTGTCCCTGGGGTTCCTCAGCTGGTATCTGAAGATACGTTGCAACCTCAGGAGGACAACACCCATGTGAGCGAGTGGCTATTTCCTGCAAATTTGTATACCCGGCCATGGGGGATCTTTCCCTTCAACACGAGTCCTTCTGCAGGTCCACGCACACGCTTTCTTTCCCTTTCTAAATGCTGTGATCTCACACACTTCCTTTGGCAGAATAAGAACTAAACTCTGAAAGACGGGTCTCCTGTCCATTAGAGAGATGGGGAAAGTAAGTCCAGGTGGCCGTGAGAGGGGCCCGAGTGTCCTTATTTGTGACAACAGAGCACAAAGGGGCCCACTTCCTGGACTCCCCTGGCTCTGCCAACAGAAGCCATTGCTTCTCAACTTTCTAAAGGGCAGAGGAGGTGAGGGGAGGGAAGGAATCACCTGATCCTATGATGTCATTTCTAGTCCCCAAGCCAGTGAGAGGGCCTGCCGCCCAGCCCCAGCGGGGCTCATTCCTATCTGCCTGGGTACTCAAAGAGTGTTGGGTAGAGGAGATGGTGGTGAGTCCCTGAGAGGAGAGGAGGCAGCTGGATGTGCTGATCCTCAAAGGGGCAGCTGTAATTCCGTGGAATGTCCTCCCACAGCCCTTCCCTCCTGTCTCAGGCTCAGCCCAGCTGCTCCGGGAGCAAAAGGAACCTGCTAAGATGGAAGTAGCTGCCGCTCAGCCATCCAGACCTACAATGGCTGGAGCCAAGAGTCCAGGGATCAAGGTCCCTCTCATCACGTGTGGGACATGTCTCTGATGCTGGAATCTCTGGCCATAAATAACTCGTGATGAAAGGACTGCAGATGGGGGCAGGGCTGGGACGGCAACTGGTCCAGCTGGGGAAGGAAAAGTCTTGCCTGTGAGCCACTGAGGCAGCCCCACCACACATGCAGACATGGGGAGTCTCCCCACTGCCCCCCAAACGCAGCTCACAAAGTCTGGGCTCATCACCACCCCGAGAGGAAGACGGCTGAGCTCGGAGACAGGCCGGTTCACTGGCTCTGAAAACAGGAGGAAATGTGGGGAATCCTTAAACAGAACCAGATGGACGTTGGGAGATAAAGAGAGATTTCTGGAAGGTTCCTGTGAGTTCCTGGGGACTGGAGTAATGGTCAATGAGAACCAGTTGGGAAAATCTTTGCATGGACTTGCTGAGGTTGAAAAGACTTGTGGCTGGAAATCAGAGTGGGAAAAATAAAACATTCTGCACAGGGCAGGGAACAAGACAGCATGACGGACACACCACAGAGACTGGAGAGGTCGCCTGAAAAGGACGGGAACAGAAGGGCGACTGTTGACAAAGGAGCGGCTCCATAAGCCCCTCATTTCTGCACCCCTACTTGGTCCCATATGACGTCAACTGAGGGCAATATCCACATTAGGCCGGGGGGGGGGGCGATGTTCAGAGGAGACACCCTGGAAGGGTTTCTGCAGACCACACTCCCTATTCCTTCCTCTGCTTTATGGGGATGCAAAAAAGTCTTCCAACAATTCACCAGCATGCCTCTCCTGAGGGTCCCCCACTCTCATCGGCAGGGTGTGCAAAGGTTCAGACATACTTGGGTGGGGGGGACACGAAAACAAACAGACCCTCCAATACGATGTTTCACACACGGGAAGAATGGAACATGCTGTGGGAGCTCTGCCTTGGGGTGAAGGAAGAAGAAGGCTCCACTGAGAAGGTGATGCCTGACTTGGGCTTTGACATATGAGTAGGAGTTCATCGGGTTGGAAGAGCAGTTGGGGAACTACTTCTTGCCTCTCTGCTCTTGCTGACCAAGAGGTGAAACTCTGTTGATGTCTCCTGCCCGAGTGGGAAGGTGACAGGTCAGCCTGTGAGTAAAAGGGCTTTAGTCCTGTGTTGGATTTGGTTTTATCAAACTGGGAGTAAGGGGCTTGCTCATGTGTACTGAGCAAGGGGCTGCCAATGTGGCCACTCCCCTAAAGTCTCTATCCCACTAGGCCCTTGCTCTGCCCTAAATCCCACCATTCGGTTAATGTCTTTGGAGTTCAGCATTCCCCCTCCCAGCCTGGCTGGGTAGGAAAAGGCTCAGACCAGAGGTTCTGAGGTCGGGGCTTGGAACCACGAGGGATCTGTAACTTGATGAGCATGTACATTTTTCGTGGAGAGGGTCTAGCTTTTAGCAACTTCCCAACACAATGGGGAATGGGGCATTGTGATAACGTGTATGTCTGTACTTGCTGGTTTTGTCCCCGGTATGCTGAGCAACAGAGTGCTCAGGCTTGTTCTTGGGGCGTTCGTATCTCCACTCACGGTCCCCTCACGAACAATCCCTGAAATAGCATTCTGCCTGGTTTCCTGGATGAGGAAAGATGGCTGTAGAGAATGGAAGGACTGTACCAAGGAGATCTGGGGCAGAGCTGCTGGCGCCCCATGATAGCGGTACTCCGTCCCATCCCAAAGGTATTCACCCCAGGGGTGCCAAAGCTGGCCAGACTGGCGCTGATGGCTGGCATTACTCCTTCAAGGTGCAAAGATTCCTGCAGCTTCTTGGGTCCACTCCTGCCTGCTCTGATTCCGGATGGCAGGGAGTTAAAGCCACAAAACAATACAACTGCCCTGGAGATTCTGGTGAGAAGGACAGATCTATGGAGATTGCCATCCATGTTTCAGATTGGGGGCCCGTGGCAGGGGTGGGAGGGCGATCCTCTCTGCCATCTCTGCCCACTGTGCCAGACTGGATTAGGGAGAGTGGCTGCCCTGGCCCCAGTAGCCTGGTGGCTGGGAGCCTCACGGGGCTGGGCTCAGCTTCCCGGGGCCATACCTGTGTAGCACACAGACCTCTTCTCATATGTGGGACCGCAAAGGCTCTGCAGGTACACCATCTGCCCAGTGGCATAGCCTTGTCAGTTCAGCTCTCTGTACACGTGGAGGTTTTCTCTGCAATGTCTGGAGCAGGCAGCTGGGGCAGTGGAGGCCCTGTGGAGGCTCCCTCACTCTCAGGAGACCCTTGCCTGCCCCCTGGGTGGTCAGGAAGAGGCAGAGGGCCAGGAGAACCAGAGGGCCAGCAGGCTCTTCCTGACAACCCCCAGCTCTACTCCTCCCAGGACCCCACTGGGGCCAGCCTCTTGCCTTGGCTTGGCATCTGACTCCCAGGTGAGAGGCAGGAAAGGTGTCCTTTAGATCCCTGGAGTTAAAGGGCTGAGCTGCCAGGAGAGGGTCTTTTCTCTCCCTCCTCCTACACAGGTAGACATATAGTTGAGCATTTCAGTGTGGAAGCTGGCAGTACTGGGAACATTCCCACTCTGGGAAGGCTGCTGCAGCCTTCTGTGGCCACAGGAAAGCCTAAGAGCTTCCTGGGCCTGGCTTCCTCACTTGTAAAGTCACTTGGTTACTCTCTTGGTCACAGTGGTGATAAAAATGAGCCAGCAGGGGTGAGTGGGCAAAGAACAAATGGAGGCTTCCATCTTCCCTAGTTGAGGGGTAAGCACCACACAGCAGAATCTAGCTGGATGTCAGGCACACATGTGGCCGAGATGATGGAAATGGTACTGGTCACCGCTTGCTGGGTCTTTGGCTTAGACATCTAACTGTCCCCAATGGTCCCCCTTCACCTTGCACCTGTAGGCCATAGAACCTGACTTGACCCCTTGGGGCCTCAGTTTTCCCTGCATTGAGATGGGAAAGCAGCACCCACCCCATGGGGTTGTGAGGATTCAATGAGGGGTTGAATTTTGGGAAATGGGAAGAACGGACCTTTTAATATTAACTCATCATAGGGAAAGGTTCTCTATGTCACCCCCCAAATCACCCAAAGACTCATATGGTTTTAAAGCCCCATTTTGATTCGATGCAATCCCTATCACAATCCTGCTGTCTTTTTTTGCCGAAATTGCCGAGTTGATCCTAAAATTCATGTGGAGATGCAAGGGACCCAGAATAGTCAAAACAAAGAGAAGAACGAAGTTGAAAGACTCACAGGCCCTGATTTTAAAACTTACTACAGAGCTACAATAACCTAGACTGTGTGGCGTTAGAATAAGAATAGACATACGGGTTAATAAAGGGGATAGAATTGAGAGGCCAGAAATAAACCCTCAAATTTATAGTCAACTGATTTTTAACGAAGGGGCTAGGACAACTTAATGGGAAAAAAATAATCTTTACAACAAATGGCGTGGGGACAACTGGAAATCCACATGCCAAAGAATGAAGCTGGATCCCTAGCTCACACCATCTACAAAATTAACTCAAAAAGGGTTAACAAGCTAAATATAAGTGCTAAAACTGTATGACTCTTAGAAGAAAACAGAAACAAATCTTTGTGACCTTGAGATAGGCAATGCTTTCTTAGCTCTGACACCAAAAGCACGAACAACAATAAAAAAAAATAGATAAACAGCTAGTCATCAAAATGAAAACTTTTGTGCTACAAATGACATCATCAATAAAGTGAAAAGGCAACCCACAAAATAGGAGGAAATTTTTGCAAATCATATACCTGATAAGGGACTTGGATGTAGAATATATATATATATATATATATATATATATATATATATATATACACACACACACACACACACACACTCTTGCAACTCAATAATAAGAAGGTAAAAAATCGAATTAAATACGGGGCAAAAGATCTGAATAGATATTTCTCCAAAAAAGGTATGCAAATGGACAATCAACGCACGAAAAAAATGCTCAACATCATTAGTCAGCAGGGAAATGCAAACCAAAACCACAGTGAGCGATACCACTTTATTCCCACTAGGACGGCTATCATCAAAATAACAGAAAACAATACATGTTGGCAAGAATGTGGAAAAACTGGAACTCTCAGATTGCTGGCGGGAACGTAAAATGACGCAGCCATTTTGGAAAACAGTCTGGCGGTTCCTCAAAATATGAAACAGAGTCATCATGTGAGGCAGCAATTCTGCTCCTAGGTATTGACCCAAGCAAAAGGAAGACCTGTTACACATAAGGATTGTACCTAAACGTTCATGGCAGCGGTAGTCACAATAGCCAAGAAGTAGAAACAACTCAGATAGCTATCAATGGGCAAAGGGACAAATGCACTGTGGCACATCCAGACCATGACGTATTCAGCTTAAATGCAGCACTGACAGACTACAACTGGATGAACCTTGAAAACATTATGCTGACTAAAAGAAGCTTATTACAAAAGGCCACGTATTCTCCATTTCCATTTATGTGAACTGTCGAAACCCATGGAAACAGAAGTAGATAAGAGGTTGTCTTATCTACCACTCCAGGAGCTGGAGAGGGGGTGGAGGGAAGGAACGGGGGGGGGATTATGGCTAAAGGGTACAGGGTGTCTTTTGGGAGTGATGAAAATGTTCTGGAATTAGATAGTAGTGATGGTTGCACAACTCTGAATATACTAAGGGCCACTGAACTGTACATTTCAAAGGATGAATTCATGGTATATGAATTATATCTTTTCCCGTCTCCCTACCCTCTGGTTGCAGCAGAGACAGTGAAGATGGAATAAAGCCAAAGCCCCTTAAGACCTGTTCCTGGAACAAAGAAAGACGGCTCCTCCCACACGAAGTTTGCAGACGCTCATGAAACACGCATGTGCAGCACTTAGCAGCCACCCACAGTACAGCGCCCGGCATCCTGTGAGGGCCTTTTAGAGCCAGTGACCGTGGACGGGAGGCCTCCGGGTCTGCCTGACGTTCACAGCAGGTCTGGTAGGAGCTTCTAACTGCAGCAGCTCCAGGTCCATCCACATGTCAGTCGAAGCCAAGGTGCGTCTAACCTTCATATTCATGGATGCAGGTGTGTGGGGTGTGACAATGTGTGCACATGTGTGGGCATGTGTGTGACTGCGTGTGCATGCACATCTCCTGGACAGGCAGAAATCCCTGGGGCTTGACCTGCCCCATGCCAGGCGTGGACACCAGAGGCCTCCAGAGGGACTATGAAGTTTTCCAGCGGGACATCACACCTGTGACAGTCACCACTCTGAGTTCCCTTGGTGTGGCGGTCGGAGACCAACCTGTCCCCAGCTTGGCCCATGCTGCTTTGGCATCCAGGGGGTCTCTAAACAATCCAGAATCTAGGGAGTGGAGTGGGGGGCTCCTAGATGGAGCGTGGAATAAAGGTGTGACTTTAAGAGACCAAAATTCAGACTCTCAGTGAGGGGAACCAGCCTTAACACCCAGACCCTTGCAGGAGGAGCCAGTCCATCGGCAAGCCCAGGCCACGTCCCCCCTTCATTGACAGCACGTAGTACCATTTCCTTCTTAGCCAGATGAGACAAAGCAAATTCCTCAAAGAGTCAGTCCAAAGTCATAAACTGCATTTGCAACATCCAGGAGCAGCCGCTCTTTGGGAGGAATAAAACGCTAATAAGATGGGAAAGAATGCACTGGGCTGGTGTTTGCTTTTTATGCTTCTTGGCTTCCAACCCCTGAGGGTGAGTACACCATGGAGATCAGAGCAGCTGGGCCCAATCGGATACACAAGTTCCTTAAGCTGAGTCTAGTAAACACGGGGACACACATGCCCTGCCATTCACCGTGGCGAGTGGTGCCTCAGCCACCATCAGTCAAACACCCTCCCTGCCTGTTTGGAAAGGGTGCTCTGGATGGGGGCCAGGCCTTCCGCTTCCTCTGTCTTGTCTCGTCTCAGTTTCCCATTATCAGATGGCTCCACACTGCTGTACAAATCATGCGCAGCGGTGGGGGGATGTGTGTGGGCTCCATCGTCCCTGCTTACCTGTGTGGGGCCTGGTCCATGGTGCGGGGCTCTTGGGGCATCAGCCACCTCCAGTTAAGTGGGACAATCATCTCACCCCTTCCCAGCCTGTCCCACACTTTCAAGATAGGCTTTACGGAAGAGTCCTACGTAAGGGTCCCCACCTGCTCTCAAAGGCTCTCCAAGACTATTTCCATGACAAGCCTCCTCGCGGCTCACTCTGGCCTAATTAGCTCCGGAACTCAGAGGTACCCAATTACCTCTGGAAAGCTACCCCACTGGCCAGCAGCTCCTTGCAAAGTCATCTCTCCAAGGAGAACAGGGGCAGCATTCAGATGTCATCAGCAACTTTCGACAAGAGCGGACGACACCAGGTGCTGGCCACATGGCGGCCTGTGGTCTGTGCTTAGCCATTGTCCACACTCCCACGCAATGAGGCTGTTTTGTTCCCATTCTCCAGAGGGAGATTGGGGCTTTGACAAGAGAATCTAAGCTCTTAACGAAAGGAATCCCACATCTGCCTGCAAGAGGCTTGTGATCTGGCCTGGAGAATGAGTGGGACAGAAAGCAACCCAAGGCAAACTGGGAACGTGGATCCTTCTGGAAGACCTCGTTTGGGAAGATGGAGCTGAGCCCGACGCCCTTGGGAGGTCCTTTCCATCTCTGCAGCTCTGAGACTTTTGTCGGAGATACTTCAAACAAGCATGAGGAGGACGTTCTGGCAGTTACGCTCTGTGAGGCAAGCAAGGGGAGCTGCTGCCGGCTGCGGATGGGACTCTGGGAGCTGGGCACAGGGAGGCAGGCAGAGGTGTGGGGAAGGGCCCAGGGGAGCAGACAGAGCTCCCCAAGGTACAGACCAGGAAAGCACACGTCTCCAAGCCCTCAGCGGCGCTGCCCAGTAGAACTCAGGCAATGACGCTCTTAGAGGGTAGCTAGTGGGACTGAAGACATGACTTGTTAACTGTATTTCATTGTAATTCATGTAGACGTCAGTAGCCACACGTGGCTAGTGGCCGCCACATTTAGAGTGCAGCCTCAACGTCATTTGTCCTTCAGGGGACAGCTCCCTTAGGTTTCATCTGGAACCAGCTGGTCAAAAGATGAATTTCCTTTCTTCCTTGGTCTCTGTCTGTCAAGCCAAAATGTCAATACCCCCGTGAGCTCTGGGCCCAATAATAAAGCGTGAAATTGTGTCCGAGGATTTTGTGTTCACAGGCTGTCACCTTCTTACCCACTGCCAAAGGCACGACCGTTTCTGTACCATGGTGGAAGAGCTTCCAGGAGACCCATCAGCTCTTGGAGTAGAATCACCCTTGTTGAAATCAAAGTGACCCCAGGCCAAGGGAAGTCAATCCAATGGCAGAAAGCAGAAAAATTCCGGTTTCTTTTTCCCGGTTAATCAATCAAGGTCAAATGATGTAAGCCCGACTGCCTGGAGCTGGGCCTTCCTCGCTGGGCTCTGAGGCATCCAGGACCCACCTAGTTCCTTCCTCCTCTGTGGAAGCCCTGGCCCCGCCCAGCTGCTGCCTCATGACATCAAGTTACAACAAGAGAAGTTTGACAAGGGACTGTGTAAACACTGCCACATAAAGATATGATCCTGCTCAAACAAATAGCTCGTAACACTGCAACCCACCCTGGGCAGTGCTGGCTTATAAACAAGAAACGGAAACTCCAGACAGGGCACTCAGGCCCCTGGTGAAAACATCTGCACAGCATACAGCTGGGCATCTTGCTGGCACGAGTTCCCCACAGAGGGAAAGACCTGGGGCTGCCAGCTTGTTTCTCCATCTCATCCATGGGAAGCATCATGAGAGCTGGCAGGACCTCATGGGGCTTGGGCAAAGCTCACCCGAAGCCCCAAGAACCGCCTAGCACATCTGGAGGGTTTGGCACCCAGCTGGGTGGGCTCCCGCTGGATCTAACCGTCTCCCACCATCCAGGAAGAGAGATCCTCCTGCTCTGCCTCTAGGACCCTCCGCTCAGACTTCTACTATCTAAAAACCTCATGGCAAATTTTCACTGGGTTCAGCCTGTGGCCCCAGAAAACTGCAGCCTCAAGACGAGCCCCCATCAGATCATCCAAGACATAGTCCTTCCGAACGTTCATGGCATCGAGAGCTACATGATCCAGTCTCTGCTCTCCGGCTCCTTCCTCCAGGGCAATCTCTTACCGCCATGAAGCAGCACACACTCTAGCCTGTCTGGACACCACATACTCCAGGCCACCTCTTTCCTGACACCTCCTGTGACACCCAGCCCCCCACTCACAGGGCTCTCCCACCTCAACTCTGGGACCATCTGCCTGTTGCTTTGTACACTGGGGACACCTGGAAGGTGGGAGGGTGGGCTGGGTTCTCCCCACTCAGCAGACGTCCGCTGTACTCGTATGTCCGCATCTCCCAGCTGCACATTTTTCTCTGGGGAAGCTCGTGGTCAAAGGTCAATGTCGGAAGAACGGCTGTGTTGCAGAAGTGGGGGATTGCCCCTCAAAGGGGAGAACAGGGCCAGGTGGTGGACCCTAAAGGAATGTAGGGTGTGGCCTCAACGGTGGAAGGAATTTCCAGAAGACCTGTCTATTTAAAGACGGAATATTCTTGTGCCTGCAGTTGTGAGTTCCGCCTCAGTAGGAATTCCCACACATCGGGAGAACCACTCAGGAGATAGGATAGAGGGGTTCTAACTATGAGGAGAGTGACATTTAGCGAGTGACAGACGCTGTGACCTTTTGGGGGCTGCCTCCCTCAGGAACCCAGGGCCAATACTCAGAATGTACGTGTAAATCTCAAATAATAACAGCCGTAACTCCTTCCATTCTCTGTGCGCTTCATTACATTTTCCTAACACGAAAAGTTAAAAACAACAGGAGTCATTTCTGGGTTCCGCCTTCCAGGGGCCGCCTTGACCTGTGGCTGCCGCCTGCCAGCCTTGCTCCAAACAGAACTTCCCGTGTGGGCGACGCCACGAGGGGATGGGCTCCTCTCAGAGCACGGTGGCTGGATCTGGTGACACATGGCTCTGAGTGCTGGATCCCGCCCGTCTCCCCAGATGTGCCTCTGTGTGGAAACACAGGAGCAGGGAGGAGCCCCGGAGAAAATTCTCTGTCTGGGGTGCCCCTGATTGTCCACGACAGGAGAAACGTGGCTGCCGTCTTCAGGAGTGGACAGCCACACTTCCAGAGGCCCCTTCCCCAAAGCCTCTGTGGAAATGGGGACAGGTCTAAGGGAGAGAACTCAAGTGTTTGGGACCTGGTGCCCCCCTGTGACCCCCACACTGTGGGCTGTGGAGGGGGTGGGGGATGGTTAGAAAATGGTAGAGCCATGCCTGCAACTGTGGTATTAAAGGACTTGGACCATTGATGAATCTGAAAAGACAGAGAAGGACTTGATTTCGGGTGGCAGGGTCCGTATCCTGGGGGTCCCCATTCCACCCTGATTCCATCCTCCTACCCGCCTTCGCCTCGATTCAGAGCCTCAGTTTCCTTCCCAGCCCTTGGTGCATTTCTAATCAGGGGGTGTCACGGCTCCAAGGAGAGGTGTAAACGGTCACGCATGACAAGGGGCGACTCATACAAACATCTCCTACTGCCAGGCAGGCCTGTGACCTCCAGCCACGCGTGGAGGCACACACTGGTGCCCTACATGTAAGTGTGATGATAGAGCACCCAAAAAAGCGAGAGAAGAAGTAGGGAAAGGTGGGTGTGGTGCAGCAGGCCTGTCACACAGGTGGGGTCACTCCCTAAGGCACTGAAGCATGTCTTGACGGGACCCTGAACACGCACCAGCAGCATGCGGGCTGTTAATGTGAGCAGGTGACCCACCTATCCACCGCCTGCCCCTGGCCCGACCTCTGCTCCGTCACTGACCCCATGTGCACCAGCTGGCCTCCATACTTCTGGAGCAGACTGCGTGCAGGTTGCGAGGCTCGTGCCAAGTGCAGTCCCTGTGTAACGAGATGGGATCTGCGGCTGTGACCGCTGGCGGGAAGACAGATGGCTGCTTGCTGGGCATCTGCTCCAGATCTTTAACAGCGAAATGGTTTTTTGGGAGTGTGGGAGACATGCTGATTGAACACATCACATGGTTCTACGACCGTTGTTTTCACTTCCGACCCAACCGGCACCAATGTCCCCACCGAGGAGCCACCGCAGATCCATCATTCTGCCCGGGACAGCGCGGCCCTCCCACTCTGCCCCCCCACCTCCAATCCAGCCCCCGTGCGGCCGGAGCCTGAGCGCTCTGAGGATGAGCATGCCGGTGCCAAGCCAGAGCGAGGGATCGGGGAGCAGGGAGCGGAGGCCCTGCTCCGTGGGCTCGAGGCTGTAACAACACGTCAGTGTTTGCAGGGCTGCTTTGAAGGAGAAAGTGCCGGAAAGAAGGATCTGCAGAGGCAGGGGAGGTTCCACAGGCACTGCCAGCAGGTCACTGGCACCCCGTAGAGCAGAGCCCAGGGGAGGCGAGGCTCATCACACCAGGCAGCCCGCGGGAGTGGCGCCACAATAGTCAAACACTGCCCGTGAGCAGAGGGCACGGTGGGTGCTGCCTCCCTCTGTCTGAGGCTGACTGCAGGTTGCGGGACTCACGCATGCCTTCCTTCCTTCCTTCCTTCCTTCCTTCCTTCCTTCCTTCCTTCCTTTCCTTTCCTTCCTTCCTTCCTTCCTTCCTTCCTTCCTTCCTTCCTTCCTTCCTTCCTTCCTTCCTTCTTTCCTTCCTCCCTTTCCTTCTTTTGTTCCTTCCTTCCTTCCTTCTTTTTTCCCTCCCTCCCTCTTCCTTCCTTCCTTCCTTCCTCCCTTCTTTCCTTTCTTCCTTCCTTCTCTTCCTTCCTTTATTCCTTCCTTCCTTTTTCCCTCCCTCCCTCCCTCTGCCTTCCTTCCTACCTTCTTTGCTTCCTTCCCCCCTTCTTTCCTTTCTTCCTTCTTCCCTTCCTTCCTTCTGCCCTTCCTCCCTCCTCCTTCCTTACTCCTTCCCTTCTTTGCTTCCTTCCTTCCTTCCTCCTTTCCTTCCTTCTTTCTTTCTTTCCTTCTTTCCTTCCTTCCTTCCTTCTTCTCTTTCTCTTTCCCTCCCTCCCCCCTTCCTTCCTTCAGCAGATATATATTGAAAACCCAGTGTGCAAAGCCCTGCGATGACAGCAAAGCTGTGGGAGACCAGACCCAGAGAGCTTCTATTGTAGTTTAGTTTGGGTGTGGGGGTGGGGGTGGCTAGAAAAGAACCAATATCAACAGTTCTACTTAACACAGAATGCTCAGAGGGTTGTCTAGGTCCTCAAAATTTATAATGTACAATTGTATATAACAGGAGGGAGCCCTAGAATTGTTAGGCATCCCTTAGGAAGGGAATGACTTGCATCTCGAATGGGACGTGATGTTGGTTGGGGCTCATTGAACTGAATCACACTAGCTCATTTCATGAAATTGAACGTGGCCCTGACGTGTCATGGCCCTGATGCTGCAGAGGTAACAAGTCTATTGAGGAAGGGGCCTCACCTACTGTGCTGGAAGCAGGCTGTTCAAAGAACGTCCAACAGCCACCCCTTTTCTGCAAAAAAATGTATCTTTATCTCCCCTGTACCGGCACAGTTTAAGAGGAAGTGAGAAGTATCCAAGAGACAACTTTGAGATCAAGGGCACAGGGAATTTTGCCTTTCATCTGAAAATCCATCAGCTGCAGAGGAAATGCATAGCCAGGCAGATGCCTGGGCAGTGGCTCAGAGCACATATTAGATCCTGCTGGTGTGAATAAGCTCGAGGCGACGGCTCCCGACAGTGTAAGTGCCTCATCTATCTGGGATGGAGCCCATCCGCAGTGTCCCCGGCTGCTGTTTGTACTCCACGGGTGTGCATTGCGGTTGTGACTTGGGAATAAGCAGTTTTCCCAAGCAGTCCCCAGACACAGTCCGTCTCCCTTGTATTCAGACAGAGCCCTAAGCTCTGGGCACTTAGGAACGTCCATCGCTCGAACTGACAGCATGAGGTTTTTTTGACCAGAGAAAGCTATTTCCCAGTTAGGCAATGGTGCAGGGATTCCCTCCCTCCAAAACATGCAGCAGCCACGTGCTTTGGAAGGGTGCATATTTGGTCCGTAAATCCTAATGGGAAGTCTGCTGGTTTGTGCATTTCTAATGTCTGTTATGAGGGACCTTGAGGCACATGGTCCAAGAGAGAGCTCAGCACACACTTGCCTGTCTGTGCCTCTCTTTGGAGTCCGACTGCCTGGGGCGAGATCTTAGCTCCATCCTTCAGAAGCCACTTTGCTTCTTTCTGTCTCAGTCTCTTCATTTGTAAACAACTGACATTATACTCACCCCCATGGCACAAGGCTGGGGTTTTTAGGTGTATTCGTCACCTCTTTTATTAGAGTTCCTTAGTTCCTAGATAGTTGTTATCATAGGAAGCACAAGAGTCTGGAAGCCAGGAGATCTGGGTTGCGTTCTTGCTGGGCAAGAAAGTCCCATAATTCTCTGGGTCTCAGTCCACCTGACAGGGGCTTACATGGGATGGTATTGGGGGTCCCTTCTAGCTCCAATATTCTAGGATGCTTTTTGATTGCCGGGCTGGTTTGTGATTTCTTGTGAAGTCCCCACACACATAATAGGTGCTCAAGATAATGTGTGCTGAATTAATGAATAACTATAATGAGTATAAATGCCAAAGAAATAATGCAGATAATAAGCAACATAAGGGTTAGAAGAAAGAAGCCATCACTCAGGACTGAGGAGGTCAGGAGGGCTTCCTGAAGGAGGTGGCAGTTGAATTTAGCCTTAAAGATTGAAAAAGATTTAGATGGGTGAAAGAGGAGGAGATAAGATTTTAGGCAAGAGAAGCGGAGTGAACAAAGTTGCACATGATGAATCAAAAACAGGCCCTGCCACCAGGGGACCTGAGTGACAGAGTAGAACAAATACAGTTGAAGACATGCAAGTTTTCAACAAATGTACCTCCTTAGCCCCCTTTCTGAGGAAGCTACTAAGGGATGTGCTCCAGGAAAACAAGGGAGTAAACCAAGAAAGTGAACGATCTGGATCTCAGAAGCAGGGATCCAACACAAGAGCATGGCGGAAATACTTCCCAGGAATATAGAGAAAGAAGATTCTCAGACCATCTGTTGGGCCCCAGTCACCAAGAACATCCAGCCCAGACTGGAGCAGCAGAAGCCTCCAGAAAAGCTGTTTTCACAGAGATGAGATGAATAGATGGTCTAATACGTTTGAAAGTATTGGGAAGAGAGTCACATGACTGGGAATGAGTTTGGGGTTGAATTAGTGATAAGTGCACTGAAACGTAAGCCACCCAACCACAACCAACCAACCCAAACCACAAGACACTTTCAATAAAATGCTCAATAAAGAAAAGGAAGTTACGGTACGTAGCAAAACTTGACTGTGAATCCTGGCTATGGGATCATCACGCAGTCAGCATTGACCATGGAGCTAGCCAGGCAGGGTGCAGGCCGTCTAGTGTGGAGAGTGGACACATAATGTCTAAAGCCGAGCATCAAGGGGTACTCATATACAAACATTCATCGCGACACGGAGGCAAAGGCCTCAAGAACGAGCTCCATGCCCTGAGCATAAATACTCACGGACAGGAAATGGTGTCAAGGGGAAGGAGGACCTGGGAGGGACGTTATTTCTCATACAAGCCTACAGAACTGTTTGACCTTCTCAATGAGCTGTATTTATAATTGTGATAAAGCGAGACACTCAATAAAAAGTGAGAGGCAATTTGCCATCATTCAATTGATGAAGAAAGGAGGAAATGTAATGATCACAAGCACTGCTGTGGGGGTGCCTGGAGTCCGGGCTGCCTTCTGGCCGGCGTGGACAGTGGTGCAGTCCCTTTGGAAATGCCTGGTCACTTGTGCCACGCACACCTTCCACGTGCAGGACCCACGGGCATACTTACACCCGGAGAAAGCTCTGCTCATCAGGGGGCTTAGGATATTCACAGTGGCTTTATTGGTGATGGTGAAACACAGGAAGGGGATCATCAAATGGTGCATCCGCACAAGGAAATAGTACCCAGCAGTGAAAACGAAAGCCCTTCCGCTATGGCTGCACCTCAGATGCACCTTAGAAACAGAAGAGTCGGTGGAAGCAAGTCACAGAATGAAATACACCCTGGATGACAGCATGGTAATGCAATTCAAAAACAAGCAAGACAAATTGCAGGGTTTAGGGACACTCTATATATGGTAAAACCATAAAGAAAAGCAAGGGAATAAAAAAAGTATGGAGTGTGGCTGTCTCTGGGGGCAGAGCCAGGGGTGGGTCAGGCAATTCCCAAAAAGGCACGAGGGGGGGATGGTTTGTATCTCCGTTGGGAGGTGGGCTCGCAGGGTAGATTTTGCCCATGAGCTCACAGCTCTTCTGTGCCTTGTGTATATTCACCGGAATGCATTAAACATACCATTGCAAGGATGGGTAAAAAAAGCCCAGTCCACGGGCCTTCCAGGAGCCCTGTGCTGGGGGTCACGTGCACTGGAGTGTACCTCCCTGCGTCCTGAGCTCCCAGCCACTGATCTGTGTGTCAGGCACCTCTTCGTTTCATCCCAGCTGAGAAATGGCATTTTGTTGGCACTGACATTGTGTTCCTTCTCACATCTACTCAAGACAAAGCCCTGGCAGGGGCCCAGGCCAGGTGAGAGCAAGAAGGCGGGAAATGAGAGGATAGCCGTCTGCAGCCCAGATCAGCGGCCCCCACGTGCTGGGCAGTGGGAACTGGCTCCTGTGGACAGGTGTGATGGGCAGAGGAAAGGGAAGGGAGAGGAATGGGCTGAGAGCGCTCAGAGCAAACAGGCAGGTGCAGAAGGCTCCGACCACCACTGGGAACTGAGCGTTCCAATGACGGCCGACATCAGCAACCAGGACGGCTTCCCCTGGGCTCCAAGTAGCATGAAGATGCTGCCACCAGGGGAAGAGTGGCTGAATCCTGAGTCCTAGGCTGTAGAGCGTTCTGTGGGAAGGACAGGGGACTCTCAGGGGAGGACAGCATTGTGGGCTGTCCTCCCATACCCGTCTGCCTCTGTCCACCACTGCTTGGCTCTCCTTAGAAGGGGCCCCAATTCTGGGACGGTCAATGGTCGAGTTTCTGCTCATTTGCTCTGGAGCCTATTTTTCGATTTAGCCGGGGGCTCTGCCTGCTTATGGAGCTGCAAGACCACTGAAGCAACATCATCAAACATCAAGGTGACCGGCATGCCTGGGCACACCTGGGCTTCACCTTGCCTTAGCGTTCACAGCTAACCTGGGGGCTGCACTCCCTTGGTCAGCGATCAGCAAAGGTACTTGCCTGAGAACCCACACCAACTCCACGAACCCCTGGGGATCATAAGATATTTCAAAAGTACAGAAAGGCCTAGAAAAATAATATAACAAGTACCATGACACACCCCAGCCCCTGGCCAAAATTTTTGGCCAACGTTAGGAAATCTTTCAAACACAGAAAGGCTGAAAGAATGGTGCAGCAAACACTCATAGATTTGCCACCTTGGTTCACAATTTTCCACAGTTCACTACGTCTTATTACAAATTTGTCCACCTCTCCCTCTCACTATTGGCCCATCAATCTATCTTACTTTTCATGCATTTCAAAGGACATGGCAGACATCCACACACACCATCCCTGAACACTTCAGCATGAATTGCGTTAACTAGAGTTTGACATTTTTTTAAGGGAAATTACCGACGGTAAAAAGCACACATTGTAAATGTACCAGTCAGTGGGTTTTGACGGAGGCCTCCCCCCGTGTGACTCAAACCCTGTCAAGGTATAGACAATTTCCATCACTCTAGAAAGTTTCCTCGTACCCCCTCCCTGCCAATCCCCCAGCCCCTCACACAGCCAACTGCTTACCACCTAGCGTTTGCTCCAATAAATGTCAAAGGCTACAATAAACAATTTAAGTAGCAATAGCTTGAGTCATTAGAAATGGGAAAATGGGTGGCAGGTCTCATGACATAAAGCATTAGCCACCATTGGTGGACTTGCACGGGCTCTACTGTCCCCTAAAAGCTCAGCGTCGAGATGCTTCAAATTCTGCGTGCCTGTGCATGGAGCTCAAGGGCTGCTGGGAAGTGGTGTACTCCCTGAACGCCTGCAAATCTTATCAGAAATAGCCCAGAGGAAACCACCTTGGGGGTAGGAGGGGCTTACAGATGTAGTCTACAGCCTCCCCCATCTCACTGGGGACACGAGATGTGGCTGCTTCTCGTAACCAGGATTACCGTCGAGCCCAGGACAAACTTACAAGCTCACGGTCAGGTTCTTTCTTGCAGTGCTCTGCCACAGCCCCCAGATAAGGTCTAGGGTCGACATCTGGACAAGCGGCGCGCTCTGCACAGACCTGGCAACGTTCTGCACCTCTGCCACATGCTCCCACCGCACACGTTGGCTCCAGATGTTTTCACAGCATCTTCACAGGGTGGACCTCAGAAGATCATTTCCTTCCCAAGGAAAACGGAAAGGCGGGGCCAAGGGCCAGGGTACAACAGGTGACAGTCGCACACTCTGCACGCAGACCTCCTCCCCATGGCCACTGGGGGCTCCCCCCCCAAGCCCAGAAACGGCCCCAGGTGCTTCTCAACACAGCAGCAGGAGGCTGATCCCCAGCGCCCAGGTCCAGCTTTAGATGTGACCTCACTGTTCAGCCTAAAGCGCAGGGTGATGAGGGAGACCCAGAAGCACTATTTCGAACCACCTCTAAACATGCAGCTCCCCCAGGGCTGCCTTCTGTCCTGCTGTGACACAATCAGCCCTGCCCTCGAAGCCACTTCCATCAATGGCCTTGGACTTGGCTGAAGACGATTTTCCTGTCCTTGGTCCATTCTGAGAACCACTCAAATACCTGGGTCACAACTCTTGTCCCTGAACACCCCAAACCATGCACCAATGTCAGCTCAGTATCGACATGGATGGAGTAGAAACCCACGTCCTGACATCAGCACAACGCTCACCTACCAACGTCCACACAAAACTGACCAACATCAGCTCCATACTAACCATGCGACACTAACACGTGCTTATCATCAGCTCACTCCTAACCCACGCACAGTATAACCCATATCAATAAGCATGGCGCCAAATCAAACTCCAAAGACAAGAGAAAGCTGTCCCTTACCTTTGCAATATCTGGTCACAGGCTGATATTTCCACGCCGAGGAATGTGCCAGTCTGCCCGTGGGTGCACAGCTCTTCCCTTGCAATCACCGGCAGACTCTGCGAATTACAAATGAGCATTTAGACTGAAATACAAGCAGCACTGCTTTGCACGTCTCAGGAAACCACCATAATCCAGCCCCACAGGGAGGGGTGGCTGCTGGGCCACCAGGAAGCCAGGGGCCCTGCCTGTTGGCTCTCCTCCCACCCCCACTGTGCCCCCTCCCCAGAGCCACACCCATCCTCCAGCATGTGTGTCTTCATTTTTGTCCCTGTTCCCATCGTGACAAACGTGCACTGCCACAGTCACCTATAGGCACAGCTCTGGAGGTTGCTGTCGCAGTTTCCTTGACACCTTCCTGATTTTACTCATCCTCTGTGCCTCCTTCAAAGTCAATGGATAGAATTCTAATGTGTTCTTGTGGGTCACTGCGTGGTGTCCCTCGGAGGAGAGGTGTCACTTGAGGGAGGGGGTGACCTTGTTTGTCCCCTCACTATGGGCATCCCTTGCTGCCCTGTGCACTGCCACAGGAAGGATGCTGAGAGGTACCAGGTGGGGCAGGGTAGGTCTCTTCCCCAGGCTCCCAGGAGGGGACTTTTGTCTTGATGGGTCTTCATTGCTGCTTTCCCCAGCACCTCTTGTCCTCAGCTTCCAGCCTTCTGTGTCTCGCTTTGGAATTTTTAGTCAGCAACTTGTGGTCTGGTACCCACCCGTGCCCTCCTGGTGTCCCCCGTCTAGCCTCTTGGTTGTTTCTTAACTTGCTTGACTTCTCCCTTCACTGGACAAAGTGGCAAGAAGCCAGATGCCCACCGGGACACTTCCGTTCCCACCCACAAGCTTTCGGGGAAGGGAAGAGTCAACACTTGTGCCCAACATCTGTTTAGAAACTGCTGAATTCTGAGCCAACAGAGCGGGTCCTGCCCCGCTCGCTGGGCTTGCTTCCGATGGAGCCTAGGCATTCACCAGGTCTTTCGAAGCCTCAGTTGGTCTCTTTAGAAACAGACCTGTGCCTCCCTCTCAGGACGGTCACAAAGATGGAATGAAACTGTGGGGACTCGAGAAGTTGTAAGCGTGAACGGCTTTGGAGGTGTCCTTCCACCCCCAGCTGCCAACGCCACGCCAGCAACGCCGCGCCAGGAATGCCAATGGCTACAGGAATGACAGGTGATGGCTTCGATTCTCTGTCCTTACTGGCATCCATTATCCGAACGAACGCTCACGAATCGCAGGTGGTTCCCCCAAGGACGTGTGTTCCTACCCTCCGGTGATACCTCCTAGTTAAAAAGGGTCACTGCGGCGGCTCGGTTTGCAGAGCCCCAGCTGTGTGCTCATGCAGTCGGTGAGGCTTATCCTCCCCAGGTGCTCGCTGGCTACTTCCACCCTCTGGTTTATGTCGCACCGTTTGGACTGTCAGCAAAACATAAAACATAGCTGCCTTCAGAGGCCAACTACACCACAGGCTCCTATCTCATCCGCCGTCTAATGAATAGTTTCCAGGTCGCCGTGGCCTGGTGGGGACATCTGGCCTCCATCTCTCCAGCCCACAGATGTTGAGGGACAGACAGGCTTTCCGCTCTCTCATGCTCACGCTCTTTTTAAGGAGCATTAAAAGAAAAATCTTGAAATTGGAGAATGCTGGTGTGTGTGTGTGTGTGTGTGTGTGTGTGTACGCGTGTTTGTAAAATAGCCTGGCTGTTTGCAGGGGCCTGGTGGTACCCTTTAACCCAACCTTCTCCGTCACAGGGCTTTAGACACATCACAGCTCTTCTGATCCTTGGTGACAAGGGACGATTAAGGACCACAGTCAGTCCTCCAAGGAGCTCTGGTCCTTTATTCCAAGACAGCCCTTTGTATGATTACAACTGTTCCCCACATAGAACAGACACACAGAAAAGTGAACACATAGCATACAGCTCCCTACACTGCCACGTACTGAGCACACCCGGTAACCGGAGCCCCACTGAGAATCAGAATACGGCCCCCCTTCCTCGGATCTGTCCACCCGTGGCCTGGCTCCGACAGCCCAGAGGGCTGGTCCACGGGGTAACTTTTGTTGGTAGAATCATAGGGTGTGGCTTCCTTCATTCAACTCTATGTTTAGGAGATTCATCATATTTTCATTTTTAATTGTTGCTCATATATATATATATGTATATATATATATATATATGGTAAAATTTACCATCTTAACCATTTTTAGGTGTAGATTTCATGGCGTCAAATGCATTCACATTGTCATACAACCATCACCACCATCCATCCCCACAGGTCTTTTCATCTCATAAAACTGAAACTCTGTCTCCATTGGACAATAAGTCCCCATCCCTCCCCCTCCCAGCCCCCATCCTGCTTTCTGTCTCTATGAATCTGACTACCCTAGGTCTCTCAACTAAGTGGGATCATACAGTATTTGTCTGTGTGACTGGCTTATCTCACTTAGTATAATGTTTTTAAGGTTCATACATGTAGCATGTGTCAGTTTCCTTCCTTTTTAAGGTTGAATAATATTCCATGGTAGATATACAGACCCCTGTTTATCCATTCATCCATCAATGGACACTTGGGTTATTTCCACCCAAGTGGGTGTACAAATATCTTTTCGAGACTCTGCTTTCACTTCCTTTGGGTATGTAGCCCAAAGGAAGGATTGCTAGGTCCTATCATAATTCTACTTTTAGTTTTTCTGAGGAACTGCAGTACTGCTTTCCGCAGAGGCTGCACCATTTTACATTCCCACCAACAGCGCACAAGTGTTCCAATTTCTCCAAATCCTTACCAACATTTATCTTCTTTTGATGTAGCCATCCTTTAGGGTGTGAGGTGGTCTTTTATTATGGTTTTGATGTGTATTTCCCTGATTAGTGACGTTGAGCATCTTTTCATGGGTAAGAGTTGTCCATATTTTTGTGTAAATCCTATTATGTGAACACAGTTTATCCAAGTAGTCTCCTACTGATGAGCATGCAGGTAATTTCCAGCTGGGGCTGCTAAGACTGTTCCAGTACACATCTTCTGTGAACACACCTGAGCATTCCCACCCAGGTGTGGAATAACTGGGCTGTGAGTAGAGAGGGCGGAATGGTTTCCCAGTTTACATGCACCCGACCGTGCACACACCTCTGGGAGCTTCACGTTCTCTGGACACTAGGTGTGGCCCAGGGGGTCTCACTTTAGAGCTTCTGCCAAATGGACGGCTGTATCTCAGGGGGGTTTTAGTTACACTTCCTTGATGGCTAATAAAACTAAGCACATTTTCCTGTCCACTTGGATTTCTTCTTTGTGAAATGTATGTTTAAGACTTTTGCCCACTTTTATGTTGGGGTGTTTGTCTTTTTCCTATTGGTTTGTAGGAGTTTTTAAAAAATGCATTCTGCATAAAGGTCCTTTGTTGGATGAATATGGATTGAGAAAATGCTGTAAGGGACAGAGCCATGACTGTCTTTCTCCAAAGATCATTCTTTCCCTAAGACGCCATCATGCCAATTGTAGCCAAATGGCTTCCACGAGCAATTTCCTTCCCTCCCTCCCTTTTTCCCTCCCTCTCTTTCTTCCTCCCTGCCTTCCTTCCTTCCTTCTTTCGTGAATGAGAACATCTGCCCCATCTAGAGCCTTACACAACCCCCTACCCCACCGCTCTTGTCTTAAACACAGCCCAGACGAAGCAGTGCCAGCCTCCCTGCCAGGTGGCTTCCCTTCTATACACTATACAAGCCTTTCTCCCAGGGCATCCGAGGCCCTCACAGGTCAGCCCCACTGTGAACTCACATCCCTGCCCAGGTGCTGGGAGCACGCTGGCCTCACACACCTGCCTGTGCTGGTCCCAGCTGGCCCTCCTTCCTAGGGACTCACGTTCCACAGCCCCTGAGCTGTGCGAGCCCCTCGCTTGCCCCCTCCCTGGTGATGATGAGCCATGCCTGTTCCTGTGTTCCCATGTGCTCTGTCAAACCTGTCCCAGCAGCTTTTCCATGGAGTCCATTATTAATGAATATGTCATGTCGGGTCTCAGCTCCCGTTCCCCGTACCAGAACATGGGACAGGGTGAAGCCAAAAAGGAACACTCACGGAACCATAGATAGGGGAGTCATACCACTTTAGTCTCGCTGGTGGCTGGGTTGGAGACACAGGAAGCAGGAGCCACACTATCCACAACCTGCCGTCTACCTCTCTGCAACCAACCCTTTGCTAACTGCAATCCGTGCCTGTTAGCTCAGGCACGGTCGTTATATCAGCCAATGGCTAACTGGTTACAGCTGATGGCCATTTACTACCCAAGCCAGCACCTTTCGCGTGAGGCTGAGAGCCTGGAAACTGCTCTCTGGGACTCTGTCCCCACAGAAGACAAAGATTATAGTGGCTGAGGTTGCTGAGCTCTGCCGGAGGTCAGGCCTGGACCAGAACATTCCACACAATATCCCACTGACTCCTCCTAACAACCCCGGAAAACCCGTTCATCTTATAGATGAGGACCCTGAGGCTCAGAGAGGGAGAGCAACTTGCCCCAAGCCACCCAGCGAGTAAGTGATGATCTGACTCCACGATTCCAGAGTGGCTGCCAGTGCTGCATGGGGGACCATGCCTCAATGGCCTGTATGCTCCAGGGCCGAAAATCAGAATAAATGAGTGAAGGTTCAAGCAAACAGCATAGGTCTCAAAGCCTAGGGCTCTGTCGTTAACCATTAACTGGGGACCTTCCAACACGACCCAGGCCTGCCCAGTAACACAGACTTTCCTTCCCATACAGGAACAATAAGAAGAAGGGAAAAGCCAAGAGAAAAATAATAAGCAGAGAAAAATAGTCTTGGAAATTTTCCCCTGAAGCAAGCGTAATTGCTTTGGATATCTGGAATTTGGGCGCAGTTGGAGCAACATCAGGTCGTGATCAGCGTTTTATTTCACTTGCTGCAGGCAGATGGAATAACGGCCGTCTGGAGCGGCTCAGTTGCTGCTCAGAAGCATGCCACGTGAAGGCCCAGAGAAGTCGTCCTGATAAATAGGCCCTGGCGCCCTTGGCGGTTCCCACTTTCCACTCACTTTGCAGGCTTGGGATGCTCACATTTGAGGGGCTCAAGTTGCTGGCTGTCGTCCACGACATCACTAAGCCATCAGCACACATTTCCTGCAGGGCCGGGCCTTGCCCAGGGCCCACAGGGTCCCGGGTTGTGAGCCTTCGTGGAGCTCATACACTGTGTATTTCAATTACAGAACTATCTGCCCTTGGGAAGCGGCTGAGGCCAGGGCCAGGGTGGGGAGGTCAGGAGGTCGGGGCAAGCCCCAGGGTCTGCGGTCTTCACCAGTGTAGACGATCACACTGGGCCCGAGGGCTCTGGGGCTGCTCCAGCTCAGGGCACTGGGTAGTATCATGAACAGGGCGTGCGTCCCTTTGTCTTCATGAGGTGAGGTGGGTGCAACGTTGAGTGCAACGGGAGAAGCCGCCTAATCCAGTGTGGGGTTCCTAGCACTTTTCTCAGGAAAACTGGCTGACGTGTGTCCCAGGCAGGAGAACAAAAGGGCTGGGGCTGTGAAGAGTGTGAGTCTAATCTGAGGATGAGGATGGGGGAGCGGGGGCACACCTGTGCACTCTCTCTGGCCTCCCTCCCTCCCTGCTCTGCTGGGCAGCTTTCCTCCAGCACCCAATGGCCCTGGGTTTTCAGATGTGGATAAAACACCATCCTGGGCTTGGACTAGGCTCTTTTGAGCTGCCCTGGCGGATGAGCAGGGTGTGCACACCCGCGGGGCCCAGTGCGCCAGTGGAAAGGCGAGAGCAGGTGCTGAGCAGATGCCAGCCCTCCTTTCTCTGCTGCAGCTGCTCCAGGGGCAGTTCCTGTGCCGGCTGCGTCCCCACCTGGCTCTTGAGCTCCTGGAGCGGAGGTCCTAGCCAGGAGATGCATCTGTAGCCTGTCAGCATCCCCTTTCCAAATAAAAGTGGGAGCCTGCAAGCTGTACCTCAGCTCTGCTTTCTGGAGCACCTGGCTGAGGTGGCCAGAGCCACAGATCTCACCCTAACGGTACGGGGGATGGGCCCGACAGGCCCAGGGCAGATGGCTGAAGGGGAAGGAAGGGAGGGGCGAACCCAGAGGAGGACACAGGCCTGTAGATGGCTTCCAAGAGTCGGCGAGAGCCTGACAGACAGCTCTCGTGCACGGAGACCTGGGACGAGTCAACACGTCTCCTCTTAACCGGGCCCTTCATTTTCACACGTGTAAACTGGGCGGACAGACGTGTCAAATGAATAAAGTGAAGATTAAGGAAATGCAGGATTTGGAAAGCAGAGCGGGCTCCTCAGAGCACCACTGTCACAGGTATTAATTCAAGGCAAGATCGGGCCCTTTGGGGAAAGCCTAGCCCCCGAGGCCTCTGATCCCCGGAGGGTCTGCTTTGCCGCAGAAGCAAAGATCTGCACTGCAGCACTTTAAGTTACCTGGGGAAGCGTGCTCAGACTCGGAGGTGGGGTTTCGGGGGAGCTTTGTTCCTGGGAATCCAATGAAACCTGGGACCACCCGAGCCTGGGGACAATTGTCAAACCTCACCAGGCTGAGAGAACTCAGCATATACCCTTGGAGAGTCACGGCATCCTCCTCCTTGGGGGGAGGGCTGTTTGGGGAGCATAAGAAACACACCAGAGCCATAAAGATTAGCTAATGAAAACGGCAGCCTTTCAAAGAGTCAAGACATGAAACTGAAGTTAAAAAGTACTGCAAGGCCCAGCCAGACAAACCACAACAGAGGCCAAGCAGGGTCTTTTTTTGGGAAGATAATATCAAGAAAAGCAAAAACAACAAGAGCAAAAGCAAAAACAACTGGAGTCAGAATCTGGGCGGGAGATTGCCAAGGTCGGAGACCCCAGACAGAGGCCTCGCAGTTCAAGGCCTTGAGACTCAGAAAATTCAAACAAGTCTGAATTTTGGAGCGAAGCACTGACTCTGCTCGACAGAAGGCGAGTTGGCTGGCCAGGCAGCAGGTGGCCGATGGCTGCCCTTTCGTAGAACAGTCTCATACTCTCTCCTGAGACTCCCAAGGACCCCACCTTCCTAGGAGTTGCGACCCCAGTTCCCGCTTGGACTCTGCCAGACCACCCCACTGTGTCCCAAACATGGTCACGCCCATGTGCCTTCCCCCAGCAGGGTCCCAGGGCTTCCTCCCCAAAGGCAGAGCTACCCAGCACCAGCCCCCACCTTCTGTTTGAGAGAGATGGACTGGGAAACCCTGGCAGCTGAGGCACAGGGCCACCAGTGAGCATGTAAGACCTGGGCAAGAGAGGTACTTCCAAGTCTTGGTGCCATTTATTTTTTCCCCTCCTCTTTTGCACCTTAGCCGAGCTGGCCTAAAGAGCAGCAGTCAATTTGGTTAAAAAATTAGTACAATAATTATTTGCCACTTCCTCCTCTGGCTTTCTCTAATTAGCCTGGAGAGTGTGAGGGCCCCACAGAGCTAGTATGACTGCTCCAGAATGCCAGCAAGGGTGAGCATGGTAGGGACAAAGTCCCAGAAGCAGACAGGTGGCCTCGTGGCAGGGGTTATGTGGATGCAGTGGGCACCTGGGCAGGATGTAGAACAGGGCACCGCCAGCTCCCAGGCCTCGCTCGGCTTTTTTTTTTTTTTTTAGCAGTAAAGCCCCACTGCTAGAGAATTGAGCTGGTGTGAACGATGCATGTCACACCTCTCCCTGACACAACTGAGTCTTTGAGAAAACATGTCTGTCATGCTGCCATCACCTGACCAATACCTCCAATGGCCACAGCCATACGAGCTCTGCTGAAGCCAAAAGTGAGATGCCCCTTGCTTCCTGTGGGTCCCTCCCTCTGTCAGCTTTGGCACCAGGCCCCCAGCTGCATTCGGCCTGGGATCGACAGCGGTATTTCCCCTGCTTCTCTGCCCAACTCGTGCTCAGGCATCTGTTATTTGGCCCTACAGCATCTTGGCAGAGGGTGGAGAGGGCAGACTTGGCAGCAGCGACGGTTTTCCCATGGTGGCACAACAGCCATAGCATTCATGTTTAGGTGCTCTGGCCAGCTTTTCTAAACAAAACGCTATGATTAAAAGCTTTTGGCTGGAGAGATCAGGTCAGCAAACCCTATGAGTTCTTTGCAAAGTGAGACCCCCATCCATCCTATATCCTGCACCTGCTAGGTGAGCAAACACTTGACATTGAGTTACTGTGATTTTACTGTGGAGGGTATGGGGCCTCATAAATGGCTGTTGAATTGACCTCAATCTAAAGATAACAGCTATTCCTTTAATATATATATAGATAAAATCTCCTAGAATCAAGAAAAACACCATGAAAGATGGCAGAGTTGATAATCACTCTGCCTGCGACTTTCTGCGAACACATTAAAATTACAACTAAATTATAAAACAATCAACCTGGAAAACCATCTGAAGTCTAGCTGAACAGAAGTTTTATAACTAAGGATATAAAGAAGAAGCCACATGGAAACTTGTAAGAGGGGCGGAGACCTGAAACAGGGCTGGCCCCAAACCTCTGTGTGGCAGACGAAAATTGGGAGAGACATCTCAGCCACAGTGGTTCCCCACAGAAGAGCAAGGGACCCCAGCCTCACACCAGGCTCCCCAGCCAGGAGTACTTAGTGCCAGGAAGAGGAGCCCCCACAACTTCTGGCTGTGAAAATCAGTGGGGATTCCGACTGTCTGTGTGGAACGAAAGGCAGTGGGAAACCCAGCTGTCCTCTTAAAGGGCCTGTGCACAGATTCACTTGCTTGCAGGTATTCACCCTGGGCTCTGGTGGAGGGATGATGATTTGGGGGCATCGTGACATATGGGGGGCA
This sequence comes from Rhinolophus hipposideros, assembly GCF_964194185.1. Classification (NCBI taxonomy): domain Eukaryota; kingdom Metazoa; phylum Chordata; class Mammalia; order Chiroptera; family Rhinolophidae; genus Rhinolophus; species Rhinolophus hipposideros. The sequence goes on along the minus strand of NC_138067.1, from coordinate 32,886,939 downwards.
GACTGAGGTATGTGGCTTCGGGGTATGAGCTGGAAGATAGTCACCATTTTCCCTGTGTGGGGAACTCCTTCTGTACAGCCAGAAGGTGGGCACCATCTTCCTTGTGTTGAGCCCGCCCCCTACGCTTACGGCCAAATCTGAATCTGATTGGTCTGGTGAGCTCCACAGCTCCATCCTGCTGACTCACTGGGACCCCGCCCCACCAACTCCCACAGCAGGAGGCTTTGTCAGCAGCTGAACCTTATCAGAGCCAGCAGGCAGCAGAGGGCCTCGATGTGTCCTGGCTTTTTGTGGAGCTACCATAGGCCCAGGATTGGTGGCAGCCCTCCTCATTTCACAGCGTGGCCTCTTCCACATGCCTCCAGGTGCAGCACACAGGCAGTGACCAACCACGGATCACTTTGTAGCTTCTATGAGGTAGTCCCTAGCTGGTCACAGGCAGTGGGTGATATGGGCCTGTACTGGAGCTCCTCCCAAAAGGCCCCAGAACGAACATACTTGGAAATTGGCTTCAGACCACAGCAGAGCACCACCCAATCAGCCCCACAAGCAGCACACCCAAAGGGTGGTCTTCATAGGCCCACTGAACGAGTGAATCCCACTCGTTGGGGTAAGCCCCCCACACAGCAGACTATAAGCTGTGGACATGGCCAAAGCCCATCGCCAATCAGTGTGAGGGTCAGTCCCACCCACTGATGTGCCAAGAGCAACCAAGGCTCAACTCTAACAGGAGGGCACACACAACCCACACAAGGGACACTCCTGGAGCACCCAGAGCAGGTGACCAGGGAGACTGTGCCAGGGCCCTACAGGGCACCTCCTACTACATAAGGCCACCTGGCGAGTGATGTAGCAGATCTACCTAATACATGGAAATAAACACAGAGAGGCAGCCAAAATGAGGAAACAAAGAAATACATCCCCAATGAAAGAACAGGAGAAAACTCCAGAAAAAGAGCTAAACGAAATGAAAAAAAGAGCTAAAAGGCAAGCAACCTACCAGATACAGAGTTCAAAACACTGGTTATAAGGATGCTCAAGGAACTTAATGGAACTTCAACAAAGAAATAACAAGCACTAAAAAGGACAGAGAAACCATAGAAAAGAACCAGTCATCAGTGAAGACTACAATAACCAAAATGAAAAATGCACTAAAAGGAATCACCAGCCGACTAGATGAAGCAGATGATCAAATTAATGATTTGGAAGACCGGGTAGCAAAAAAACACCCAAACAGAACAGCAAAAGGACAAAAGAATTTAAAAAAATGGGGTACCAGAAGGAGAAGAGAGAAAGCAAGGGGTTGAGAACCTATTTGAAGAAATAATAACTGAAAATTTTCCTAATCTGGCAAAGGAAATAGACATACAAGCCCAAGAAGCACAGAGAGACCCAAACAAGGTGAGCCCAAACAGACCCACACCAAGACACATCATAATTAAAATGGCAAAGGTTAAAGACAAAAATAGAATCCTAAAAGCAGCAAGAGAAAGGCAATTAGTAACTTATAAGGGAGCTCCTTTAAGATTGTTAGTTGATTTCTCAACAGAAACTTTGCAGGCCAGAAGGGATGGGCAGAAAATATTCAAAATGATGAAAAGCAAGGACCTACAATCAAGACTACTGTACCCAGTAAGGCTATCACTTAAAATTGAAGGACAGATAAAGAGCTTCCCAGACAAGAAAAAGCTAATGGAGTTCATCACCACCAAACAGGTATTACAAGGAATGTTAGAGGGACTTCTTTAAGACCAAAAATAGAAGAAGATCAAAAGCATAAACAATAAAATGGCAATAGTTACATATCTACTAACAAGTACTTTCAATGTAAATGGATTAAATGCTTCAATCAAAAACATAGGGTAGCTGAATGGATAAGAAAACAAAAGCCTTACATACTTGTATGCTACAAGAGACTCACTTCAGATTGAAAGACACACACAGACTGAAAGTAAAGGAATGGAAAAAGATATTTCATGAAAGTGGAAAGAAACAAAGAAAGCTGGGGTAGTAATACTTATACCAGACAAAATAGACTTTAAAACAAAGGTTATAACAAGAAACACAGAAGGACCCAGTAATCCCACTTCTGGGTATTTATCTGAAGAAACCCAAAATACCACTTCAAGGGGATGTGTGCATATGTTCATTGCAGCATTGTTTACAATGACCAAGATGTGGAGGTAGCCTGGGTGTCTGTGGATGGATGAATGGATAAAGAGGAGGTGGTACATGAATACAATGGAATATTGTTCGGGCATGGAAGGGAATAGCTTCTTGCCATCTACAGTGGCCTGGATGGACCTGGAGGTTATTGTGCCAAGTAGAATATGTCAGACAGAGAAAGACAGATGCAATGTGATTTCCCTTATATGTAAAATCTGAAGAACGAAATAAACAAAACAGAAACAGACTCATGGATACAAAGAACATTTTGTTGGTTGGCTGATGGGAAAGGGGTTGAGGGGGTGGGTGAAAAATGGGAAGGGATCAAGAAGTACAAGTTGGTTGTTACAAAGTAGTCATGGGGATGTGAGGTATAGCAGAAGGAATATAATCAATAATATTGTAATAACTACATATGGTGTCAGATGGATACTAGATATATTGGGGTGATAAATGGGAGGGGGTTGGGGGACAGGGTGAAAAAGGTGAAGGGATTAAGAAGTACAAATTGGTATTTACAAAATAATCATGGGGATGTAAAGTACAGCACAGGGAATATAGTCAATAATATGGTAGTAGCTAGGTATAGTGCCAAATGAGTACTAGACTAGTTAGGGGCATTATTACTTAAATTATACAAAAGCTAACCACTATGCTGTACTCCTGAAATTAATACAAAATAATATTGAATGTTAACTGTAATTGAAACATTAAGAAAGGGGAGGGGAGGTGAAAGGGAATAAGAGGTTTAAATTTCCAGGTATAAAACAAATAAGTCATGGGGATGTAACATACAGCATAGGGAATATAGTCAATAATATTGTGATAGCGTGTTATGGTGTCAGACGGTTGCTGGATTTATCATGGTGATCACTTCTTTAGGTATACAAATATTAAACAACTGTGGTGTACGCCTGAAACTGATATAACATTGTATGTTAGCTGTATTTTTTAATAAAAAGTTAAAAAAAGAAAAAAGAAAAGGAAAACACCATGAATGGAAAAATGGGTAAAGGACATGATGGTTCAGAGAAATGGCTCCCAGCCATGTAAAGAGACATTCACCCTCACTCCTAAGAAAAGAAACGGAAGTTAACCTATACTGAGCTATAGCTCTGCAGTGATTGAAACAGCATGGCATTAGCAAAGGGATAGATACAAAGGTCAATGGAACAGAACAGAGAGGTCAGAAATAGAGCCATAAAATATATAGTCAACCGATGTTTGGCAAAGGTGATTTAAAATGGGTCATATACCTAAATGTATAATGCAAAGTAGAAACTTCTAGAAGAAAACAAGGGAGAAATTCTGCTTAAACATAAGGTTGACAGTGAGTTTTAGATATGATACCAAAAGCATGATCCATGAAAATAAACTGATATACTGGAGTTTGTAAAAGTGTTAAAAATTTGCTCTGTGAAAGACTCTTAAGAGAATGAAAAGTCATAGACCAAGGAAAAATATTTGCAAATCATAGTTCTGATAAAGGACTCATATTTAGAATATATAAATAACACTTAAAACACAACAATAAGAAAATAAACAAGCCAATTAAAAAATTGTCAAAAGATTTGAACATTTTACCAAAGAAGATATACAGATGGCAACTAGGCAAATGAAAAGATGCTCGCCAGTAGGGAAATGCAAACTGAAGCATGGAGATACATCGGAATGACCGATAACACCAGATGTTGGTGAGAATCTGAGAAACAGGCACTTTCTCTCATTGCTGGTGGGAATACAAGATGGTGCAGCCCCTTGGGAAGACACATTGGCAGTTTCTTACAAAGATAAACATAGACATGCCATACAACCCTGCAGTTGCACTGCTAAGTATTTAATCAAATGAACTGAAAACTTACGTTCACACAAAAACTTGTGTGTGAATGTTTATAGCAGCTTTGTGCACACTCAGCCCAAACTACAAGTAACCAAGACGTCCTTTAATAGGTTTATGGAGAAACAAGCTTGGTTATAGTATACAGTGATAAAAAGGAACAAGCTATTGATTCACAACATGGATGAATCTTAAATGCAATTTGCTAAGTGAAACACACCAGACCCAAAATGCTACGTAATCTATGATTCCATTCCTATAACATCTGGAAAAGGCAAAACTATAGGGACAGAAACCAGGTTAGCCGGGGCTGGGGGAGAGGACAGTGGTTGATTATAAGACAGGTTCCGGAGGAGGGTTAGGTGGAAACAACGGTACTGAGCTGATGGATATATGACTCTAGGTATTTATCTCCCAGAGATAACTTTGTGCCGCAAAGAGTGAACTTTAATGTATGCTAATTAAAAATAAATCAGTCAGGATGGCGGGAGACCCCAGAACCAAACTGTATTACAAATGTTGACACAACCTCCCTGAGGCGAGTGGGGAAGAGTGGGGAAGCTGACCTACCGTGTTTCCCCCAAAATAAACCCCAGTTAAGATTGTCAGCCAGATGGACACATTTAGTACGTTATGACGATGTTCCAGAAGAAGATGACATGACTGTATTTGAATAAATGTAGATTGTTGTACATGAAAAAATAAGACACCCCCTGAAAATACACCCCAATGCATCTTTTGGAGCAAAAACGAATATGAGACCCGGTCCTATTTTCGAGGAAACACGGCAAATAACTTTGGAAAATGGCGTTTAGGCTGGACACGAATGCTACAGACAGAAGAACTAACTGCACATCAAGACTAGTTGGCGGAGTTGCTTCTCCTGGGGAGACAGGTTAGTTTTCAAACTCTTTTACATGGAGATGTGTGTCGAGCAAATAAACAAATGGATGGTGGATGGTGGGAGCCATGTGTCTCACTGTTAGCGTGGGAGGTTGCTGAGGAGCAAGGAGGAAAGGCCAGAGTGATGCATGTGGCACTGGATTAGTCAGGGACATGAGCATGAGTTAATTTTTAGCTTGACAGATGATAGATAGATAGATAGATAGATAGATAGATAGATAGATAGATAGATAGATATAGATACAGGAGTACTCATTGATCCGTGTGAACAAATGGGTTAGTACACACATATATATTCTATAAGCTCCCTGGCTCCATCTGCTTAGGGGGCCTAGAAAGAGTGACATACCCAGGCAATAAGCATACCTGGTGCCTAGATCTTGGTTTCTAACGCCTTCTCCAATAAAGGGATCCAGAGTTTCTTGGAGAAACAGCCGACTCTAGGGCTGTGTCAGGGAATACAGGAGATGAGTCTGAGCCAGCGTGCCGTGCCAGAAAGTAAGGAATGCTCAGAGTAAAAGGATGGGTGTGCCACAAGGACACAGGAGCCAACCTGAAAGAATGCCCTCTAGCCAAAGTTGGAAAAACGAAGCAACCAAATGGAGGACATGAGTATAGTGCCCAATGTACAAAGGAAACATCCATGGATTCACACTGAGAGAAATAAATGACTGAAGACATAAATATACAGGGGAGAAGAGACATACCTCCTATACAAAAAAAATTCCAAATAATGTATGTAGGTACCTCCCCTCTAGGAGGTGGAGCTTATTCTCCCCTTCCTATCCTCAAAATTGAGGGTGGCCTGGATTTAGTGATTTGCTTCTAAAAATAGAGCAATTTAGAGCGGAGGGAACTGGCAACACAACCAGTTGCCAGTTGTTCAAGGTCAACATCAAGAGTGAGAGTCACGGTGACGGTGTGTACCCCCCTCGGGTATGACAGACCACTTGGCTTCTGTGTGTCCTTTCTCCAGAACGCACAATCTCAGTCTAACAGAGAAAAAAACATCAGAAAATCTCAAACTGAGGGGAATTCTATAAAATACCTGACCAGCACTCCTCAAAACTGTCAAGGTCATCAAAAACAAGGAAAGTCTGAGAAACTGTCACAGCCCAGAAGAGGCTGAGGAGAATGAATATCATATTATCCTGGATGGGATCCTGGAACAGAAAAAAAAACACATTAGTGGGAAACCTACTGAAATCTGAATAAAGTCTGGCATTCAGTTCATCGTAAATGCACCAACGCTGGTTCTCTGCATTTTGACGAATGGACGGGCCATGGTGATGTGAGATGTTAACGACCGTGAATACGGAGTGAGAGGTATGCATGAATTCTCCGTCCCACTGTTTCAACTGTTCTATAAATCTTTAAATCTTTGGAAATAGAAACGCTGATTTTTAAAAGATGGGCAAAAGACTTGAACAGATATTTCGCCAAGAAGACACATGAATGGCAAATAAGCACACGGAAAGGGGCTCCTCATTAATGCTCAGGGAAATGCAAATCAAATCATGGAGAGAATGCAGCTCACAACCCCTAGAAGAGTCCTCATCACAGAGTGGCGTCACTGCACCGGATGGCAGGTAAGATGGGACAGTGCTTTGCAAACAATCAGGTACTTTGTTAAAGGGTAAACACAGACTTACCTAGGACCTGGTCGTTCCCCTCCACCCAAGTGAGGTGAAACACATCCACCATAGAAATCTCTATGCAAATGTTCATGGCACCATTACTCATGGTAGCCTTACACTGATTGCAACCCAAGTGTCCCCTGCCTGAGGAATAGATTAACAAAATGTGGTGTACCCATACCCTGGGAGGGATACAACTCACGGTTAAAAAGAACAAGCTTCTGATGCATGCTACAGAGTGGATGGATCGCAAAAATATTATGCTAAGTGAAAGAGGCTAACTGCAAAAACAAAACAAAACAAACCCCTGCATCCTCTAATTCCATGTCTACGAAATTTTCAGAAAAGGCAGCTCTGTAGAAACAGAAAACAGACCCTAAGGCTGGGCTGGGACCTGGGACTGACTGCAAATGAGTGGGAGGGAACTTTCTCGGGGTGAGGGAGACGTTTTAGGACAGTCTTGGGACAATGGTGACTTAACTCTCCAGATGTACTAAACAGTGGATTGCACACTGACGGGGAGTGAATCTTGTAGTATGTGAATTCTACCTCAACAAAACTGCTAAAAAGAAAACAAGGGAGTGGGACATTTTCACCTTCAGTAACTTCTCAGATGGGTCTAGTGTGGAAATGCATCTTTAATTCTTGAGAATTCCTTGGAAGAAAGGAAGCAAGCTACAACACAACTGCAAAGACCGCAGACTCGGAAGAAAACCCACACCATAGACAAACCAAACTATGTGCCAGGAGTCAAAAGGACAGCTTATTGGCTTCCCTGTACCCAAAATGGCCCCAAGCACAACCATCTTCACAGACTTGGGTAAATCACCCCCCTGACAAACACCCTCCCCACACCTGGTCCCTGCTCTCCTGTGCGGGTCACCCCTGGGCCGCTCACCCCACAGTGAGGAGCTCCCTATGCAGGCATCCCCCCCACACCAGCACGCCCACAGACAGAGGAGTTACGAATTCCATCTGAACCCGGAACGTGAATGGGTAAGTCTGTGCATTCTTTATTTCTAGCTCCATCTCCACCTTTCACAAATATTGACCACGTGCCATTCTGCACCCATGGCGGGCCAGACCCTGACAGGAAGTCCCCGATTCCTCTCGAAGAGTGAGCCAGGGCATCTGGAATCCAGTTCCAGGCTCCAGAACTTATGGCTGCCACTCTGTAACTCCTGTGCTTGAATTCCAAGACAGCCGGCCCCTCACTGCCACGCAGACTCTGGCAACACCCACTCCACCCCATCCACTTCCTGCTTCTCTTTTCTTGACCTCACCACCCAGAGTCCATCTGTCCACCAGCCCGTGAGGCCAGGGCTGCTCCTCATACACTGCACAGCCCCGGCACCCACTGGCTGACGTGCAGTCGATGTGTATGGATGGAATGGTGCACTGTCTCTGAGGGGTCCCAGAGGGGAAGGTGGAAGAACACATCCATCACCGAGTTCAAGCCAGCTGGTGTCCTTGGGGAGAAATCAGTGTGCTTCTCTGAGCCTAGGCTCCTCCTGTGCACGTAGGAGGATGCCATTCTCCAAGAGCAGACGACCCCTTGGCACAGGGCCCGATGGATGGAGCGCTTGGCCCCTGGAAACTGCTGGTGTTCTTTGCTCCTAGGGCTTCCTGGTTGCACAGCACCAGGGATCCCAGTCGCTTGTGGTCGGTGTAAATGGTGGCCCTCACCAGTGGCCACTATATCCCCATCATGTGCATTGGTTCCGGCTGACACACGGGCTTCAAACACCGCCGAGGAGTCGTGAGTGGCCAATTCCGCCCGGGCTGGGGCTCATAAAGGGTACCTGAGTCGTCAGTGGGTGCGGGCCATCATCCTGACAGGACTCAGAGGTAGCCGGTGACTTGTCATAGAAAAGACAGCCTGGACACGGCGACACACTGAGACCTGGCTGCCTGGGTAAAGTGGCAGATCCGTCCTGGGGGAGGGACACTGACCAGGCAGTCAGGACCCTACAGGAGTGACTTTGGGCAAATCACTGTTGGTCAGATGAGCTCGTTGGACTTTGTCCAAACCAAAGAATGCGAAGGTGCCTCTGGAAGCTTGGACGCAGCTCTGGAGTAGAGAAGGCAGGAGGTGCTCCCAGCTGGGCTGCAGTCACACCTGGAAAGCTCATCTCTCCTCCAATCCTGTGATGGCAGGATTGCCCCACTTCATAGATGGGAATACTGAGGGTTAGAGGAGTTGAGCTCAAGCAGTGCTTCCACGGCCCTTGGGCGTGTCCTGGGGCTGGTCTGCTGGCAGGTGGGCAGGCATTGGGGGCACCTCCCTAGAGCACCAGGGTTGTGCGAGGGTCCTGGGCTGCCCCTGGTATGCTCCCCAATTGCTTGGTTCCTCTTCCTCTTTCTCGGGAGGATGTTTGGTTCCAGAGTCAAAACGGGTGAAGTCACGTGGTGCTTGTTGGAGGACAGACTCAGCTACACAAGAGAGAGACCAGGGTGCTTCCAGACCGAGGAGGTGGGAGAGACAGTCCATGAGGAGGGCAGTTCCACATTGCTCCACTGGAATCCAAGACAGAGTCATAGCCTGGGGTGTCCCATGCAGGGATGGAGGCGACGTAGTGGCTGCTGAAATGTGCACCTATCCCTCCCTTGAACTTCTGACCATCAGTGTTGGAGGAAAGCCTCACAGGGGAGTGAAGTTTGGTCTGGGCTACCCAGAAAGGTCTACTCTGCCTCTGTCCCTGATGTAGAAGGGAAGAAGGGAAAGGCCATGGCTCACGTCACCTGGGCTAGGCCTGCCTGCCCCTCGAAGGCTTGTGAGGTACTCACTTCCCATAACCCACCAGACATGCAACTCAGCGAGCATCTTAGAAGCACCACTGTGGGGTGTCAGGATACAAGGCTGAGAGCTGGCTTGGTTAGGTGACCCAAGGCCAAGGCAAAGCTGAGCACCAAGTTTCAGAAGGGGCAGGGGGAGCAGAGCTTGGAGATGGAGATGTAGGGACATGCTCTACCTCGGGAACAAAGGGACCCAGGGGTGCCCTGGGCAATGGGACCACCACAGGCAGTGCTACCCAGTGAGATGTCCCAATGTGGCTGAACCAGAGCTGGAGAAGCCCCAGGTCGGCAAAGCCTCCACCGTCAGGGCCTGAGCTTTGTGACATCGACCCCAAGGCCCTCATTGAATGGGAGGGTGGCAGGGACTGGCAGCTCCCTGGGGACTGGGTGGCACCGGATGGGTCAGGCCTCCCCCCATACACACCTCTCAGGGCCCTTTGGTCCTCAAGCCATGGTGCACGTTCACCCAGTGCCACTCCCCCTGCACCATCCATCACTCCTCCTCCCACGGGAACAGCAGCCTCCCTAATCGTGGTGGTCCCACTTCATTGAAAAAGACAGGGAATTACGGAGGGCAAAGGTCACTCATAGGGAAAAACATAGCTCCGTATGTTGACAAACCAACAAAACACTCCAGAGTGAAACATGTTCAGAAGAACTTTGGAGGAAGCCGCTGAGTGTGGCCTGGCTTCCCATTTGACTAAGGTCCCAAATCTTCCCCAAGCACACCCACCCCACCCCCACGTCCCATGGCCATGAGTTATGGGTCCAGGTTCCCTAAGTAGGAAGAGTGTTGGGGTCCTGCCAGAGGCAACAGGTCTGCCTATCTGAGCTCCACTGAGCTCCCTGAAGAAGACACTATTCTGTGGCCAGGAGCCCTGGGACCTGCTCTTGGGGCCCCCCCCTTCTTCCCTCCCTCCTTGTTTCAGCCTCCTCTAGGAAGGATGACAATTCGTGTCAGTCTGCTAACCCTGCTGGGTGGGGTGCAGGCTGTCTGATGGATTCCAGGCCTGCTCCTGGGAGGTAATTTATAAGCTGTCCACTTCTCTCCCTGACTCTTAAGTAAGTCTCAGCTGCCGACACCACGAGACCTGAGCTCCTTAGGAGCGCGGGGACTTTTCCGCTCTGTGCTCACAGCTGTGCTCTCATCCGCCCACCATGCCCACCCCGCCCCCCACCAACTTGTCATCCTCCATGCAATGGCCCAAAAGGTCCCTCTGCTCAGGCAACTCTTCCTGAGCAGGACCCAAGCCCACTGCCACCCTTCTGGGATGATACATGAGCAGTTATTCTTAATTCTGTAGGACTTTTCACGTCATTGCAGGGATCTAGCAGATTCTCATCCATGCCAGGGGTGTAATACCTGTGATTAAGCCAGTGAATCCTGAATCACCTCCTATTCCACAGTCCAAAGGTTAGGAAAGTCCTGTCCTGCTCGATGCAGTGGAGATACACTGAGGACCCCAAAAATCTCTGTAAATTCAGGGGAAAACAGAGCCGTCTGCTCCCTCACTCAGAGGAACTCTCAACACAAATCCTCGAGAAGATGTAGCCCTTAGACAATCCTGATGCGATTTTTTTTTCCATTTTGGAAGATGGGATTTTCACAGGTCTGATTCTCTTAGGGGGCCACATCTACGTTTCCGGGGAGAGCGATACTCCAGCTGTCTCTCATGAAACTTGCTCATGACTAAGAGATCCAGCTCCTTTATGTGAGTCAGAGCTTGGCCACACAGGGCTCTTTGTGCCGGTCATGCCACCACACAACGCAAATTGCGTTTGCCAGAAGTCTGTTTTATGGCGCTTTGAATGATTTCCCAAGATAAACCCTCAAGAGTTTCCTTGTAAGCACTTAGGCTTTTGTTTATAAGAATCTTTGATCCACTAAGAGTGTTTAGAACTCATAGAAGCTTCTTCCCTGCCTTCCATCACCACTCGGGAGCTCAGCTGGGCAGTGATTTCATCAGCCTGTCCTCTGTCTGGGGATCCAGGGCCCAAGAGAGAGTCCCTAACCTGGGGCCTGTCCCCAGGGATCCCCAGGGTCCCTACAGGCTCGTGGCCACCTTTTCCAAAATAAAAGTTCCATACTGAGCCCTGGACAGCTACTGAGAGGGGGCCCATGTCCCTTGATCCTGTATGAGGGGTTTAGCCTTCAAACTGCAGCTCAGGATGGGGTGTGTTCTTCCCATGAAAGCCCAGCCACCTACCCAGCTACTTGAGTTGGAGGCAACACCCCACTGCAGACCCCTAAAATGTATGACCATCTCCCAAACGCCCAGCCCTTTGGCCCTTCTGAGTGGCCACCCCTTTCTCACTTTGTGCAATGTTTTCTCCAAAAGCCTTTGCAGCATGCCCAGTCCTTTTGTTATTTCAGGTTGTTTTACTTCCAGCCCAGATTTCCATTCTGTTACCACCAGGATGGAAAAGGCCTCCTCCATCTGATTCCCGCAACCCCAAGATTCCGACTCCTTAAATAAAGCCGAGTGTGGTTTGGGGTAGAAGCAGCCTATAGGATCCAAGAGAATACGAGGGTGGGCGGCCGTGTGTGGTTGGAAATACTAGCACAGCGCTGAGGTCGCCCAGCCTGGTGGCTACAAGGAGCCTGTGGAGCCGACAGACGAGCCTGGCGACTCTGGAAGCTGGTTCAGACGAGGGACCATCCCACATGCGTTTCAGGCCAGGGCCCCAGTCTTGGCTTCTGTTCTGCGGTTCTCTTGGGTGTGAGGCCTTCCCCTGGCTCAGAGAGTGACAGCCCCCAAGTCCTTGTGCATTAACCGACTCCAGGGACCCCCCACAAAAGCCTCCTTCTGGCCAGCAGGGAACCTCCAAAAAAGACCTGCCATACTGGAGATCCGATGGAATTCCCTCCTTGTGTTCCCTGCTCCCTTCCGCAGCCCGTGGGAATGCCACGAAATCTGGGGCAGCCCCTACTTCAAACAGATTTGCTCCCTAAGAGAGACCGTCAGTGCGCGGGACACATGGAGGGTTAGGAGAGGGACGGTCTGCGGATGGTGGACTGGCTGGTTAATTTGACTCCTCTGTGCTTTCAATCCTGTCAAAATCAGTTTCAAGGCCAGGATTGTGGTCTGGACTTGGGAGGCTCCGGGCCTCCATCCCATACGGTAGATTCATAATTCCACAGGTTCAAGGACTTGCAATGACCTGCAGCAGTCTGTTGGTGGGAGGGACAGGGGCTCCCCAATTGTTTATAACTCACGTGAGGGGAGGGGTCAAGCTCTGGGACCTCAGACAAACGCTGTGGCCTCCAGCAACCTTGTCCCTCACCTGGGCTTTGTGACAAAGGCCTCCTGTCAGGGTGGGGGCCATGCGCTCACTCTCTAACCATGTGTCACGAGCCTCTCCCACCCCAAACAGAGCGTGTGGAGTAGGCCACATGCTGACTGGGGTCGGGGTGAAGGCTGACACAGGGGGAGTGGGAAGGATGCCGGGGGTGGGAAGTGGGAGGCAGGGCTAAGGCGGCCGTGACCTTTTGGACTCTCTGCTCCCTGGAGTGAGGCTCCCTTCATCCCCCACCCCATCAACTTGCCTCTGTTTTCATGGCCCTCTGTACCCCCACCTTGCTCACTCCACCTGAGAACTCTGATTGCCCCCTGGGTCACAGCATGCTCAAACCTCCCCAGACCCCCTCCCAGCTTACAGAACCAGGAAGCCCCCATGGACAGGAGACCCTCCATATGCTGGCCCAAGACCCCCATTTTCAGCTGAATCCCAACAGAGATTGCCTCTTCCAGCATGTGGTTTGTGACCGAATCACTCCAACTTGCCTCTGTTTTCAGGGCCTTCTCCTCTCCATGTGTCTCAAATCTCTGTCTCCTTTTAAGGGTCCCCCTCACCCATCTCAAGATCCTTAACCACATCTGTAAGATGCTTTTTTCTTACTAGGTCACGTTCACAGTTCCAGGGATAGGATCTGATATCCTTGGGGGCCATCGTACGTGGGTTTGACAATAGAGGAAAGAAATAATGGCATTCAGCTCAGTATCATTGTGAACAGGGGCCACTACTCATTATTGAGAGGAAAAATGTCAAAACTCAAGCAGTTTTGTGAAAGACTATAGTCTCTCTGCTCTATTTCCATTCCAGCCAGTTTTTCAAAAAGCAGGGACGGCTCCTCTGAGCAGCAGGGCACTGGTTTTCTAGGAAGGGTCAAGGGATGGAGAGAGGCCCATGATTGCCATCACCCTAAATAAGGGTAGGGGTGGAAGTATGGGTTCCAGACTCCCATGTACATCTGCTGAGAGCTGTGACCCCTGAATGCAGAAAAGCTGACTCCTTCCTTCCTCTTTTCCTCCTTCCCGCAATGTCCCCCACTGTGAGAGGTGCCATTCCAGCCACATACATGATGGTCCTGTGTATACACTCAGGCTGGTGTGTGCCATCTTAGACAGTCCCCAGTATGAGGTTCAGAACTGGCTGCACAGCAGGAGAGATGGCTCGAACCCCGACGCTTTAGTCGAACGTGCTTCCTAGACAGCAGGCCACTGAGCCTGGGTCTTGCTAAAAACCATAGAGCGTCAGAGTGGGAGGGGTCACAGGGTCCATCTGTAGCTGAGCGTGGGTGGCCAGCCCAGGCCATGCAGGGGCAGCTCCTCACCCAGACCTGGCCCTGAGCCCTCCCCACTCCACCTGCTCTGTGGTCCCGTGGTCAGGGGTGATGGGAGACAGGAAACGTTGGAGATGCTGACTGTGGAATTGGCCAGCAGAGGAGCTAGGTAAGTGAGAACGCAATAGGGCCAATGATCAGAATCTAATTATGACCAGGTAGCAAGAACAAATGCTTATTGAAAACTTTCTGTGTGCAAGGCTATTGGCAAAGCTGATATGGATTATGTCATATAAATGGTCAATCCTTCATTAAGCCATTTAAATAAACTTTAAATTCTACAACAGTTTTAGAGTCACACAAAAATTGTAAGATAGTGTAGTGTTACCATATGCCCAACACCTAGTTTCCCTATTGTTACCATCTTGGATTAGCGTGGTATGTTTATTACAACTAATGAACTAATACTGACACATTATGATTGGCTAAAGTCCATTCTTACTCTAATTTCCTTAGTTGTCCCCTAATATCCTTTTCAGTTCAGGGACACCGTGTTACATTTAGATGTCATGAATCCTTAGGCTCTCCTGGGCCAGGAGAGACAGTTGCTCAGACTTGCCTCGTCTTTGATGACCTTGGCAATTTTGAGCAGTGCCAGTCAGGTATTTTATAGAATGACCCTCAATTGGGATTTGTCTGATATTTTCCTTATGATTGGCACTGGTTGTGGGCTTGGAGAAGAAGACCGCAGAGGTACAGTGCCCCATTCATTGCATTCTTATCAAGGGTGTGCGCTGTCACCATGACTTCTCGTTGCTGATACTGACCTTGATCACCTGGCTGAGGTCACATTGGTCAGGTCTCTCCACTGTCAAGTTACTGTTTGTATCCCCTTCTGCCCCCTGCTCTTTGGAGGGATGTCACAGCTCAGCCCACCCTTGGGGGTTGGGAGTCATGCTCTACCTCCTGTGGGGGTAACGCCTACATCCGTTTTTCTGGAATTCTTCTGTATGTGAGGTTGGTCTCTCCTCCCCCATGTGTTTGTTTATTCAATTACTTATTTATAGTAGTATGGTCTCCAGGATATTTGTGTTATACTTTGGGTGGCCAAATATTTTTGAGCAAGGCAGCAGTCGCTGCGCCTATGGGTATGATCTAGGAGGAGGAGACAGTTACCATAGCATCCTCACCACAGTGAGGAGTCACCTTTCCTACGTTGCTCAGCGTGGCCACCGAGGCCCATGGGGTTCAGGCTATTGGACACACATCTCTATTACCCGAGGGGGAGGCATCTGAGAAGGAGGAGTTTGGGAGGGCGCTGCCTGTAGGAGGAGTGTGCTGGGGACCCTCGGGAGCTGGGCGTGAGCAGAAAGTGAGCAGAGGTGAACGAGGGATGGGAGACAGGATGAAAGAGATGGAGATGGGGGGCATGGTCCAAGTGTGTGGCCGTCATCTGGGGGGGTCTGGGGAATGGGGATCCTGGGGTCATCCTGGAGGGTTCTGGGGAACAAGGCTGTTTGGAGGCAGGAGGGTCCCCAGCTACTGTGGTCCTGGGACAGTTTTGAGTCCAGGCCTCCAGAGTCCTATATTTCCTCACTAAATGAACAAAGACCACAACTTTTTACGTGTGGAGGAGAAAGTATGCAGTGTACCTAAATCTATAAAGCCTCCAAAGTGGAAAAACCTGTTGTTTTTCCTAAAAGCAGTGCCTGGAAACAATGGTGGCCTTGTTTCAGACTTTTCCCTGGCTGGCTTCCTGGTGGGAGAAGGGGTGCAGGGTGCTAAGTGGGAAGTGTGGGGAGAGGTGGAGATGCCAGTCAGTGGTCCTGGCATCCTGCCCACCAAGGCCACCTCTGCAGCCACCCCCCTCTGGGGAGGCCTGCTTGCTGCTGTCTGCAGGGAAATCTCAGAAGTTCCTCTTCAAAGGCTGGTGGGTAGCCATGAGACATGAACTCCAACAGCTTTATTCCCAAGACTTTCTTAGGCTTGTGGGCATGCGTTTTTGTTTTTTAAAGAATAGTTTGCTTAAAGAGAAAGAAACAAATGTACCATTCTCAGGTCTTTCTAAAGGTTGAGCTAAGCTGGGTCAAAAAACATGGCTCAATCACTCCTGGACAACAAGTTCCCACAGAATTCAGCAAGGCAGCTGTATGTTCTCAGCCTGTACCTCTGCTCACCCCCCAGACGGTGCCTGCAAATTCCACTCAACCATTATATGCTGTGTGAATTGGGAAAATTCTGGACATCTCTAAGGCCCAGTTCCTTGAGTGTAAAATAGGTATAAGCATAACACCTGTGTTGTAGGACTATTGTGAGAACTGTTACTTGTACATCTCCCTCTGCTAGAACACAGAGACATAACTCCGTGATGCTGGAATTGTCTTTCTCATTCATTGCTGCAATCTCTCTGAAACGTCAGCTACCATAATGACTATTATTATTGTTGTTGTTGTTTTATTATTATTCTTAACCCAAATTCTCCGATCTCCAACTTTCTGAAAGAAACAGTGGGTTCATGCCAAATGCTACAATGCTACGCATCCCAAAACTAGATCTAAGTCTGCCCTCTGCTATTCCTGCCTGAAATTTCAAGCCCAGACCTTGAGTGAACTCGTATTCCTTCTGGGCTGGACCTCCTCCAGCCAATGGCTCCAGAGCCCCAGCCATGACAGTGAAACTCACCAGCGATGTGGGATAGAGCTCTGAGTTGTCATGGTGGGGCGGTCTGCCCTGTTCAGCTGTGCTGTCAGATGGGAGCAATCCCTTCCCTTCTATGAAAACTTCCTTGAACAAAATTATTAGACATCATTCAAGTGATCTTGAAGCCCCTTCCCCTCTGGGACACAATAATTCAGAGATCCTGACGATGTTCCCCTAAAGGTAGAACTTAGTGACTGCTCCCTAATTCACATGCACAAATTAACTTGGTCCGTTATGTCTGTCTTCCATAACTTTTGCTTTAAGCTCTCCATGTCTATGTCCATTGGTCTGTACTAGATTCTGGTTGGGACAAAATGGCCCAGTTAGTTTATTTTATGAGTGTTTCCTTATATTCCATAGAAGGCACCAGAGCCCTTGTGGCCCTTGAGAACAGTGGTCAGAGAATGCAGAATGAAAAGGAAGTTTTCAAGCTATCATTCTGTTCTTCTCATTCTGGGTCAAAGAACAGAGGATGATAAAAAGGGAAGGGATACTAGAGCCTTCCCTGGCATCTTACATATAGCTCAGTTTCCACAAAGCTATGCCATAGCTTCGCCCTCTGGATAGGAGCAGGGTTTTGGGTACCTTTGCTGATCAGCTGGGGGAACTATGTCCAAGTTATTTAACCTCTCCAAAACTCATCTGTAAAATGAGCCTAAAAATAGCACTTGATTTGCGGTATTGTGGAGATTAAATGAGGGAACATGGGGAAAGCATGTACCGTGTTTCCCTGAAAATAAGACCTAGCCAGGCCATCAGCTCTAATGCGTCTTTTGGAGTAAAAATTAATATAAGACCCGGTCTTATAGTAAAATAAGTAAAATAAGTCTTATAGTAAAATAAGACCCGGTCTTATATAATGTAATGTAATATAATATAACATAACATAACATAACATAACATAACATAACATAACATAATATAATATAATATAATAATATAATACCGAGTCTTATATTAATTTTTGCTCCAAAAGACACATTACAGCTGATTGTCTGGCTAGGTCTTATTTTCGGGGAAACACGGTAGGAAATCCTGGCATGTGTGGAGTGCCAGATTATTTAATTATCATTATTATTGTATTTAATTATCATTATTATTGCATTTCCTTCCCCATCAGGGTGCTCCTGGTTTAGCACTATATTCTTAAATTTGGACACATAATTGATGCTTGATAAATGTTGGAAGAATGAATGCATTTAGACATTGGTAAGAACAACCCACAAATTGGCTGTGAATGACAACCTGTCTTGGGGTTGATGTCTACATTTTGGGTTTCTCTCTGCTACCAGACCCCCACAACCTGAGAACAGGGTGCATATCTTATACGTCTATGTTTTAAGGAGTTGCTGAAGAATTCCATATCGAACCTACAAAACATTATTGAGAGAAATTAAAGATCTAAATAAATGGAAATATACCATGTTCATGGATTCAAACACTCAATGCCCTCATGATGTCAATCTTATCCCAGATTTAACTATAGATTCAAAGCAGTCCCAATCAAAAATCACAGAAGACTTTCCTTTTTTTGGTAGCAATTGACAAATGGATTCTAAAAGTTATATGGAAACACAAAGGCTCTACAACAGCCAAACAATCTTTAAAAAGACCAAATTGGAGGAATTACACTATGTGACTTTAGGTCTTACTATAAATCTACAGTAATCAACAAAGTATTGTACTGGAGTATAGACAGGCAGATAAAAAACCAGAGTAAAGAGGGCTGGCCCGGTGGCTTAGATGGTGGGAGCTCCGTGCTCCTAACTCCAAAGGCTGCCGGTTCGATTCCCACATGAGTCAGTGGGCTCTCAACCACAAGGTTGTCAGTTCAACTCCTCGACTCCTGCAAGGGATGGTGGGGAGCGCCCCCTGCAACTAGCAATGGCAACTAGACCTGGAACTGAACTGCGCCCTCCACAACTACAATTGAAAGGACAGCAACTTGACTTGGAAAAAATCCTGGAAGTACACATGGTTCCCTAAGAAAGTCCTGTTCCCCTTCCCCAATAAAATCTTGAAAAAAACACACAAACCAGCGTAAAGAATCCAGAAATAAAACACCAAGATATAAGTAATTGATTTTAAAAAAAGATGTCATAGCAGCTTAGTGAGAAAGGAACGTCTTTTCAACAAATAGTTATGGGACACTTGGATATACAAGCGGAAGAAAATGAACCTCTCCTCAGTCTGCATACAAATAGTAATTTGCAATGTATTGAAGACCAGAGAAAGAGAAAGAAAGAGACTAGGGACTAACACACACACATACATACACACACACACACAGAAATAGGGCTAGGCTTAGGTGGACCCCTGGCAAGATTGTGGGGGTGGGAACAAAATAAACCAACTCAAGACACCATAATGTGGAGCAAGGGGCACTTCCTCAGCCCACAACCCCTGTTCTACTCCGAGCTCCACCAGAGCTCAGCTGTTTTGCTTGCAGAGGTAGCTGTACCTCTAGGCCCTTGAGTTTCCTGTCTGTACCATGCAGGAGTTGAGATAAATGATCACAAAAGTTCCCAGCCCCAAAATTCCATTTACTGAGCTCATAAACATGTGACAGAAACACCCTCTCTTTTGTTTGATTTCACAATTAGCCTATTCCCCCCTGCATCAAATGGGGGGCATGGAGGGCACTATCCTCACATACGCTCAATTTTATAAATCCTACATAAATTAAAATTAATTGAGAGGAAATTTTCAATGGTACTGCAACTCTCTGAGAGAGAAATTGGAGCAATATTAGGAATATTGCAAAATCCAAGTATGTCTATCCAAAGCTTTTATCAGACAGATCCCAGCTGACCCACTTTTCCACATTTGGCAATATCTGGCCTGATTCATCCACGAACTTTTTCTCGATAATCTCCAAAGTGGCTTTTAAATGCCTCTTCATGTCTAAGTGAAGTTCCCCAGTCAGGGACTGGGCTTCATGCGGATTTGGGCCTGGCTGTTGAATGATCTAGTTTGCTCCATCTGGGCAGTGCAAGTGGTCAGATTGGAGGGCTATGGCAGCCTCCGGCCCCCATGACTTCCCAGCCTAGAACCTGCACTGTATGATGCTCACGGATGTTGGGGGTGAGGAGGGTGCAGGTCTAGGGCAAGCTGGGAAGTCTGGGAGGCTGGAGATGGCTCACCTATGAGGGTGGAATTATCAGGGAGGGGGCTCTTTCTCTGGGTCTGGAGCTAGGCTGGGACAATCCGCCCCCAAGACTAGAGCAGCTGATGGGGGCACCCATCCTTCCCCACACAGCCTCTCCTTACAGCGTGGCTTCCTCCAGCTTGGAGGCCCCAGGGTACTCAGGCTTCTCATGGGGACGCCCAGGCCTCAGCACGAGAGTTCCAGTGGAGAAGGAGAGAGCCAGTCTTTTACACCCAGCCTCCAAAATCTGACTGCATCTTCTGCCATACTCAGTTGAAGAAGACACACACCTTTCCAGTTTCAGGGGAAAGGATCCAGATAGAGAGTAGACCCATCTCTTGAAGGTACGATGGGTTTTAAACCTCCACTCCCTTGGTCGCTACTCAGCGACAAGAGGGAGTGATGTCCCATGAACATCGGTTTGCTGCTGCCCTAATTAAAACCTTCTCATGGATGCCCTCCTCTTAGGTAAACCCTCACCCTTCCCTCTGGCCCTCAGGCAGACTGCCCAGCACATAGCTACCCACACTTCTTTGCTAGTAGTGCCCTGATTTAGCTTGGGTGTCATCCACCCTCCAGGCTTAGTTCTGGTTTTGTAAATCCTGATAATGTAAACGTCAGCCCCAGCCCCTGGCTAGCACCGGTTTATTTAGTACAGATGCCACAAAATCGGCCAGTGGGAAGTGATGCAATCTGCTGGGGACATGGGAGAAAGGTTTCCTCCCCGATTGAGAGGGTGGGGTCTGGAGCTGCACCTGCAATGCCCACCGTGGGTCAAGAGGAGCCGGCCTGAATTCAAGGCTGGCAGGCCTGGAGCATGAGTAGAAAGCTATGTAGAGCTGGACCCTTGCAGCTGCACAAGCCAAGCCCGGGGGAAGCATTTGTGCTGTGTAAGGCAGTTGAGTCAAGGCTTTCTCTTACTTGCTCCTGAAAGTGTCCTGAGTAATTGCCCCCAATCACACATTGCCTCTCCACTGAGCTCCAAAACCACTTGTCTCATACCACGTGCCAAGCTTTGCGGGGTGCTGCCCACCCCCTGCTCTCTCTACTTTCCATACACGCCTACTTCCCCTCCAGGTCTCAGCTTAAATATTGAGACCCTTTATTTACCCTGGCAACCTAAAGTAGGCCCCATTCACATTTCATGGTCCTCAGAATAATTGCTACGGTTGACAATTGGTGTGATTCTTTCAGGCTCTGTTCCTCACTAGCCTGTGGGTGAAGGGGGTATGTAAGGGCAGAAATGTGTCCAATCTTGCATTCCCAGCACCTGGCACAGCGCCTGGCGGACAGCAAGCACTCAACAAATCTCTGTTACCTCTGTGTACCATCCAGATCTGGCGGCATCCAGAGTGACAAGAATTCCTCCCCCAGTTAGTGGGAACCCCTTTGGTTCTGGGAAACTTCAGAGTCAAATAAACCTGGAAGACAACAAAGGCCCCAGCGGCAGCAGCTCTGAGCTGACCTTCCAGTAGTTGAGGAAGCTGGGGTGGTGTTGGGCCTTCCCCAGCCCTGCCTGCCCCTTTCCACCTTTTCCAGCTTTGTGGCTCCCTACGCTGACAATGGCCAACGACCAACATGGCAGCTCTGTCGTTCTAGGGAGACAAGTGGGTAGTACCCCTAACATAGATATTTTCAAAAAATTCTGGCAAATATTTCTGTCTTAGATTTTGCCAAATGAGCATTTATTTTAGGCCAATACAGATTTTACCATTGGAAATGCAGCTTAATCTCCATTTTTGTTAGTGGTTCGTTGAGGAATTTGTGAAACTCAATATAGTGAAACTGTTTCAATATACCATGTTTCCCCGAAAATAAGCTGGACAATCAGCTCTAATGTTTAATATAAGACCCGGTCTTATTTTACTATAAAACTGGGTATAATATATGATGGGATGGGATGGGATGGGATGGGATGGGATGGGATGGGATGGGATGGGATGGGATGGGATGGGATGGCATGGGATGGGATGGGATGGGATGGGATGGGATGGGATGGGATGGGATGGCATGGGATGGGATGGGATGGGATGGGATGGGATGGGATGGGATGGGATGGAATACCAGGTCTTATATGAGATCAGGTCTTATATTAATTTTTACTCCAAAAGACGCATTAGAGCTGATGGTCTGGCTAGGTCTTGTTTCAGGGGAAACAGGGTAGAAGTAGTAACATTGTTTAGGAATTTAGATAATAGCCAACAGACTGTTCCCTGGAGCTCTTGGGTTACCTACAATTGACTCACCTAGAGGCTGCGGGTGGGGAGCCTTCCCACCTTCAACAGCTTCTGTCTTGGGCTGAGGGGCCTCTGGTTTCTTTGTGAAGCAACAATGGCCCTCCTGCTGTGAGGAAACTGGAGCAACAATGTTTCCAAAAGGTTCTACAAGGTCACTAGTAACAACGTTTCCTGAATCTGGTCCTGAAAGTCACCCGCACAGGGAGGGGTGGTGTTGGATGAACAATATAGACTTAGGCTGAAGGAGACGCGGGCTGAGGCGCCATGTGTGAAGGTCACCCTCACGAGGTCCTCTGTAGGCCTGTCACAGTCACACTGGCGTATCTCCTCGTCCCTTGCTGGGGCACTTGCCCTGGGCCTTAGCGATAGTGTTAGGAGACGCAGCCAAGGCTGCCCTTCCGGTTGTGGAACAGGGTCATCAGCCTTAGACCCTGTAATCATCATGACCTTGTCTGTTGGATACAAGAGAGAAGCTTAATCCTCCTACACCCCATTCCACCAGCATGGGAAAAGCAACTCCAAGCTCATTCATTCCTTCATTCATTGGTCCATTCACACTGCCACCTCTATCCTTCAAACACGTTGCTCCCTCGGCCCAGAACAGTGGTCCTCAAAGTGAGATCCCTGGACCTGCAGCCTCAGCTTCACTGCCACTTGTTAGGAATGTAAATGCTTGGGCTTCCCCTTGACCTGGGAATCAGAAGCGAGGGGGTGGGGCCTGGGCCATCTGGGCTTCAACAAGCCCTCTGGCAGGCGCTGCGGCAGGCTCGAGGGTGGGAACCACTGTGCCAGTACGTCCTCTCCCAACCCCGCTCCGCTCAGCGGATGCCACTCACCTGTGACACTCCCCTCCTCCCCTCAGCCTTCTGTGACTACCTGCCCCCAGCCACTCATACTCCCCCCGCCATATTACACGCCACTCCTGTTTCCACTTGTCTCGGGTTAGATTTCTTGAGGATGGAGCGCCTTCCTCCCACAGCAGTTGCTCCACAAATGTTAAATGGATGGATGAATGAATGAGTGAATGAACACAGTCTTTATCAAGCCTTATGTGGTGGCAGACTTGGGGTTGTGAATGTGAACAAGGTGGGGTTCCTACTCTCGGACTGCTCTCCGCCCATCATGGGAGGCAGAGAAGAAACGGATAGGGCCCTCGGGGGCCACGGGCCAGGGCTGACGGCCGCAGGGTGGATGCTCTGTGATCACTAGCTGACCCTTACGTGTCCCGTGATCTTTGCACAGCGCCCGGACGGGCGTTTCCTAGCTGCTTTCGTTGGGTGAGCCAAAGCAACCATTCTGGCTATGGTCCAGGTTGGAGGATGTCCAGGTGTCATGTGGCTACTCCAGCCCCAGCCCCTGTGGTCTGGTCAGGCTGCCATTGTCACCAGGGCACACGGCAGTCGTCCTTCCTCCCTGCTCTTTGTTTTGGAGCCCGTGGTGGGATGGAGAGTTCCCAGAGCAGCTCCCATCCAGGGTAAACAAGCCTTGCCTGCCTGGACATTCTGGAGAAATGGCCTAAAAATAGGCGGGGAGGCTTGACTCATGGGAGAGACACTTGGAGATGAGAATTCCCCTCTTTTGGGATGATTTGTTTGGGTCTGTGGAGGATGAGGAAGGTGACTGTCATGTGGTGAGTCATCTGGGACATCTCAGAGGTGACCACTGAGCTCTGGCCTTTGATTTCTCCCAGGCTGCTGACCTCCTAGCCTCGGGATGGACACACCACCGAGACCTACAGAGGAGATGACAGCAGGGAGCGGTGGGAGGACAAGATCCAGGGTGGGAAAAGCCAGCAGCTGACACATCCTCTCCTGAACCATGAGCAATGGGCCCGCTCTGCAGCCTGCTGGGGCCGGTCATGGTCTCCCCACTGCTCAGTGCTCCTCGCATCCTGAAGTGCTGACTTGGGTCTGCCCTGAGTTCCTCGTGCTGCAGTGAGCCCGTGTCTCTGCTGATCCCGAGGAACATCCTCAGCGGGCAGGATGCCGTCCCCACACAATAGGCTCCTCTCCCTTGCTCCCCGTGTAGCAGCAGGACTCTCAAAGAAGCCGTCAGTATCACACAAAAACCAAATGCCCGGGACCGGAGGGCAAAGTCTCATCTTCCAGAAAGTCCTTGGATTGGTTCATGATCTTCCCTTAGTGTGATGTATTGCTGGGGGTCTCTTCTTATCACTGGCAGTAAATTCCAGGTCTTCTGGGGACGGTCAGTGTCTCTGCTTTCCCAGATGATGGGCTTTCTGAGCCACACCACTGGGCAGATAACATGGCCTGGTTGTCACAATTAGGTGACTGCATTATGTCCATCCATCCATCCATCCATCCGTCCTCCCACCCATTCATCCAAAAAGCACATGCGAAGCAGCTACTCTGTGCCACTCCCTGTACACATGGAGCACAGAGCTGAATGAGAAGCTCCATTCCCTATGCTCACCTGGGAATACAGGGTGGATGAGATGTGTCTCTCTCCTCAAGAAGTACAGTCTTTGGGCAGTCCATGAGCAGACAGCTGCAGAGCAGGGGACAAGTGCCAAGTGTAAACACAACTGACAGGCACCCACTCTGCCTAGTGGGACTGAAGGAAACTCCCAGAAGGGGTTGTGTATGTCTTGCATCTGAGGTCAGAAGCAGACAGGGCCTGGATTCTGTCTGTGTGAGAGCAGGACTGCTCAGGAGACGGGCAGCAATGAATGGACAGGCTCACAAACGAGCATTTGCAGGCTGGGAAAGACCCGCCCAGCCCCCGTGTCCACGGCACCAACAGACAGCGCTCCAGGTGGGTGCCCTGGGACAGAGCTTCCGTGTGGAGCCAGTGAGTCAGCTGCTGGCCAAGGACACTTCGCTGTTTTTCCAGCCTCTGACATCTTGTGCCATTATAAGCAGTGACTTAAGCATCTGGATAGCGGATACAGGGGAATGCAGACAACCAGGGCCGCCGGGGCAGGGCAAGGAGCTGGGAGCCTCGAGGACGGTAAACATTCCCAGTCCGCGTCTCCCCACAGGGGGCTCCGTGAGTGAGTCAAACGGCTTTTGTTCCTTTTGTTTTTGCTCATTCCATCAAGGATTTCACTTGACTCATGATTTCCCAACCAGCTCCTTCTGCAGCTTAAGAAAGCAAGAGTGAATAATTGCTCTGGGTTTTTGCTTCTTGGGGTTCCCCCCCCCTTCATTACAGGAATGTGTAAACACCCGGGGTTTTTGAAGATGGGCTGCCAAACCTCGTGTGCTGGCATCCACGCTGGGGGGAACCAGCCGACCCTTTCGGTGAGGTCTGCCAGTTACCAAGCCGTTGAGGACCTGGCCTGGGAAAGGAGCCAAGGTCATGCTGGAAGTTCTTATCCATCTGTCATGAGCTGAATCATATCCCCCAAAATGCATATGTTGAAGTCCCAACCCCGAGGACCTCAGAATGTGACTGCATTTGGAGAGGGAAATTTGGCCAGACACACACAGAGGAGAGGCCATATGATGACGGCAGAGGTTGCGGTAACCAGGCCATAAGCCCAGGAAGTGTGAAGCCCCCAGGAACTGGAAAAGCCAGGAAATCTCCCCTGGAGCCCCTGGAAGGAGCGTGGACCTGCCCACACCTTGATCTCAGACTTCTGGCCTCTAGACGGGGAGAGAGCAGATTCTGTGGTTTTGAGCACCCCATCCCCCACCCCCACCCACTTTGTAGTCATTTGTTATGGCAGCTACAGGAAACTAATAAAGGGCTGTATAATTTTTTGGGGGGGGTCGGCGGCAGGGGCCGGTGGATATTGAGTAGCTACCTGTCCCCCACCCACTAGATGCCAGTAGCACTGCCGGCCTCACCAATTGTGACCAACATGCCTCCAGACACTGCCAGTGTCCCCCCAGGGCAAAGCCTTCTCTGGTTGGGAACCGTGGGGACAGAGAAGGAAAGCCGCCTGTAAGCACATGGCCCTTTTTCAAGGCCTGGCCCAGCTTGTGTCCTTGGGGACCGGCTAAGCTCCAGTCCTGGGACCCATCCACCCAGACTTTGCCCCAGACAGTCTGCCTCTGCTTTGTGTTCTGTGTAGAGCCCACCTGTTTCAGGACGGCCGTGGGGGTGGGTCTGGATGCCTGGACTGTGGGTTCCCTGAGGACAGACATCCTGTTTCCGGAACCTTCAAAAAGAGCCTGCCCCTCGGGGTTCCGGCCACCTCTGTAGAGTAGATGGGTCATTCCTACTGTGTTGACTCCCTGATTTTTCATGTGGCCTGCCGGACGTGGATACAGACCTCAGGGGACTTGGCACACCACGTCTCGTGCCAGCCTCATATCATTACTCTCCTCCCACTCTTACCTCCTCACAACCCATGCCAACGTGTCTCATAGTGTGGCTAGGGGACCACCTGTATCACAATAGCTCGGGGGTACTTGCAAACTGTGCTGAACCTTGGGCCCCAGCCCAGACACCCCAGTATGTCAGAGAAGTGATCTTGAATCAGCATTTCAACAAGCTCCCCAGGCACCCTTGTGCATAGCCCAAGCACCAACAGACTAAGCTGCTCACATGCCCGACACGTGGCCTTCCTACTCTCTCTGCCCAGCAAATTCCTACTCAACCTTCAAAACCCAGGTGAACTGTCACCTCCTGTGAACCTTAGAGGCTCTGCCAGGCATGCATATTGAATTTTTCCTCTGTGCCCACCTAACACTTTGCTAACAGCTCTCTTAAAGCTCTTACACTCTGGCGTAGGGTCTGTATGTGTGGTTGGAGCGTATAGTGTGTATGTGAGTATGGTTGTGTGTATGTGTGCGTGACACTGTGCGTGCATGTGAGTATGTGTGTGTGTATTGTGAATGTATGTAAGTGCCAGGGTGTCTGTGTGTGCCGTTTCAGTAGAGCTCCAGCTCCACAAGGGCGATGGCCTTCCATGTATCCCTGTGTGCAACTCCAGGGCATGTCTCAGCCTGTGGTGTAGAGAAACGAGGTGTGGGAAGCAGGAGCCAATGGGTGCATTACAATCGAGGGCCTGGTGGGCTGTCCCAGGGCCTGGAAGGGCAGGGCCTGTCCTTCTAGTCTCTATTTCCGGCTAGGGGCAGCTCTACTCTGCATCCAGAGATGGAAGGACAAGGGGAGGAGACTGCTGGGGTTTAGAGCAGCGACCGTCTAACGTCATGATGATGCTTTGAAGGAAAGGCCTGGCACAGGCCAGAGTGAAATCTGGGCACAGCTTCAGGCACATTCACACAGTTTTACACTTTCCATGGCCATGCCAGGGGATGGTGGTGACTGGCTGGTTCTCACCAGCCGGCCTTGAAGGTGCCATGTCTTGGGGAAGGTGCCCATAGTCCAGCTTGCACAAATGCCTGCTGAGTGCCCCAGGGCTCCCCAGGTGTCACAACAGAAAGCTGCCCTGTACTTTGAGGGCAGGCTGGAAGGGCTTCATTGCATCAGCTCTGGAGTGCGGTTGTGCAAAGGATGGTATTTGGGAACCTCTGTCCCAAAGCAAATGGCTTCAGGAATGGCCTCACTATCCCACTCTTGCCCCACCCCTCTGCCCCCACCTGGTCCCCTCAGAAACGGAGCAGGACACCAGCAAGTAAAGGACAAGCATGCCCTGTGCTTGGCCTGCGCCCACACCTCCCAGGTGCTCCACCTGAATGCAGAGCATGATTGCACCTCTGAGAACACGTGCCTGAATGGCTCCTGGAGCCTTTAGGTGGCGGACGGTCCATCCCTTCCAAACGTGTGAGCGACAAGGGCCTGACCATCAGAGAGGTGCTCGTGCCCCATGTTGCTGGCGGTCAGGGA
This sequence comes from Rhinolophus hipposideros, assembly GCF_964194185.1. Classification (NCBI taxonomy): domain Eukaryota; kingdom Metazoa; phylum Chordata; class Mammalia; order Chiroptera; family Rhinolophidae; genus Rhinolophus; species Rhinolophus hipposideros. The sequence continues at coordinate 32,859,191 of NC_138067.1, read as the reverse complement.
GCGGGCAGTGGGCCCGGCCACTGGCCTCCCCGTCTGGGCTGCAGCAATGGGACTTAGGCTCGAGACCCACGCCTGCAGAATCAAAGCCACATTCCCTTGGCGTCCCTATGGGAGCTGTGGGCTGAGAGATGAGGAGGAAAACTGATTTCATCCCTCCCGCCTGCCGGGTACAAACGGTCATGGACTTTTGGGGAAACGTGGGGATGCTTGCGGAATGTCACCGAGGGCCTCCAGATGAACCCCTTCTCTGTGAAGAAGGCACCACAGAGCCCCAGAACGGGGTTGTTGCTGAACCTTCCATGCCCCAGGGATCTGCTGCAGGCTCCTGGCCCTTGACTGCCCAGAGCCGCTTTGCAGACGGCCTGGCTTGGCACGGTCATTCTTGACAGCAGGCCCGCTGGAGGGCTGTCACGTCTGTGCTCTCTGGGACAAGGCCCTCCCAGCTTCAAGTCCAGCTTTGCTTCCTTCGGAGGCCCACGCTGGCTCCGTCCAACGTGACTATACCCCTGCGACGGGCCTTCCTTACAGAAGGTCCTCAGTTATCTCCCCTGCGCCCAACTCTGGTGGCTGCGCTCACTTCCTTCTGTCTTGTTAACAGCAGTGGCAGGAATAGCTCCTCCCATCTCCTGTGCGTCCTACACTTCCGGGCATTTCTAAAACATCCAGTCAACCTCAATCCTCTCCTCCCTGGCCTCCCTGCCTCTCCCGGCAGCCTCGTCTTCCAGCAGTGTCCTGGCAGCTTTGCTCGGAGCCCTTGCCGACACCTCTCAACCTTCCTCAGTGAGGCGGGGCGTGGGACTCAGGTCCCTAACCTGCCTGCCTCACGAGGTATGGATAGGGGCAGACTGGGTCCCTGTTCAGTCACTTATGTGCCAGAGTATGTGCTCCTTGCCACCGCCTCGCCACCTCAGGAGCGGCCTCTGTCACTCCAGTTCCAGGTCTGCAGGTGGAGAGCTTGTGCAGGGTCGTGGCAGGACATGGTGGAGACATCAGTCCCCATGTCAGGAGGATGCCTGGAGACCTGGTGCCACCTCTCCTGCCCTCGGGGCTTGGGCACGTACCTGCCATGAACTTCAGTCTGCCAGTGTGTAACAGAGAGAAATCACCATCATAGCAGGACTGTCCCTTTTGAGGCCATGTCCCTGTCCTCACCTGGCCCTGGTGGTGGTGTCTGGGCCCATTCTCCTGAGCCTCTCAGGTTCCAGATAAATAATCTATTCATAAAGCAACGAAAGCCTTTTAACCCACGCCACTGCCCGGTGAATGAATGAAGGTTCACTAGTCGAGCATGGGAGCTAACATGTGGTATGCAGACGTGTGTGTGAGCAGATGAGCATGTGTGAGACATGTGTGAGCAGACGTGCCTGCGAGCGCATATATGACTTGTGCATGAGGGGAAGGATTTGGGTGAGCTGTGTACAGGTGTGTGCATGAGCAGATGTGTGTGAGAGGTGCAGACATGCACGTGAGCAGCTGCTCCAGGTCCTCTAGGAGGCCGGTGCAGGCCTGGGTCTGTAGGAGGAGAGGATTTGCACCACCCCCTGGGTGGATCTCTGGTACATCTCTCACTGCCACGCCACTGAGAGAGGGTTGGCAGCTGTACCTGGGACACACTGAGGGTCCCTGGGGAAAACTGGGAAGGAGCCCAGGACGGGAGAACATGGCGGTGGGGGTGGGGTAAGTGGGGAGGCTTTTCACATCACAAGTATCTTCTCTTTGCAATAGCCTCCGAACCAGCTAGAGGGAGCCACATGGCTACAGAGAACAGCTGGATGATGTGCCCCATCTCCCAAATGTCCCCAAGTCATGTCCCCACCAAGAGGGGCTCACTGCCTCCTCCTTGTGGCTCTGGACTCTCTAGAGACCCTCTGCGCTGCCCACGTTTCACGTGCCCCAGTCTCAGCTTTGAAAATGCTTCTCCATGTTTCTGGTGGCGGCATCGACATCCCCACGGACCCCAAGCCCCAGCTCCGAGCTGTTTATCACTACATTTGCCTTTCAGTCCTGGCACATGGCAGCATGTAGAGAGTGCTGAGGTTGAGTGGTTGGCGCGCGCACGACAGCTGACCTACGGAAGGAACTCAGAACTCTCACCCCGGCCACTGCTGGCTGCTGGCTATACCTTCCTTCCCCTCCCTGTCCCTGTCTACCCCTAGTCGGTCCTTCCTCCCCTTCTCCTGCTCCCTCATCATTACATGGTCATTAGAAGAATGACTTGAATCTATCCTAATATTCCTCAAGAGAGTCATTTCTAAATGACAGGAATAGCCATGATGGGGAACAGATTACCTGCAACACCTCCCGCAGCAGATTGGGACAGGCTGGGGTAGACCACGCACTGAGAATCACCTCTTACACCATCACAGGGAGCCAGCATCACCACTGAGGGCTGGCAGAGCATGGCTCCAGTGCATGGGGGGCAGACGGCTCGAAGGAGGGGGCAGAAGACCCTGCTGCTCCAGGACAAGCGCCTCTTCCCAGCCTGTCCACCTGAACTGTCTTTTCTACACCAGGGCAACCTAATATCTCCCTGCTGGCAACCTGAATCCTGGAATACACAAAGGTGGGAGCACCCTGGACCTCCAAAGGGCCATTGAGAACATGTGGAAATTCACAAGCAAACCCAACTCTGATACCAGCCATTACATTGTGCATTCCAAGTTTTATCTAAAGGCAAAGCAGCCTATCAAAAAATCCCGAAGTTCCCTGGAAGCCCCTCCCCCCATTATTATTACAAGTCAGTGTTAAAAACGTAAAGAATCTTCTTTCTTTTCTTCTTTTTCCCACATAAGGGGAAAAAATGAAATCAACTTAACCACTTTTCAATTTTTTCCTGGCCTACCCCACCAACTCATAATTCTGGATTGTAAAATAAACAAATATCAGGAGGACCTGTAGAAAAATCCCCTAGAGTGTAGAGTGCCCGATGGTAGAGTCTTGAGCCTGGACCCAATTCCTCACTCCTGCACCAGAACAGACATGTCTAATCCACCACGGAGCATGGACCCAGCACTGTAGGCAGCCATTACCAATCAATCTTAGCCGACTTGCAAGATGAAACCTGTCACACATTCCTCATTTGATCCCAATGAACGAAATGCAGAAAAGGGAAAAGCCCATTGAGGCTGGACCTGCGCCCAGCAGAGGGTGATATCCCCAGAAAGAGTGGTTCCGGGGGCTATGGAAGAATAAGAACAGGAATCTTCAGCTGCTTATTTTTTTTATTCAATGATTCTGCTACATAGTATTATACTTTCCTCAACAAAGGACAATGGACTTTTGGAGGCTCTGGTGAGTGAGAAACAGTGAAGACTACTCCCTTGGTCATGGCTGTGCCCCCTAATTCTGCCCCCTCTTCCTCGAGAAGATTGGGATTCAGTGGTCCTAAGGGGACCAATAGGAAAATAGTGACTTCATTCAATTGCCCTTTGGTCCTGATGATTCTGATATGTGCTTTTTAAAGAGTTTAAGCGGCAAGTTGCAAACCCCAGTCTCCAACTCCAAGAGACCTGAAAGGAGACCTTGAGCTGCCTGAAATGAGCTTAGACAAACCAGCGTCTCTTCACGGTCTGCCCCTCCTCTTGGGATGCCCTCCTTCTGCCCACCCCGTTCCCTGTGAATGTCACTCATGTGGCTCTCCATTCCTCCACAGGGACATAAGGGCAAATTCCTCTCTCCCTTCTCAGTCAGAATCTGCCTTCTCTTCTATTCCCTACCATCCAGTTCAACAAATATTGATGGAGCAGTGGTTACGTCTCTCAGTCTGAGTGGGTGCTGCTGGGCATACGGACACAAATGGGCTGAAATCCCTCCCGCCCCGGAACTCACAGCCTGATGTGGGCCACAGAGAGGCAAACAGATGAAAATTAGAAGATGGCTTCATTCAAAATTTCCAAAACCTGGAAGATGGCCTTCAGTAGGTGAGTGGATAAATAAACTGTGGTCCATCCAGACCATGAAATATTATTTGCACTAAAAAGCAATAAATAAACCAAGTCATGAAAAGACATGGAAAAACCTTAAAGGCATATTGCTAAGTGAAAGGAGTCAATCTGAGAAGGCTACACACTGCATGATTCCATCTCTATGACCTTCTGGAAAAGGCAACACTATAGAGACAGTAGAAAGATCAGTGGTTTCCGGGGCTTGGGGCGAGAAGGAGGGGTGAATACACGGAGCACGGAGGATTCTTCGGGCAGTGAAACTGCTCTGTGTAACACTATAATGGAGGATTCATGTCATTACACATTTGTCCAAACCCTTAGAATGAACACCAAGAGTGGGCCCTAATGTAGACTACGGACTCTAGTAATAATGCATCAATACTAGCTCATTGATTGTAACAAGTGCACTCACACTAATACAAGATTTTAATCATAGAGGAAACAGGATGGGAGAGTGGCGAAGGGGAAAGCAGAGTACATCGTAACTCTCTGTATTTCCTACTCAATTTTCTAGAAAGTTAAAACTGCTCTAAAAAAAAAGAAAGTCTAGTAAGTAAGGAGGAAAATGAAGGGATGGTGGCTTGTGCCACAGTCCACTAATCTCGTAAGACCTAATGGGAAATAAAGGTTTGATGTTTTTTTCTTCTTTTTAGATATCGAGTTCATTTGAAATGTTGATCTTCAAAATGCTACCTCAGGAGGCAGAGATTAAAGACAAGACAGAGCGTCCTCTGGAGGTCCTGTCTCTCTTTTACTGAAAATCCCTTGATACAGATAAAGGGAAGATAGCGTTGGAGTCCAACAGGGCTGGTTTCAAACCCAGCTCTGCAGTCTGGTCTGAGGTAAACAGATTTTACTCTTGGAAGAACTAGGAGACACAGAGGCTCCAACTCAAACCCTAGGGTAGGGAGGGGACATCCAGGAGGGGAGAAGGCTGGGACGGCCGGAGTGTGCTGATGCTCCTTGTTCTGGGCTCCAGCGTGTGCTTGGGAGGTGGGGATGGACAATCACACGGGGGTGTCTGTGAAAAAGGAGGGAACTGGGGTTACCAGGCCCTGCCCTGACGCTGCCACTCTTTACAGGAGACCACCCAAAGAAATAAGCCATTAAAAATGGAAAGAAATGGAGGCTCACCCTCCAAATTCTACAGACAGGAAGGGGGAGCATAGAGACAGGAAGGAACTGAGGAGCGACTCCCGGGACTCAAACATGACAAGGCAGGACCGGCGACCTCATTTGTGGAGTAGAATGAACATCTGGGGCCTCTTGCCAGTAATTATTAGGAATTCCAAGATGGCGCAGCAGAACATTACACCAGGCTCGGGGCCCATGTCAGGAAGCCCATGTCCTTGGGGACCTGAGGCCTTGGGTGATGTTTCTTTCCTTTCCCAGAGCTCTGGGCACAGGGCAGGTGTTTTCTCAGATGTACGCTTATGGGTGCCAGGAAGGAGGAGAGAGAAAGGGACAGCGTGAGGCCTTAACTCAGACTTTCCCCCATCAGCCATGTTGTAAACCCCTCACTTACTTCCCAGAGCCCAGGAAAAGTGCAGGGGGGAAAGTATCACAACTTTTGCCCAAATTCCTGTTTGTTGTTTTTTTTGTTGTTTTCTTTTTTTACCTTCTTTGTGAGTCAGGCCGGGATAAATCTGCACTCCGTCCAGACTGTCCTAGCCTTTATCTGATTGGAACGAAGCTTTGCTGACAGCCATGTGGGGTTTGGGAGGGCTTCAGGACACAGAGAGATAAACACCAGTGATAACTTGACTGCACGTTCCATTGGGAAGAGGGCTGCACCCCCTCCCTAGGAAAACAACTGCTAACTAACGCACCCTGGCCATCTGTGAGAGGCGCTTTAGTCCAACCTCCCCAAGACAGTGAGGGCCCCTTGGAGGCTGTTACACCCCAAAAGAGAAGGCCCCAGGCAGCCCTCTGGAACCTTGGTGGGGGACCCAGAGCTGAGCCCTTCCTCAGCTTGCCTCCTTTGCACCGCTGAAGAGGCCTCCCTGCCCCCAAGTAATGCTGTTCCTCAGCTCCTGGGAAGCCTGGTTCTGTGGGATGTTAAACCCCAGCCCATCTTTAATATTTAAATTGATTGCTCTTAAATCCTGTGGCTCACTTGAGAGGGAAGCTGAGATCATTTTCATCTGAATGCTAACCTCTCCTCAGGGGCCTTATTAGAAATCTATAATGATCTCAGAAGGTCACAAAGGTCCCCTTACATCACTGACCCCTTGGGTAGGTGTCCTGGAGAACCAGCAGCCTTTTTGGTCCACAGCCTGTTTTCCTCTGGGTTCAGAAGGACACAGCCCCTCACACGAACCAGCCCCCACCAAAGCCAGTGAGCTCACTCAGATAGGAAAAAAGATAATTTCATATTTCAAAAAAGCACTTAAACAGCAAAAGTTCCTGTGGATACCACATGTGGAAAACCCACTTACAAACGGGCCAAATCCCCAAACCGAGGCTCAAAATTGCAGAGTTCCCATGATGCTGGTTGGGGCGAGGCAAGAGAACAGGGTGAAAAGGCAGAAGGTCCATTAACATGCAGACCACGCCAGACACTCACTGGCTCCCCTTCCACCTCCCCATCGGGGACAGTCCCTAGCACTGACAGGCCAAACGGTTCCCCCAAGGCTGTTTCGTCTCTGAGCATCTCAGCATATCCAGACTGGGGCCACCTCTGCAGGTCACTTTCCCCTCAAGAGGAGGTGGGCCAATCAAAGGCTCCTGTTTGGGCTCCTATTTCATGCCACTGCCAGGTGGAATTCTTTAAAGCTTAATCAAACTCTCTCATCAAAACCAAACTCTTTCAAGTCACCTGTCCCTGGGGAGACTAACTGCTGCTCATTTGGATGCCTGTGTGCACGAGCCCTTCCCTCCTGAGGAAATCTCCAGAACAAGGCATTTAATGTCTCTCCACCACGGCGCAGGGCTCCTCCAAGGTGGCTGTCACTGAGTTTCCAAAAGGAACTCCTGGGATAGCCCATGGCCCACATCAGGAACAGAGTGCAAGGCCCAGGCTCTGAGGGGACCAGGCCAGTCTCGCCTCATGCTGGGCTGCAGGCAGGGAAGAAAAGGGATTTAACAGACCTTTGACCTTGGTGGGGTCACCTGACAAGAAGGTCAGGGCTTTTCTCCCAAGCCACACGATGAAAATAGAACCACTTCCAGGTTTCAGCTGGAAGTGTAAAGACAGTTCTGCTGTCCTCTTCTCCCTGATGTCTCAGTGGAAAAACAGCAAGTGGGACCAGAACCCAAAATTCCAATTCCACTGTGAATAAAATTTAGAAACACCCAGAACTTGGAAACACAAGACACGAGGACCCTGTTCCAAATGGAGGGCAGAGTGGGTTAGGAAGTGGAGAAAGGGTCTGCGCAGGGTTCCCCAAAGTAGAGTGTGCCCCATGAGAAGAGCCAAGCACCCCATTGATCCTCTCAACGACCTACAGGGGGCAGCAGTTCTGAGACGTGTGGGTGGCTGAATGGTCACTGGACGCCTTGGGCACACAGAGTAGCAAGAAGAAACACGCAGATGCCATTGTTGCAGGAAGCAGTGTGTAGGCGAGGTGGGGGCAGGAGAGACTACAGCTCCATCACACATGTGCATATGCTCGCACTCGTGTGCACCCACCACACACGCTCACAGACGCTCATGTACACCACACTCACACACGCACATACTCATGCTATCCCAAGCACAAACTGCATCAAAAGGAGCCCACCCTGGACTCAGGAGAGCACCCACCAGCCCAGGGCCCGTCCGGGCTGCCCCCACTGCATCCCGCAGCTCATGGAGGAAGAGCTCCTTTCATTCAGACAACTGAGCTCAGTCGGGCCCAGCAGCATGTGGGAGCCACGCCAGACGCCCACAGGCACGTGCTGGCGGACGGCGCATCTGCCAGCGGACTCATCTGTTGAGCTGCTGTCCCGTGGACACCCTCCACGTCTAGTCCTGCTGGACACGTGGCCTCACCTAACCTCACGGCTTATCACAGGATGGAAAACAAAGGGCCTCCAACTGCTTCCTGTTTCCTTTCCCTCCAATCACTGCTAATCACTTCTCTCACTGCATGTCCAAGGAGCAGGACAGCTCCTGCCAGAGGGTCATGTGCTTCAGAAGTGATTTATTCCTGACGTCTTACAGGACGGTGGTTTCGGGTAAACTCGGGACTCAAGGCAAACACACTGCTCAGTCCAGGCCTTCAGCAGAGTCTCTCAAGTATTTCTTCTTGAGGAAAAATATTGGAAAACTGGTGAAAATATTTACATTGATTTTTATCTCTTTATCTTGGTTCGGCTTTTTATTTTCCTTTTGGTCGATTCGTTTTAGTGAGATGCAAAATAAATCCGTTTATATTTGAAGTCTCAGAAAAGACTGCAATCCTCAGAGAAATGATTGGTGAAGTGCTGTTTGTTGAACACAGACTGTAGATAGTTCAGCTGTCACCTTGACGAGGACAGCCACCGTGAGGACGGCTCTCCCTCACCAGTCTGTGTACCAATCTGTCCTGAGACGTGAGCTCCAACCCCAACTTCCCAGTACACCAGGACCCACGGCCAAACTTTCATGTCTTGCACTAAAAATAAAGCCCATTTATGATATCTGACCCCGCCAAGCCTCCCGAGGGCTGTGTAAAAATTGCTTTCCGGATCAATCCCAACTATTAAAACAATTCATAGTAAAATAAAAAGTCTGAAAGTAAATACACTAGAACACGAATAAAAGTTGTCTTTGGGTGTCTTCTTGCTCTTTATATCTGCTATTCTGAGATTTCTAAATTTTTTAATGAGAATGTGTTACCAAAAACAGAAGTTACAGGTTTAGAAAGTTCAGGGTCAACCTCCCAAATCTGCTGCAAAAATGTCTTCTCTCAGAGGTCACTTCTCTACTTGAACCAACTCCTAGCAGAGTAAGAATCAAATGGTTGCTGAGCCCCACCCACCCCAGGGATCCCGTGAGGCAGGCACTGTGAGCCCCATTATCACAAGGAACACGAAGGCTAAAGGTGGCCAGGAGGCCCCAGGCGGCTCCTACGCCTGCTGTCCCCGGCTACAGAGGGACGTGCCACCAGCCCAGGACTGCTGGGGCCACCTGAGCTGGAGAGGCAGGAAGGATCCACCCCAGAGACCCTGCGAGGAACCAGCCCTACCAACACCTTGAATTGAGACCTCCAAAACTTCGAGAGAAGTTCATGGGCCTTTGTTAGGGCAGCCCCAGGATACTAACACACTCTCAGTCTATATTGGTCTCGTGATTACGGGGTTAGGGTCCCTGAGAGATGACAATCTAGAGTGAGGAAGGGAACCAGAGTGGGATATTGGGACCTGGGTCAGCCACCAGGGCCAGGAACATGGAAGACATCCGAAGAGTGGGGAGAGCCCAGAGATCAGGCCCAGCTCTGAGGCCACAGATGCCTCGCTCCCTGTTTCCCTCCACAGATGTGCACATAACTCCAGCTGTGTGTCAGGCATGGTCCCAGGCCCTGGGGGTGAACGAGACAAGCCTGGCTTCCACCTCTACGGATCCTCAGGGTCAGCAAGTGGGTTTCAGAAACACCTATAACAAGCTCTTGCTGCCATCCTCTAACCGTAATTACAGTGTGGGGGCTCCAGAGAGGAGGAAGGCGAGGGCATTCCTGGGCGGTGGTGGGGAGAGAATTCCTTTCCCGAGTTTTCTGTGGAGGACTGGAATTTCAACTTGCAACCCTGCAGTGTAATTATTTTCCAAATATCCTTTGCTTTGAAATCCACACTTGTGAACTCTCAGGTGAAGTGAGTTAGGGATGGGCCATAAGAATGTGAAGTGACCAATGGGCAAAAGAAAGAGAAGTAAACAAGAAGGAAACACAGGGACAAAGCAAGGCTCTGAGAGCATTCCCCATGGAGGGCACACAGTGGGCACTTAGGGCCTGACGGGGTGGCTTGAACAACAGCAATCTATTCTCCCACAGTTCTGGAGGCTAGAAACTCAAGGTCAAGGAGTTGGCAAAACTGGTTACGTTCCGGAGATTCTGAGGGAAAAACCATTCCTCGTGTCTCCCAGTGTCTGGTGGCTCCCGGCAATCCTTGGTTGATGAACACATCACCCCAACCTCTGCCTCTCTGTCACACAGCCTCTCTCTGGTATCTCTTCTCCTCGTTTTATAAGGACCCCACCCTAATGATCTAATCTTAACTTGATCACACCTGCAAAGCCCCTATTTCCAAACAAGTCACATAGATAGGCACAGGGGCATTAGGACTGAGCATGTCCTTTGGGAGACATACGTAGTTCAACCCACAACAACAGTCCAAAAAGAGTCAGGTCTTTGAAGAGGTGGAATATGTTTAGACCACACACACACACTCCCCTCCCCCCCACAGGATGTGTGACCAGGGATACAAGCCTCATAGGACTGTTACAACACTGCAGCCTGGCCGCCCTATTATCGGGCTCTGGAGAGAGAATCTCCTGTGTGTGGAGGCCACCAGGTCCAGCAGCCAGAGCGCAGCAGACTTTCCAGGAAGAACACAGCTGCTCATTCTTTACCCGTGTACACTTATCTCCCCTCCAAAAGGCCAACATGCCACTCCCAGCTGGTCTCTGACCTATCCCTGCCCACTGATTCCCTTCTTTCCTTGAAAAGGGGCCCCTTTATCTAAGCCCTCCTGGAAGTGCTGTAGGCTGTAGGAGATTTTAGGATAAGGGTAAAGAATGTGTCTCCAGTTTAGCCCTCGGGAAATCTGAATAGAGAAACTGCAGGCATTCAGTGGGAGTTCAGCCAGCACTGGGAAATCAGAAGCAAAGACTCACCAGGGTGCCATCAAAGGTGATTTTAAAAATATTGAAGGAAACTTGAAGTCTGGGCAAGGGGCCTGAGGAAGCGAGCGGGTAGACACCAGGGAGTGGGGGTGAAGCTGAGAGTCGGGGCTCCTGTGTGGATGCCAAGGCCCCAGGAGAGGGGATGGGTGGGGACCAGCAAGGGGGCCTGAGGGTGGGGGTGGGGGAGACAGCAGGGGGCCTCCCCTCCCAGAGTGAGCACATACCTGTCCCTGCTCAGCTCCTGAGAGACCAGTGCCAAAGCAAGAGACATGCAGGGGGATTCCTGAAAAAGGAGCATGGGCCCTGGTCCACACATGTGCACACACACACACACACACACGCACACCCATGCCAGTCACACTCATGCAGAGCCACACACACACCTTCTCAGACACTCTCCCACACACAGACACCACAGTGACCACTCACCCCTGCTCACAAACTCACTCACACACACGCACATCCTCACACTCACTTACACAGACGCTCTTCTCCATCTTCTCCCCACCCCATCCCATCATTATGATTTTTCCATATAACACTGCACATTTTTTCTGAAATGCCCTTTTTTTCCACTCTACAGCATGGCTGCCGACCAAGTTGCGATCCTGTAACCAGATGCACTTTGGGAACGGCCCGTGGACTGTGGGGTGGGCTGGCAGCACTGGGACCTTTGCCCCCCAACTCCCTGCCCCAGCCCATCACTCAGCTCCTGCCAGGCACCTCTGCACTCTTTCCTCTGCTCCGCAGCACGTGGGAAACACAGCAGGCCCTTTTCAGGTAATGACTGCCCTGTCCCCAGCCTCTGAGCTCCAGCAGTCAGCAGACTGACATCCTGCCTGGACCCCCAAGATCAGCGGGCAGGTCACTGCTGAGTGCATGAGTGAAGGAGGGTGCCCCAGGGGGCGTCGATCCTCCCTTTGTGTCAGGCCTGGGGAAGCACTCTCCAGGAGGCTCCCCCCTCTATTTGAAAGACTGAGGCTTGGCCAGGTGAGACACCTGCCATAACCCACAGCTGACCTCATTGTCCCCATTTCACCCCAAGCCTTGGGGCACCTAGCACCTCAGGGCTCCCCTTCCCACCCAAGTTTGGGAGAAGAGGGAAAGGCAGACAATAGGAGAATGCAGGATAAACCCAGGAGGAAGGGAGCGATGACATGGCTGCCCTGCCATCGCCCAGGAGGTCACCACCCTGCACGGCCTGCCCAGGTGGTGCTGCAAAGACCTGACCGCAGAACCCTGGTTCCAGGTCTCAGCTCAGCCCCTCTGGCTGTGTGACCGCATCCAGCCCTTCAACCTCTCTGACCCTGTCTCCTCACTGCTAACACAGCTGCTGTTTTCCCCGTCGGACAAGGTCAGGACTATACGAACGGAGGAGGTCAGGACGAGAAGTGCCTCGTCCAGGCCAGGGACAGGGTGCACAGACATGCTAATGTCCTCGAGGCAGGCGCTCAGCGAGTGACACACGAGACCTGATTCACACCGTATCTGTGCTGGTGGCAACATTAAAAAGGGAAGAAACGACTCACCACTGTGGAGTCACACGGTCCCCATGTCCAGATTCCGTCCATGTGGTTTGCTAATACTGGGCCTTGATGCTGCAATCGCAGGGTCAGGAAAGAACAGCCCACGTCGTTGGGGACAGACGGCCCAGCCCAGGTGCACAGGGTAGCATTGCAGGGCCATCACTTCACCATGTGGTCTGTGTGTGGAGAGAGCTTTGTCCTTCAGCCTCCTCCTCAGGGTCCCGAGGATGTGCCTCTTGTTCTCCAGAAGGAACTCAGCTCCCTTCTGACACCTGCGTGGGGAAGCAGCAGCTTCTTTAGTTTTATTTGATTTAGTTTCAAACATCGAAAAATAAACAGCAGTCTTGCTATCTGACAGAAAATAATCTACATTACAAATGATCAAGGAAATAGTGAGAACAATAAAAATGCCCAAACCATCATCCATCTGTCACTCCAGGATTGACTGAATGATTCATTCATTCATTCAACAAACATTCATTGGGCCCTGTGTATGGGGCTGTGTGGAGCTCCAGGTTGTGTCACAAGACTGAAGAGCTTCCCAGTCATGCAGCCAGCATTCCAGGGGTGGGGGGGGGGAAGCAGACACCTGAGAAGGTCAGAAAAAGAATAGAACCGGCACAGAGTGGGAGAAGTGCGGAGAATGGAGGAAACGTGGGATTGGAAGCAAATCTTTTCTAGTCGTTTCCCAGAGTACTGTTCACTTATTCACTCAGAAAACACGTACTGTCTTCCCTGCACCAGGTGCCACTCTGGGCACCACGGAGTAGCACTGTACCCACGTCTACCTCATTCTTTAAATTCTTGACTCAGTACTGTGTTGGGAGATTGTCTTCATGTTCCTGACCGATTTCTAACTGTCGTCTTTGGGGCTGCATAATATTCAGTGAGCCCCACCCCCACTGGTGAACACTGACGGTGTCCGCATCCTTCCCTATTATAAAGACCACTGTTGTGAACATCTTTGTGCTTTTAAGGTTTTGACCTGTGTGTGTGAGGCTTTATGCAGCTGGTTTCAACCCTCCTTCACTAATTAATACTATGATTACCTCAGGCGTGACACGGAATGTCAGGTGCCATAGAGCACCTGGTGCTTCACAAAAGAAGCCTTTCATACAGGCTGCAGGCCTTTACCGTGTTTCCCCGAAAATAAGACCTAGCCAGACCATCAGCTCTAACGTGTCTTTTGGAGCAAAAATTAATATAAGATCCGGTCTTATTTTACTATAAAATTAGGTCTTATCTACCATAACGTAAGACCGGGTCTTATATTAATTTTTGCTCCAAAAGACACATTAGAGCTGATGGTCTGGCTAGGTCTTATTTTCAGGGAAACACGGTAGTAGGCCAGGCATCAATTTAGAGACTTTGCAACCTTATGAAAGAAAACGGAGGAGAAATAGAATAGAAAATATTGCCGTGTGTCACACAAAATAGGGATTAGTATCACATGAGATTGTATTTTATTTGTGGATGTGACGGTGTACGTCTTTAGGATCAAGATGAAAACTGTGTTCCTTGCTGTGGATCTCAGTCAAAAAAGTTTGAAAGCGTGACATAGTGTGTTAAAGGTGACAACCCCACCCCACAAAGAAAGAGATATATGCCCATGCCCCAGAACCTGTGAGTATGACCTTATTTGGAAAAAGAGCCTTTGCAGGTTTGATTAAAAGTAAAGGATATTGAGCTGAGGTCATCCTGGCATAGGGTAGGCCCCAAATTCAATGTCCTGAGAAGAGAAAGGAGAAAGGACACACGGAAGCCGAGATTGAAGTGATGCAGCTATAAGCCAACGAATACCTGCAGCCACTAGAAGGTGGGAGACAGGCAAGGAATGCACTCCCCCACAGAATCCCAGGAAGAACAAATTCTACCGAGACCTTGACTTCAGACTCATGGCCTCCAGAACGATGAGAGAATAAATATCCCTTGTTTTAAGCCCCCAGTTTATGGTCAGCCACTCGGGCTCTAGCTGGTCCCAGCTGGGACATGTTGGATACATAGCAGGCTGGACAGTGGTTGCCACCTGGAGCAGAGGGCAGGGCAAGGTCCCTTCTGTGCCATAGCCTGGAGGGAGCATGCAGAAGGCTTTCCTTCTTTCCAGAGACTGCCACATTCTGGCTGTTCTGCAAAACCCTGTACTCTGGCCCTACAGAGTTATTTTGCCCTACAGGGTTATCTCAGGGGATATTTTGCAATCCCCTGAGAGCAAAATATCCAAGTGACCAGTGAGGCCTTCGCTGGACTGCAAAGGAGAAGCAGCAGCAGAGCCTAACAGCCTGCAGAGAGCATTTTACTAGTGACAAAGCATTTTCTCTTACATCATCTCACTTGAGCCCTCACAACTGTGGAAAGCTGGTTTCATAGATTTGGGGATGAGGAAACCAAAGCCAGGAACAGACGGTGTCATGCGGGGTCTCTGGTCTCGCTCCCCGCACAAGAACGCAGGATATGGTGAGGCCAAAAAGGAACAACCACGGAGCCATGGATAGGGGAGTCATACCACTATATTCTCGCCGGCAGCTGGGTTGGAGACACAGGAGGCAGGAGCCACATGATCCTCAATTCACAGTCTGCTTCTCTGCCAACCAACCAACCTCCTAGCGTAGCCACGGCAGTTATATTATTGGCTAATGGCTAACCGGTAACAGCTGATGGCCACCCAGCCACAGGGATGGAAATCTGATTACAGCTGATGGCCATCTAATAACCGAGCCAGCACCTTTCCATGTGAGGCCGAGAGCCTGGAAATTGCTCTCTGGGACTCTGTCCCCACAGACGGTATCCAATGGCAGAGCCAAACCTGGCCTGTCCAGTGCACTTCAGTGGGACAAGAAAATGGCCAGCATTGTTCTCTGGCAGTGGGAAGTCTGGGATTCACTACACTCCCCATTATGAATCTCAGCAGAGCTGAGACCTTCCATTTCCATTTACAAGCAATGCTTCAGGTTTCGCACATGGTAGGAGTGACATCTGGCCCATGTAACAGGCACTTTCCTGGTGTCACTGAAGGGTGCACCATCAGAGGGAGCCACGGAGTTCCTGGTTACAGGATCCCAACAGTGGATTCCAGGTGTGAATGAGAGCCAATATGAGACCATCACTCTTGCTGAGAACAAATCAAAAACTCTATAGGGCATGAAACTGTCTATTGGAAGGTATCAGGAGTGGCAATGAACAGGAAGAAGACTTTGGAGAGGGGCGGACCAGAAGGGTGGGCTAATTCATGCAGCTCCTTTTCTTCTGGGGGAATCTACCAATTGTAGGCACTGGCAGGAGGCTGAGAATCCCTGTGGCTTTGTACCCACTTGGTACAAAGCTTGGGGATGGAGAATCAGTGGACCTCTTGGTGGAGACTTAGGAAGCTTCATGGATATAGCAATTTTTCTCCCTGGGTCATGTGGTGAGTTCTGGGTTTATATGGAAATGGGACATCCTAGAGAAGTAGAGTCACAGCAAAATTTATACTTCAGGACCCACCAAAGAGGTGGGGTGGTAGGTGTCAAAAAGAACACATCAGGCTATTAACTAAAAACCTTAAAGGACCAGAGAGCAGATAAAAGGAGATGGAGCTTGCCAGGGCTTCAACCTGCTTGACTCAGCCGAGTACCTGGATGGATTCAGATCATCTCAGCAGAAAAATCAGTCAATCAACTAGCATAGTCAGCTTTACTTACGAAATAAGAAAATAAAGGCTTATTTCTCTTAAAAAAAAATCATCCCAGCAGAGGGAAGGGTAGAACCTCTTAGAGAAATATAACATCAATGAGAGCCTCTATAATGTATTTTATTCACAATGTCTAACATTCAATAAAAAATTACTTTTCATTACAAAAGACAGGACCACATGACCAAATGCCAAGAGAAAACACAGATATTAGAAACAGACCCAGAAGTGAACCAGATATCAGATTTAGAAAGCAAAGATTTTAACTATAACCTTGCTGAATAAGTTCAAGAAAACAGAGGGAAAGATGGAGAAATTCGTTAGAGGGCATTCTAGAACTGAAGAAAAAATACAATATCAGAAAAGGAAGAACACATTAGACAATGCAGAAGACAGAGGCGGTAAACTGGAATAGAACATAATCAACCGAAGTTAGAGGAAAAAACTAATGAAAAATATAGAAAAAAATCTTGGAGATGAATGGGACATGGGTACAAAAAGGTTAACATGCAGTAAATGGAGATAAAGAACAAAAAAGAAGCAATATTTGAAAAGATAATGAAAGAAGTCAACCCTCCAAAACCCACAAAATCAGAAGCATGATAAATACAAAGAAAGCCACTTCTAGGCAAACCATATTAAGATTTCTTAAAACCAAACACAAAATCTTAGAAGAAGCCTGAAAAAAAGACTTATTACCTTTAAAGAAGCAGCAGTGAGACTGACAGCCAGCTTCTCAATAGAAAGGATGGAAGTGCAGAGGCAATAAAATAACGACTTGTAAATGCTGAAAGACAGTATTCACCAACCTAGAATTCTGTGCCTACTTAAATTATCCTTCAAAAATGAAGGTGAAATATAGATATGTTCAGGCAAGTAAAAGCTGAAACTCTTTTGCCAGAAAACCTGCACCAAAGAAATACTAAAGAGAGTTCTTCAGACACAAGGAAAATGACCCCAAAGAAAAACATGCAATTGTAAGAAGAAGTAGAAAGCAACAGAAAGAGTAAATATATGGATAAACACAAATGAATATTTCCTGGATATTGGCCACACAAAGCAATGGTAAAATAAAATGTGGGATTTAAAATATATGGAGAATTAAAATGCATGACCACAAAAACAAAAAAGCAGTAGGGTTTAAAGAGAGTTAAGTTATTCTAAGTTTATAGTACAACGGAGTGGCAAAGGTAATAATTTGTATTAGACTGTAATAAATAAATGTGCCTGTTTTAATCTCTGGGGTAACCATTAAAAGACTTGTAAAAGTTAATAGATGGAAATGATGGAATAATAAAAAAAATTTAATAATCAAAAAAAGGCAAGACATGGGGAAAAGGGAAACATAAAAGAGATGAGTCAAATAGAAAAAAAATATGATAGCTATAAATCCAAATAGTTCACTAATTCATTAAATGCAAACAGATTACTGCAAATGAATGACTAAGATTATTGGAGACTAGGTGAAAATATAAACACCAAAACCCATCTTTATGCTGATTATAATAAACACACCTTCATTATAAAGCAGAATGTTTGAAAAATAAAAATATGGAATTAAAAAAATCACTCAAACAATAACCAAAAAAAAGCTGGTGTAGGTACACTAATATTATACAAATGAAGCTTTAATGAAGGAAGCATTACCAGTGACACAGAGGGACATTTCCTCATGATAAAATAGTTAATCTGCCAGAAAAACATTGGAATCCTAAGTTTGCATTTATTCAACGAAATGTCAACAGAATTAGAAGAGGTAGAGAAACCTACAATCATAGTGGAGGATGTTAACAACACACATCTCTTTCAGGATACCAGGAGTGAGCCTGGTTCCTTCATGGGGCGACTCTAATATCCAAAAAGGCTAAGCAAAGAGCTAACCTAGCCTTCACAGAGAGCATCCTCTCTGTCTGAAATCTTTGCTATGAGTCAAATGTGGATGGGCCATCACGGAGAAAGCTCTGGGCATGCTCTTGTCAAGAGGTGATCAATGAATCCTTTCTGAGGGAACACAGCCTCTTTATGGAGTAGGTTAGTTTGGAGTGGACACACATCCCCTTGTATTTAATTCCTGTGCCCAAATTCATTACCCTTTTCATTTAAAAGTCACCTCAATAATTCAAGAGATTACTCACTTCAAGGTATAAACAGTTCCCTATTAGAAAGAGGTGGGGGTAGGTGTTAGGGCTTCCTGGAAGCCAAGATAATAGTGGCCGCCTAAACCTGAATCTTCCCAAACATCCTCTAAATATCATGAAGAGAAACAAGAGCAACACCACACATCTCTGCAGGGTGCCTTTCCCCTTTCCCCCAGAATTGTCTTTCTCAGACTGTGCCTCAAAATTCCATGCCTTCAGCAAATCTAAATGACAAAGAATACTGAAAAATTTAAATTACCTGTAGATAGAAAAATAAACACTAATTTCGGACCCAAACTGAGAATCATACCCCTAGACCAACGAGCCAATAAACACTAATTTCAAATAGAGCTATTTCTTGAGCTCCTCCTACAGAAAACTGGGTGAGAGTAGAAAGAGTATGAAACAGTTGCATGGAAAACAGAAGTAGAGACTGAGCTAAGAGCACTCCCAGAAAGAGAAAAAAATCCATCACAAATGTGAAGATACCAGGGAAAAAAAGCTTTGAAAAATCAAAGCACTACAGGAAAGGCTCTCAGAAGTGCACATGAGATTTGAGGCGAGGTCTGAGAAAGACAATTCTGGGGGAAAGAGGGGAGGTGCCCTGCAGAGATGACATGGTGATGGATAAAAGTTAGGACAGAAATTTAGGATCACAGAAGTCATTAAAACGTGGAAGAGCACACAGCCCCTTCTCACCACAAAGGCTCTTTGCTATCCTAATAAAAGAGAGTACTCTTGGACTCAGAATCTTGTAAACCACCCCAACTTGCCAACCGTACCCATAAAATGCAGATACGTAAAAAGACTTCATCTATAAAATAAAGAATTTGACCCCTTTGAAAGGGGTGAAAAAAAAAAAAAGGTTACTCTACAAGTCCAAGTTTCTAGATTTTCCATTTTCATCCTGGCTCAGCTACTTTCAGAGCCATCATAAAGAGATAGAGTCTCTCTCTTTCTTTCTTTTTCTCTCTCCCTCTGTATGTGCACGCATGTGCACATACACACACACATTCACTCTGTGAGAGGGAGGAGCTGAGATTTTGTTAGCAAAAAAAATAAATAAATAAATGAAAAGTCGTTATAGAAAATAAAATATGAGGGTCAAAACATTACAGGTTCAGTTACTGCCCCTCTAATCAAAACGAGGAGAAGAAAAGAGTGACATGACACTCCAAACCCGATATTCTCAAACAAGCACTTGAATATATAAAGCTCACCTTGAGATGTAAATTCAAAAACTAAGAAATGGATGCACACCAAAAAAATAAAACAAAACAAAAAAGATACGACCCCACGGAAAAGGAAGTAAACGTTGATTGAACTCAAGAAAGAAACAGAAGAAACAGACAAAAATCACGTTAAAAATGAAGACTAAATTATAAGGCACCCAAACAACAGATTTGAATGAAAAATGAATGATACCATTGAAGAAAAGCAGAAAATCAACCAAAGGGATGAAAATGAGATGAAAAACAAAAGCGTTAGCGAGAAAGAGGTTAAAATACAAGACCGATAAGGAGAGTCAACTATGTAGAACTGGAGTTACTGAAAAGAAAAACTAGAAAGCAATAAAACTTTTCAGAAATAGAAGATCTGAATCTATGTAACTGGACCCACTGGGCACCTGGAAAGATTTGCTTGGAATAATGAACTTTGAGACATATTTCAGTGAGACTATTAGACATTAAAGATAAAGAAAAAGTCTTCAGGTCCTCTTGGCAAAGATATCAAATAACTTTAAAAGGCTAAATAAATAAATATATTAGCACCAACCAATATACAAAGCAACTGAAATACCAGTTATCGCAATGAAGAATTAATTCCTATAAGATTAACTCTTCCATAAATAAAAACTATATATACTAAACAAATATGGAAACTAATACCTGAAGGAACTGGGGAGGATCTGAAAGCGGCAGAAAAATGGAAGTGTGTCTACAAATGGACGAAGGAATGACATTGGGTAAGTTTCCATTTTCATGGTGTTTTGCCTGACGGCAAGCCCCGGTAGACACCACACAAATGGTTAACATTCTAATAGAAGACACACAAACTTACTGGGTTGAAAAAGCAAAGGGCTGCATTTGTACCAATCATAGAGTTGGAAAGTATGGGGGAAATCCAGGAAATGATAAAGAGAGAGAGAGACCAAAATTCTGTGTATAAACTCTACCCAAATCTCTGTGTCGGACACTTGCAATGTGCATGTATCTATTCAGCTAATAGAATTGACCGATACAACTGATAGACACAAAACATTAATACACATCAGAGGAACATTACAGAATCCAAAAGTTATACAGTATATTAGTTGTATTTTAAATACTTAAATTTTTTAAAAATATAGAGTACAATGGAACTAAACTAGAAATCAGTAACAGAAAGATAACTTGAAAATCCCCGAATACATGGAGATTAAACAACACATGGCTCAAAGAAGAAATCTCAAGTGAAATTTTAAAATATTTTGAGCAAAATGGGAACAAAAACACAACTTATCAAAATTTGTAGGATGCAGCAAAAGCAGTACTTAGAGGGAAGTTTATAGTACATGTATTAGAAAAGAAGAAAAATCTAAAACCAATAATCTACATTTCCATCATAGGAAACTAGAAAAATGAGAGCAAATTGAATCTAAAGTAGGCAGAAGACAAGAAATAATAACTACAGCAGAAATCAATGAAATTGAAAACAGAAAACCAATAGAGAAAACCAACAAACCAAAAGCTGACTCTTTGAAAAGATCAATAAAATCAATAAGCCTTGAGCTAACTAAGAAAAAACAAAAACTAATATCAGAAATGAATCACTGAAGATCCCATGGATATTAAAAGCATAATAAAGGAATACTAGGAGCAACTATAATGTAGATGAAATGGACCAATTCCTTAAAAGACATGACGTGCCAAAACTCATACAAGAAGAAACAGATGATCTGAATAGGTCTAGATCTCTACAGAAATTGAATCAATAATTAATAACCCTCAAAAACAGAAAGCACCAGGCCCGGATAGGTTCCCTGGTGAATTCTATCAAGCACTCAAGGACGAAATTATATTAATTCTCTACCATCTCTTTCAGAGGACAGAAACAGAGGGAATACTTCCTAACTCATTCTGAGGCCAGCATGACTATAACACCAAAACCAGACGAAGTACATTACCAATGTCTCTCCTGAACATAGATGCAAAAATCCTTAACAAAATATTAGCAAATTGAATCCAACAAAGTATAAAAGAATTATACATCACAATCAAGTGGGATTTATGCCAAATATGCAAGGCTGGTTCAACATTATTAGAAAGCAATTAAAGCAATCCATCACATCAATAGACGATAAAGAAAAATACATGATCATATCAATAAATGCATAAAAAACGTTTGACATAATCCAACATCCATTCGTGATTTAAAAAAAACCAAAACGCTCCGTAAACTGGGAAAAGAGGGGAACTTTTTCGACTTAATAAAGAACATCTACAAAAACCTTCAGCTAACCTCACACTTGATAGTGAGAAGCTCGAAGCTTTCCCACTAAGATCAGGAACAACGCACTCCTTTTCTACATCATCCTGGAAGTTCTACTTAATTCAATCAGACAAAAAAGGAAATTAAAGGTATACAGATTGGGAAGAAAGAAATAAAATTGTTCGTTTACAAATGACATGATTGTCTATGTAGAAAATTTGAAAGAATTAACAACAACAACAACAAAAAAACCCAAACAAAAAATCCCCACAAAATTCCTTGAACTCATAAGTGATTACAACAAGGGTGAGGGTACAAGGTTAATATACAAGAGTGCATGGCTTTCCTATACACCAGCAATGAATAAGTGGAATTTGAAACAAAAAATATAATACCATTTACATTAGCACCCCCAAAATAAAATACTTGAGTATAAATCTAATAAAGTATGTACAAGATCTATAAAGAGAAAAACTACAAAACTCTAGTGAACAAAATCAAAGGACTAAACAAATGAAAAGATATTCCAAATTCATGGATAGGAAGACTTAATATTGTCAAGATGTTAGTTCTTTTCTACTTGATCTATAGATGCAATACAATCCCAATCATAATCCCAGCAAGTAATCTTGTGGATTTTGACAAACTGATTCTAAAGTTTACACAGAGAAGCAGAAGACCCAGAATAGCCAACTCAACATTGAAGGGGAGGAACAAAGTTGAGGAGTGAACATTACTGGACTTCACAACTCATTATACAGTTACAGAAATCAAGACAGTGTGGTATTGGCAAAAGAACAGACAAATATAACAATAGCACAAACTAGAGCCCACAAATACACTTCCACAAATGTAGTCAACTGATTTTTGACAAAGGAGCAAAGGCAATACAAAGGTATAAAGACAGTCTTTTCAACAAATGGTGCTGGAACAACTGGCTATCCACATGCCAAACAATGAGTCTAGACACAAATCTTACACCCTTCACAAAAATTAACTCAAAGTGAATCACAAACCTATTATATAAAATACAAAACTATAAAACTCCTAGAAGATGATATGAGGGAAAACCAAGATAACCTTAGGTTTAGTGATGACTGTTTTAGATACAACAACAAAGGCTTGATCCATGAAAGAAATAATTGAGAAGCTGGACTTCATTAAAATTAAAAAACTTCTGCTTTGAGAACTACAGTGTCAAGAGAATGAGAAGACGAGCTCAGACTGGGAAAATTGTTTGCCAAAGACACATCTGATAAAGGATGGCTATTCCAAATATACAAAGAATCTTTAAAACTAAACAGTAAGGAAACAAACAACCTGATTTAAAAATGGGTCAAAGACAAACACCTCACCAAAGAAGACACACAGGTGGCAAATAAGCACGTGAAACAATGCTCCACATCATGTGTCATCAGGGAAATACAAATTTAAACAACAATGAGAACCCACTACACACCTACTAGAATGACCCAAATCTACAACACTGATAGCATCAAATCCTGACAGGAACTCTCATTCATTGGTGGTGGGAGTGCAACATGGTACAGCCACTTTGGAAGACAGTCTGTCAGTTTCTTCAAAAGCTAAACACATTCTTACCATACTGTTGAGTAACTGTGCTCCTTGGTATTTACCCAAAGGATTTGAAAACTTATGTCCACACAAAAATCTGCACACGGGTGTTTATAGCAGCTTTATTCATAATTGCCAAACCTTGGAAGCAACCAAGTGTCCTTCAGTAGGTGAACGGATACACTGCGGTACGTTTGGACAATGGAATATTAATCAGAGCTAAAAAGAAATGAGCTATCGAGCTATGAAAAGACTCCGAGGAAGCTTAAATGCATATGACTCAGTGAAAGAAACCAACCTGCAAAGGCTACATAGTGTATGATTCCAACTATACGACATTCTGGAAAAGGCAAAACTATGGAGACACTAAAAAGATCCATGGTTGCCAGGGGCTCAGGGAGGGAGGGGATGAATAGATGGAGCACAGAGGATTTTTAGGGCCATGAAACGACTCTATATGACACCATGATAGTGGATACGTGTTATTATACATTTATCCAAATGTCGTGCGGGGCGGCCTGCGGGGTCTTTGCTCCCGCTCCCCACATAAGAACGCAGGATATGGTGAGGCCAAAAAGGAACACCCACGGAGCCATAGATAGGGGAGTCATACCAATATATTCTTGCTGCGGCTGGGCTGGAGACAGAGGAAACAGGATCTACATAATCTGCAACCCACTGTCCTAACAGCAGTCCGCGCTTGCCAGCCACCATCTTCTTGCTAGCCCCCATTCTTCCTGCTAGCATAGCCACAGCAGTTATATTAGTGGCCAATGGCTCACTGGTTATAGCTGATGGCCAACTAGCCACAGCTGATGGCCATCCAATCATAGTTGATGGCCATTTACTACCCGAGCCAGCACCTTTCTATGTGAGACCGAGAGCCTGGAAACTGCTTTTTGGGACTTTGTCCCCACCCCAAATCCACAGAATATATAACACCCAGATTCGCCTTAATGTAAATTACAGACTTTGCATGATGATGGTATGTCACTGGCGGTTCATCATTTGTAACAAACATACTGTTCTAGTGGGAGTTGTTGGTAATGGGGGAGGCTGTGTATATGTGGGGGCAGGGGGTAGATGGAAAATCTCAGTACTTTTCCCTCAACTTTGCTGTGAACTTTGAATTGCTCTAATAAAAAATAAAGTCTCATTTTTTTAAAAAAACTCTATCAACTGGGAGCACAACACAAATAATAATAACTTAAAAAGCAACTCTTCCATGGTTAAAAATAACGTACAATAAGGAAATCCAAAGGGCAAATGAAAAATTCGGAAAAATATAACATATATAAAAAATATAAGGACAAGGGCTGAGAAATCCAAGATGGCAGAGTAAACACTGTACCTCCATCCTTCTTTGAACACATTAAAATTACGACTAAATTATAGAACAATCAACTTGGAGAACCACCTGATGTCTAGTGGAACAGAAGTCCAATAGCTAAAAACATACAGAAGAAGCCACATTGAAACTGGGAGGAGGGGCAGAGACACCTCCCTCCGGCAGTTGAGCATCAGAAGGGATATCTTGGCTGCGGAGTTTCCCCATTGGGGGAGCCATGAACCTCAGCTTTCCACCCTAGGCTCCCCAGCCCAGAGTTCTGGTGTCAGCAAGATGAGCCCCCACAACATCCGGCTGTGAAAAACTGGGGATTCTGAATGTTTGGGTGGGCTTCAGGAAATCCAGACATCCACTTAAATAGCCCATGCCCAGACTCACGCACTCGCAGGCACTCACCCTGGGTTCCAGAGGAGAGATGGTGACTCGTGGGGCTTCAGAGACATATGGGGGGCAGAATGAGGTGTATGGCTTCAGAGGGAGGACTGGAGGACGTTAGCATTTTCCCGGTAAGGTTGTCCTTTTGCCATGCAGCTGGCAGGCGGGCGCCATCTTTCTTGTGTTGAGCCCGCCCCCTACACTTCCGACCAAATCTGAATCTGATTGGCCTGGTGAACTCTGCAGCTCCGCTCTGCTGACTCACCTGGGACTCTGCCCCACCCAACTCGCTTACAGCCGGAGGCACATTTTCTTCGAGCAGCCAGCCCCTCCTGAATTGCACTCTTTTTTGGAGACTATTGCAAACAACCTAAATGCCCAGAGTGGTTGAATGAACTAGGGCCCATCCGCACAATGGAGTACTATGCAGTTGTGAAAAATAATGAGACAGTCCTCTATAAACTCATATGGACTAATTTCCAGGATATGTTGTTAAGTGCAAAAAACAAACAAACAAACAAAAACCCAAAAAACAAAACAGCAAAAGACTGTCTAGAGTATGCCATCTTCTGGGTAAAAGGAAGGGTAGTAAGGAAAAAGTATATGCTTAGTTTTGCAAAGAGAAACATGGGAAGAATAAACCAGAAACGAATGAGACTGTTTATCTGCAGGAAGTGAGTGACAATGAGGTGGAAGAGATGGAGATGGTTATGACCCTTTTCTGAATACACTTATGTGTAGTTTCACAGTGGAACATTTGTTAATATATTACACACTCAAAAAAAAAAAAGATGGGGAGGTGACTCTCAATGGATTATAGATAGAACAAAAGAACCTACGTGTATTTCAAATTAATGAAATTTAGGGAGGGGGAGAAACTCACCCAAGTAATTTTTGAACAGCATTTTGACTAAAGACAAAAAGAAATGTAAGACATATTGAACTCTGGTTAACAGCTCTCTTTCACAGTGGTGCGGATGAGCAATTCTGAAACTATCTTCTGTTTGTTCTAGGACTGAGCAAATAAGTAACTATCTGGAGGATAATGGAAGCCAGGTTTCTCACTGTTGGAGAAGGGAGTTATAAGCACGGAAAGGGAGAGAATAAGAATGAACCCAGTGGGCTGTGACTGGAGTTAGAGGTATCAGTGTGAACTCAAGGTCACATATATTATGTGTGAGTGTGTGTGTTCTAGAGAGATTATGGGTACAGATATGTCTTGTCTGTTCACCTCCCTCCCTCATATTTCCTTGATGAAGCTACTGAGAAGCTTCAGCAGAGGCACACCGGTGGCAACAGGCAGGCATAGCCCTCACATCTTGCTTTCCACAGACCCTTCACCACTTACAGGAGGCTTCTTGGAAAAAATGCCAGATTGCAGCGCTGTGCAAAGAAAGCACGAGATAATCTGGGAATATTTCTTTTCACCAGAAAGTAAAGAAGTGCTCAACGAATGATGGGGACATGTCAAAAGGACACAGGAATCAGTTTGAAAGGGGGAATCAGTTTGAAGGGGGTTCCGCTGGCCAAATCTGTGACAATTTGGGCATCCAAATACATAACGAGAATTATAACCCAGTAAAAAAAAAAAATACATGAGCCCATATTGATAGAAACATAAATGAAACCATAAATAGATTAGAAAGAAAGATCTCTTCCGTATAGTACGAGGCTCACTAATACATAGAAGAAACCATAGAATGGAGGAAACGTAATTTAGTAACCGTGAACTTTAACGAAGTACTGTAGGACATTGATATATTCTCGGAACATCTCACAAAATATAGTTATTAATTGCTGTGGTAGGCTAAATAATGGCCCCCAAAGACATGTGCGCTCCCTAATGCCCAGAACCTGTGACTGAGACGTACAGGGGGAAGGGTTTTTGCAGATGTGATTAAGTTAATGATCTTTAGATAAGGAGACTTTCCTGGATTATCCAGGTGGGCCCTAACTGAAATCACTGGTATCCGGGTAAGGAGGAGGAGAGGGGAGATTGCAGGTAGAAGACAGGGAGGCCATGAGAAGACAGGACTGAGCTTGGAGTTGATGCAGCCACAAGCTAAGTGGACACCTGGAGCCACCAGGAGCTGGAAGAGGCAGGAAGGAGCCTCCCTTTGGGCCTCCAGAGGGATTAAGGCCCTGCTGACCCCCTGATTTCGCACTTCCGGCTTTCAGACGATGAGAACGAATGGCTGTCATTTTAAACCACACAGACTGTGGTGCTTTGTTACAGCAGCCCCAGAATCCTAATTCCGCTCATCAGCCACTTTCCAGTGGAGAAGCCTGATGGAACCTCTAGGTGGTCAGTATCACGGAGAGGGGCCTGCTGACAACCTGTGCCCCTGGATGGGATGCACAGAGCCTCACTTCTGTGCCATTCATTCCTGCTGGAAATGCACCACCGGAATCTCAGTTCCAGGAGGCACTGAGGCGAGGCTTACCGAGAGCCGGCCGGCACCCTCTCAGCTGTCAAGGTGTGAGACACAGACAGACAGAGGTCAAAGGGGCCAAAGTCATGACAAACACACACACCACTGACTCCTGGTCAGACCCTGGACCAGAATTTTGTTTTTCTCTTTCTATAACCTTATTGGAACAATAGGCAGTTGAATAAGGTCTGTAGACTAGATAATAGGACTGTATTAATGTTAATTTTCCGATTTCAAAAGTTGAACTGTAGTTATGGAAGAGACTATCCTTGCTCTTAGGAAACATACCTGAAGTATTTGGGGGTGAAAATAAATAAATGAAATAAAGGAAAAGTTCCAGGGGAGGTGCCCTGACCTGCTCAGCCAGGGGCAGGATAAGGAGGAACGCCCTCTCCACCCCCCACCCCCGGCCCCCTATACATACATTCCCCTTCCTCAGGGCAACAGCTGAGGTTCAGTGGCCCTTTCCTCCCAGAGCCCAGGGCCAGGTCAGCAGGAAGCCATTGTTCAGGGCTGTGCTACCTTTCCTGTTCCTCCCAGGGCTGAGCTTGCAGGTTGAAAATGCAGCAAAGATCAGAGCAAGTCATGCAGCCTCCAGACCCGCACTGCTATGGGGAAAAACAAACTCTGTCTCTACTGGAATTCTGTGTGGTGCTGGGCTCTGCTCAGCTTTTCCTAAGGCCACTGCCCAGAGCCTCCTTAAAGATCCTGGAACCCTCAGGGGAGGCACTGCCCTCTTCCCTCACCCCCACGCCCCCATCCCTGGGCCACCCCAGTGCCCCTATCACGAGGCCTCCCTCTGTCTGAGACCCTCTATGTCCCCCAGCTCCCATTCCTTATTGGAACATTCCCCGAGGCTTGGCCTCCCTGCTGACTTTCCTTGGTTTGCAGGACTTCTTTCCAGATCCGTGTTAAATCCATCATTTTTCTGGCCTGCACGCGTCCTGACACACTTCACTCTTCTCCCCCTTCACGAAGTTCAGAAAACCGTTTCCTCTTCATTAAAAAGTCTGACAGGACAGCGCCTCTCTGACACTTCGTCTCGGGATGAATGTGACTGGGAGACGGCCATCCCAGCGCTTTGAGCCCTGCCTGAGCTATTTGTGGGGCCAGTGCTGGGCGTTTGCTTTGTGTAGTCCTATGGAGAATTCCAGCATAACTCCAAGATCTTATATTCCACCTTAGGATTGCCACATTGGAGCTCAGCTCTTTAAATTGATGTGAAGGAAAAGATCGTAAGGTTGACAATAGACTATTAAGAGTGTTTGAATACAGGATTAGAATCCTAAGAAACATGGCCCTCTCAAAATACAGCCGAAATGGGAACTCTGCCAGGAATTGCATTTCCGGCCCGGGCTGTCCATGCTCCTGTACCCTTCAGGAAACCTCTCAGCTCTTCCCCCTAACCCGGAGCCACCAGAATCCCTTTGAGCAAGCAGGAAAATAATCAGGGGTCATAAGATGCTGACTTTCTATCGGGAAACCTCTATGTGGTTTGAGGTTATGTATTTGGATATTATTTTCCTCATTCACCATTTATTTTCTTAAAATAATCAGCTCCTTCAGATTCTTGTGGCAAGGAGCTTCCAGTAACGTCTGTGGTGAAATCAGGGTGCTGGGAAGGTTGCGTGCTTTTAGCAAGGACGCCTCATGAAAGAAAGTCCCTAACGTTCCGATAATATACGGTAGGTCTCTGCTCCCTCAATGACACCTTTGAATGTGCTCCACTGCTTTTTACATTATAAATAAAGAACTGGCACACGCTGAAGTTGCTATTGGACGCCTGCAGCACACTGCCCGCCAACTTCCTAGATGCTTGGAGTCTGGCTGCCAGCATCCAAGTCGGGACTCCAATTTAACTTCAGAGCAAACGACTCCGTTTTCCGTGTCGGGTTGGATCCAGGTTTCCAGAGTGATACTAAAAAGCTGCAGACTTCTCAAGGAAAAACACAACGACGCCCCACCTACGACCTTCAGTTTTCAGAAGGCCACGTTAAATCACGTGGGGACAGTAGCAGAGACATCTGTAACCACCCCCAAATGGCCGTCTGCCCTCACTCTGTCTGCACCTTGTGCCTGATTTCCTCTCAAAAAGGTAATCTTGTGTTCTGGCCAACATGGTGTTCAGCCATTTTTAATAAGCATCTTTTCCCTCTTCTCCACCCCCCGCCCCGGACAGTTTTCCACAAGGAGGGGAGAGGAGAGTCTGGAGTAAGGGGGTGAACTACAGGGGTGGTTCTACGGGGTCATGCCTGGCTCCCACGGGTGTGCAATTCCAAACTTTGCTTCGTTCCCAGGAATCTCAGAGCCAAAGCGCTGGTCACTGCTAGCCACCCTAAGGGGTTATGATACATGTCTTAAGAAAATTCATCTTATTTCAAAGTTCATACTTGTTATGGGTTGAATTATATCCATGAATGAAGTCCTAACCCTGGTACCTGTTGAATGTGGCCTTATTTGGAAATAGGGTCTTTGCAGATGTGATTAAGTCAAGATGAGGTCACTAGGGTGGATCCTGACCCAGTGACTGGAGCCCTTCTAAGAGGAAGGGGACTTGGGAACGGAGAGATCCAGACCCACAGAGAAGGAGGCCCTGTGAGGACAGAGGCAGAGGCTGGAGGGAGGTGGCCACAAGCTAAGGGGTGTCTGCAGCCCCCAGGAGCTGGGAGAGGCAGGAATCAGCCTCCCCTAACGCCTTGGGAGGGAGTACGGCCCTGCCAGCCCCAAGACTCAGAGAGTTCTG
Organism: Rhinolophus hipposideros; assembly: GCF_964194185.1. Taxonomy (NCBI): domain Eukaryota; kingdom Metazoa; phylum Chordata; class Mammalia; order Chiroptera; family Rhinolophidae; genus Rhinolophus; species Rhinolophus hipposideros. Next base: position 32,829,170 of record NC_138067.1, on the reverse strand, counting down.
TTCACTTCTGTTCTTTGAATTCACTTCTGTTGTGTGAAGCCAGCTGGTGTATGGTCATTTATTATGGACGCCCCAGAACTCTAGCGCAAGCCCTTGCTAGGTCACCTGCTGTGAGCACAGGAGATACAGTTTGGGGGAGACCCTCAGGCCTGCCTCAGCACCCCTGAACAGCAGGTGCTCTGCTGGTGGAGGAGGCTCCTGGCGCAGAGGGAGGTGGGGGACCCACAGCCGAGTTTCTGAGGACCCTCTTCCTCCCTTGCCTGGGGCTTGGCAATGACTAAGGCCAACGTCCTATGGGGCCGAGGGCTCCTGCCTCCTTGGGGAGCTGCATACCCTTTGCTTGAGCACCCGGGCAGGGGTAGCCCTCGGATATGCACTCTTCCCCACCTCTGGGTCTCCCTTGCCCACTTCCCCCTCTCGGCTCTGACTCCCTGATGGCCGATTTGAACGTTCCTTTTGTTCCCAAAGCCTCACTCACCTTGCACTTGTCACAGGGCACTTTACCCAGATTTGTGTGAGGCTACCCGTGCTAGATGGTGGGCTCTGTTACAGTAAAGAAAACTCTGTGCCCAGCACTAAGACCTCACAAGCACAGACCTTTCAGTGCTTGAAGGCTACCTTGCTGGCCCTTATCTCTATGGTTCCTATTCTGCCCGCCCAGAGCCCTTTTGAAACCCCACTGCTGCCCTCTGTTCTCCATACCCTCAGATGCTGGCCCAGCGATAGGGGGCTCTGAGAATGTCGTGAGATGGAAGGAGGGTGAGGAATGCTGCACACTCACCAGGTCCTACCCAGGAAGTGTGAACTCGGTCATATTTTCCAAAGTTCGTCTCTAGAACCACAAAACCTATTCTGCATCCCGAAGCCTCGGGTTCTAAGGGAAAATGGACCTGAATTAGATGTGCTCTCCAGCGCTGCCTGCTCTATGGGTACTGTTTGGGACGAGGGTGATGAAATGGAAGATGAGAAGTCACCTGTCCCAGACATGTGCAGGGATGAAGTCTCCAAGCAGCTGTGAGCCATGGCTCCTACCTTGCCTGGTACGGGCGCCTGACCGTGGGAACACCCCAGGTGTAGCCCAGTTTCTGGGACAGGTGGACATTGCTCACGCAGAGGGGCCTCCATGCTAACAGAGGCAGGATGACACACATAAATGCCCTGATCCCCAAACTCGGATCTGTCACTGCCTCCTGCGGTGTGGGCAAGCTCTGGGCCTCGTTTCCTCCAGCAAAACACAGGCTGTAAGTTGCTGACCTTCTGTGTAGCTGCAACGGGAAGGGCTGAAGGGAGTGTAGAGCGTGACACAATGATCCTTTTCATCCTGAATAATCATAATAATAGCCAACGCGCATCAGTGCTCATTCATGACCATTAGGTACCTGAGCGCCTTGAGGAAGGAGCCTGAGGAAGCCCTGCTTGTGTTAAGCTTCAACCTTCTGGGGATGGCTGAGGTGCAAACCTCCCTGGGAGGGGCCTCGCAGGAGTCACTGCAATCTCCAGTTTGGGAGTGGTCTCCTCCTGGAAGGAGGGAGGAGAAAGGTGGAGGAGGAGAGCCCCACCCAAACATATTGGAGGCAGGGCGGGGAGCCTGGTGGCCAGCTGAGCCCCCATCCCTACCCCCAACCCCACTCCTGGTGGCTGCACAGAGGCCTCTGCAGGACTTGTGTGTTAGTCAAGAGCACAGATGATAGGGTAGCAGGACCAGGCTTGGATGGACCCCCACCAACCAGCAGCCAGAACACTTTCAGGAAATCCTTTCAAAGCCTCAGTTTCCTTACTGGTAAAACATGGGGCTAATGCAAGTGACCAGGAGAGCTAATTCTCTGCCAGGTCTCAGCTGCTGTTCCAGGCACTTCCATGCAACCCTCCAGGCAACCACTGTTTTCACCTCCACTCTCTACTCTGGGGGTTGCAAACTGTGGCCCACGGCGAAATCTGGCCCAAGGCCTGTTTGTGTGAGGCCTGTAAACTAAGATTGGTTTTCAACCCTTTATTTTTAAAATGATATGAAAAGAAAAGAAAGAAGAAGCAAAACGAGAACGAGTGACCATAGCGTATTTATTCTCTGGCCCTTTATGGAAAAGAGTTTGCCACCGCCGGTTCAGCTGGGTAAACGGAGGCACAGAGTGGGCCAGTGGCTGGCTGCAGGGTCAGGAAGAAGCATGTTCAGAGGTAACGATGATAGTGTCTGAGGCCTAGCACGAGCCCACGGCCACAGAGAGCACTCACCCTTTCCTGGCAGCACAAAACTGCCCAGGTCCCTGCCTGAGTGACAGTGTGCTCGGAAAGAACGTTGTGAGTTTGGGCGGCCCAGCCACCTCACTGACACACGGGGGTCCTCTGCAAGCAGGGTCAGAGGCCATAGTCACCGAGGCCTCCCAGTCCCCCCATAGTCACCCAAGTCACCTAAGGCCCCCATAGTCACCCAAGGCCATAGTCACCTGGCCCCTCGCCTGCAGCTGGAGCAGTCAGGGGCGGCGTCAGGAACACAGGCTAAAGCGTGGGTGGAGGGCATTTATGGGAGAGCAGTGAGGGGCTGTGTTGGTTCACACACGGCGGTTAATGAAGAGTCTTGGACGGCTCTCCGAAGGCTGCAAACACATCTTGTCTATTAGAATTCTTCGTCTATGGCCATACCACCCTGAAGTCTACGGCCATACCACCCTGAATGCACCCGATCTCGTCTAGAATTCTTCTACAAAGTCACATCTGATGTGTTTCCCGGCCCAATGGCTTTCACAGGGAGACGAGGCAAAGAAAAACCAGCTGCCGGTCCCTTGTCCAGGCTGCCCTCACCTGGCCATGGTGGTGACATCCAGCCCAAGGACCAGGCAGACGAAAAGCAGCAGCACAGGTCAAAGCAGTGTTGGGGCCAAGCTTCAGAACATTCTTTCTTTGTATCACAGACCATCTGTGCAGGAGCAGCGAGACAGTCAGTCTGTCTGCTTCGCTCAGCTGGGGAGTGGAGAGACGCAAGTATGTGTACAGCCCTCTCTTCTAGGAACCAGCCTTCCAGTCTGGGTGACAGAGGGCAGGGCTCACCCCTTCTGCAATTCCTTGGTCTACCCTCTGGGATGTGGGAGTGAGAGCAATGATTTCTCAGCTCTCCCAGCCTCTGTGGGAAGGACTCCATGCCACGCCAATTCCTGGGCACCAAGGTGTTGCTCTTCCTGGGCCGCCTTTGAGACCAAGGCACATGCTGGCTCTGTCTCTGCTTCCTCCTTCACCTCTGCCTCCTACCCAGTCTCACCTCTTCCCAGAGGCCACCTCCTTTGGGAAGCCCACCGCCAGCATTTGGTGGTACCACCATGGCCTGCACGCCCCCAATCATTGCTTGCTGACTAACTATATGCACATATCCCTTTCATCCATCTGTCATCCTCCCCACGGGGTGAGAATGCCTCCCCTCACCTACTTGCCTAGGGATGGGACCTGGGGGCGCTGAGTGAAGAGTGTTGCATGAATGTCTGGGTGACCAGAGGGAGGCAGGATGAACCCCATCATGTGCCTTCTTGGGCCAATGGAGAAACCTCTTGGGGCTGCCAGGACTGGAAACCTTCAGAGTTTCAGCCTGGCCCCTTGCCATCGTCTTCTCGCCCTTTTACCCATTTCTCTTTTGGTTTCTCCACCAAAGAGAGATAAGGGTGCAGAGAGCTTGCTGTGGGCGATCAAGAACACGCATGTGGACCCACTCCTGGGCTCCCCACCTCCACGGATCCCAGGTGGGCAACTCCGGTCCTTGTCATTCCCTGGTTGAGACTCCCAGCTATGGAGCTTCCAGGGAGTCAAGTGAAACAATGCGGGAAATAGAGGATAATCCAAGGGTTTCTACGGCCCTGTAAATGTTTGCTGCCCCTCCTGTCTGCACTGTGCTTGGGGCCACTGTTCTTTTCCCAGACACCCCCAAACAAGTGCCATTTGTGGAAAGCAGGAGCCCTGAAATTAGATCCTGTTTTGCTGTGAAAATACGCGGGTGGTCCGGGTCGGTTGGTTCTTGAGAAAAAGATGGGACGTTCACCAAAGAATGTCCAAGGAGAGAGAGGTGGGTGCAAGGGCGCCTTTATTTCAACAACAGTTGGCACGGAGGCTGAAGATGACCTCTCAGATCCACATATTTTCAGCATCCTCAGGGGCCTGAGGCTTGGGGCGGAATGCTTTCCCGCTGGCCCACCCCCACCACAAAGACAAGGGCACCACCGGGCCAAGCGGATTCCACTCTCATCTATCAGACACTTGCCAGGTGTTGGCTGGAATTTTCCTCCAAAAACACCTTTTTTTATATAATGAAAAGGTCTCATCTTTCCCTGGCAAGCTCCACTGTTTGCTCTCACATAGTCCTTTTGTCCTGGGGCTGTTAGATGCCAGGAGGCTGGGGGACGTGCTGGGGACAAGCTCACAAACACAGAACTGCCCAGGCAGCCTGGGCCAGCACCCTGTGAGGTTCCTCTGGAAGCTCACGCTCACCTGCGGCTCCCAGACCAAGGAGCTGCCACGCTGGCGGTGCTGGGAGGGGGGCTGGGAGAGGAGACTCTGAACCATGGATACACAGGGGCATGCAACTGGGGACTTGGCCACAGGGTCCTCATCGTGGCCTGTGGGCCCCTGTCTAGATGGTGAGCAGGTGCACAGCTGCTGACAGCCTGTCCTTGGAAAACATCCACAGCCACCTCAGAGAGAACCAGCGAGGCCTTCGGCTTACTGGATGAAGTCTCCCGGCGAGTGAAACTGAAATCGGAGTGTGAATCCCCAGAGGTTTTTTTTTTGGGGGGGGGGGCACGGGGGGAGGCAGAGCTGCGCCATCAGGCCACGGCCCACCGCAGATCCCGGTGTTCCCCAAAATGCACTAAGGGGAGTCCCAGAGAACCTCGGCCAACACAGTTCTCCAGGAGAACACCAGGAGGCAGAAATGTTCCTTGCTAAGCAGAATGGGCACCAATAACAATGGGGGCTCTCACCCCGGCCACTCGCTGGGCCCACCCAAGCCAACACTTACAGAATCTGAGCCACACAGGCTTGTCACGACTCCCGAGGAGACTGCACAGTGACTACCCCTATTTTTAGTAGACTGAGACTTGGCAAGGTTTTGGGATTTGACGAGTCCACAGAACTACTAAGGAACAAAGCGCGAATTCAAACACAGATTTCACAATCCCAAGGCCTGGGCCATTAATGACCCATATTGCTCATTACCAATCCATTAAGAAATCCATCAGCCCTACTCTCAAAATATACACAGGCTCTGGCCACTTCTCACCTCCTTCACTGCTGCCACTTGGGCCCAGGCCACTGCCATTTGGACCAGCACCGTCCACTGTGGTCACCGCTTGCCATGGGTGGCTCTTTAAATTCAAAGTGATCAGAATTAAATAAAATTTAAAACTTAGTCCCTCAGTTGCACGAGATGCATTTCACGTGATCAATAGCCGTATTTCCACCATGGCAGAAAGTTCTCTGGGAAGGTGCTGCCTGGACTATTGCAGTAGCATGTAACTGGTCCCACTGCTTCTGCACTTGTGCCCCATTGCAGCCTCTTCTCCACCAGCAGCCAGAGAGCCTTTAAACATGTCAGTAGAGATCTACACGTCTCAGTCACTTCCTTCAGGTTTCTGTTTCGATGTCACCTACCACAGAGACTTCCCTGCCCTCTCTATCCAAAATACAATCCCTGTCCTCACTCTTCATCCTTTAAGTAGCTTTTTCTTCAGCGCCCAGGGTGCGGAATACATCCGTGTTTTGTCCATCTCACTCACTATGACATGACTTCCACGATGGCCACTTACGTCTGCTCTATTCCCAGAAATGAGAACACAGCAGGTACTCATTCATTAATTTTTTTTTTGAATGAGTGAATGAGCTAACTTTATCTAGACCTGATGGATGTGGTGGTTTTAAAATGTGCCCCCAATCCTTGGACACTCCTCCCTTCAAAAGGTGGAGGCCAATTCCCCGCTCCTCCAGTGTGGGTTGGACTTAGAGACTCACTGCCGACTTCTCCCATCTCTTGAATGTGTTTCCTGCTGTTCTTGCTCCACCGTGGAGGCCAAAATGGCAGCTCCCCCCTACAAGCACAGTTTATCTAACGGCCTCAAGAGAGGGAACAGCCAGCTTCCTAGACTTGACGGCCTCAGCAATGCAGTCCAGGACCAGTAAATCACGATGAAATGGGCGGCAGCCACGTTTTGAAGACGGTCAATGGCAGAAATCGGCTGACAAATTATGACCAGCTGAACAGGATGTTCCCACTCTGAGAAACCCAAGTTGAACGTGACCCAGACAAAAGAAACTGACTTTTTAAGAGCAAGTTGTCCATTCCGAGACGTCTCGCTAGAGGCACAGGCAGTACTGATTGTCCCCAGAGAGTGGGGAGAAGCTCGACACGGTAGCCACGTGGACTCTGGGAAAGAGCCCTGGCAGGGGATGAAACCACGGGCGAGTCACCCTCTTGCTCTTGCTGGCTGTGTGGCCTCAGGCCACACATTGCTGTTTCTGAGCCTCACTTTCCATTTTATGAGGAGCAGGTGTATAGTGCGAAGGGCCATTATAAGGATCCAGGAAGAGAGCAAGTGTGAGACACTTCTGTGGTCCACAGCAGGCAACTGCTACATGCTGTTCTCCATTGCTTCACGGCATCTCTAACAGGTGATTTTCAGGGGACTCTATTCTACCAAACCCTCCTTCTCTGACTCTTCAAGTTCTCACAGGTGGAGCCCACTCTTGGCAGATCAGAAGTTTCCCTAGGCATGGCTCTGGTGGACGCAGGGAAAGCTGAACCAGGCCGAGCTCCTTCCCTCCTAAGATCACAAATGGGAAAAATGCTATTCAGAGCCGCCTCTTCCCTGATCCAGGATGCCTCCTTCCATGCCCTCTTCCCACTCTGCCAGCTGGTCAGAGCAGCAAATCCAACCCTGGCCCAGCCCCTCTAGGCTGGTGGCCACACAAATCAAGGCTGGCATTCAGGGCACTCAGCTTCTGCGCATAACTTCACATGGTCAGTGTCACTTTGAGTAAGGCACGTACCTTTCCGGGCCTCAGTTTACCCACAAACAGTAAGGGTAGGGCCGGCCTCAGAGGAGCTAATGTGCCAAATGCAGCTGGGTAGACAGGGATGAGTCAGAGCACAGATCTCAAGTAAAGACAGAATATTGCTGATTTGGCCGGAGACATCGGGAGATGTCTGTGGATGGTGTCATAGCCTTCTCTGGGCAGAATAATTCCAGTTTCCCAAGTCAATCATCACGGGACCAAGGTTATCTGGCCATCAAATCACCCTCAGGGCTCTCTTTGGAGCTCCGTCTTGTCTTTCCAAACCCACAGAGGATGTCCTCAACCAGTTTACACAGAATATAAATTACTCTGGAAGAGATTTCTGTTTAGATAGCTCAGGGTATGAAAACCAATAAAGTCATAGGGGCCCTTTCTTGATCTTCCCAGCTCTGTTCTCATTTGTGCCTCTGTGACACCCTCAAGTCTCAGAGCAATTGCCCATTTCTACCCTTTCTTGAGACAGAATTCCACAGGCCGTCATGTGTTGGACTCATCCGTTCAGTGAGGCCCATCACCACCTGTGTGCCAGGTCCTGACAATATGCCAGAGATGCCCCTAAGCCAGGCCTGACTTTCAGAACCAACACTGCAACCTCATTCCCGGACTGGGGGCCAGTGCAGATAGCCCAAATGCACTCCCATCCAGCCTCTCACTTCCTCAGAAAATCGTCTCTCATCAACAGCCTCCTGTCAAAACACCAATGTGAACCAAGTCATGGATTTTCAGAAAACTACTCACCGAGGCCCCCAAACCAGCCATAGTTAGTAGCACAGCCCTGGTCCACATGATTGCACAAGACCAGAAAAGCAGGCCTTGCCACCCGCGCCTGTTTTTCTCTAGCGTTTTGCAGGCTGGGAGATTTTGTTTGTCCACGGTGCAAAAATTCACACGTATCTGAACGCATGTCCCTGTGCCCGTTATTTATTGCCGAAGTCTGTGTGTGAGAGCAACGCAGCCCAGCTGTGTTAGGAGAATAGGCAGTTTGCACCGAGATCTCCATGTGTTGAAGCGTGAGCCTCCTCGCCCAAATTGGCTCTCCGTCGGGAATGAAGTTAGACGGAATTATTCCCTTGGAGAGCAGCAGGGTCTTCCCGACCAGAACCCTGGAGACTTTTCAGAGTGTCTTCGATCTGCCACCTGCCCCCATGACCCATTCCACACAATGTGCTTGGCTTCCTGTAAACCACGAAAGCCAACCCTGCTCTTGTTCTTTTTCTGCCTTTTAAAGGACAGAGCAACAGCTGCCATTTCCCTTTTTGGCCGGCATTGTCCTGGCATGAGAAAGGTAGATTTATGCAAGTCCACTGAAATGTTGACAAACCACTAGATTGGAAAATAACGAATGGCATAAATCTGCCCCAGAGTGAATGACAACAGCATGGAGAAAAAGAAGAGGCAGCATGAAATCCTAGGCTGTCCCCCGCCCCACGCCAAGATGGGAAGAGCCAATGTGGTGATGTCGCTCTCTCCAGCAGGAGCTAATTGCTTCCAGACACTAGTGGAGCACCTGGTGCCCCAAGCCACCAGGCCTGGGAGTTAACGCAGGCGATTTCTTCCCTTGTCCCCACCACCCAGTATGTGCAGAGAAACTGACCTCTGCCAAGTCTTGGGATGAACCTGAGTGGTATCGAGATCAACTCTGAAAACCGCAACTCCTTTCTTCCTTGGTGATAGAATGACCATACAGGGTGCTGAGGTGGTGAAGACTGAGCTCTGAACTGACCACCGCATTGCCCTCTGCTGGCTGTGTGAGCTGGGTAGGTGATTTCATCTCCAGGCCTCTAGTTTCTCATCTGGAAGAGGAGGATACTCAGTAACTCCCAAACTTGTGGATTTGTGTGTGTATATGTGGAGGGGGATGGGGGGAATAACCAGTAATCAAGGTCAAGAGCTTGAAACAGTGGCTGGAACAAAGCCCATGCTCACCAGGTAGTAGCTCTCATCAATAATACCACCATCACCACAATTACCATCATCATTAACATCACCTTCATCCCCAAAGTAATGGTGTTTGTAGGTGGGGTCTGAGGTGATCTGGGGCGGGTTCCCCAGGGTAGAGTCCTCATGATGGGATCAGCACCCTTATAAGAAGAGAGATGAGAGATAGTTCCTCTCTCTCGGCCGTGTAAAAAGACACAGCGAGAAGGTGGATGTTTGCACACCAAGAAGTGGGCCCTCTCCAGACACTGGATCAACCCTGACCACAGACTTCCTGGTTTCCAGAACTGTGAGGATAAGTTTCTATTGTTTAAAGCCCCAGTCTGTGGTATTTTGTTACGGCTGCCCAATCTGGCTACTATACGACTGTGGCTGGCGAAGTCTTTTGGGTGAGCATGCCCCTGCGGGGAGATGGGTCAGGGAAGAATGTCAGTGCCAGGGATCTGGAGAGCTTCAGTTTCTTTGGCTCGAGCTAGGTAAGGTGAGAAGTCTGGACCAGGCAGTTCTGCACATGCCTCCTTGGTAGCTCTTTCAGAAAATGGAAACAGATTTCGGAACTGGCCCACCTTGTAGAGAAAGATGATAAGCTATGAGAGGAAAAGATAATGGGGAGACCCATGGGTTGGATTCCACCCCATGAGATTTGAGGTCACAAGTGTCTCTAGGCCATTTTACTGGGTCTCAACTCCCTGCCCGTCGAGAATCAGAAGGCTAGGAGTATGGGTCAGCTGAGTAGAGTCCGAGTTCTGGTACAGGCTCTCTTCCTGGCTGGTAGGTGGCTCTCTTCTCGCCATATCTCACATGGTGGTACGGGGTGGGGTTGTGGAGGGAGGGAGGGAAGGAGAGAGAGAGAGAGAGAGAGAGAGAGAGAGAGAGAGAGAGAGAGAGAGAGCTCTTCCTCTTCTTATAAGGGCACTAGTCCCATTATGAGGGATTCACATTCATGACCACGTCTACCTTTCAAGGCCCCACCTCCAAATACCATCACCTTGGGGATTAGGGCTTCACTATATGAATATCAGGGGATTCAGTCAATAACAGGCAGCTTTGAGAGAAGTACCTGAGCTCCCCACCCCAGTGAGAAGAACCCCAAAGAAGTGGCCAGTAACTCTCCAAAGCTATGACTGTAGCCCTTGAACATAATAATTTTTCCCTCGCTGCCTATATTCTGACAGCAGGAATTTTTATGCCTTTTAAAATTCTCAACAGAGCCTGTTACCAAATCTTGGTGTTTGAGGAATGAACGAACAAACGAAGAAATGAGTGAAGTCTACCCAATTGTTCCCAGTGGAGACTCTGGTGGGATTCTGCCTTTTGTCCCAACACAGACCTTTTCTTTCTCCCTGTCTCTCAATGCTGCATTTCTCCTACTCATGTTTATTCGTATCCCTCCGCCCTTTCTGTTTCTTTTCTGTGACCAAATGAAGAAAAATAAATCTAATAACAGTTTGTTCAAAGTACCTTCAGATGCAGCTTGTTAATTAATCTTTCCAGAGCCCTTGAGGCGGTAATGTCATTACCGCCCCATTTGCCAGGGGTCATTTGAGACCACACTGGGCAGGCACCGTGTGGACTCAAATCCAGAATTTTCAGACCTCAAATCCAGTGCCCACCCTACTTCAGGGTGCTGTCTTGTCTGTTTGCAGCCCCGGGGCCCTGACCCCTGGAGCCCAGCGTGCCTTTGTGCTATCCTGCAAGAAGCCATCCTACTGTGTTTCCCAGAAAATAAGACCTACCCTGAAAATAAGCCCCAGTTAAGATCGTCAGCCAGACGGACGCCTTTAGTACGTTATGACGATGTTCCAGAAGATGACATGACTGTGTTTGAATAAATGTAGGTTGTTGTACAAGAAAAAATAAGACATCCCCTGAAAATACGCCCTAATGTGTCTTTTGGAGCAAAAATTAATATAAGAGCTGGTCTTTTTTGGGGGGAAACACGGTCATGCCCGGAGATGCAGGATGACGCTACAGGAATAACTAAAGATGGAAACCAGTGTGTGGAGGATGGCAGGGCAGACGTTGGGACCAGCTGCGTCCTTGGTGCCACAGGGGAGCTGCTAGCTGATCCGAGGACTGCCCACCTCCATGCTTCCAACATGAGATAACAGGTGTCCTGAGGTGCGAGCCATGTTCAGTTGGGCCTTGGGTTTGGGGCAGGTTGGAACCCTTCATGGAGCATACAAGAGCCTTTGTTAGGGTTCACCCAGCCCCGAGTTCCTCTTCTTTGGCTTCTGCCCCCTATACCCAGCGTCCAGCAATGGCCAAGTGTTCGAGCCATGAAGAAGCACCCTTATGGCTTTGGCACCTGCAGTTCTTGGGGCTGGACTGAGGCTGTGGACACCCCAGTCATATTAGTAACTTGCTACCTTTGAACAGAGATTCTTCCAAAATAGCGAGTACTCAGAGATGGCAGTTCAGACACTGAATCTCTATCCGTACAACTGCTACACCTCTTTCTGCCTGTTTGTAACCTTCAAGCTCTTCCTCAAGCACCCTCCCAAATACTACTCTACTCGTCCGTGGGCATTGGGAGCCTCAGAGAACTACAGTCAGGTGGAGAGAAGGACCCAGAGCAAAAGCATATGACCCCTCCGGCAGCGGGGCCCGGGGTTTGCCGACTGCCCCCGGTTCACCAGCGCTGAACTTCCCAACAGCAGGCAGTTCTCTCTCTGAACACGTGTGCACCCTGAGGCCCCGGCCACTGACCCAGCCACGGACGCTCCCCTTAGTAACAGCAGACAGCCCCACTCTGTCTCCCTGCCCTCGCCACCCTCCTGGACCTAAGCTGCTTGGCTGGCCATCCCCGGTGGCTCTCACACTTGGCAGGACAGCACGAGCAACGTGTTGTGCTGTGCTTGGCGTGGGCCTGACACAATGAAGGATGAGTTGGACAACAACAGCAATGCTGATGCCAAACTAATTGATTTCACAAGCAAGAGGGGGACCTGCCAGAGTGCCCCCCACCCAAGGCAAGGAGGATGCCAGCCATTCTCCTCACAGAGAGGAGGGAGGGGAGGGCAGGGCAGGGGAGAAGAGGGGAGGGGAGGAGAAGGAAGGTCAGAGGAGGGCAGGAGAAGGGAGGGGAGATGATGGGAGGGGAGGGGAGAGACGAGAGGAGGGAAGGGCAGAAGAGGGAAGAGTGAGGAGGGGGAGACAGGAAAGGGGAGGGAAGGTGCATGATGATCACATTGATCTTCTCTTCAGCGATAACACACGTACCTCCTCAAACAAGGACCTGGGGTTGACTCGTGTGCCACCTGCCAGGTCTGCTACAACACCTAGAAGGGGCATGGAGGAAGCCAGGTTTCAGACGGCACACACGTTATTATGGCCTCTGAAACCTTGTGCGGTTGCCTGGCCGGGCCTGGCTCTCCAGCAGAAGTAGCCCCACATCCCGGCCCGGGCTGCATTGACCTCGAGTCTGACTTTGCTTGATCTCAGAGATCTCGCCTGCAAAGCAGGGATAATGAGGTCAACCTCCCAGGGTTGTGAGGACCACAAGGGGCTGTGTGAGTGGAAAGCTAGTCTCCAGCCTTGTTTCCATGGCCCTCTGGAGCTTGCAGGACCATGGGAGTTCCAGCCCTGATGTCCCAGGCAGTTATCACAGCAGAGAAAATGAAGTCTCTGGATGAGAAAACAAAGCAGAGCACAGACACACATCGCAGACGGCAACACGCTTATTTGGCGCATGACCAACCCTAGGATACTGGAAAGGGCGATGGGTTTGGAGTTTGAAGACCTGGATTGGAATCCTAGCCCTGGCCTTCCAGCTGTGGGATCTGAATCTGGGGTCATCGTGTGTGAAATGGAGATACTGGCACATGCCTTGCTGGGTTGTGGGGTCCCTGCTGATCCCATCCCCATATCTATGAAATGGGATCACAGCACTTAGCCCAAGGTGGGCAGGCACCGAGCATGGGCGAGCGGGAGGATACGGACCCTCCCGCCTTCTGCGTGGCATGACCGTGGGCACAACTTAGCCGAAGGGGCAAGATTATCTTTCACAGATTACATCTGCAAAGACTTGGGGAGATATTTCTAGGTATTCAGCTCCTGCCCACTGAGAAGAACTCCTTAAAAACACATTTGTGCTCCTCCCAAACAGCTTCCACCAGCATCTATAGGAACCCTGAGACTCTCAAATCCTGTACTTGATTCCCTTTTCCAGAAAGGAATGGTATTTGAGACTGTCTAGAGAGTCACGACATTCTAATCCAGCAACATGTGAGGACACCGAAAAGAAAATGTGTCAATTCAAAAGAGATACCCGAGGGTGGCCAGTTAGCTCAGTTGGTTAGAGCCTGTTGCTAACAACATCAAGGTTGCCGGTTTGATCACTGCATGGGCCACTGTGAGCTGCGCCCTCCTTAAAAAAACAAACAAACAAACAAGCAAACAAAAACCAAGAGAAATGCACAGCTCATGTTCCCTGGGCTCAAATCCTGCTCTGCCACCTGCTGCTGGGCATCCTTGGACAAGACACTGAACCTCTCTGAGCCTGTTTCCTCATCAGTGCCTGGGATAACCACACTCCCTTGCCAAGTTTGTTAAGGATTAAATGAGATGTCTATCAGATGCCCAGCATAGCACCTGGCTTATAGCACATGCTCAGTAAACAATCATTCCCTTCTGTCTTCCCTTGGCATGATTTGAAGTCTCACAACTTTGCCCCCAGCACGGGACTGTCATAAGAATGCAAACAGCTGAGCCTTTTTCCTATAAAGTTCAGAACGTCACTGGTGTTAGAGAGAAAGCTGAGCTGACTGCAGACATGTGAAATTGTGTTCACATGCAACTTCTTTCATTTTTTTCCCACTGCACGTTTGATGTGGTCACTGGAATCTTAAATGTTTGTAGCTGTTTGCAAATTCACTCTGCCCCATGCTCAGGAGGGAACGCCCCGGTGGAAGCTGAGCCTGCATCCCCAAGCTTCGCATGCACACTGCAGTTGGCCTCCTGCTGACTCTGCCGGGCTGGGGACAGTCATCTCCCCTCGTGTGATTGGAAGGCAGATTCTAGAACAGGCTCTGCCACCTGGAGTCTCAGGACCAAAACATCCCAGGGCAGAGATACTGTGAAGGCCACAGAGCTTGACCTTCCCACCTGACATGTGCACGCTGGCCAGGACAGCCACAGCTCTACCCGGCATCCCTGCCTGGACTTCTGGTAGGGGCACCTCAGCTGTCCTCCCCCAGTCCCGACCCTCCTCAGGTCACGTGGTCTGGGCAGGGCTGACCAGCTCCATGAATGGCCACGTGATCCAACACATCAGATCACTTACTGCCTGGTCTCAGGGACTGGTCCAAGGGAGCAGTGACTGAGTCAGACCTAAGAGGGGAGGTCCTGGGATGCGACCAAGGCCCAGGTGAAGGAGCTCATGCCCCAGGGGTCTGGACCAGAACCTTCCAGAGGCCACCCTGCCGCCATGAGGGCCAGGACGTCCTGAGGAGAAAGCAGAGCCTTGAGCTGGAACATGCCCATTGGACACACCCTTGGAGCTCTGAAGCCAGCCGCCCTCTGTCAGCATTTCCATCTGTGCTTGAGGCAACCTAGGCTGGGTTTCTCTCACTTACAGTCAAAGGGTCCTTTCGGTAAAATTCTCGCCTAGTTTCTCCATCACGATGGGTTGCCCAGCCTCTCTGCAGTTGCTCCCCTGGGCAGCTCAGCCACCCCACTGTCCTGTCTTCATGTCCTTTCTTCTTCTCCCTCCAATCCCTTCATCGGAGCACATGGCTTCCTCTGTCAGTGCCTGTCTGGCTGGGCATCCTGGGGCAAGTTGCTTACCCTCTCTGAACTTGTCCCCCTCTGTCCAAGCAGGAGGCAGCGGCCTGCCCCCATCCGTGGGTTCCTGGGAGGATCAGAGATCATGGACACTGAAGCATTTCCCGATGGCAGGGTCCAGGTGGGGCCAGAGACCGTGGAAGCCACTTCACTTGACGGAGAGCCACCAAAGCGGGAGAACCCTTGGCCACGCATCGGGGCTGAACAATGCCCCAAAGACATCAGCGCCTAGTCCCTGCAACCTGCAAATGCCACCCTACATGGCTAAGACATTACAGATCCAGGTATTAAGGATCAACCCATGAGATGAGGCGATTATCCTGGGCTATCAGAATGGGCCCTAAATGCCATCACAAATATCCTTGAAAGGGAGACAGAGGGGGATGAAGCACACACAGAAGCAGAAGGCCGTGTGCCCCTGGAGGCAGAGATGCGGGGGATGTGGCCACAAGCCAAGGAGCACCTGGAACCCCAGGAGCTGGGAGAGGCAGGAAGGACCGCCCTCTAGAGCCTCTAGAGGGAGCACGGCCCCGCCCACTCCTGATTGCAGACTTCTAACCCCCAGAATTGGGAGAGGATACATTTCTGTTGCTTAAAGCCACCAAGTTTGTGGTACTTTGTTACAGAGGGGACAGGAAACTAATATTCTATGTAAATCAATGGGTAAGTAGGCCTTCAACAATTTGCACCAACCCTATTTATGCATGTTTGTACACATATTGCCCTAGTTCAAGCCAGCGCCACCCCTCTCCTGGGTTCTGCACCCGCTGCACCTCAGTCTCCACTTCAGCTCCACCAAACCCAACATAGATGCCTCTAACACGGTTTTGCTTATGTTGCTCCCACAATAGAGTTTTCAATGGCTCCCTATTGCCCTTAGAACAATGACTAATCTCCGACATGCGCTATATGGCTGTGTGTGATCTCATCCCAGTTTACTTCTCTCGCTTAGTCTCTGCTACCCTCTCCTTCCCGCCCTGCCTCCTCCAGCTAATATGAACTGAACCTCTCTTAATTTCACAAACATGTCATCTCTGCTGTTGGGCGAATTAAGAGGGTGATGCGTGCAAAATGCCTGGTGCAGTGCCTGGTGATTGGGGGCCGTGAAGGGAAAGGGCAAGGCATGGGTCCTGGTTCAGCTGCAGGAGCCTACGGTTCCCCTTTCACCCTTTAAAAAATGTCAGTGCTGGACCTGAAATTAGCCTTCCAAGGTCTCCCCTGCTCCTGTGAGTCCACAAGAATCAAAATGTTTCAGATCAAGAAAAAAAAAATACATGGCTCAGAAAAATGAGAAGCTTTTGACCTGGTGTATCCAAATTGGCTATTTCTGTGGATTCAGACCCACCCACCAAAGCCCAAAGCCCTGCATGTGTGCCCATGTCACAGCGCAAAGGTCAAGATGAGGAAATGAGACAGGGAAAAGTCAAGGCAGCAGTGGGGTTGGGGGTGGGAATTAGAAATGGTGCGTGACGTTCTCGAAAGTTCTCTGGAGCCTGCTTCCCTCCTGCCGGTTAATATTTCAGCAGCTTTTTCTACAGTGACAACAGGCACAGGCAACAATCGCTCTCCTACGAGACTGTTTCCCTGGGACCTAGTCCAGTGCCCCACATACAGTAAGAGCATAAGAAATACACATTGAGTGGATGAGCAGAGCCAGTGCTTTCCAGAGAGGAGTTCCCAGCCCTGTGCAGGCACACACGTCCCCTTGGCCCAACATCTCTCCCCTACTGTCATCAGAGGGCACTATGAGAAACCAACCGAGATAAATAGTCCTGACCCCCACGAAACCTCTGTCTCCTGCTTGGAGAGGGACACAGCATCCAGGCACTGCCATGTTTATCCTCCAGCTCTACTCTCTGCTGCTATTCTGAAACGTGCATTCAGATTTTGTTGCTATCAGAAGTGACAGTTGGCAATTCTGCACTCTGGAAGGTCCGATAAAAGTATAATGGAACCGGTGTGGCCTGATTTTATTTTATATGGCTTTGCTGAAGCTACAATTCCTCGAACCTTCAGAAACTATAAAAAGGGCTGCTGTGTGCGCAAGGCCCTTCAGATGTTTTTAATAGAGCATCTTCCCCTCATCAGGGGACGCTTAGTAGATAAGGTTTGGGAAAGAAGGGTCTTCCTTTTCAAACGGGAAAATGAGGCAACTCTTTCTTCCCAAGCATTCATTCTCCAAGCACATGTGAGGGGCCTCCCGCATGCAGAGACTGCTAGTGACACAAGGACACAAGAGGGGCAATAACAGCTCCCTGCAGCAGTGAGCTTAGGGTCTAACCCAGTGCTTCTCAAACTTCCATGCACAGAGGAGCCACCTGGGTTCTGTTAAAATGTAGATTCTCATGCAGTAGGTCTGGGCAAGGTGAGGGTCTGCATTTCTAACAGGGTCCCAGGGGATGCCAGCCTGGGACATGTGTCAATATTCCCCAGCCTGGGGACCAGTGGCACTGACAACCCCTGAGATCTTGTTAGAAATGAAAATTCTGGGGCACCACCCCTCGTTCTCCTGTATCAGAATCTCTGGGAGGGGGCCCAGGAATCTGTGCTTACTTAACAAGCCCCCCAGTGGAGTCTGACGCTCTAGTGGGTGTGAGCACCACAGGGCGTACGTAACCGTGGTCAGCAGATTCGGTCCAGGAGTTGACACTTCCTCCTTTCTTGCACACCATGACATCACTAAACAAGAGATCACACTCGGTCCCGTGATCCTTCTCCACACAGCAGTCTAGGCAACCCATGGGAGGTGGCACTCATGATGACAGCTATGACATCCCAGGTCTGCACGAAATAAAGGACAGATGGTCCCCCACAATGTGACAGATGCTACGATAACAGGATACAGTGCCCCGGGAGCTCAGGGGAGGGAGCAACTCGTGGTGTTTGGGGTGCGTGAGGGGTCACAGAAGAGGTGAAAGAGGAACTGGATGTTGGGAGGACAAGTAGGAGTTCTCCAGGCCAATAAGGGAAGGCACTCGGGTAGGGTAACAGGACGGGCAAGTGTGGGGGGTACAGACACTCATACTTTGCTTGGAAACAGTGAGTGTGAATCAGCTTAGAGCCAGACCAGAGCTCCAAAGTAGAAATCGGGCCACAAAATGAGGAATGGTGAGACAGGAGCCAGAAGGCTTGTGTGACAGAGGCAGAGCCCTGTGGGGTGGACGACACAGTCCCTGCAAGAAGGTCCATGTTATCACAGTGGGTTGCCCCTGCCCACCCTGCCTATCTGCCCAGGCCCCTTCCCTGAGACCTGCCTGTGGGGGAAAAAGGACAGGCGGCAACACAGAAGGAGGAGGAGAAAGAGGATGGATAGATGAGATTTGAGACCCTCCAAGATAAACATACAGAGAAACTGAAAAAGTTGGGACCTATTACATTAGCCATGGGAAAAAAAATTAGCATTAGACACTGCATTTTAATAAAGCATTCTGTCTGGTTTTGATTTCACAGATGTAAAAATATGCAGGCAATCTGGAAATAAGTTGGACTACTTCAAACTGTTTCTATAAACCACATTTGGGATTCTCTCAGCATTGCTGAGATTCAATTTACAGAGACTTCTTCAAATCAAAAAAAAGGAAAAAAAGAAAACAAAAAAACCCAAACCTAAATAAACTCGGGGGTGGGGGGCTGTTGTCGGGTCTGTGGTGTGTGTAATCTATTACCACAAAAAGAATCATCCAACAGTGAGGCAGACTTTCCTTTCTGATTTTAATTGGCATGATCTGGCGTTGTCCTAATTACAGAGATGCAGTGAAATGCTGCATTTAGGAGACATGGAAGAGATTTTCCTTCCAGTATTAAATACAATCTGTATTTTTATCAGAGAATTTGGTTATTCATAGAACGTATGTGTTCTCCGGTTGAACATGAGACTGCAGTGATGCATGGGGCAAACCCACGGTCCCCAGGGCCATGGGCACAAAGGGCGGTGGGCTTCTGGAGACCTTGGCAGGAACTGAGAAGCTCTTAGCTTTGAAGGGTTTTCATAGACAACGCTGGCCAGGGCCGAACCCTCCTGGGCATCCTACAGCCCACTCCGTTTACCCAGGGCTCATCAGCCTAGAGAGCTGGACCCCCAGGGATCTTTGGCAGGGACCTCAGCTGGACCTGACCCGCAGGCCAGACTCCCACTGGCTCCTCCTTACAATGGAGGGCACCTCCCACACCGGCCTCCCCCCAGGACCTCCCACTCGGCCCCTCTGCTGGGTCCCTAGAACTTTCTTCCATGACAAATCCTGCTAGCTAATAGGTTGGTGCAAAGGTAATTGCGGTTTTTGCAATTATTTTTAACCTTTTATGGGCCCAGCACGCTTCCACTGTGCTACTCTGCGATCTTATTTTTAACCTTTTAAACCGCAATTACTTTTGCACCAACCTAATAGTCCTCTGTCGCTCTCCCCGCAGCCTATCCCCACCGTGGGAAGTCCCATGAATGTTCACAGCCCAGTGTCCCTGAGGGTCTGTCTCACCAGCAGTACCTCTGGAACTTACTCCCACTCAGTCATGGCTTCTTCCAATCCCTTGGCCAACCACATTCCCAGCCAGACCAGAACCTGACAAGGAGCCCTCCCAGGGAGGCAGTGTTTATTTTAGTTTGCATACATTTTTCCAACACAAAGGAGCTCAAGCACATGCAGCTCCTGCATCCTGGTGGTACCTTCTAGCAGCGGCCTGTGCCTCTTGGATTGAGCTATCTTCTATTAGGAGAAGTGGGGCCCCCACCACGTTTTGGGGGGACCATGGCTGGCACCCATTTTTAGAGCTACTTTCTGACTCTTCACCCTCGCTGGTCCTCTCTGGGAGAAAAGACGGCCAGCAACCCTGCAGCTAAATGCTTCTGGGGAGCTGGTGCCAAAAACAGCTCTCCAGCACACAAGACGAGCCTGGCTCACTGTCCCCCTGAACTCATCACTGAGGGGGAGCCTGCAGTGGGCCCAGCCAGATCCACACACATCACTCCCCAGGCCTGCTGGGGGAAGAGCAGCTCTTGTTTCCAGAGGTTTCTGGCGAAGTGTATGGGCTCCCATTACTGGCTGATTTATAGGGAAAGGGGGAAAAAAGGCCAAGTGCAGATATCCATCACTGTGCCCTGATTGAGATCCTCTGACAAACCCAGTGTCCCAGTGGGAAAAAGGATCCCTCGAACGTTGAGACCTGGAATTGGGAGCTCGTCCTCCCAGAAGGAAGTTCCCTGGGCCAGTCCACACAGCCCACGCCCTTCTGATGCCCCTGGGATCGAATATACTTTAATTAATCATCATCATCATCTATTGTTGGTGGAACAATTTATAATTTAAGAGTTTAGGATTCTTACATTGCTTCCCTTATCCCCATGACAACACCTGTGGGTGGGTGTGTACATGTGTGTACATTTGTAGGAGTGTATGTGTGTGCTTCATGTGTGTGCGTGTGCTTGTGCACGCGAGGGCCAGCGAGAGGGAGTGTTCCCTGAGTAAATCCGTCAGTAGCACTTTACTTAATGACAAGATTATGGAAACATCACTGAGGTCTCAAGTGTCTCTAGCACTTTCCAGCTCCCTCTGAAGTAACAGCTCATGAGCATGGCCCATGTGGTTGTGGCGTTTTCTCTTTCATCACTGGTTGTTTTGCTTGTGTGAGCAGTGGCACTTTCTTGCAAACTTTAGAGGTGACCCCAAACAGACGGGAAGATGATGAGGGCATGGGTAGACAACCCCCCGTCCCCCGCCCGCCTGCTGCAACAGGCACCACTGCTGCTCCACAGTGAGGAGAGAAAACAGACCCAGTGCCAAAGCAGAGGAAACTGAGACCATGCGGCCAAGAAAAATCGCCTTTTTCTTTCCAGTCTCTCGCTAAAATAGCTTTCTCGTTGGCTGCATCACTGGGGGAATGGCAGAAATAATATGTTAAATTGCTGAGGCCACCTCCTTTCCAAAGGGTTTTTCCAGTGGCAGGCGGACGGCAGCCCTGCTGCTTTTCAATCGATGGCTCCTTCCTCTGTGGCTGGGAGTTCTGGTGCCCTTTACCCCACACTGCCAGGCTGGGGACACGACAGGCTGCAGAGTCACCCCAGAATGACCTGGGGTAACCAGGATGAGGAGCAGTCTTTCTTAAAATGGAGGCTTATTAATCAGTCAAAGCGATGTGTGGCTCCCCCTCTCACAGGCGGGGGGGGGGGGGGGGGGGGGGGGGGGAGAAAGACCATCACGTGGCATGCAGATCTTGCTGGCTGTCTACACAGGGGCCGGGGGCAGCTGTGTGCTGACTTGGAGCTTCTCTTTGTTCTGCCCCGCCTCAAAATAGTTAGAGCCCTATTCAAACATTGGCTGCCTGAGTCAACCCTCCCAATAGATCCATCATTTTGTCAGCCGATTACCATGCATCACGCCTGCCTCGGTTCCTTTAACCATTTCTTTTCCCCCACCCGCCCCCACCCCTGGCCCCAGTTTTCACTAAGCCTCTCCCTTTCTGCTGCACCTGACATGGGCGGTGCAACGAGATTGAGTTCTGTTTCCCATTACATCACTCTGACTTGCCCTAGTGCCCAGCCAGAGGAAGAAAGGAGGAGGGCTGGCATCTTTGGGAAAACAAGTTTGCTTAATCATGGGTGAGCTTTCAGGGGCAAAGTCAGTTGGATAAATCCTCACGTGTCTGGCTTCCTTCCCAAAATGTGGCAAAACTCCCATGTTAGAAAGCCTGGAAGAAAAGTCTCACAGGCCGGGCCCCCTTCGCATTTATCACATAGGTAGGAGCAGAAAGTTGGGGAAGGGAGGGGGTGAGAAGGAAGCGTGTCCTTAGGCAGACAGGAGGACAAAGGATGGGGTGCTCTGGGCAGAAGCTTGAGCAATTAAGAGAAGTTGGGGGTGGCCATCCATATCCTAATGGTACCTGGTTAAATAAATACCAAAGCCAGCTTTGAAATACAATTGACCCTTGACCATCGTAAGGGTGGGAGTGCCGACCACTTGCACAGTCAAAAATCTGTGTATAACTTTTAACTCCCCTAAAACTGAACTACAAATAGCCTGCTTTGACTGGAAGCCTTACTGATAACAGAAACAGTTGATTAACACATATTTTGTATGTTATATGTATTATATACTGCGTTCTAACAATAAAGTAGGCTAGAGAAAAGAAAATATTAAGAAAATCATGAGGAAGAGAAAACATATCTACAATGCTGTTTGCACTTACTGAAAAAAATCACCCACATATAAGTGGACCCTCACTTTTCCAACCAACATTGTTTGAGGGTTAACTGTATATGCCTCTACTACTTAGCTGCTCCTGGCAAAGCCACTCCCTCCCTCCCACTGCTTGCTGACCCAACGATCCCAGCAGTGGCTTGAGTTCCCAGAGGCACAGGGGACTTCTTTCTCCCCTCGCTCAATAGTTACTCTCACTTTCCAGGCAATTCTAACAGGCAAGGTGACCTGCTATTCCCCCCTATGGTCTATGACAAATTCGAACAGGGTCAGATGACAGTTTTGGCTCACAGAGATCTGGCCTATTGGTAGGGCTGTTGAGATTTTGTGCGTCATCTCTCCAAGGAGAAATTTTGTGGCTGTGTCTGAGTGCACAACAGTGCTATTTGATGAACATGAAAGTGAACTAGGACATAGTTAAAACCTTGGCTGGAGCACAAGAGGCATGAAATTTAGCTCTGCCCTGAGTCCAAGAACTTCCAACAGTCCCTGCCATCTACCATAGCAATCAGAGCATGGAAATTAAGCATATGAGCCCTCCCTCCCTCCCTGTACCCCACATGTGTTCCGCAAACAATCCACCCACCAGTCGCTCCCAAGTGCTCCCACCTTCTTGCATTTGGTGGGGCTTTACCTGTGCCTGCAGCAGCACCGCCTCTCACCTATGCCTATGGGGTCCCTGTGGAACACCTTTCCTGTTCTTCCCAAACAAAGTGGACAGCAATAACGGGATCTCTTTACTGAGCACCTAATTCTCCTTTGTTGAGTTTGGTAGAGTGTGTCATTCAAGAAATTTGTTCATTACATCTATATTATTAAATTGTCATAAAGATTGTTAGTATTTCCTTATTATTTTCCTTACTATTCTATTTTATGTCTGTAGGATCTGTAGTGATGTCCCTCTTTCATTTTGGATAATTTGTGACTTCTCTCTTTTTTCCTGGATCAGTCTGGCTACAGGCTTTGTTGTTCAGTTCAATTTGTTGTTCTGTTCAAAGAACCACCTTTTGGTTTTATTGATTTTCTCTGTTGTTTTCTTGTCTTCAAGAGCATTGATTTCTGCTCTTATTTTCATAGTTCCTGTTCTTCCACTTACTTTGAATTTATTGTGTTCTTCCTTTTCAAGGCTCTTAAGGGTGAAAGCTAAGATTACTGATTTGAGAACTTTCTTCTTTTTCAATATATACATTTAATGGTATAAATTTCCCTTTAAGTATAGCCTTACCAGCCTCCTACAAATTGTCATATGTTTTCTTTCATCAATTAAATTTTTGTCCTATTTTCTCTTTAGATTTTTTGACCCATGGGTTATTTAAAAGTATATATTTTAACTCCAATATTTGGAGATTTTAGATATAGATTTCTACTTTAATTCTGTTGTGGCTGATAACAGATTTCACTTCTTTTAAATCTGCTGAGATTTGTTTTATGGCCCAGAATATGGTCTATCTTGGTGAATGTTCCATGTGTGCTTGTAAAATTGTGTATTCTGCCAATGTTTGGGAGGACTCTCCAGTAAATGTCAATTAAATCAACTTGGGTGATATTATGATTAGGATTTCTACATCCTTACTGACTTTCTTCTATCCACGTGTTCTATAATTTACAGAGAGAAGTATTAAAGTTTTCAACTACGTATCTTTGGGAATTTTTCTATTTTTACTTTATGTTTCATGTGTGGATGAAAGCACATTTACAATTGTTATGTCTTCCAGAATGACATTTTTATTATTATAAAATGTCCCTCCTCCTCTCTTGCAATATCCCTGTTCTGATGTCTACCTTATGTGATGCTATCATCTCTACCCAGCTTTCTTTTGATTAGTATTTTCAGTATAACTTTTTCTATCTTTTGACTTTCAATCTACCCGTGTTTTTATGTTAAAATCGTTGGTTTTTGTTTTGTTTTGGAGACAGCATATAGTTGAGTCTTATTTTGTTACCCAATCTTATAATCTCTGTCTTTTCATTAGGCAGTTGAACTTAAATCTATCCTTTTTCTACTTATTTTCAACTTATCTTATCTGTTCTTTTCAAAACTTTTTACTATTTTTTTCTTGTACTGGATTAACTGAGTATTGTTTATGATCCCATTTTATCTCTACTATTGCCTTTAACACCTAAAAGAGGTGTTAAATTAAAAGAATTTTTAGTGGTTTCAATAGGGCTTAACAATACAACTTTCACTTATTAAGGTCTACCTTCAAATAATGTTATACCACTTCACATATAGTGTAATAGATTTATAACAGTATACATTAATTTCCTCCTTCCCCTCCTTTGTGCTATTATCATCTACTTACTTCTACCTGGTATAAACCCCATAATACATTGTTATCCTTTTTGCTTCAGATAGTCTATCTTCTAATTTATGTTTTTGAGACCTTTATTGAGATGTAATTAACTTGCATAAAATTCACCCATTGAAGGTACACAGTTTCATGAACCAGAGGTTCTTAAACTGTGTCAGAATTACCTGGAGGGCTTATTAAAAGGCAGATGGCCACGGCCCATCCCCAGCTCTTCAGATTCGACAGATCTGGGGTGAGGCCTGAGAATCTGCATTTCTGTAGGAACTCTCAGGTGGTGTTGACACTGCTGCTCTGGTCTAGGGACCAACCCCACACACCTTGAGAATCACTGCTATAAACAGAATTACAAACACAGATTACCAACCTCGCCCAAATAATGATCTATCCACATTAGGAGGCTAAAGAGAGGTGGAGGTCTAAAGGAAAAATTCTGATGGCCAATTAAGTCACCCAATGGGTCTGTGGAAACACCAGAGACCTGACTCTGGAAGAGAAGGGGCATCCTTCAGGGGACAGTGGTCAGCAACCTCTGGCCAAAGCAAGGCTGCTAGTCTAACCCAATAATGACTTTTAACGAATGAATGATTCTTATTGTCCTCTTCCTCTGGGACTGTGTGTCTTCTCATCAAGCAAACCTAACATGCAGGAAAACCTAAGTCTACACGAAATATGTTAGGCAATGAATATTTGTTTTATAAAATATTACTTTTTTTTTTGCTGTTCGGACATAGCACATTTTAAATTCCTTTAAAAACAAACTCCTGGGGATACTGAAAACAGGCAAAATGCCAACAAAAGTTTGTCTGATGTTCTCTCCTTTGTTGGGAAACTATAGTGTCCTTCTGAGGGCAAGAAGCAGGGGATGATGACCCTTCTCCACACTTGTGCCCTCAGGAAGGGCCTGGCCCTTCCCCAATGGACACAGTCCCTTTCATCCTCGTGCTTCAGAGCACTTTGAAGGTACCTAGTTCGTAACCTGCAACGTCCCTTCCTTTCCCTCCCCCCAATTCTCACAGCGCACCCCCTAGAGCCCCTCTTGCCAGAGCTCCTCCCAAATCTTCCCCATTATTCTTCCAGCTGTCACCTCCCCAACTCCCCTCTCTTCTCAGTTCCATTTTTCCTCCTGCCTACATCTAGGGGCCAGTTCTGCCCTCCAATTCTGCGTCACATGGCTGGCAGTGGGAGTGGTCTGTAGGGTGGTCTCAGTGGTTTGGCCAATGGACTAAGGACTGAAAAGTCACAAAACTCCTACGAGAGCAAATAAACTGTCAAATTTGCCTGTTGCCTAAGTTACAGCCCAAGGAGCTTTCAGAAGCTGTGGACCACAAGAGTCAACGGCACCTCCACAAGAACTGTGCCAGATGGCAGTTTAAATGCGGAAAGAATTTGGTGAGCAAGTTTCACTTTGCTCTGATAAAAAAAAAAAAAGACTGGTTAAGCCTTGACTATGACCATGGCAGGAGGAGGTGAAAGCAGGGTGGCAATGGCACATCCCCGGGGCTATATGTGGGATGCCAGTATGGAGCACTGATACCTTTTTCTCTTTCAGAGAAACTTTAGGATATGTTGCTTCCAATATAACTAGTATTCTGATTTTGATGGACTCACATGGCAAGAAAAACAAGTTCATTTGCCAGTGGGGAGTGAGAATTGGGGAGAAAGGAGGGGAGAGGAAAATAGGAGGGATAGAGGAAATTCCACAAGTTACAAAAAGTTGGACCCCTCCATCCCTCAATAAATAGTGTTTTAATTTGTTGTGATTAATTCAACATTTCATTTTACTTATGGAAGTTGGGCACGTGGTATGTGTAGTTTGGCAAATGAGTTCAGCTTAGCCCCCCTAATCTGCTTCTATTTTCTCATTCTCTCCCCGCTACCCCCCTCCTTTTATACAGATGAGTGAAGGAATAAATTAGTCCGGAAATGTTTCTGCTCCAATAAAACATTATCACCTGTCAATCACCAAACAAGTACATGGAAACCCTCTCCTGTGCGATTTCTATGACCTCGGAAAAGCTCACATGGTTCTGAAATGAGAGTGTCTTAGCCATATGCCACATGTGACTGAGCCATGCCCCTGCTCTGTCAAAGCTTGTAGGGCAGTGCATGAGAACCCGTCATTTCACCATCTATAGTTTTCATACATATTTCATGGAACATCTGTTTGGATTTCATTGTCTCTTTTTTTCCAAAGCTGCTTTTTACCCAAACTTACTACAAAAGCAGATGAGTAAGCAAGATGATGAACGGGTCGCCTGTGAATTTTGATAGATGATCAGGTTGCACTTGGTCTGACAGGTCACAGGACTACCTACCACAGGCAGCTCAGAAGCCTGCCAAGGGACAAAGACACAGCGATAACAATAAAAAACTTTCCTCACCTTAATACTTCCCTCAGCTATTGTTTTCAGTTCCAAGCTCATGACATTTTGGAGCAGCACCTGCTCTATTATTTCACAGGAGAGAGGGTGGTGGTGTGGGCAGCTCTCTGAGCTGGCTCAGGGCACCACCGCCCTTGTTGGAGAGGATTCTGGACGGCCCTGGCCATGCTCCTTGGCGTTGCAGAACAAATCTCCTCCTCCGAGGCCTCTGAACTTTTATTCAAAGGACAAAAGCTTCCCAGCCAGCTCTCCCAATGGCCCCCGTCCAATTCATTATGTTCTCTCCACCGCATCTCTGGGTCCTCTGGAGAGAAATGTCAGCTCATGCTGGCAGTCTCCGAAGACAAAAGCACCCCAGGGGTGGAATGCGTGAGGCCCTTTGTGATGATGGACGTGAGGCTGAAAGTCATAAGTGTTTGTGCAGTCTGGTGCTAATAACACAGGATCACCAGCAACTTGAAGCATTTTATGAGATGCAATTGGTGCCGGGCGCCGGACGTCTCCAGCCCACCAGGCGCAGACCCACTCACTCTCCAGGAGTCGGGTTGGCAGCCTGGGGTAGCAGGAAGTGGGTGCAGCTTTAAAAAGCAAGAAAGGCTTGTGTTCAAATCCTAGTTCCACTACTTCCTAGCCACCTGGTTTTAGATAAGGCACCTGACCGCCTTGAAATTAAGCCCCTCATGGTCAGAAAACATACTTTGTATGGCTTTCATCTTTTTCATTTATTGGGATCTATTTTATGGTCCAGACTACAGTCCATCTGGAGGAAGGTTTGATGTGCAATGTTACTGTTTGGGGTAGAATACCAATTAGGTAAAGTTAATTGATAATCGCCTGAAAATCTTCCATATCGTCACTGATTTTCTGACAACTTGTTCTATCCGTTGTTGGGAGAGGGTTGTGATGGCTTCTGACGTGTCTGCTTTGCTAGGCTACAGCCTCCAGTTCTCCAGTCACATACTAACCCAGGTGCAACTGTGAAGGGATTTTACAGATGTGATTAAAGTCCCTAATCAGTTGACAGTAATGAGGGAGATGATACTGGGTGGGCCCAACATGTTCAGACAGAGCACCTTCAAAGCTGAGCCGAGATTTCCCCAGGGAAAGAAGAAATCGCTCCTATGAACAGCAAACAGTGGGTACTATGACTGCACCCATGTCGGCCGGCTGTCAGATTCGCTTGGCCCGTCCCACAATTGCATGAGGCAGTAATTTCTTGTATTTCTTGATACATACAAACTTACTGGTTCTGCTCCTCTAGTCGAACACTGCCTGATACAGGGGTTTTGAAACCTCCAGATAGAATCGTGATTTCTTTATATATCCTTTCAGTTATATCACTTTTTGCTTCATGTATCTTGAAGCTGTTATTACACATTTAACATTTGTATCTTCTTATTGAATCGGCCCCTTTATCGTCATGAATTAACTTCCTTACCCCTGGAAATCTTCCTTGGTATGAAATCTACTTTGTCTGGTATTAAGACAGCCACTGCAGCTTTCTACTGATCAGTGTTAACATGGTATATATTTTCCTAGCCTCTTACTTTGAACTTATTTGTGCCTTTCTGTTTAAATTGTGCTTCTTTAGGCAGCATTTACTTGCGTCTTGCTTCTTTAACCTATCTTGCAATCTCTGTCTGAATTTTGAGTTAGACAACTTACATTCAGTGTAATTATTTAAAATTATAATGCATACAGTTGGATTTAAGTCCATCTCCTCGTTATTGGGTTTCTATCTGTCCCATCTGTTCTTTGTTTCCTTTTCCCTGTTGTCATGCCTTCTTTCAGATTAACTGAGAATTTTATTTTAATGATACTCTTTTCTCCCACTATGGGCTTATTAGCTACACCTTAACTTTTTATCTTTACAGAATGTCCACAGTTGATCTGTGTGTGAGAATCCCTTGGTTTGCTTGTCACAAACACAGATTCCTGGAGTTGCTCTCCAGGAAAGTGTGTTTTATATTTTTTAAAAGATTTTTATTAAAATATAGCTAGCATACAATATTATATTAGTTTCAGGTGTACACCATAATTATTCAACATTTATAGACCTAAAGAAGTGATCGCCAAGATAAGCTCAGCGATCATCTGACACTGTATTATGCCATCACAATATTATTGACTATATTCCCTAGGCTGTAGATTATTTATTTGAATTATTTGTTTTATACCTAGAGATTTAAACCTCTTATTCCCCTTCATCTTCTTCCCGCCTTTTTAATTTTTTAATTACAGTTGGCATTCAATTTATTTTATATTAATCTCAGGTGTACAATATAGTGCTTAGACATTTATATAATTTAAGAAGTGATCCCTCTGACTAGTTTAGTACCCGCTTGGCACTATACAAAGTTATTACCATATTATTGACTATATTCCTTATGCTTTAGTTTTCATACCCATGACTATTTTGTAACTACCAATTTGTACTTCTTAATCATTTCACCTTTTCATCCTGCCTCCAACCCCCTCCTGTCTATTACCCCAATAAATCTAGTACCCATCGGATACCATACATAGTTATTACAATATTATTGACTATATTTCTTATGTTATACCCTACATCCCCATGACTACTGTGTAACAACCAATTTATACTTGTTAATCTCTTTTCCTTTTTCATTCACCTCCAACCCCCTCCCATCTGAAAGCCATCAAAATGTTCTTTGTGCCTGAGTTTGTTTCTGTGTGTTTGTTTATTGTGTTCTTTAAATTCCACATATTAGTGAAACCACATTGCATCTGTCTTTCTCTGTCTGACACATTTTACTCAGCACAATACCCTCCAGGTCCATCCATGCCACTGCAGATGGCAACAACCTTCCATATCCGAGCAATATTCCATTGCATATATGAAACACGTACTCTTTATCCACTCATCCATCTACAAATACCTGGGTTGCCTCCACATCTTGGCCATTGTAAACAATGCTGCAATCAACATATGGATGCCCATTTCCCGTCAAAGTAGCATTTTGAGTTTCTTCAGATAAACATATAGAAGTGGGATTACTAGGTCCTTTTTTGTCTCTTATTACAGCTTCTGTTTTAAAATCTATTTTGTCTGGTATAAGTATTGCTACCTCAGCTTTTTTTTTTCTATTTTAATGAAATATCTTTTTCATGTCCTTTCACTTTCAGTCTGGGTGTGTCTTTCAATCTGAAGTGAGTCTCTTGTAGGCAGCATATGTAAGAGTCTTGTTTAATTATCCATTCAACCCCCCTATCTTTTGATTGGAGCATTTGATCCATTTACATTTAAATTAATTGTTGACAGATATGTAGTCATTGCCATTTTATTATTCATATTTTATATATACCGGGGGTGCCAATAAAATGTATACAAGTGGACACTTTGGTCAACATTGCTCAAGCAGTAGTTTGCCGTAATCAGAAGTATCTGGACGCTGATAGTAACCACTTTGAGCACCTCTTGTAATTGCAGACGTCAAACGTGACTGGTATTCATCTTTTATTATTGGTATTATTGAGTATTACAATTTTAATAGTTTTTTTTTTCCTTTCTTAAAATGTATATACTTTTTTTTGGCACCCTCTGTATATTCGTCTTAAAGAAGTCCCTCTAAGATTCCCTTTGTGGTAATGAACTTTAGCTTTTTCTTGTCTGGAAAGCTCTTTATCTGTCTTTCAATTCTAAATAATAGCTTCACTGAGTAGAGTAATCTTGGTTGTAGATCCTTGCTTTTCATCTTTGAATATTTCCTGCCAATCCCTTCTGCCCTGCAAAGTTTCTGTTGAGCAATCAGCTGACTATCTTATGGGAGCTTCCTTGTAGGTAAGTAACTGCTTTTCTCTTGATGCTTTTAAGATTCTTTGTTTGTCTTTAACCTTTGGCATTTTGATTATGATGTGTCTTGGTGTGGGCCTCTTTGGGTTTATCTTGATTGGGACTCTGTGCTTCCTGGGCTCAAATATATATTTCCTTCACCAGGTTAGGAAAGTTTTCTGTCATTATTTCTTGATTCCTTGCTCTCTCTCTTCACCTTCTGGTATCTCTGTGATGTGAATATTGTTATGCCTGATGTTGAACAGAAGCCCCTTACACTATCCTCATTTGTTTTGGATTCTTTTTTCTTTTTGCTGTTCTGATTGGGTGTTTTCTGCTACCTTATCTTCTAAATCACCAATTCCATCCTCTGCTTCATCTAATCTCCTGTTGATTCCCTCTAATGTATTCTTCACTTCAGTTATTGTATTGTTTATTTCTGACTTTGTAAAAATGTTTTCTATCTCCAGTTTTATGTTTCCTATCTCTTTGTTGAAGTTCTCTCTGAGATCATTGAGCGTCCTCTAACCACCATTTTGAACTCTGCATCTGGTAGATTGCTTGTCCATTTTGTTTAGTTCTTTTCCTGGAGCTTTGCTCTATTCTTTTATTTTTGACATGTTGACCCTTTTTGGCCATCTCCCTGTGTTTGTTTTTATGTATTAGGTAGGGCTGCTATGGCTCCTGGTTTTAGTAGAGTGCTCTTATGTAGTAGGTGTCCTGTGGGGCCCAGTGGCACAGTCTCCCAGGTCACCTGAGCCAGGTGCTCCAGGTGTGTCCCTTGTGTGGGTTGTGTGTGCCCTCCTGTTGTAGTTGAGCGTTGGTTGCTGTTTGCATGTCAATAGGAGGGATTGACCCTTGGGCTGACTGGTGTGAGGACTGGCCATGACTACAGTATTATTTGCTTAAAAAAAATCAGGGAACCCATGAAAATAAACTATGATGAACACAAAACACTATTATTACATTCTAGCTAGACGCTCCTGTGTTCCTGTGACTTTCTGTTTCTTCATTAGAAAGTGAGAACAGGAGCTTTTTGAGAGATATGGACATCATAATACCTGAGACTTTCTCTTAGATACAACTGGAAATTTTGAAAAAGACCAGCTTCCAGTTAAGTTTGGCTGACTGAACACATGCATTTTTTTTTCTGCCTCTTAACAAAACCAAAATATGAACAGAGGAGTAGGAGGCACAAACCCATCAGAAGTAAAATCGCTACAAGGTAGACATCATCAGAGAAAAGAAGAAACACGAGTGGAGAGAAAGTGAGGGGTATGAGTAACTGAGAACAGAGTTGAGGAACCTGGAACTTCCATGCCTACAGAGAACGATGCCCACTGGAATAAGTTGACTCAAATAGAAAACTTGCCAGTACCTTAGGAGAAGAAGTCCCTAGGAATACCTGAAGGTGGGAACATGGGCTAAGATAAAAAACAGAGCACTGATTAGACCCCTTTCCTCCCCACCCCCCTATCAGCCTACACCATCATTCCCCTACCCTAGCCTAAGCAGGAAATTTGCTCTGAATTGGGGGTTGTAAGGCAAAACGCAAGGTGAGTGCTAGCTGCTTCAATCAATCAATCATCAGTTGAAGGCTACCTGCCATGTCCCCAAATCTGAACCCCTTTCTCCCACTTACTGCTGGGGTCTGGAGCCAGGCTTACACCATTTCTTATCCCCAGATGGAAATTGGTGGGCCTCACTCCAGAAAAACTGTAATCCCAAGAACAATGACCAAAGATACTGACATTTGGAAATAGTCCACTGAAACAGCTGGTCCCCGAGTCCCTGCCTTCCTGAGAGTCCATTGACAAGCCCCACTATATGTACAGAGTCAACATTCACGTCTTCTCATACCCACTCTAAGAATGGTGGTCAGCTAGGGACCACTGGATCCTGAGTGAAGACATCACAAAAAAGACAGAGATCAAACCCCCCAAAAATGGAAGAAAAAAAAAGAGAAAGAAAGATGAAAACAACTAACAGGAAACAGAAACTGCAGGGATTAGGGAGAGCTCCAGAAAAAGCACATTTAATAACCTCCAGGAGAAAAAAAGATAATGTACCAATGAAATAAGAACAGAATACTATAAGAAAGAAAAAAATACTAAATAATTTTTAAAATCTTGGAAATTTAAAGTATATTAGTAAAATAAAATCGATGGAAAAGTAGGAGGGTAGTTAAGGAAATGTCCCACAATGTTGAACAACTAGAGAGAAGAAAAGAGAGAGACTGAGAGATTAAAAATAGGGGAGAAAAGACGGGAAAATGAAAGAATCAATCTCAAAGGCCCAGAACCTGAGTAATAGAAGTTAGCGAACACAAACTAATGAAAGAAAACAAAAAATAAACAAAAACTTCCCAGAACTGAGAGGCATGAATCTTCGAGTGAAAGACATTGCTGAGTTCACAGACAATTCATCAAAAGAGACCCATGCTACAGCCCATAATGATGAGATTTCAGAAAACCCAGAGTCAAGAAGGGTCCTAGAAGTTTCCAGGGAGAAAACAAATCACAGCGGATCAGGAATCAGATGGCATTTGTTTCTCAATAGCAACCCCAGGTGCTAGAATACGGTGAAGAAGTGCCTTTAAAATTCAGAGGGAAATTTTTTCTAACCCTGAATTCTGTAGTCAGACAAGAGACCAAGTGTGAGGACAGAATAAGGACATTTATCAGACATGCACATTCTTTAAAAACTTACCTATTGTACACTGTTTCCCAAGAAGCTATGAAGGGAAGGAGGACATCAAGAGAAGGGAAGATATGAGATCCAGGAAACAGTGCTTCCCACCAAAAGAGAGAGGCAGAAATTCTAAAGAGGGAGAGCAGCAGAAAGAAGCATCAAGAGAGTTCTGGGGTACGCTGGGAGAGCACTCACTGAGGATGGAAAAAACTACGTGAAGGAAAATGGAACTGATAAACTGTCTTCCATTTGGAGAGAAGTCTTAGAGTTGAGTTAAATGACATGGAAAAAATAGAGAAGGCCAGTTCATAGAAAACTAAGCAAGTAGGAGGGAAGCATTTATTAATCCCAGAGAAAACAAGAAGTTGTACAAGAAAAGAGATGTAATCATAACACACAACGTAGCTTGCTGTGAACATTATTTACATAGCTCACAATAATTCACACTCTAAATACGGATGTAACCAAGGGTCACCATTTACTTAGCTATATTAGGAGGATGGGAAAGAAGTTGCAGGGATGTGAATATTCAGGGTGGGAAGCTGTGTAAGAGAGATGGAGTCTGTAAAAAATGTAAACAAAATAAGAAGCAATAAAAGCAAACTATTTATATTTAGTGAAAAATAATCAGGAAAAACAAAAGAGATAAGAGTAATTACATCTGGGAAGTAGGATTTGAGGTGGGGAGATAGGCAGGGAAGGGCTGTTCTTCAGTAGAAAATATATTTTATTGGACTTTCAATATTGCACAAATGGATTCCTTTGTGGGGGATTACAGTGAAAAATAAAGAGGCAGAAAAAGAATTGAAAAAAGGTTTAGTGTCTCATAACAGCTAGCCAACGCCTTCCCAAATCAGGTGGGCCATAATTTGCCTGCACGGTCCATCTAACGGTTCTGGATTTTCCTTTCCTTGAATAAAACTTGACGATGAAACACTATAACCAGTGAGCTGGCAATAGGGCAGGAATCATTAGACTTTCCCTGATCTTGAGCCCACCAAGCAGGAAGCCCCTTACACTGAGGGTTCCAAGGACCAGAGAGCCACCCCCACCGTGAAGCTGTCCTTCTTCTACAGAAGGGTTCTCCATGTGACATTTGGAGCCAGCTTGTTCTGTGTTGTGAGCGACTGACCCATGCATCATATCCTGAACTGCATCCCTCTGCCCACTTCCCACTAGGAGCAAGCCCCCCACCCCAGTCGTAGCACCAAAATCATCTCCAGATATTGCCAGATGTCCTTTGGGGCTGGGCTGCCAGATTTAGCAAATAAAAATATAGGATACCCAGTTAAATTTGAATTTCAGATAAACACAAAATCATTTTTAATATAAGTATGTCCCAAGCAATATTTGGGATCTACTTATAGCTCTTTTCTTAAACCTAGTTGTTTATTCCAAATTCTAAAATTCCTATTTATCCAAGCTTTCTGTATTGTGTCTGACAACCCTAAAAACCACCGCTGGTTAAGAAGCACGGCTCTAGAACTAGTCTCTCCACTTTTCTCATTGTGCATCTCCATCTGTAAATAATTTTGTCTCCTTGTTTATAAATTATACACATATGTTATTCCATTACTACACTGCAGATACTATTAAACACATACACGTTGAAATGTTAAAAGAATAATATTCAAAAGTCCACAGAAGTTTTCATCTTTTCTCCTCACACCCTCGTGAGTCATCCTGTCCACCCCGTTTGGACTCCTCTGCTCAGGAACAACCTGTGTGACTCCGACCTGGATCTAAATGATGTGACTTCCGGGGGCCACCTTCTGACTCCGCAGTGGTTTTAGAAAAACAACTGACCTCTTGACACTGATTTCTCACTAGGACACTGTATCTCTCAGCCATTACCAATTCCTGGTTGATTCATCAAGTCTTTTATGTGTCTGTTCCTTCAGCAAGTATTCATGGGCCCCACATGTGCCACAGGTTGGGTACCAGGATCAAGCAGTGAACAGGACCAGAAAACCCTGCAGCCTGGAGCTGATATCCTTAGAGGTAGGACAGACCCTAAATAGTAAATAAATATATAACATGTTGGCTGGGGCCATGCACTGAGAGGAAAACAGAAGCAGGTAACAGAAGGTGTCTGGGGAGGTGGCCGTTGAGCAGAGCCCGAATAGAGAGCAGGAGCAAGTGGGCAGCGACGGGTCTGGCAGAAGGTTCTCAGGCAGAGCACTAGGATGCCCGCCCTGGGCAGAAGGGCAGGCGGTCAGGAGGGGAGGGACCTCTATGGCTCCAATTTGGAAAATCGACTATGGGGACAGGGTCGGGGGCACTGAGAGACCCATCAGCAAGCCATGACAATAGTCCAGGTGAGAGGTGGGGCTTGGACTGGGGTGCAAATGATGGAAACACTGGCAAGATTTTGGATCTATTTTTAAAATGGAGGTAGACTGTCATCAAAATGGCAGCGTGAGGTGGGCCTCTGTAAAGCTCCCCTGGAATTTACAACTAATCGAACAACTATAACTCCACAAAGGACTCCCTGCAGAGCAGAAAGGCAAGATGAAGAGGCCCACTACTGAATTCACCTAAAGGTGGGAGAATCGCGCGAGCAGGGGAGGAGGGAAGGGAGAAGTGCGGAGACAGAGCCGTGCGGGTGCAGGACGCAGACCTAGCTCAGTGCTCCGAGCTCGCTGCATCCGGGAACTACCGCAGCTGCGGGAGAGGGAAGAACTCGGACTGCTAGGGCTCCGCTTATGACCCACAGGGCTGAGGGGGCAGCATATAACACGGCTGAACCCAACGCTCACGGCAGAGACCTTGGAGAAAAGACTGAGGGAAGAAGGCTGAAAACGGTGGTTTAAGCCCTCACTGCCGAGCAGAGAAAGGAAGCCTTAGGCACTGAGAGTAGCACCCCCTGCCCTCCCAGAGCTCGCCCCAGCCCCACCTGCCCGGTGCTAGAGCGGAACAGTAGCGGTGTCAGATCAAAAGAACAGAATATTTGCTGTTCTGAGAACTGTGGACCGCAGACACAGATTCGCAGCCCAACTAGTTCCAGCAAAGGGGAGAGAGCTGTGGAAGCAGGACTGGCTGTGGTGGTGGTCGCCGCCATTGCTCTGGGCCACCTCTCACAACTCACCCTGCCCCTGTCCCCACCTATCTGGGCAGATTTCTGCAGGAATAAACAGAACTGCTGAAACACACAGGCTCTGAATCTGGTGCAGGAAGAGCTTTGGAATTTCAAAAGCTCTCCACATATCCACACGGACACTGGGCTCTGTGTCCCAGGCGAACTATTAACAGAGGAGAAGCCCATCTCCCAGGGAATCCCCCCCCTTGTGTGAGATGCTGGAATAGTGCAGAGAAAACATAGCACTACCGTGTGAGAGAGAAAAAAAGGCTGCAGTCAGAGAAAAAATAAAATATTCCACCAACAAGTACTGGAAAACAAAAGAAAGACCTCTTCCTATCAACCTGTTGCAGAAGCCACTCCTATAGATGTCTAGGAAGAGAAATAATAAATCAGTAATTGCCATGAATAACCAAGGCAACAAGACAGCTCAGAAAAAAAGTGAAAAGTCTCCAGAAAAGGAACTGAAAGATATGGAAATGTGTGACTTCAATGACAGAGAATTCAAGATTGCAGTCCTGAAAAAACTCAACGAGATGCAAGAAAACACAGAATGGCAGTTTAATGAACTCAGAAACACAATCAAAGAACAACATGAGCATTTTACGAAAGAGACTGAAATTTTTAAAAAGAACCAGATAGAATTTCTGGAGATTAAGAACTCAATAGAAGAAATTAACAATGAAATAGCCAGCTTAGGTAGTAGTGTTGACCAGATGGAGGACAGAATCAGTGACATTGAAAATAGAAACCTGGAAATGGCACAGATGGAAGAAGAAAGAGATTTGAGATTTAAAAGAAATGAAAGAACTCTACAAGAACTTTCTGACTCCATCAGAAAGAGCAATATAAGAATAATGGGCATACCAGAAGGAGAAGAAAGAGAGAAGGGAACAGAGAATATATTCAAACAAATTGTCGATGAGAACTTCCCAAACTTGTGGACAGAACTGGATCCTCGAATCCAAGAAGCAAATAGAACACCTAATTACCTCAATCCCAACAGGCCTTCTCCAAGGCACATTGTATTGAAGCTGTCTAAAATCAACGACAAAGAAAGAATCGTCAAGGCAGCCAGGGAAAAGAAGACGGTAACCTACAAAGGAAAGCCCATTAGATTATCATCAGATTTTTCAGCAGAAACTCTACAAGCCAGGAGGGAGTGGAACCAAATATTCAAACTATTGAAACAGAGAAATTATGAGCCAATAATAATATATCCAGCAAAGACATCCTTTAGATATGAAGGAGGAATAAGGACTTTTCCAGACATACAGAAGCTGAGGGAATTTTCTAATACACAACCTGCACTACAAGAAATACTAAAGGAGGCTATTAGACCACCATCAACAGGGACAATTTGTGGCAACATAAAAAGGGGGAGAGTAAAGGCCTGAACCGGAATATGGGAATGGAGAAAGTAAGCGTGCTGAAGAAAATGGAATACTCTAAATGTCAAACTTTCTTTTACATAAACTTAAGGGTAACCACTCAAAAAAACCCAGAACTGAAATATATACTGTAATAAAAGAAGAAACAGAGGAAAACATCATAGAATACCACCACACAGAAATAATAGACAACAACAAAAAGGCAAAGAAACAATGGAGACACAGCCTTACCAGAAAACTAAAGATAGAATGACAGGAAATCCTCACATATCAATAATCACCCTAAACGTAAATGGACTAAACTCACCAATAAAAAGGCACAGAGTAGCAGATTGGATCAAAAAACTAAACCCAACCGTATGCTGTCTCCAAGAGACACATCTCAGCTACAAGGACAAGCATAGACTCAAAGTGAAAGGGTGGAAATTGACACTCCAAGCAAATGGTACCCAGAGAAAATCAGGCGTAGCCATAATGATATCAGATGAAACAGACTTCAGGGTGAAAAAGATAACAAAAGACAAAGATTGACATTTCATAATGGTAAAGGGGTCTGACTATACAACAAGAAGACATAACAGTCATCAATATTTACGCCCCCAATCAGGGAGCACCAAAATACACCAAGCAACTACTAACAGAACTAAAGGGAGAAATTGACCAAAACACAATTATACTAGGGGACTTAAATACATCTTTGACAGCTATGGATACATCATCCAAATAGAAAATAAATAACGAAATAGCAGCCCTAAATGACACATTAGATGAAATGGACATAATTGACATATATAAAGCACTTCATTCTAAAACATTAGACTATACATTCTTTTTGAGTGTACATGGAACATTCTCAAGGATAGACCATATATTGGGACATAAAATCAGCCTCAGCAAACATAAGACTGAAATCATACCAAGCATATATTCTGATCACAGGCTTTGAAATTGGATATCAACTGCAAAAAGAAAGCAGGAAAAAAACACAAATACATGGAGATTAAACAACATACTTTTAAAGAACGACTGGCTCAAAGAAGAAATTAGAGGAGAGATCAAAAGATACATAGAAACAAATGACAATTAAAATACATCCTACCAAAATTTTGGGGATGCAGCGAAAAGCAGTTTTAAGAGAGAAATTTATATCATTACAGGCCTATCTCAAGAAACAAGAAAAATCCCAAATAAATAACCTCATGTTGCTCCTTAAAGAACTAGAAAAAGAAGAACAAGTGAAACCCAAGGTCAGCAGAAGAAAGGAAATAACAAAAATCAGAGCAGAACTAAATGAGATAGAGAACAAAAAGACAATAGAAAAAATTAATGTGACAAAGAGCTGGTTCTTTGAAAAGATTAACAAAATTGACAAACCCTTGGCTAGACTCACTAAGATAAAAAGAGAGAAGGCACTAATTAACAAAATCAGAAATGAAAAAGGAGAAGTTATCACAGACACCACAGAAATACAAAGGATCATGCAAGAATACTATGAAGGACTATATGCCACCAAATTCAATAACCTAGAAGAAATGGACAAATTCTTAGAAACATATAGCCTTCCAAGGCTGAACCATGAAGAACTGGAAAATCTAAACAGACAGATCACCAGTAACAAAATTGAATCAGTCATCCAAAACCTTCTCAAAAGGAAAAGTCCTGGACCAGATGACTTCACTAGTGAATTCTACCAAACCTTCAAAGAGGATCTAATACCAATCCTGCTCAAACTCTTCCAAAGAACTGAAGAAGAGTCAGTACTCCCTAACTCATGTTATGAGGCCAACATTACCCTGATTCCAAAACCTGGTAAGGACAACACAAAAAAAGAAAACTACAGAACAATATCTCTGATGAATACTGATACAGAAATCCTAAACAAAATTCTAGTAAATCGAATACAACAATGCATTAAAAAGATTACTCATCAAAACCAAGTGGGGTTCATCCCCAGGGCACAAGGATGGTTCAACATCCGCAAATCCATTAATGTGATACATCACATAAACAAAATAACGGACAAAAATCATATGATTATATCAATTGATGCAGAAAAAGCATTTGACAAGATACAACATCCATTTATGATTAAAACACTTAATAAGTATAGAAGGAAAATACCTTAACATAATAAAGGCCATATATGACAAACCCTCAGCTAATCTCATAATTAATGGTGAAAAACTGAAGCCCTTTGCTCTATATTCAGGAACACGACAGGGCTGTCTCCTATCGCCTCTGCTTTTCAACATAGTGTTGGAAGTCCTTGCCAGAGCAATCAGGCAAGAGAAAGAAATAAAAGGCATCCAAATTGGGAATGAAGAAGTTAAATTGTCACTCTTTGCAGATGACATGATGCTTTATATAGAAAACCCTAAAGACTCCACCAGAAAGCTATTGGAAACAATCAACGAATACAGTAAAGTTGCCGGCTACAAAATCAACGTACAAAAGTCCATTGCATTCCTATGTACTAACAGTGAAATCTCAGAAAAAGAAACACAAAAAACAATTCCTTTTGCAATTGCAGAAAAAAGAATAAAATACCTAGGAATAAACCTAACCAAGGGTGTGAAAGACCTATATGCTGAAAACTATAAGACATTTTTAAAAGAAATTGAAGAAGACACAAAGAAATGAAAAGACATTCCATGCTCATGGATTGGAAGAATCAACATAGTTAAAATGGCCATATTACCCAAAGAAATATACAGATTTAATGTAATCCCCATCAAAATCCCAATGGCATTTTTTAAAGAAATAGAACAAAAAATCATCAGATTTGTTTGGAACCACAAAAGACCCCGAATAGCCAAAGCAATCTTAAGAAAAAAGAATAATACTATCACACTCCCTGACTTTAGCTTGTACTACAGGGCTACAATAATCAAAACAGCATGGTATTGGCAGAAAAACAGACACATAGACCAATGGAATAGAATTGAGAACCCAGAAATAAAACCACATAAATGTGGAGAGATAATTTTTGACAAAGAAGCTAAAAACATACGATGGAAGAAAGACAGCCTCTTCAATAAATGGTGCTGGGAGAATTGGATAGCTACGTGCAAAAGAATGAAACCGGACTGTTATCTGTCACCATGTACCAAAATTAATTCAAAATGGATCAAAGACTTAAGCATAAGACCTGATACAATAAACTGCATAGAAGAAAACATAGGTACTAAACTTATGGACCTTGGGTTCAAAGAGCATTTTATGAATTTGACTCCAAAAGCAAGGGAAGTAAAAGCTGAAATAAACGAATGGGACTATATGAAACTTAAAAGCTTCTGCACAGCAAAAAAAAACCATCGACAAAATAAAGAGGCAACCAACTGAATGGGAGAAGATTTTTGCAAACAGTGCCTCTGATAAGGGGCTAATATCCAAAATATACAAGGAACTCATGAAACTCAACAACAAAAAAACAAACAATCCAATTGAAAAATGGACAGAGGACCTGAAGAGACATTTCTCCAAAGAGGATATACAAATGGCAAATAGACATATGAAAAAATGCTCAACATCGCTAATCATCAGAGAAATGCAAATGAAAACCACAATGAGATATCACCTCACCCCAGTTAGAATGGCTATCATCAACAAGACAAATAGTAACAAGTGTTGGAGAGGCTGTGGAGAAAAAGGAACCCTCATATACTGTTGGTGGGAATGCAGACTGGTGAAGCCGTTATGGAAGGCAGTGTGGAGGTTCCTCAAAAAATTACGAATAGAATTACCATATGACCCAGCAATCCCTCTCCTGGGTATCTACCCAAAAAATCTGAAAACATTTGTACATAAAGACACGTGTGCTCCAATGTTCATTGCAGCTTTGTTTACAGTGGCCAAGACATGGAAACCACCAAAATGTCCTTCGATAGATGAATGGATAAAGAAGTTGTGGCATATATACACATGGAATACTATTCGGCGGTAAGAAAAGATGATATAGGAACATTTGTGACAACATGGATGGATCTTGAGAGTATAATGCTAAGTGAAATAAGTCAGACAGAAAAAGCAGAGAACCCTATGATTTCACTGATATGTGGTATATAAACCAAAACAACAAAAGAACAAGACAAACAAATGAGAAACAAAAACTCATAGACACAGAAAATAGTTTAGTGGTTACCAGAGGGTAAGGGGGTGGGGGGAGCGAGATGAGGGTAAGGGGGATCAAATATATGGTGATGGAAAGAGAACTGACTCTGGGTGGTGAACACACAATGGGATTTATAGATGATGTAATACAGAATTGTGCACCTGAAATCTATGTAACTTTACTAACAATTGTCACCCCAATAAAAAAAAATGGCACCACAGGACCTGCTGAAGGATTGAATGTGGGTGTACGAGAGAGCGGGATGGAATTCAGGATGATTCCAAGGTTCTTGGCCCAAGAAAGTGGGCACATGGGAGTTTGTGGGAGGAGCGGGATGGGGGTGGCTGGTGGCAGGGTGGAATTGAGGTTTGGTGATGGTAAACAGTTCTCCAGAAAGAATGGTTCACTGTGTATCATCAGAATTCTTTCCCTTACCTCAGAAAATAAAACGAGACAGTTATGTGAAAGCGACCTGGTAACTGAAGTCCCACAGCCACGTTTAGTTACTGACTTCATCATGATGACGGTGCAGAGGTGAGGAAGGAAGGAGAACATTTGCTAAGTCCAGCAGCAGAAACAGACCAGGAGATGGCGTGATGGCGTGACTAG
Organism: Rhinolophus hipposideros; assembly: GCF_964194185.1. NCBI lineage: Eukaryota > Metazoa > Chordata > Mammalia > Chiroptera > Rhinolophidae > Rhinolophus > Rhinolophus hipposideros. The sequence continues at coordinate 32,786,850 of NC_138067.1, read as the reverse complement.
GAATTGTAACAATGTCCATGTGATGAGCCTGTAACTGTAAAGCGCTTTCTCACCTGTTACCTTGGCCTCGATCCTCACAACAGCGCTCTGAAACATTATTATCCCCAATAACAGTTGTAGGAAACGAGGCAAAGAGCGCAGAAGGGAATTGCCCAACATCACATAGCAAGTGAACAGCGGGCACCAGGACTCAGACCCCCAGTTCCCAGGCTGGGGCTCCCTCAACCAGACCCAAAATAAGTTTCCTTAAAAAACAATAACAACGAAAGCCCATGATGGAAAGATGTTCAATGTCTCAGTCATGAGGGAAATGAAAATCAGAGTCCTAGGCAGGGGCCACTGCACACCTGCCAGGACGACCAAGATTAGACACGCTGACGACGGAGCTCGGGAGGCTGGAGGCTGGAGGGATCACCAGTGGGGATGCCACAGGGTCCAGCCACTGGGGAAAATGGTTCAGCAGCTTATTAGAATGTTAAGTATTCTCTTACTGTACAACCCAGAAATCCCTGCAAACATGCGTGGAGCATTGGCCAGGAGTGGGGCGAGAGGGGCAGGAACAAAGCACATAGTAGCTCTAGGCATGGCCACCAAGACCTGGAATCTGTGCAGACACTCTTCAGCTGGGGGTTGGCTAAACCAATGGCAGTGGCAGCCTGCTGAATCAGGGACAACCAGTCAGCCATCAAAGGAGAAAACTATTGATGCCTGGAACAACTCGGATGTCAGATGCATTATGACAAGTGAAAGGAGACAGACTCAACGGGTTACATCCTGGATTGTTCCATTTCAATGACGTTCTGGAAAAGGCAAAAGTAATCTCTGTGACAGAAATCAGATGGGGGCTGCCAGGAGCTGGCGGATGGGAAGTGGTTGACTACTAAGGCCCTGAGGGGGTTTTGGGGGGAGATGAAATCCTTTTACATGTTAATTGTGATTTGGGTTACACAATTGTAGCATTTGTCAAAACTCATAGAACAGTGAGATGAAGAGGGTGAATATTACCGATGTAGAGTTTATCCCAATAAATCTGATGTAAACAACAACAAAAATTGGAGCAAGGCCCCTTCCTGCTGCAGATGTATCTACATCTTAGTACTCGTTGGGTAAAATGTAAACTCCTTTCTGCCACCTCTGAGCTGAGCATGACCTGGCCCCGCCTCCTCCTCCTTGTTGACCCTCCCACACGACAGCTTCCTGGTCCTTGAGCTTGCCCAGTCATCCAGTTACTCAGGGAGACTGCACACTCTGTTCCCCTCCCCGAATGCTCTTCCCTGCACCCCTCCCCACATCCTTCTCAAGCTTCAGACTTCAGTCTTTCCACCACCTTCCAAAGGAGGCTCCCATCTTGCCATACCTCAATCTTTCTCTTTAGCACAGTTGCAATTATACTTTTATGAGTTACAGATGTTTACCTGTTACTTATCAGTCTCCCCCACAAGTGGGTCAGCTCTCAAAGGACACACACATGTCTTTTGCTCATCACTGATGCCCAGTACTTATCACAGTGCTCGTCACATGATAGGTGTTCAATAAAATTACTGAATGAGTGAATGAACGAATGAACGAACGAACTAAGTTCTGGAGAAAAGAAACAGACAAAATTACTTGTCTACATCCCATTCTTTGGCAAAAGAAAAAAGTCTGTCAAAAAAAGAAGTTACCGAGACCCCTCCAGACCCCGTACAGGGCACATACTGAGCCATCTTGACCAACAGAGGAACAAGAAACACTGAGTCCTACCTGTCACAGTGGTGGGCCCCGAATTCCCTGTTCAAAGCCTGTTGTCAGTCTGAAAAATATAAGGACAAAAAAACAGTTAATGACTGCCTAGAGTCTAGTCTTTCCCAACTGCCTGGCTTTGCTCAGCCTAAAATCAGTAGAAAATGTTTGGCCAAGTTCAGTGCCCGCTCAAACACCAGAGCTTCTGAGTGTCGGACCAAACGGTCAATCTTTTGAAGTCGAGGTTCTGCTAATGCTTGGCTCAAAACAACAGAGTCAGTAAGGGGCTTATAAAAGAGACTTGAAATGCTACCCAGGCACCAATTAGCTCTTACAAAAGTTTGTATTTTGATGAGCAACGTGTAAATGAATCAGTTACACATGGCTTACATTTCCCTGGAAACACCCATGGGCTTAAAAATTAAAGGGTGGTTGAGAGAGGTGGGGCCCAGGGAGAGGGATCTTTGGGCCCAAACGTGGGTACAGGTTTTGCCAGATTCCTAATGTTGGGAGGGGGTAAATAGTTGAAGACATCTGGCTGACATAAAAACATGGCTGGGTTCATCCTTCCTCAAAGCAAATATTATTCTCATTAAAACATAATCAGATCATCTATTGGGAGGAGTGCACCATCGTGGAGAGCGGCACAAAGAATGTCTTTTGTTACACAACAGCTGCTCTCTCTGCGGGGTTGCAGGAAAAAGGCGTAGACGCCACCACCCCCATTGTGGTTCCTGCCCAGCCCGGGCTCCCTCCAATGACTGGTGAGACTCTCAACCAGGATCATGGCTCCTCCCTTCCAGTTAGGTCTCTGAGCATACCTCCCTCCTCTTGGAAACCACCTTCCCACATTCTCAGCCAGGGCCAGGGCAGGAGGTCTCAACTCAGGGGCATTACAGTGTGAGCGTTAATTTTATGTGTCAACTTGGAGAGGCGATGGTGCCCAGTTGCTTGGTTAAGTGCCAGTCTTGATGTTGCTCTGAAGGTATTTGGTAGATGTGGTTAGCGTCACCATCAGCTGGCTTTGTGTAACGAAGGCTATTCTTCATAAGTTGGGTGGGCCTTATCCAACCAGTTGAAGTTCTTATGAGCAAAAACTGAGGTGTTCCAAAGAAGAAAAAATGCTGCTTCAGGACTATAACACACGTCCTGCCAGACTTTCCAGCCTATTGACCTGCCCCACAGATTTCAGACTTGCCAGCTCCACCATCCTTAAAATAAAAATCTCTCTCGATAGATCGATAGATGATAGATAGATAGACAGACAGATAGATATAGATAGATAGATAGATAGATAGATAGATAGATAGATAAAGATTGATGATAGATATTCTATTGGTTCTGTTTTTCTGGAAAACCCTGGCTGATACACAGAGAAAGCAAAGCTCTGTCAGGCTCTCAAAGCTAGCCCATGAAAAAACCAGTGGCAGTGTAGACTGGTGATTCAAAACGCCAACTCTGATTTATATGAAATTCTAGACAAGGCAAAATTAACCTATGATGAAAAAAATCAGGGCAGTGCGTGCCTCAAGGAGTGGGGGTGGGGGACAAGCGTTGACTAAGAAGTAGAGAACTTTCTGGAGTGATGGGAAAGTTCCAGGTCTCAACAGGGGAGAGGACTCATGGATGTTTGCTTTTGTCAAAACTCAGAGAATGAACTTTCAGTGGCGGGCAACCAGCCCCAACCCACGTCGCAGTCTTTCTTGGACAACTCTCAAGGTCTGTGGACACAGGATGATCAGCGGCTGGCCTCGGCATGCTCTGGGCATTGTGTGGAGTGGCCCCAGGCTCAGCAATGGTGCCATACCTGAATTGGCATTAACCTGGTGCTCACCCCACCCTGGTGACTGACTACCTAGGATCCTGCCTCACCCAACTAGCATACTCCCTGAGGATGTTTCAGCAGCTAAGCCTTATGGGCAGCCAGCAGGTGGCATCATGACTTGGGGTGCCCTGAGCGTTTTGCTAAGCTGCCCCAGACCCAGTACTGGTGGCAGCCAGCATTGGTTCTCAGCAAGGCCTCTCTCACGTGCCTCCAGGTACAGCACAGGCAGCAACCAACCATGGACCACTTTGTAGTCCTACTACGTAGCCCCAGGCTGGCATATATATTAAAATGGCAATAACTATATATCAAGAATTACTTTAAATGTAAATGGTTTAAATGCTCCAGTACTGTAGCTGAATGGATAAGAAAACATGGCCCTTCCATATGCTACCTACAAGAGACTCACTTCAGATTGAAAGGCACACATAGACTGAAAGTAAAAGGATGGAAAAAGATATTTCATGAAAATGAAAACAAATAAAAAGCTGAGGTAGCAATACTTACGCCAGACAAAATAGACTTTACAACAAAAGCTATAACAAGAGACAAAAAAGAATCCAGTAATCCCGCTTCTGATATTTATCCAAAAAAACCCCAAATGCCACTTCAAGGGGACGTGGGCATTCATATGTTGATTGCAACATTGTTTACAATGGCCAAGATATGGAGGCAGCCTGGGTGTCTGACATGGAAGAATGGGTAAAGAGGAGGTGGTACATACATACAATGGAATATTGCTCGGCCATGGAAAGGAAATGGGCTCTTGCCATCTGTGGCAGCATGGATGGACCTGGAAGGTACTGTGCTGAGTGGACAGACAGAGAAAGACAGATGCAATGTGATGTTGCTTATATGTGGAATCTAAAGAACAAAACAAACAAAGCAACAAAAATGATGGTTGCCAGATTGGGGGTGTGGTGGGGGCGGTGGGTGCTGGGTGCAAAAGGTGAAGGGATGAAGAAATACAAACTGGTAGTTACAAAATAGTCACGGGGATGTAAAGTAAAGCACAGGGAGTATAGTCAATAATATGGTAATAAAGATGTATGGTGCCAGGTGGGTACTAGACTAGTCGGGGGACCACTTCTTAAATTAGAATGTCTTTTTTTCCCATTTTTTATTAGTTTTATTTTTTCATAAATTATCCCCAATCTTCTTCAGTGTTGTACTTTGTGATTGATAAATTCAAAATTGTTGATACTTTCAACTGACTCTGTGAAGTATAATATTTTATTGAGAAAATACTCTTCCTATAGGTACTGACAGACCTGGTAAGCTCAGAGCAAATTTGGCTAAACGGAGGGTTTTCTCAACTCTAATTTTTCCGTTTGGACATGTGTAGTTATTTCGGCCTGGATAGCTGGGCAGGTGCTGTCTTTCTGTCTCCATTCAGAGAACTGCTAACCAACAAGCATTTCACAAGCCCAAACTCATCAAACAAGTTGTCTCTATTTACAATTCTTTTGAATGTTTCAAAATCTTATGTTGTCTCAACTACATTCCATTTGGATGCAGAATATAAATTTATCTAGTTTAAAATGTGGACTTCATCAGAAGATTCTTCCACAAGTCCAGAACATTCCAGTGTGAAATTGTAGCACTGCACATGAAATCCCAAGCTCCAAGTTCACAGAATTTGATCCCTCTGCTCTTCCCTGGCTTTTGCAGTGAAAAGTTTCAGCATCTTTTAGTGAGCAAGCTTTCCTCCTTCACTTAAAAGCTTCAGGAACTGAAGTTGTCTGGTACAACATTCACTGAAAAATTGGAAGTTTCCAGTGGACTTTGAAAAAAATGCAACCAAATTTTAAGAACTCATTTACAAAACAATGCCATGCCATCACAGGCCACTTTGTTTCATTTACAAATGTTCTAACACTTCTGAACCCATTGGTGAGGGCTGGCAGAACAGAGCTGGCATGGACTGCCCAGCTGACGCTCCTTTTGTTTTGCTTTTTTAACTTAGTGTGGGCTCCATCACACAGATTTTATGGTCTAGTTTTTCTACTTCATGGTTTTACCTTTTGACAACTTCGGCTTCTATTTTGATTAGAATATCCTGATGTAGTTATTGCTTGTGGGGTAGCATCGATTCTAAGCATATTTCTGCCCCACAGATGTCCCCTTCAGCAAAAAATATTGTTTTTGCCATGATGTTTATGCTCCACCAAAATTTGAATTTGTGGGCTGGCCCAGTGGCTCAGGCGGTTGGAGCTCTGTGCTCCTAACTCCAAAGGCTGCCAGTTCGATTCCCACATGGGCCACTGGGCTCTCAACCACAAGGTTGCCTGTTTAATTCCTCGAGTCCCGCAAGGGATGGTGGGCTGTGCCCTCTGCAACTAGCAATGGCAACTGGACCTGGAGCTGAGCTGTGCCCTCCACAACTAAGACTGAAAGGACAACAACTTGACTTGGAAAAAAGTCCTGGAAGTACACACTGTTCCCCAATAAAGTCCTGTTCCCCTTCCCCAATAAAATATTTTTTAAAAATTTGAATTTGTGTTATCACTGAAAAAATAAATATAACAATAATGTTGTAAAGATTTTGTAGGGTGTCAGATGGGCACTTGTCTTATTAGGGAGACCATTTCATGGACAGTGTAGATGCCTGACCACTGCACTGTACACCTGAAGCTGAAACTGAATTATATTGAATGTCAACTGTAGTTTAATATATATATAGTCACAGGATACGGAGTTCAGCATAGGGAATAGAGTCAATGGAATTGTAACAGCTGTATACGATGTCAGAGGGGTAGTAGATTGGGGGGGTGGTTATCACTTTGTGAGGGGTGTAAATCTCTAATTAGTACATTGTTTTGTACACCTGAAACTAATTTTTTAAAAAATCATCATACCTTCAACATTGAACTTTCAAACTGGATCAATAAAAGTCTTTATATTTCCCAGGCTGCCCACTGACCGTGCCAGCTTGGGGTTCCCTGTGTCCTGCAGGAGAACACTTGTGGGGATGGCATGGTGTCCAGGAACCAGAGGCTGGCAAGGCAGCCGACTCTATGCTCTAAATGTTTTTTTTATTTTTTAAATCCTCAAATTCTAGCTCGATTCTCTTGCCCACCAAAGTCTCCACACCAGATGTTCACTACTTCTTTAGTTACAAGAAAGATTAGTAAGTGTCAAAGATGACTAGCTAATGCCCGACCGAGTTTCCTGGGGTCACAACCGAGGTATTAGAAAAAACGGGAACCCCAGTCCCTTTCTATGGGATTCGAGGCATGTGGGTGCTGCCTACATAAAGTCACCCACGTGGGATGGGATGTGGGGAGGCCCAAGAGAGGGCACACTTGAAGAAAATGAGTCTGAAGAGGGAAGGCAAGTTCCCCGCAAGCCACCGAGGCCGTGGTGGAGCCAGCACGTTACACATCCTGCTGCCACCATCACACAGGCTGCCAGTGGAGACCAGAGGCAGCCTCACCTGTGGTGTCCAAGCATGACCCTCGGAGCACCTGGGTACAAAGGGGACAGCCCGGCTTTGGGAGACCACTGCCTTCCCCCCGTCGTGCGTGACAAGGTATGGAGATTAATGGACTCACAGTGAAGACAAAAAAAGCTGTTGCACAACAGGAAACATGAAACATCCCCTAGAATACAGCAAATAATTTTAAATTATAGAAGGAATGTTAAAATAAATATTTAGAGGTTTTGATGAAATGCAGCTCTGTTTCAAGGGAAAATGAAGAGTCGGAAAAACAGGCTCAACGGCTATTTTCGCATCGAGAAGCTGAGTTGGATGTAAGGACACGTGGGGAGAAGCCCCCATTCTCCAGACACCCCGAGACCGAGATTCCATAGTCATGTGTTCAGTCCTTTCTTTCACAGTAGCTCTTACGATGAACAAGCCGTCCTCGGGGAGCTCTAGAAACAGCGGGCAGACAGCCCCAGCCCACACAGGTGCCAGGTCAATGATGATGGGCAACCCTCATCCCAGAAGATCAGGCACAGCTGGGCACAGTGACCAGGCCTGCACCCTTGAGGAAACTGAGGCCAGAGAGGCTGAGCGCCCAGCCCAGCATTACAGTGGAAAGTGGGCAGCTCTTGCTGCGTCTGCCCAGCGTCCTTCCCCTCAGCTCCAACCCAAGCTGCTCAGTCCAGGGCAGTCTGAGGACCCAGGACCAGGCTGTTTGCTCTGGAGCCTCCTCCTGATAGGACGAGGCAGGGCAGGGGGCAGGCGCAGGCCCTGAAAAGGAGCCGAGGACAGGCCAAGTGGACATGTGGGCAGGACCAGCTCCCCGGAACGGAGTACAGCCGGTGGAGAAGCAGCAGCGTTCTTGTGTGTGGATCATCCTGGAGGAAGAAGGAGTCAGGTGCCTCTCTAAGCAAGTGAGGGGGGTGCTGGAAAAGTCCCTGACTAGCAGAGGGAGGGATGGATCAGCGAGCATAGCAAGAGCCAGGTCCCGTCCCGGGGGCTGGACCTGACACTAATCAGCAGTCATTCATCAAAGCCCTGGGAGTCCCCACCAGCTGCCAGCACTCCGAAGTGACCAGGATGGCCAGTGCCTGCCCTCATGGGGATGAACAGTCACATAATGGTGACAGAGAGCCAAGAGGTGGGGCCAGGGCCACTTGACCCGGGGGGCAGGGCCTGCGGGGGACAGCATCTCAGAAGAAGGTGTGAGCAGGCCAGACTGATGCAGCATCTCTGAGTTGTAAGGGCTCTGGGCAAAGCGGGCTGCCCAGAGGAAGGATTTGGGCATTTCTTCATTAGCTCCACATTAGACCAAATCAGATTTTCCTTACAGTGTCCACCCACCATGGCCTTTCCAGGCCCTGAAAGGGGCTGCATGTGTGGTCACTGAGAGTGGGAGTTTTGAGGGCTTCCGGAGCTGGGTGGTGGGAGGGGAAGCCCCTGAGAGATGCGCACTGCACGCCCTCGAGGGACCAGAACCTGCTCTCGACAGGGACAGCATAAGTTATAGAACATAGGGCTCGGCTGTCCCATGAGCGGCATATGGAAGAATAACTGTAACCAGGACACTATCTAATTAATTTTGCATGTGCTGTTGCACAGAAAGTGGAATTCAGTGCAAACAGGATTTCTGGAGTCTGAGAAGGAGTTCAGAATCTAGGTCTTCCCTGAGACCGGGAGCAAGGTGTCCGCATATGAAACGACGTAGCACCCACTCATGCCCTAGGAGGGGAAACTTAGAGGACATAAGTTCCCCCACCCAAGTTTGGAGGCACCCCCTTGAATCCAGCCGCACAGAACATTCTGGTAGAAAGAACGCTGAACCACCACGCCTTCCGGAAAGCCTATAGGGGTGGCAGTTTTTGCCTTAGCCCCCAGCTTACGACACAGCTATGTGACTGTGGCCCTGAGCCAGTGCCAATAGGGTGGACGACACCCCTAGGTGCTGGCTGCCTGGGTGCCCTCCAACACTTCACAAGGGATTTGAGAAGACTGAGGAGGAACAAGGCTACAGAGGCAAGAAATGCTTCCTGCAGCTGCTCGGCGGGAAATGGGAGGTGGGGGGCTAGCAAGGAAATCTGGGCAAAGGGGCCTCCCTGGAAACCACTGTTTGGGGCCATGTTTTCTCCAAGCCTTTGTTACCAAGGACGTTTTGTTCCAAATCCCTACCCCTCACCTGAGATCATCGTCCATCTTCGTAAAAAGATGGAATAATTCTTTCCATGCCTGCTGGCCAGGTTGGGTGTGCATGGGCCAGGTCATGTTGGCATGGCAAGGAGACACAGCTGGGAAGAATGAAGCCCTCCCCCAGCCTCAGCTCCAGCCCACTGCCCCCTCCCTCCCAGCCTGTGCCTCTGCAGCAGGGCAGCTTCTTCCAGGAAAGAACAGCCTGGCTCCGTGTGTCCACATAGCCTTCCTCACGGCCACATCGGTGCCTGGGGCCTGAGTGCCTATTAGGTGCCAGGCCATGTATGGGAAGTGTCTCACATGAATTATTTCATTTAACCCTCATAATAGCAACAGGATGCCGGCATTAATTTTTATCCTGAGTTCAAAGATAAAAACCTGATGCTCTAAACCCTTGCCTGTATGGTCAATTGATTTTCAACAAGGGTACCAAGACCAGTCAATGGGGAAAAGACAATCTTTTCAACAAATGGTGCTGACAGCTGGATATTCACATGCAAAAGAATAAAATTGGAGCCCTACGCAACAGCATGAATGAGTATAACACTTAAGAGACTCGAACTAAATGTAAGAGCTAAAAGTGTAACTCTCAAAAGAAAGCAAAGTGCAAATCTTCATGACCTTGTATTAGGCAATGGTTTCTTAAATATGACACCAAACGCACAGCAAGAAAATAAAAAAATAAGTGCATTGTACTCAATCAATATTTAACATTTCGTGGTGCAGAGGACACCATCAAGAAAGTGAGAAGGTGCAAAATGAGAGAAAATACCCTGCAAATCACATACCTGATAAGAGACTTGTACCTGGAAAACATAAAGAACTACAAGTCAAAAATACAAAGACAAAGAAGATATACAAATGGGCAATCAGCACATGAAAAAGATGCTTACCACCATTAGACTTCAGGGAAATGCAAATCAAAACCACAGGGAGATACTACTTCACACTTATTACAATGACTCTAACCTAAAAGACAGAAAATGAGAAGTGTTTGAGAGGCTGGGGAAAATTGGAAACCTCATACACTGATGGTGGGAACATAAAATGGCACAACCCCTGTGTCTGATAGCTGCTCAAAAGGTGAAGCCGGGTGTTACCCCGTGACCCAACAATTTCACTCCTATGTGTATACCCAAGAGAAATAAAACGTGTCCACACAACTTGTACATGTTTGTAGCAGCATTATTCATAATAGCCAAAAAACAAAAACAGCTGACATATCCAACAAAGTAATGAATAAACCAAATGTGGCACATCCATACAATGGAATATTACTCAGCCACGAAAAGGAATGAAGTACTAACACATGCTACAGTGTGCGTGAACCTTGAAAACATTATGCTGAGCGAGATAAACCAGTCACAAAGGCCGTATACTGTGTGATTCCATATACATAAAATGTCCAAAATAGGCAAATCCATAGAGACAGAGAGTAGATTCATGGTTGCAGGGGCTGGAGCGGGGGAGATATGGGAATAATTGCTAATGGGTACAAGGTGATCTTTTGGGGTGATGGAAAAGTTCCAAAATTGATTGTGGCTCTGGTTGTACAATTCTGTGAACATATTAAAAACTACTAAATTGTACACTTTAAATAGGTGAATTGTATAGTACATGAATGATATTTATATAAAAAACAACTGAGATGCAGGGCAGTAATCGACGGACCACATTCCACATAAAGGGCAGAAGGCAGAACTTGAACTCAGTACCACAGGTCAAAGCTCTTTACTACTTGCTCTGTTGCCTCCTCTGGACTTACAGCTTCTAAGTTTTCCCTCACTCTGGATTTCCTCATCACCGATGACCTAGTCCATGCTATTCACAGTGTGGTCCGTGAGCCGTCAGCATAAGCAGCTCCTCACAGCTGGTTAGTAATGCAAAATATCAGGCCCCACCCAGACCTGCTGATCAGAATATGCATTTTGACTAGATCCATGGGAAATTTGTGGCCACACTAAGGTGCTGATTACATCCCTCCCTTTCTGATAAAAGGGTCTCAGAAAGACTTGTCAACCATTCCTGGGTGTAGTGTGAGTCACTGTGGTGGTGAGAAATCCACACATGATTTGGAATAAGGAGACCTGGTTTCAAGTTCCAGCTGTGCCACTTCATTCATTCATTCATTCATTCACTCATTCATTCATTCTTCGTTCATTAACTGATTATGGTACAGCAGACCTGTTCTAAGGACACAGAGATGGACAAAACAGACAAAAATACCTGCCAGCCCTCATGGAGCTTACACAATAATGAAGCTAACTAGCTCTTGCAAATTGAGGAAACTCAGCAAGTGGGTCCATCTCTCTGAGCCTCAATCTTCTCACCAGTAAAATGGGGGTGGTGATAACACTAGCCTTGGAAGGCTGTGAGGGCTACATGAGAAAATACAGGGACTTGGCCACAGCAAAGCATCATACGATTATACACCAGCTTCTCCCAGAGTGTCTTTTAACAGAAGCAAAGGGGAAGTGTAGGGCTAGAGTATATGAATTATCACTTTGGTTCCAGCTGCTGGATTTTCATTCCTTTCTCAGGAGGCTGAGAGCGGCTGCACGTGAGTGGGAGACACCTGGTTGGGGAGATGAGACAAGGCTGGCCTCCCTGCTGTGGGAGTAAGAGGCAGCTGCTGCCACCATCCTGCGGTCAGACAGAAGCAGTTCATCAGTGTGGCCCGGGAGCCCTGGGGACAGGTATACCCTATAGGTGAGCTGGGGGAGATCGCGGCCATGTTAGACCAACGTGGAGGCACTGTGTTGAAAGGGGCTTTAACAGTCATTGAGTCAACTTCCCACTTCCTACAGGAGACACCCACCTACTATTTCCGAGGGGGTCAGCTAGCCCCTATCTCACCTGCCACCCTGTTGCATTATAAAGCAGGACCAAGCATGTTGGAAGAAAGGGGGCAAACACCCTCAAGAATCTGATTTTTCCACATTGAAGCTCTGAGGAACCACTGTAGCTCACGGATGCTACCTCCCTTCTAAGTCAGTAGCTCTTGTGGGTCAAGATGCTGTCCTAGACACTCCTCTAGTCATGGCGGAGCACGTCATTTGGACGGGCCCATCTACTAGACAAAACGCAAAACGCAAAACGCAAAACGCAAAAAAAAAAAAAAAGACTAAATTAAAAAGGTTTGAAGGCAAGTCAACAGCAGTGAAGAATACTAGGGATAAGATTCAGGAGAGAAGAGACAACCAGAGAGGTAAGACTGAGCTGGAGTCTCCCCTCCACTCAAGACATCTTCTGATGAGGGTAGAGCCACTTATCTGCCCAGTCCATAGAGGCAACAGAGAGGCTGAGACACTGAACGGATAATTCAACAGACTCAAAGTGTAAGGGACCCAGACTAAGGGGGGGAAGGATCGAAAAAACACCAAAGGCGTGGGTGGGAACTCTGAAGGACTGTACTCTAAGAGTAAAGGAAAACTGGAAATGGACCACCTCATGCAGATAGTAAGCGCCGCTTCAAAATAACTCAGTCCCTGATTAGGATGCAGTGATAATGGCATTCTTTAATGCCCCAGAAGCTTACCTAAATCCTTTCGTGAAGGAAGTTGACATCGCCCCAGGCTTAAGGTTTTGCTGCAGTTTTGCATGTAAAATATCCAGTACAGAATCAAAAATAACATGGAATATAAGGAGATGGGACAACATGATGAAAAAACAAAAGGAACAACAGACAATATAAAAGGAGCCATGGAAGATGATAATGGCATTATCAGAATATGGACTTTCAATAATTACTTAAAATATTCAAGGAAGTAAAAGACAAGATTGAAAATTTTGGCATAGTGGAAACTATCATAGGGAGTCAGAGAGAAATTCTAGAACTCAGAAATACAATAAATGAAATTCAGCACTTCATAAATTAGACCTAACTGAAAGAATAATTAGTAAACTGGAAGATAAATCGAAAGAAATTTTCCAGATAAAAATGATAATTATTTTGGTGACTGTACATTAGTATTTACTGAGGTTTATAATTGCATTTTCCTAATGACTGATGACATTTAACACCTTTTCATATGATTATTGGCCATCTGGAGATTTTTTATGACGTGCCTATTTAAACCTTTTTCCCATTTAAAAAATTAGGTTGTCTTTTTAAGAAATACTAATCTTTATTAATGTTTAACAAGTCATAGGTGAACATGTTAATTTCTATGGTAACCTTAAAAACAACAAAGGTATTTATAACTATCAAGCTAATAAAAGGGGTATAAAATAATAAAAACAACCATTTTTAAAGGCAAGAAAGAAGAGCAAGCAATATACAATAGTCAGGATAAATAGAAAGCACATAGTAACTTAGATGGGACTGTTAGATGAAATCCCAAATATATCAGTCATCACATTAAATGTAAACAGACTAAATGCTCAGATTAAAAGACAAAGATGGTATCTTTTGTCAGTGGGAAAATGTGACTTTTTCCTCCACTAAATGACATTCTTGGCAACATGTATTTTGTCTTTGACCATCCCCCATTATCACTACACAGAGAAAAGAAATCTGTAAGTCTGCTCTCTGTTGGCTGGAAATGTCTGATAATCATTGCTGAGAGACTGTTTTGTTTTGCTACTGAAAAGCTAGTTAATTCTGCTAGACAAATTCCCTTTCTAAAGCAAGGTTACCAATTCTACTTGTCAAGATCCTTTAAAAAGGGTGTTTTTCATGTGCTCCAATGTTCGTTGCAGCTTTGTTTACGGTGGCCAAGACATGGAAACAACCAAAATGTCCTTCGATAGATGAATGGATAAAGAAGTTGTGGTATACATACACAATGGAATACTATTCGGCGTTAAGGAAAGATGATATAGGAACATTTGTGACAACATGGATGGATCTTGAGAGTATAATGCTAAGCGAAATTAGTCAGACAGAAAAAGCAGAGAACCCTATGATTTCACTGATATGTGGTATATAAACCAAAAACAAGACAAACAAATGAGAAAGAAAAACTCATAGACACAGACAATAGTTTAGTGGTTACCAGAGGGCAAGGGGGGTGGGGGGAGGGAGATGAGGGTAAGGGGGATCAAATATATGGTGATGGAAGGAGAACTGACTCTGGGTGGTGAACACACAATGGGATTTATTGATGATGTAATACAGAATTGTACACCTGAAATGATGTAATTTCATTAACAATTGTCACCCCAATAAATAATTTTTTTAAAAAGAGTGTGTTTTTAAAATCAGATTTACCATCGGTGCAGATCCCTTTACGTTCTCACAACTTAGTCCATCTTTGTGTCTGGAATTTTTGTGAACATCTCAAGCTCTGGAGCTGCCTCGGTTCGAATCTTGACACTTACTAGTTAGAGTTGAATCTTTATTTCAACTCCCTGGACCTCAGTTTCCTCATCTATAAAACAGGACTTTACCTCATAGGGTTGTCATGTAGATTAAATAAATGAATGCCTACTGTGGCACATAATGAATATACAATAAACAATAGCTGACATTGTTACCATAATATGAAAACTATTTTATTAGCACGACTCTCCCGTCCCCTTTTTGCTGTGGCCAGTTCCTCCTAATCCCTGTCAAGACTCAATTCAGAAGCTATTCCCTTGTGTGACTCTTGTCCCGACCCTTCCTGCCATGCTTCATGGACATACATAAACAAACATGCACCTCTATCCCTCACAGCCGTGTGCTGGAGGCAGATATTTATATGAATTTAATTCACCCCACATTGGAAACAAAAGACTCATGAAGGTAGGAAAGGAATGATTTTTTTGTCTTCCTCCTTAGATTCACATCTTACGTAGGAGATTCTAAAGTCAACAAGTCAAGTCACAGTTATGCAGTCGAAGTTCCCTTGAAAGTCCTTTCCATCGTCCCTGTAGAACGCCTGGTTTGGTGTATACACTCCTGGCACTGGAGCTTGCCCACCGAAGGGAGAGACCCACGGGGCAAGGCAAAGGATGGACCCAGAGGAAGGTCTACATACTGATCTATGTAGGGGTATTCGAGCTGTTCTTTGAAAGGACTGGCCAACCCCAAGAAGAAATAATAGGAGTGGTGGGGAATGGAGATAGAGAGATGAGAATTTCAGTGTCCTGCTCACCAGGAAGACTCACTGCACTCTGTCCCTGTTGTGATTTCATATCCCATTGCACGTGGACAGGTTTGGTGTTCATCGAGAGGACGAAAATAAAGGGAGCAGCGTTCTCTGATGCAGGGTAAGTTCTCAGCCGAGGAGTTAACTAAGGGTGTGCTCCCGCGGAGATGGCTTTCAGGTCCTACTGTGTCAGTCAGTCATTGAACAATCGTTGAAAATACAGAAATGAATAAGACAGTCTGTTTCTTCAAGGAGGTTCCACTCTCTTCCATAAAAAAACAGTGGGGAGTGGGCAGTCACTAAGTGGAAGTTTCAGCGGAGGACACTCTCTCTCCTCCATTCCTAACACGGAGCAGGGCTCGGTCAGTGTTTGTGGTTCCCGTGAAGAAGGAAAATGAGAGAACAAAACTGCCACAGGGGACATCCAAAGTGCACATGTTAAGAGCTTCTGACTAAAGAGCTGCCTGGGGACAACAAGTAGCTGTTTACTCCATATTTTGTCTGACCTCCACTTTGGGAACATCAAGGTCAGAAATAATGGCTCCCGGTGGCCTCTTCCATTTCCACACAGGCGGCCACAGCACGCTGCTCCATCCACAGCGCTATGAGTCTGCCCCGTAAAACC
This sequence comes from Rhinolophus hipposideros, assembly GCF_964194185.1. Classification (NCBI taxonomy): domain Eukaryota; kingdom Metazoa; phylum Chordata; class Mammalia; order Chiroptera; family Rhinolophidae; genus Rhinolophus; species Rhinolophus hipposideros. Next base: position 32,770,990 of record NC_138067.1, on the reverse strand, counting down.
CTAGTGCTCTATTTTCACACTCCAGGTGCCGCTGCCCAGGCGCCCCGCTTTCGTCATTTTGAAGGATGAGCTGTTTGCCGCTGACCCACGCAAAGCTGTCCTGGACCCAGCCGTGCTCTCTCTAGTCCCACTCTTACTCTGTGACAGGTCTGGGAGAACTCCCTGCCAATGCACACGTTTTGCGTGTTCTCCCGCCTTCCTCGGAGCAGACACCACGGGCAATCCCACCACACACACTCCCCAGTGCAGAGTTCTCTGCTGGCGGCTGGACACAATGGAACAAACGGGACACCCGGAGGTCCTCCCTTTTCCACGCAGAGTTCCCAAGTCTTCTCAAATGGGGCAGCCCCGGGCTCCAACAACGGCAGCAGGCTTGCCTTTCCAGAGAGTAAACCAAGCCCAGGAGTTGTGGCTGCAGACGTGCAGACCACCCACACCGTGGAAGGGACACTGCACCCCGAAGCTAGAATGGGCGGCCTTCCCATCACAGAGGCCTTCTCGGCATCAGAACTGCCACTAAGCAAACTAAACCCAGAGGGGCCACGTGTGCCCATCGGATGAACAAAGATAAGAAGGAACATTAAGACACAGCGTCGGCCGAAGTGTGGACAATCGCACAACTAGAAAACTAAACTGAAGTGCCAACATTTAAAAGGCATTTGGAGGCAGCACTCGTACTCCGAGATTTGCGTGGTGCAAAGACGTGGGCACAGTGCTGTTCAAAATAGTAAAATCTCAGAAACAGCACCGCTGTTATCAGCCGGGAACAGGTTAAATCCAGCATGGTTCCTCTTCTCTGTGGAATACAATGCAGCTGTTCAAAGGATGAGGGGTACCACACTTACCACACTTGGAATGACTCGCGATAAGCCAAGTGAAATCAGCAGGTGTGGACGAGTGTGTGAAGGCCAACCCATCAGGAGAATAAGGAAATCTGTGTGCCTGTGTGTTGTATAGGCATAGATAATCTCTGGCAGAATACACACAAGGAGCTGGCAGAAGGAAACAGGAGAGAAGTGAGGGGCTCTGAGAGCAGAGAGACCTCCTTTTCCCGAATTTCTATCTCGCACACAGACAACCAATTCGAAACAATAAATATTGTCAGCTGCACTTTATGTCTCTCACGAAGGCCTTCTGAGGTCCTTAAAACGCCAGACTGGATTCTCTCGTGGATTAGAGAGTTTAGTTCCTGCCAGATACTGCCTCTCCTTAGACCAATGGGAAAAGCAACCCAATTTCATTTTGCCTAAGCGTACTGGCTTGGAGGCCGGCTGGTGAGATCATGGCATTTTGTAAAGATACTTAGAAAAGTAGACAGAACCCTGTGCTGTGATGGAGACAGACTGAAAATGCAAATTCACACATTAGGGACTGAACTGTGTCCCCTCAAATTCGTGTGCTAACCCCCAACATGACTGCATTTGGAGATGGGGCCCTCAGGGGGTGATTAAGGATAAATGAGGTCATAGAGGTGGGGCCTTGATCCAATAGGACTGGTGTCCTTATAAGATGAGGCAGAGGCACCAGCATCCTCTCTCTCTCCATACACACAGAGGAAAGTCCATGTGACGCCATGCAGAGAAGAAAGCCAAAGAGAGAGGCCTCTGGAGAAACAACCCTGCTGACACCTCAGGCTTGGATTTCTGGCTTCCAGAACTGTGAGAAATAAATGTCTGCTGTTGAAACCCCTGGTCTGCGGCATTCTGTTACGGCAGCTAGGGCTAAGCCATTGTGTCCCTAAATCTTTGACCTGGGGACCTTGCTGATGGCGGTGATCACCTTCCATGCCCACATACCTCACTCAGGCTCCCAAAACGCAAACGCCGGGATCGACCTTGCTCAGGGATTGGAGGGCACATGTTTCTGCCCACTCAGAGAAAAATATTCAGGCCAACCAGCAAATTCTATCTTATTTTCTCATTCGATGTTTTTCCTTCCCAAACACCAAGTAGCCTTGAAAATGTGAACATTGCAACAGACAGCAGGGAACCACAGAAACCAACCTTCTAATTTACATCCAAAGGGGCTCAGGGAGAGTTTTTCAGCCAAGGGGGCAGCAGGGTGGAGCCCCAGCAGCCCCGCCACCATGGTGAGAGAGACCCTACCTGGAGAAGGCTGGTGGGGAGCCAGGCTTTTGGCACACCCGCTCTGCTCCTTCGCCCTAGATTCAAGGGCAATGTGGCAGGAACTAGACTGTGTGGAAATGGGCCACCCTGTCTGGCTTGTTCAAAATCATCCTCTACACTCTGGGAAGGGACCCCTTCATGCTGTCCCCAACCTGTAGGATGTTAATACGGCAGCAGACCCCAGCCAGGCCCAGCGGGGCTGTGGGCACCCACAGTGTGAAGGGATGTCTTTGCAGCAGCCAAGATGGAGGGAACAGCATTTGGAGCAAATTCCCCTTGACAGAAATTTGCCCCAGGTCCAAGATCATCAGTGAAAACCCAAATGGTTCAAGTCTGGCAACGCCTCAGACGACCGTTTGTGTGAGAAACGTGTCATGCATGGTCGCAGTGACGGCTCTGTTCCCAACCCTGTGTGCGGGTCTGTAGCGCCTTAGAATTCCCAGGAAGTGACAGCTTCTCTGGAAATGAAGTTATTTTCAAGGGAGGGAAGGGATTTACCAATTGCTAAGTAATTCTCACATTTGAAAAACAAAACCATAATGTATCCAGAGACCCTGGTAGAGGTTAATGGTTTTTTAGGGTTTTTCTTCCCAATTAGCACAGACAGCAGAATGAAGTATTTCAGAGGGTGACCCTGCTCCCTGTGACTCAGCAGGGCTGGCACCAGCCACAGGCCAGGAGAAGACCCAGCAGGGCAGATTCCAGCGCAGGGGTGGTTAGCAGGCCAGGCCGACATTGGCCGCACAGATCCCGGGCCTCTGGGGCAGCCAAAATCCACAGCTGCTGAGGCCCTGGTTCCGGCCAGCACCTCTGCATACAGAGCAGCTGGCTTCCCTACCCCACATGAGAAAACACCCTATAGGAATGTGGGAAAACCCTATGGAAACCGGATACCTGCCTGCGGTCTGCTCACGGGCAGCACATTATTTTTCTACCGCCAAAGTCCGTCTTGGAGGGTTATAATCAGCTCTAGAGCAAAACAGTGCCTGGTGCAGAATTGTGGCCAAATGGTCTTTTTTTTTTTTTCAACACATTAAAAAATGAAATCTTCCTTTTGCTGAGTTCTTAGAATTGTTTTTCCATCAACAGTCTAAGACGCCTGCCGTCCTCTGCCCACCACCTCACTCCCTCAGCCCAGTTTTCTCTAAAGTTGGCTCTCTGCTGGGTTCACCCACTCCCGACACTCCCCCCACCCCAAGAATTGGGGAAGCAGGAATTTTAATTTTTAAATTTTTCACTGTACGAGGGAACTGAGAGACTCTACAGTTGGTGTTGGATAGTTAGCTCCTCTGCAGAAACATATCCTTTGTAAAATGGTTGGTTAATAAAGTGTTTTCTGAGTTTCCAGGGTCCCACAACGCCGTCACTGGAAACAATGCCCGTGCTTTAGTTGTGATTAACTCATAAGCACCCACACTAAAGTGTTTTAAAAAATTATTTGATGCTTCCTACCCAACTCTGGGCTCCATTTCTCATGCACTGAAGTCTCCAGTTCAGAAGAGGCCAGAATGAGAATTCTTCTTGAGCAGTAGGTCAAGTTATTGAGAATGTTTATCAGAAGTCAAGTGGGTACACAGAGCATTTGTTATTCGTGTGTTAAAGCATGAGCACAATGTGTAAAGTCAGCCTCCACAATCCACATGGAAGATACTAGAAGTCGTGGTGTGACACATGTGACTATGACAAAGGACACTGCAGCAGATGCAATTTTAACACGTGTCATCTGGGGTGGGGTCTCCTCCAGACCCCCGTGTCTCTAGGGATGTTTCAAGGACCGTGTTTGAGTCCCAAGGCCTCCTTCCGTTGCTGAGGCACCCCAAAATGAAATTGGTAAGATCAGGAGAGTTTGTGGCCACTTCTGTCTCATGGTTCCATCAGGGACAGACACACCCCCCCACACACACACACAGTCAAACTCTCAGTGTACTCGTTTCCATATTTTAAGTTGTTGCTAAGTAACTGAAGAAATCGTGCTGAGTGACCACGTGCGCTTCACCAGCTGACCGAGATTTCCTGTGCCAGTTCTCAGAACTACTAATGATGGAGATGGGTGGGGCGCTTCTTGGTGTGTCAAGCCACCAGTCAAAGTTACTTTAAGCAAAGTGGATCTCATTCTTTCTTTGTTTTTGTTTTTGTTGTTGGATAACAAGAAATGTCCAGGCTAATATCCATTCCTTTTATAAACATCAAGACAATTAGTTGACTTGCTTGCTCCATGACCGTTTTTTGTTTTTTTTATTAAAAAGAAAAACTGACAGTCGAGGCCTGGGTGATTTGTCCTTGCTCAGCCTGACATTCAGTATCAGCCACAGGTGGTCTTGGAGCATTTGTGTCACTAGCAGCGTTTGTGTTGGGATTCTGGAGGCTTCGCCCCACAGCGTTTTTCTCTGAAGGACACTGATTCGGGGACAAAACAGCATATCTGTGTATTTAAATTAGTGAGTCCTCAGCACTTTCGAAAGCACTTTCCCCCTGGACATTTGAGGACTACATTTTATTTATTTATTTACTTATTTATTTATTTTCAAACTTTTTAAAATTAGTTTCAGGTGTACAAAACAAGGTAATAGTTAGACATTTGCACCTCTCACAAAGTGATAACCCTCCTTCCCCGATCTACCCCTCTGACATCGTATATACAGCTGTTACAGTACCATTGACTCTATTCCCCATGCTGTACTCCACATCCCGTGACCACATATATATTAAATGACAGTTGACATTCATTGTTATTTGGCTTCAGGTGTACGGCGCAGTGGTCAGGCATGTACACCATCCCGGAAGTGATCTCTCTAATAAGACGAGTTGAGGACTACATTTTAAACCAGATGGCCGTGGTCATGTCCGGGGGTGGGAGGAATCCAGACCCTCTGCCTCTTCCCTCCCCACTCCATCAACCCAAACCTCAGAGCGAGGACTTCATGGAGCAAAGGGTTACTGCTCCCTCCAGAAATCCCGTGGCACTTCTACAGCCCAACCAATTTCACGTTCTTGCTTAAATGTCGTTTCCTCACAGTTAACGCCCTCCACCCACAACCGTGTGCTCCAACAAATAAAGGTCCTGTCCTCCCTTTGACCTCTCTCTGCAATGTGACAGCTTGTAGCTGTGGGTCCTACATCTGCATGTGCTGGTTTTCACCATTCTGGACCCCAATCCACAGGGCAGGGGGTGGGTGTGTGAATATCCACCCTAGTGGATGTGTGTCGAGGGGGTGACGAAGGACCCCAGGCTTTGAGAGCGCTCCAGGGAAGCCGGGCCCGTTGTTTACTGCGCCTGAGCTCCACAGCAGGAAAATCTCGGTGGAAACACCTTCTTCTGGGACTGGAGGTAAAGTAGAAGTAAATTCTAAAACTACACCTCTGACAGGTGACAGGGAAGGTTTGCCCCAATGTTACAGTGCATGCCAAATGTCAAATAAACCAAGAATCCAGCTCCCTCAAAAAAAATTGAAGTAGAACTACCATGGGATCCAGGAGTTCTACTCCTGGGTACATATCCCAAAGAACTGAAAGCACGGTCTCGAAGAGAAATTTGTACTTCCACGTTCATGGCAGCACGACTCACAATGGCCAAGAGGTAGGAACAACCCAAGTGTCCATCGATGGATGGATAAATGTAAAACACAGTGTGGTCTGTCTATACAACGGAGGATCATTCCGCCTTAAAAAGGAAGGAAATCCTGACACATGCTACACGATGAATGAACTTTAAGGACATTATGCTCAGTGAAATAAGCCAGGCACAAAAGGACAAATACTGTATGATTCCACTTCTATGGGGTTCCTTAGAAGAGTCAAATCCATACAGACAGAGAGTAGAATAGTGGTTGCCAGAGGCTGGGGAAGCGGGATGGGGAATTTGTGTTGAATGGGGACAGAGTTTCAGTTTGGGTAGATAAGTTCTGGAGACGGATGGTGGTGATGGTTGTACAACAATGTATAAATGTACGTAACGCTAGCAAACGGTACACTTTAAGATGATGGTAAATTTCATGTTCTGTGTATTTTACTACAATAGAAATGAATAAATAAATAAACCAAGAGTCCAGACAGAGTCCTTCCACCTAAGGCTTGATTCATTCTGGAGTCTCCTGGGTACTGTGGGTTCAAAGCCTGAAAGCCCAAGGCTCCCACATAGCACCCACCCTGTTTTTAATGAGTCCTGCTCACGTGGCACTTTTAATGATCTGGGCAGGGATTTTCGCTGTGTGGTCAGAAGACCACCTACAGCAGAGTTATCTGGAGGCCAATTTACAATGCAGATTCCTGGGCACGATTCCAGGCTCTGAATTGATCTTGGGGTGGAGGGGCTCAATTACCTGTATTTAAGCAAGCCCCTCACATGTTTCTTATGCCCATGTAAACATGAAAACAGTGCAGAGGGTGGGTCTTTTACGTGCGCTTCAAAACATTGATTTGCAAACCCAAAGCCCGCTCTGGTCGAATCCTAGAGAGAGAGGGCACTCTAAATTGATTTTCATAGCACATTTTGTCATATTTCAAGTCCCTACTTCTCCATACTATACTAAGCTTTTTTTAAAGGGTGTTCATTTAGAGGTGACCCTCAAACTGTCACTAATCGTGAAACTTTATAGAATCATCGAGTTTTTCGAGAGAGGCCAATAAAACCCAGCTTTCTCACTTGCTGGTGAGAATGCTCAGCCCGCTGGGGCTAAGCTGGAACACCAACAGGAGGTCCCAGCAAATCGCACTCGCTGCCAGGACTTCCTGCTGCTCTCAGGCATCCACGGTAGCCCAAAGTCAGAGTTCCTCTGTGGGAGGTTTGCTACCACACTGTGAAATATGAACTCGCCCCTGGATCCAGGGGTCCATTTCACCTGGCATCCTGCCTGCAGGAGAAGGAAATGGTGGGCGGGCAGTTGAGAAGGGGTCAGCCACACACCATCAACCTCTCAAGGATGCTGGCCAAGCAGGCAGCTCTCCAAGGACATTGTCCTTCTCTCCCTTGATGAGGGAACCACACCCAGAAACCCAGTTCCAATTAGCAGGAAGCAGGCCCTCCCAGTCCCACCCCACAGGCTGGTAGGTAATGAGGCCAGAACGAAAACCGGACAAAAGTGACTTGGAAGAAAAGAAAGGGCAGGAGGGAACATCTGAACCTACTGACACCAGGCCTGGGGTGGAAAAGAGCCTCTCCAGGGGGGCAGCGGACATGCTACCGCAGTCACACACCCCAGGATCCCTTCCAGGGAGTGGTCTTCCCAGGCGTTATTCTGCACACGGAGGAAAGAACTAGAACGTGTTAAAAACAGGCCCCTTTGACCAGGGACCCGAAGAAGACCATCAGCTTTGAGGTAGTGTGTACTTTCTGCTTTTGTTCAGTAGGTAAGTGGTTTTTGAACCTGCAGATGTGCTGGGGGGCTATCTCCCTGCATGCCCATGTGAAGTGACAGACACAGAGGTACGTGACACATGGCAGATTCTATATTAGGGGCACAACAAAGTCCCAGAGGACAGCAAACCATCTCCACCCTGAGAGGAGGGACATGTGAGCATGGCTTTGATGATATGTAGGAGTTTGCTGGGTGCAAGAGTTTAAAGACCAGCTCTGCCTCCTGTTTTACAAGGAGGACCCTGGGACCTAAAGAGAGAAAAGAACCTGCCCAACATGTGTTTGTGTTAAGACTGGAACTGGGAGCTGACGCCCAACACCTGGCATTATCTATGTCCTGGGAAGCTATGGGGGTGCAGAAGTTCTTCAGAGATGGACCACCTGACAAATCAGTCCTCTTGCTACTTTTGGGGGAAATGTTCTCTTAGCTTGAGTGTCAGATGCATCCAGGTTTTACTAAATTCCTCTCCACCTGGACTGAGCCCTGCAAAGGTTGGCAGCCCAGAGCAATGCTGATAAAGAGCAAGCTAGGTAATTCTCTCGTCTGTGCTCAGGTGCTGCAGTGACAGGATTGGGAGAGAGGCACGGACTGGACAAATGGCATCTGCCAAGGGACAGACACACTAGCCCAACAGATAGAGGACGGTTGGATGGCTATGGTTGTTTTCCGTGAAAACAGATCCAGTGAAACCTCCAAAGGCCCCTATCAGATGCCAGGTGGAATGAACTGGCCAAGGAAGGTCCTGGAGAGCTCTGTGTGGAAAGGTGCTTTGTGTGGCCATCACACATTGCCTTCTAGGAACAGCAGACAGGAACGGGCCTGGCTGCCACCCTGCAGGGAGAATGTTCCAGTCCTCATGCTCTGGCAGCAAGGGGCACAGTCGGCGGTGTGACCTTGGAGAAGACACCCTTGTATATGAGCTCAGTTGCCTCTTCCAAAAATAACAACAGAACCGAGGGCAGCCTCTCCTGACCCCACTGGGAAAGGGGAAGAATTTGACTTTAATACACTGAACTAGGACGTGGCAATCCAGAAAGGGCTGGACCTCACTCTAAGGGACAAGCCTGACAGTGACCTGGCAGCAAGTGTCCCCATCCCACCCCACCACGACCAGAGCCTTCTTGAGCACCCACTCCACACCAGGGGCTGCCCAAGCACCCAGTGTGCTTCCCCATGGGAATCTTCCCCATACGAGGATTCAGTGCCACACGCCCACCAGCTGCCCTGCCTCTGGGTCACGTGGAGTGCCAGCCTCACCTCAGTCTCCCCAGCATCTCCCTGCATGGCAGCTGCCTGATTCTGGAGGTGATCTGGGACAGAGAGGCCCAGCCAGGGCCAGATACCCCAACTCTGGTGTGCTGCCTTCATAGGGTTCCTGGGGCCCCAGAAGTGAGGCTCCCTTCAGACATTTGGAAGATGAGAGTGGGCAGCAGGAGCCCGCTGCCCTGGCCTCTCCCAGGCTCTTCCACGAGGACAGCAGCAAACCCACGAGGACAGCTGTTCCCCTGCATTGAGGGGCCACACGCGAGGCTAGCAGAGGTCAGACAGCAAAGCTGGTACTGCACAGAGAAGCCAGGATTTCAATGTGTTATTTTGGGAAGGGCGTTTGGGATGTTCCTCCAAGTAGTCCAGTGGATGGGGAGTTTGGGGGAGCAGGGAGCATGGGGGTGGCCATGATGTTGCTGAACAATGGGTGCGCGTGCGTTCACTGCGTGTGTGCACATTTGAAACTTCCCCAATTAATTGTTTTTTTAATCCTGACTGGTTTGACTATAAAGTCACACTATTCCCTGTAACATGAATCATCGCTCCTCCCTGGGACTTCAGGTCACTTAAGGTTTAAAAGAAAAAAAAAAAAAACGTTTTCTTTAATCTTGAAGAAGGCAACAATGGCATTTAACTGATGTCTGAGATGAGGGGCTCTAGTCCAAAACTTAGGGACCCGTCCAGAAAATAACAGAAGACCGCTGTAAAGTCTATTCCAGCAGACTTCCCGTTTCATTATTTTAGGTTGAAAAACAAGGACGAAGCTTTGCCTTCTCATCAGAACCAATGGATTTTTGCCGGGCCACATGGTGATCACAGAGGAGAACTCAGAAAACACGTATCTTACAGAGCCTTGGGGATCCAAGGCCAAAATTAACCTAAAACATTTCACAGGCAGTATTATTACATCTGTCCTTGAAAATCAAGATAGAAAAAGGAGGCTCGAGCAGCAAGAAAGAACTGAAAACATCAGAGTGTTAACGGTCGAGGTAGTTGGAGGGACAAGATAGATGTCATCCCCCTGATGAGAGCAAAGGCAGCTGGCATTAATAACGTGTGATCCTTTATCTTCTCACTGCCTCCCAACAGGACATCAGAGAGCTAGGTCGACGCCAAGCAAATATTTAGTCAGATTTTATTCTATTTACGGCATCTCATGGCAGCACTGCATGGTGATTGAAGTTAGACACAACCCAATCAACAAACACACACAGCTGCAGCTGGTAAAGCAACGCGGCTCCTCGGCGCAAGAGCCCACTCCGGACCACCCCAGAGAGCGCCCGGGCTGTGCACCCAGGTGCCCAGTGTCCCCTGCACGGAAGGTGCCCCAGCCCAGGTGCATCATCTCAGCCCTTTGGCCCAGACCACCCATGGGATCGTCAGACCATTGACCACCTACCCCTCTTACTTCCCAATACCACTCCCTCCAGACCCAAGGTGTTTGGAATCCTTTCGGGGAGCACAGAGCTTTCGTTCCACCATCAGAAACCAAAGGTGAAGTGAAAATCGACTCACCAAAAGCAACACCCTGGCTTAAATTCATACTAATTTGTAAATGATCAGTGGCAGACGCCTCTAAGCACAGCAAAGTTGGGCTTCTTTCCATTACATCCTTCAAGGGTCTCCACAGCATGGGCCCTGCCTCCCCACACTTCTTTGCTTGCCACTTTGTGTGCAATGGCTCCCACTTCCTGTCTCCCCACTTTGCCTGTGCTCCAGATGGGCCTCCTCGACTTCCTTCTGCTGCTCCTCACTCCCATTAGGCCAGGCCAGGCGTCCCTGGGCTCCTATCGGCTCCACTGCTGCCTGATGCATTTCTACTACCTCACCTCTCCTGGCGTCACCGTTCCTCTGTCTCCCCAAATCCACTGGTTCTGCTTCGAAGCCTCTGCTGTTTCTCCAACACCTGGTATAAGGCTGGCTCTTGGTAAATGTTTGTGATGAAAAGGCGGGAGGCAGGGAGGATTGGAGGGCTGGGGCCAGATGCTATCGGAGGCCTTGGGAAGAGGAAGGCAGCTAACGTAGATAGAGAAGCAGGTCCTTGCTCTGGCTTATGATCCAAACTGTGTCTCTGACCCCAAAATGGGCATCAGGCGGGCCTTGGGTCCTACGCGAGCACTGGTATCGCAGCTTACGGACAATGCCTGGGCCACCGGTGTGAGCAGCCCCCCCTGGACTCGGGCTGCAGGTGCGAGCCCTCGGTGTCCCCTCTCCAATTTCAGCTCTTGGCTGCTCCGCGTGGCAGCCTATCCGCTGGGGTTTATTTGCATCCACTTTGGAACACATGGATTTCTTCCATATTTATATCATAGAATAAACAGAGACGTTCCCGATCAAAGGCCACCCCGGAGGGCCTGGAGATAATTACCAGAGCGTTTTCCCAACCGAGGTCACGCCGCCCATTCAGGAGACGGGCCCTGGCTCTGCCCAGCACATGTTCCAGCTTGGTGACCATCAGCATATTCTGGAAAGGAACAAAACGTCACATCCTGTGGGGTAGGTGGCTCGCTGTTCGAAGAATCAATCAAGAGCCCAGCTGGGGGGGGTCTCAGAGCAAACATTCCTCCACAGGCATGTGCATTTATGCTGAAGGCTGGAACAATCCTCCAGACAGCCCCAGAAAGCTGGGAGGCTTATAAAGGGTGTGTGTGTGTGGTGGGAGGGCGGTTGGGGGGGAGACCTGTTCTGACCCACACTTGCCCCAGGTCACACAGCACCAATTGGAGGAGGGGAGCTTGGAACCCACACCAGAGACTTGCAATCCTGCTTTGGGTCATAAGGTGACCAAGTGAGGCTGGTTTAGAGAGACAGGGTCCCTGGGACAGATTTCCATGAGGAAGCGTGCCAAGGACAGCAGGATATTTAGCTCTTTAATCCATACAGAATTTATTTTGCATGTGAGGTAAGGCTCTAACTTTACGTCTTCCCAAAAGGTAGACTAATTATACCAAGAATACGTTTGAACGATCCTTTCCTCTATTTGAAATTACTGATTTCCCAAAAGAACTTCTCCTTTCAAGGGCCATATGCTGGACTCCATTTATTTTTTTTAAATCCCCTTACTGGTTTCTGTGCCATGCTTCTGAATTTGCATCGCATTAGAATGTGGTTTGATAACTAGAAAAGCAAGGCCCCTGCCGTTTCCCCCATATGTTTTAATATTGCCTCTCTCAGATTCTAGCTATTCATTTATAAATTCCAGCGTTTGTCATTGGACTTTCCTCTCTATCCTCCACTTTCTAAATAGTTCTGTCCTCTTTTCCCTGGGCCTGTTCCTCTCTTCCGCACTGTAATTTCCTTAGATCTGTTTTCCAAATTGGCTACTTTTCTCATCAGCTTTGTTAGAACTGCAGTTGAACTTATCCAATGAGGATTTTTTTTTTTTAAACAACTACATTTTTCATTTAAATAAATTCCTCTGGATGAACTCCAAAACCATTTCTTCTGTTCTGATCTTTCATTCTGACTCCTTACACATGTCACAATTTTAAATAAACACATCTATTTCATATTGTTCTGTTATTTCTAGTTGACAGAGTGCTGATCCTATGTTGGTTAATTATTCCTCAAGAGAGTTCATTTCTTAACGTGGTTTGTATTGTGGGCTCCTCTCTGGCAGGAGTTGTTTTCTGGGCGTGTCCCAGGGACGTCGAGCTGAGGAAATGTATATGCGTTTACCAGCTCCCCGAGTTCTGGCTTCGGTTTTATGTGCATTCCTGTCTTCATGATTCTATGCCGTGCAGACAGAGTAAATGCAGTAACCAGAGCCACGGAGAGTAAAGGTTTGTGTATAGTTTTGGGGGAAACGGCTTGTCTCTCTTCAAGTCCCTGGACAGACAGCAACTTTCCTCATCACTTCCGCAGGCCAAGGGCCAACGGTTTGTAATCCACTTTTCCTGGTATGGCACCCTCTTGGGGCTTTGCCCTTCATGGGAAGGCTCCATCCAGCGCCCTACACACCCAGAGCAGTAGGCACCTGTAGCTGTAGGCACCTGCAGTTATACACACGAGTCTGTCCACGGATGCTGAGGTGTTTGAGCACAGAACACAGATGGCACCTGTCACCCTCTTCTCCCCATGGCCGGGGTCAGGACAAAGCTTTCTACATGTTTATCACCGAGACGCACTTAGTTCAGCGACCAAAGTCGGAGCGCTAAGTGTCATGCTCTGCTCCTGGCATTTTGATACGTTAATACCATTTAAACCTTGCAAGAAGGGAAACAGGAAGGATTACCGGGGGGAGGCTGGCTGGGCAGCTGCCCAGGGGACCCACTTAGAATGGACAGGAAGAGATCTCTGGATTGATGGGAATCAGGGCTCAGTCAGTCAGGTCTCCTCTCCCCCTCTCAGTAATTAGCAAATGTAAATTGGTCTCCAGTGGGCCGGGCCCACACTGTATCTGTCGGGCTTTTTATTTTGATCGATTGTGAGGGTGCTGCTTGCCAGGAACACAGAATTTATTTATCTACATTCTCAAGCTTTGGTGTGAAACCCAGGGAGCTGTGTGGTCAAGAAAACTGCAAGATAAAACTTACAAGAAAATCAGGACTAGTGTTTCTGATACTGTTTCCGGAATATCCATTCTGCTTCTGCCAGAGGAAGTGGATGAGAACGTGGATCTGTTTCTGTGTGGATGGGAAACCAGTTTCTCTGGCTCCACTCAAGGCTGTCGGACATACCCTCTAAAGCTGCACCAAACAGTGAGCCTTCTGCATTCAGGCCCTGGGACCCAGGGGTCCTTGTCCCCTTTGCAGGTGAAGAAATGGAGGCTTGCAGCGAACAGACACTTGCCCAAGAGACCGCGTAGCTGATGGGTGTCCACAGGGGTCCTTGAGCGACCTAACGCCTCTGCCTTCGATGAGAACCCACCCATCCGCTGAGGCTGCCCAGGGCACAGGCTCTCCTGAGGGAGCTGAAGACATTCCTCACATTCTCCATCCGCAGGTAAACTTCTGGTTAACTGCTTGTCTGTAAACCAAGCCTTCCATTGGCCTGCGACCAATTGGCTGAGGGTGTTTCCAGAAGGGATGTGACCCCCTGGCCGCACAGCTCTCTTCCAAGCTCATAACAACTGAGCCCTTCCTGGAACCCAGAGAGACAGCTGGAAGAAAGTGACAAGGCCCTACAGAGAGACGGGCCTTCACCCCACTGGCTCCCAACCTGCCTTCCATCCAGACCCTGTGCAGTGCTTGCCTGGGGATGTGAGAAGCCAGGAACGGACCCCTGCTGGACTCAGCCTCGTGGCCAAGCTGGACATCACAATTCCCCGGGTCACCCCACGGCCCCAGGGCAGCTGTGCACCTTGGAAATGCCGTGGTTTATCGCAGAGATTTGTGTTTGTGAAACAGAACTTAGAGAGGGAGGATGCCTGTGGCCCTGGGAAGAGGCCAGAGGTGGCCAGGAGGAGGGGCAGGGCCAGACTGGAAAGAAGAACAGATGCGACTCCACCCATCCGTGCGTCCAGAGCGGCAGGAGACTCGCATGTCATCACACTGCGGCGCTACTGCCTGCTCACACTGTCTGGGATCCTGGGGTGAGGGGGTGATGTCTTGTGGGGCCATTATTTACCCAAATACGTGCAATAGAATGATGCGTCATTGCCCCTATGAAACAGCGAGATCCTTGAGGCCAAATCTGTGTCCTTTGGCTCACAAGGTCCCAGCCCCCAGCTAGTCTTTGCTGAGCAACTGAATAATCAGGAATAAGCTGCACTGATTGTTGGCGGGGGTATTCCTCCCCCCGGGGCCTGGCTCCCAGCAGTACGAATGCCCCCACACCATGCTGAGAGGCACTCTGGATCGCTCCTGTCCAACAAGAGGCCCCTTCCAACTGCATCCACCTGGAGCGACCTCTCTCCAGTGGTGTCACTGACAAGTCAACCAGCCTCAAGGTCTTCTCAACAGATGGCATCTGAGTGAGCTGAAATCCCAAACCTCGCACAAGAGAACAACATGGATGACAAACAGCTTGGGCCAGAAAAAACGCTTCAGCAGATTTGGACTCAGAACAAGGAGCCTTTTTGAGATGAAGGAGGGAGAGACGAGGGCACTACAGAGGAAGCGAGGGGTTCTTCCACTGCCTTGCCCTAAGGAATGTGCACGGGTCCCTGCCGATGCCAGTTAAGCACCCCAGGTTGTGGGGAACCCTAGCCATCTGTCCCTCCTCATGGCTATGCCATCAAAGTACAGAGGAGACACAGTTATCAATCCTGACAAACCATGGATGACAAGCACCTGAAATGAAACAGCAATCACACGGCTGGCAATACCCTGTGACAGAGGCATTGGGACATACCAGGTTGGCAAGATGGAAGCTGGTGCAGATTTTCTAGGAGTTACGTGGATGTAACGTAAACGGGGTTTACTCCTGGTTCCGTAATCCCACTGCTGGGAACTTAGCCTAAGGCGTTAATAGGACATTTACAGAAAGATGGATAAAGATGCTTATTGCAGCGTGGGTTTGTAGTAGGACAAAAAACGGAATTATCTAAACCCATCAATTAGGGATTTGTGCACTAAATGTCGAAGCACACAGGCAGACCTTATCTTTCTTCCTCATGTCTGTATCCTCAAGCCCAGAAAGTGCCTGGCAGATTTTAGAAGACCCTCCATCAATGTTTGCTGAAAGCATGAATACAAAATGATACCATGTAGCCATTGGGAAAAAACAAAAGAACTGAGCAAAGAGTTCTGTTCCCATGGCCACAGTGCACTGTGGGTTACATACGTGATGCTAGACAGTAGGGATAAACATTTCATTTGCATAAAAACAAGTCCAGAAAGATACATTTAAAACTCAATCACTGGGGTCACTCTGCTGTTTCAATTTTTTATCAATAATATATCATCAGAAAGCCAAGGAAAGACATTTCCAGTGTTGACACGCATCAAGTCTTATGACTTTAATATCCCAGAAGCATCAGAGAATGTGCTTCCAACTTGGATTCAGAGGCTGGCCTACATTTCCTGCCAGGAAGTAACTTGGTTGTCAGCCCTAAGGCCGCAGGTCACTGGACGCTGACCCAGCCAACCTCTAGGGTAGTCGAGGGAGGGATTAAAAAAAAAAAAAAAAAGACTGTGAAAAAGGTTCTCAAGCTGCTCTCAATGGGAAGAGCTGCTGAAATGTGGGGTTACTGGTAACATCATTTGACAGCAGGACATAGCAGAAAGAATACTTTATCCTGAGGCCACCAAACTCATAACAAGGAAGAGAGCCTGTACACTGGCCCATCTCTGTGTCTGAGTCTCCTAAGTGGCTGTGGAATGGCCGAATGCTGCAGCCAGCCACACCCAAGCTTCGTCATGAGACTGCAGTTACTCACAGAATAAAGCTACACACACCATGAAGGTGGTCTTCCTGTGACACCGCTGTCACCCCAAATGTGTTGATGACTGTCCTGCTGGAGCCAACTGGGGGGCCTACCTGTGTCTCTCTGAAGCGTTCCCCCCACACCCGTTTCCATACAAAACCGCGGTTTGCTCCAGGGGGCTGTACTGGAGACCCTGCTGACCTGAAGACAGGTCTTAATTCACGTAGCTCTTCTTCTATCAGGGCCTCAGTCAGTGGGTTCCAGACTGACTTTGCCAGGGAACTTGGGCTTATAGACTGGATGGTCACTTGTCAAAGACCCTCAACGAGTTTCTCTTCCAGACGTTTCCATTTTGTCCTGAAATTTGAATCCACCTTGCCAGATAAAAATTTGTCACCACCGAGAACATCCAATAGAATGAAATGCGGATGCTTGACAGGATTCCAAAACTATTTTGGTAAGCGGCAACAGAGCTGGAGTGAGCGAGTGGGATCAGAGGTCACATCGGCACCCCTGACACATCTGTGACACTGGATAGGCACACATCCCAGGTGTAGTGGAAACAACAGGAACACCGGGTACAGAAACGCCACAGAGCTCAACAGGCTGCGAAAACTACAGTCGACCAGAGCAAAGCTGAGGGCAGTCTGTCTGAGCTGACTCTAACTGATCACAGAATGGAGCAGTGCTAAAATCAGCATTCCACAACCCTGAGAGGAACAGCGGAGGGAGGTGTCTCAGTGTCCTGTGGCTGCTGGAACAAATGACCACAGACTGAGTGGATTAAGGCAACACAAGTGGATTCTCTCTCAGTCTGGAGGGCAGAAGTCTGATGCGTGCCTCTCTGGGCTAAAATCAAGTTGTTGGCAGGGCTGCTTCTCTCTGGAGGCTCCAGGGGAGAATCCGTTTCTTGCCTTTCCAGCTGCTAGAGGTGCCGCTGTCCTTGGCTCCTGGCCCCTTCTGACGTCTTCAAAGCCAGAAGCGTAGCATCTTCCCATCTCTGACTCTCACCCCTTCCCCTGTGATCATATCTCCTCTTCTCTCTGACCCTCCGGCCTCCTTTTTATAGGACCCTTGTGATGACACCAGGCCACCTGGATCATCCAGGGTCACCTCTCCATCCCAAGACCCTTCACTTCATCACGCCTGCAAAGTCCCTTTTGCCACATGAAGTCACATATCCACTGGATCTGGAAGTCAGGATGTGAACATCTTTGGGGGCCATTATTTTGCCAACCACAGGGCAGGACCTCCCAGGCCGGGCTCTGAGAGACAAGGCCAGTGCACACACGCCGTGGAGTTCCACAAACGCTGCAAGGCAGGTGCTACCCAAAGGCAAGAAGCTGGAGATTCAGGTCAATCGAGGGCTCATGCCACATGTCCAGGAAGTCCCGAGCCCAGTCTCTTTATCACACTACCGGCTGCAGCCTAGCGTGTGGGCGAGTCAGGACTGGACCCCAGCTTGCCCTTGGGCCACCATCTAACAATCGCCATTGTTAACCCCCAGCCTGGCTCCTGAGGATCTTCAAATCCATTCAGTAACAAACACAGGGAGACATGAAATGGAACACCACCATTTGTGAAGAACCTGAACATGTGTTGCTCTGACTCCTGATCTCACAGGAGGAAAGTTGCGCTGGGAAGGGCCAAGCCATTGACTCAAGTTGCCTGGAGTGATGGAGGCAGCGGTTAGCTGGCCAGGCCTCTGACTCCCATGTGGAGGGCGCTGTGTTGGCTGAGTCCCAGTGAGTGAATGAGCAAGGGGCCGGGAGCCGCAGGGCTCTCTTCTGGAGCTGACTGTGCTCAGGGAGCCACAGGTCAGGGCTGGGGGATGCTGGAGAGCCCCTGGGGCCCTGAGCGCCCTCCCAGTTCTGAGCTAGAACAGGTAGCAGGTGGTGGGGTCCTGTGCCGTTACCACATGGGAACGTGGCCAGCTGAAGTCAGCACAAGGCCAGCCTGCGGAGGGTGGTTTCCAAAACATGTGGCCCAGAGTGATCAGGAAGGATCAGCACTCCAGGCCACGAGGCAAAGCAGTTGGAGAGGCTGGGAGTGTCTTCCAATAGCTGCTAGGCCCCTGTGGGGCCAAGAGCCAGTGCCAGTGTCCTCAGCACCCGTGAAGATGGACAGAGGGATGGGAAGCATGCAGCATCCTGCCCAGGCATGTTCCATTTGGGCAGCTGGGAGCCCCAAGCCACCTGCCAGAAGGGAGCCCACCCACCAGGGGGTCACAGAGGTGGCTCCTAACCACAAAGCGTTTCTAAGGGGAGTGCACGTGCTCCTACCCCTCAGCAGTAGACAGGGCTGACCCCTGTCCCCTGTCCCTCTCCTGAAGGGAGTGTCCACCAAGACACCCCATGGACATGGCTCTGACTCCTGTGTCCACTTTCCCACGCCCCACCAAACACATCTGCATAAACCGCATTGAGACCGCCTTGCCTCATCAGCGTAAATTCCCGCAGAGTCTGCCAAACACTCCAGCCTGAGGGGCATTTGGTGTGTTTTTTGGAATTGTGGAAACGTGCAACCATACTTCCTTCCTTACCTAAGAGTTAGCAGACCTGGGGATGGGGAGTTAGGGAAGGACCCTCCCCCCAGGAAGGGACAGTCGAGAGGCACAGACCCGCCCTCTATCTGCGTCTGGTCAGGGTCACAGACTTTGACAGCACTCCAAGTCAGTGTTTTGCTTTGCCTTCTTTTGTTTTGCTTTTCATTTTCCAACAGTCTCTGGCTGAGAAAAGCTGTCATTCTTAAATTTATTCAACGGGGCATAATTGTGTGTGTTCATTTTTCACTTTACAAAGAGACTCAATAAGACAGCTCAGGCCCCCAGCACAGCAGCCCCTGCAACATTTGTTTTGAAAATGCAAATTTGCTCCCACACGACTAATATATTAGGGAACGGTTTGAACATAACACAAATGGCTTGTTTTCCTATGCACAATTTCATCCTCCAGGAACGCAGACAACGGTACCCACTGAACTGAACCTTAAGAAACACACGACACACACACACCTCAAGCCTACAGCGGCCCCAGTGCACCCCAAGTGTGAGGGACCACTCAGCCCCTGACCCAGCCAGCCCTCCTCCAGCCACCTCTCAGTGGGGACCTTCCCAGGCCCACATCCTAGAAAATTCCACCTGGTGCAGTGCTTACTGTACTAATTATGTATTGAACCACTTAACACGTGAAACGGGGCTGCTATTTTTATTAGGTCCCCATCTTCACCTGTCACTGATAAAGTTTTGAGTGCTGTGACCTCAACCCCACTTTTCCCACAAGCCCTATGGTTTTTAATCGCATGATTCTGCAGGGCTTGGTGACCTTTAGGAACGCATCCATCACGTTATAGCAGGACCGTCCATGTTACATGTGATGTGTGGTTTGTCCACACTACACTCTTATCCTTTATTCTCCCTGAAGACCCCAAGGAGCCCCTCGCTCCCTGCCTTTGGGGGGGGGGGTGCAGATAATGTGCTCCCTCTTCCTGAGCATTCACCTCTGATGACGCTATGTGTGTGGGTTGGCATTTACAATGTATGTGACTGGTAGATAAAGACTGGGCTGTCGTGAGTTCCACAGAAAGCCCCCTACCCCTCCCTGAACCTACACATTTACAGCAGTCCTTTTCATTCAGCCATACAAGCCCTTTTCACTAAAGAGAAAGCTACGTAACTTTCTTCCTGCTCCATGACAGGATTTTGATCACAAGCAAGAAGAATTCAGTCCCCAAATGGCAACTATTTCAAACCAAAGACCAAAGAATTTAAGGATTAACTCAGAGTAACTTCAACAGCTGGTTAAGCAATTAATTCCATCGAAGAAGCATTTATCACCTACTGGATTCTAAGCACATCAAACCAGGAGAAGAATCTAGACACAGAAACAGGAGCTTGCATAAATTAATATGTTCTACTTAGCGCTGGTAGTAATAAATAGTAGATGTGCAAAGTACAGAAGCAGAGCATGATGAGTCTGCTTCCTCTCTGAATCACATGCGCCATGGCGTCAATGAAGGGACAATAGCGCAGCCGGGTTCTTGGGCCTCCTGCTTGCCAGACGCTGCCCACAGCTTATCCCATGAGCTCACTGACAGCCTTGAGGTGAATCCCAGCATAAGAAAAGGGATCGGAGGCTCAGGGAGGGTAAGTGACTTGCATTAATTTGCACGGCACGAGTGGCAGAGCAGAGGTCTGAGCGCAGCTCTCCCTGACGAGTGAGTTCTCTGGTCTGAATACATGAATCAGGCACTTTTTGATTGTTTGGGGGATTTTATACTGTATTGCTACATTACAAATTGTTTTCATTAACTCATTTTACTTCTTCTTATGCATTTATTCTATATTTATAAGCACAGGACCTTTTTAGAAGCAAAAGAGTGTGTCTCACGTATTCACCTTATGGTGCAAGTTTTCCGTAAGTTGAAAGATTCTCTCCATTCTTTATCCCATTACCCTGAACAAAGTGTGCGCTTCCTCAGAAGGGCGGTGACGCTGCTGACAGAAGAGGCTGCCTCCATTCTACCCCCTCAGAGGCTTCCTCACAGCCCGGTAAGCAGAACCCTCAGCCCCAGCATACACGCCACCCGGACAGGCTCACAGGAAGGGGACGGTAGAGGCCTTGGAAAGGCTCTGGCAGGGGTCCCGATTCACCCCTAGGGCAGTCTTGGTAATACACTGTCTAGAAGGGTTTGCACAACCCTCCTTAGAGGGCGACAAAGTACCCAGAGAAAATACCCAGAGGAAGTACCCAGAATAGAGGGGGGAAGTGGAGATCCCTGACTCCACGTGGAAAGGTTCTCTTGTCTGGGTTGGGTTTGCATACAGAGGGAGCGCTGAGTCCTTGGCTTCGAAGCTCCGGTTCCTATGAGTGGGGGAACTTTCTGGAATGTTCCGGGCATGTCGTGAACAGCAGCAGTACATCTTCCTGGAGCATCAATTGTACTCGAGGGTTCCAGGGTAAAAACAGTAAAATAGAAACTCAACTGGGCAGTTATTTTAAACATTATTTTCATATGTTTAAAAAAACCATGGCCGTATGCTGGGATTAAATGTAAAACTTCAAAGAAATGCCATCCTCACAAAGGGCTGCACCAGCCAGTGTCCCCAAATTGCCATCAAGGTCACCTCACAGATGCTGTCCTCTGCCTCTCCCAGGCGTGGGTGGTAACGACGTCATTCTCACATGCATGAAAGTGTGCCAGCCTCTCCTTTCCAGGATACACACATCTTACACTAATTGCAGCCTAGCGTGAAATCACAGTTTACACAGATGAGCTTCATGCTTATGTGTTCTGGAGCATGTTTCTGTGGGAGGCATTTGGGACTCAGTTCTGATCTTCAGTGTTGGGACAGCCTTTTTAAGACCCCTCTATCCTGCGGTGAGGAGATAGAAGGATCCTCCGGTAATTTGGGGGAAAGTGTTGCTTCAAGTAACAAAATTTTCCACCTAAACACAGTTCCGGCTGTCACCAGACCTAATCTTCATCTCAAATATAGAATCCAATCAAAAGGAGAGCCACCCCCACCAACAGCCTGACTCCATCTGGTGTTCAGCACGCACAGCAGCTGGGGTGACAGGGGAGCCCCAAGGACCCTCCTGCTGCTGCCCAGTTTGTACCGTGTTTTTCACACTTTCATCTTTCCATCTCAAAGCACAACTTTTGCCACATCTGAATACTCCCTATACTATTTACTTCTTATCTTTCTTTAAATAGATTTACATGTATGAAAATCAAACCTTGATATTGCTACTGCAAATGAAAAATCATAATCAACTGACTAAATAGGAAGTAACCATAAAAATGAAAATGAGGGGATGCTATTAAATTCTAGCTAGATCCCGAGCTCTCCAGATGGATTCATCACTGAAATCTACCAGACAGTTGAGGGGAAAAAATAACCAAACTTATATAAACTCACTCAGAAAATAAAGGAGAAGGGATGTTTTCTTATTCATGTTATGAGGCCTATAACGCTGATACCAAAACCAGATGAACACATTACAAGAAAATAACAGACCAAAAATACCTCATGAGCATAGACATAAAATTCCTTAAAATATGAGCAAACTAATTCCAGCAATATGAAAATGATAGCATATTATTACCAAGTGGGGTCTGTCCCAGGAATGCAAGGTCAGTTTAATATTTGAAAATAAATCAACCTAATTCAACACAGATAGAACAAAGGAGAAAAGCAGATCCTCTCAAAGATGCCTTAAAAGCTTTTGACAAAACTTAGCATCCAATTATGATAAAAACTCCAAGCAAATTAGAAATAGAAGAGAACTTCCTCAATCGGATAAAGGGCATGTATATAAAATCTAGAGCTCACATCATCCTTAATGGTGAAATATTGGACTTTCCCCCCTAAGATGAGGGCAAGGCAACAATGTTCCCTCTCTTCACTTCTAAAAACATTGTGCTGGAGGGACCCAACAGTGCAGAATGACAGAAACAGACAATAAAACGCCTGCAGATTAGAAAGGCAGAAGTAAAACTTTATTTGCAGACAATGTGAACACCTACCTAGATAATCCCCAGAAATTAAAAAGAAAGAAGCTACTAGAACTAGAACTAAGCATGGTCTCAGGATAAAGGTCAATATCAAGTATCAGCTGTATTTCTCCATATAAACACAAGCGATTGGAAAGGGAAAAAAATATATATCATTCACAATTAAGTCATAAAATGCTTAGGTATAAATTGAACATGTGCTAGGCCTGATGATGAAAACTACAAAACATTATTAAGAGAAATTACAGACCTAAATAAAAGAAAATACAGACCTAACTAAAAGAAGAGGCCAATGATATTAAATTTGGAACAGTCAATATAGTAAAATGGCAACTCTTCCCAAATTGGTCAGTAGATCGAACCAATCCCAGTCAAGGACAAGCAGGTTGTTTTTGTAGAAATTCAGAGGCCAATTCTAAACTTTCTATGGCAATACAAAGGATGTGTAACAGACAAAATAATTTTGAAAAAGAACAAGTTTAGAAGGTATACTATTTAAGACGTACTATAAAGCTACAGTGGTCAAGACAGTGTGGTATTAGTGTAAAGACAGATACATACAGGTCAAAGGAAGAGAGTCAGAAATAGACCCACACGTAAATGGCCAATTAATTCTCAACAAGTTACCGAAGCAATGACTTGGGGGAAAGAAGAGAGTCTTTTCAACAAACAGTGCTAACACAACTGCATATTCATATGGGAAAAAAATGTATGAATTTCAACCCTTACTTCAGATCATACACAAACAGTATCTTGACATGGATCACAGATCTAACTATGAAATTAAATTTACAAAACTTCTGGAAGCAAACCATCAGAAAAATTATTCATGACCTTAGCATGACAAATAGTTCTTGGAGACAACACAAAAAAAAGCATAAACCATTAAAAAATTTGACAAATGGAACATCATAAACTTCTGTTCTTCAAGAGACATTATTAAGAAAATGAAAAAGCAAGCCGCAGACTGGAAGAAAGTATTCACAAAACACATATTTCATAAGAGACTTCTGTCCAGATGACATTTAAATGCTCTCAAAACCCAGTAATAAGAATACAAATACCCCAATTAAAAATAAGTAAAAGATTTAAGTAGATACTTCATCAAAGATTGCAAATAGGTACATAATAAGATGTTCAAAATCATTAGTCACTAGGAAAATGAAAATTAAAACCATATGATACCACTACATGCCCATTACAAAAGCTAAAAAATTTTAAAACACGTGACAATACCCAATGCTGGCAAACATATGGGATTAGGGACGGCAAGTGAGGCATCCAGAGTGAACATTTAAGGAGACACGCTCTCTCAGGGTCATGCAGGCCCAACCCCGGGGAACCCTAAGAGTGCATACCTCCCTAAATTCTGCCCCAAGGTATCTCGCTCGTTTCACCCTAGTCCCAGCACTGACACCTGGAACTCTTGTATGCTGTTGGTTGGAATGCACAAGGCAGCAGCCACTTTGGAAAACAAAGTGGCTATTGTTTATATAAAGTTAAGCACACACGTATTGTAAGACCCAGCAATTCCACTCCTAGAGCGAGGAAATAAAAACACATGTCCATGCAAAGACTTGTACATTAACGTTCATAGTAGCTTTACTCATAACAGCCCCAAGCTAGTAATAACCCCAATGTCCATCAACTGGAGAACACACAAATTGCCATACATCTAAATAATGGAATACTACTGACAATAAAAATAAATAAACCTCTGATAAAGAATGCCACAAGCTAAATCTCAATAATATTATGCTCAGTGAAAAGAAGCCAGACACAGAAAGTATGTACTGCTATAAAATTCCAGAAAGTACGTATCTGATCTATGGGAGAGAAAGCAGATAAGGTGGGTGATGAGCTGGGGTGATGAAAATGATTTATCTCAATTGTGGGGTTGGTTACATGCCTGTATAAATTTGTCCAAACTCATCAACATGTATAATTCAATTGATTATAAGTATGTCATTAAAAAAAAATAAGAAAATTAGAATTTAAAAGGACACTGGAGGAGGAAATCTAAGACGGCAGAGTAGACAAACACTGTGCCTGCTTCCTTCCACGAACACTTTAAAATTACAACTAAATTATGGAACAATTAACCTGGAGAACCATCTGAGTCCAGCTGAAAAGAAGTTTTATAACTAAGGATATAAAGAAGCCACGTCGAGACTGGTAGGAGGAGAGGTGCAAAATGGGCCCCCAAACTCCGTGTGGCAGTTGAGAACGAAGCCATGGAGATTCCCCCTGGAGGAGCGAGAGACCCCAGCCCCACACCGGCCGCCCCGGCCCAGAGTACTGGTGCCAGGAAGAGGAGCCTCCACAACAACAGGGTGTGAAAAACAGTGGCGATTCTGACCATCCAGGTGGGACAGAAGGCTGCGGGAAATCCAGATGTCCTCTCAGACAGCTCACACACAGACTCTCTCACCCCCAGGCACTCACCCTGGGCTCCGGTAGAGGGATGGTGACTTGGGGGGCATCAGTGACACACGGTAGGGCAGACTGAGATGTGTGGCTCCGAGCAAGGGCTGGAGGATAGTCACCATTTTCCCTGTGTGGAATCTTCTTCCTACATAGCCAGCTGGCTGGCGGGCGCCATCTTTCCTGTGTTGAGCCCTCCCCCATAAGGCCAAATCTGAATCTGATTGGCCTGCTGAGCTCTGCTGAGATCCACACCAAAACGTATTATAATTAGAATGGCAAAGGTTAGGGATAAGGAGAGAATCCTAAAAGCCACAAGAGAAAGGCAACTAGTAACTTATAAGGGATCTCCCATAAGATTGTCAGCTGATTTCTCAATAGAAACTTTGCAGGCCAGAAGAGATTGGCACAAAATATTCAACGTGATGAAAAGCAAGGACCTACAACCAAGATTACTCTATCCATCAAGGCTATCATGTAGAATCGAAGGACATATAAAGAGCTTCCCAGTCAAGAAAAAGCTAAAGTTCATCACTACCAAATCAGTATTACAAGGAATGTCAGAGGGACTTATTTAAGATGGAAAAAAAATGATCTAAATTATGAGTAATAAAATGGCAATAGCTACATATCTATCACAATTACTTTCAATATAAATGGATTCAATGCTTCGATCGAAAACATAGGGGGGCTGAATGCATAAGAAAACAAAACTCTTATATATGTTGTCTACAAGAGAATCACTTCAGATTGAAAGACATACACAGAAGGAAAGTAAAGGGATGGAAAAACATATTTCAGGAAAATAGAAACAAACAAACAAAAAAATCTGGGGTAGCAATACTTATACCAGACAAAATAAACTTTAAAATAAAGGCTATTAACAAGAGACAAAGAAGGACCCAGTAACTCCATTTCAGAGTATTTATCTGAACAAGCCAAATGCTACTTTTTTTTTTCAAATGCTACTTTGAAAAGACATGTGCATTCATATGTTCATTGCAGTATTGTCTACAATGGCCAAGATGTGAAGGCAGCCTGGGTGTCCATCAATGGAAGAATGGAGAAAGAGGAGGTGGTACATATATACAGTAGAATATTGCTTGGCCATGGAAGGGAATGGGTTCTTGCCATCTGTGGTGGCCTGGATGGACCTGGAGGGTATTGTGCTGAGTGGAGTGTCAGACAGAGAAAGACAGATGCAATGTGATTTTGCTTATATGTAGAATCTAAAGAACAAAATAAACAAAACAGAAACAAACTCAGAGATACAGAGAACATACTGATGGTTGCCAGATGGGAGGGGGGTTAGGAGTGAGTGAAAAGGGGAAAGGGATTAAGAAGTACAAACTGGTAGTTACAAAATAGTCATGGGGATGTAAAGTACAACACAGGGAATATAGTCAATAATATGGTAATAACTATGTATAGTCCAGGTGGATGCTAGATTAGTCAGGGGGAACCACTTCTTAAATTATATAAATGTCTAACCACTATGCTGTACACCTGAAATTAATATAAAATAATATTGAATGTCAACTCCAATTGAAACAATTTAAAAGGGGATGAAAAGGTGAAGGGGAATAAGTGGTCCAAATTGCCAGGAACAAAACAAATAAGTCATGGGGATGTGATATGATGTACAGCATGGGGAATATAGTCAGTAATATTGTGATAGCGTGGCACGGTATCAGATGGTTGCTGGACTTACCATGGTGATCACTTCTTTACGTAAATGTTGAATAACTGTGGTGTACACCTGAAACTAATATAATATTATATGTTAGCTATATTTTAATAAAATTCTTTTCGAAAAACGAAGTACGGATACAGGGTAGGGCATGGATGAATCTTGAAAACATTAGGCTAATGAAAAGAAGCTAGTCACAAAAGACCACATATTACGTATGTGATGCCATTCATAGGAAAGTCCACATTAGGGAAACATGGAGAGCTAGAAAGCAGATTAGTGGTTAGTTAGGGCCCGAGTGGGGGCTTGGATATAGGGTTTCTTACTGGTTGCCCTGTGACTCACTGAAATCCACTGAATTATACACTTTAAATAGGTGAATTGTACGGCATGTGAATCATATCTCAATAAAGCTTTTTAAAAATAAATAAATAAGTAAGTAAATAAATAAATAAATAGGAAACACTGGAACATCTTGAAGGGTTTCCCACTGGCCAATCATGGAGTCATTTGAGTTGCAAACGGATAATGACTGCACCGGATTAAAGCAGACGCAGAGGTGCACAAAGCCTGGCGTTCATCATCACGCTGACACACGTGGCTTTCGGAGGTTCATCAGGATAGATGCCCGGGGCCCCCCTCCGCACTTTAACAATTGCTAGAATCAAACATCATCCTGTGTGAAGTCGATTTCAGGGTAGCCTCGTGGCCAACGAAGGGAAGTACTTCTCTATAAAGAACCGTAGCTGAGACCCAGAAAAACGCGGATAGAATCCGACAGTCACCACACACGATCCTGAACACAGCCGTGTATCCACGCACGCTCACCTGCTGCTTGAGTTCCAAGAGAAAGGATGGGAGGGCGTTTTTGCAATGGATGGAGCAGACCAATGACATCCCAACCTGCTGGTCAATCCAGGTAGAGGAGTGGGGTGTTCTCGGGAGGGAAGGGTGGAACTGGTGAAACAAAACTGCAACCCACTGATCTTTGTTGCAGCTGCTGCTGAAGTTCTCACTCATACTATGTGTTTTACTTCTGTGTAGGTTTGAAAAAAAGTGAGGGAAAGAGCTTTGATGGGGCTGATAGACCCACACCGTCTCTCTGTACATTTTCATGAATTTCTACTCTACTGACCAGTAGGCTAAGAAAGAAGAGGCCTATTTTGACAACATAAAGCCTGAATTGTAAGAGAGAACTTGACCAAAGCACGGACCTAGCCTATTAATATTTACGTAGTTACATCAGAACTATGTAATTTGGTCTGGCAACTGCTTTGCCAATTAGGGATTAGGAAGGCAAGACTTAAAGGTTACTGAACAACAGGCAAAATGATTTATTATTCTTAGGTCATTGGAATAAAACATAGATATACTTAACTATTTATGGAATTTCACCTACTCACTCTTACGCAGGCCTAGGGCTGGACTGAAACATGCAAGCCAGCATCGTGATCTTACGCCCAAACTTTAAGGGCCGTGTGCCCAAAGTTGAATTCCTTTTAGGGATGATTTCATTTCTCTGCCGATAATGTCATTCTGATTGTTGAGCCCACTAGCCCATCCAATGGCCATCATCCGTAGTTTTGAAATTTATAGCCCGTAATATGGCCTTAGCTATATCGCTTAGTTTCTATTTTCTGTCTGACTTTGGACAAATCTCTTAAAACTCTGAGCCTGTCTTAAAAAAAATAATAATCTGTATAATAGGTTTAACCTCTAGGAGCGTTTTAGTATTATTATTATTATTATTATTATTATTATTATATCTTTAAGGAGGGTGCACCTTATAGTGGCCCATACGGGGATCGAACTAGCAACCTTGGTGTTATTAGCGCCACACTCTAACCAACAGAGCTAACCGGCCACCCCTGGAGGAGCGTTTTGACAAGGATCAGAGTCAGAATCAGGAAACCTTGGCACAGATACTGTGCATGGGACACAGCAGGCACTCAGTCATGTCACATCAATGGAGAAGGGACAAAACATCGCACACCTTAGGATGAGGTTTTTCCAGAACCTCAAAAATAAACTCCCCTGACTGAGATCCAAGAAAGACCACACCAAATTCCTGCCAAGGTCCAGGTCACGTGGCTGCAGGGAAGACTGACTTGCTCCTAGGCCAGGCTTTCTCACTGCCCTCCACAGGCCGCGTCTCCTCCAGAACCCATACGAGACCCCAGTGACCGTGTCCATACTTTCTTCGGCATTTTTCAGCCAGTGTTCAATGCCTTCCAGCCACCAGGAGCCAACTTGGAGAATGAGCATGAGAACCATGTGTCCTCTCCCGCAAGGCCCACCCCAGGAGGTGGTGACTCAGGCTTTCTGGCGCGTAAGGACCGAGCACTGAGAGCCCAGCTGAGCACTCCTAGCCGAAGGGCGGCGCCTTCCCTGAGGGTGGACACTTGCCTCCATTCGGCCGATAACTTGGTTCAGGTGGTGGCTGCAACAGCCAGGAGCCTGGGGACACCCAGCCTCCAGGCCCTGCTGCCTGCCATTAATGAGTTTTCAGGTGGCTAGAATAATGTCTAGCCACTTCCTCCAGCTGCCTGTGGTTCTGGGGAGAGCCACCTCAGCAAACTTTCCCAGCTCTATAGCTAATGGTGCCTCCCCGAAGGGCCTGATGACATCACTGCGTGGAATGAAAACAAAGCTCTGAAGCACAAATTACTTTCTCATCTGCCATTTCTGTGATGTGCACGACCAAGGAAGGGGCCTTGACCTCCTTGATGAAGCCTGGAGAGAGTAAGCATTCAGAGACACCACCAAGGAAGAGACGTGCTCCCCTGGGCCTGCTCTGGTTTCCTTTGAAGCTTGTTCCCATCCTCAAAAACAATCTGGGTCAATCCAGCACTCTCTGGAAATGGAAAGCTGGACAATGGATCGGGGCAACTGCTTCCCCACCTTCCATGGGCCATGGCCACTGCCATGGAACCAGCTGACATTAGCTGCTTTCTACAGACCCCCGTCCAGACTTGGGGGGCTTCAAGGCCCCCTTGTCACTGCAAGCAGCCTCCTCAGCCCCACCCATTCTTCCCAGAAGAGGGAGCTTTCCATACTGCCAGCGGTTTGGTCAGAACAGGCAACCCCAACGCCCAGACTCTCGAGCCAACTCCCACTTTTGCAAATCCTGGTCTGACTGAACCATCGCGTCGCGTCATAGCAGTGGTTAGAACAAGATCCAGATGTCCATGTTTCTTCACTTACAGGAGAACTGTCTTCCCTGACTTGCACTCATGCTGCTACCTTCCCGGTTAACAGAGACGCAGGTCTGGGGAGTAGGGCAAATCCTCCTTTACAAACTGTTCTCCATTTCCCAGAAAAGCAGAGAAGCAAGGAGAGGGAGAAGCTTTGGGCGCAGCACATTTACATGACTTCCAGACCTGCTGGCTGCCTAGCATCTCTCAAATGGGTGGAAGGCTGCCTAGCAGGGGTCAGTTTCCGGCACCTGGGACTCCAGCTCCTTGACCCCACCTTCCATGGAAATCAAATCCAAGGCATTAGTCCCTGGACCTCATAGCAGGGGTTGTTAATCTCTGCGTTGGAGTAAGGGACCCTGCTGAAAACTTTGGTGTTTTGTTACTTTGAGCAATTGGCTTGGAAGAGGGACTGGCGACCAGGAAAAAGACTCCGTTGTTCCCAGCAGTGCAAGAGGATTGTCGTTACACTTAATAATGATAAATGTACCACAGGCTGCCGGTGTGCTAGGCTTTGGGGCCAGGGATCTTGCCTCTGAAGGAAGAGTGCGAGAATGAGGGGAGGAAAGGAAGAAAACACAGGAGAGATGGAGTGGGGAGTCTTAGCTCCGGCTCCAGCCAAGCCTAGAGCTGCCATCACCACGACGCCAGGCTTATACAAAGCTTACACCAACGTGCCTCTGCAAAGCCCTTCTTCCCTTGGCATCTTTCACTCTCACAAGCAATGTGAGGATTGGAGAAACATTGCTACCATCAATGGAATTACAAGTGTCACGAAAACTTGCAAAAGACTTAGCAATGGGGAAAAAGCAATGACTGAGTGTCCTGTCCAGTTCAGATCGTATTTGTCTGGTTTCAATCGTGTTTGACAAGTCTAAATGGTAGCAAAATGATACTAATGTAAGTGATTCTTGTCCATAGAAATGCACTGTGTCTGGGTGGAGTGCAGGATCCCGGCCCCGGATAGGCTAACTTTTCACCCCAGCACTCCTCACCGGCTATGTGTGTGGTTCTCTGACATCTTTGAAATGCTAGCACTGTCTTACTGGTTCCCTCATTAGTTCATGAAGTAAATAAAATCCCTGATGTGGGTGCATTTTGGTATTGGTTTGAGTCTGAATTTTATCTTCCTTTAAAAATGATCCTTTTTCCACCAGGTCTCACGGCTAGCGAATGGCAGAGTGGGAATCTGAGCCAGCTCAGCCCACTCTGTCCAGAAGGAAAAAGGAAAAGGAGCCTATCTGGTGCATTAGTGATGTGCCTGCCATCTGTACTTCATTCCTCCCTCACTCTGCAGATGAGGGAGCTGAAGTTCAGTGTCATCGAGGTGAAGCAGAGAATCAACCCAACCGGCAGACTCTGCTCCAGAATCCACGATCAGCCCCAAAGCTGACACCTCCACATGGAATGGACGGGACACTCCTGTCCTTGCTGTTGTCCATCTCTGGGGTGATGACCAGAGGCCTCCGCCCAAAGCCTTCACTCCTCAGGGGCATGTATGAATAGCCCTGGAAGAACGTTGGAAGTCCAAGTACCCCCAAGACTTCCAGAGAAGCTCCACTTACAGGAAATACACTATCTCTAGAAGCTCGAAGGCAACTTTTCAATACAGAGATGCAGGTAGTTAACTACCGACCAGCCAGAGGGAAAACTATGTCTACAGGAGAGCTCACCAGAGAAAAGAAAGAAGGAGGGAGAGAAGGAGGGAAGGACGGAGGGTGAGACGGAGGAAGGAAGACAGGCTTCTTGTGGTTGTTTGTCACTGGCCTTGGGGAACTCTGGTTCCCTCCTTGGTTGTTGCTGGCCTGTGGCTGAAATACAGCCTAACCCTAATCATTAGATCCCTCCCTGCGTCCTCGCACTAGCAATATTCCCAAACTTGAGGGTGTGTAGACATCACCCAGGGAAGGGTGTTACCATGCAGATTCCTGGGTTCTACCCATAGAAATTTGGATCTGGAAGTCGCAGGGAGCCCAGCCTCTGTGTTTTCTATGAGCAGGCCCTGTTGTCTCTGAAATGGCGCTCTAACCTGGGGTACTTAGGCTAGGCTCCATCCGCGGTCTTGTACATAAAGGCTCCAAGAAAGGGGTCTCTGAACTTGGATGAGAAAACAATGGCATCTTCACTAACCTTAGGTGAAATGGAGCATTTCCTTCAAGGACAAAAGTAGGTCCCCATGTGTGGCAGAACCAGCCATTGCGCCTGGGACTTGTCACGAGCGGAGTCATTGCTGGCACTTTCAGTGCCCTGTACGCTCACCACTGCACTGCAGTTGTTGGGGCTGCTTCTCTCCTTAGAGGCATAGGTATCTGTTAGGCGGGGACTCAGCTCCCGCTCCCCACATAAGAACGCAGGACATGGCGAAGCCAAAAAGGAACACCCACGGAGCCATAGATGGAGGGTCACACCACTATATTCTCGCTGGCCGCTGGGTTGGAGACACAGGAAGCAGGAGCCACACGATCCACAATCCTCCACCCACTTCTCTGCCAACCAACCAACCAACCAACATAGCCATGGCAGTTATATTAGTGGCTAATGGCTAACGGGTTACAGCTGACGGCCATCTGCTACCGAGCCAGCACCTTTCCACGTGAGGCCGAGAGCCTGGAAACTGCTCCCCACAGCATCACTCTGTCTGGCCTGTTATTGGATGTCTATGCCGCAATATGGCTGGGTTCCTTGGTATGCCCAGAACATACCTTTTATATGTTTAAAAATCTTTACGTACGAGGAGGGGTCCGTAGGCCACAGCAGACTGCAAAGGGGTCCCCGGCACCATGATGGTTAGGAACCTGTGATCTGAGTGGGGTGTATCAGCAGTACTGTTGCACGCGGCGGGCAAGTCAACCTCAATGGCGTGGACGTCCCCTCGGTGCTGCGGCTGGGTGCACGCCAACCTCGTCCACCCGTCTGGAAAGAGGCCCTCTCCCCACACAAACGTGGCAGCACAGGCTGACTTGCGGAGACCAGCACTGAATGAGTGTCACTATATGTTTTCTTCCTTGCATTCCAGCCCATGGTCTCTCCATCACGATGCTGGGGACAGGCGACCCACGGTACAAAGAGGACTCTATGCTAAAAAGGCTTGTTTCTATTCCCAGAGAGGAGTGAGGGCCCTTCGCCTGAATGATCACAGAACTCCCCTCCCATCAGGCGAAGGAGCCCCCATGCACAGCCAATCAGTCTGTGGGTCGGCGGCTGAGGCCCAGAGACATGGAGGGGCTTATCTGAAGTCACACGTCAGGAAGCTTCAAAGCCGGATGGCAGGCCCCCACTAAGCTGCTGTCCTCTTCACCAAGCTGTTTCCTTATCAGGCTGGCACATCTGCGGGACCACACCTCGGGACGTGGCAGACACACTGGACCTGCGTGAGGCTACGGGAGCCGGCTGGGCTCAGAGCAGCTCCCTGCCTGTTCTGACATCTGCCAGTGTCCCAGGCAGAGGCTTCTCGAGGGCCAGGAGAAATGCTCTGGCTGCTAAAGGACTCCATGAAGGCAAAGTTATGTTCTCAGGCCAGACCCAGCTTCCCACTCCCTTGAGCTCTGCTGCGCAAGAAGCCAACCTCACCTTCTGGGATATGAGGAGGAGAGCGGGCCAGGCGCAGGCAGGGATGGGCCCAGGTTGGAACCTACGGGGAAGGAAATGGGCTGTCCAGGGCTTCTCAGCTGACTGTGGCCAGAACCGAGCCTCACCCTCTGCTTCACCAGTGGCGTCAGCATCGGCTTCTTGAGGCTGAGAAACGCCTCCTAGAGATGGGTGACCCAGAGTGAATCCAGAATCATCCTCCCTAACGAAGGAATTCAGGGGCGTATGGCAGCCACTGCTAGCCATGGGGAGCAGTTAAGCATGTGGCCTCCAGAACCAGATGGCCTGGGTTCCACCCGCTCTGTCACTCACTGGCTGTGTGAGCTGGGACAGGTTGCTGTACCTCTCTGTGCTTCACTTTCCTCTTTTGTGTCTGGCACACAACAGATGCTTGATAAATATCCATTGAATGGACACTGAGTACTACAACTGACAACTTCGTAGGTTACTCATCTGTCACTAAGGCGCAGAGAGGGTCACGGCCTTCTCAAGGAAGTTCCACCTCTCCCCATCACTGTCATCTGGGAAGAGGCCTGTGGTCGGATTAGCCTGCATCTCAAAAGCCTGGCCCTCTCCAGATCCCTCTAGTGATTCAGATTCTGATTATTTAAAGATGTTAGTCACTTCTCCAAGTTAAAAAAGATTAAAGGGACAAAAGAATTTGTTGTGTGTTTTCTTTGGTTTTTCCCCTTTTTTAAACTTTCAATTTTGAAATAATAAATTTGCAGGAAATTGAAAAGAAATGTACAGCAGGTCCTGAATACCCTTTCTGCACTCCCACCTCCCCGTGTTAACATCTGACACAAATGCAGCGTCAGTGCAACAGCACAACCCCAGAGCACATTCAGATTCCACCAGTTCTATGTACACACATGTGTGTGTGTACACGCGTGTGTGTGTGTGTGTGTGATTAGCTCTGTACTAAGAGAGTTCATTCCTTTTTATTGCTGAGAAGAATTCCATGGAGATGAAAGACAACATGAGTTGTTTCCAAGTTTTGGCTGTTAGAAATACAGCTGCAATGAATATTTGTGTACAGTTCATGTGTGACAATATTGTCCATTTCTCTAGGATAAATGCCCCAAGAGTGTAATTACTGGGTTGCATGTTTGGTTTTAGAAGGAGTCGCCAAATTGTCTTTTAGAGTGGCAGTACCATTTTGCTTTCCCACTGGCAATGGATGAGAGACCCGTATCTCTGCACCCTTGCCAACATTCAGCGTTATGACTGTTTCTACTGCAGCCATTCTGATAGGTGTGTGGTGATATCTCATTGTGGTTTCAGTTTGCGTTTCCCTAATGGCCAGTGACATTGAACACCTTTCCATGTACTTATTTGCCATCCATATCTCCTCTTTGTGGAAGCGCCTGTTCATGTCTTTGGGCATTTTCTAATTGGGTTGTTTGCTTTTTCGCTGTTGAGTTTTGAGAGTTCTCTGTATATTTGGGACCGAAGTCCTTTGTTGGATACATGTTTTGCAAATATTTTCTCCACTTGGTAGCTTGTCTTTTCATCCTCGTAACAGAGTTGGTCAATAAGCAAAGTTTTTCATTTTGATCAAGTTCAGTTTATGGACTTCAGTATGCTTATGAAGACCCTTTGAGGGGTCGTGCTTTCAGGGTCAAGTCTCAGAACTCTTTGCCTGGCCTGGATCCTGAAGATTTTCTCATGTGTGTGTGTGTGTGTGTGTGTTTTCCTAATATTTTATAGTTTTCCATTTTCCATTTAAATCCACAACCCACTTTGCATTAATTTTGGTATATAAGGCACAAAGCAACTCGTTTTCTGCCTCTGGATGTCCAGCTGCTCCAGCACTAGCTGTTGAAAGGCTGTCCCCCATTATGGAAGAGTCTTTGACCTTCATTAAGAATCATTCGGGCATGTCTGTGTGGTTCCATTTCTGGGCCTTCTCTGCTGTCCCATCCGTCTGTGTCTGTCCCTCCGCTGACACCACTCAGTCTTGATGGCTGTCACTCTGTACACGCTAGCATAGCAGGTAGAGTGATTCTTGTCACTTGAGTCCTCTTTTCCCAAATCGCTTTAGCTATTCTAGGTCCTTTTCCTTTCCATATAAATTTTAAAATAAACTAGTCTGTGTTGACAGAAATTCTTGCTGGGTTTTTATTTTCTCCTTTAAAAATAAGCATGTGAAACCATCTCCGTTCACATGGGCATTTCTGCAAATCCCTAGCCAGTGGTACCTCAAAGCCTTCCCAGAGCTCTGGGTGGATGTAAACTGGATTTCCTTGGACGCCAATGTTTACCAATTAGTAAGTGGCCTCCTGGGTGGCCCACCCCTGCTGGCCTCTGTAAGCTGGCCCCTGTCCCCAGAACATTCACGAAACCAGGGCAGAGTCTCTCCCAGAGGCTCTGGCTGCTCCTGTGGGGCTGCGTCTACTGGCTGTGGGCGTGGGAAGAAGTGTTCCTCAGAAGACGGGCTTCACACACCTGCCCTGCTTCGGCATCCCTGAGGGCCCATAAAACACACATGCTAGCTTCATCCAGCGCATTCGATTCAGGAGGTCTTGGGCCTGAGAATCTGCATTTCTAGCAAGTTCCCAGGTGCTGCTGCTGTGGGTTGGGGACCCCACTTGAAAACCCCTGCATTACACAATAGGCTCCGGGTGCATTTTAAAGTACAAATTATAGCTCCATTATTATTTAAAGGAGGGGAGGAGGAGTGAGGGAAATGGTTCTTTCCAGATTGTCTCATTTAAATGGTCTGTTGGTGGTTCATAAAATCTTTTGCTAAAGGAAACATTACAGATTACACGGTACAAGAAGCATAATGAGCTACCGCACGTCACACACTCGCTGTGCCAGACCCCGTGCATAGGGATTTTCAGGGTCGTTTTATTCATTTTCCCCTCGTTCCGCCCAGGGCTACAAGGTTAGCAAATTGCCTGATCTGATTGGGTCAGTGCCAGGGACAGCGAGGCCTGTAGGCAGCCAGAGCACTAGCCAGGCTCTTCTTAGAGAAACGACCACAATATCATCAGTGTAGGCCGATAATGGCCTCCAAAGATATCA
This sequence comes from Rhinolophus hipposideros, assembly GCF_964194185.1. Lineage (NCBI taxonomy): Eukaryota > Metazoa > Chordata > Mammalia > Chiroptera > Rhinolophidae > Rhinolophus > Rhinolophus hipposideros. The sequence goes on along the minus strand of NC_138067.1, from coordinate 32,734,493 downwards.
GGTCCTCCTCCCAGAAACCTGTGAAGATGACCTTCGATGGAAAAAGAACTTTGCAGGTGTGACTGAATTAAGGATCTTGAGATGGGGAGACTCTCCTGGATTACCCAAGTGAACCCTAGATGCAATCATGAGTATCCTTAGAAGAGAGAGGAGGATGAAGTTTGGTACACACAGAAGAAGAGACCATGTGAAGACGGAGGCAGAGAGACCGTAGTAGTGTGGCCACAGCCAGGAAAGCCCGGCACCCCCAGGATCTGGACGAGGCAGGAAGATCCTCCCCTAGAGCCTGCCGAGGAAGACTGGACCTGCTGATGTGCACCACGCGTGTGCTTGTGTTCCTAAAGGTCTTTGGCACATGTTTATGATGATGAAAATAATATATACTTATTAGAGATAAATTAGAAATTACAACAAAGCATAAAAATAACTCAGCAGCTAGAAATAAGCACAGTGACCATCTGGGCAAGCTGCCTTCCATTTCCTCCTTTGCACTCAGATCTTGCTGACATGTGGATTAGATTGAGTTACACCCTAAGCCACGCACCAGCATGGCAGAGAAGATAAGGCGGGGTGGTTAGAACAAGCTTGGGGAGCCAAAGGGGGGGGATCTGGGTCTTCACCTGGGATCTGCCATTAGCTGACCCCGCGATCTTGGACAGTTTTTTGTGTCTTAAGTGCGTCTAGGGTTCTGGCTCCTCATCTGTAGAATGGGCACAGGGGTGTTGTGCAGAGTACACAGTGCAGGTAGATACTCTGGGCCTGGGGCCTGCAGTGCTGAAGCAATGGTAGTGGTGCCCGTGCAGGTACGTCACGGGAGGCCCGCTAACGTGTGATCAGTAAGCTGGACTCAAGCTTTCCAGTTGGTAGTAGAGTCGACTTTTTAAAAATTAGTTTCAGGTGTACAAAAACATAATGATTACTCACTTACACCCCTCACAAAGTGATAACCTCACCAAGTCTACTACCCCTCTGACATCGTACATAGTTATTACAGTACCACTGACTATATTCCCTGTGCTGTGCTTTACGTCCTGTGACTATATATATATAATATATATACTATATATAATATAGTATATAGTTTATCATATATATATATATATATATATACATATATATATATATATATATATATATATATATATTACACACACACACACACACACACACACAGGGTGCCAAAAAAAATGTATACACATTTTAAGAAAGGAAAAACTGTATTAAAATTACGCTGATGGTAACCACTTGGAGCACCTCTTATAATTGCAGAAGTCAAATGTGACTTGTATTTGTCTTTTGTTATCGGTATAAATTGAGGATTACAACTTGAATACAGTTTTATCCTTTCTTAAAATGCTATGTATAGGTTGGTACAAAAGTAACTGCGGTTTTTGCAATTATTTTTAACTTTTTAAACCGCAATTACTTTTGCACCAATCTAAAATATATATATATATATATATATATATATATATATATATATATATATATATTTAAATTATAGTTGACATTCAGCATTATTTTATATTGGTTTCAGGGGTACATCACAGGGCTTAGGCCTTTATATAATGTATGCAATGATCCCTTGATAAGTCTGTAACCCATCTGACATCATACATAGTTTTTACGACATTATTGACTATATTCCCCATACTGCATTTCACTTTCCGGTGAATATTTTGTGACTACCACTTTGCACTTCCTAATCTCTTCTCCTTTCTTACCCATCCTCCCAACCCCACTCCCATCTAGCAAGCATCAGGTTGTTCGTCTGTGTCTCTATTTCTATTTTGTTTGTTCATTTATTCTGTTCTTTAGATTCCACGTATGAGGTCACATGGTATTTGTCTTTCCCAGTCGGATTTATTTCATTTAACATACTGTTCTCTAGGCCCATCCATGTTGTTGCAAATGGTAATATTTCATTCTTTTTTACGGCAGAGCAATAGTCCATTCTATAAATGAACCACATCTTCTTTGTCCATTTGTCTATTGATGGCATTTCGGTTGTTTCCGTATCTTGGCTATTGTGAATAATGCTGCAGTAAACATAGGGGTGCATATATTTTTTTCGAATCAGTGTTTTGGATTTCTCTGGATAAATACCCAGGAGAGGAATTGCTGGGTCATAAGGTAATTCTATTTTTAATTTTTTAAGGAACTCCCATATTGTTTTCCATAGCGGCTGCACCAATTTGCAATCCCACCAACAGTGCACAAGGGGTCCCTTTTCTTTGTTGATTTATTGATGCTAGCCATTGTGACAGGTGTGAGGTGACATCTCATTGTGATTTTTATTTGCATTTCTGATGATTAGTGACGCTGAGCATCTTTTCATATGTCTATTGGCCACCTGTATGTTCTCTTGGAGAAATGTCTATTCAGGTCCTCTGCCCATTTTTAAATTGCATTGTTTGTTTTCTTGGTGATGAGTTGTACGAGTTTTGTAAATAAATTTTGGATATTAACCCCTTATCAGATGTATCACTGGCAAATATCTTCTCCCATTCAATAGGATGTCTTTTTTGTGTTTTCTTTTTTGATGGTTTCCTTTTCTGTGAAAATACTTTTTAGCTTGATGTAGTCCCATTTGTTTATTTATTTTGTTTGTTTGTTTGTTTTGCTTGCCTGAGCAGATATATCAGTAAAAATATTACTAAAGGTAATATCTGAGAGTTTACTTCCTATATTTTCTTCTAGGAGTTTAATGGTTTCGGGTCTTACATTTAAGTCTTTAATCCATTTTGAGTTTATTCTTATATATGACATAAGAAGGTGGTCCAGTTTCATTTTTATGCATGTACCTGTCCAGTTTTCCCAGCACCATTTATTGAATAGAATGTCTTTACCCCAATGTAAATTCTTGCTTCCTTTGCCATAGATTAAATGGTCATATTGGCATGGATTTATTTTTGGGCTCTTCACTCTGTTTCATTGATCTGTGTGTCTGTTTTTATGCCAATACCATGCTGTTTTGATTACTATGGCCTTGTAGTATAATTTGATATCAGGTAGTATGATACCTCCAGCTTTGTTCTTCTTTCTCAGGATTGCCGTGGCTATCCCGGTTTTTTTATGGTTCCATATAAATTTTAGGATTATTTGTTCTAGTTCTGTGGAAAATGCCATTGGTATTTTGATAGGGATTGTGTTGAATCTATATATTGGTTTGGGTACTATGGACATTTTGACTATGTTAATTCTTCCTATCCACAGGCATGGTATATGTTTCCATTTATTTGTATCTTCTTTTAGTTCTCTATTGAATGTCTTATAATTTCCTGAGTACAAGTCTTTTACTTCCTTGGTTAAGTTTATTCCTAAGTATTTTATTTATTTTTTAAATGAAATTGTAAATGGAGTTGTTTTCTTAATTTCTCTTCCTGATAGTTCATTATTGGTGTATAAAAATGCAACCAATTTCTGAATATTAACTTTGTATCCTGCTACTTTATTAAATTCATTTATCAGTTCTAATAGTTTTTTGGTGGAATCTTTGGGGTTTTCTCTATATCATGTCGTCTGCAAACAATGACAATTTTATTTCTTCCTTTCCCATTTGGATGCCTTTTATTTCTTTTTCTTGTCTGATTCCTGTGGCTAGAACTTTCACTAACTACTATGTTGAATAAAAGTGGGCATCCTTGTCTTGTTCCTGATTTTAAGGGGAATGCTTTTAGATTTTCACCCATTGAGAATAATGTGTGATATTAGTTGTGGATTTGTCATATATTGCCTTTATTATGTTGAGACATGTTGCCTCTATTCCCACTTTGCTGAATGTTTTTATCATAAATGGATGCTGGATTTTGTCAAACGCTTTTTCTGCATCTAATGATGAATTGCATTATTTGATTTGCAAATATTGAATCAACCTTGCATACCAGGAATGAATCCTACTTGATCATGGTATTTGATCTTTTTAATTCATTGCTAAATTTGGTTTGCTTACATTTTGTTGAGGATTTTTGTATCTATGTTCATTAGAGATATCAGCCTATAGTTGTTTTTTTTTGTAATGTCTTTATCTGGTTTTGGAATCAGGGTAATGGTGGCTTCGTAAAATGAGCTTGGGAGCCTTCCCTTCTCCTGGACTTTTTTGAATAGTTTGAGGAGAATAGATGTTAATTCTTTTTTGAATGTTTGGTAAAATTACCTGTGAAGGCATTTCATCCAGGACTTTTGTTTATTGGGAGTTGGTTGATTATAGATCAGATTTCATTGGCAGTAATCTGTCTGTTCAGATTTTCTGTTTTTTCTTGATTCAGCCTTGAAGATTGTATGCTTCTGGGAATTTACCCATTTCTTAAAGATTGTCCAATTTGTTAGTGTATGGTTGCTGGTAGTATTTTCTTAATTTTTTTTTCCCTGTGGTGTTGTCATTTCTCCATTTCTGATTCTATTTGTTTGCGTCCTTTCTCCTTTTTCTTGATGAAAAGATTTGTCAATTTTGTTCATCATTTCAAAAAAAACAGCTCTTGGTTTCATTGATGCTTTGTATAGTTTTTGTTTAATTAGTCTCTGTTTCACTTATTTCTGCTCTGATCTTTATTATTTCCTTCCTTGTACTCACTCTGGGCTTTGTTTGCTGTTCTGTTTCCAGTTCCCTTAGGTGTAAAGTTAGACTGTTTATTTTGAGATTTTTCTTATTTCTTTAGGTAGGCCTGCCTTGCTATATATTTCCCTTTGGGAATGCTTTTGTGGTGTCCCATAGATTTGGGGTTGTTGTGTTTTCATTTTCATTTGTCTCAAGGTATCTTTTGATATCTTCCTTGATCTTATTGTTGACCAATTCATTATTTAGCAGCATGTTATTCAGCCTCCATGTGTTTGTGTGGTTTTCTTAGTTTTTTCTCGTAATTGATTTCTAGTTTCATACCACTGTGGTCAGGGAAGACGCTTGCTATGATTTCAATCTTCTTAAATTTGTTGAGACTTGTTTTGTAGCCTAACATGTGGTCTATCTTGAAAAATGTTCCATGTGTACTTGAAAAGAATGTATATTCTGCTGCTTTGGAGTAAAATGCTCTAAAAATATCAATTAAATCCATCTGGTCTAGTGTGTCATTTAAGGCCGCTGTTTCCGTGTTCATTTTCTGTTTGGAAGATCTGTCCATTGGTTCAGTGTGGTATTAAATTCCCCTACTATGATTGTGTTACTGTCGATCTCTGCTCTTATGTTGGTCAATATTTGTTTTATATATTTAGGTGCTCCTATGTTGGGTGCATAGATGTTTACCAGGGTTATGTCCTCTTGTTGGATTGATCCCTTTATTATTACATAATGTCCTTCTTTGTCTCTTATTATAGTCTTTGCTTTAAAGTTTATTTTGTCCAATATAAATATTGCTACCCCAGCTTTTTTCTCATTTCCATTTGCATGAAACATCTTTTTCCATCCCTTTACTTTGTCTGTGTGTGTCTTTCGATCTGAGATGGTCTCTTGTAGACAGCATATGCATGGGTCTTGTTTTTTATCCTATGTCTTTTGAATAAAGCATTTAATTAATTTAGATTTAAAGTGATTATTGATAGCTACACAGTTATTTCCATTTTATTATTCATAGTTTTGATCTTCATTTATTTGTCTGTTTGATCCTTTCTTCTGCTTAAAGAAGTCATTTTCACATTTCTTGTAATACTGGCTTGGTGGTAATGAATTCCTTTAGCTTTTTCTTGTCTGGGAAACTCTTTATCTTTCCTTCAATTCTAAATGATAACCTTGTTGGGTAGAGTAGTCTTCGTTGTAGACCCTTTGAATATTTCGTGTCATTCCCTTCTGGCCTGCAAAGTTTCTGTGGAAAAATCTGCTGATAGTCTTATAGGAGTTCCCTTGTAAGTAACAGTTGTCTTTCTCTTGCTGCTTTTAGGATTCTGTTTTTGTCTTTAACCTTTGCCGTTTCAATTATGGTGTGTCTTGGTGTGGGCCTCTTTGGGCTCACCTTGTTTGGGACTCTCTGTGTTTCTTGGACTTGTATGTCTATTTCCTTCACCAGGTTAGGGAAGTTTTCAGTCATTATTTCTTCAAAATAGGTTATCACCCCTTTGCTCCCTCTCTTCTCTTTCTGGTATCCCTATAATGCAAATATTGTTACACTTGGTGTTGTCCCATAGGTCCCTTAAACTATCTTCACTTTTTAAAATTATTCTTTTTTTCTTTTTGTTGTTTCGTTTGGGTGTTTTCTGCTACCTTGTCTTCTAAATCACTGATTCAGTCCTCTGCTTCATCTAATCTGCTGTTGGTTTTTTCTAGTGTATTCTAGATTTCAGTTACTGTATTTTTTGTTTTTGACTGGTTCTTTTTTATGGTTTCTATGTACTTCTTTATGCGTACTATTTCTTTGTTGAAATTCTCACTGAGTTCCTTAACCATTCTTATAACCAGTGCTTTAAACTCTTTCTCTGGTAGGTTGGTTGCCTCCATTTGATTTAGTTTTGTTTCTGGAGGTTTCTCTTGTTCTGTTACTTGGGACACGTTTCTTTATTTCCTTATTCTAGCTGCCTCTCTGTGTTTGCTTCTATGTGTTACATAGATCTGCTATGTCTCTCAGTGTTTGCAGGGTGGCCTTACGTAGTATGTGTCCTGTGTGGTCCGATGGTTCAGTTTCCTTGATCTCCTGTGCATGTCTTCCAGGAGTGTCCCTTGAGTGTGTTGTGTGTGCTCTTCTGTTGTAGTTGGGCTTTGATTTGTTTTGGCACATCAGTGGGTGGGATTGACTCCCAGGCTCACTGACTGTGAGTGTAAGAGCTGCTGTGTGTGGGCTGACCCCTCAGAAGAGGATTTGCTCTCACAGACTCTTGTGCCTGTTGAGACCACCTTTTGGGTGCACCACTTGTAGTACTCTGTTTGATTTTATTTGCGAAAAGGGACTTTGCAGATGTGATTAAGGATCATGAGACGAGATCAGCCTGGATTTTGGGTGCGCACTAAAACCAGTGACTGGTGTCCTTACAAGAGAAGTACAGAGGGAGATTTGGGGACACAGACACAGACAGAGCCCCTGTGAGGACAGAGGCAGAGACTGGAGGGATTTGGCCGTAAACCAAGAACACCAGGAGCTGGAAGAGGCAGGAAGGCTCCTCCCCTAGAACGCCCAGAAGGAGTGCAGACCTGCTGACCTCTAGATTTCAGACTTCTGGACTTCAGAACTAGGAGAGAATACATTTCTGTTGTTGTCAGCCCCCTGGTTTGTGGTAACTTGTTGTGGCAGCCCCAGGAACTAAGACATTGTCCAGAATCCCTTAGGCAGGATGGGTCAGTCAAAACACTGGATGAAGCATTCTGGGTTCAGCTTCTTAAAGAGCAGCAGCCAGGAGAAATCCAGGGAAGGGGAGTGAGGGAACTTCAGCACCTGGCAGGTGCACGCCCTGGTAACATTGATTTCCTGGCACATTTTTGTGAATAAACAATGGTTCAAGGCAATAAAACTGGAGCTTTGTATGGTGGGAGGTGCTCATGCATGCCCTCTGCCTCCTCAGGCCCTGTACACACACATTATATTTTTATGAACCCATGCAATGATGTCTTCATGCAGTTCATGTTCTAAGAAGAAAGAAATGGAATTATTTTTCTATCTTAGTACCACTCACTGCAGCCACTCACACAATAACTGAGCCCCGTTAACTTTCCAGAGCTTCTCTACCCTTTCCTCACCTTTTATTCTCATCACAGCACACGACGCAGATGGTGCAGGAAACACCGTGCCCATATTGAAGGTGTCAGGGATCCTGGGGAAGGGAGGGGTGGTCTAGGGTCCCACTCTGCCCCGCACCGTGCTGGCACACACCAGTGGGACAGGCAGCTGGAGAGCACCAACACCATGGTCTCTCTGCCCCCTTCACACCGGCCCATCTGAGTGTGGGATGGGCTGTGTCTTCCCACCAGAAATGACTTCAGAAGCAAAGGATCGAGGGATGAACGGAGCATTTTCTAATAAGCAAATAGCCTCATTTCTTCTTAGTGAAAGGGGAGCAACTGTGCTTAAAAAAAAAAAAAGGCCTCTATCCTCCACTCTTCATCTGTCTCCAAACGATACAAAAAATGGTGTGGAGCAACCTGGACCCTGGAGTCAGTGAGACTGCACTCGGGGCCTGGCACTTGGCTGATGACCTAGGTCTCAGTCACTGCATGGGTTTCCCATCACTACTGTTACCAAGTTACCACGAACTCAGTGGCTTCAACAACACAAATTTATTTTCTCCCAGTTATGGAGGTCAGAAATCCAATGTGGGTCTTGCGTGGCTAAAATTGGGATAACAGCAGGGCTGCTCCCTCCAAAGGCTCCAGAAGAATCTGTTCCTGCCCCTGCCAACTTCTGGTGGCTGTTGGCAATCCCTGGCTTGTGGCTGCATCGCTCCAACCTCTGCCTCTGTTGTCACATGGCCTCCTTCTTTTCTGTCTGTGCCAAATCTCCCTCAGCCTCCCTCTTATGAGGACCCTATGATTACCTTGGACAATCCAGAAAGATCTCACCATCTCAAGATCCTTCACTTAATCACACCTGCAAAGTTCTTTTGTTGTGTAAGGTCACATATCTACAGGTTCTAGGGTTTCGGGCGTGGACATGTTTGGGGGCTGTTTTTCAACTTACCCTTGTTACCTCATCTTAAACAGGAACCATAAATCTGACTTCTTAGGCCTAAGGGGGCAGAGGCTCCTAGAATGTGTGACCAACATGGACCTGGCAATGGTCAACACAGGCAGTGGAGTTGGAACTAAGCTGAACTCAGGCACTGCAACATCAACAGCTCGTGGCCATCAAGTGTCCACACTCCTGGCCGGTAGGCCCACCCCCCGGCCTTCTCAGGTTAAATGCCTGTCTCTCAAGACCAAGAGAACCCTTGGGCCAGCTCAGCCCATCTGCCTACACGCTGCAGCGCAGATGAGAAGGTGGACGACATTCCAGGACAATATCCATGAAGAGAAACTTCTGGTCAACAACAGATGTGGAAAGACTGACTATACATTTCTCTCTCTGGTCATATTTGCTGTCTGGATTGGTATTTAAGGGAAAAATCTGATCTCTCATAAGAAATGAATTAAGCAAGAGGTTGCAAACAAATAAAGGAGATAAGGTGACACTGAAAGAAAGTTCTAGAACACCGGCAGCATGAGTCCAGACACCTACTCCTTTGAGAAGGTACATAGGGTTCTTCCTGTTAGGCAACCAGTCTCATCTGTGGGAGTATATTGCACTCAACTCACTCTCTGTTGGAGGAAAATTCCTTTGGAAGCCCCCGTCTGCCAAGGACTGTCTGTTAATTATGAGTATGGGAGGTTCAGGGGGCAGGACAGTGCAGGGGGGAGGAGGACAGGCTCGTAATTCCTCTGCAATGCACTGACTTCAGAGGTGTGGAAACATATGGTGGGAGGCTGGAACCCGGCCCAAGGTGCTGGCGCCCATCCACGCTGTCTCCCTCTGCGGGGACCCACTGGCCAAGAAGGAAATGCATTGTGCTGGCCCAAATACTGCCAGATGTGACGAGGCAGTGGATTCTGGTTTTTAAATCCTCGATTACTCAGAGGTGGCTGACCTGGGACATAACTTCCTCCTGGATTCCCTGAAACCAGCTTACTGGGCCTGTGCCCAGACCCCGCCTGCCTGAAAGTTGGCCTGGTGCGTCCCAGGGTCTGCGCAGTGCATGGCTGGGTCTGAGGACACATCCTTCAGTACACACACACACACACACACACACACACGAGTTGGTATGAATCCTTGTGTTCTGAGTGTGCGCTGGTCCTGACTTCTGGCCTCCAGTGACTTCTTCCTTCTAACCAAATGTGCACCAGATGCCATCACGTAGCACCTTCACTGTTATCCCAGTCCCCAGTCCATGGCAGACATCACTAGTCAATCACCAAAATCCCAGCGAGGGCTCTGGGATCCTTTAGCACAGAGCACCTCGGGCCCTCATAACTTTATCCATCTGAAATCACACATGTTTACTAATCTTGCCTGAGATCACTATGTTTGCTTTCAAATACACACCTCATACACTCTTTCGACAATGCCCTCCAGGATACACTGAAAATGCTACTTTCAACGGTTAAAATTCTTCTTATTAGCCAAGCGGTATCCTCTCCAGGAGGAAAATAACTGGAGATGCCTGCATTGATTGGGAAAAGCAGGTCAGACTGCTGACTTAGCAAATCTAGCCGAAGGCCACCAAAGGTCTGCAGCCTTCTGTGTTTACTGGGACGGGGGAGCAGTAGAGCATGATTCTGTGGTGACGCGGAGTTCAGGGATTGCCATGAAGAGGGTGAAGATATCCCGCTGATGGAGCCGCAGCCAGTGAAGTAGATGCTTCCAATGAACGTGTCTTTCCAAGTCTGCGTCAGCTCCGATGGGAAAAGCTAAGATCTCAACGGGAGACATGTCCTGCACCAGTCATGATGCTAAGTAAGAGGCTGGATACAGAACACACACTGTCTGCTTCCTTCACAGGGAATGCCCAGAACAGGCAAATCCCTGGAGACAGAAAGAGGCTTAGGCGTGGCCGCCAGGGGATGGCAGGTGGGGTGACTGCTAACGGGAATGGGGTGATGAAAATGTTCTAAAATTGATAGTGGCGAGAGCTGCACCCTCTGTAAGTACACTAAAAACTATAGGACTGTACTCTTCCAATGAGCGGACTGTATGGTATATGAATTATATCTCAGTAACTCTGTTGGGTTTGTTAATAGCATCTGGGAGGTGATGACCTCATGATGGGATGGCCAGGCTGCCGTCAGGCTCACAGCTTCCGGGCCAGGTGGCCTTGGCAAGTGTGTTAACTGTCCTGAGGCCCAAATTCTGTAACCATAAAATGGGCTTAAGACAACTCACCCTTCAGAGCGGTGGGGGGACTCCTGTGCGGATGAAAAACCATGAGAAGACAACCTGGTATGTAGGAAACACAGTAAATCCAGGTTCTTTGGGAGCAGGCCTGGTGATTCCCAGACATGGAGCTAAAGGTGACAAACAGTGATCCATGATTGACTAAAGCCTGAGCACGCCCCAGCAGTCCCTTGGATGGCCCCTAGGGACTGTCCCATCCCTCACCCACCCACAGAGGGGCAGGACCTGTGGCTCCGATGCAGTGACAGCACATTTTCTGCAGGAGAAAAGGGACAAGATACCCCACACACCCATGGGCCCCTAGCATTGCATAGTGGGAGCTTGGGGGGCCAGAGCCCCAAACGTTTGTGGGGAGTGCTCAGCAAGGAGCACCTCTGCAAGGAGGTTCTCAAGGGAAGAGCTCAGACAGCTTGGGCTGAAGCATAGAGTGGCACAGCAGCCACCGCGAGCGGTTACTGTCTCCTTCTCGAGCCCCCTGAGGGAGGGAGGGGAGTGGGATGAAAACTGCCAACCCCGGGGGCTGCAGTGAGGGCACTTTTAGTTCCTGAAGGCTTTTCCATGCTCGAGGTTGAAGCATCAAGGACTTTTAGAGACGAGGACCACATAAAACATTCCAGCAAGATTCCACCCAGGTATGAAGAGTTGCAGGAAGGCCATTCCTCCTTTTGGAGAGCCTTCGGACACTGGCTGATTAGGACACCGTTTCAAGAGAAACTGAAACCATAAAAAGGTGTGTTTGCCCTGAAGCCCGGCAGTTTCCCTCCTTTGGGAATCACTGCCACAAGGTGCATGCCCTGGGATGCAAAACCGAGGGGACAGGATCTCAGTGGACCAATGTGGGAATGAAAACACTCAGGTCCCGATAGCTAACACATGCACCTATCCAGCACCTCATTTCTGTCTTTTTAGCTTAAACCGAGCTCAGAGTCTGAAAGGACTCTCTCCTCCAAGTCCAGTGCCAGGAAGACTGTAGGAACCATTGATAACTGGCATTTCTGAATCTGGAAGCCTGACCACCAGCAGGGACAAAACTGACTGAGGCCATAGAGAGGTCAGGAAGCCCGAGTTCTTACGCCATTCACATTGGGGTTGGAAATCCTGCCAATGTTCAACAACCAAAAAGCCACCTCCGCCCTGTCTCCCATTACAACTCAGGACGTGGAAGGCATGAGGAATCGCCAACACATGGCAACAGCTCACCGAGATCGTACATCACGCCAGATTTTTGCACAAAGCACAGTGGCACTTGGGGAGAAATGAACTTCCAAAAAGGTCTTTGGTGAACCTCATCCATTTCCCTTTCTATTCCTCACTTAAGTCCCCTCCAAGAATCGCCGGCCCTTCCCAGCTATGAAGCCCAAGCCCAGGGGGCCGACAGCAACCCCCTCGCCCCCACCCCTCACCCGACACCCCCGGCCCCCGTGAGAAAGGGCTTTGGGTTGAGTTTGTATGTTAGGGAAGAATCTTCCCAGGGAGTTTCTGGAAGTTTATGCGTGGAAACCCCGATTGTCACTTTCGCTCATTGCCCCACTTTATAATGGGAAACAGACACGTCCATAAGCACTAGGAAGAGACCTGCTTTGAAAACCTGCTCAGATGAAACTGTTGTGAAGAAACCGGCACTCACAAATATTGCAAAAATGGCTTGTTATTGGTAACGCATGCTTATGGTAGCTCATGTACAATCGAGAGCTGTTTATGCCCAATTCTGCTCCTGGTTGGTCGGGGAGACTGAGCCCTGCCTCCAGCCTTGGTCAGAAAAGCCATAATGAAATGCACATTTAGCAAAAAGTATAGCTAATCGGGTTTGTTCATGGCACATCTGCACCCAGGTACAGAGAGACAAGCTTGTTACCAGGGACATGTCACAAAAAGAAAGAATAACGCAGCAACTAATAGAAAAACCTTAATGAAGGAGGAAACCCCTGATTGTGTCAGATCAAAGACTGCAGACAAATCACTATCCCCACCAAATGAATCTGCTTTTGAGCGCCTGCATTTGGTCTAGCACTAGGAATTTTCAACGGGAAAACAGAATGCTTTGTTTTGCTTAAAGATGTTCCCAGATTGCATTTGTCCCGTGACTTCATTGCAAATCTGAATGCATTGATGATAATAATAAAAATACCGATTGCCCTAAGAGCATTACATCCAGACTGTCCCTGATGGCTGGTGCCCGGAGCCGGCTCCTGAACCACGGAACTTGTACTTACCCTGGAAGCGGTGGGTGTCTGCTGCGTGTCCTGCTGTGTGGCATGTGGAGGGTCAGCTATTTACGTGTCCTCCCTGATTGCATTGGCTCAGGTGCCCGCAGTAGCCGTAGGGCGCTGACTCTGCTCTCTCCTGGACTGGCTCGTGCTCAGCTGGGAAGTTTCAAGTTCCAGGCAGTCTGGGATTCCCTCTCCCCTCACATACACTTAACCCTGCTTTTGCCTGGTTAAGAGGGATCCGAGTGAGATCAGTCTTGCGCGCTTAGCAACACAGACTGGCTGTGCTCAAGGGTGAAGGACCAGCTCCTGGTCTCCATCTGGCTTCCCTCTTGCTTTCTCCTTAATAAACTGGAGCATGTGGGGAAGACGCCAGTAAAACGCTTCTTTGCAGGGCTCATCGGTTTTCTTAACCCTCTGGACTGTTTTTCCCCAGGCAGGAGTTTTTCCCCAGAGGGTGCGCCTGCTGGAGGGAATTTGGGACATCTTTCCTGGGGGTTAGCACCCCACAGGTCTTGGGGTTGGGGTGCTCTTTGCTGGGCTCCTTTTCAAAGGACTCCTTTGGAGAGTTTGGGCTCGCATCTCACCTCTAGGCTCAGGGAGTCTGGGGTCAGGGAGGAGTGTGGCTAGTGAATTCCAGCCCACTCCTAATTGTCTGTGGATCCTCAGCCAGTCTAGCTCTTTCCAGAGCCCCAGCGTCTGTAACATGTAAGTAGTGCCCACTGACCAATAAAGTGATTTATGTGCCCAATGGAGGTGAGTCGCCAAACAACTGAGCCCCCTCTCCTCTGAGCCCACTCACACCTCCTGGCCCGAGTTGCCCATTCTGTCTGCTTACCAAGGTGTCCTTGGCTCTCATGATCTACAGGGAAACTGAGTCATGAGAGCTTGACGTGGCTATAGTTCACCCCATAAGCAGGTACTGAGCTCCTACCATGCAGCAGGCGGGTTTCCATGGTGGATGCAGGAACAGATGATGGTCGTGACCTCTTGCACGCTCACACACACACGTCCTTACCCGTCTGACCACGAGGCCATTAGCATGTTCCCTGGTCACATGAGGGTCACATGACCCTCTCAAGGATCCCTGGGGTCTCAGGTATCCTCTCTTCTTGACTAAGATACCTTCAAGAAGGACCCTCAGTCGTCACCAGCTTGGGGGACTAAAAAGACACGTCCCCAATGTTGGTTCTGATTCCTGATTCTAGAACTGATGCCCCAGAGTTTCAGCCCACAGAGGTGTACCTTCAGGGCCTCTTTCTGTGGGCCTCCGTCAGCCCCCATATGGAGGAAAGGAGAGAGACAACCCCAACACCCACACCAGGTGGCCTCGAGAGGCAGCAGCAGGTAGGTCAGACCCTGACTCTGGAGTCAGCTGGATTCCAATGGGATTTTACCACTTACTGGTTGTGCCACTGCAGGCAAGTTGCTTAACCTCTCTGAGCTTCAGTGTATGCATTGGCAAACTTCGGGGGATGATGTTCAGGATGAAATGACCTTAATACATGTCGCGTTCTTGGAAGTGCTGCTACTGGAACTCAAAGAGAGATTGCATCATCCCCTGGTCCCATGCAGAGGCTCCCTGGGAAGCCCTGGGGGCTGGAGCACTTGAGAGCCGGCCGCAGGTACTCATGCCTGTGTCTGCAGCCAATTTGCTGATGTGTATCTGCAGCCTTGAAAATGCTGTTAACCTTGGCTGCAGTGGTTCCCTGGGCTCTCCCCTACAGAAGAAATCCAAGATCCAGGAAACATGGTACAGAGCTACTAATTAACCGGAAACTAAATGCCCCAAAATAGGGGGATGGCAAATTGGGAAACATCCTGAAATCGGTCAGCATACAGCCCATGCATGGGTGATGCATGAAGAGCTTCCACCTCTGCGGGGTTGATATCTAAATGTATATTTAAGTATAAGCAATTCTATCTGGAACTGACAAAATAAGATCTCAAAAATGGAGGACCAGTGCATTAAAATAAAATCATCAGAACCTTGAAGTCATCTTAATGGATGTCTGAGACATAAAATCTTGCATCTGGGGTGGGGGCAGGTAAGGCAAGAATGAACAGGTACAACACCCCACATGTTCATCTTGGGGACCTCTGGAGGGCAGGATTACGGGTGGTCTTTAATATTTTCTTTCTGCTTTTCTGTATTTTTGAACTTTTCTACAATGAGCATGGATTGCTTTTATTATCAAAAACCAGACGTTCATAAAATGAAAAAAGCCAATCCTGACTTCTCCCTCCCTCATTTTCAGTCATCGGTTCTCCCTTTGCACTGTCTCTCATTTCTCCTTTTCTGTTTCAGCTCTTCTCTGCCAATCAGCTTATGTCCCACTACCCACCTCCCGCTTCCCAAACAGCCCCTCTTGCCCTTTGCCAGGGGCCATCCGCCTGCAGCGACCCAGCTCATCACCCTCCCCACAATATGGGGGGGTGCCAGTATTACTGTACCCAACTCCCAGATGGGAGCAGTGAGGCTCAGAGAGGTTAAGTGACTTGCGCAAATCAGACAGCTAACAGGTGGCAGGGCTGGGACTTGAACCTGTCTTACACCAACGCCCTTAGCCATCCTGAGAGGTGAGAAATTCCCCTCCCCATGGGACCTAGTGGGAAAGATGCCAAATTCGACTGGGTGCTTCCCTTTCAGGGCTTGTCGAGGTGTCGCCATTCTGCGTAGTGGCCTCACAATTCTGCTCCCAGTGGTCCTGTGTCACCATCACAGCTTCTGGAGGGCAATTACGGTGTGCAAGGTACCGTGAATGAATGAATGCATAATCCGCTCATTCGACCAACATTTTTGAACTTTTCCTGTGTGCCAGAGGCCATCTGAGCACTGGGGGCTCCGATGCGAATGAGACAAGGTCCCTCCTCTTGGGAGCTTGCGTTGTAGTGAGAGCAGACAAATCAACAGGCATACAGACGAGCAGGGAAATGTTGGAAGTACCTGAGAGCAGTGTGTTCTG
This sequence comes from Rhinolophus hipposideros, assembly GCF_964194185.1. Classification (NCBI taxonomy): domain Eukaryota; kingdom Metazoa; phylum Chordata; class Mammalia; order Chiroptera; family Rhinolophidae; genus Rhinolophus; species Rhinolophus hipposideros. The sequence goes on along the minus strand of NC_138067.1, from coordinate 32,718,482 downwards.
GCAGAGAATTCCAACAGGATCTGTGTTTTAAAGAGGTGACCGGAGAAGGCTCCTGTGAGGAAATGGCAGGAGGGACCTAGAGCCTTCCCTGGAGAACACTAGGCCAAGTTTGGGGCCTGGATGGTCAGGTTTACGGGTTGGCTTGGTCAGGCTGTCGTTTCCGTGATTGAGTCAAACGCTTATCTGAGTGTTGCTGTGAAGGTACTTATGGACGTGGTTCACCTCTGTAGTCGGACTTCAGGTAACGGAGATCATGATCCTCCATAGTGTGTGTGTGGGGGGAGGGGGCTCATCTCCTCGGCTCAGAGGCGTGGGGAGAAAAACTGAGGTTTCTGTGAGGAAGGAGAAATGCTGCCTCTGGACTACAGCGGCAGCTCCTGCTGTTTCCAGCCCTGCCCCCACGGACTTCAGACTTGCCAGGCCGACAGCTGTGAGCCAAGTCCTTAAAATAAATCTCTTTCTCTATGTGTAATCTCTTCCTGGCTCTGTCTCTGACGACACAAGATGGAACCTTTCTCTGAGTCCTGAGACTCTATTGTGTGAAGGAGCCTCAGGAGTTAATAAAACGTGGATTTCTCTACTGTGTTTCCTTTCATAATTGACTTTTGTACAGTTGGGAAACTGTGTGCAAGGCAGGTACACAATTGGTTAACTTACTGTGTTTGTGGCCATTTCTATTTAAAAAGCCAGGCTGGGCATCCTGCCCTTCACAGCACCGTGACACTTTTTTCTGTGGCAAAATGCGATTAAACATAAACCATTTCAGGTTAGACCACCGTTTCCAGAAAAACAATTTCCTAAGTTGTGGACTGCCTGTATTTGTTGGATTCTACTTTTTAACCAAGAGCTCTATTTTGTAAACAAGGCCTGGAAAAACTTTATAAGCATAAACCTGGTAGATTTAATCCAGTGGTTTCAACTGTTGGCTGCACATTAGAACCCTGGGCAGGGTTTGAACCTCTAGTGCCCAGGCAAACTGCAGACAACTGAACCAGTCTCGGGGCTGGGGTGGTGTTAGTACTTCATTATCCTCCAGCTGTTTCCAGAGCTTGGGCAAAGTTGAACACCTCTGGTTTACCCATAGGATTCTAATTAGGCATTTCAGACCAGCCTTTTTCCTTTGTGGGGCAGACAGAGTGCGCCCTTTGCTAACAGCACACCCAAATTTTGGGAGGAATCGTGAACCAAACACTGGCTTCCCAGGAGGTGAAATTGCTAGGCTGGTTGTCATTAAGTAAGGGTGACAGGTGACTGGCCTGTGTAAATGACCAAAGCTGTGAGAAAGCCTCCTCGTGTTCCTGCACATTGGAGTGGATCCTCCAAACTGGTTGGAAGTTGAAAACCCAAAGCCAGTAACTGATGCCAAGATCATTAACAAGTGTCTTGGTGAGGAAAAATAGATGGTATTGTCCATCCCTTGTCCAAACCATGGTACATTCCCACTTCTATATCCTGTGCAGGTCGGGGTGCTTATTTCAGTAATCTATTACTGCATAACAAACCACCCCAAAACTTGGTGGCTTAAAACAGCAAAATCACTTCTAATCTCGCACACTTTCTGTTGGCCAGGGCTTGGCTGGGCAGTTTTCACTTGGGTTAAGTCATGCAGTCTTAATGTCAGCTGGGGCTGTGGTCTCACCTGAAGGCTGGACTGGGGTGTGGGGATCACTTCTAAGGTGGCTCCTCACAGCGCTGGCAAGCTGGTGTTGGCTGTTGGCGGGGGGCCTCAGCTCCTCTCCACACGCCGGCTTGAGTATTTTCACAGCATGGCGGCCGGCTTCTCTGAGAGCACATGACCCAACAGACCAAGGTGAGAGCTGCAATCCTTTTGTAATGTAGCCTGAAGGGGAAGTCACATACTGTGAGTTCCACTATGTTATACTGACCACGCAGCGCCAGCCGTGGTTCAGTGTGGAGGGGAGTGGACCAAGTCTTGAGGTGGGGATCACCGCAGTCATCTTGGAGGCTGGCCTCACAGTCTGCCATGGATCCCCGAGGGAGCCAGATGCCTCCCATTTCTTATATTTAGCATTGTTTGCCACCGTGAGTCTGGGAATGAGGGGAAAAAAATACTATTTTGAAACACAGAAGGTATCCCTTTATATTTAACCGTCCGTCCTCTGGCTTATTCCATCCCTTTCTCATTTTGTTATAACTAGAAGAAGTCACCGTCAAACGTTCTCCTTACACATCTTGCTAGCTCCATCACTCAGTTCACTAGCTGAAGGTTCTCCTTTCCATATTACTGCAGCAACAGTGCTGCTAAACTGTAACCAGGACCCCATTTCTCTAGCAAGGGCGTGGCGGGCATTCTTGCTAGGGCCTCTCATGCAGGTGTGGTCCTGTGTCGGCTGGGGCTGCGGTCTCGCTGGAAGGCTTGGCTGGGAGGGTCACTGCCAAGCAGGCTCCGCACACGGCTGGCAAGTTGGTGCTGTGGCCAGAGGCCTCAGTGTCTCTTCAAGTGGCCCTCTCCACAGGGCTGCTTGCGTGTCACAGCATGGCTGGCTCCCTCAGAGTGCGCATCTCAGAGACCAAGGAGGAGCTGCAGCACCGTTTATGACTTAGCCGCCTTAGGAGTCCACTCTGTCAGCTCTGCCATGTTCTATTGGTCACACACACCAGCCCTGACTCAATTTGGTAAGGTGAACACCAAGAAGCATGGGTTCGGGGAGTCACCTTGGAGGCTGACCCCACAGTGCTGTCCTAGAGAGAAGTCGAAATGAAAAGGGCTCAGAGAAAAGCAATGAAAGGTCAAGGGAATCAGATCGACTCATCTGAAAATGACCCAATTACACAGGGATGGGGCTCAGTGTTAAATCAGGACAGATCAGCTGATGGTGAGCATACAGAAAGAGCCAAAGTCAGAAATCTATGGTCGGAAGCCTTAGTCCTACCACTTCCTCTCCAGGGCTGTGACGTCATGTAACTTCCTCATCAGCAAGCTGGACATGATGTTGGCTGCTGACCTTCCTTCTACATCCATTTGTTGGAAGACCAATGGCATGATGGAAAGAATAGTAAAATATTAAGAGTTATGCTGTCTTTATTAGCTTATTTATCGTAATTAGAATAAGGCCCTTTACAAAAACTGCAGCTTTCTTGTGATATAATTCACATACCAGACATTTCACTGATATGAAGTGTGCAGTTCATTGGTCTTTCGTGTACCATCTCCACCAGAGAATAGGAAGGTCCCTCTGACACTTGAGAGGATATTCTCAGACCACAAAGAGAAATACCAGTGGATACGGCCGAAGTTCACTAGGGAACGCCTCCTCCCAGAAGGGCCTAGGACCATGAAGTTCAGGCTGAAAAAGGACGTTGGTGGGCAGAGAGGTCTGGATATTGGGGCTGAGGAGTCTGTGCAGGGGTTTCAGGAGAACCAGCTTCACTCACTTGAGGTTGGAGTGAAGGCTGATGGCCTGTCCGGAGGGGCCAGGTGAGAACCTGCTTCCAGAATCCTGAACACCCGTTTCACTCGGTCCTGCGGAGGAGGGCTCCTTTATTTTCAAGGCAAGTTGTTTGGGGGTGGGACCCTACGGCCACCTGCAGTCACACTGCCCCTCTATCTGACCCTCCTGGAAGCCTTTCCATCATTGCGTTTGGCTCCAGCCACCCCATTCCACAGCCGGACCTGAAGAGAAAGGGGGATGGGACCCTATAGGCCAAAGCCCAGCAGTGGGACAAAGGAATGATGGCCGCAGGTCCTCAGAGCAGGGGACAGGCTTGGCCCCAAAGGGTTGGCCAGGCACCTCAACAAAGGCCATGGGCCACAGGAGGGCATGACTCTCCTGATAAACCACATCCACAGGCAGGAGACAGGATGTACCTCCAGCAGCAAAGGGAAGAAAGGGCCTGTGAACACTGATTTACTGGCTGTTCTGATTTGGACTGGTTTCTCTTTGTCCCTTCCTTGCTCCGTGCAAGACCAATGAGCAGAAGGTATGCTGGCTCACAAGCGAGGGAGCAGTGGTGTCTTCTGGAGTGAGTCAGGCGGCTCCATCATGACCCCAGCAAACAGGGAGTCCCAGCTTCCCTTGGATACGGGTCAGGGCGCTCTCTCCTCTGTCGCACGGCTCTGGAGCCAAGTCCACGCTGTTTCGCCAAAATGTTCTCCCCTCTCACCTCCACAGGCCGCAGCCTGAAGAACGCCCTCCATCACCTCCTGACCTGCCCCTCCGTCTTCCACGGCAGACGCCGGAGCCACGGTTCACTGACTCATTTTCTCATCAGTGCACACGCAGGGCTTTTCAACTTTCTGCTCTTACAGAGAACACAGCTGAGGTTGGAAAGTTGTTCCGAGGGCCTCAACGGCAAGTTCTGTTCTGCGTTCTGTCACGAGTCCAGGTGTCCCGGGCAGCCCTGAGTGCTCTCTCCATCAAGTCACAGGCTTCGCAGAGATGGCTTCCTCAGGACCACAGTATTCTGGCGTGGATCAAGTGAAGAATTCTGTACATCAGTGAACTGAAAACGTGAATGGCTCGACAAGGGAAGGCAGCTGGCAACTGGCTGACCGGGGAAGCTCACTGACAGATACTTGTGGATATAAGCCCAGGAGGGAGGGAGTGCACTCATGCAAATGTCTATGTGTGTGTGGACTCACGCACACATACACACACACACATACACACACACACACCTGTGCGCACATGCACGCACACTGCCCAGTTCTGTCCCCTGGGAGGGCTGCCGCTGGGACACCCCAGGAGCAGGGGCATGAACACCCCCAGGACCCAGAATTCCACTTCTAAATACCATCTTCCTCTACAAGTGACCAGGACTCCTTGGAGAGATGGCTGATCCCAGTCTCGGCAGGGAAATACGAAATGCTCCTGGGACATCTTGATGCACCAGATGGCCAGGAGCCCGGGCGCCGTCAGTGCCTCGGAAGCCAGCTTGACGGGGCGCACTGAGAGCAACAGATTACACCCTGTTGAAAAAATTGTAATTCATGAGTTCATACTCAGACAAATAAAGAGACAAGTCAGTGAAAGTCTGAGGAAGCAGGGAATATTTACGTAATTTTCAAGTACCTTCCTACAAAATACTTATTTATAATAAAGAGGGAAAAAGAAACATTGGAGGGGCCTGGAAGACAGTGTATTACTTAAATGATCAAGGTTCAATGGCTGGTAAGGGGACACATTTAAATTTTAGCCCCTTTCCCATGGGATGCACAGAAAGGCACGGCCTCACTTCCTGCCATTCCTGCCCACCTGGAATGTCATCTCCAGAAGGCATCAGACATCCTATAAAACCAGCCGAGTGCCAAGGCCGAGGACGTCAGGACAGATGAGGAAACCACACTGACTAAAGGAGATGGATGTGGGCGACCCCCTGGTACCGAGCACGACACTGCGCAGATAGACCCTCTGCTCTCCCGCCCGACTGGGATGGGGCTCAGATGGACAGTGCTGCTTTCTGATTCGGATGGCATGCTGAGGCCAGAAGAAGGCCCCTGTGTGTCGGAGATACACACCAAGGTGCTGGGCCGGGCGCTCGTGACCGGCCGCAGCCTCCGTTGCATTTCATGCACAGCTGGCAGCACTGTCGGCAGGGTGCTCCCTCGCCTTTTCATGGAGCTGCTGTCTCGTCCACACGTGGTGTGCAGACCACACGTGGTCTCGTCCATACTACCCGGGGCGTGGAGGCTGACCCGCCACATCCTTGGCTCTGCTCAGCTCCCTGCCGCCTCTCCATGTTGGAGTTGAGCCCTCGACTGCACACCGCATACTCTGCTGCCCAGGGCTTCACCTCAGAGGAGGGCCCAGGCTGCAGGGACTCGGACGGCATCCCAGGGGGGTGGTCGTCACAGAGGGCGCCCCAAGGCCATGGGTCTGAGCAAGACCCCGAGGGACAGGCGTGTCCCTTGCACCCACAGGAGGGTCCTGACGTGGTCCGCCCACTGCCCACTCCTCCAGTGGACATCCAGTGCAAACATCAGGGTGAGAACACCCCTTGGGTCGGAGTGTCCCTCCACATGCTTCTCCCCTCTGCCCTTTTATGCCACTCCACTGTCACCCCCACATGACAGCCAAGGAAGGGTGGGAAGCCAGCTGGGCCCTGAGAGCTCCTGGCCTCACTGGGGAAATGGGGGCCTTTAGTGCTTCCCTCCCTTTCTTTCCTGACTACGACCCACACTTCCTGGGTTCTGCCTCCACCCACCACATGCCAGTAATACACCCTCCTCAATGTGGCAAACAAAAATATCTCCAGACATTGACCAATGTCCCGAGGGTAAGAATCGCCCTTGGTTGAGAACCATGGGGTCCTCTTATGACCCACACTTGTCCCCCACCAGGCTCCAGATCCCTGGCTTATTGTCAAAATGACCACCAGCTGAGCGGGGAGGGGAAACCAGGTGAGTCCCCTGGTCTTGGCTGGAGAGAGAAGCATAAGAAAGCAAACTTTCTTGGGGACACAGAGGTCCACCTGCATGGTTTGTGATAAACTCCAACGGTGCCCACACACAGGCTTTCCTTGTCAGCAGCCCGAAGCCTGAGTCACTACACCCACCGCACTGAGATCATTCTTGAAAATCCCCCAATCACAGACCAGCACAGGCTGGAGGGAGCAAGTAAGAGGGAGCTGCTTGGCTGTGATAAGCGGGGTCCGGGGCTCAGAGGGTTCCTGGGGCTTCCCCAGGCCTGTGGCCAGCATGAGGTCCTCACTTAGGTATGCTGGCCCCGGAGGCCGGCAGGGATAGCCTGGGAGTCCACGGAAAGGCCATGACCCATACCCACTCAGCCTGGCCACACCTGGAGGTCCTCACAGAGAGCAGGCCAGCAGCCAGAGCAGCGTGGGAGCAGGGCCTCCCGGCTCACCTCCTCCTGACAGCCTGGCGACTCGAGCAGAGCTGGGGAGGACAGTCACATAGAGCTGTCTGAAGGTGGTGTTTCAGCCAGAGCAGCCCCGTGGGCAGGCAAGTGCTGAGTAGGGGTCCCAGCGGTCCTTTTGAGTCCCTTTCCCATGACAGTTGGGGCCAAAAGGGAAGAAGGAGCCTGCCTGGGAGAGGCTAATGCTTGTTCCCCACAACAGTGGCCCCAGCTCTCGGGTTCAGGTCAGCTCAGGGTTTAGGAAGTGGCAGCGCGGCACAGCTTGGGGCGAGAGGGGCTGAGGGATGGCGCACAGGAAACAAGCCGAAAACGAGACTCCTGCCCACCTTCCAAGTCTATCTGGTCCTTCTTCACCCACTTCCCGGGATCTTTCTATCTGAGAAATTAGGGGGTTGGTGACCAGATGGAGGACAAAACCAGGATTTGTGGGGCCTACCGCTTATGTCTTTGGGGGCAGAGGGCAGTCTTCTTCTAGAAAAGAAATACAAAATCACAGATACTGGACTTGCGACATTGGTGAATGCTTAAGTTCGTGCACTGCCAGGCGCCCTGAGGGTGATTTGATGGCCAGATAACCTCGGTCCTGTGATGACTGACTTGGGAAACTGGAATTATTCCGCCCAGAGGAGGCTATGACACCATCCACAGACATCTCCCGATGTCTCAGGCCAAATCAGCAATATTCCGTCTTTACTTGAGATTTGTGCTCTGACTCCCTTCATCATATGCCAATTCTATTTTTTTTAAAGCCCCATAAGACATTATTTTCTTTATATGGGCAGTTTTTAGACTATTCACACGTTTACCACTTTCTCTGCTCTTCTTTCCTTCCTGCATCTCAGATTTTCCATCTGGGATCACTTTCCCTTGGCCAAAAGTATAGTATTTAAAACTTCTTTTAGCGTGTGTCTGCTGGTGGCAAACGTTTGCACTTTGTGTGTGTGTGTGTGTGTGTGTTATTTAAAAACAAAAACCACACGTTTTAATTGAAGAATAACAGAGGTAAATGTACCACCATCACACTCCTCATACAGTGCGTGCCCTCAAATTAAGAAACAACGATGCCAGCCACCCCCCACCCCCATCATTATGGCCTCTTCCTCCTGGGAGGGCTTCAAACACCACCATTCTTCTGTCTGTGTTTGAAATGAGCACAAATGGAATCACACAGTGTCCTCTTTCTTTCCACACTAAGCATGCGTGACTCGTCGGTGTGACTGTAAAAGTGGCAATCCGTTCATTTCCATGGCTATTTCAGAGCCCATGAAATGAGCCAGCCACGAAGATTTGCCCATTCTGCTAGTGATGGGTGTCTGAGGATTTCCCTTGGGGCTCACACACAGGTGCCACAGCTGACCTGGCACACGTCTTCTGAAGCACAAGCACACGTGCCCACAGAGCCTGGAGGGGCTGCTGCACCATCAGCGTGCGTGTGCTCACTTCAGTAGAAGGCACCTCACCGTTTCCCATGGCTTTATCAGTTTGCACACTGCGCACATCACATAGTAGGCCCAGTATTTCACCTCCCTCAATATCATTAGTCTTTTAAATCTTAGTGATTTGGGAGGCGTCTCACGGTGGTTTTGATTTGACCAGTGAGATTGAGCAGCTTTTCAGATATTTAGTGACCATGTGGAGATCTTTTCTTATTATGCATCTGTTCAAGTGTTAAAAAGTCTTTTGCTTTGTTTGAGGAAGGCAGGAGGACCCAAATCATTCATCATTAGGTAATTCAGCAGCAATAAATGAATAACAGTTACAACCCTCGGTCCTGAAAATGATCAGCATGGCTCCTCCATCTCCATTCCCTCTTCCATTGGCTTCCCAGCTGCACCCCTGTGCTTGGTCCATCTGTACATTGAGTTGTTTGTATTACCTTACAGGTAATGAAAAACCTTATAACCTTATACATTTCAGATGTAAGTCCTTTATTGACTAAAATAATGGCAAATATCTACCCCACTCTGTGGCTGGATTTTCTGTCCTCTTTTAATGCTGTCTCTGATGAACCAAAGTTTTCAATTGGAATAAACTCCAATTTGTCAGTCTTTTCCTTTATAGTTGATACTTTTGCACACAGTTTAAGAAACTTTTGCTAACTCTAAGGTCATGAAGAGATCTCCTGCATTATCTCTCAGAAGTATTATTGTGTTCCTTTCCCATTTTTCTCCATAACTGATTTTTGTATACATTGTGAGATGGGGATTAATAATTGTTTCCTTTATGAATTCACTCATTGCTTTTAAGAGTTTGCTTGTGGATTTCTTTGGATTTTCTTTATAACCACGTCATTGCAAATAATGGCAGTTTCATTTCTGGCTTTTCAAACCTTATACCTTTAAATCTTTTCTGGCTGGGTTCTGCGGTGCAGTGCCAAACGGAAGTGGTACTGGGCAACCATCCTTGTCTCAATCCCACTTGAGGAACAGAGCTTTTGATATTTCACAATTAAGTAGAATATTTGTTAACATTCTGATCAAGATGTCTTGCTTGATCAGATCAGGGAAGTTCCTTTCCATTCGTAGTTTGCTCAAAGCTCGAATCACGAACGGCTGTTGAGTTGTACAAATGACATCTCTGCGTTAACTGAGATGATCAAATGGTTTCTTTGTTTATGTGATGAATTACATTGACTAATTTTTTGAATATTACACAAAACCTGCATTCTTGAAACCAACCCAACTTGGCCGTGATATATTATCACTCAATATCACTGCCTCCAGCTTGTTCATACTTTGCTTAGGATTGTTTAGGATTTTAAAGAGAAACGCTGACCTGTAACTAGCTCGCTCTCTCTCTCTCTTTTTCTCTCTCTCTCTCTCTCAAATAAATAGACTTCTCAGATTTTGGTGACAACGTTATGCTGCCTCACAAAACAAGATGGGACATGAGCATATTTTGTTGTTGTTGTTCTGTGGAAGAGTTTGTAACAGGCTGTTGTTCTTTCCTAAACATTTGAAACACTTAATAGTGAAGTCGTCTGAGCCTGGAGTTTTCCTTATGACAAGATTTTAAGTTATAGATAAGATTTCTGAAAGACAGGTGCTATGAAGAGTGACAGCAAGATGGCAGTATAGAAGTTTCTGGTGTTCTCCTCCTCTCAGAAACATCAATTTGAACAACTAACTATCCACACATGAAAGTGCCTTCAAACGAGTTTAGGATTCCGGGTGAGAGATTACACCACCTAAGTGGAGCCTAAATAAGAAAAGAGGATTGAAAAGACAGTTTCACCTTACCTCTGTGACCCTGCCTCCAGGCCCAGGCAGCCCAGAACAGAGAGAGACACCCTCCCCATGGGGAAGGGAGAGTGAAGTGAGCACTCAACCTCACCATAGACTTCAGTACCAGCCCACAGGTGCCCGGCCGAACTCTGTGGACCCAAGTACAAGACCTGCCCACCTGCTGACCTAGGCACCAGGCCAGCCTGTCTAAGAACACTACCAAGGTTCCTGAATGGGCTGACTGGTGAAGGACTTTCCCTGCCACAGACCGTCTGTGAAAACTGAAAGAAGTGCCTACTTCTTCAAATGCACAGACATCAACACAAGGACACAAGAAAATAATAATGAAATGAGAAATGATGAGAGAAAAAAAGAGTAATCAAGGAAACATGAGAGCACAGAAGGCAAGTAATAAAACTCCAATGACGACCCTAAGAAATACAGACATATGAAGTATCTGAAAAGAATTCAGAATTATCCTTTTAAAGGAACTCAGTAAACTACAAGGAAACACAGATAGACAACTAAACGAAATTATGAAAACAATGCAAGAACAAAAAACCAAAACATTTATAAAAAACCAGAAATCTTAAAGAGTTAAAGAAAACAATGACTAAAATGAAGACTCTGATAGAGAGCTTTAAGAGAAGAGTGGATCAAGCCACAGAATTAGTGAACTAGAGGACAGGCCATTTGAATCATCAACTCAGAGGAGCAAGAAGAAAAAAAGAGTGAAGAAAGCCTACGTGAATTATGGGATGCCATTGAGAGAGAAAAAGATCTACATATTATTGGGGTCCTAGTAGAGAGGGGAAAGGAGCAAAAGCCTTATTTTTAAAAATAATAGCTGAGAACCTCCCAAATCTGGGGAGAGATTTAGATATTCAAGTTCATGAAGCTCATAGATTCCAAAATTTCAACCCCAAATGATCTTCGGCAGGACACATTATAATAAAACTGTCTAAAATCAAAGACAAAGAGAGTTTTAAAAGCTGAAAGAGAAAGAAAAAAATTCCTTACGTATAAGGGAGCCTCCTATAAGTGGAATTCTCAGCAGAAACTAATGGAGGTCAGGAGAGAATGGGATGATATATTCAACGTGCTGAAAGAAAAAAGCTGCCAAAAAAAACATCCAACAAAGTTGTCCTTCACAAATAAAGGAGATAGACTTTCCCACACAAACATAGGGGTGCATATATTTTTTCGAATTAGCGTTTTGGATTTCTTTGGGTAGATACCTAAGAGTGGAATTGCTGGGTCATAAGGTAGTTCCATTTCCAGTTTTTTCAGATACCTCCATACTGATTGCCACAGTGGCTGCACCAGTCTGCAATCCCACCAGCCGTGCACAAGGGATCCCTTTTCTCCACAACCTCGTCAGCATTTGCTGTTTGTTGATTTATTGCTCATAGCCATTCTGACCGGAGTGAGGTGGTATCTCATTGTGTTTTTTATTTGTATTCCTCTAACAATTAGCGAGGTTAAGCATTTTTTCATATGTCTATTGCTCATCTGTGTGTCCTCTTTAGAGAAAAGTCTCATGTCCTCTACCCATTTTTAAATTGGGTTGTTTTTTTGATGTTGAACTGAATGAGTGTTTTATAAATTTTGGATATTAACCCCTTGTCAGATGTATCATTGACAAATATCTTCTCCCATTCAGTAGGCTCCCTTTTTATTTTATTGATGGTTTCCTCTGCTGTGAAAAAACTTTTTAGTTTGATGTAATCCCGTATGTTTATTTTTTCTTTTACTTCCCTTGCCCAAGGGGATATACAAGTAAAAATACTACTCAAGGTAATGTCTGCAAATGTCTTCCTATGTTTCCTTCTAGTTTTATGGCTTCAGATCTTACATTTAAGTCTTTAATACATTTTGAATTTACTATTTGCAACGATATGGATGGACCTAGAGAACATTATGCTAAGTGAAATAAGTCAGACGGAGAAAGACAAATACCACATGATCTCACTTATATGTGGAATCTAAAGAATAGAATAAATGAGCAAACTGAACAGAAATAGTCTGAGATACAGAGAAAAAACTGATGGTTGCTAGTTGGGAGAGGGGGTGGAGATGAGGGAGAAGGTGAGGGGATTAGAAAGCACAAATTGATAGTCACAATATTGCCACAGGGTTATGAAAGACAGTTTGGGCAATACAATCAGTAATGTTGTAAAGATTTTGTAGGGTGTCAGATGGGCACTTGTCTTATTAGGGAGACCACTTCAGGGACGGTGTAGATGCCTGACCACTAAAGCAGAAGCTGAATAATACTGAATGTCATCTATAATTATATATGTAACTGAATATATATATATATATATATATATATATATATATATATATATATATTTCATGGGATATGGAGGGCAGCATAGGGAATAGAGTCAATGGAAATGTAACAACTAAATACAATGTCAGAGGATTATCACTTTGTGAGGGGGGGTAAATGTCTAACTATTACATTTTTTTGTACACCTGAAACAAACAAAAGGCTTTCCCAAACAAATAAAAGCTGAGGGAGTTCATCACCTGTCTTACAAGAAATGCTGAAGGAGTTCTTCAAGCTGAAATAAAAAGATGCTAATAACATGAAAATATAAAATACACTGGAAAAGGTAAGTATACAGTCAAATCCAGAAAACTCTAATATGGTGGTGTGTTAATCACTTACCTCTAGTATAAAAATTTAAGGACAAAAGTATTAAAAAAAACTACAGCTACAATAATTTGTTAATGGATACACAACATAAAAAGATGTGAATTGTGATATCAAAAACAAAACTGGGGGGAGGGTAGTAAAAGGGTAGGGTTTTTGTATGCGATCAAAGTTATCATCTTTAAAAAGACTGTTATATTTATAAGATGTTTTATGTAAGCCTCATGGTAGCCACAAAACAAAAGCCTACAGAAGATATACAAAGGACAAAGAAAAGGAAACCAAAGCATACCACTACAGAAAGCCATAAATTCACAATGGAAGACAGCAAAAGAGGAAGAAAGGAACAAAGAAACAATAAAACAGTCAAAAACAATTAATAATATGGTATATATATGTAATGTATATATAATATGTAATATAATATGTAATATTATATGTAATAAAGTGCATATATATTACATATATACGTAATTTAATACATATATTACATTTAATACATATATTACATATAATATGTAATATATATATAATATATATATATGCACTTTAAGAAAAAACTGTAACGAGACAAAGGTCATTATATAATGATAAAGGGGTCCATTCACCCAAGATGATATATCAATTGTAAATGTATATACAGCACATGGCACTGAGTTTTGAAAAGATAAACACAATTGACAAACCTTTAGACTAAGAAAAAAAGAGAGACAACTCAAAGAAAATCAGGAATGAAAGAGAAGACATTAATTATAACGAGTATCACAGAAACACAAAAGAATCCTAAGAGACAACAATTGTTGTCCTAAGAACAAACATGCACATTAACCCACTGGATGACCTAGAAGAAACGGATGGTCATTTCATTAAAGTCTTATTTCTAAAAATAATTAAGAAGATACAGAATTAATTAAGAAGATACAGAAAATCTGAAGAGACCATTAAGGAGTAAGGCAATTAAACAGTAATCAAAAACTTCCCAACACAGAGAAGCCCAAGACCAGATGGCTTTACTGGTGAATTCTACCAAACACTTAAAGAATTAATGCCAAGCTTTCTCAAACTCTTCCACCAATTGAAGAGGAGGGAACACTCCCAAATTCATTTTATACGGCCAGCATGACCCTGATACCAGAGCCAGATGCAGACACTACAGGAAAACTACACAACATTCCTGATGAATATAGATGTAAAAATTCTCAATGAAATACTAGCAAACCGAAATCAACAGCACATTAAAAGTACCATACACCATCACCAAGTGGGATTTATCCTGGGACACAAAGATGGTTCAACATATGCAAATCAATAAATGTGATACACCACATTAATATAATGAAAGATAAAAATCATGTGATCATCTCAATAGATGCTGAAAAAGCATTTAATAAAATACGACATCCTTTCTTGATAAAACTCTCAATAAACAGGGTATAACAGGAACATATGTCAACATAAAAAGGCCATATATGACAAGCTCACAGTGAACATCATCCTAAACAGTGAAATGCTGAAAGCTTTGTCTCTAATATCAGGAACAAGACAACGGTGCCCACTCTCGCCACTTCTATTCAACATAGTACTGGAAATCCTAGCCAGAGCAATGAGGCAAGGACAAGAAAAGGTATCCAGTTCAGAAAGGAAGAAGGTAAACTGTCTGTCTGTAAATGATGTGATCTTATATAGAGAAAATCCTAAAGACTCCATCAAAAATCTGTTAGTATTAATAAACAAATTCAGTACTGTTGCAAGATACAAAACTAACATACAAAACTCCGTTGCATTTCTATACACTAACAACAAACTATCTGAAAAAGAAAGAAAACAATCTCATTTACAACAGCATCAAAAACAATAAAATACTTAGGAATACAATTAACCAAGGAAGTGAAAGATTTGCACACTGAAAACTATAAGACACTGATGAAAGAAATTAAAGACATAATAAATGGAAAGACATCCCATGTTCATAGACTGTAGATTCAATGGCATTTTTCATAGCAATAGAAAACAAAATCCTAAATCTGGATGGAACCACAAAAGACCCCAAATAGCCAAAGCAATCTTAAGAAAGAAGAATAATGCTGGAGGCATCACAAGTCCTGATTTCAAACTGTATTACACAGTTATAGTAATCAAAACAGTATGGTACTGGCATAAAAACAGCACATAAAACAATGAAACAAAACCTGGAGCCCAGAAATAAACCCATAAATATATAAAATAATATTTGACAAAGAATATTCAATGGGAAAAGGACAGTCTCTTCAACAGATAGGTGCTGGGAAAATGGGATATTCACACGCCAAAGAATAAAACTGAACTCCTATCTTATACCACACACAAAAATTACCTTGCAATGGATTAAAGACATAAATGTGAGACCTGAAATCATAAAACTCCTAGAGGAAAACATAGAGAAAAAGTGCCTTGACATTGGTCTCGGTCATGATTTTTTTGGATATCACACTCCATGCACGAGCACAAAAGCAAAAATAATCAAATGAGACTACATTAAAATAAAAAGGTTGTGCAAAACAAAAGAAATAATCAAGAAACAAGAAATAAGAAAATGCAACCGACGGAATGGGAGAAAACATTTGCAAGCTATACATCTCATAATGAGTTAATATCCTAAATAAAACAGGAACTCATACAACTCTACAGCAAAACAGACAACCCACCCAATTAAAAAGTGAGCAGAAAAGCTGAAAATTTTTCCAAAGACAAACATATGGCCAACATGAAAAGATGCTCAACATCACTATTTATGGAAATGCAAATCAAAACCACAATGAGATACCACCTGAAACCTGTTAGAATGGCTATTATCAAAAAGACAAAAGACAGTAAGTGCTGTCAGACAAGTGGAGTAAAAGGGAACCCTTGTACCCTGTTGGTGGGACTATAAATTGGTGCAGCCACAGTGGAAAACAGTCTGGATATTTCTCAAAAGTTAAAAATTGAACTACCATATGATCCAGTAGCCCCACTCTAGGAATATATCCAAAGGAAATATAAATTTTTCCCTAAGAACAACGTTTTATGTATTCCAGAAGTTTTGATGTCAATTTGTCATATGTAATTGTCAATTAAAAATACTTTCCTATTTTGATTCTTTATTTGACCTTCTTTATGGTCTAGCCTGTGGTCAACTTTGATAAAGTTCCAAAGAGCACATGGGAAGAATGTGTGCTCCATGACTGCTGGATGCAGTGTTCCACACGTCGCCTGGGTCAGGTTCCTGAATCACAGCGGAAATAAACCACACCGTACTGATTTTTTATATACTGTTTCTCAAACGTTGTCATAGATATTGAATTTCATGTCTTAAAATTGTACAGTCTCGTGATCCGTTTTTTACAGGGTAATAAGAGGGGCCTTTAAAACAACTCAGCTCCTTTCCTATCCATCCCAACTTTACAGAGTAATGTTTTCAAATATTTTCTTGTTTTTGACAATTTCAGTGAGAGACAGAGCACCGAGACGTATCTGTGTGATTATTGTTCTATTTGTTCACTGCTCCTTCTTGCTCTTCTTCTGGAATCCATGTTGTTTCTCTTGAAGAAATTCCTTACAATTTCCTTTTTGAAGAATTATCTACAGAACTATCCTCATTTTTGTTTATAAATGGTTTTTGAAATGTCACTCAATTCTTTACTGTTAAACAACTTCGAGCTATAATTCATATACCAAAAATTTCACCCTTTTAAGTGTGCAATTCAATGAGTTTTAGTCAGTTTAGAGTTGTGCCAACATCACCATTAATTCCAAAACAGTTTTGTCACCTCAAAAAAGCCCCATGCCCCATTTGTCCTTCCTCCCATCCCCTGGCAATCACTAATCTGCTTTCTGTCTCTATGGGTTTGCCTATTCGGCACATTTCATATACATAGGATCATACCATATGGGGCCTGTTGTATCTGGCTTGTTTCACTCAGAATGTTTTTAAGATTCATCCATGTGGTAGTTGTGTGTCACAGCTTCCTTGCTTTTTATGGCTGAATAATACTCCAGTGTGTGGATGGACCGCAAATTTGTTTATCCATTCATCCGCTGACAGACACATGGTTCTTTCCCATTTGGGGCCATGGTGAATAGTGCTGCTGTGAACATTCACGTACAAGTTTATATATGAACATAGGGCTTCAATTCTCTTGGGTGGACCCGTACAGCTAGGAGTGGAACTGCTGGGTCAAATGGCAACTGTCACCAGCATGCTTGAACAACAGTTTTACTAAAGACCCAGTTTTGTGTAGAGCACGTTGTCCTCTCAATGCCTCATTGGTACTCTACCCTCTGCTTCTGATATCCTGTGGTTGCTGACACGTCTGCTCTGATTCCTGCACCCCACTGTAGGTGGTCTGTCCTTTCTCTCTGGCTGTTTTCAGAATTATCTTTGTCATTAATGGTCTGTGTGTGTCCAGGCATGGATTTATTTTTATTTACTTGGGATCTGTTCTGCCTCCCGAATCCTTTAAATGTTATCTTTCTTCTGTTCTCTCCACTCTCTCCTCCTGGGATTCCAGACACGTTAATTAAACCTTCTCCTTCTAGCCTGATGACTGGTTCTTTTGCCCACTTCCACCTCCTGGAGAATGGCCTCCAGGTGACTGTGAGGGAGTCCCCGAGTCCTCAGCTCACAGCGCCCATCCTTGGAGCATGGATGGAGGCACGGAATGTAGACATGCTGTCTCCGTGGAGGGAGCTGCTCTGCCCACCCTACCTTCACCCCTCAACATGTCCCGCATTAACTACCCAGCCCAGGAACCCCCAGAGGGTGAGGAGGTAGAGGCATGGCTATTTGGCATGGCAACTTGGAATGCTTCCCACAAAGTGTTGAGCAGGCATAGTCTAAGCAAGGGGATACAGTTTTGTTGTGGGAATTTCACAAATCTCACTCATGTAACTGCCAAACGGTGTGACAGAAGCAGGCCCCACACGCTGGTCACGTGTAATGCAAACCACCTCTGTGCTTATGTTTGGAACTGTTTTCTCTGCCTTTCTTTTTTTAACTTTAGACGATGAGGCAGGTTCTTTTGGACATGACTTTCTATAAGGAGCCCTGGAGCTGCAACTTTCTGGAGTTGATAGCACAGGTTACTGGTGGGAATTCCTACAATACTGAAGCCGCCTCACACTGTATCGGGGTGCCTGTGTCCGAGAGGCTCTCTGCTTCTGGGGGAGCTGACACTCAAGGCCCTGTTATGTGGCACTGACAGAAAGAGCCATGCCCCTTCCTTTGCAAGGACCCCACAAGTGCTGCCGGCACAGCTGAAAGGGCCCGCTGGGTGACCTCTGAGCATCCATCAGGAGAGAGGCGGGCCTCGGCAAACCATCTCTGAAGAGGAAACAGCATCCAAGCTGCTGTGGTCATAAATACATTTTATTTCATTAGAAATGCTTAATTACAGTGTTGAGAGCATTTCCCCCTAGAAAAGTAGGTAAGCAATATTTCCATCAAAATCAGTTGTCTTTGCAAATACCTATTTTCATTACACTGAACAGAGCACACAGCAAAAGGCTTCTGCTACTCCATTTTTTTCAATTTTCTTTTTTGTTATAAACACCATAGCAAATTAAAAAAAGCTGTTTAAACAGAGAAAAATATTGTAGTTCTTGATTTTCTGCGTGTACTTAACGCAATCCACACTGTGCTTCCCCACTCTTTCTCTAGACACCAACAGTGTGACTCAAACGAAAGGGGTCTTCTGGCAGGGGCAGCGGCTGTTGTTATTGTCTGTGTTACTGGGACACTTTCTCCTGTGGACGAGGCTTTCGGATGCACTTGAACAGAATGTGTGGGGTCACCTCCGTGCAAAGCCGTGGGGCCAGGGCGCATGTAGAACTGGGTGGTTGGCTGGAGCCCGCGCTGAGCGCGGTGACAGCTCCATCTCAGGTCCTGTCGCAGTCAGGCGGCCTGTCCTGCATCACTGGATCTGAATGGCTCCGTGCTCAAGCTGCATTTCGGACTGCAGGGTGGGCTGCAGGGTCTCAGCCGTCTGCAAGAGGGGAGAGAGGAGGGCTTTTCTATAAAAGGACCCGCCACTCACCAGTCACAAAACACCAATGGTTTCCATGCATAGAAGCAAACACACATAGCAGAGCTGAGAGGGGTTGGGTCCCAGCTTCACCCCTGCCTTGAGCAATGACTCTCCCAGATCCTGAGCTACTCACGCAGCAGCTCTGACGAGTCTAGGCCGCAGGCCCTCCTCACAGAGCCTTCCGCTTGCCCAGAACCCCGCCTACCCTCCCTCCCATGCCACAGGGCTCCTTGAAGTCTATGCTACGGATTTCCCATTCCTACCCCTGCTTATCACTGGGGAACATTCTCGCAGTAGCTAACATGTCCTTAACCGAATATATTTCTCTAGAATTTCAGTTACCATTTTGCCTTTTCTTATAAAACCTGATCCAATGTTCCAAAAAACATTTAGGGGCAGCTACCTTTCTCCCCTTAAAGACGTAAGCTCAAATTAATGAGTTACAGATATTAAGGACTTTAAATGCATATTCCCAGTTTTAAGTTAAAGGGAAAAATACAATCACAGAATAAGTCACCAATCATCCAGAATTGGCCCCCAAATGGAGATTTGGGTTTATTTTAGGATCCCCTATGCCATCCGTCAAAGGTGGTGTCACCAAGACTAGACACTCAGAGATGGGCTTCCTGGCTTCCCTAGCAGGAAATTTAGCTGGAGGGGACCTGCGTGGTGACCACAAAGGAAGATGCAAAGAAAGCCACAGAGACGGCAACGCAGAAGTCCCTGGGTGTGGGGGCTGGCGCTACAACTCCTACTACAGGTCAAGGGTGTGCTTCTGAAATACTACACAAACATCCAATGACATTCAGCTCAGTGTTTCCTTAAAGCAGAGGCCTTCCGGTTTCAGATGAAGGACTCGGCACAGGCACCCTCCGCACTGTCTACAGAGCTCATGAGAGGGGCTGGGCAGGTGCAAGGAACAAGGGATAAACCTATGACACAGGCGGGGTCGGGGAGGGGTTCCCCACAAGTTTCTGGACAACAGCAAGTGGATCAGAGCACGCTGGTAGCTGCAGGCGGCGGGAGGGAGGCAGGAGGGATGCCAGGCGGGGGCAGTAGGCATACATCTCATTCTCTACTCCGTTGCTATTTGTCCTAATGGAATGGCTCTTGAGAGCTGCCAGGTGTGAACAGAGACAAAGAATGCTGACAGGGAGCCAAGGGGGCAAAGGGCTAAAATGGACACAGCTTTCTTCAATTCCAAAACCTGTAGAATAACCACAAATTTATAATCCAGTAAGATGACCCACCACACAGCCCCCAAAACCTGCAGGACACACACTGTGTGACCCTTCGGTACCTGCCCAGCAGCACGGAGTAAACTGCCTTCACAGAAGGACCCCATTCATGACGTGCACATCACCCACATCACCCAGTGTGGGGCGAGGTGGGGCTTGCACGGGTGCTTTCTTCCAGGACAAGTTCGCTTTCAACCACATCAAATAAGCTGGCTGGGAAGCGTGCGCGCGCACACACACCACACACGCACGCATGTGCTCTAGGCCACGCATCATCCTTCTTAGTCTCCAGAGCCTCTGTGGTCACTGCGGTGTGAAAGCCCAATACCACTCAGAGTCAGAGGTACCTGGAAATGCCCAGGCCATGGGAGAGGCTGGAGGGGCCTGGTAGGGATCGGGGGGGGGGGAGGGGGGGGGAGAGGCATGTTTCCTCTGGGGCACACCTTCCCAAACTCTGGGCCAACTGGGGCCTCGTTGTGATTCAGGAGACTAAGAATTGAAGTCCTCACTGAACTGCTGAGGTCACCCAGCCAGCCACTTGGTCACCAGGGTCACGCTGGGCAACCCACTTGGCTCTGCTGAGCACCATTCCTCAGCAGCCACCTCGTGCGGCTGCAAGTGGACCAAAGGAGAATATCCTTTTCTCCAAGGGCTACGGAGAGCACATGACACCTAGCACAGTGCAGAGAAGAGGGCGAGAGGGGAGAGGAACAGCTTGAAAATTTGGGGCTTTAATCCTAAGCATCAAAGGCTGACGGCATCAAGATACACGGGCTCTTAGTGCCTGGCCACAGAAAAGAGAGGAGCAGACTCAGAGAGGGTGACAGAATGCGCAAGAAGGCGGAGCAGGAGTCAACACCCAGCAGGCTGGAACAGAACACCAGCAGGGTCCTGCGGGCAGGGGGCTCTGAGGCGGTCCCCTGCCATCCCACGGTCAGAGCATATAAAAGCCCAGCATCACAATGGCACTCTTGATCTCAGCAGTAATGTTAGTGATTGAAACCTACAGGCTATGTGATTTAAGAAAGCAGGCAACAAGCATTTGTGTCATTTGCAGCACCAGCAGCCTTGTGCTTTGTTCCAAGGGACCTCTTGTCTTCTCAGGAGCAATCCTATGGTTACTCTCAGAAAAACAGGAATCCACACTAACTTTAGAACTGGTTGTTCCAACACAACCAACCAATCAGAGAGAACCCACTCATACTGTCCTCTTAAAGGGGCTCAGGCTGTCAGGCTTCTGCCAGCCTCCTTGCTAGCACAGGGGCTCAGGCCTGGTTCCCCCTGACCCATGGGAACTCTGAGGAGAGAGGCCATGATGCTCAATCCACCCAGGACACTCACCGTGGGGTAGCTCCATGAATGCTTCAAATGTCTAAAGCAGCAGCCCTCTCATCTGACACTTCTGGAAGTGTCCAAACGGAGTCTCAATGCTGGAGTTTCCAAGAGCTCCCGGGAAAGAGCAGGTAAGGGGCAGTGCAGGAGGAGACCCAGCAAAACCAGACAATGAGAAGCTTCCGTGGCAAGCTTACAGTCAGTCAGACACGCTGAAGGAGCATGTAGCAAACAAAGGGAAAAGTGGGCCTTACGAATGTGGAGTTCCCGACAAGGTGGTCAGGATGCCTTGCGAGGAGTGAAGTGTAGGAAGCTGGTCCAGCGCCCGCAGGACCAAGAGCAAGCACCACAGCTACCGTGGCCAGCCTGCACTTCCACCACAACGCAGAGGGCTACGCACAGGCAGGTGCCCCATAAACCAGCCCCTGGGCAAAGGGTCGAGGCCGAGGGCTGGGCCTGCAGAAGCACTGACCTCTGTTGCCCCCCCGCAGAGAAGCAGCGAGGTATCAGGTCCCGGGGACCCCTCACTTGCAGAGGAGGATTGAAGAGAATGTAATTTTTGGCCTCTGAATTTATAGACAAACATTTGCATGAGACAGAGTATCTTAAGAATCGGTTTAGGGTTACCGATCTAACTTCTTACCTGTACATTTCCAGGCACTTAAAAAAAAATGGAGTTCCACAGGAGTGCTTCTGTCTGTCCAAATTAAGACTCTCTCACTCAATGGTAATTACCTTGCAGGGGAACATCAGAAGTAGTGACACCCAAACTGGGGCTTGTGTTCACACCTGCAGAAGCCCCAGGACCTGTCCACAGACAGGGCGTCCATTTCTAGAAGGGACAGGACCCACCTGAGCTGCAGTGGTGTGGTCTGTCACCGGCGCCAGCTGGACGTACTGCACCTGGATGTCACTGCCCTGGAGAGGAGACCCGTCCACGCCTGCAGCGGCAGGATCTGAAGAGGCCACGGCTATCAGCTGCGCTCCTTGCAGCACCTGGAGGGACGCAGCAGACCACGGTCAGCACTGGCCCCGGTGCGAGGGCAGAGGTGAGCACCAAGCACGCAGACTCCGCCATGCCCGTAGGGACCAAGGAGGATGGCCCAAGACCACATTCCGCTCTGCGGGATCTGGCTCGCGAATCACTCGGGAGGCATGTCTGCTTGGCCAGTGTGTGTGTGTGGTGTGAGCGCGTGTGAATGTATCTGCGTGGGAGCAGGTTGTTCCGCCACTTCTGCAAGTGACCTCCCTCACACGGCCACATGTTGGACACAAAAATGGCTTTTGAAGCCTTACAGGAAAAAAACCGAGCAGCTTGAGTTTCCAAAGAGTGAGTGTGGGGAAGTGGCCAAGGGCATGCCTGAGAACACAGACACGGAGAGACAGCGGGACACAGAGCAGGAGGGAAAGCCCCTGAAGACCCCCCGAAACCACTGTTGGTCTAGGTTCACAGGGAGGGGAGACCTGGAGACAGCCAAGAGAGGGAAAGGGCATGGAGGCATGTCCTCGACCCACAGGCCGGACACACGCTCCACAGCACAATTCTGGGAGCTCCCAGATCAGTTGTGAGTTATGGGAGATGAAAAAGCCCCCCAAGAGTTGCCGGAACAGCAGACACATGCATGTGAGTTACAAAACCCAACACTCCCGATGGAGTCGAGAAGGCCGCTGGGTGAGGAGCGGCGGTCAGTAACGAGGAAACACTGGTGATGGATTGCTGGAGAAGAGCTCCCGGGGGAAGACCAAGTTCCAGACACACATCACCAGCACACGGGCCGCCCTCTCAACCAGGGCCACTGCGCTGGGCTGGGGCTGGAGAGGGCTAGATGAGGCCTCAGGGGATGGGCTCCGGGCGACCCCACCACTGGTGAGCATGCCCATGTCCAGGCCCACTGCCCGCCCAGCCTACCTGGTGCTCCAGCAGGTGGAACGTAGGCTGGCGCCTTGGTCCCCTGCAGGCCAGGATGGGGAAGTGGGGGCAGGGGCCCTGACGCTTTGCATTCAGGAGAGTGAGTTGCCATGAGCTGTGAGGGTTTTTACTTGGGGGATGCGTCCCATCCCTCCTTCAAACTATGCTCATGGCACCACCTCCGCTTTCGGGCTCTCCATAGTGAGGCAACAATGAGCATACTTCCTGGCCAGCCCACTGCCTCCAGCAACAGCAACAGAGCTGAGGAAGACAGGGCACATGCGTGGAGAGAGAATGGGCTGCTCACTCCTGGAAAGGCAGGCTTGGCGTCTGTATGAAAATATAGTCTGTGCTTCTAAAATAATGTTCTAGTTTGTGATAAGCAAGAGTTCTGTTTCTTTAACAAGGAACCCATCAGTGGAAAAAAACAGATAAACTCAAATTTTTAGAATAAAAGATGGCAGCAAGTTCTTTTCCTTTTGTGTCTTCAGAAACCATCTGTGAACAGTTTCACATTCTAATGCCAGCTGGCTATGTTGGGAAGAGTACTGCTCCCCAACATGTACACGTCTCATCCCCAGACCCCATGGGTGTGTGCCCTGACACGCATGGGCAGAGGCACTTTGCAGATGGGATTAAGCTGATCATCTCAAGATGGAGAGAGTATCCTGGAGTATCGGAGGCCCAATGTCACACGGGCATCTTTGAAGCAGAGACTCCTCCCCAGCTCCAGAGAGCAAGAGTTGACTAGACACTGCTGGCTTTGAAGACGGAGGAACGGGCCGTGAGCCAAGGAGCGTGGTGCCTCTAGAAGCCAGAAAAGGCAGGAAACAGATTCTCCCCTGGAACCTCCAGAAGGAACCAGCCCTGTGACACCTTCACTTTAGCCCAGGGAGACACGTGTTGGACTTCTGACCTCCAGACTGAGAATAAACGTGGGTTGTTGAAGCCACGAGGTGTGTGGCCATGTGTCACAGTAGCCACAAGACAAGCATACAACTGCGGTCACCATTTCCTTAACTACCTCCTTTGAGTGCAAGAACTGGCTTCTTGGTCCCCAAAGGGCTGATCTGACAACAATGGTTCTTTATTAAAACACTACTCTTTTCCATTATAAACCATTTGCACTAATGAATTTTTGAAAGGTTAAAGAAAAAAACAACTGAAGAAAACTGAAGTCTCGATTATTCACATTTTCTTTTTCCCAGCACTTACTCTACACCCGATCTCTCATGATCAGAAAATAGGACCCAGTCCTGTCCAGGTCCATAGCTTTGCTTCCCATCACCAGGGAGGTAGCCAACCCCCATGTGGCCTGTGGGGCCGAGCAGCCTTGGGCAGCAGCCGGCATGGCCTTAGCAGAACTGAAGGGCCGGCTCAGGCGGAGGGCCTCCCTGCAGCACACCCATGGCCCTCAGTGCTCAAAGCCAATGGTCCCCGAGTCTCCTCCACTGGCCAGGTGGGCCTCTGCTGGGCATCAGTCTCCTCGCGGCTTGGGAAAGCATCGGCATTTTTTTAAGAAAGGGCAGCAAGATTCAGGGCTCCCTAGGCCCCTCCAGCATACGTCCCGACATGCCCTCCACTCCACAAACTCCCAGCATGGACAGAAAGTCAAAGA
The DNA here is from genome assembly GCF_964194185.1 of Rhinolophus hipposideros. Classification (NCBI taxonomy): domain Eukaryota; kingdom Metazoa; phylum Chordata; class Mammalia; order Chiroptera; family Rhinolophidae; genus Rhinolophus; species Rhinolophus hipposideros. Next base: position 32,693,619 of record NC_138067.1, on the reverse strand, counting down.
AGTCTAATCCAGACAAGTCAGCTGGGACCTGAAGAAAGGGAGACACGAAGCTATATTTAGTCATGGGTTGTTCTAGGAGCCTCTGTGCATCAGAGCAGAGGGGCGGCGGTTTTATTTTTTTGGCATAAAGAGTAAAACTATCAAAGCCCCTTCAAAAATCACATGTCAGATGTCACGTTTCTTTAGCCTGAGCAAACTTATCCTGACGGGTCTGCTCCAACTGTCAGAATCCACACAGTGCCTCAGTCAGGGGGGGTGACCGAAGTGGGCTGATTCACAGGTCTGGAGCGGTGACATCCTGCACACCCCCGGGCCACCAGGCCCCACTGCAGACGCGCCACTCTCCGCTGCCCTGTGCCTGGCGGCCTGCTCTTGTGTGCAGCCTTACTGACCCCTGCCTCCCTCTCCTCTGCTCCTCCTCCCCCTGCCTCTATCTTTGCTTCCCTTCCACTGAGAATGGAAGCCAGCAGAGAGGACCCGGCGATTCCCACCCAGCCTGCCATGGCCTGCTCTGGAGCCCCGGCCACCTCCAGGCGCACAGTGCATCTTGCTTATTTGCTCAGAGTTCCCCCCGCCTCCACCAGTGGAATAGGAGCTCCAGGAAGGGGGGAAGGCGTCGTGTTTTGTTCACTGCCTAGTACCATACCTGACACTCGATAAATATTCGTTAAATAAATGAAAATGAAGCTGATGTTGATGAGGAAAGAGTAAGAATGAGAAACAGGTGAGAAAACAGGCGGTTGCTTAGAGGGGTCCATCAGACAGGGAATGAAGTGTCGCGAAGTGCAAGGACCATGGAAATGTGTCTGCGTGGATTTTCACAGGCTCTCCTGGTGTCTAACGGGGATTGATGCGTTGTTCCTGAGCCAGGCAATTCTAGAGGAAAACTTGGGAGAGGCAAATGAAAAGTTTTCAGAAGAAAATGTGAAGGGGTAAGAGCAGTGAAGAAGACCCCTGGGTGAGCTAGAAGACAAAAGGGCAAGGGAGGGATGAGTTTCCTGTAAACACAGCAGCACCTGAGGTGTGTGAGTGGAGGCAAGTGCGGAGGAACGAGCCAGGGAGGACCGGGGAGGCCACACCAGCCACACGGAGCTGACGCCCTGCTCCTATCCACTGCCAGCCCTGCAGACCAGACGACAGCACGCCTCCCTCCTGCCTGGCGGTGGCCCCTCCATGGCCCTGATACGACACGCTCCTTCCGTGGCCCTCTTCACAAGGCTGAGCCAGCTGACACATGTGAAAGAACCTTTGCACTCCTGGATTCTCTGCGACAAGACAAATCCTGATTCCCAAAAGGGGGCCACGAAAAGGCCAAGTCAGTCGAAGGGTATCTGAATCCAAACACCACTACATCAAAGCCAGCCTCCAACGACCGGACGAGAACATTTACTCGTGCGCTTTGCACACTCTAGAGCACCACTGAAAGGTCATGCACAAATAAATTACAAGTAGTGTTACAAGTACAGTGATGTGGTTTTGATGAGCCATTGCAAGATTACAGTGAGTGTCTGAGAGAAATGAATGGAACTTATTGTTAAGTCTTAACTAATGGAATGGACATTTGCCTTTTCTCTGAATTTTAGTTTAGCATCTAAATCATCTTAAATTAGCTCAACTGTCGCTTAAGATCAAATGTCAGCAAGTGACTAGCCCGCACTGAAGGCGCTCTGGTATATTCTGAGCAGCCTGCTCCCCGAGGCCACACGGCTGCATCAGCTACGTGGCAACAGACACCTGCTCCACCCGGGGCCCGCTGCTCCCTGCACTGTCCTCCCCAACTGCCTCCTGGACAGCAGCCCTCCACATGAACTCCTCTCCAGAAAAACAAACTCAGATATGTACTGAAGACCTACCGTGTGCAAGACCCTGCAGGGGTAGGAATGGGACCCCAAGAACGTATGTTCTGGAACAAACACAAACTATGAAGCGAAGCGGACTGCATTCTGAGAATGAGAAAATGTCTAGTTCTCTCACCTGCAGAGACTCGGGAAAGTTCTGTGGGAAGGAGGGATGGGAAGGAAGAGTATCACAGGCAGAGGGCATGAGAAGGCCCAGAGACGGCAAAGGAGGAGGCCACGGGGTTGGCGAGGGCTGCGGGGGAGGGGTGTGGGTCACGCAGAGGAGAGATGGGCTCAGTGCCGGGCAGAGCACCTAAGGCTCAGGGCAGCAAGAGAGCTGAAGGCTCCATTTAATTCTGTCTGGCATTCCATGCACAGGATATTTAACCGGTTAGAAAGAACACAGTTCACCCAGCTGGGCCAAGAAAACTGGAGAGGCCAGGGCAGGATGGAGGAGACACTTGCTATTTGTGGGCCCATCACGGGACCCCATTGTTGTCCAGCAAAGGCCAACTCATCTTTCGTCCCTTTGCCTCTTTTTGGAGTGGCTGTAGGCCCGGGACCCGGACCCAGCAAATACACTCCAGTATGTGACTTCACGTTGCTGGCCCAGGAATGGACACAAGGATCCAATCCATTCCTCTATTGTCAACTCTCAACACTGGATGGAAACATGCGCTTTGGTCTGGCAGGGTCTCTGCAGGATTGTGCAGCATCTCCACGACACAGGTGGGGCTGCCAGCTCCGTATCCTCTCTCCACAGATGGCTGCTTCGCCCAGGTCTGTAAGTCTGAAGTTCACGACAGCCACTTTGGCTCAAGGATGCCACACTATTGGTCCTCACCCCCGTCTTTACAACATTCCTGCAAACTGTCCAGTCTTTGTGCTATGGAATGTGTAGCTACGTTCTTGGGAATCTGGAGACTTAACACGCCTACCACAGCGGAGCCGCTGCAGAAACACTGACCAGACAAGGTATCAATAGCAGGCCTGGGGTCCCACAACACCCTACTGCAAGTTTACTAAGACCGAGAGCAAGCCAGCTGCGCGGGGGTGACAAGCTGGTTGGAAAGCCCGGCACAGGGCTCGTGGCGCCTGCACCTGCATCTCTTAGTTAGCAGACTTATTCCTGACTCACATGCATCTGGGAACTTTTTATGAACTAGTCCCATGTAGGAATGCCCATGTGACGTCTCTGCTGCTGGCCCCCACATTCCTCCAAGTGGGTTACCTCATGTCTAACTGGTACAGTCGTGGGTGGTTTATTCCCACGGCAAAGCTGGGGAAAGTAACGTGGGCCACCAACTCCCATTCGAGGGAGGTTTGTGGTTCAGGTGAGAGATTGTGCTGGGCAATAATGCAGCCACACAACAGCTAGAAAGAAAATCAGAATGAGGAAAAGACGAAATGTAATAGATGTGTAGGAAATTTTCAAAACCACACAGACAGATGGTGGGTGGAGAAGGGGAAAGAGGGACACAGGTTGCAGTGCTCTGTGGCTGCCCTGACTTAGCACTGGTTTGCCAGATCTTGGACTGAACTTAATAAAAAAAAGAAAAAAATCTAGGCAATGTTTTGAAATACTAAACTAAAATCTTAGGTACTATAATGTAGTCACAGTTTTGTAATTGATATATGTTTTACGAGATTCCTTAATAAGTGAATTTAGGGTCAAATCATATAACTAATTTTTAAGGAAACTTATGAAATCATGGAACTTATTTCCGAGGAGGTTCTGCCTGTACTCTGGTTTTGGCGATAAGCCATTACCCCCTACAAATGGAAGGCATTTTAGGTTTCCTCAGAGATTTTTTCCCTGTCAGCATTGCCAATAAAATGACTTTTCACATGATTTACACCGTTGATTAAATCTTAAGGATTGTAATGTCAGAAACCTCAGAATCTAAATGTGCAGAATTATAATAGCAAAGGTATGCATATTACCAGTCTTGCTGGTAAATGAAAATAAAAATGTTCTCCGCGGGGAATTTATTCAAAATGCTATGCCTTTTAAACATTTCCACATTGGTTTAGTTTTTAAGTGATTCAGAAATGAGTTAAATACTTAATGTGCACAGAACTGGAGGAAAAGACCTTCCAGACATTTAGGATCATGCTTCCCCTTCCTCGTACTCCAGACCCTGCAGAGAAAGCCGGCCCATGGGGCCGTCGCTACCACGAGGCCTCAGCAGAAGCCCTGTGCGGCCAGGCTGCCCCAGTTCCTATCCCTAAACTCCAAGGCTGGGCAAGACACGGCTATTTAGATAAAGCAATTCAAGACACTTTTCCGGGAGTCCTCAAAATTTGGAAATGACTCTTCTAAGGTGAGATTAACATTTTGTTAAAGAATAAATGAAATCTTCTCAAAAATGCATTATTCTTCGGACGAAAGAGTAAACACAGTAAGGAAGAGTACAAAAGGCCCCCTCTCCGAATGGTTAACTTCACCACAAGCCAGCAGAGGCAACAGCACTCTCAGCAGGAACCTTACCCAGAAGCAGCACTGATTTATTACAGTGTCGCCCAGGGAAGCAAACATAGAAGACGAAAGTCAGTCTCACGAAAGTCAGTCTCCACAAAATAACCACATGGCTGAGGATTCCGGGCATTGGCACCGAGGGAGCATCAGAAGTGACGGGTGGGCACCCCATGGAGTGGGCTGAAGGTCCAGGCTGGGAGGGAAACGCCCCATGGACCTCACGCCGTAGTTATGTTTTCACCTTGTGCTGTTTTCATAATAAGAGAATGAATCATGTTAAAGGAGCGAGGACGTCATGCAGAACGACATGGAAGAAGACCCAGGGGGCTCTCCTTTCAGACCAGCACACAGTCCGGGGTGGAGAAAGGGCTAAGTGACCAGCTCACAAAGCAAGGTGCAAATGGGCTGAGATGAGAACGGAGCCGACACCCCCACAGGGCCTCAGGGAAGGCTCTGCAGCCAGGGAGCTCACGAGGGAGCTGAGGCAGGAGCGGACACTCGGACGTGCCTGCACCTCCTCTCTAATAACTGCATTAGCCTGAAGGCAGGGTGTTTGTGTGACGGTCATACAAGTGAAACGACCAAAATAAAAACAAAGGGCTACAAAAAACAACTCCACAAAAGCTCTGATTTGTCCACTTCCCAGCAACGCTGCTCAAAGCTCTCTGCAGCCTCTTGAAATACACAGAAGGCTGAGACAGATGTGCTAGTTTGGATCTGATTTTAAACTGGTGACGCAGAAAACCCATGACATCAAAACTTAAGTGCAGAGCAGCAAAGAGGAGGTCACATGCCATCATCCCACGGATCGCTGCGGTGTCCCACGAAGGGGAATCCACTGAAAACCTGTCCAGTTGATCCTTGCACTGGCAGGAGGATGGCTGGCCCGGCACCTCATCCTGCCTCCTGCTCATCTGATCATGGCCCCGGTCTTCTGTGGGGCAAAGCTCGCCTGGACGAATTCCCACTCATCTCCCAAAAGTGAGTTTTCAGTTCCTTCTTCGTTCTGCCTGCTCATTTTATGTGTGGTGCCTTTTTCAAACAGGCTCTGGAATGTAGAAGGCTCTAACTGGAATGCGTGAGCTCCCAGGCCAGTAGCCAGCGGCAGCACCTCCAGGCTGTCAGTGACAGGGAGCCTGCGGCTGTACTTACAGGGGGGCTCCCAGAAGGGCAGCACGTCATCATACGTGAGACACTCATGGACGGGGTGCAGGCACGGGCTACGTTCCCAACTTCATTCAGAGGGTTCCCCCTGTACATTTCTGAAGCACAGCCAATTATTTTCCGACAAAAGAAAAGAATGGCATGGGGTACGAATTTAAAGCAGCCTACTAAGGGAATCTGGATCTAAGAGTCCTGTGTTTTGGAGCACACACATCTGGTTTTCCTCTTTATACTGCCAATTCTGAAACTCTGTTTAATACCCAACTGAGATAATGCAAAACTGGTGCAAAACCTAAAATAAACGCAAGAAGCCTAAGGATTTTTCAGTAATATTTAGATATAAAATTCCAACTCCAACCAAGAATCCACCCAGATGCGAGAGAGAAGAGAAAAAAAAAAAACCCAACCCCCCAAAAACAAACGAGAAACCCTCAATGTACTAATAAGATCTGCTTTCAAAAGTTTAATTGTGTGGTCGGGAACAGGGACAAGACTACCCGAGGCCTCCTGGAAACGCCATGGTTACTTATTTGTTCTGTGTTTGTTTTAATCCAACGTGTTATGACAACGTAATCAACCAACAAGGTGACTTTCTCAGATCTGGAGGTGAATTCAAGGAGTAGCTTCCTCATGACAGAAAAGGAAGAGGCTGAGAGACAGTCTGTCCAAGGGATGTCCCCAAACCACCAACTGGCCAGGAGATCTACCAGCCCGAAATCTTTTTCACCTATTAGTATAGCAAATGCCAAAAACAAATGATTATTCTTAAGCCTTTAAACCCACTGACGGAACACTAGTGGGTTTCCCTGGACTCCGTTCTGAGTGCTTTCATAAACCACATCACCATGAGTCGAGGGTCACAAATGACTTCAAATGTCAAGGCTCCTCTGGGGTCGCTCTGGGGTCACGACAGAGCCAGACCGAGCACAGACACTGCTCAGTGCCCAGGGTTCGAGTCAACTGCTGCAACATTCTAGAAAAGGATCCCACAGCCAGTGCTTGCAAAGCGAACAAGCTAACTGCCGTGAGCTCGATTTACAGCCCAGAGCTGACGGGAAGATGCCCCAGGGAACCCAGGTCCAGATTCTGTGCACACAAAGACCTGGTGTGGCAGGCAGTAACACAAAGCAGGTTCTGCTGTGTGCTCTGTGGCTCAGCCCAGCACTGAAGCACGAACCTCAAACACAATCCAGGAGAAAGCAAAACAAAACCTGAAAAATAGAATAAAGCAGAAACGGAAATGTGCAGATACTTGGTATTCATCTCCCATCGTCCCAGATAGGCCAGCTTTCCGGGGCACAAATCTTAACCATGTGTCTTAAAACTGTCCAGTTGATTGGGGCTGGGGTAGGGGGAGGTTTAATAAGTCAGCCAGAGTCAAATCCAAGGCCCTCCACATTTCCCCAGGGGTCCAGGCTTCTGGCTTCTAGAAGGGGAGGTGCAGGGGTGCGAGGGCAGTGGGTGACACAGCAGGAACAAAACAAAAGGTTTATTTTAATTATGTGTGTAGTAAGTGGTACGTCATATCACTACAGTGCTGTTCAGACCCTAGGAAGGGAGAGGGTGCACCAGGCTACCGGCTACCACATTTCACGACTGCAGTGCGCTGAGATGCCCAACCACAGGAAATGAACGCTGCCAGCTGCCGTCCGGACTGATAACGAGAACAAAGTGGCCACCACCTCAGAGGACATAGATCGCCTAAGCCAGGACTGCGCTCAGCTCTGCTTCCCTCACTGTCCTGTGGCAGTGTTCTCATGGCTCTGACTATTTCTTTTTTTAACTTGGAAAACTCACTGCACGGAACAGCAAAAATTACTGGTGTGATAGGGCAAAAGAACGAACTTCTAAAAGAGAGGCTATGCAACTGAGTTGAATTCAGTAGGAAGCATTAATAAAAATCAATAAAAGTAACAGAAATGTCTGCTTTACTGGGTGACATGAATGTCAACTAATGTTCCCTCCTAATCAGTATGGAGAAAATTAATTTTTGAAAAGAGGGTGCACCAGTCTTCAAATTCTCACCTAACAACCCAGATCGCATGAATGACCAGAAGAACCATTAGCAGACCATAGTCTCCCCTGAGAAAGAACCAGAGAGGTGCCTCTCACGGCAACGGGCACGCACAGTGGAAACACCTTCGAGTCCTTGCATCAATTTAAACATTCAGCATATTGTAGAAACACACACAGCCTTGCTAGTCATGCAAATGGATGATTTATTATGAAACGCTGACTAACAGGGACATCTACACAGTCTTCATACTGGTAACACATCAGCGCGGCGTGATGATTCTATTCTGATAAACCACGGTGCCTGCCGTCTCTTAAAGAAAAGTTTAAAACCTGATTTCAGGGCCAAGTAGCCTTCTACACACCAAGTGGACAGTCTCACTACGTGACAAGTTACCACAGCAGCCCTCTGTGGTGAGGACGGCCCTTCTCCCCTTTCGAGGCGACGGTTCTAGAGGTGACTGCATTCCCACACCTAACCTCCAAGTGCAGCGTGGCTTCAGTGCGTTGAAGAGGTGCAGGAAACACTGCCCCTTACCAAGCATCCTATCAGGTAAGCAAAGAGGGGACTGCGCTTGTGTTCCCATCAGGACCGTCCTCAGGAGGCCCGGGAGGGATTGAGAGGCACGGCAGGGCACATAGGAGTGTCCCACAGGATGTCACACAGCACCTGGAACGTCACCACTCACACTGCCGCACACAACGTGTTTCACGGCGTGGAGCTTGATAACTCAAGCTTGAGTTATCACACATCTCTGTAAGATGTGGGTCCAAGGTGTGGTGGTCAGCCGACGTTCTACAAGTGATGGGGTCAGGGGTGTTGGGGGCCCAACTGTGTCCCCCAAAAGACATCTCCATGTCCTAACCTCGGGAACCTATAATGTGACCTTATTTGGAAATAGGGTCTTGGAGGATGTAATCAGGATGAGGTCACATGAAAGCAGGGTAGGACCTAATCCATGACAGGTGTCGTCCTAAGAAGAGGGGCATTTGGACATAGAGAAAGGAAAACACCATGGGACACAGAGGCCGAGGTTGGAGTCATGCACTCCCTCACCAAGCACTGTCAGGAGCCCCCGGGAGCTGGAAGAGACAAGGAAGGCTCTCTCCTGGAGCCTCTGGAGGGAGCACAGCTCTGCTGACCATGAGTTTGGAATTCTGGCCACCAGCACTGTGAGAGCATACATTTATGGCTGCTTTAAGCCACCCAGTGGGGGGTCACTGGTTGGGGGTGATGGGCCAGGAACAGTCTTTGCACTTTCAGACCCTCCGCTAGAATGCCGTCACCCCATGCCCAGGGCCACCTGGTCAATGGTCTTTCATTGACAACGCTTCAGGCCTTTTGTTTCCAGAGAACATCCTGATGGCTCCTTTCCCTAATCCCTGTCAGCTCCTCACAGGTACATCTCTTTAGGGGAGCTCAAAGGGCAGCTCATCCCTCTGCCCTTTCAATGGGACAACCAACAATCTTCTCCCAAATATCAGGGCCTCAGTCTTCCTGGACACCCCCAACAGGTGTGGCAGTGGGTCTGCACTGGGTCCAGTGCAGGCAGGTCCTGAACCTGCGTGGCTAGTGCACGAGTGACATCACCCGGCAAGGCAGATAAGAACATGGCAGGTCTGGGCTGCAGACAAGAGGAACCAGACGCTGGCATGAATCTTAAAACTTTTCCTGCTGCTTAAGGACCATCGTAAGAAAGCAGCCAAACTTCAGAAGACATGAGCAATGGTCTCTTAAAAAGCCAGATGCCAATTTCCCACTGAGAAGAACGGGCCATAATTGGACCAATTTCTAATTAACCTGTAAGAGAAGGGGCACCTCCTCCTCCAAGCTAATGGTGTGTCCCTTGTCTGAATCAGTGTTGGGCAGGGCCCGCTCTTGGGACCACTCCCTCCCTTCACCAAGACCTGCTGTGCAAATAGCCGCTGGGATCCAGCTCCACCTGGGGTTTAGAACTCTCCAGGAGCCTGCCCATCTGACGCAACGTCCCAGAAAATTCCACGCTGAATAAGACAGAGGGCGATTACTGCCTGGTCAAGGTAACTAGGACCAAGTAACCACAGATATTTTCAGGCCCAAATCCCCTTTCTGCATCCATAGCAGAACTCAGTCCATCCTTTCTTGGAACAGGCAGGGCACTCTGGACTAAATGTTTGTGTCCCTCCCCCCAATTCATATGTTGAAGCCCTAATTTTCCAAAGTGATGGTGTTTGGAGGTGGGCCCTTTGGGAGTTGATTAGGGTTAGATGAGGCCATGGGGGTGGGGCCTCTAAGATGGGATTAGTACCCTTCTCAGAGGAAGGGGGTCACAGGCTCTCTCCATGCACACCCCAAGCAAGGCCACGGGAGGACAGAACCAGGAAGAGGGTCCTCACCAGAACCCAACTGGACCGGCACCTGATCTTGGACTTCCAGCCCCCAGAACTATGAGGAATAGATGTCTGCTGTTTAAATTCCCAGTCTGTGGTGTGGTGTTATAGCCGCCCATACTCAGAGAGTGACAGTAGATAAACATCTTCACACCTTCCTTCTTGTGTGGTGGGAAAGACATCCTGAGGAGAGGAAGTTTCAAGAACTGTTTAATCACCAAAAGGGTCCAGCTTGAGGGACCAAGTCAAGAAATTCTGGACATGTTTGGAAATGGCTGGAAGGACAGATCCCTGAGAAAGAAAAATCCACTAACAGACCCACAGGCACCTCTGATAGATCAGCCTTGGGTTTGAAATCCAATGGTGTTAATTTTCTAGGACTTTCCAATGGAAGGAACATTCTTATTTAAACACACACTGTTTTCTGTTCAATGGTCCGGAAAGACCCACTTTATACACATTTCAAGTTCAAGTCAGGAGGAATCCCTTCAGCATGTCCCTGGACTACCGCCGCCATGGAGTGTTTCTCTGGGAGCATTTTGAATCTGGGGACTTCACAGAGCATTTGCCTTGGCCTCTCGACACTGAGAGACCAAGTTTCTAACCTCTAGAAAGGAAAACGTAAGACAGGCAAGGATGACGGCCCTTTTAGAGCGCCCCAGTCTCTGAGGAGGTTTGCAGCCTTGAAGGACTTAGCAGAAACCAAACCAGCGTCCTGTCCTCTCCCCTGTGTGCCCTCCCGAGATGGGACCAGGAGTCATTTGCCCTGTTAAAGCACAGCCTGCCATTCTCAAACACGTTGTGCAGACACAACGAGACAATTGCTTGTGCTTACTGCACGGTGTGCTCCAGACACCCCATTCCGAAGCCAGATTCACTGACACCAGGAGTCAGAACGATGCAAACGTTGAACTTCAGGTGCAGAGAATTTCTGTAAACTTTGTCCAAGTGAAAAACACCCAAAAAGCAACTCTTCACACTGAGCCAACGCGGGGCTACCTCAGGGGAGGCGAGTGTGGGCTGCCTGGGAAGAGTGAGTTCACACTTGACAATGTGTTTCTATATCATACCCAGCATGGGGCTGTGTTCACGCTATCACTCCTGCACCGAAAACAAAAAAATACCGCCACAGTAACTCCGAATGAGAGGGAGGGAGGGAGGCCTTGCTTCTGTAAACAGTTTTGCACATATGGAGTTCAAGCTACAAGTTCAAGCTGTGCTCAGGGCGAGGAAGCAGCCAGGCCAGCGCCCAGGGGCAGATCAGTGGAATGAAGACCCGGAGCTCCCTCTTCCTGTACCCCTCATGGGCCAAACCCACGAGGGAAGCCAGTGGGTGACGGAGCCGAGGGAGGGCCGAGCCAGGAGAGCAGGGATCGTACCCGAGAGGCCGGTACCAGGGAAACCCCAGCATCCTGCTCTAACACAGTGTGTCCTCTCTGGGGACGTCCTGGTTGCTGCTGATGGCTGCAGGTGTCACACAGGCTGTTTTAGTCAGCAGAAGAGCCCGTCGATCACCATTCAGCCTGAACCTGTAAGCACCCGGAGCCCTGGCCGGTGGGCAGGACCACCAGAGTGAGTGCGTTTGCGAGGGAGCAGCAGGGCTGGCCGGGGTCCCGGGGCCTCAGCTGTGCGCCGGGCACTCGGCACAGATGCCATCTTGTTTGTTATCATTAGCTCCACTTTGCCAGGAGGAAACAGGGCCTCAGAGGCTAACGTATGTGCCCAGGATCACAGGCCAGTAAAAATACAACCAAACAGAAGAGGCTTTGAACACAGTTGTGGCAGCTCCTCTGGGCCGCGCCCGTCACACCATGAGGCTGGAGCCAATCACTTGTGTGTGACGGAGATGTGTTAGAAAAAAGTGAAAAGAATGATTACACAACAAGTCATATAACTAAGAAACTTCAAGAGCCTCATTTGACTTTAAAAATAATTTCCCCTTAGAACAACAAGAGAAATTATGCTAAATCCCCTCTACTTTGGCCTTTGTTAAGCAGAGAAAACAGCCTCAAGGCCTGCATTCAGTTTCTTTTTGGCCGACTTGGCTCTTGGCTCAACACCGGCCAATCAATCAGGAATCGTTTGCCCTGGGTGCATTCTCCAACACAGGGGAACGCAACTCAGGTGCCAATGGAGCACCCTCCCAAATGTAGGAAGACAACTTTCTCAAAAAGATTAGCCAGCTGCTTACATCTGAGGACCTATTTTTGAGGAGACACATTTTTCCTTCGTCTTTTAGCAAACCTTCCATTAACGAGGCCCGATTTACCCGACTGTGTTCGATTGAATGTGATGGGCCCACCAGTGGTCTGGGGCTGGTGGCCCATGTCTGTCATCTGGCCTAGGCAGCTTCAGGTCTCACTGCTCTGTCACTGCCTGCCCCACTCTTGGTGACGTAAGGCATTCATTAGCGGACAGGCACATCTGTCACTGGGTTGTTGGCTCTCTATTCTAGGGGCTTCCACCTGTACACTTCGACTTGCATCTTTTGCCAGGTGGCACGCCATCCTCAGCGCTTAGACCAACTTTCAGTCACAGGCACAGGGCTAATTTGTATGGGCCATCCCTAATACCAAGTGGACAGTACTGAGTGCTGTGCACACCTGTGATGACACAGGAACATGAAGTGAAAAGAGTTACTGAAAGCAAATGCAATAGCTCAAAGGGGCAGATGAAGGGGGAGAATTAAACATTGATCTGGGTTACTTTACAAGCTTTGCATTTTACTTTGGAAGTCAACATGAAACAATGGCTTCAATTTTAACAGTAAGTGACTATATTTGTACACACATGAAAATAGTCTCTAGATTATTTGTCTGCTCTGAATGTATATTATACACAGAGCAGCTACCAGTTTAATGTGTTCTTAATCTCTCCCCTCTGGTCCAAAACACCACACACACACACACACACACACACACACACACACACACACGCTCTCCGATGGTCTCAGACATTATACTTTCTTTCCAATCCAAACCCAGTGGCATGTCACACATATTTTCATTTCATTTTTCGACTGCAAATCCTTAGAGGAAATGTGAAGAAAGGTGATAGTGGATTTTACCAAATACTTGCAAATATTCTCATTACCTGAGTGAGAGGAAACGTGGGACCTTCCAGCTGCTCAGAATAAGGGGAATCATCCTGACACTTTGGTATGTTACTTGATCAGAAATCAACCTCTGCTCTGCAACTGCATAAAAAGTCATAATACCATGTGTTTCCCCCAAAATAAGACCTAGCCAGACAATCAGCTCTAATGCGTTTTTGGGAGCAAAAATTAATATAAGACCCAGTCTTATTTTACTAAAATATAATAGAAGACTTGGTCTTATATTACATAAAACCTGGTCTTACAGTAAAATAAGTCCCAGTCTTATATTAATTTTTGCTCCCAAAGACGCACTAGAGCTGATTGTCTGGCTAGGTCTTATTTTGGGGTAAACATAGTAGCACTTGCACTGGTTCTGCTATGAATTGTGCCAAACTTCTAAACATAAATCCTTACGTAGACAGCACTGTCTGGTCCTGTCTGCATATCCTCCATAAGCATGTCGGTGTGAAAACGCCTACAGATCAAAGGCTCCTGAGGGGAAAGACAGGGATCTGCGTTCTCATGTCCTTCAGTTTCCCATAGGTCAGTGAGTGCATTAACACACATAGGATTCTCTTTTACTCATTTCAACACACTATTAAAGCAGGAGCTTTAACAATTTAACCAGGCACCCTGATCAGACAGGAACTATGGTTTCCAGATAAAGGACCCCTCATAAACAGTGAATTAAATAATCACTCAGTGGTTCCCTCTCAAAGTAAGTAAACGGTGGGAAATGACCGTGTGCTTGAAATTTTCTTCCTTCTGCAGTAATTCTGTCATTTAAATGGTTCAAGGCCTTTGAGATTTTTAGTCAGGCTCATTGGTGTCTTCTTATCTGTCGTAACTCAGGACACTGCAGGCCCCACTTGCTCATGCCTCTCACCATTGGATGGTCTGGTAGCAGTTCCTCTGATGGACCCCCTTCCTCCCTGCTCAGGGCCCTGGGATGAAGATAACATGATCCTGAAATCTCCAGACCGTGGAGACCAGCAACACCGGGACACACTCAGTGCAAATCACGGAACCCTACCAGCCCTGATTCCCCTCAAGTTTTCTCCACTGCCTACCACTCTTCCCTTCTGGAATGGAACCACCCGAGTCCAAACAATGACCACAGTTAAGGGCATGAAGAACAATCTGCCAATTTATAAACATGGGCAAGTCAGACATCCTCAAGTTTACACGAGGGGAAAGCTGTGGCCTGGTCAGAATGGGAATGAAATGCCCTAATAGGTATCTTCCATTACCAATTTCTCTGTCTCTAAAGAAGTGAAACATCTGGAGCTCGTGAAAGAGTTCCAAGGTTCGTTCCTGCTTGTAAAATCTCACCTCCCACCCTTCACTTTCCACAAGCCAGAAGTTCAGAAATTAAGTTCCTGGTGCAGCAGTGGTAACTTGACTTCCTTTCAACGGACAGCAGCTGCTCTGATGGCTTCTGGAATAGAACTCTTGGGACTAAAGAATCCTTTACACATTCCTTGGATGCTCGTCTGCCTGGCCACTGGAAGCAATAGGTACATTGGCCGGGCCCCAGACATGGGCTTGGGCTGCACACCCAATCAGGTGGCAGTTCCTACTCATGATACAGCAGGCCCATTAGCAGGAAACACAGACACGTTTAAAAGATTGTGACAAAAAGCTTCAGAAAAGCCCAAAGAAATCACCCAAACTTACTTATACAGAAAAAGTTCTACAACTTGGGTCCCACTGAAAAGAAATTTGGAACTACTCAGAAGTCACAATTTTTCAGGTTATTGAGCTATGAAGTTTAAGGAAGTACTTTTCTATATGTTTCCAGGTTATTGCTCGTGATTAAAATTATCGATGAACATATGCTACTTAAAAATGGAAGAGTTTTGCAAAATGTCTTCGATTACCCTGACTTCACAAGACTTTGATGTGGGACCCAACCAAAGGGGCGCAAGGCGGCCCTGGGTCCATTGACTATTGTGTGATGAGTCCAAACCATCAGAAACATCTTTGGGATTTTATTATAAAGCTACGCTATTGCAGCCTCCACTAATATGAGCCCCTTCAAAGACATCATAGTTTCAACTACCTAAGTACTGAAAATGTACATATAGGTAATCATTTCATCTAACTTCTCTCTAAAAATATTATACTACCCTGCTCAGCCCAAACCGTTGTCCAGCTTTTTCCTGGTCGTTCCTGACCTAAAGTAGTATTGTCTGTTACAACTACAGGGACAAAATAAGCCCAAAGGAACATAGCAGTGTTCCTAACTGATCGTCACTTGAGCCTGAGACTCCCTCACTGCTTAGGAGAGACCAAGAAGCTATAGCACATTGAGTTCTCAGGTCTTCTGTGCGTACTGGCATCTGGTCCGTTTTGCTTCATATAACAAGCCTCTGTTGGGGACCAAACAGATTCCTGATGAATTAGAGCCAGCAGCAGGAAATACTGTGGGCCCCTTGTCCCATCCGGGCCAGCTGCCTCAGACAGGGTGACAAACCCACAGCGTCTCGCTCAATCCAGGGCTGCCGGCGGGCCAGGCTCCTCGACCAGGCAGCAGGAGACCCACAGTTGTTTTCGTGACTTTTCTAGGATGTATTTTGGAACTAGTCAACACCAAATTCACTCCACTCTGACCTTTTATGGCTTAAATTAAATTATATTTTCCACCATTTCTGGTATGGAAGCTTTTCCCTAAGGGATGAATTCCCTGAGCTACCTAGGTTCTCCAAGATTTCTGTTTGTGTTTTGGCATGCAATGCAGGAACATATTTTCTTGAAGGGAACATTTTTATTAGAAGTGAAGTGATCAGTGTATGCCATCTGGGAGGCTGACATTGTTCTCCCCAGTGTGTGACAAACCATTAAAAGTGGACTAAAGCCTCCCAGAAATAGCGGAGACATTTTACTGCTACAGATAAAGGCAGCCTGTGCACACACACAAAACACATGCCCTACACATACACATCCCCTACACACACACATCCTACACAAACACACAAGCCCTATGTACATACGCTATACACATACGCTGCACACAAACTCCCCTTATATATATATACACACACCCTATACACATGTCCCACACACCCCCTCCACACACACAAACCCCTTTTGCTCACTCACTCCAAAAAAGTCCTACACATCAAATGCTAGATACTTCCCATCTCTTTTAAGCTTTTTTCCAGCTGGATTTAGAAGGCCTCGTTTCATGGAAAAAATTCTGAAAGCTACTGAAATTTACTTTGAAGCAAAGTATAAGGAGGGACACAAATGGCAATGAACTCCAAAGAGGTTTAAAAGTTTAAAGAATGCCAAAGCTTAATAACTGTCACCCCAATAAACCTTAATTAAAAGAAAAACAAATGCCAAAGCTGTTGTTAGTTGGATATTAGTAACGTTATAAACACAAAAACACAATGAGAATGACCTGGATTTATCACTATGCTGCTTAACTTTGTTTATTATACCCGGGGTGTATACAAATGGACACTTTGGTCAACGTTGCTCAAGCAGTAGTGCGCCGTAATCAGAAGTGTCTGGACACTGATAGTAACCACTTTGAGCACCTCTTGTAATTGCAAAAGTCAAACGTGACTTGTACTCATCTTTTGTTATTGGTATTATTGAGTATTACAATTTTAATATAGTTTTCCTTTCTTAAAATGTTTTTTGGGCCCCTCTGCATATGTATTTGTGTGTGTGTGTGTGTGTGTGTGCGCGCGCGCGCGCTGTATTCATTATTCCAAAGACGGGCTTACCAGAACACACACAAAATCTCCCTGGTTACCAAGTGATCTGACATTGTTGAGCCTACAGACATTTAAGAACTTTTTAATATACATCGTAGGTGATATTAGCTACCACTGGGGGCGGGGTACCTATCAGTATCAAAATATCCATCTAGTTGAAACAGTACTAAACCATTTCATGATTCATGATCTAAGCAGCAGCATGACTAAAGCTCAAAACTTTAGAGATTTCCCAGGTGGCTAGAAACCTCTCAAATGTAGAGGAATAATTGACCCTGATTTGAATGTTTCAAGACATAATATTGCCTAGCAACAGAGTTTAGTACAAAGTAAGTATTCAAATCTTACTAAATCTCAATCTACTAGATCCAAATTCCACACTGCGCATGTAGCCTGTACCTGAAAGCAGCACTGGGCATCTTCACGGTTCTGCCCCATACCTGAGGGCCTCCTGAACGCACAATGTAATAAGGCAGGAAACAGCTCCCACAGATTTGTCCCTTGCTTTTCTTGTACATTTTCATAGCTTTGGTGACCTCACCCCCCCAAAAAATTCCTAAGAGCTGGGCAAAGGAAGCACTGTCATTTCCGTCAAAACAGAAAGAGGTAGAGAAGGAAATGAGAAGAAAAGACAGATTAGGCCACAGCTCATGACAAACAACTCACTCGATTCCTCGATTCCTCGTGGTGGTGGTGGTGGTGATGATGATGATGATAAGGCAGATAATGGTGGTGATAATGGCAGTGATGGTGGTGGTGATAGCGGTTGTGCTGTCTCGGTGGGGGAGAGGGGATGGCAGTGATGATGGTAGCAGTAGAGAACTGGAGCCAGTTTGGCACTTCAGGAGTCATCAGAGTTGGGTTCTGGATCCCTCCCTGACTTCCCCTGTTTCCACAATCCTGGAAAAGCTACTATCTACTGTCCTCGTGTGTAAAAGGGGAGTAACACTCACCTAGTTCCTGAACTTATCTCATTTCCTCTACAGAATACTACCAAAGAAGTTACGGCGTAGGACAAAGCACGTGACCAGCTCCAGAAAGGGACATCTGAGTCACTGCAGGCAGACAACTAGCTCCCTGCGA
This sequence comes from Rhinolophus hipposideros, assembly GCF_964194185.1. Taxonomy (NCBI): domain Eukaryota; kingdom Metazoa; phylum Chordata; class Mammalia; order Chiroptera; family Rhinolophidae; genus Rhinolophus; species Rhinolophus hipposideros. Next base: position 32,675,847 of record NC_138067.1, on the reverse strand, counting down.
TGCTTTGGAAGGGAAGGCATAGTTTAGTATCTGAAGGTAATTTTACATGATGGGGAATCTTGATACATTACATCGAGGTTAAAAGAACCCCTGATGTGTTCTTCTCGGTTATGTTTTGATCTTTATTAGCAACTTAGTATTAACTAAAACAAGGAACGCACCAGCACACTCTCAGGAACGGGTGCCTGTCCTTGGGTGTTGAAGAACTCAGTAAACAGAGAGCAGCCTCAGACATGGTACTCCAAGAGGAATTTGAGGTCAGCCACCAGAAGCTGCCAATTACCGTATTTCCCTGAAAATAAGCCCTAGCCAGACAATCAGTTCTAATGTGTCTTTTGGAGCAAAAATTAATATAAGACCCGGTGTTATATTATATTATACATTATATATTATATTATGTTATGTTATATTATATATATTATATTATATTATATTATATTATATTATATTATATTATATTATATTATACCTGGTCTTATAGTAAAATAAGACCGGGTCTTATATTAATTTTTGCTCCAAAAGATGCATTAGAGCTGACTGTCCGGCTAGTTCTTATTTTCAGGGAAACAGCCAAAAACAGACTGTTTTAGGAGCATTATTTCTTAGTCACATGAATAAATGTTCAGGTCTTTGCTTTGCTTTCTCAGACTCCCCAAAGAAATAAGATGAATGGAATGCAAAAGTTATCTCGGAAATAGTATAAATCTGTATTTTAAAAATCTAAATTTTTTAAATGCAAAAAAGAAAATGTTATGACTCTTTTAACAGTTCAATAATTAACAATGTATAATTATGAAAATGCATCTGACTTTATCATTAGCAAAGCTGCCTCAACAAAGCACAGAACTAATCAATCGCGTAAACTTTCTCAATGTGAATTTTAAGCCACACAGGGGGTGGGCTGGTGTCTGCCCGACGTCATGACACTGGCATTGACAGACTCACCCCCAACCCACCAGCCTGAACAGAAAGGTTACGTCTGGGGGTTCTAGCCCGTGATTCACCCAATAAATGACCATGTGGAAACATGTCTGTCCTTGTAACTGCAGTGGTACCTTGCCTTAGCGTCACCGAACTGCTGGCCCACACTTCCTGTGGGCCTCTTTGTGTGCTTGGTCCTGTGGTCCGTGCCTGAGTGAGACCAGGACTCCCGTGCAGCCCACGCTTCCTGCATGCCTCCTGGGCACTCAGGCAGGACACAGGCCCTGTGTATGGCATCGGCCCTGCCTAAAGAGCTCAGAGTCGAGCCACAGCATGGATGCTGAGAGATGCCATATCCCTCCTTGCAGGCAACCTCATCCCTCATCCTTCCCAATTCAAGATGCTGGCATGTATGTCCCATAGTGTACTGGAAACATGGTTACCATGGGGGCTTGCAGGGCCCACAGCCTCCGCTCTTGAATGCTAGTAATATCCCCTCCTGGAACCTTGCCACCACGCGGGGAGCCTGCACAAAGGAGAACCAGGGACTCAGGTGGACAGCCCAGCTGAGATCCTGGCCATGGACCAGCATGCTTCAGCCCCAGGAGTGAGCCCCCGGGCAGGGCAGTCCGCTAAGCCTCCGGATGACCCCAGGCAATGCCAGGGACACCACCTGGAGCAGAACCACCACCTGCGGAGCCCAATAAACTCCGAGGCATGAAAGATAATGAAAAATCATCTTCAGCCCTAAGTTTTGGGGTGATTTGTTAATACACCAAGCAGTAACTGAAACCAGAGTGGCAAACGGGTTGTGTAGGAAGTGTCCTTGTGCTTGTAAGTTCTATGATAAAGTTTTTGGTGTTTGCAACTTACTACCAAATAATAGACACACACACACACACACACACACACACACACACACACACACACACCTCCCCACTACTTACTTATACAAATGTATGGATTTCTAGTTGTTCGTACTTTCATACAATTGACTCGTGCGTGACTCACTGACTGGTTTTTGAATTCAGGCAGTTTTACAACTAGAATCCTCTGTACTGCAATACCAACATGAATTAACGTCTGCGATTTTTATGGACACGCTAACTTCTTATTCAACCATCGTTCCCACTTACATGACTAAGTGGAGACAAACCACTTATGTGGTTTCACTAGAAACACAAAATGCTCAAAGCAATCACCAAGAGTATATGTCGCAAAGGCAAGACATACACTAAATGCATAGCCTTGTTTATGTTTAACTGCGTTTATTCCAGTTGATCGTGCCTGAAATATCTGAATTAACCCAAAAAAGAAGGGCTCACATCCTTGTTAATGAGACTGAAATGCTCAGCAGGCACAGGACTGGAAACCAAGCCCACATGCCCGCTCTCTCCTAAAGAATGTTCTTAATTTGTTGAGTTATTACATTAGGCTCTAATTAAAACAACATATTTTCTATGCCTTATGCAATCTCACCCTCCAAGAAAACAATTATCTTTGGAGAACACAGAGGGGAAAAAAATACAGCCTTTTCGATTCAGTTCACTTAAATGAGTTACAGGAGATGTCTGGTTTTGATATGAAGTCATGTGGCTGAGAGCTTCATGTCACCGAGCGTGTGACCTCAGAGCACTCTTGCTTCCACTGTGGTGCCAAAGCTGGGCCCGTCTCCTCTGTTGACTCCACAAAACCCGCCGCTGAGGCACACATCACAGGTTCAAAACCATTATCTCCCCAACTGGTCAGGCAGATGTAAACTTTAGTACTTTATACTTGCATGCCACAATTTGTTTTCTGGAAGCCAATTTGATACTGGGAATCTTTTCAGAAAAAAAGTCCTTTCCTTTTGGCTGCTTCTTTCCTCCACTACTCAAATTTAACCTCTCCGCATAATCTCTCTACTTCCATGTTTAATTCTATAATTGTAATGCAATCTCCTAGACGGAGCCAGATTGTTTAGTTATTTCTCCAACTGATTAGATACCTCTGAAAATTATTTTGAGTTGGCTAAGTGTTCAATCACAACAAAATAATCACAACCAAACCATGTACGTCTTGCTATCTAAACTCTGTGTTTCCCACTATTCCCTGTAAGCACTCAGCAATTTTTACCCAAAATTCCCCATTCAAACTGAAAAACTGTTATAAAAACCTCGCAGTCAACTGTTGCACGTGATTTCTGAGAGGCTGGCGTGAGCTGTGATTACATCTGAGCTTGCCCCATTGTCTTGGCTCCAGTGGTTTAAAAATATCAGCTGTCAGCTTCCCTTCACTTGCCTAAGTGTTAGCCTCTGAAGCCCAGAGTTTGCTTCTGCCAACAGCTGGGGGCACTGCAAAATGGGTTCAAATTTAGATTAATATCTTTAAAATTATTTCGTTATAGTACATAGCCCCAGCCGTGTAGAGAGAAAGCATATTCACACCCAACATTTTAGTGAACTACTGCAACGTGCACAAAACACCAGCAACAAGTTCATGAATCACTACCAAGTTAGGTCATTGGTGCTTTAAAGGCTTTGACTTAAGCAGAAAACCTCTGTGGACATAACAGAGTTGTGAGAGTGTTTTAGTGGTATCTGGGAAAAGGTGGGAGTTTGGGATGGGCTGGAACGTACTGTCATTGTTCCCACTTAGAACATCCGACTAGAAAGCCCCCAAAGCCCTGAAGTCTTGCTGTCCAGTGCATTTTAGGAACAGCCAGGATCTGAAGAGTGTGGGTGCCTTACTAGGGCCAAACTCTGACTCACACGCACGAGTGCTTCCCTTTGATCTCTAACAAGGGCTCACAGAACAGAGACGCACACTACACTCTATTCCTACCAGACCCCACCACACGCAGGCTTTGCTGTCCAGAGCCAGCATTACCTATCCCACAGAGGCGGTATGAGTGAAGAGTGGGACTGAGAGCAATCCCAGGCTCTGCGTGTCCCTCACCCGGCTCTTCCGCTGAGGGGAATCCTGCCTATTTTCCCCATCTCACCTGAAAAAGTTCTTCTGGCAAATCATCGCAAGATGTGAGAGCACCAGGCTAACCATACACCTTTCTGAGGTCACCTAGTGAGTGAAGGAGCCCTGGACCCCAGGTCTGGGTGCTGGTCTGTTGTACTGTGTGGGGATTGTGGGTGGCAGGCCCCACTTTTGAGGCTTATCCAAATCTTAAACATTGAAAGTGGTTTCAGAGATACTCTGGTTTCCCAGGAAGAGTGTGACTTTCAAGTAACACTGCCTGCCCACCAAGCACCTTGGGCTCCTGTTCTCTGGGCCGACGGAGGCAGGAAGCACACACAACTGTCAGCCCACGCCACAGGCCTCTGCTTTCTAGAACATGTACTCCCAGCAAAGGCAGCCATGACAAAAAGTGAATGTTTCCTCTCCTCCGTAATGGCATCTTTTTGCTTGACTCCTCACATTCCCCTAAAGAACAGCGAGTGTCGCAAGGAGCAGAACCATCAGGCCAGCACAGCACTGGAAGTAATGAGACTCCCGGATGGCAAGATGCGAACCGCTGAGTGACAGAAGCCGAGACTTTACGGGCTATGGCCGAAGAAGTTCCAGTAAAAAAGACAAACACTGTGTTACTGGAACACTAAGCACCATTAATCGGAATTTAAGGGTTACTCCCAAAACCTTTTTAACCACATCATTCTTAATCAATGCTCAAAATTGGGCCAGGTTGTAATCCTGTATTATTCATTTAAAAGGTTTTCAAAAATGACTTGCCAAGGTTAAAATGTCCATATAACTTTACAAGGATTTTCTATGTATGAAAAAGCGAGGTCAAGAAAACACGGTCACCAAAGTTAGCCCGAACCGAACTCTGTGCCTTGGCCTTCCCACTAACGTGAATGCTCTGAGGGCTGGTCTGTTCATGCTTGGCCACACTTGGCTTCCTGGTTCAGGGAAAGGAGCACGCCCACTGCAACACAAGAAAAGGCTGCCTTGACCAAGATGGTCATTCTCCCTAATGAATGTCTGGTAAGAAATGTGACTGGGAGTTTTCTCCATGGAATTAGGATAAGCGTCCACAGCCTTTTTCCATCCCAGCGTCCGGCGCTGTGTTACTCGCCAGGCAGGCCCAAACCTTGGCAGCACCGTGAAACATAATCTGGGATTTTCAATAACACGAACATAATGCCTCCTGCCATCCAAGAGTCCACGTGTTAACAGTTCCCTAACATTACTAAAACATGTTTATATTATGTTTGGCATTTAACAAATAATTTTAATTCATTTTAAATAGCTAAGTTCTAATCTAAAGTGTTTCACAGTGATGAGGCTCAGATGATCTGCTTTCTCTGAAAGGCTCATTCATGGCTATAATTTTAACAAGGAAGGGAACATTTTCTAACTAATGCTTTAAGTATACGAGTATATCTTTCTAAATAATGTCTCCAAAAATCAATCAATCAATCTCTCTCTCTCTCTCTCTCTCTCTTTCTCTCTCTCTCTCTCTCACACACACACACACACACACACACACACACAATAAAACTAAAGGGATCTTCTCTGCCAGACTCTACATCAAGAATTTCCCAGGGACATCCCTCGAGAACAGAACAGACCTTACTTGGAGTGTGGAAAGTAAAAACGTCTTCCTTCAGAGTCTATTCACCACTCTCATGCCCTGCCTGCAGGGGCAGTTTCCGAGGGTGGGGACGAATGCACCTACTGTCTCAGAGAGGCGGCTGTGTGGACAACGAGCATCTATCAAGAGCCAACCAAACGCCAGGCTGAACACTGGGCAGCCTTCTGCTCTTGATGAAGGCACAACTTCCTGAAGCAGGTCCCCTTTCAGTGACGAGGAAACCCAAGCAGAAAGAAGTGAAGACTCTGCCCTAAGACGACGCACTCATGGAGTGGCAGCACCGAGGCAAGACTTAGATCCCAGTTACTGCCCTCCCACCCATCCAGCTCTCTTCCAAACCATACCCCACCCAAAGCTGGGCCCAACTTCGTGGCCAAAGCAAGGGGCTCAGAAAGCAGCACCATGGGAGTGCACAGATACAGGTGTGGCCAGCGGGGCAAGAGCCCTGAACAGGTGCCTTACCTATCACAGCTGACGTACTGGGGGTGGGAGGAGCCCCACAACGCTAACTTTCTCTGACAGAGAATAAGTGGGAGATTCAGGTGCATTAGATCCACCATGGCTGCAGGGCCCCAGGGAGAAGGGCCTCTCTGTTGTTGGTGGAGGCTGGCTCAATACCCCAGGCTGTTCCCAGCAGGGCCTCCCAGAACAGAGCAGCTGCAACTGACCCTCTGGGACAGGGCTCCTTCTCTCCCTCACCTTCCTTGCAAGGACAACATGAAGGCACACGATAAATGACTTAATTTAAAAATACTCACTAACAAAGGACAGTCGTATATAGTAGTTAGTAGTAAGAAATCGCCTACACTCCACTAGTACTTATGGTCAGAGTGGGGACAAGAGAAATCAGCACAGTTTGAATTTGTTGAATAACGTGACTTTCAACACCAAGAACCATCTGGCACAAAGCCAGAGACACTTGTGACTAGCTAAAGGACCAGCCTCAGGCCCATGCATCTTTCTCCAGATTCCACGACCAGAATTAGTGACAGCATCTTAATTTCAGCCCTCTCTGGCCACCTGGCTTTCCCCCAAAACAGCAGATTAGATGCAGGATGAGGAATGACTACTACATGAAAATGGGCATGGCGGAAAACGGAAGGAAGAGAACAGGAAACATGCACGCCCCACATGGCTCAAGGCTGCCTCAAGCCTGCTCACCAGCCCCTGAATGTGGATTCCACTAAACCGCCAGTTCTCCGTGGGTCTGCAAGTTGTTCATCTTTCCAGATCCTTCCTTCCCACATTTGAGAAGCACTGGGCACTGCTGTAAAGTACCAGGCACTCTCACGGGACCCACAGCAGACCTGCCAGGTGCCACTTCCCCACATAGGATGGGACTAGAGTCTTCTGCTATTTAATTTGAGGAAAATATATGATTCAGAAAGTATGGTCCACTGTCAGAACCATGTTACAGGATTATGTAAATGCAGTATAATAAACTCCACATGACAGGAAGACATCAGATCTCCCTGCTGGAAACGAAGTTTGCTGCGGACTTGACCTTACAAATTCCACCACAGGCAGCTGCAGTCAGCACACCACACGCTTCCTTCCCCTCTCCTGCCTAGTAACAAAGGGAGAGGTACTTTCACAGAACCTGCACACTGACTGAGAAAACATTCAGCCAACACAAGCAAAACTAGCAACACGCATCTTAGAAGTAGAAAAAAGAAAACCCAGGATAAACATGACCCTAACGCAGGAACAGAAGTGAGAAGAGGCTTGCCAACGCCCAGCATCAGGAAGGGAGTATCCTGGGTCATCAGCCCGTGTGATGTTAAGCTGCTCTGTAAGGACTCCCAGTGTTGCCGCATAGTCAATTTTAAATGGCACTTACACCTACTGAATAAGAAGTTAACATGAAGCTGATTAGACGGTCAGTAGACCTCTGAACTCAAAAAGATAGATGTAATTTTGCATACGAGTATATTATACAATTTTTACGTAATTTTTCAATTACGTCAATAATACATTTTTTTGCGGGCTTCTATAATTCAGGAGGATTTTCTGTTTCCCAGAGTCATGACAGCCATTCAACACCTTTCCCCGCATAAAACTGGAGAGTAGCTGTCAGGAACGTTACGTGACGGAAGATTCGAGGCCTGCATGTGGATGAAGGGGAAAAAGCCCTAGGACTCCCGGGACTGTCCTCTCCTGGGCATGAGAAAGAAAGGAGGTACAGAGGGAAAGGGAAGGGCAGGGAGTTGGAGAGAAGAGGCTGAGGTGGCAGGGGCAGAGGGGGGAGATGACAGGGCAGACACCCCTGCCTGCAGCAGGCTGCGCTGCTTAGTCAGCCAATCAGTGACGGCCAGTTGAGTGGGGTGTTCTGCATCTTGCGCAACATTCTTCTGTGTCACCAGTACACGGTCAATGGGGAAAACAAAGCTGTGATGAGCAGGGTAACTTAACAGGAACAAGAACTGGACCAATGACAAAATACAAAAAACGATTTCCAACAAATGGAAAACAACAAAGGATTCACTAAAACAGATTTAACAGAAAAAGGGGGCTTCCTACGAACAGAAGGTACAAATACTAAAATTCCTCTAGCCACCATCAGCGTTAGTCCTGCCTTGAAGTTCTGTCCTTAACTGAAGGTCCCACAAACGTGACCCATGATGAGAATCAGGTAGAGGTGGGAAGGCAGCATGAGATTTTATAGATGACTAATAAATTATTATGTACGTAACAGAGAAGTGGATGGTGCAGTAGTTGTATTTATTTTGTAGCGAGGTTGCTAAGAGTCAGTGGGAACCTGGAGGAAGACGCGCCTGCACACACAGAAATCAGCAGTCAATCAGGGCTGCTCGCGTGGAACAGGCCAATGAGGCATGAATGTGAACATAAGCAGCAGCTGGCGAGTGTGAAGAAGGGGCGAGCACAGAAAGCACTCTTGTTTGGGGAATTTCCAGAAGGTGGCTCTTGCGAAGTAAACTGAGTTGAAAACTGTGGTTGGAGCTCCTGTGCCTGCTGTACCTGTCCACAAAAGCTGGGTTCTCCGCCCGCACGACTTATTAGGGATGGTGTTGTCTCTAACCATACACAGTGACACCATATGAAACCCTGACTAATTTCAAAGTCTCCAGTGGAATTTTGCTCAGGAATAGAAACACAAACAAACAGGAAAATCAAAGGTAACAGACTTACTTTTCTCATAAATTAAAGTTGAGCAACATTTTAATCAGGATAAAATTTAACTCCCAGGACAAATACAAACCACTAAATTGTCAAAAACAAAGAGATAAACTGCTGCCGGTGACCGGTCCTCTCCTGCCCCAGCTGGGACATCTCTTGTCTGACCGAGTGAAATATCAGAGATAAGCTGCTGAAAACCGATTTCTATTGGGCCTGGCCCAATAGCTCAAAGAAACAACTGTGGGTTTTTCACATGTTGCGTTTCTTTGGCTTTTTGGCTCTTCCAAGGCAGTTATGTTATATTTGTATATTAATATTGCTTCAGGACTCTGATGAAAACCTCATGTGTATGTTCAAGATGAAACTTTTGAACTAAGAAACTCCAATTTAAACAAATGCTTTAAGGTCTGTCGCAATTCTCCCAAGGCACCCTGAGGGTTCACCAGAAAATCCAAGGGATGTAACTATCCTCTCTCTTCCCAGGCCAGCGACACACATTCTCCACGGCCCATTCATGGCAGACATCAGGCTCTCGCTGATGACAATGGGAATGCACACATGAGTTGCAAAGGAAGTGTGCACTTGGTTTTGAGAGTAACAAGTATTATTACCTTGACAGTAAATGGGCTTGGTGTTTATGGCTCATAAGTTATGTGTTATAAAAAAGGGAGATCACCCAGACTCTAGTTCATAATTATTCAGAGGTTACAAATGAAACTTGAATGGAAACTTGTCAAAAGGACACATAAATTTTAATCCTCGAATTCACCAGCAATTTCACTTGATCTTAGAAAGCAAATCCCTCCCTGGAAACCCTCACAGTCGGCACACTTCACTTTGTAAAGACAATTCATATTGAGTGTGTTCAATGACTGGTTCAGTTACTTGTCTGAATTTACTTTTCTGAATTTAGAAAAAAGGCAGGGGCTGGAGTTTGTCAGCAATATCCACAAACAAACCTACCATATACTGATATACGAGTACAGTTATTGTACAAACACGGTCATTGACAATATTCATGCAAACTTACAGAAAACAGTGATAAACAAATGGGGGTGTTTCATCTGGAAGGCGAAGAGCTACCTGAACCCCCCAAAAGAAGCCCATGTAGCCCAGAGCCCTGTAGTCCACATGGCCACCAGAAATACAGCCAGCATTTCCCCAGGGCTAACACTGTTCCACCCTCTTCCTCCCCGCTCCTTCCCTGTGACAATGCAACGTCTAATGACCCACCACAGCCAGCAGACACAAAGTGAAGGCAGGTGAGCACTTACCTGCCCATCCTGTCCCACGTGGTGTATCTGTAGATTGCCCTGCAGAATGGATGAAAAAAAGAGAGATCAAGCACAAAAAGGACTTCAAGACACAATGAGACAGAGGCAGGATCTTCCCCACGCCATTTGTGAATAAATAGCAAAACCATTAACATCAATTCTACAAAAACTCAACCCCTTGTAGCAAGCAATAAAAACCCCCAAACAAAATACTCAACCTGAGTTTACAGGTACTATTTTTCCTTATAAAAACGAACTCAAAAAAACATTGTACCCCCCCTACCCTGACCCCAAATGAAAATGTCATTTTTTTCTTTTTATTTTGAAACAATTTTAGACTTACAAGAAGAACCAAAAGTGGAATTGAGAGGTCCCGTGTAGCATTATCACAACCAGCAAATTGACAGGACACAAAGCAATTAACTAGACCACGGGCCTATAGTAGGATCTCACAAGTTGGAAATTCATTTTCACTTGTTTAAAAAATAATAATAATTGCTTTAAGTCTGGTAGGTTCTGGTAAATGTCTCTTTGCAGATATCCTCATTTTGACAAAACAATAACAATTTTTAAATGAACAAGGTAAGATTTCATTGTGATAAGAAGACAATTGCATATTATAACTTATGACAAAGGAACCATTGGTATTAATAGCAATTTCTTCTAATTCATTGCATTCAATTCCTAATGGAAACAAAAAATACTGGATTATATACACAAGAGGGATTCAGTTATGAAAACTGAAAAAAAAAGCAAAATTGATTTAAAAAATTGAAATTCAAGAAGCATTCTAATGACTTTTTGGCAAAAACAATATAAAAGTAAATGTATGCTGATTTTTCCTTTTACTATTATATCAGTTTTCCTTCCTTTCCAATGGCTACCAGCAAATTAAGCATTCTGATCATGTGTGTCTTCCAAAATGACACCTTTAACTTGTTAGTTTGGCCTTAACTTGTCGGTGCCTTTCAAAATGAAGCCTCCCTGCCCCTCAACAAGACATCCCAGTTAGCCTGCGGGTCTACTGCACCACTCTTCACATCCCATGTGAGGTTGAGCCCACAGATTCCTCTCCCATCATCGTTGAGCTCCTTCACTTTCACAGTCAGGACTTTCAGGACCATCTCCGAGTTCACTGTTTGCTGCTCTCCTTCCCCAGATCGATGCTGCAGCCCCATCAGCGCATTTTCTCCCATTCACTTGTTTGGCCACATGCCAATTAGTGAACTAAGTATCCCTATGAATGAATCAATCCTCCCACTTGACCAGGCATTTTATTTTTCCACACAGTGGAATTCACTCAGCCAGGTATGCTCGTTCTCCCCTCGGCTCATCTCTTCCCTTTGCACACTGGGCCCACTGATAAGCCTGTGGGATCCAAATGAAAGCAATTCCCTCCTAAAGCATCCTGGATCCCCTCTGCCACCAGTCTCGTGTTCTCTGCACCAGTGAATGCATGTCACTTGTGGCCTTCCTGGCACAATCAGCTCCTGTACGCCGTCAGGAGCCTCTGACTCACATTTCACCACAGCAGCAACAGCCCCACAGCAAACTGCACGCAATGGAAGCTCAGCAAGCATCTCATACACGAGTCAGTGAGCAAATGACGGCCACCTCCACCTTAGTCCCCTGGGTTCTGGGAACTGGAATGTCAAAAGGGCACTAATGTCTTATCTACTTCCTAGGTTGCTGCTAGAATACAAGGAGAAATGTCCACAAAGCAGTGCTGAAAAGCCATTAGGTACCACTTAACTAGTCAAACACTTCCCTCGAGAGATTCTCCTGAAAGGCTCTTTGATGATTCAGGACTTGCACGATCACTGCTGGGTCTGTAGCTGCTTTCGCAATTGGTGTGTGAGGAAACCCGACACCCGTGTAACAACACACCACAGTGCAGGTCAGGCACAAAGCTGCTACTATTTCCACAGTTTAGAAATAAGTATGTTCTTCAGCTCCCGGCCCACACTGCAAGGGGTACGCCGTTCCACAGCACGCTTGGTCAGTAGAGCGCATGTGCACTGCTCTGCATCCACGGGACAAGGTCAGAGGAAGTCAAGTGCACCGAGTCTGCTGACACTGCCCTGTGCCACAGGAGACAGTCAACAACGTCCTGCAACAGATGGCCATCAACCACCTGTGACCGCACAGGAAAGCTTGAAAGAGAAGGTCCCACCTGAGGGGCTCACAGAACACCAGCAACGTGACCAGCTGGCCTCATCTTCCAACAATTCAGATGGTCAACCGGACCTTCACACCCCGACCACCTCCAGCAGCTGATGTGCACGAGGAACAGCCCTCGTATAGCGGGGAGGATGCCCTGCATTCTCTCCTGATCATGGATTAGAATTAATGAGATGTGGAATGCCAAAGCCCCGACACCATGACCAGAAGCCTGGCTCTCATGAACTTAAGGCAGCTGAGGCAATCCTAGAAGCGGCACATGTGTGGAGAGCCGGGAAAAGCTGTGCTGAAAGCTCACAGGACGTGCACGTGCTGTCTCACCAGATTCCCCGCCTCCCCACAAAACGGGCATTGGTCCCACAGGGCAGAGACAGGAGCCCAGGCTCGTGGAGGTGAGAACACGTGCAGTCACAGGGGCAGAGCCTCCCCTCCTGCTCTTCGCACGCTACCACGCCGGGGAGCTCCCCAGGCGGGAGAGCAGGGCTGGAGCTGTGCTGGGAGCTAGGTCTACACCTCAGATGGGAAGACGGGAAGCAGCGCGGGCAGGGAGAAAAGGGGCGTCAGGCGTTCAGAGGGCAGCTCCAACCAGGAGCAAAAACCTCGATGAAGCAAGTATTTACAAAGAAAACCAGATGGGCTGCTCAGATAAGCCGGCAATACGAGGGCAGGAGGACAGGCAGGGCCTGGAGTTTGTGCCCAAGGAAATGAGAGTCCATGGCTGGACGTCCACGGTGTCTGGGGACTGCCACTTGTCCACCTCATTTGACAAAGATCAGAGTGTGGGGAGCCCGGCACACTGGCGGTCGCCACTCACCTCGCTGTCCTGCGTGATCTGCACCTGCTCCCCCTGAGGCACCTGGGCGATGTGGAGGTGACCCTGTGGGATCCGCAGAGAGAGGACAACAAGAAGCATCAGAAGAAAATCAAAACCAGAGGAAACAAGAAACCCTTTCTGAAACTTCTGTTCTTTATTATCTGCTCACAATTCAAGAAAAGACAGTATGTGCAGGGGATAGGCCACTTACTGGCCTCTTAAAACGAAACGTTTAGTACGGAACACCTATACAGCATTTTGCAGTAATCCTTAAAGCAGCGACGTGGCCTAGGAAAACTCTGTTAAGTCTTGAAATGTTACTAAACAAGCAAATTTCAGAATGTGAAGGACACATAGAAAAGGAAATTTTCCAGAATATCAGAATTAAAAAATATATATATATCCTATTATCCACTCAGAGGGACCTGAAACCTCGTGGAACTGCCAGGCAGGGTCTGGGAATGCTGGAGGGCTACACGGGCGTGTGGGACATCTACACTGAAGACAGGTCAGGCAATTTTTTTTTTTTAATCAAAGAAACACATGACTACTTAAACAGCTGAACACTAATAAATGTGGTTCCCGCCCCCCCCCAAAAAAAAACCCCAAAGCAACCAACTACAATGCAGTTATATTTGTAGATACAGGCAAACAATTAATTCCAACAAACCTTAACTTTGCTCAATGAAATGAATACCACGGTCTTATTTAACATTCTATCTTAATGAAAATGGACCTTAAACTATTATATAATTTTCTATTGCTTTCCTTATACTAATTCTATGTGAACCCTGTATCTAAGTTATCTATTCTGGAATTCTTTCAAAGAACTTTCTTACTAAGAAGAGTAATTGCCTTTGTGACTGTCCATTAAACAAAAAATTCACTGTTTATAACTGCTTCATCTCCTTTGGAAAAAGAAACCGTCCATTTAACCGTCCTCATCAGCGCTCGCTGGAAGCCCACCCCTTTCCAGGCAGTGTGCTGAGTGCAACATCGAACCGCGGCCACCCTGCCATGGGAATCAGGGTTCCAGGAGAAAGCCCCGGCGATGCAGGTGTACAGCGAAGAGGCTGGGTGTGACTCAAAGATTACCAGGACCTCAGGGGCACGCTGAAAATGTCCTGTTCCCTAGCAAAGTTCCTGCCCCCTACACCTCGGCCACAGGATCCACGAAGGCTCTGGAGGCATTCCGCCCTGGGCTGGCACCACGAGGGACAGAACAACGAGGCCATTTGGGCTCACCACTGAGCTAACGGTCCACGCAGGCTCAGTGAAGGACCACAATACAAAGGAAATGCTACGCAGTAACTAAGGCCACCAGCTTTGCCACTGACCCCAGAAGGAAATTCCCTTTTCTTCCCCCTTTAAACTGGTTGCCCGTGTTTCCGAAATGAGGAAGTATCTCTGGCGCCTCCCAGGAGGACGGGCAGCAGCAGGGTCCCTTAGAGCTGACAGTGACCACCAGGTGAAGCATAGCGGGGGGCCACGAAGGGCCCATGACAATGACACCGTCATCTGGTACCCACCCTCAGTATGAAATGTAAGAGCTCCCCACCCCTAACTACGTCTACTCTAACATGGCACTCTTCCCTTATCCCAGGCTACCCACGTGATGCAGAACCCCCCAGAGAGCCCATCTCGCCGCTCCCCGGAGCGCCCTCCCTCCAATTCATTCTGGCAGAAGGGTACATACTACTTGGACCTGTCCGTCCTCTCCGATCTGGTGGATCTGGACCTGCTGGGCATTGGCCAGGGCGTAGTGCAGGGCCTGCGGCTGCGGCTGGGGTATCTCACTGGCGGGCGGCGGTGTGGTCATGATGCTCTCTGTGGGGAAACAGACGGCGCTCAGAGCAGCCGGCAGGCGAGCCGCATCTGCACACCTCTGGCTGCCTTCTCTTCCCCGACCCCAGACTCCCACAGAAGAGGAAAGGAAATTCTTCATTCCAAGACCTGAGTCAACGTGTCCCAATGGAGAGCACGGCATTTGTAGAGCTCATTAGTAATAAGCATTAGATAATGCAGATTTCTGACCTGTAGACAAAAGGAAGCTAAAAAACGGACTATTCACCAACACAGATGATTCTCATTTACTCATTTAAATGAATTTCCTCAGGATGTATCGACAAAATGAAAAATAGGACTAAACTGATATTAAACTGTTTTAGAACCGCAATTAAGTAATATGTGTCCTTGGATGATTTAACTACAGAAAAAAGCTCTGCCCATGCATTTAAAGATATACTTCCAATAAAATTTCACTTACTATGTTTAATCCAAAATGAGATACATTTGTTTTGATGTTGTGTATTAATTTTAATTGTAATGATATCTCCATCAGAAGAATTTTCTTAAACACTTAGAACACTAAGGGCTCAGAAAACAATTTTAATTTTCACATATTTTTGTTGCAGAGAATTATGATGGATTTATCAATAAAAAATTTTAAACAGAAAAACATTATTATATTAGAATGAAATTCTGTGAGAGAAGGGGAATAGTAATATAGATGCAAGAAGAAAAGATGTAAAATGTCTGACAACCCTAGGAAAACTTTTCATGCATTTTAAATAATTTAATGGTGGGCATCAAATTGATATGATATATAGATTCTACTGCAAACATTTTTAAAAGTAACCTATAGCAATGTGTCAGAAATTACATCCTTTTAAATTATTTCCAAGTATCATGAAAAAATGTAGGTGTCAACATTTTAAAATATCACCTTAAAAATACGCAAGGAAAAACACACTTTTTCAAACTTCTTTAACAGCGTACCAAAACATTAAAGATCCATTCTGCGAGTTAATAAGGCCTATGTAACTAAATACATTGCCAGATAATTTCTGCTCCAATGTTAATAAGAAAAAAATCAACTGATGTTGCTGGTTTTCAAAAATAAAACCAAGAAGAATGACAGTCCCCAGGGTTCTAAAAAAACTGTAGGAGATATGACTTACGGGTCTGATGTAAATGGTTTCCCAACCTGAGATTCACATGATTGAATTGACCATTTAAACTTAGCTCCCTCTAATTATATATGAAGACCAGTTAAAATCCATGTTTTATAATTTACACTGATATCAACCTCCAGTGTGAAAATGTGCACTAGAGACTGTGATCAAGAACAGACCAAGATCTATAGCAAGTGACCAGAGAAGAGGCCAAGGGACAGGCTGAGGCGGAGCTGGACCGCACCGCCCGCTGGAAGAGAGGGAGACACAAAGGGTGCACACCCAGCGGCCTCCACCCTTCCCTGGCCTCACTCTTTTCTGCATCCAGGGGAAAAACAGCTGCACACACAGATTTGCACGCAGTGGGGCTGTCAAGAGATGGTTCTCTACAACGCTAAAATATTGGGCACTAAATAGACACGCACCTAAGGTCTTCAACTCACCAATGAGACCTGTGTGAAAAAATAGTGAATTGCATTTTAAACAATAAAATGTAGCCACCTTAAACTCGAGCACCTATCAAGTTTATACAGTATTGCCAGATAGGAGAGTGCAATACAAATGTTTTAATAAATTGATTTTTTTTTAAATCTGTTGAAACTGGTGTTTTTATGGGTTGTGTCCAAACTGGCAGTACTAACCTTGGCTAAAAATCTCATTTATACCATTAATTTGGAAGTTTATTTCTTTTCTGCTGATAATTCAAAAGGAAATAAGACATCCCCAACTGGAATTGCTACCCATTCCAAATGAATGGAATCTTGGCTTAATTACATTTATTAGATTATTTCTGTCACCAGAATACCCTTAAATAACAGATGTTAGGCAGAGAGTATGCATAAAAGACAATGACAAAAATCCCAGAAGTCCCTTTAACTGACCATCTATTTTTGGCTTTACCTAATTTTAGCCATGTATGCAGTGTATTAAAATAAATAACAATTAAATCACCAGCTTTTACAAAGGTAGGTACTTTTTACAAAGTTTGTTAAAACAAGAATACGTTCTGTTTCTCTGAAAACTCGTTCGATTCCAGCACTGGCGAGGAGGCAGCCCTCGGACCAGGAAGCCTCCGGTCTCTAGCAAACTATGCAGGAAGGCAGCATGGGGCAGGGTTTATGAATAGGAGCATGAGACTAAATATCGTAACTCAGAAACTCATTCTTCATCCTCTCTAGACAAATAAACACCTAAAGGCGGAGGGAATGTAATTATACTCATCTCCCTCTGGTGGTTTTTTTTTTTTTTTAAAGCCCCACCTTGAATGCCACCCTCCTCCTTTCCCACCCATGACTGGGTTTGCTGCCCTCCAAACACCTGGCAGAGAGACCAAGGTTGAGGCAGCAGTGCTCTCATGTGTACAACAGTTTCCATCTCCCGAGAGCTGACCACACAGGAAAACGAGGATGGCCCTGCGCCTGGGCACAAGTGCGCACGCACCTAAGTAGACAGCTCGTCACTCAGGCTATGAAAGGTGCTGCTGATTCTGTTGTTCTTCCAAAGTCACCTGGGATCAGCCAGCTGATGAGGTTTCTCAGACAGAGGCTATTCCAACACATACATCCTGAGACACTGAGCTCACGGTCCCAGAGCTGAGCCTGCCAGGAGACACAGGCACTACAGACATGCTCACACAGCAGCTGTTCACCACCCACAAGAGGCCAGCAGCACCCAAGAGGCATGCGCACCCACAGCATCTTAGAGGAAATGCTGACATGTTTATAAACAAAGAAACAAAGTAAATGAAACAACCCAACTATCATGAAACTGAATTATCATCATCCAATTGAAAGAAACACTAATAACTGGAGAAGAAACAAACACTAAAGTAAGCATAAAAAGAAATTATGAAATCACCAGCCATACAACAGAGATCAGACGTGAGAGGGAGGTAAAGACCACCTGAGTCTCTAGTCACAAGCTCAGAAGCATTCAGGTTGGCAGCCCAACAACCCAACCACGACTTAAGGGACTCAACACCTCGCCACTCACGTGTGGCCTAGAACAGCTAGAGGCGCCACTCAGGCACTTGTTCGAAATGCAGATTTTTAGGCTCTGCCCAGTCGTACTAAATCAGGATCTGAATACAACACGATTCCAAGGGGCCTGCCTACACACCAGCGTGGAGAAGCACCTCCAGATAGGGGGACGCCATGTCCACAGCAATCCCTCCCACGGGGAAACCTCTCAAATTAGAGGATTCCTCCTTGTGCATTTGGAACACACACTGAGTGCTAACCGTGTGTCCAACCCTGGGTTAGGCCATGCAGATCCCAGGGTAAAGAGGACAAAACCCCAGCCAGGTGGAAACTTGCCTTCCTGAACCTACGTCCCTAAACTAATCTCTCAGGCCCACAAAGCCAGTCTAATTCGTCAAGGAGCCATGTTAGCATGCCCCACGATTGCAACCTCTAAGTTCTCAAGACAGAATTCCTAACTGTAAGACCAAGGCCTCGATTTCTCACTAAGAGAGTCTCAGCACGGGCCATTCACAAAGCACGGCTGGGAGCCCGACTTGTGTGGCCCACATGGGCTGGCCGCCTCCCATCTTCAGGAATCGCTGGCAAGTTAAGGCAAAGTATCTGGTAACTACCAAAACAACTGGGAGGAAACCGCTTCCTGAGGTCTGGTTCAGAGAGAACAAAGCCCTGCGAGGACTCCAGGTAACCTGGTCTGTCAACGCAGTGTCTCTAGAACAGGAGTTCCGGCCGACCCCACCCACTGCTGCCCCTGAATCCTGACCCCAATCCCAATCAAGGCTCAAGTTCCAAGTCACTACCCGGGGAGCCACTGTGGGAGTTTAAAAGAAAAGGCAACAAAAAAAAAACACGTTTGTTAAAATATTTTGAGATGTCTTGGGTAAAAAGCCATATTCAAGTCATACTGTCATTCCTCGTGAACATTTTCCTACAATGCCTGAAAGAAAAGGCATAGAGAATTTTTCCCCATAATCTTGCAGGTAAGTCTAACTCAGGCCCTAAACTCGAAACAGTAATAAAGAGTGCTCACCCCTAACCCTTCATCTGCAGTTACCACACAAATAAGGACAACAATATGGTAAATAACTACCGTAGGCAGAGGGAGGAAGTGAAGGAGCTGCTGGGCACAGCGCCTGCTGTGGTCCTGACGGAACCTGTCCTTCTGCATCAGCACCCAGGTGGCATCAGGGTGCGGTGGCCCTGGTCTACATGCCCTCTTTACTGCCACAGGGTGCCCCGAGCGGGTCTGGCCGCGGCTCCCCACCTGCCACGTGAGCAGGGTTCCCTAGATAACTGACACCGCATGTGTGTGCACAGAGTTAAGGCTGCAATCACTGAATCCCGAGTGGCAGCTGTAGATTCTGCAGGAGGGAGGCCTCACTCGAGACTGCCCCCAGCCCCACCCCACCAAGTCCCGTGATGCAAACTGCCCGGGGTGCTCTCCAAAGCGTACCTGAAGCACTGTACGAGGATGAGGATGGCGTTCTCCGAGAAAAGCTCTTGACCGCCAGGCTCTGACCTCGCTGTTTCCGCCGCCAGGCTGTCCGGCATTTGGAGTCGATGCTCTGTTTGATTCGGTACCAGTCTGATTCCGTGATGCCAAATTTATAGAAGAGGTGACCTGGAAGAACACATCCCATGAGATGAAGGCCTGCCTCTTGAACCCGGCTTTTTGGGAGCAACTTGGACACAAAAATGGGATGGGAGCCGAGAGCCTCCCCTACCGGCATGCCGCCTATACGGTACAAATTCTTTTCATTTATTTTGTTTTTACATTACCCGGACTGGATCCACCCACACCAGACAGAAATAAGGCAACAAGCTAGGGGCTGAGGGCTCACACGAGCTCCCCAGACGCTGCACACGCAAACTCTCCTCTGCACGCTAACGTCACAGAAGGCACTCAACATCCTGGACATTGAGAATAAAATCAAGGTCTCAACAATTTTATCAGAACTGCTCTTCCAACCTCCAGCTCACAGTCCTCTGTTCATTCATGTCTGCCTGGCTGTCTCCTTCCCTTCTTTCAAGTCTTGGCTCAAATTAAACCTCAATACTCCTACCCTTGACCAGTCCATTGAACCCCAAGCTCCCTCCTACTTCCGCCCCCATCCTGGCTCGCTAAAATTTTAGAGAATGTGTATATTTATTGCATTTACTCTTTGTTTCCCTCACAGACACAGGAATCTTTTGTTTTGTTCACCCGTGTGTGCCCAGAACCCGGAATATCCAGGCGCATGGTAGATGCTTCAGCATTTATTGACTAAATGGTGATTGTGATTCATCTTGAGACATTCTCCCATTGCTACTTGGCTCTGAGGCTGGCTTACGTAACTCTTGGTGCCTCTCCATGTGCCTCCTGGATCAGAACGGAAACTCCCTGAGGACAGAAGCGATTTGTATTCCCGAGAGCCCCACAACCAGGAGGACAGGCCAGCCACAGGGGTAGGTGATTGTCACTCAAGTACTCCCGTGGCTTGTCTCCTGCTCAGCAGGACATCCTATTGGCACCCACATTTGTTAGCCACTTAAATTATAGAGTGCTCTCAACACATGACTGAATGGCATCCAGAGACACCTCCGCCTTACCAACAATGAAAAAACGGGGGGTCAGGGAGGCCACTGAGGAGTGGGCAGCAGATGGAGACCCCTCACTGCCAGCCCCACCTCTTTGTGCTGAATCAACAGAAAGTAGTGGTCATGAACGTGGGAACTGCAAGAAACACTCCTCAGCAGGGTGACCTCCTCTCTAGCTGGCTTATGACACTTTACTACTTAATGGGGAAAAAAATGGATAAAATTCAAAAATTGAATAATAAAAAGATTAAGCTAAAAAAACTTCCTGTTTTGACTACTTAAAGCATTGAGTTTGGACCATCTCCTGAGAATTCACTTGATGTCCAACTCTTAAATACTGTTCCTATCAAGACCAAAAGTACTACAAATAATTAAAACAAAGGAAGTATTTGTTTTTTTAAGTACTATATTAAGTATCAAAAGTTCCTTTTGTCTTGGAAAGACATTTCTAGATTTTTTTTCTATGAGCATATACTGAAGACATCTTTGACTCTAAATACTGACAACCGAAATTTCTGAAATCTAGACAGAAAAAGAAATAGGGTAAAGGAGAAGTAGGTTTTATAGGATCAGAAAGAACAAAACCCGAAGGTAGCTTCAGCAGCACTTTGTAATTCTCATGCATAAAAGGAAATACATAAACGAAGTGGCAACTCTTTGCTTGCTGATTTTCAGGTCATCTCTAAAATAAACACAGAAGCATGAATCAATATTTACTAAGTGTTCACTACACGCTGGGTAAGGCTTCAGGTGCAGGGGGTCGTCTCACAAAGTTCTGGACTAGTGACCAATTTTAGTGACAAGAGAAACCAACTACCAGCTGTAGTTACAGGAGAATCCGACTATTAACTGTAGTTGTATAGTTACAGGAGAACTCAACTACTGACTGTAATTACAATATAACTCACTGACTACCGTGTTTCCCTGAAAATAAGACCAGGTCTTATATTAAGGTTTGCTCCAAAAGCAATTAGGGCTTATGTTCAGGGGGTGTCATCCTGAAAAATCATGTTAGGGCTTATTTTCCGGTCAGGCAGGTCTTATTTTAAGGAAAACATGGTATAATTACAGGAGAACCAAACCATTAGAACTACAGTTATATAGTTACAAGAGAACCTAACTCCTGACTGTGGTTAAAGGAAACTATTAACTACAGTTATGTATTAACAGGTCTATACTAATAGAACCCAATCACAGACTAAAATTACAGGAGAACGTGACTATCAGAACTACAATTATATAGTTACAGGAGAACCCAACTACTGGCTATAGTTGTAGAGGTGCCCAAATACAACTGTGGTCCCCCAAACAGGAAAAGAAACAGCAATCATATACAGTATCAAAATATCTTATTAGGTACATGCTTCAATAAAGAGAAACATTCTACAAGCCATCTTCTTCTCCTCATATTTTCACCCACAAGGAAAAGATCTTCCAAATGCCTCTAGGGATTAATGAAATTATATATAGAATTTTAAAAACTTAAAAGGACGATATATAAGACACACACAGGTATATAAATATAAGAAATGAGAAAAAACATTAACATGTAAATTCAACTTTGTAAAAACCAACTTGCCAGTTCAAAACCTGGCTTACATTCTTTGAAGAAAAAAATTTACATTCATGTAGTTATACATTATCCATTTTTGAATTCTCTTAAGACATATTACATAATTCCTTCCAACAGAGACTCAAGACTCCAAATGGATGGCAAATGCCACCCTGATGGCTGCCAAGAAAAACTAACTAATGAATCACAAATGTTCCCCTGCTGAGAGCATCCTAGGGGGAAGGAAGGGGGTCGACCGGATGGGGCAGGAGTAGAGTCAGCTCTGCCCTCAGAAAGCCCATCATCGGGCATACGCAGGGCAGCTCCAAGGGCAGCGCTGACGGCACACGGTGGAGCCTCCCGATCGCAAGGCTGCCTGGCACTGCTGCTCTGACTTTTCCAAAAGCATTCTTCCTTGGCATTTAACTGGTATTTCACATTTGTTGAAGCAGTTTATCTCTTAAGTTATTATATGCTCATAAGAAAACCTCATGAAATAAGAATGTCATTACCCTCACTTCAGTTCCAAGTTGAATTATCAGTTCGGAGTGAGACCCGGCTTTAAAATTCAGAACTCCCAGAGCCCACCCAAGTGGAGAAATGGTCGCAGCATACATCCCAGGAGCACTTCACTCTGCCCCTCAACAGCACCCAGGAGCCCCCCTGGGGGACACTCATGAGACCAGGAAGATGATGACGTCAGCTCTCACACTGTCGCCTCTGCTCGCATGACCCCTCAGCTAGGCTATCACCCTGGCTGCCCTGCGTAGGAGACAGTGCAACTTCAAGGCCATTTCCGGTACATGGCCCAGTGCACAGGGTCTCTGGGGAGCTGTGGGGCCACCTTATCTGGAGGGTGAGCCACTTAGCCCTCTGACGCGTCTTTGTGGGAGAGCTGTGCAGCAGGCAAACCCCCTGGGCCACCCCAAAAAGACGGCCCCTGCGAGCCTGTCCCTATCTTTCTTGGAAAGCAGTCTGGCCACCACCTAAAGATCTGAAAAGAGTCCGTCACTGTTAACCGCGTTTCCACTTTCCAGAACGCCCATGGTTTACGCTGGTGGTTCAAATCACAAAACCAGATTCCCAGCTCTCAAATAATGAGCCTCACAGAGGGGCTGAGACACACTGTGGGAAAAAGGAACAGAGGAAATCAAGTGAACAGAGCGCATAATCTCGCATCCTTAGTGGGTGGCATGGGGCTTATCAGTCACAAAGGAATGAAAAACACTATCACTGCTAATGTAATCTCAAATTCAAGGAGAAAGCGAAGCAGAAAGCTGAGTGCCAGCAATTTATTTCTTAAAATTATAGTCCTGACTTGATAGTGACTGGCCTAGAAAAACAACAGAAATCTTCAGCCCTCCGAATGAGGGGAAATTAGCCCATGTACTCTCTCATACTGGGGGGGGAGGAGGGCATGCCCCACACACCACGTTTGTCCAGCGGGTCCCAGCCCGAGGACCAGGTTAGCCCCTTCTCCCCAAGCGGCGGTGATCCAGACTGAAGATAAGCACAGTGGAGTGACACCACCCCTCGAGCCATCAGCGAGTCCACGGGGACCTGTGAGCAAGATCCCATCCCCACTGTTCTGCATCTCACAGGCCCCTTCTCACCACCAACCCACACAGACCAAAGCTTCCTCCCAACTTTCCAAACAGGTGCCTTGGGATCCCCAAAGACACGTGGTGGGCCCCCCAAAGAACCGTGTGAGACCCAGTATCTGATTACTCAAGAACCCTGGCCCTGTGTACAATGCTGAAATGTCTGCCGAGATTCATGTCCTTCCCAGGACCTCAGAAGGTGACCTCCCTTGGAAATAGGGTCTTTGCAGATGGGATTAATTACGTTAAATGAGGTCATACTTGAGCAAACTGAGCTCTAAATCCAATGACGGGTGTCCTCATAAGGAGAGGAGGAGAGACACAGAGAGACCCAGGGAGGAGGAGGCCGTGTGACGACACAGATGCCAGGAGAAGACAGCCGTGCGATGACGGAGACACAGGGAGAAAAGGCCGCTGAGGACTCCTGAAGGGGCCCGTGTCACTCCTGCAACAGCAGACTGGGCACGTGTGACAAAATAGCCAATGCCTACATTCGCCACTCCTCAAGTTCAGTGCTCAGGAGTTTGATCCTGTTCTAGTTTTTACTTTTATTTATTTATTTTTTTGAGTAGCCATCAGCAATGTAAATGAAACCGGGCCAAAAGGAAAAATGGTCAACAAATACTTTTAACCTTTCAAAATTCCACCTGAACTTTAACACTGAGAAGGCAGCGACTCACAACATTTCCCAGATGAGGGAGAGCTCAGCCGGCAGCCAAGGTCTCCGGGTGCAGGGAAACATGGAAACAGGGAAATAGGACTCGACCGGTTCTGTCAACGCAGTGCCTTCCGCCGCGCGCGCCATGCAGACTCCTGAGCACAGCATGCCCGCCTGTCCCCAGCCGTGTGCTTCTGCTCTGAGTCCCACCGGCCCAGCTTCCCCTCCCCGACTGCAGAACATCCTCCAGGCCTCTGCCTCAGCACGTGTGTCACAGCCTGTACCACACTCCCAGGCACCTCTGCTGGGAACGCTGTGAGAACAGTAACTCACCACCAGACGCCATCCCCCCACAGCCCTGGGCCCGATCCCGGCCGCTCTCAGAGCCTCTCCACAAGCCCTGCTCTCTGCCAGGGCTTACGCTTCCAAACACTGCAGCGTGGTCAAACCCCTCGTGACCAGCTCTCAGGGCTGCAACCACTTACATATATCTGACTGCATACTGTGTTGGGAATCGCTTCTTGTTCATCGACCGGAGGTGCCCAAAAAATGGATACAAGTGGACACTTTGGGCAATGCTGCTCAAGCAGTAGTTTGCCGTAATCAGAAGTGTCTGGACGCTGATGGTACCTACTTTGAGCACCCCTTGTAATTGTGGAAGACAAACGTGACTTGTATTCATCTCTTGTTATCAGTACGTATCGAGTATTACAATTTTAACACAGTTTTCCTTTCTTAAAATGTGTATACATTTTTTGGCACCCTCTGTATACATCTCAACAGCACTTCACACCGTGAGTCACACTGTCACACATCATTACACGGTATCCTGTCACCAAGCAAACCCACGTGTCCTTAAGGTTGCACGCACATTCTGTGCCATGCCCACAGATCCTAGTGGTGCCCACTGCACTAGGCATCATGCTTTAAAACATGGGTTGGCAGATTGTGGGCAGACCCCTGCCTGCTTTGGAAAGTCACGTTTTACTGGTACACAGCCACGCCTATTCGTTCATGTTTGGTCTATGGCTGCTTTCAGAGCTGAGTAGTTACAACACAGACCCTATGCCCACAAAGCCGAGCACACCAATTGCGTGTCCCCTAGGAAAAGTCTGCTGACTCCTTTGACACTCTTCATCCGGGAACTGCGTTAGCCCCATCCGAGTGACTGATGTCAGCAGGTTCCTTATACAGGTTCTCAGGAAGCTACTCAAAACGATTCTCAGGGTCTGGAAGGCCCACACACTTCAGTGTCTTTCCCATGGATAGGGCCCCAGACAGTACTCACTAAAGGAAACGCTCGATCCAGAAATCCCTCTCCTTGCTCTGACTGGTTCTGACGCCGACATCTTCTTTAACCCACCAGCCGAAGGCCTGACACATCCCTGAAACGCTACTTGGCAGGGCCCACCCTCCAGCTAGGTCCTTCCTGGAACTGCAGGCTAAGGGACGTGAGCCAAGCACAGGAAGCCCACACTTACATCGGATCCCGTAGATGGTGAGGGGGTCAAGTTGCTTCTTGCCATGCTTTCCCTGGCCTGACAGGTTGGAGACAGCCTGCACCTCCCGGTGGAAGAGGTAGTCCAGCAGCGTCAGCGCCATCTTCTCGGCGGTGCGACAGTTGGTGCTGATGTGCAGCATGTCGGAGGGGATGATGGCACAGCGCACACGCATCTCGGGGTTGTTCTCGTCCCCCAGCCAGGTGCCGTTGGGGTAGTCCTCTGAAAGAGAGAAGGGCAGGCTCAGACAAGCTCACACTCTCCAAAGGGCCCAGTGCTCAGCTCAAATACACAAGAAAGATCGAGGGGAGGGGGGGCTGGCTGGCAAATCGCTCCCCCAGCTTCCAAGGTGCTGGCCAGGGGGACTCGGGCAATTCCTGTGGTCACAAAAGAGTGGGACCTTATGTCTGATGAAGACCAGAAACGAGGCCATCATTCCCAAAAGGGCGCCCTGGGTGTCTGTTGACCTATCTCAGGAAGACGAATGGCACGTGGTATAACACATAAATGTTCTTCTGCCTTTAAGGCTGGCTCCCGCAAGGCTACGCCCGCCTGGCTAACTCAGTTCAAAGCAAATGGAATGCAGTGCTGTGCGCCAGCAGCATGTGTGCCACCCACCCGATGGCCTGGCCAGAGCTCTCACAAGTCTGACAACAAGAGACTGCAGAGGCCCCGGCTGAGGACGCTGCCCGACCCCACCACATGCCTGTGTGTCTAGAAAAGGCGACATGAACAAGCTCTGGCCTCAAACCCCAAATTCTCTTTACAACTCCAGGAGGGTAAAGAGTTTTTGAAAAGACTTGTGCATGTTTTCCGCTTCGCCTTGCATCCAGAAGGGTGGCAAACTGGAGTGGTCTCAGAGTGCCAACGTCATGGATCAGAGAGGGAGGCCGCTCGCAGAACACACTCCCTCGGGTTCCACTGGCTGTGAATCCGGGCCGTCAGCACAGGACAGCCATGCAGAGTGTTCCGTCTCTGGGACGAGAATCAATGCACAATCCTGGATTCTGTGACTCAAGCCTCCACTTGGAACTGCTCTGAGAAGAGGCCACTTGGGCATATATGAGGTGAAACAAATGATTTACATGATGGAAGCTGTTCTTCTGACCTACTGAGGGGTCAGCAGGCCGGCCAGCTCAGCAACGACAGAGGGTTCAGGGAGATGCTGAGCTAGATTCTCCCACGCTCCTCTCCTCATACTGAGTCCTTCCACTGCCCTGCTGTGGGTCCCTACCTCCCTCGACCTTCCAGCAGTGAACCTGGACGTGAACACATCAGAAGCACCTTCCGACCTCCTGCTTGAGCACCGTGACCCCTCTCCTCTCCCTGTGGCCAAATTCCCTTCCTTGCCACTCATTCTTCCCTGAAGAATCCACCATTTGCAATTTTCAGATCTCAAAAGCTACTAATTGCAGAATGAATACCCCTAGGCGTTGTGTCTCTACACGCCCCAGACTTTGGCTTTCTCGAGGGTTGTCTGAAATGGGAACACCCAGAGCTCAACATTCATGTGTGGGACGGACCCCCACTTTCTCTAGCTTCAGCAAGCCACAGTGATGGTCATGATCAGGTACGAGGCTGATGTAGAGAAAAAAGAGGGAGGGCAGTGAGGCAGCTAGCTCTCCCTCCTCCCCAGGAGAAGCACTTCACTTATGATCACAAATCGAGAAAACAATCTATTCTGTTGGAAACTTGGCAGATTTCCAAACAATCTCTTCTGACCCTAATGTGGAAGCAAGTTAAGGTGTGAGGGAGGGAGAGAGAGAGCGCACCCCCGTCCCAAGCAAATGTGGGGGGGGGGCCGGGGAGGGGGTAGGGATGTTAACAGGGAGAGTTAAAAACCTCCCTCTGGGGCAGCCAGATGGCTCAGTTGGTTAGAGCACGAGCTCTTAACAAGGTTGCCAGTTCGATTCCCACATGGCCAGTGAACTGCAACCTCCACAACTAGAAAATGACTTGACTTGGAGCTGAGCTATACCCCCCCATAACTAGACTGAAAAACAACAACTTGACATCCTTGATATCCTGGAAAAACACAGTTCCCCAATCAAAAAAAAAAAGAGAAAGAAAAAAACAACCTCCCTCTGGGTGGATGGGATCTAAGAGGGGCTCCAGCTTTCTGCTGAGTGTCTACTAGGCCTGTGGGCTGTCAAGTTATGACACAGCCATAGTCATTACTGCTTCAAGATTTCTCATGAGCTTTGTTCTAAAATGTCCCGATATTTACATTACATGCACAGAAGAGGTCCCGAAAGGGTGGTCAGCCCTGCCTTGCTTTGCCAAAGGCCTGGAGCAGAGCAGAAAACCAAGTGGTTAGCCATCTATGACTCCTACATCCTGCCCACTTCACAGGCAGCCTCCCCCAGCCCAGCTCCTGAATCACGAGATTTGCATGACCATCAGGCGAGGCTCCGTAACCCTGGCAAGATGACCACGTCCTCACTGGGGTGGACCGGCGGTTGGAAGGACTGCTTAGGGTGTTTGAGGCTGGGCTCCTGGCTTTAGCTAAGGACAGAAAACAACTCACAAATCTAATTTTTGGAACTCAGAGTAAGAGATGAGTAAGCAGTATCATTTCTCAGAAACATCAATGGTTTAGAAGTAAAGAGGGGGTGCTGTGAGCATATGCTGAGATATGTGCATTTTTCTGAACGTCCTCACCAGCCAGGCTTCCCCACACGTGGTTCAGAATCACCTCCTCAGTGCTCCAGGTCAAGTGTGAGTGCACAAAGTGAAATTCTCAATGCATCTAATGGACATCTGAGAACCTGAGTTAGTCAGGGGAGCTGCCCATACTGAGCTCATGAGCAGAGGGGAGGGGGGATACAATGAACAGAGAAGTGGCAGCTATAAGATAGGAAGTGCCACACAGCGGAGGAGTAGAGCTGATCGCTTCAGATGGAGGCCAGGGACAGCCTCTCAGTCTTTTACTGCAAGCAGATATGGCAATGAACCACCTGTGTGGAGAACCACAGAAAAGGTTCCAGAAGAAGGAGCGGCTCACACTGGCCCAGGCCAGGAAGGGCCAGGTGCTCTGGGAATGAAATGGAGCCAGTGTGGTCAGAGCAGGGAGCATGGGGCAGACCAGTGAGAACAGAACAGGGAGTGAGAACAAACAGATGGGAGACAGGGCGACAGAGGGCGCAAGTGGCCACTTCTGGGGCTACTCAGCAGTCCAGGAAGGACCCATTGCAGGTAGGCATTAAATCTCAGGACAGGATCTGCAGTGTGTGAACCTTCCCATGGTCAAGCACGGATGCTAACTGACAGCGAATACAGTCAAAATGAAGGTGGTAGTTAATGACACCACATTTCTGGACTTAAATGCTTGAGCCCCGGAAACGGGGGTTTCCTGGCAGCATCGTGAGTCACCAGTGGTGGGAGGTGATGCCAGCTTTCCTCCGTAACGACCATCAATACTGCGCACGGGCCAGTGCAAGGACGGTGGGCTGGGGCTCTCAACCTAAGTAGCAGCAGTGCCCAAGATCACGGTGGCCTTTCTCAGGCATAACAAGCTTTGTGAACCCTGCTCGGCAAGCTCCTCGTGTTTACATATTTTTAAAGCAATGTAAACACTGGACAAGAGCTCAGTGTTGTTTTCCAAACGGCAAGTCAACATCTCATCAAAGTGATACTGAGCCTGTGTAGGTGGAATGCTGGCAGGGTGGCCCTTCAGTCCAAAGGGGTGATAACTCGAGCTCTCTCCATAAACTCGCCGTGAATCTCGATTCTTCCTCGAGCCCCAAGAAACAGCTTCCTATCAAGCTGCCCTCCGCACCCCGTCCTCTTCTTCCACCGAAGTCACACTATCTGCACCGTGAGGTCTCCCACTGGCACCTCGGCGTCCAGGCCCTGCCCAGCCTCACAAATCACAGGCTGTGGGGTAGGGCCCCGAAGCAAGGGGGCTTCTGATGCTCACACACCTGTACTAGGAGCACCTCACCATGTCCAAACCCTGTACTTTACCCCGGTGCTCAGTGACATGTGGGAGAAAGAGCTATCCTCCTTCCAAAAGTCACACTTTAGAGAGCCTCACAGTTCCAGCAACAAGGGAGAAAACACACCAGCAGGCTGGCGCTGTGACATTCCATCTATAGGAATGCAGGAAACACACATACAAAGGCAGGTATTTTCCCTCAGGGGCTGTGTCCTCACTGGGCCGACCATCAGGAAGTAAGCTTCAGTGTCCCACTGCAGCCCTGCTCCCTGCTGACGCCTGCCTACAGATGAAAGCCCAGCCTCAGTGCTAAGCAGATGGACTTTCGGAAATGTAACCAGAATATTCTGGAGGATGAAAGATGTCATTTTAAACTCCTACAGTAGTTATTATTTCAGGGAATACTGTCCGTCCATCCCCCCACCCCCCCAAAAAATAGCAAATCAGTCTAAAAATTAACTTTCCTTATTGTCCCTCCCTTATCACTCCAGAAAACAATGACTTACAGTTCTCTGCTAACACTGGAAATTATCCAGAAACTTTATTTCAAGCAAATATCTCAAGAGTTTAAAAGGCATTTTAAATAACCCATTTATAATTTATTCATTCCTGACTTGACTTATATGCCCTGGGAACTGCAGTTGTGTGGTCATCTCTCAAGCAAGAAGTCCAGGCTAGGTGGTTAAGAAACAGAGGTTGCAGCAATTCTGACCAACCCAGAGGTGAAAAATCATTGCTATGGGAACAAGGGATCCATCCGAGAGGGAAGAGAGGACCAGGGCTCCACCATCACCATCCGTGGGGCTCTGGGGAGCACCTCTGAGCCCCTTGGCAAGAAGAGCCTCACCAGGGACGCTGGGTGCGCATTTCGCACCCAGGTCATGCTGGGCGCACCGGCTGACTCAGCTCTGCTCCCCTGCAGCCCTAACTCACCTCCAACTTGGAGCCGGAGCCCACTCTGGATCCCTGCTTCTCACCAGTGACAATGAATCATGTCTTTCAAATGGAAAACAAGACAGAGTACTTGCCCACATAAATATTTGAGAAATTTGAGAAATTCGCCTTTTGACAATTCAGAAAGGACGTATTTATTTTACTAAAATCACTTGGTCCAGTTTTGGCATCTGAAACAAGGGACAGATTCTAGTAGCTTTATTTGAAAACTACCAGATTATAAGAAAAATAAACTTGCTTTCTATTACAATCATTTAAATATTCAATGAAATTAACTGGCACTTCTAAAAAAACCTATTGTAATGAAAACCCTTCAGCAGTAACTTGAAGTTTCTTGCCGTTAAAACAGCTGAGAATACACATATTTGTTTTGAGGTTCTATTTTGGTGCCAGGAAAATGAAATGAAAAGGAGGACCACGCTCTCGTGGTCATCAAGTTTAAAGCAAGAAACACAACCAGCTGCTGTTATGCTTCCTTCCCCTCTTGTTGACATACATGCACACATACATACGCACATACGTTCTCCTGAGATCATGACGCACATTCCTGCCAACAATACCAGTCAGCCTTGGTTCCCAGTCACTCTGCCATCCCAGGGCCTAGACCAAAACAAATCTCTCTTCCCGGGACAAGCGCTATTCATGTGAGACAAAGATAAGGCAGTATTTACTCAGCACCTACTATGTGCTGGGCCTTCACATGCATTATTGCAACTCTGGAGCTCTCTGCTAAGCAAACATGGACACTTAGCTCTCTGCTAAGCAAACTGATTCGATATATAAACAGCAAAACCCACGTCCTGTGGACAGCAGCTCTGCACACATCTTATGCATGAATGAGCTCCTAAAGGGCAAGGCTGGACAGTCTAGAAGGTAACCCGTCACTCCAAATGCCATCTCGCACCAGTCAAGCCTAACTTGCCACCTCGGCTCTTTCCAAAAACAAAGTGGTTTTGCCCGTGGGGTCCCTCTCCCGCCCCACAAGTCCTCTCAGAGTTGGCAACTCTGATGGGAAAGGGCAAGGGAGCAGGGCCCCACTTCCTGCAAACGTGCTGCTTGGACACACCTGTGGGTTCCAGTTCTGCCACCTCTGCTCCCAGAACGCCCCCACACCCTCGCTGAGGGCTGCCTATAGCAGCTAGTCCGGTAGCTATCACAGAGACGACATATTCAGTTACTTGCAGCCATGAGAAGTGCCTCTACCCAGAGGATAACAAACAAACCAAAAGAGGGCAATACTTTATGATTCACTAAATGCTACACAGTTGTTTCAAGACTCGGAACATGGGGTCAATTCTACAACACAATGAACTTCACTTCAATTTAGTTCCTCACGGTCAGCCTCCATCGTCTCCAGGAAAGTCTTCAGGGAACAGATTCAGGGCATGAGGTGGCGTCAGGTTGTATTTCCCATCTATCCTCCAAATTAACTTTCCTCTGGCTTTTGTAAAGGCCTGCTCAAACTGTTTATGAATTTTGAAAGCAACAAACTGCATAAAATGGAAGAAATGATTTCAAACATGAAAGGTAATACAGGATAAATCCACAGAGAATACACTGCCAGTGTCCTGAACCCTTTCAGGCTGCGTTACTACATACGTACATCATGGCTCAGAGTGTTTTCAAAGCCAGGATGTGGAGTCACCGTAATTGCAAATAATGAATTCCTTCCACTGGAGGTGGAGAGGAAGAATCCTATGCAGTACATGAAACATTTTATTGTTGCACTACTTACAATGCTCTGCCCCATAAAAGAATCATATATTGCAGTATTCCAGGATCCTCGGGGCTATTTTTATTTATGTAAAAAGAAAGCCACACTTGTCACAGCATGTCAGCTATTGCTCTCTGCTAGCTAAACTTCTATGATGTCATACATAGCTGCTTCAGAAAGGTCTTCATCCCAACCATGTATCAGTGGGTATTTAATGACTATTTGGGATGGGAAAGGGGGCAGAATGATTAAAAGAAAAGGAAAAAGCATGGCATGTTCTGAACTATGGCATGCCTACACATCAAGACGACAACTGTGACCCCAGGTGGCCTCCTAACAGGTCACCCTCCTGTGCAATCAGGATTTGATAACTACATGAAAGAGAATTTGAGAAATCTGTAAGATTGACATTCCACAAACTACAAATTACAGAGATTTCAACTTAGAAATGGTACATTCTGCTGTTTTCTTTTAAAATAGGTTTCTGGTATGCACTATTTTTGCTTTGTTTTGCTTTGTTTTTTGAGTGAGATGTTTTAGATCAACAATCGTATTATAAAGATTTTACCAGTAACAGTGAAACATTTCTTAAAGTGAAAACACGATTCCACCATCCTGGAAGTCCTCTGCACACTGGCCACGGCCCGAGTTCCCTGTCACGGGAACCACGGACAACCTGCTGGCTAACGACCATCCGAACGGAGGAAAGGGAGCTCGAGCTAAAGTACAGCCTCAGTGTGTCCTCACCCCGCAATTCACGTCCTGCCCGGGCCTCCCTCCATCTACCCTCTGTGCTTCTGCAGGCGGTGATAGGCTGCAGTTTAAATTATGTGCACAATTCTTCTGCTTTTACATTTCTTTGCTATCAGTTAACTCATCAGCATCATAATTATGATCATTCCCGTCTCTGAAATATTCTTGTAAAAGTCCTCAGACTCTCCGCCACGTCCACGAGGAGAAGGCACAGAGAGAGCCAGGGCCTGACTCACTGCAAGACTTCCCCAGGAGAGCAGTCAATGTCACTAAGCGAGAGTGGGGGCAGGAGTGAAGGGACAAGACATCTCATATCACAAAAGGACACGTGCAGTCTGAAAAGACACAGATCAGTACGATATTCATTTGTTCTGAACTCTCCAACGTTCAGATCTTTCATGTTTCCCAAAGGAGTCAGGGGTTAGAAGACTGAGAAGCCTGCTCTAGGAGAATCCTGTCTACACAGCCAGAATGCAGTACACCACATAGCTACACACACCACGGTGCTCACACTAAAGCCAGCATGCCCAGTGTCTGTGGTGGGCAGAATTCTAAGATGGCCCCATGACCTCTGCCCACAATTATGTCACAAGGCAAAAGGATCCCACAGGTATCACTAAAGCCACTCACCAGTTGACCTTAGGGTGAGGGAGAGTCTCTGGGTGAGCCAATCATGTGAGCCTTATCACAACAGAATCTTCTCTGCTGGTGGCAGAGGGGGGCAATGGACTTGTCAGAGGGTCATGGGGACAAGAGAGATCTCCGCTGTAAGACAGAGGGGCCACAGGGCAAGAACCTGAGCACAGTCCCTGGCCAAGAGCCATCAAGAAAACAGGGGCACTGGTCCTAGAACTCCGAGAACCCAAACCTGCCAACACCCTAAATGAGCTTGGAGGCAGATCTTCCCCAGCGCCTCCAGACACAAGCCCAGCACACTCGACACCTTGACAGAGGCCTCGTGAGCCCGAGCAGACATCTGCTCTCCAGACCTATGAGATAATAAACAGTGCTGTAAGATCCACTACGTTGGTGGTGACGTGTCATGCAGCACAAATGCATCAGTACATGTAAGAGGGAACAACTGGAAAGGGATACGAGGGAGGCCTCTGACCCTTTGCCCTGATGCACTTGGGGCTCTGAGGCGGCAGGAGCGCACGACACTGTTCAGCGTGCCTTTGGAGGCCGCGGGGCTGGTCAGTCACAGAAGCTACTTCTGGAAATGTGTTGGGTCAAACATTAACACAGGGAGTACAAGGTATTTATGAGTCATTTCCGAAATGGGATTAAATCCTTGTTCAGGCCAATCACTGGACTGCTCTTTCCCAGCTCTAAATTCATCGACAAGTTTTTGAAACCCAAGTGCTCCATCCATGCTTGAGCTGCGCCCGAAACCCAGTGTTCATATACCTCTCCTCTGACCCTCACTCCGCAGTGCTCCCAGCTCACACTTCAAATGTTTCAATGAAACATCACCTTCCCCACATCCCTTTTCTACACCAGACAATCTCTGGAGCAAACGTCATTAACTCTGGAGTGAAAGGACGAGCCCGGAGAAGAAGGACTGCAGCTTTTTCAGTGATGGACGAGGTGCCGGAGGTGAGGACCAGGGGAGCCCGCAGGCTGGGGAGAGACCAGGCCAGGAATGAGCAGAAGGAGGCTTTTCAAAACACACCCTGCTGGGCCAGTCCTCCCAGAACTGGATCACACAGTACTTAGAATTTGGCACCAATTTCTGAGCCCTTATACATGAAGGTGTTTACAGTCTAACTGTGAACCTCATCCCCACGTGACACTTCCAGTGAGAGTGAATAACACTCTACCCCTCCAACCAACCTATAAAAACCGAAGGTCCACCTTTCTGGTTTTACACACAGTTAACTTTGTACCTGCAGCCCAAATACCCATGCGTATTGGGGAGTGATGTACCATCTTTAAACTATAAACAGACTGATAATCTGTGGTTTTTCAACTGGCAATTCAAGATGGTTGAGTTACACATAGGATCGTGATACAAGAAAAGGGAAAAAAACAAACGGTTTTTGGTACTGAAGCCAATTCTTTCCCCACCAATATGAGCACATTCCACAGAAACTGCATGACCACACCACTGACTGACAGCCAAGGCCACCTACTCAGGCCGGGATGCCACCAGCTGGGAGGGCAAGCCCTCGACTGCAGGGCAGGGCCAGACCAGACGGGCCTCTTTCCCTGTGAATTCCTGCCTGCTGAGCAGGGATGTCATCGTGAGCTCAACCACGACTAAGGCAGGTGTGAAAGGGTGCCTTGGCATAAAGGAGGGGGCACAGACAGGGTGGCTCTAATCAGTGTCACCTGTCCATTCTGAAACTCAGCATGAGACATCGAAATGGTGTCACCTCCCCAGGCACTGTTCTGGATCGCCTTGCCAGCCCCGTTTCTCAGATCCAGGATAAGCTTAGCACTCACTATAGGGTCATGTCAAAGATCCATTGGCATTCTTATACTAGTTTCTAGTTTCTCTTTATTAACTTCATTTAATTTTGGTCGCTAACCTCTTTGTAATCCTATTGTTAGTAGCATCCAATTGATAATGGCCGATAAAATATGTTTTAATGTTACCACAAAAAAATGTATGCAAAAAAATTTTATATATAAAATAAACTATGGAAATAAACTCTCAAGAAATGTTCTTCTGCTAAATGTCCCTCTTTGTGTATGTACGGCTGATGTTTTGTGAACACAGCAATTTGTATCCATCTTATTTTGGAGCCTCTGGCACCATGAACATCCTGGAGAACATGTCCATCCCCCTGTTACTGTGACTTACCACCCTCACAAAATGAACTGCTTCTCCCAGACTGCATTTCACCACCCCCACTGAGAACATCACAGATAGTTACCATAGAAGTCAGTAAGTATACTGACTGGGATTTGGAACACTCATGAAGACAACCTCTGATATTTATTCAATTATACCTGAAGTACAACCCTTCCCCACTAAAATTAAGTACCCAACATTTTATACGTAGGATTAGTCAAGTTTTGTGAGAATTATCAAATGCATAATAAACAGCAGGAGCTTAAACTCTTCATTAAGACTCTAAATCCCTTCATTAATGAACAGATCCCATTTTTCGGTTCCTTTTTTTGCTAATTTGTTTCTCTAACTCAATTAGCCAGCTTAATCTTTGAAGGATTATACCCACCACACTTTCAGTACTTAACCCAGAAGTACACAAAGACCAAAACCTCCAAGGGAAGACAGGAACAAGAACTAAGGAACAAGTTTATTGTTCACTGCTCTCAACAGTTAGCATTTCTTTCTTATGTAGTTTATGCCACAGACGGAACTGCCTAAGCAAAATACTAGGATAAAATGATACAATACCTTCACAGAATAATACAGTAACTCCAAATTTGATATAAAACTGCATGTCAATTCATGCAAACCATTTGGAATTCTTCAAAAGTAACCATTTTGAAACCTGTGGTTTTCCAAAACTTCAGGCACTGAAACAATTTTATAAGAAGATAAGAACAATCTGTCTTGTTACAGCTCTAGGCTCTTACCAGGAATTAAAATGACTCAATCTAAAGATGAGCTTATAGCCCTTTAGCACTTTGCATATTAATAATGCTTCTCTAATATAAACTAGCTGACTTGACATTCTCTCCAGTTGAGCAAGCTGTTCTAGTCTTGGGGGAGGACGCAACAGGGAAACAGCTAATCCAATTTTCAGTGTATTCATAAATCTCACAGAAATGTTTAACAGATGATGCCACTACAGGTCAATAGTAAATCTGATACAAGAGACATTAATGGATTAGCTCTTTTTCCAACATTACATACACAGCAGTCACTTAAAGATGACTCCCACCTTCCCCAAACCACCGTGCCAACTAAGGCAGCTCAACTTGAGTTTTCATAACACTGAAACGGCTGGGGGAGACATTCCCAAGGACAGAGTCAATAAAACAGATCTTTTACAGAATGTTTCACCTAATGGGAAAATAGAATGGTTCTGAATGATAACCTCTTCTGCAAAATAAAACAAAATTTAAAATCAGAAAAATTTCTCTAATTTGCCCCAATCCTAACAACCTGCGTTGTATATCAGTCACGTTTAACGGAAGCAATTAGTTTTAAAGGTGGTTATAAAACTTTGCTCAAAGCCTCTGCTAAAGAAAAATGTTTTACACAAAGTATATCATCTCACATTTAAATAATTTAGAATCAGATACAAAAGAACCCATATTTTTTCTTACAGATCTTAATAATACTAATAAAAGCTCAAATTTTGATTCCTTTTTGTTCATTTTAGTGTCAGTCTGCGGTTTCCCCCACTGCAGTATATTTCATATTGATCATATTGCATTAAGAAACAAACATTTAAAAGTTAAAATTTTTTGCTTTTATGATAACCCACGACTTTCCCAAAATTATGAAATGTTATGTATCTAAGCTGATGCAGTTAAAACCAAACAAATGGTCGGCCTAAAGTGGGTAGCCAGATCTGGTGGGTATTTACCCAAAATCATCATGAAAAAAGAGTAAAAACAATTAGTTATCGCTGCAATTGTTGCAAATGTGATTTCATGTAATATCCATGAGGATGAAATCAGCAGCATCGCTCTTTTCCTCAAATTTAATGTATAAAAAAACTAGTCACCCCGACCCAGCAATTTCACTCCCAGGTATCAATCGACCCAAGAAAAATGAATACATACAGCCACAAAGAAACCTATACACAAATGTTCACAACCGCACTACGCATAATAGTCAAAAAGTGGAAACCAAGCGTCCATCAACAGATGAGTGGATAAATAAAATGCAGTCTACCCATACGGTAGAATATTATTCAGCCATAAAAAGGAATGAAATACTGAAGACTGCTACAACATGGATGACATCATATGATTCCATTTATACAAAATGTCCACAGTAGTTAAATCCATAGAGACAGAAAGTAGATTAGTGGTTGCCAGGAGCTGGGGGAAGGAAGAATTGGGAGTAACTACTATGGAGTTTCTTTTTGTGGTGATGACAATATTCTGGAATTAGATAGTGGTGATGGTTGCATAACTTCGTGAATATACTAAAAACCACTTAAGTGCATACTTTAAAATGATGAATTGTATGGTATGTAAATTAGAACTCAATTTTAAGAAAAGGTTGCCCCTAATGCTCTTCGCTTTCCACCTTATTCTGCCATCCCACTCCTAGCAATTTAAGTTAGAGGTGAACAACATTTCGAGGAAACCAGTTTTCAATGTTTTAGATATGGTGACAAGTCTTTCTAGCAGGATGATCTTTACTCAGTAGAAAAATCTACCTTGTGTTTTTAGGAAAAATCAATAACTCAGATGTTGAAGCAGAAACACCTCACGAGTTTTGACTAGTGAGGGAATTATAGGCTTTTGAACTCTGTAACAATACTAAATTTGTCTGAGTTCTCTCTCCTTTCTCTCCATGCTGTAATAAGTCCTGTTTGGGAAGCATTAAGTTAGCCACCAAAGGTATAACAAAGGTGCCAGGTGGCAGGAATCCTTTGAAGGGTACACCAGGCCGGCCACACAGACCAAGGGCCAGGTGAGAGTACACCTCAGACCCTGGCAGGGGAGAGGAAGGGGGGACAGAAACCCCAGTGTGGGTGAAATGGGTTCACTTAGAGGCTCACAGCCACACCACACAGTTCCCTCTCAATCTCACTGGAAGAGGTGGCACAGCTCGTGGCGTGGACCGACTTGAATGTGCTATCACCTCTGCGAGTCCACACTAGGCCCTCCTCAGAGAGCCACGGACAGACCTGTCGTCCCAGACAGTACTGCTCGTTACACTACTCGTCATACAAGTTACAACTGTCCCTCAGAAGAAAGCCGCCAGCAGTTGATTAAGTAAGTGAAACTGACTGACAACGTGTATGGAAATCTGTGTGAACGTGGGAAGATTTCTACTATGCAGTGGAAAAAAGTGAGTTATAAAATCATAAATCAGTGTGTGCGTTAACACAGAAAAAAAAGCCTGGAAGATTTAGAGATCTACACATGTGGAATTTTCCAGGTTATTTTCACTTTCTTCATCATTTTTCTATTTTGTCACTTTTGAAAAACAATAAACATGTATTATTCTTCCAAAAAGAAGTGCGTGTCTGGGGGAACTGTACCTATTGCGGTTCGGGAAAAGGAAAGGAAAGGCTTTGCGGGCGCACCTTCTGAGTTCAGGGTGATGAGGGTGACGTTGTTTCCGATGTTCTGACTCCCTGACTGTCCACAGGTGGAAACGGAGTCGCTGGCCTCCGATCCGCTCTCCCCGTCCTCATTGTGGCTGTCTTCTTGTCCTGGCACCTTCACCACGATGGTGTTCTGCCGACGCCCAGGAACCGCACTGAGCGGGGAAACAAAAACACCACCAAGGTTGTGAGAGCAGCACAGCCGAGATGAGCACTGAGTCACTGCAATGTTCTGGCCTTCCCTTATCAGAGACTAACTTCACGCAGAGCAGGGGGTCACAAGTCTTCCCATGCAGCTCCTTCTACTAAGATTAATAGCAATTTAATGCCAGGAAATAGTCTGGGGTTGAAACACACTGTAAATTTTAGAAGTTTAAAAAACTGTTTATATCATGAAGTAAAATCACAGCTCACCATGACTGAAGGCCTAAATGTCGCTTTTCGATCACAGGTATTCCTACAAAGTGTTGACATTTGTGTAAGAGTAACTTTTAAAGAGTAACTTTTACATCAAGGGGAAAGACTAAATTAAGAGGAAGTACGCCTAGAGACTTCCACTGACCCAATCCACTCCATACTTAGACATTCTAGAAATGACTCAAGTCGGTGAAAATGCAGTTATCACTCCGTTATTCCCACTGACAAAACCCACTAAATTAGGTTTAAAAAGCCAGTCAAGAATCTCCTAAGGAGAGAATCTCCTAAGGTGCTCACCACCACCAGGAGCAATGAGATACTACCAGAAAGACAAAGGCCAGCTCCAAAAAGTGCTCAAAAAAAAATATCCAGAGATGTGCTGCTCGCCTTTTTAATAACCCTCTCAACATCACTTCACGTGGACTGAGAAAGGGGAGAGAAGCACAATTTCCTTGTTTACACATCAAAACGGGTTTCAAATCCTGGCTCTACCCAGAGGAGGGAACTACACTTTCTGGACTTGATTCTGCAGAGGCCTGTCCAAGCTGACCTGGCTCCTAAAGGCTCAGACTCTGACGGCTGACCTGCACCCAGGCCACGCGAGAGGCACGCCTCACCCCGCCTCTTCTCCACTGGCCAGATCTCCCCAGCCTCTGAGTCCCTGACACCCGGACTTCACCACCTTTTCTCCCTTCGCCCCACCTTCAACGGCACAGCTGGGCTCCCAGAGGCCTGGGCTACAACAATAAAGAAAACAGGACGTAGCTGGAAGAGGAACAATCTGCAAAGGAGACCGAGAGAAAAGGCAAAACAGTACTCTGTGAAGACACGGAAACAAAAACAGCCCTCTTGGAGGCATGTTGTCAGGAAAAGCTGGGCCCAGGCTGCTAGGCAGGGCCACCTGCGACAGACTGCACAGTCACACAAGGGTGGCAACGATGCCTTTTTGCACTTCCATTCTGACAAAGGTTACAAACAAAATACCTCAAATGAAAAAGGTGTGAGAAAAAAGCCATCACCTCGAAAAGCTTCCACCATAAGTGGCACCACCATAAGTAAGCAAACTTACACGAGGGTGTCCGTTGACCTGACACGCTTCTGGACAGACAGATATCCAGAGGTGAGTAAGCCGTGAACAGATAAGAGGATAAGGGCTTGACTGAGTGTTGTGAAAACACAGCGCAATGTCCCGATACCACACGCTACACTAGACACAACAGTCCCAAACGCCGCCTCTCCTTGAAGCGCTCGCCCTTCTCCAGCTCGTCCGTAGGGACTTGGGCCCGCAGCATGGCACAGCCCTCCCCACCGCCAAGAACGGTGGGCAGAGCCTGTTGTGCTCAACCCACGTGAGGACAGAAATGCCCGACTGTGCCTGGCTCGGAACGCTGATTTGTCCTGGAGGGGACTCATCACGGTGGCAGAGGCAGTGAAAGGTGGGGTTGGTGTTGTGGCTACTGACTTGCTAATGATATTTTCCAGGGAATCCGGTGCCCTGCTGCTCAAGGGGTCTTCCATCTTGGCTACAATGGCGTTCTGCCGATCACTGTTGAGTATTACTGTAGTCTGGGGGACGACGCTAGGGAACAAAAGAATCACAAAGAAAAAGAAGACCTTAAAACAACAACATTCATTGTCAGAGTGCATAAGAGTAATTTAATACAGTCAGCTCCCAATGACCGGCCCTAAGGGAGGGAGGTGGCCCCAAGCAGAAACCACATTTAAAGCAATATACAGTTACCACTGAGCACAGAATAAACTGGAGATGGGGATTTTTTTAATAGAGTTTAACCTTCCTCATTGTTGGCATTCTCAGTTTGCACAACGGGATAATAATGGTAAAGCTGAGTTAAAAATATTTAAATCTTTATATAGAACATATAAAGATCGAGCTATCACAAGTTGTTATTATGCAGTTAACATGAGTTCTAAAGTAGCATGTTTGCATGAAAAACAGCTTGATATTTTTACTCATCCCATTCCAATGGATTCCTACTTGACAAATCTAGGCTTTCATAACCGCTGCATTTAATCAGTATCATCCCAAAATGTTCGTGCTGCTTTGGAAAGAAAAGGGCAATCACAATTGAGGGCCTGTGAGTGGGCCACACGGCACTGATTGCCTCCAGGTTCGGCTGCGAGAGCACCGGGAACCACGACCAAAGGGCCTCAGGGTTTTGCTTTGAAGGCAAATGATCCCAGGAAAGAACGGCGCCCTCACCGGCACCTTCCTAGAGAGGACGCACTATATGTTCACCAGCAGCCAACAGCTTATCTCAAGGCACACACTCACTGAGACTTCCCAGTCATTAATCTTCTAGCCCTCAGCGCTTACTGCCCTAGGAAACTTGAGAGTTTGCCTGTGGAGGTCAGAGTGCCAGAACAAGCACTTGAAATGCACAGCAGTATTACCTGAAAAAAGTGTCATTCTTGGATTTCACACTCCAAGACACAACTCTGAGGAAACATCGCCTTTACACAGAAGATTTCACGTGACCAACAGCACACGTGAAAATCCAGTCCACTGTCACAGCCGCACGGCTGTTAACCGCCGGCCAAACATCAGTGCACAAATGGCTCCACTTCCTACCCAAGTAAATGGCAGGACCACTGGCCTTCGAAAATAAGAGCATGATCAGCAACTGCACTTCACTCAAAGGTGTATATATACATTTTTTCAATTATTCTACTTGTTCTTTGGCGATACCTAAAGTCACCCACCAAACCCTGATGACCTAGCCACAGGTCAGGCTCGCGAGTAACCTAGGTGACCTCTGACTCGGTACTGTGGTCACATACAGGCTGACGATTTCATGTTCCTCATATATCAAAACAGGAGACAAGATAGTTTGCACACATTTGGTATTTCCAAAGTGTATTCCATGGAACACTAGTGTCCCCTAGGATCCCACACACATACCCTGCCCAGGCCCTCTCTCATTCCATGAGGGTCTACTGAGTAGAAAGTAGTTCCCTAATGGACGTTATCACATTAACGGTCTGAGAAGTCCTGCAAGAAATACATAGGTTAAAATTTATTCATGCTCATCTGGAAGTTGTTTCACTAAACATACCTTTTTCCCCTGAAGATTCTTATTAAGATCAAGGAAATACTGTTCAGAGGCCAGCTTCAAGCTGGAATAATTGTAGTCCTAGAGGTACCCCAAGGCTTCCAAGAGGTTCCTGGGTGTGGACAGCTCTCAGCAATTCAATTTCCAATCCTGACTTTCCAGAATGTTCTATTTCCTAAAAACGATTCTCCTAGGGAGAATGCCTCTAGTCAACGTGTTTGTTCCCTTTCACAAAACTCTTTTCCCACTTTAAAAAAAAAAAATTACCTCACTCTAATTATACTCAGACGCACTGTCCATCCAGGAAATGAACACCTAAGGTACAAACACGGTGCCAGTCTGAAATATAGCAATGCTTCCACTGACTGACTGGAAAA
This sequence comes from Rhinolophus hipposideros, assembly GCF_964194185.1. Taxonomy (NCBI): domain Eukaryota; kingdom Metazoa; phylum Chordata; class Mammalia; order Chiroptera; family Rhinolophidae; genus Rhinolophus; species Rhinolophus hipposideros. The sequence goes on along the minus strand of NC_138067.1, from coordinate 32,632,679 downwards.
CCCTTCAGTGAGTTACTGCTCCAAAATTTTTCACTTTCAACAAAACTGACAGGATCTAGTTAAATATTCAACTCACAGATCATCAAAAATAATTTCTGATGATAGACCACTACAATTTTTGGCATGTAACGTAAAGAACTGAGGAACTGAGGAACTCCTTCCTTTCCCACATATTTACTTATGGGAACAAAGTTTCTCAGAACTTAAAACTGTAAAAACTGAAAAGAGAAAAAGAACCAACATGAACCCTATCTCATTTTAAGCGGTGTCATAATCATCGTGGGGTTCGGAAATTAACTAAAACTAAATCCACATCCATCTCAAAAATACATTCACAATACTGTTATTAAGAATTCATTATAAACGAGTGATAAACATTTGTGTTGTGTTCGACTGTGACTAACAATTATAATGAGAACTCAATACAGAAGAGCTTTTTTAACCCTTGGAGTCTTCCAGTTACAGGAAATAAACATTTCAGCTTCAATTTCTATCCCTATTTGTGATGCAAACGAGTGTGACAGCCTGGTTGACAGGATAAAATTTTGTGAGGGAAAAAACGGGAATCAAAGTTCCAAAAGCAAAGGAACAATGCAAAATTTGGCTGTCGAAAGTTTATTCATGGGATTTTTTAAATGGATGACGGTATTTATATTATAATGAAAACATTTAAAGAGCAATGAATCCATTTTGTTTTCAAATATCAGTATTACAATATGCCAGAAATTACACCCTTTCTAGTAATGCAATTTATGTCAACCTCAAATTGTATTACAAAAGAACGAAAAGAATTTCATTTTTTAAAAATTATGTAACATCTACCACGTTTCCCCAAAAATAAGACCTAGCTGGGCAATCAGCTCTAATGAGTCCTTTGGAGCAAAAATTAATATAAGCCCCAGTCTTATTTTACTATAATATAAGACCATAATATAATACCGGATCTTATATTAATTTTTGCTACAAAAGGCACATTAGAGCTGATTGGCTAGGTCTTACTTTCGGGGAAACAGGGTATATCATATTAAGAAGAATGAAGCAGTTATCTAAGGGTTGATATGGAAACATTGTCACAATATTAAGTTTCTTGACTGGCTGAATTACAGCCCCCAGTCATTCAATCAGACATTCATCTGGGTACTGCTGTGAAGGGATTTTACAGATGTGATTAAAAGTCTACGTGGTGGTGTTAAGTTATTCAAACGAAAGATGATGCTGGGTGGGCGTGGCCTAATCAGATGGAACGTTGGAAGGGAGGTTTAGGCTTTCCCTGGTCTTGGAGACTCCAAACAGCTCTGCCAGCTAACCGCGATCTTCCCTTCCTGTCCACCTGACCTATATACTTCCGACATGCTTTGGCTGCCGCCACAGCCGTGTAGGCCAATCCCATGTGATCAATCTCTCATGGGGGCTCTCTCTCTCTCGCTCTCTCTCTCTCTCTGTCTCTGTCTCTCTCTCTCTCTCTCTGTCTCTCTCTCTCTCTGTCACATGTATCTCCTATTGGTTCTGCTTCTATGGTTGAACCCTGATACATTCTGAAATAATTATAGATCCACAGGAAGTTATAAAAGAAGTACATCAAGTCCTGTGTCCCCAGTGGTGACATCCTATAACCTGTGGTTCAATACGAAACGTAGGAAAGTGGAATCGGAACAATACTGCTAATGAGACTACAGGCCTCATTCACGTTTCACCAGTTTCTGCGCACGTGCATGTGGTGTGAGGGCTTCAAGGCACCTGACACCGTGCGAACATCTGTGTGCTGCTCCACTGCCACCCTCCCGTCCCACCTTGTCCCCCAACAACCACTAACCTATTCTCCATCTATAGTTCCAACATTTCGAGAAAGTTACAGGCATGGAAGCATACAGCACATGACCGTTTGAGACTGGCTTTTGGCACTCTGCACAATGTCCCCGAGGTCATCCAAGTGGCAGCACATGTCAGCAGCTCACTCTGTGTTGTTGCTGCATGTTTGTCCAGGCGCGCGTGTTTGTTTCCAGGTGTACCGGTTTGTTTAACCTTTCACCCACAGAAGGGCATCTGGGGTGTTTGGAGCTTTGGGATATTACAAATAAAGCTGCCATGGGCATCCATGAAGAGGTTTGTGTGAACAAAAGTTTTCATTTCTCTGGGACAAATGCCCAAGAATGTGATTACTGGGCCATATGGCAAGGACATGCTTAGCTTTATAAAATACCGCCAGACTGTTCCACAGTGGCTGCACCATTTTACATTCCCACCAGCAATGGAGGAGTGATCCAGTTTCTCCACATCCTCGTCAGCATTTATTTGGTGGTGTCACTATTTTTTTATTTAGCCATTCTGGTAGGTGTGGAGTGATTATCTCACTGTGGTTTTTTTGGCCCATTTTCTAATTGTATTGTTTATTTACTGTTGAGTTTTGAAGAGTTCTTTATTCTAGATGCTAGTCTTTTTGTCAGATAAGTGGTTTGCAAATGTTTTCTCCTAGTCTGTGGCTTGTCGTTTCATCCTCCTAGCAGGTCTTTCACAGAGCATAAGTTTCTTATTTTGATCAAGTCCAATTTATCTTTTTATGCTGGTGGTGTCAAGTCTAAGAAGTCTTTGCCTAACACCTAAGCTCAAGAATTTTCTCCTGTGTTTCCATCTAAAGGTTTCTCAGTTTCACATTTACATTTAAATCTGTGATCCATTTTAAATTAATTTCTGTTCAAGTTGTGAGACTGACATTGAGGTTCTTTAATTTTGCCTGTGGATGCCCAATTCTTCCAGCACCATTTGTTAAAAGTCTGTCCTTCCTCCATGGAACTGCTTTTGCACCTTTGGCAAACACTAGTTGGGGGCATATTAGTGAGGGTCTATTTCTGGGCTCTCTATTCTGTTCCATTGATCAATTTATCTATCCCTCAGTCATTTTGTTTTTTAAAAACTTTCTTTTGTGTTCAATACATTCCTTCACACTCTTAAATCATTATCTCTACCTTTGTGGTTTAAGCGCCTGTGAAATAAAAACTTAACCAAAATTAAGGAAAAGGAAAGCAGCTAGACCCACAGGCTGTCCTGATTGTTTTAATTCTATTATGCTAATTCACAAGCGGAATATTCTTGCTTAACTCTTAAGATTATGCGAATTACACAAGTTGAAAACTCTTGTCTAAATACAGCACCATTCAGAAGTAAAACGCCCTAGAGCTTGGCCCTGCGGGCTGGGGCAGAACAAGCACTATTGCTCCTTGAGGACAGTGGCCTTGAGCGCAGGACCACACAGACTCCAGCAGGGGCAGTCAGGACAACGGAACTGCTAAGTGCTCTGTGGCAAAGGAGTCCTTCAACCCTGGAAGCCTGAGGGGGCCCTGCAGTACCTTCCCTGCAGAGATGAGCAGCCCACCGCACACACAGGCCAATAACCTGCCCAAGCCACACCGCTGCGAAGTGACGAAGTTAGATTTGAGCCCGAAGTCCTCAAGCAGCAGGGCCAACAATCTTAACCACCATCAGGGAAGCAGGAGTCTACAGCCCCCAACTTCTGGAATATCAGAAGTTCCAGGGGAAGCGAGGGCCCATTCCCAGACAGCCTGGGCCTTTATAAAACCAAAACAACAACAATTCCCCCAGGTGATTCTGATGGGTGCTTCTGGTTTAAAACAACAACACAAATTACACAAACCTATAATAAGAAGCACGAATGTGCTCTGCTCACTGGTTTCCCCACAGCACTCAGCACCTTCCGGCCTACTACCCAGTTCACTTACTACAGTTCAGTTTAGTAACTGGACATCCCTGTACAGGGATGTTTTCGTCTGTTTTGGTCAATGGTGTATCCCAACTGCTCAGCTGAATGCCCAGTACACGGTCAAGCTGTGCGTTTAAGACATGAATGAATGAATTCAAGAACAAGCCTCATATCTGAGTGCAAGCCTCTGGCTGTTGCCTCTAGATTCTTTGGTCGCATGCTGCCAGTCCGACTGCTAAAAGAAAAAAGGCCAAGAATCACAAGCCAGAACAGAATCCTGCAAACATGGCGCCGAGGACAGCCTAGGACGCTGTCATCCAGTGGAATTCTGAAAGATACTGAGGGTGATCATGAATCCTGGGGGCTTACCGGTGTGAGTCTAGCACGTACCATGAGGCCCGGCCAATACTAGACAGTCAGTGAACAACCAGCATTAATATTATTAATTTTTTAAACCTCACAGGGTTTACTAAGCACCTACATGTATGATCTCATTCACAGAAAGCCTAGCTTGTGACTTTCATTCTCGTTGTACTGATGAAGAAACTGATGCTTAGGAAAGGTACCAATTTGCCCAAGTTCTCACCGTTTATAGGTGACAGAGCCTGGATTTCAAACCAAGTATCTCTCATACTCTTAGCCACTTATGAGTCAAGAGCAGAAATAATTCTATTTCAGTTACAGCTACAATTTACCCTTTCCGTGTTTGGGCATTTCAGTTCTTTTGCTTTTAGATACATTTTGAAGGATTTAAAATAAAGTATCTTCAGCTTACAGAGTTGTCATGGCAAACATTTTCCAAGCTGCCCTTACAGTGCGGACATCAACTTCTCTTCAGTTTTAGGAAACTGCTTTGTGACATTACAAGTACTTGTATTACTACTTTAAAACATCAAATTTTCTGCCCCCTTTGCTCATCAGTCATACAAAATGCACTATTACTTAAATGGACACTTAGGGGCTTAATTCAAGTCCGTGTAAAAACAAAAAAACAACAACAACAAAAAACCCAAAATAAAAGACATCAAAAAATCCTCTCCTTGAAAAATACAGGATTTAAACTATTTTTCACAAGTTTGCATTTGCCACTTTTATTACAAAAGAAAAATTAAAAACGAGTTGGACAAAAATAGTCGGGTTGAACCAGAGGGTTTAGAGCCCATACAGTGGTCTAGTACAGGCAAGGATGTGGGGGATGGGGGGAACGGGGACGACGACACCAGGACAGGACCAGCCAACACTTGACAGGTCAGTGTCTGATGTGCAGAGAGCTCAACAACACGCACATGCAGACCTGGGACAGACAGAGAAGGGTCAGGTGGACCGGAGGCTGCATCCAAGCTCTACAGAAGAACTGGGGGTGTCAGATTGGTGTACTCTTAGAGAATTTTGTAGGAACTCTCACTCAGAATCTGCAAAACCCCTATACAGATTTCAGGGGCTTATAACTGGATTCTGAATGTACATACACATGCATGCAGACACATACACACACCTCTCACTGTGCACTAACAGAGAAAACCCCTTAGAACCAGGATAGTCAAACCAGTTTACTCTTTGGAGCCAGCTCCATCTACCTGAAACACACACATGGGGATTCAGATTTGAGGTTGTTGCTAGCTCAGGGGGATGGGCCAACATCAATTAACAAGTCTGCCATGCAAAAGGTGAGGTGCGGGGAGGTAAGAGTCATGCCTATATCCTCCATCCTTACCCAAGAGTTTTCAGAAACACTTCTTAAGTTCCCATGCAGAATGGAGTCCCCTGGGAGAATCAGGTTTGTACAAGCAGCACAGTCCTTCCTTCTTTCCAATTCCCAAAGATCAAGGAAAACTTCCACAAGCACCGAAAGCATTTAACCCAAGCAAAAAGCTCATCTAGGAAATAACAAACCAAGTGCCACCAGGTCGGATCCATCATCAACAGTGACACACCTCAAAGAAAAACTCTCACTTAACCAAAGCAAACCAGCAAGAACCTCAAGCAACTTCTTCTGCTTTCTACTTATAAGAAAACATGTTGACAGGTTCTTCTAAAACCCCCCAGGTATTTGTTCTCTAAGTACCTGTTCTCCCGTTGGCTCTTACAGTGCTATTCCTGCATAGCACACAGAACCTGGGTCACAATAAAGTAAGAAACTATTCAGTTCAGTGTCATGTACTTACACAAACAGCATTGTTTACCAGTCTTGGAGTTTCAACAAGGGCAGAAAGGGGGGTAGGAGGGAGTAGCAATTCTCAGTTAGTCAGATACTCCGAGGTCCCCAAGCCTGAGATAGGCAGGTGGGCTGGGGTCCACCACGAGCCCCTGCCCCTTTTCATAGGGTGATCCTGTCCCTGGGAGCCACTACGCAGCCACGCTACAGTTCCAGTGTTCTCTGCAAACACTGCCCTGGGACAAGTGCTTGTGGGTGGGATATAAACTGGAGAGAGGTGTGTCTCTCCCAGGCCAGCGTTTTAAGAATGGGATATGCCTTCTCCAATCTTTCCTTTCCCAGACGGAGGACCCTGAGGCTTTAGGGGATGGCAGAGCACACATGGAAGGCACCAGCAGCAGGGCCAACCAGGAGAGAGCCATGGGAGGCCCAGAAACGCCCATGCGGCCTTGAGCTATCTTCCATGGTGTCGACCCCCAAGTATCGGGGAGTCTTTACCACGCAGTTCATGTTACCCCATCAATACACCAAGCACTCAAATGAAACATTTACTAAAATTTGTTTTCAAATGTTTATTTCTATTGCTTGTAGATTAAAGGTTAAGAAGTCGTAACAACCAGGATCCAAAAAAATACTCTTAGGGATTGGAATAAATTAGCATTAAAAATTTCTTTCCAGGGGCTGGCCAGGTGGCTCAGGAGGTTGGAGCTCCATGCTCCCAATGCCGCAGGGCACTGGTCTGATTCCCACATGGGCCATTGGGCTCTCAACCACAGGTCGCCAGTTCAACTCCTCGAGTCCCGCAAGGGATGGTGGGCAGCGCCCCCTGCAACTAACATTGAACTCGGCACCTTGAGCTGAGCTGCAGCTGAGCTCATGGATGGCTCAGTTGGTTGGAGCGTGTCCTCTCAACCACAAGGTTGCCAGTTCGACTCCCGCAAGGGATGGTGGGCTGCGCTCCCTGCAACTAGCAAGGGCAACTGGACCTGGAGCTGAGCTGCACCCTCCTCAAGTAAGACTGAAAGGACAACTTGAAGCTGAACGGCACCCTCCACAACTAAGATTAAAAAAAAGGACAACTTGACTTGGAAAAAAAAGCCCTGGAAGTACACACTGTTCCCCCCGTTCCCCTTCCCCAATAAAATCTTAAGAAAAATAAAATTCTTTCCAATATCTAATGAGATGAGCAAAACGTAAGTATAAAACCAACCTGTCCAACTACATCAAAGAAATGAGGATAACCTAACACAGCTAACTTCAAAAACCAGCTGATTGACAAAGAAGATTCTGAAGCAGACAGACTGTAGCAGGCTCAGGTTCTAACCTGCACCTCGCCCTACCCCAGAGGAGCCATGCTTGCATGGTAACAAATTTCTGTGAATTCAACCCAATAGTTCAAATCAAGAGAAGAGCACATTGGTTAGGAATGCGTATTTTTTCTTCTTTCCAAGGAGCTACAGAAATAACTGCTAGTGACAACAAGTGGGAAAGGGAAACTTGAATGACAGCACTGGCTCTCAGGGGGGAGTAGGCCCTCCATCAGCGCATGAAGGAGCAAGATACCTGCATTTGACTTGCACAAGAACATGCCCTGAGGGCGGGGGACACTCTGAACACTCAAGAAGTCACCTGGTACCCAGTCTAGTCTCTAACACCATTTTCCAATACAGGGAGAAATGGCCGACTCTGGGACGGGGACAGTGCACATACAAGATGAGCCTGGAGCATCTTGTGGTGCCAGAAAGTGAGGAAGAGCTCCGACCAAACAAATCCCACAGTGTTGGGGTGGGGGGTGTCAAAGGCCTCAGGAGCCACCTGAGGGCGCTCCCAATGGCCAAAGCTGGAACAATTAACGCCACAAAATGAAGTAGTACAGATGCTCCTTGACTTACTATGACAGGGTTACGTCCCAATAAACCCACTGTAAGTCAAAACTATCATAAGTGGAAAATTCACTTAATAGACCTCACCTACCTACCGTGTTTCCCCGAAAAGAAGACCTGGCTGGACAATCAGCTCTAAGGCATCTTTTGGAGCAAAAAGTAATATAAGACCTGGTATCATATCATATCATATCATATCATATCATACCATGCCCAGAATTATAGTATAGTATAATAAGACAAGGTCTTATATTAATTTTTGCTCCAAAAGATGCATTAGAGCTGACTGTCCGGCTAGCTCTTCTTTTCGGGGAAAGATGGTATACTGAACACCACAGCTTCGCCCAGCCTGCTTTATACGTACTCAAACACTCACACTGGCCTACAGTTGGGCAAATCATCTAACACCGTGAATATACTGTACAGTGTTAGCTGCTGACCCTCCTGATGGTGCAGCTGAGTAGGAGCTACAGCTCGCTGCCACTGCCTAGCGTCACGAGAGAATCTCACAGTGCGTATCACTAGCCCAGGAAAAGATCAAAATTCAAAACTCCAAGTAGCATGGTTTCTACTGAATGCACATCGTTTTTGCTCTATTTTGTGAAGTTGAAAAATCGTTAAGTCAGACCAGGGTAAGTTGGGAACTATCTGTATCGGATTCTAACCCAAAGTATAAAATAAATATCCATGAGTCCATACTGATATAAATGATTGACTAAATTAGTAAGTGAGGAAGAGGAGACAAATCTCCCATTAAGAACAACAAATAGTGTGTGTAGATGTTCCACCTTATAGGAGGTGGAGCAGGACGCCCCATTCGGTAGGTGGGGACCATGCTAAGTGACATCCTCCCAAAGAGCACAGGATGGAAGGCGTGGGGGGAGGATAGCAGCTGCACTGCGGAGAAACCTGACAAATATCCCTCAGCCGGTGAGCCACGTCAACACCAGCAGTGACAAGGCATGGAGACGGCACACACCCTTGATGAGATGCACTGGAAAGCACACTTCACCTCTGTGGTCCTCCTCCCCCAAACCCCCAATCCCCGTCTAACCATGAGAAAGGCACCAGACAAATCCCAACTGAGGGACAGTCTATAAAACACCCGACCAGCACTACTTAAAAAGTCATAAAAACAAGAAAAACCTAAGAACCTCTCACAGACCAGAGGAGCCCAAGGAGACACGGCACCCAAATGTCATGTGGACCTGCAGACATTTAAAAGATAACACGGAACATTATAAAAGTACTACGCTAATATATTCTAGAATTTAGATGAAAAGGAAAAACCATTTGAGAGATACAAATTAAACAACACTGACTCAAGGAGGTCTACATTTATCAAGGGTCTATATTTATTAAAGAAATTGAATTCATAACTAAAACCTAAACTCAGATGGCTTCACTGGCAAATTCTATCAAGTATTTAAGACAAAAATATAGAAACACTTTCAGAAAATGAGAGATGACTTCCCAGCTCACTTTTTGAAGCTAGCATTATCCTGATAACAAAACAGAAAGCATGTCAAAAAGAAAACTACAGACTAATACACCTCATAAACACAGATGCAAAAACCCTTAACTAAAGATTAGCAAATCAAACCAAGAAACTACATAAAAAGCAATAATACACTGTGATCAAGTCAGGAATATTACAACAAATGCACAGTTAGTTTAGTGTTAGAAATCCATCAGTGTTAAAGCACTGTAACAACAGAATCAAGAAGAAAAACCGTAAGATCATCTCAAGTAGATACACGAAAAGCATGTGAAAATTCAATGCCTACTCATGATAAAAACTCTCACGAAATAAGGAAAAGAAGGGAACTTTTCTGACCTGACAAAGAGCATCTATGAAAACTTTATAGCTAACATCATACTTAATGGTGAAAGACTGGATGCTATCACCCGGAGATCAGAAACAGGGCAAAAATATAAAAAATAATACACTGAAAAGGAGATCCTAGCCAGTGCAGCAAAGTATGATATAGAAATTTAATAGGAAGTAAAATTCTTTATTTAAAAACAATATGACCACGTACACTTTGGAAAAAAAAAACCCACAGAAAAGCTCCCTAAAACAAGTGAATTTAGCAATGATACAGGATAATGGTCAGTATATAAAAACCTACCGTACTTCTATACATACCAATAAACAACTGGATAGTGAAATTTAAAATACAACATAATTTATGACAGTATTTAAAAATACGAAGTACTTAGAGATAAATTTAACAAAATATGTACAAGAGCCCCACACTGAAAACCATAAGACGCTGCTGACAGAGAGTGAAGACCTACATAAGTGGAAAGGTGTACCATGGTCATGTGTCAGAAGATTCAATTGTGTTACGACGGCAACTGTCTCCAAATTAATCCACAGATTCAACTCAATCCCAATCAATGGGGTATGAGTTATTCTAAAACTAGAGAAGTACACCAAATTATTAGAATGCGCACAATCTATTAAATTGTTTGACTCTATGTTTATCTGCTTTGATTTTTAGACTGTACCTCTGAGCCATCATTACGTTAATGATTCCTGACATTTTATGTGTGTAAACTGTATGTTTTCCTTGGATAGTACTCAGCCCTGACATGTACAAGGAATCACAACGAGGTCACCAAAAGTCTGCAGGTGTGTGAGGTAGTGTAGACCAGTAGGGAAGAGAAATCACATGCATACAAAACGAAATGGCAACGTGAAAAATTCAAAATTCAGTAAGGAAAGAATTAAACAAGTCCATCATGCCTGAGACCAAACCATTTCTTCACAATTCAAACCACCTTATCTTGAGTTTGTCACATTTTCTAACGCCTATGAAGTGCTATACTTTTGACTGAGAAGGTCAATGACCCCAAACTGGAAACACTCTGAACACTGCTTACCTTATAGCCAAAACGGCAGTGCTCCAACGCCAGAACAGACATGTTCAGAGGGAGACCTCTCTCTACCCAGGGCTCAAAGACCCAGGAGAGTCTTCCACAACTATCCATCAACATTTAAAACAAAAGATCCTCTGGGACAGAGGATCAGCATATTAGCATAAAACAGAGAATCAGCATATTAGAGGGAATTTAAATAATTTCTTGATCAAATATTTCAATTCTCTGCAGATCATAATCAGTTTAAAGGAAAAGAAGAAAAAAATTCCCCTTCCAAATGTTTTACATGACATATCTCTCTGAAAGACAAACTTTAAAAGAAATTACATGGGGGGCCGGCCCAGTGCAGGCGTTTAGAGCTCCATGCTCCTAAATCCGAAGGCTGCCAGTTCGATTCCCACATGGGCCAGTGGGCTCTCAACCACAAGGTTGCCAGTTCAACTCCTCGAATCCCGCAAGGGATGGTGGGCTTGGCCCCCTGCAACTAAGATTGAACATGGCACCTTGAGCTGAGCTGCCTCCCAGATGGCTCAGTTGGTTGGAGCGTGTCCTCTCAACCATAAGGTTGCCGGTTCGACTCCCGCAAGGGATGGTGGACTGTGTCCCCTGCAACTAGCAAGAGCAACTAGACCTGGAGCTGAGATGCGCCCTCCACAATTAAGACTGAAAGGACAACAACTTGAAGCTGAACGGCACATTCCACAACTAAGATTGAAAGGACAACAACTTGACTTGGATAAAATCCTGGAAGTACACACTGTTTCCCTATAAAGTCCTGTTAAAAAACAAAAAAATTACATGTATTTTCAGAGCATAATAAATAAGCTTCTGATGTATTACAATTGGTTGAAAATTACAGAAACACATTAAAGCTTTAAAAATGTTTAAGCTTTTAAAAATGAAAATCTGTTATGCCCATCACATCTCAATAAAAATAAACCACTGTGCATACAAAAATAAAGATAATAAAATAGAAACCTACTGCTTTTAAAAATAAGAAACATAAGCATTTTTCTTGTAGTATGTGCAGGTGAATGAACACAAGCCCAAAACTTCTGGGTTCTGAGTTGCTGTCTATCAGACAGTCTGGTTCTATAGGACCCCACGGGACAAGCAGGTATTCTACCCCGTGATCTACGCACTGCAGGCAGGCAGGCACGCTGGCCTTCCAAAGCCATCACCGAGGACAGCACCCAAAATCGGCCAGCACCAGGCTCAGCACTATCCTACTTTACTGCACCCTCTTCAAATGGCTTTATGTCTATACTCAAAAAAAAAAAAAAAAGAAGTGTATAAAAGGGGTTTTTACACTTCCCCAACTCAGCACAGACGCTTCTGTAGTCCTCTACTTCCAATACCAACACTAACCAGCTTCAGAGTTAAAACTTCAAGTCACTATGCCTGGAATTCCAATTAAGCAAAATCTGAATGTATGGTAGGTACACTTGTAAGGAAGAAAAAAGCACCTAGCTACAAGTCCATTTTTCTTTTCCCGAAGTAGAATACCATTGTTGGGGGAGACCCCATCCGAGAAACCTCCCGTTTTTACCACAATGATTAAGCTTCCGCATCAAAGAAAAAGGTTTCCTTTCTTTACTTCTTTTCTTTTTTTCTTGAATTTATTTAAAGAATCTCATTCAGGTGTAGAATCTGAAAATCTGGATCCAAAATGCCAATTGAGGTTGGCTGCAGTCCACTGCCTTCTGAGCTCCAGGGATTAACGAGAAGAACTCCCAGAGCTGACAGCACAGCCTACCCTGGGCCGGTTTTCATTACCAGCCACGTGAGTAGATTTGGCGCCGAGAGGATTTCTCGGTGGGCCCCACAGCTGGGAGGTGGCACCAGCCCCGGCAGGTGGGGCTGCTCTGGGCCACGTGCAGCCTCTCCAAATGGAAAGGAACGTCGAATTTCAGTGAACAGCTTCTCATCCGCTATCTAGAGGTCCCATTATAACTGCAAAGACCTGTACAGTGTCTGCATTTGTCCTGTGATGTTACACTCAGACTTCCCAACAAATCATTCAAAACAAACACAAGTGAGCCTAAGGAATCTTAAGTAATTTTTAAAAGCATATGATTTGGCTATAAAATAATCTAGGACTTATATACTTGTAACTTTCATATTAAATATCTGAGGCCCAAAATAAATAATTCGAGGAATTACCTTATTACTCAGAATGTTAACCATTTTTCAATTGTTTTGAGACTACCCACATTTAAGACAGACAATTCTCATTTACATGTGTTTACAAAAATTAGTAACTTTCTAATTTAAATATTTATTTTTTCATTGATATACTGAGATTAAATTCTTATCCTTTATTTTCTTGTTAACAGTTTTTAATTGTTGGCAATTTTTATTTCTCATTTTCAGAGCTTACCTGGAAAGAAATGTCAGATTTAGAATCTTCTTTAAAAATCATTCACGTACATCCTATTTAAAACTATGCCTATGAGAAAATGGAGGAATGATTTTTTTCCTTCTAATAATCTTACATCAACTTTTATAAGTAATGGTTTCACTAACAATATTAACAAAACCTCATTTCAATATACAATAAGCATATTATATAATAGGTTGATTTTATCTCACTAATATGATTCTTTAAAATCAGAAAACATAACTGATTTGGGTTAACTAGATTATATATCTGAATTAGTATTAGAATACTTTTATGTTACCTCTTGGTAATACACACAGAGGAAACCATGGCAGAACTCTAAATGATAAAATCCCCCGGCAGAGGGAGGCATGGTGGAATTTCTAACCAGGAAAGTTGCTAATGGTTCTTCCCTCTAGCTCTGTAATCACTGGAACACTGAAGAAAGCCAGAAAGATGGTGGCTTCCTGCAGCCTGGAAATGCCCAAGCGGGCAGCTCTGTCATCATACAACTCAAAGGAACATGGTACACCAATCAGGAGGGACAACCTCAACAGAAGTGGTACCAACCTCTCTCCCACCCACCTGTGTGAGTGAGCGTGGGCAGTTTTGTCATTTGAACTGTGGGAGAATCCTGGCCTAAGTTACCTTCTTCTCTGGTCCTCTTTTTAAAGCTGAGGAAACTGGAAACGGGCTCAATACGACTACATGACTTGGTCCAGGTCACTCTAGCAGTTTCGAACTAGGGTAACTTGTGACAGGTGGAAGGAGCGTCAAAACAAGTCACCTCAGGTCCAAACCACAGCTACAATAGCTCTCCAGTCCCTGGACACTCGCCCTCTCCACCTGATTGTGATGGAACCATCACAAATCATCAAAGGTAGAATCTGAATGGATAGATTTTGTCAACATTTACCCTGACTCATCTCATGAAGAATACCTCTTCCAAACTCAGGTTAAAGAGTGACACACCACCAAAGAGGACCACTTTTTTCTTCCTTGTCATATGCAAGCTTCTTACTTAAGGGCAGAAAGCATGTCATTCATTCTTTTCTTACCCTTAGAGCAACAGTTCTCAGTGGAGGTGCCCAGGGCCGCTTTGAAATACAATGGCACATATCTGGTTATCAAAATTAAGAGATGCCATTGAGATTTAGTGGATTTAGGCCAAGGAGGTTAAGACATCCTTCAATGGATGAGAGTCTTAACTAACAAAAAAGCTTTCCGCACAAAGTTTAAATGTCTCAGACATTCACGAGTGAAAAATATGCTTCTAACTCTGAATCTTATTAAGCCCAGACTCTTATTCCATTCTATATTTACATACAAAATATTTTTGGATAGTTTTAAAACTTGAATTCTCTAGGAATTCAACTCTTGTTCAAGTCTAGAAAAAAAATCATACTTTGCTTTATCTAAAACTTCATTAAGAATTGCTCGTCGTTTTATAAATATTCCATTACTGACTAGTGTGAGTCACCAGGACTTGACACGGGAGGATTGGGCATCTGGCCCATTTTATTACATACTACTATCCTGCCATTTCTCCTTCCATTATACTTAAGGCATTATATTCATGTTGTCACTACAAATTATATTTTCTAAACATCGCATTTTAGGATAAGAGGGCATTACAAAAAAATCTTAAGAAAAGGCACTAGGTCAGAAAGGTTTAAGACTTACTGCTTGCACAGAGGACATGCTCAACAAACGTTTGCTGGGAGAAAACACACTGGGAACCTGTTAGGACCTGTCAGTACAGCATATACCAGGGCAACAGACCCCGTCTCACAGCAACACCAGGAACTGCCCCACCTGCCCTCTGGGGACAGAGATTCCCGGAATCCCGGACCCACAACTGGCGATGAGGCATTAGGGCCACACTGTGTCTCAAACACACCAGGACACCTTCGAGAGGTAAAGGAGGTACTACTAATTAAGCCCACCCCGCAGGTGTCACCCACAGCTGTCCCAGACAAACCGGGACAAGTGGCCACCTTGAACTTGAGGCATGTTTGCGAGCATCGCAAAATCAACCAGAAACCCCTCCTCAATCCCACATTCCCCTGAAAAGCACACAAAGCCCCTAACGCTGCTCCTGTCCCCAGGGCACCCAGGAAGGACGGGACCCAGCCCAGCCCGGCAGCAAGACCTGCCGGCTGCTGTCCTTCCGGCTCGCCGTGGCTCCCTCTCCTCTCATCCACCATGATGCCCACACCCTTGCTCTTCACAGACACACACGGCAGGAGGTGCAGTCAGTCGGCCCAGAGAACCAGAACAGGAGAGCCCTCAGTAAATATGCTTCAAGTTCTCGTGAAGTACAGAGAGAAATTTTGCCACTGCCACAAATATGACTACTTTGTTGCTAGTTGTGGGAAAGGACAGAAATGCCAACAGGACTGATGGAAACCGCTGCCCAGTACCTGAGCTTTAGCTCGTCTCAGGAGCCCACGTAGGTGACCAGATGCCGTGGACTAACAAATATACAAATAGGTCAAAAATTTTTGAGACAGCATTCCAGCCTAACTAAATTCTTCATAAAGTTTCAATTCAAACGGTACATACACACCTTACTACACACCCCACTAAGATCAGGCTCTAAGTACTTTTTTAAAAAACATAAGCACAATAAAAACTACAGACATGAATGGAAAGTTTGATATACTCAACTGAAATTTATAAATACTACCTATGGAGAAAAATATCTAACGACTCACCAGATAGAATAGGAAAAAAAAGAAAAGAAACAAATGCACATCTTCAAAGATTTGGTGGGTTCATTCCAAAGAAATGATGCACCAGACTGGTTTAGGTCAGAAGGAAAAGGTGAGGCTGGCGGAGTGCAAGCCGGTCCAGAGGGTGTCCGTGTTTATCTGGGGTCTAACTGAACCAGGGGCCGTGAAGCTGCTGAAGCAATGCCCTCACGTGCATAACAGCTCAGGGAACTGCGCTGGGAGCCTGGTGAGGAGGTGACCTGGGCCCCGGGGTCTGTTCTTACCATCGCACTTTGTTGCAAGTCTGTGTCGCGCCGAGAGGGGAGCCAGCCACCATGGGGACTTGGATGGGACTGTGCTGCTTGTTCGTGACCAGATCCAGCTTTTCTTCCAATGATTTACAAGTAGCCTCGAGAGCTTGCAGTTTGGCTTCAATGCTATCCAATCGTAAGCATATTGTCTGGTTAATGGAATACAGGAATGACTGGAAGTGAAAAAAAGAAAAACTTCAGAAGGGATATCTTTACCTTTAAGGAGACAATTTCAAGGAACACCAAGCAGCTATTTCCTTATTTCAATTGTATCTACTCCAACAGAACAACCAATCCCTGCACTTTAGCTCTTTAGTCAGACGCCAAAAACATTTGAGTGAACAAGTTCAATCTCTTGTATTTAAAATGTGATGACACCTTAATCATGGTTTTATTACTACGGGCAATTGTGATCTTTACTAACACTGAAGTCCATGGAACAAAAATGTATGTCGGTTTTAGGACGTTCTTCTACTAATGAGTAAATTTACACCTACAACTAGTCTCTAACTATGAAAACAGATTACATGTACCATCAAAACAGCCTGATCCCCGGGGCCGCACATTCATATTACCCCCACTGCCCGGATGGTGAAACGTGATTCACAGGGTTCCCTGCCGTTGTGAAGAGCACGCCTGCCACCTAGTGGTCAATATGAAGAGCAGCCTCACTCTTGTATCATTGCTGAGTTAGGTCCCAATGACTAACTCCAGCTAATCACAGTGAGCAGTGACATGCATGACACCAAACCCAAGAAATGGGTCAATCCACACAGCAGATAGGAAAGTCTCTTCACTTCCCACAATTGCCATTCCTGCCATGAGGCGACAAGAATACAGACGGAAGCATGTCTTCAGATAAGACTTCCACTGTGCAACAAATACTCTAAATAGGTAGCACCAGCTGATAGAAGGATTCAGGGTGCTGGTGAGAAGTTCGTAAAGTATCCACTAGCTGGATTTAGTAGGAAGGCTGGCTCAAGAGTCAACAGCTAAAAATAATGAAGAATTTGCCTTCTGTCTTTCCCTCTGCTTGTCTGCCCACAGTAAAAAGCTGGCCTCTCTTTGACTGACAGGACGTGCCATCCAACTGCTGCTGACCTCAGCTAAGGCCTACTCTTCTCATCTGAAGCAAAACAGCAACATTAGCGCAATATCACACACCCCATCATGTGGCTGGCATGAAGGCCCACAAGGAGAAAACGGATACTCTTATTCAGTGCATTTTCAACAGACTGAGCTGATCTTTTGAAGAAGTTAAACGCATTTGTCTGCCTGCCTGGGAAATAGGGCAGTAAGGGGCAACAGTGTGGTAAATAAAACCCACACGATGTCCAAACAACTCATTTTGTCTCAAGCAATCACTCCCCTGTAAGACTCATCATGAGTGCTAATACGTAAAGCAAAGGGCTAAACGCCACATCCGCCGCTGACTGTTCTCAGGAGAACAGGAGAAAAGCAGTGTGAGAGGGCAGTGCAGACATTCTCACTGGGATCTACAAAGAGGCGGGCAAACTTTTTCAAAAGTATTCAATTTGGCAGGATTCAAACCGCAGACCAAAGTCTAACTGATTGACAGCAGAACTAGGGCTGAGGCTGAGGCTAGGCCGCTTTCATTTCTTACTTTGTACATTCCCATATTGTTCATGTTTACAACGAATGTATCTCTGGTGGTAAAATTCTAACTGCATTTTATTTTAAAATACAGTAATCTGGCATCACTAATACCGTCACCCTCTATCCATTAGTCTGAATACACTTTTAAAACACCTACATGTTTAAGCTTCCACTGCTTCCACTTATTAACAAAATTGTTAAGTTTGGGGGGACATGAATGTTTTTAAACAGATACCCCATGTAAACAGAGGGATTATATGAAAAGTTACTCCGGTTTCCATTTGCATTGCTTTCCTCTCAGCGTGTGCTGATATTTACCTCCACGACTCTGCAAACACTAAACCGAGTAACCAAATCCAAAGATCCTAACTCACTGTCTGACTGACTCAGTGGTTTCCAAAACTGCATCCAGTAAACTTTCAAATGCAGGTGACTTAAGTGGTAGGTACAGAAGCACTTCCTCACTAATGGGAAATGTTAGCCACACAACTTGCTTTCTTTCCTTCTGTCCACAACAGTCCCATAGGAAGATGCCTCATTTGGCAGCAATCTCAGTCTGAACAATGTGTATTCTCCATACTCTTTAAGGGCGGAAAATGGCTTTATGCACAATGTAGGGCGTTGAATGATGACTCCCCAAAACAATACCTCTCCATACTAATCCCCAGAACCTATGAATGGGGTCTTATGTGGGAAGGAGTCTTTGTAGATTTAATTAATCAAGGATCTCAAGATGAGACCTTCCTGCATCAGTGTGGTCCCTAAGTTCAACAATGTCCTTAGAAGAGAAGAAAAAGGGAAACAGACACAGACACATAGGAAGGAGGCCCTGTAAAGATGGAGGCAGAGGCTGGAGGGATGTGACCACAAGCCCAGGGACGCCTGGAGCCCCCAGGAGCTGGGAGGGACAGGAAGGAGCCTCCCCTGGAGCCTGTGGAGGGAGCACAGCCCTGCTGACACCTCGATTTCACACCGCTGGCCTCCAAGGCTGTGAGAGGATAAATTCCTGTTATGTTAGGCTCCCCAGTTTTTACAATTTGTGTGGCAGTCCTAGGAAGCGAAGATATAATAAAACATACTCGTATTTTTACCTTTATGGAGGGGTCCTGGCAATTGATCTCTAGTCGCTGGCGTTTCAAAGCTGGTTCATCCTCGTCTGTCACTACATGATTCTCCAGTACAACTGAAAACCAAAGGCAGAAACAAAAGACTTAAACTTGAATAATGAAAAGTTTTACAGAACTATTTTAATATTAAGATAGTAAACAGCTCTGACACCTTAAATCAGAAATGGTACAACCTGTTCCATATTTTACCTTGTTATAGTTTTAACTTAAAACTCTCAGATAGATCATAGGCTCTCTCCTTAACCTCAGTAAAATCGAGACACTGGGCAATCTCCCCAATGTGCCACGGGGTTGATTCTAACATCACAATTACCAGCTTCTCATTCAATGCTCTAATAAGCTGCCCTGTATGAATTTCAACATCATAAAACCCCATCAATAATAATGATTTCTTCCCAACTTTAAATTCTTGTCTGATGACTACCTCATTGCAAATTCAAAATCACTCTCTGGTTATTACATTTTCTTAGGTGTTGGTCATCAAAACAGTGCCAAACTTAACATGCTAAGTTATATAGAAAGTTATTACACAGTGCCGCTGAAATCAATGCCTCAGCAATTTCCAATTGATCTTCATGGTTCCCACAGATAAGGAACTCAGCCTACATTCAAGCCTGTCACAATGGGGTCCCAAAATCCTTCCTTTCATCTAAAATTAACTACAAAAGCAGTACTAAAGACAACACACACACACACACACACACACACACACAAAGACAACCACAAAAATCAAAGACCAAAACTGTCCACAACCTCATTATCTTTGCAAATTGAGTTTTTCTGTCCCTGATCCTTTGGCCTAGACCTAGTCAATCAATAAACACTTACATATGAGCAATTATAGAATTTTGTATTCAACATTTTTATCGAACATGATACCATGCGTACTTTTCCACTTTGTTACAGTATTTTTTTCCTTTTCAGCTCCTTGCCTGAAGTAATACCAGTGTTAACTCCCGGGTGTATTTCTCACCTCTTCCTACACGCTCACACACACACACAAACATATTACATATACACAGGAGGGCCAAGGCCATCCTATCAACAGATCTGTCTGCATCTCTTGTCTTCACTTAGCAATGTGATGTGAACAGCTCTGCTGGTTCATGGTTTCCACTCACTTTTTAACAGTAATATCAGTTTGTGACTCTGTTCTATAGAAATGAGTACCAGTGTATGAGACTATATATAAATATACACACAGAACACATATAGTATCATATTGTGTATACACATGCACACACAGAAGCGCGCTTACCGTAGCACTTTGGGAGCGTGTCCACCCATGGAGAATAAACTATGGTGCACGCACTTTGGCTTATCATCTGTCCTCCTTTCAAATGCACCCCAGACTACAGTTGAGCTGGAAAAACTCGCTGTGGACAGACGATGCCTGCCTTGCTTGGACGGTGCTGTCTGACCATGTCTCAGCTTTTCCCCTCCAGCCCTCCCTGTATCCCCAACCGTGCAACCACCTCCACTCAGGGAAATCTATCCACCTTCCATCCAGGCCCAGGTGGATGCCGGAACTAATGCCTGCTCACGCTGTGATACCAGCAGTGGCACAGCGAATACCCCCAAAGCAGACCAGCCCCCTGCCCCTCACACACAAGGCTGTCCACAGATGTGGATTAAAGCTCATTTTGCTGGCATTCAATTCCTCATCTGCTAAGGGAGGGATGGGGCAGGCACGGGGGAAGCCAAGTACACAAGTCTCTGCGGTCCTGGCCCTACCTCAAAGAACCTCCACTTCAACAGGCTAGTATACACGAGGTCTGACAATTAAGTTCAGGAACTCATCCTGGAAACAGTGCTACATACGTCATTGCTGAATGTCACTATAGTCACCTTCAAAGTCCTCCCCTTGGGAACCTATGTACCGATACCAGTGCCTAGTCCACCCTTCAAAGCCATTTGGGAACTCTTTTTCTGGAATGGTCATCAGAGCTGTCGTCCTATTACCCTTGATATCCTGAATGTCATCAAAATGTCTTCCTCTCAATAGTTCCTTTATCTTCAGGTAAAGAAAGAAGTCACTGGGGGCCAGATCAGGTGAGTAGGGAGGGTGTTTCAATACAGTTATTTGTTTACTGGCTAAAAACTCCCTCACAGACAGTGCCGTGTGAGCTGGTGCATTGTCGTGATGCGAGAGCCATGAATTGTTGGTGAAAAGTTCAGGTCATCTAACTTTTTCACGCAGCCTTTTCAGCACTTTCAAATAGTAAACTTGGCTAACTGTTTGTCCAGTTGGTACAAACTCATAATGAATAATCCTTCTGATATCAAAAAAAGGTTAGCAACATCATTGCAACAAGTTTGCGAACTTAATTGTCAGACCTCGTATGTTAAGGTTCCAAATAAGATCTCAATTTTAAAGAGTGTCAATGCCGTTAAACCTGTACGTACTACTAGATGATTCATCTCAAAACTCTCAAGTTTAAAGACAATGCATAGTCCTATGGCTCTAACATGAACCTTCTACAGGTCCTAAGAAAGAGCAGTGAACTGATCTCCCAGAGGTGATTACCTGAAGCTCCCCTGCAGAAACCAGCCCAGGGCCAACAGTAACAAGAGGCATCCAGCCTGCCTAAGGGATTAGCATCATACGCTGTGGACCCTGTGCAGCAGGGAATGCCTCATCCCCTTCCACAGAGATCCATATCCACGAGTATTTGTGGGTAGCGAAACAGATTCTCAGGACCTTAGTCACAACCTAGTTGCTCCCCCCAAAAAAACTGGTAGTTATAGCAGGACTGGAAGGACAAGAAAGAGACTGGCAATTGTTATTTGAATCCTTTTAATTTGCTGAATAGAAAACAAACCCAGAGAGGTTAGGTGACTTGTCCAGGGCCACACAGCTGGCTTCTGAAACTACAGAAAAGAAGACTCCATGCTCCTTGGCTGTGTGAAGCACCTCAAGGCCAGAAGCAAAGGGCGCTGAAGCAGAGAAGCAGAGAAGCAGATGTGGGAAAGGAGGCAGACGACAGAGGCACACGCACCAGGAATCAGCAATAACTTCCCGTGGGCTGCGGGGCTGCAAGTTTCTTTACTTCTTTGTCTTTTGCTGCATTGCTTTTTATAGTTTTGCATGCATTACTTTTAGAATTAGACTCAAGAGCTCAACGTTCATTTTAAAGCCATCACAATCAACTGGAATGAGAGGCCCGAGGAAAGTTACAACATGTGCACACAGGTACAGTATGTGCAGCCCTGATGAGGACACGCAAAACCAGAAACTAACCATTTTTGTTTTAAATGGAAATTTAAAAAAACTGGAAGGACATACATGCCAACAATTTAAAAGCAGCTCTATCGCTAAGACTATAGGAAATGTTTATTGCTTATACTTGCTTGATTATACTTTTCAATTTCACAAAGGTCCGATTTTAGAGATGAGGAAAAAATAATCTCACTCTTAAACCCACTCTGGATGCAAAGGTGTGTAACGCGCCACGGTATTCGCCGGGTGTGTGCAAGTTTGTTTGGGTCAGAGATTGCAGGCTTTCTGTCTACAAAGGCCTCAGAGAACCACCCTTCACACAGTAGGTTTTCATTAAATAGCCAATAAACTGTAGTTCTTAGTTATTAAAGGAACAGAAATGGAACAAAACTAAGATGAGAAATGATGCTCTAAGCCTTCTTTGGACTGTAATCTAGAGAGAAAGAATTTATTTGGAAAGTTAGCTGTCAGAATTTTAATAGTTCTAAAAATGCTTCAATGTTATGTAACTGGAACATTTTTCTTTTATAACACTGCAGTGTGTGCTTTCTAAAAAAATCATCATTCAGATAGTCAACCAAAATATGAACACAGATATATTTTTAAATGTTATATACAGTGATAGTGCTTCTTCTTTTTTAAGTTCAGTGGTATCTAAGGTGTGGGGCTAATGACATCAAGCCTACAAGCTCTAGCTCTAAACAAACTGGTCGGTTTTTTCAGAGAATATTGTGGTTGACCAGCTACACGCGTATGCCCTAACTTTGTTCAGTGATCTGCTAGGGCTCTTGATCTTGCCAGTTAACAGGTGACAGTGCTTCTTATAAACAAATCAGAAGCAAAATACGGGGGAAACTGACTAAAGAATAGCATATCTAAAAGAGTGACTTCATTTCTTTATGACTGCTCATTTAATTCCAAAATTATTTATACTACTCTCCCTTTCCATATAACTAATGTACAAATGAGGTTTTTCAATTAACGTATCAAACAGATCATATAACACAGACATCATACTTTCTAATGAGATTTCTGAAAATTCTCTTTTCTGTGGGAAAAATAATTCAACATTTCAATTCTACCATTTCAGAAAAAAACACCAGGCAACCAAAACATTCAGTGTCTTAATTGTGTGAGTTTGTGATTTCAAACTTAACAGAAATATAAACTACATAAAACATTTTTTATAGTTTAAGTACTTTATTTTTTATTTTTCAATTATAGTTGACATTCAATATTATATTACTTTCAGGTGTACAGCAGAGGTTAGACATTCATATAACTTATGAAAGTGATCTCCCAATAACTCTAGTCACCACCTGACACCACACATTGTTATTACAGTATTACTGACTAAATTCCCTATGCTGTACTCTACATCTCCATGACTATTTTGTAATTGCCAAATTTGTACTTCTTAATCCCTTCACCTTTTTCACCTAGCCCCCCAAGGACCCTCCCACCTGGCAACCATCAGTTAATTCTCTGTATCTATGAGTCTGTTTCTTTTTTGTTTACTTTGTTTTTCAGATTCCACATATAAGTAAAATCATATGGTGTTTGTCTTTGTCTGATTTATTTCATTTAGCATAATCCCTTGTAGGTCCAACCATATTGTTGCAAATGGTAAGATTTCACTTTTTATGGCCAATATTCCACTATATACATGTACCACTTCTTCTTTATCCAGTCGTCTATTGATGGACTCTTAGTTGCTTCCATATTTTGGCTGTTGTAACTAATGCTGCAATGAACATAGGGGTGCACATATATTTTCAAATTAATGTTTGGGATTTCTTCAGATAAATACCCAGAAGTCAAATTGCTGGGTCATATATAGTCCTATTTTTAATTTTTTGAAGAAACTCCATACTGTTTTCCATAGTGGCTGCACCAATTTGCAATCCCACCAACAGTGCACAAGGGTTCCCTTTTCTCCACATCCTCACCAACAACTGTTGTTTGTTGATTTACTGATGATGTCCATTCTGATAGGTGTGAGGTGATATCTCATTGTGGTTTTAATTTGCATTTCTCTGATGATTACTGACATTGAGTAACTTTTCATGTCTATCGGTCATCTATATGTCCTCTTTGGAGAAATGTCTATTCAGGTCCTCTGCCCATTTTTTAATTGAATATATATATATATTTTTTTTTTTGGTGTTAAGTTGCATAAGTTCTTTATATATTTTGGATATTAACCCCTTGTTAGATGTATCATTGGTGAATTATCTTCTCCCATTCAGGTTGTCGTTTTGTTTTGTTGATGGTTTCATTTGCTGTGCAAAAACTTTTTAGTTTGATGTCATCCCATTTGTTTTTATTTTTTCTTTTGTTTCCCTTGCCCGAGGAGATGACATCCAAAAAAAATTTTACTAAGAGCAATGTCAAAGAGTTTACTGCCTATGTTGCTCTAGTTGTTTTATGGTTTCAGGTCTTACATTTAAGTCTTTAATCCATTGAGTTTATTCTTGTATATGGTATAAGAAAGTGGTCCGGTTTCATTTTTTTGCATATATCTGTCCAGTTTTCCCAACACCATTTACTGAGGAAACTGTCTTTACTCTATTGTATATTCTTGCCTCTTTATCATAGATTAATTGACCATATAGATGTGGGTTTATTTCTGGGCTCTCTATTCTGTTCTATTGACTTATGTGTCTGTTTTTATACCAGTACCATGCTGTTTTGATTATCATAGCCTCGTAGTATAGTTTGACATCAGATAGCGAGATACCTCCAACTTTGTTTTCTTTCCCAAGATTGCTGTGGCTATTTGGGGTCTTGTGTGGTTCCATGTAAATTTTAGGATTAGTTATTCTAGTTCTGTGAAAAATGCCACTGGCATTTTGATAGGAATTGTGTTGAATTTATAGATTGCTTTGAGTAGTATAGACACTTTAACTATATTAATTTTTCCTATCCATGAGCATCGGAGAGCCTTCCATTTATTTGTATTTTCTTCAATGTCTTATAATTTTCTGAGTACTGGTCTTTCACCTCCTTTGTTAAATTTATTCCTAGGTATTTTTTTATGCAATTATAAATGGGATTGTAAGATACATAAAACTAAGGCAAAAAAAAAAAAAAGAGGAGAAAACACACTAAGAAATCTTTATGTAAAACAAAAGTATAGACAAAGTTTGTTCACAGATGAAGTCCTTGAAATTTAGGGTTCCCTTTGTAAAGGGTTTTCTTAAAATAAATATTTAGTTAAGGTTTCCAAGTAAATGTGTGCTTTTAACATCAGTAACAAAAATTACCAGCCTTAGCAAAAGTGTAGGAAAAGTTGTTCTCACACACAGTTGATAGAAGAATAACTTAGCAAAACATTTCTGGGAAATCTGTCAGTGTCTTATCAAAATTTTATCACAAAGCAATTCTACTTTTGGTAACTTACCCTACAAAAATATTTGCCAACATATACATGCAAGTATCTTTATTGCAGGAGCGTATATGTAAAACAGTGCAAACAATGGAAATGCCGTACCCAAGAGAAGGGTTTAATAAATGAGGGGGCACCTATAAATGGAATACCATGCAGTTGTCCAAAAAATACAGTTAATTCATACATCCCAATGAGGGAAATAGACTGCGCGTGCTTGTGCACAGCAGGGAGGGGAGAGCAGACAAGGTGCTGGCGGGACACCCATCTGGGAGTGGGTGTGGGAGCTGATACTATTTACACACTCTGTGATTTGAATTTTTCATACGGAGCATGCATCACTTGTTTTCTTGCTTTCTTTAAAGGATTCAAGAAAACTTCTGAAGCTCTTTTGGATTTTTTAAAGAATAAAGAGAACCAAGGCCCCCGAACTCTGCCACAGCTCTGTACCTGGGTGATGGGGACTCAGGTCTTCCACTGCAATCTGTACCACATCCGCCAGATCCTGTTCTGACATCATCCAGAACGAGAGGAGAGGGGCCAGTCAACCAGCAAGAACTAAACTCACACAGGACTAGGATTCTGTCACCTACAAAACAAACACAATGGCAGAGGAGAGGGGGATTAATGATGAGGACCTGTGAAATGAAAACTGCTAACCATGTGTATTCAAGAGGATGTCATTTGTCTGTGGATTTTTTTAAATATAGGGTTCTTCTTGTCCCAAGCTACCAAAAAGTGTTCTTTGAGAAGTGAGCAACAGCCCCAAAACTGCTCACTGTCTCTGTCCTTAACCGCTAGACTAACCCCTCCCTGACAGCCTCTCACTTTATCACTCCATTCCTCACACCACCTCCAAAGTTACCTTCCTAACCTGGCTTGAATCCCCACAAGCTAGAGTCTCCAGTGGTCCCCTACTGCCCACGGAACATGTCCTACGCACACCACACACCAGCAAACCCTCACACTGTTGCCTCCAGTAGTACCAGATGTCCCACCTCCCGAATTTTACCCAAATGGACCCTTCAGCGCTCCATGTCAAGTCCTCAACCCCACGTGCCCTCTAAGCTCCTGTGTTGCTTCCCCTTGGCTTCCAGCGCAGACCGGAACCACAGCACTACCCTACCACCGTGCCCAGCAGCAGTGCCATCCTGGCCACACTGCACTTTCCAGGGCTTGGCCGCCTGCCTCTGGTATGAGTTGTCATTTCCTGAGCCTGGCACTGTGTCTGGAATGGAGTCAGCTACTTTCTTCCTGCTCCTAAAACCCTTAGGTTAGGCCTACTAGAGTGACCTGATTTTCCAAAACAGAAATGAGGCCATGTCATTCCAAATATTTCTATGGATCCAGGGATCTAAATATAGTACTGAAAACAGGATGTCCTGGAAAACTCAGGAATCAATGTCACCATATAAGTATCATATCATGCTTTATATTATTTATTTATAAAATAAATTTATAAAATAAACTATTTATCTTTCCCCAACCAGACTACATGCTCCCTGAGGGCAGAAACCACACATTCAACTGTAGAGCACAGCTCCTTTCATGAGTTAGTACTCACTGTAGCTTGTCACAACTCCCAGGGGACAGCGGGGCGCTAAATTAAAAATTACGGATCATCTAGTTTTTCAAGTAGGAGTCTTCCTGACAGCTCCTTTTAATGGAAAGTTCCAACAGGCATTAAGCTAAATTCACAGGTTTCACACGTGTTCTTAAATGCTATAAACAACGTGGTTCTTCCTCTCCTGTGGCCGGTTTAAATTCTATAGCATACATGGTACCAGTTCCAGAATTTCCCAGGGACAGCAATTTTTAGAAGGAGGAACAAGCTCCTCTCTGAAATCTTCCTTTATAGAGTAAATGCAACATTTTTACATAAACACAATCAAATGTATGATTATAAAAATGGCTACGGTGTTTTTATTCCCAATTTATGCCCCTCACACAATACTGAATGAGGTGAGAGAACATCAATTGTCCTTAACAAAGAAGACACTGATAAGCTATCAGGAGGGGAAACAGCACCTCAGAGGAGCTCCGACTAATCCCTCGCACAGCCCGACCATGAAAAGATGGCAGTACCAGAGATTTTTATTCTCCCCAAATCTCCCGCATAAAAACACATGGAGCAAGTGGACTGGCAAAACCCAAATCCAGGTCAATATCTAAAATGGAACTGAGTGATAAGGTGTTCCTGACAAACCCCAAAATACAAGCAAAGGGGGACACACCACTGACAGCTACAAGAACATCATGATAAAAGCACATATGAAGCAGGAAACAGAAGCAATGTGTCAACTTGAGAACAGCTAAAACCAGGAAATGAGCACAGTCTCACAGTGGACAAATGCAAGAGGTCTGCAGTAAAGTCTGGAAGGCCTAGAACATTCTGGGCCCCATGAACTCTCAAAACTAAAAAGCTCCCTGTAAGCCAAACACACTGAAAAGAAATGATTGGCAACAGAATACAAAACGTACAGGACAGGGAAAACAGTGATGGGAAAATAAAACTCTAATTAAATGTGGGAGAGAAAAACAGAGCCAGGAGAATTCAGAAAACGAGCTGCTCCTTTCTTTAAAACTTCCTCAAAACCACAGAAAATAGAGCTCTAGAACACTGAAATTAGAAAAACTATTCTAAATCATACCTCCCTTCTAAATATTCAGGAAAATTAATTCCACATAAAATGAACAACAGAAAATACTGAGGTCCAATTCATATGAAGATAATATATTTTAAAAGAGAATAGGAGAAAGTTAACATCACTAGAGACAGTGAAAACATGCTAGAAAGACATGTCCCCAAAAGAGATGAAAATGTTATCCTAGTATTTCAAAACAGGCTAAAATACATGAAGAAAATGATATAAGATATCATTAACCATGAACCAGCATTAGAAAAGCTCAAAAATGAAGTGACGGAACTAAGATGAGAAATAAAAGAACACTAATTTGGGAAATGAAGACTAAACTAGAAGGAATCAAAGAGCAAATAAACACAATAAATTATGCCTTAAGAAAAACAAAAGGAGAAAAGGAAGAAAAATTTAAGAATAAAAAAGAAACAAAAAGAGTTCAAGAAAAAGTAACATAGTGACAGGCAAAGAAGACCCAACACGTGTGTAACAGGAGACTCTAAAGAAAACCAAAGCAACACTCACTCAAGTGTGGTACGCTGTACTGGAAGAGTATTGGGAAGTAGGGGAAATAGGCGCTCTACTGTGCTTTTGGTGGGAGTATAACCCTGAAAAGCAACAGGCAATATACTGTCAAAATGCTACTGGCCACAGCCCTGACCTCGCCACTCCCCATTCAAGAATCCTTCCAGCACACAGATTCACATATTTGTGCAAAGATCTATGTATACCAAAAACACAAAACAACTAAGGCATTGCTTTTAGCAGCAAAAGAATGGATACCACCTAAATGTACAATAGGATGTTGTTTAAAACAAAAACAAGTATGGCACAGCCAAATAATGGAATTCTAAACAACTATAAAAAAAGGGGGCAGAGCTCTCTAAGGACAACTCCCAAGATGCAGTATTACACGAATATAAAGGGGCAGAACATGTTTTTTTTAAAAAAAGAAATACACTAGATATGCATAGAATATCCCTGGGATATAAGGGGTGAAAGGGAAATTATTTTTCATCTTTCACCCTTCTATAATATTTTGCATTGTATAATATTGCAAATATATATAATATTTGCATTTTTATCATGTTCATGTATCATCTTTTCAAAACTTAAAAAAAAACCACATACTTTTTAAAATGGTCAGACAACTACATAGTTAGGCGTAAACTCTGGGGGGAAATGTTCAGTTCCAACCTCAGTTACATGCAGTAATGTTCTCTGAACCTGGTGTCTGTGCGAAACACTGGGAGTTTCTTCAACCTTCATCATCCTCAGCAACTGCTCCAGGATTCAGAGGCAGGCAGAACCCACATGAACTGATTCAGGAGAACCTGTCAGGATAAGGAAATAAGGTGTCGTGCTAAATCTGTGTCCTCTGAAGATGACGTCTGAGTACAGATTACCTGGTGGTCAGTTTGAAGATCAAAGCTACTCATGCCATAAACTCGGTCTTGTTTTTTCTGAATTAAGAACCAACGCAAAGGTTATTACAGGGATACACTGGACTTCTTCATGAAGGCGGTAGTCCTCAGTTAGATAATGCCACCCAACCAATCTTTGACTTGATAGATTTAAAACATTTTAGAATCAGACTGCTTTCAGAATCTAATTAAAAAAAAAAAAATGATGGACCCTTTCCCAGAAAAAGAACACAGACAAAATTCTGCCAAGTTTCACAGGGTTCAGCAACACCAGTTCAAGAGACCTAATTTACAGGGGACTGTGGCCCCCAGAGGAAGGCTCCCTGCCTCTCCTGCAGCACGCTGTGACTACCTGACCAAGTTCCAGCCAATGAGACGTGAGCTCAGATGTTGCGCATGGCAGGTCCAGGGACAGGGGCTAGAATGGCAGGGCAAAGAACGAGAAGGAAGTGGTAGCCTGGGGCCCTTACACGTGTGGAGCCACCGTATGTCCCTGGACTGCCTGCCCCAGATTCCCTCATAAGAGAAATAACCAATCACTTTAAAATAACGTCTTTTGGAATCTGTCACATGCAGCTAAGCTTAACTTAAATGATACTCTCTGAAGCCCATTCATGATGGCCCTGGATCCGGCTTTCAGGTTAAATACTTATCTCTCATAAAAGGCTAGTGGAAAGTTTTCAAGGACCCAACTAAGCTTCTTCCTGGTTTCTAAAACCTGTGCAAGGAGTTTAAAAAAATACTCCGAGTTCACCATAAAATCCTGAATCCGACTCTCTTCCAAATGAGGACACCATACATTATCCAAGTTGTTTATTCAAAATGATTCTGTTGCCAAGATAAAGAATCACTTAAAATTCTGCTAACAGTGAAAGTCTAAATAGAAAAAACTAGGGCAATAAGCCCAAGAAAACTGGAACAGAGCGATACATGCAGTTGCCATTTTGGCAAATTAAATTTGCCATTTCTCAGAAGTCCTGGAGATAGGCCAGTTTTAATATAATAAAGCAACTGGACTGAGATTAAGGGACAATAACGTCTCTAATGCAAATGACTAGTTAGAACCCTAGCAAGCTTGTCAAGAGACAATCTTTCATGGGACACATGAAAACAGTGCCCCCCAACCAAATCAACAACCCAAGTGTTTCTTCTTAGGGGAAGCAAATGGTAAATGACGGCACACCCTACTATAAAATACTGCACACATTAGTGTGAGTGAGATTGGTTTAATTACATGAACCACAAGGGAAAGAGCTCCACAATGTAATACTAACAGAAGGGAATATAAAAGGAAAACTGCAGAACAGTATGTATATAACCCGTATTCTGCTTTCTAAAAGTTGCGTGCATACGTACGAGTGTGTGTGAATGCATACCTGATGATCTGGAATGATACGTACTTCTGATACATACGTGTATAATGCACACTTTTTTGCCCAGATTTGTGAAGGAAAAATAAGGATGTGCATTATACATGTGCATTAGTACTAAATCTGCGTTAGTACTAATTCTGTATCTATATCTGAAAACATGTTTTCAATTCTTTTAGTTATGCTTATGAGTTAAAAGTGTAACTCTAGAACTCAATAGCGATATCCATATGCAAAATAATAACCCTGGAATACAATAATCGGCTTTGTTGAACTTAAGATGAACTTGCAACAACAAAGAGTTCTTGGCCTTCTATGATGTGTTAATATCAAAAATTTGTTAACGGTACATAAAATTTCTTGGACCTTGTATCTGTTCTTGTGTTTTGTAATTATTTGTTACGTAAAATTTCTTGTATCATACTAAATACTAAAATTCCTTTATAATACAAAAAACAAGTACTGAATGTAAACAAATAAAAATTGGAATTAAAAAATTGACATGAAAGATTTCTCCCCCTGAATGTTTGGCCCAAAAACATGGGTGCACATTATACACAGGAGCACATTATAAACGGCAAAATACAGTAACTTAAGGTTACCCATGAGGGAAAGAGTATACAGACAACACGAACTGACTGTCATCCTTGATCTTTCTGGATTACTGAGTTTTCTGTAAGCCCATTTTATTGATCAACTGTGAAATTGTTTTTCTGAAATAAAGTAATAAGTATACAGCCTACAAGGTATGTGCACCACACAGCCGTGACCAGTTGCACAGGTGTGTCCGAGGTTACGGCCACCACACAGCCCTACCCTGCTCTGCGAATGTTTCCATTCTCTTGAACCACTGTGTCAAACTTTCTCCTCTCCCCTCCAAATCCCTCTCCTCCTTCCCTCGGGGAGCTGGCAGCCTTGCTTTCTCTTCCCCATCAGTTCCCTTGAACTTGGCACCCCCTCCTGTGGCTGCTACAAGCACCTCCTGACCTTGCTCCTGTCCCCCAGTGCGCCCACCCCTCCTCACTTCAGCAGTCTCCCTGGTCCTTCCCAATACACATCGCGCTGCTGTTTCTCCACCTCCCCTCCATCTCCAATCCTTCGCTTCCCTTCAGAGCAGAATTCCCCACAGACTGGCCTGTATATGCGGGCAGACAATTAAGCTCGCGAACTCATCCTAGAAAAAGTGCTACACACCTCATTGCTGAATATCACTACGGTCACCTTCGAAGTCCTCCCCTTGGGAAGCTATGCACTGATGCCAGCGCCTAGTCCACCCTTCAAAGCAATTTTGGAACTCTTTTTCTGGAATGGCCATCAGAGCTGTCGTTGTATTACCCTTGATGTCCTGAATGTCATCAAAATGTCTTCCTCTCAATAGTTCCTTTATCTTCAGGTAAAGAAAGAAGTCACTGGGGGCCAGATCAGGTGAGTAGGGGGGATATTCCAATACAGTAATTTGTTTACTGGCTCAAAACTCCCTCAGACAGAGCCGTGTGAGCTGGTGCATTGTCGTGATGCAAGGGCCATGAATTGTTGACGAAAAGTTCAGGTCGTCTAACTTTTTCACGCAGCCTTTTCAGCACTCCAAAGAGTAAACTTGGTTAACTGTTTGTCCAGTTGGGACAAATTCATAACAAATAATCCCTCTGATATCAAAAAAGATTAGCCACATCATTGCAACAAGTTCGCAAACTTAATTGTCACACCTAGTGTGCTGTCTCCATCTTCTCCCCTTGTATTCTAGAGCCAGACCAGGCTCTGGCTTTCCCACCCACCAAACTGTCCCCATCCAGTTCTCCCCGCATGCCTGCCCTGCCCACCAAAGTACCTGCTCAGGGTTTACTGCCACGTCTTCCACAGCCGGCCTCCCTCCCACACCTTCCTTGCCTGGCTCTGTTCTCCTGGCCTTGTCCCGCACAGGTTCTCTGTGGGTTCGTATCATCTTCCTGACTTGGAGTACCCAGGGTTCTGTGCTGGGCCTCTTGTCAATCATCCTGAAATACCATCCACGTGCTAATGCTGAACAGATTCACCCCTCAACTCAGACCTCGCACATGAACTCCAGATCCACGGAGCCAACAGCCTGCTGGACAGCTCCCTTGGGTGTCTAGTCTCAACTGGAACAGGCCACACCGAACCCAACACCCACCCCACAACCAACGTGCTCTTCCCAGACTTTCCATCTCAATTTAAGGCAACACCCCATTGCTCAGGCCAAAAACGTTCAGTCCTTGGTTTTTCTCTCTCATGCCTACCTGTAGGCAAATTCTCTCATGATACACATTCTCCGCACCATCTGGAGGTGTGCACTAGCCTCCACAGGGGTCTCCCTGCTCTGCCTTTACCCCATAATTATTCCAATGCCTGGTTGAAAAACTACCTGGATCATGTCATAACACATATCAGACGGTTAAGAGCCCACTGAAGGCGTCCTGCTCACTCAAGATGGCTTCCTGGTTCTCTGAAACCAGCTGTGCAGCACCTCTAGTACGCCTCAGGCTCTCCTCACTGCTGCCCACTCAGCCCAGCGCAGCAGGCACACGCCCAGCTCAGGGCCCTTACACTCTGACACCCGCCTGCCCCTCCACCACCTACTACTGCCTCTTCCCAGTGATACTGAGTTGCACCCACCACCAGCACCCACCTCCCTGTTCCCCTCTCCTGCTTTATCGAAAAGCACTTACCGTCTAACTTACGACATGTGCTAAATGTTCACTTTGGTTAGATCTGTCTCCCCTACGACTGTAGCAGATCAGCTCCATCAGGGCAGGAATTTTCATCATGTCGCTCACTGCCTAGCACAGGGTTGGAACACACTGCCCCTCAATGAACGTACGTGTGATGAATCTAGTGAAGAACCCACTGTAGTTACACACCAATGCAGAACTATGAAGGTCAGCATTTCTCCTTAAAAAACACGGATCAGGGTCTTCAAAGTTCTCTGTGTCTGTGTTTCGATTTCAATAAGGACTATGCCATAATTACATCACAAACCTATTTAGTTTATGACTGTGAACTTTATGGGAATGACACTTTCAGTTGTTAACAGTGAAAATACAACAAGCTGCCCATCAGCTGTCAGCAACAGACACAGGCTGTTCATCACCTGAAACACAGTACTGCACAATGACTTTTAATTTTTGCTAACTTTCAAAGAAATTTTAAATTTTGGATACCCATACAATAAAACCACAAGACCATTAAAACAGGAATAAAAGAAAGGCTCCTGTAATTGAGCATACAGCTTATCTTTAGCAGTAAAGGTCAAAAACAAAAACAAAAAGAAAACACTATAGACGATCGGCTTTCATTACATGAAAAAAGGCAGCAAGAAAAAAACACTGAACCAAGCTTCCCTGTACTGACCCTCGGATTTTTCTTAGTCACTGCAAGAATGACATCACTTGGGTCATCTCATATGGGGCTTTTTTCCCCATCAGTTTTTTGGGGCAGTCTTCATAGAGCTATTTCTTCTATCACCCCTTGAGTGAAGCCCCAGTGCTGAATGTGATCTGGACCAGGTGACCTCCACAGGTGGCAGAACCATGTAGCCAGGTGTATAACCTCCCAGGGCAGTGACCTGACTCTGTTCTACTAGAATTATTTACTACATGCAGGGTGACTGACGAGATGCAGTCCACAAGCCATAGGTAAAAAAAGCCAGGCACACCCCTTACGCATCTTGGAGGCGCCTTGGAAGCATCTGGTGCTAGTCTAACTTCACTTTATAGTTCACAAAAATATAAACTGAACGTATTACTCTAAGGGTTGGGAGTGTCCATGGACAAGACCGAGAGGAAGAGGATCCTACAAGTCTCGGAGTGCAATTACACAGAAAAGACGCTAGGACCATGACAGGAGTGATGGGGAAGGGCCGCCATCACCAAGGTCCTCAGCAGGCCCGCCTCCCTGGATCCCAGCCCCCCCATGCCCTTCCCAGGAATGGCCAGTCAACAACGCCATAAAAATCAGAGCAGTAATTTCCATTCCCATTTAAGGAAGTGGCTAAGTAGTACCAAGTTAAAAAGCTGTACCTCCAGAAACAGGGAAACTTCCAAGAAACTAAAGATCATTCCATTTAGTCAAATCCTTCCAGATATAAGTGTAGTAATAAAATAACCAATTAAAAGCCAGTATGAAGTAAGCAAAGAAACCAATTTTTATTAATCTGAGATGTGTGAAAAAGACTCAGCTTACTTCATACTGTTTATTCTTTAAGACACCCCCCTAAAAATGCTTAAGTTTAAAATTAGGAAAAGAAGGTCAAACTGGCTTCAGATGGCAGGCCCTTCCTCCTTATAGCTAACATGTTTGATTAAATTTGCCACTTTCATTCATGCTTTCCAAAATATATAATAAGGCGCCTCAAATATAAACCACAAATGCAGAAAAGAGAAGTTGGATTTAAGCTGATCCCACAGCACCCACTGTCCTGCTTCAAACTCATTGGTCTCGGGACCCCCTTTAGCATCTTAAAATTAGTGAGGCCCCAAAACCTTGTGCTTATATATAGGTATATCTATCAATAGTTACCACATTTGAAATTAAAATAGAAAACGTTTGTATATTTCTTTATTCATTTCAAAATTATAAAAACTAACACATTACATATGAACAGACAAAACATTTTTTATAAAAAAATAACTTCAGTTCCAAAGCAGCAAAATCTTAAGAAGAGAAACATAGTTTGGCATTTTTACAAATCTCTTAGTGTCAGACTTAATGGAAAACTGGATTCTCATATATGTATCAGCTTTCAATATGTTGTAATAGATTGTTCTAGTTGATACATATAAAGAAAATCCAGCCTCCTGGAGAGATGCTTCTGGGACAGGAAAGAGTATTTTAATAGCCTTTTCAGATAATTATAAATATTCTTCTTTAATACAATACCAAAACTCAACCAGTGTTTTGTTTTTTTCCCAAAGGCTTGTTGCAATGTAGAATCTGAAACCGTATCTGTGAACTTTTTGTTCTTCATTACTTTAAAATACATTGGTCTGTCTTGCCCTTTAAATTGATCTTTAAGCCAGTGTGATTTTGTAATATCATGCATTGGTCATCTGGAAAATACTGATTCATTGAGCTTTGCCGATCTTCCAAATGTTGTTTATTGTATGTTATCAAAAGCATCACATTCATTATTAATAAGCACTGATCTCATCAAAAAAGTCTGTAAGTATTAGGAAGCTGTCAGGCTCCTAGTGGCAGATACAAGCTTTCTGAAATTCCAGTTTCACTTGAAAGCTCAAATTTTATCAATGGCAATAGTGTTAATTGCTTTCCTTGAAGTGATGGGCTAACTTTGTTCATTTAGTAAGAAATGTCAGCAGTTTTTTCCTGGTGGTCCATGAAAAAAGCGGCTAATTTAGCTAGCAACTCAAAATTGCACAAGGGCAATCCTCTAATTCTGAAATGCCACAGAAGTGCTTTCTGCATACTTCCTGTTTTGTCACACAGAGTAATAAAAAGAAATGTATGCAAGGGTTGCAATTTAATAAAATAAATGATTTTTATTGCTTCATCAAGGACATTCTTAGGTGAAAAAGGATTTTTCTAAATCGCGTGGCAGTGAAGAATACAATGATACAAGTACAGCTTGCAGGGGGGGTTAGCCTCAATTGTGCTAACGCAGCAGTAGTTTTACTACCATTGATCCTGAACCAACAGTGCAAATGTCAACATGCAAAAAAGGCAAATGACCTCTTACAATCATTATGAAAACTGTGTGGACCTCACAGATCCCCTGGGAAGGTCTCAGGGACACTCCTGGTGTTCTGTGGACTACATTTTGACCAACATTGCTTTCAGGTACTACATCTCTAAAAAGAAAACATAAGAGCCACATATACATTAAAGTGAATTCCAGATAACTTCTGCTGTAAAATATAAATCATGAATGTAATTAAAAGCAACCTTTACTTGATTTACCAACTGTCAAAGATAAATGTAAATACACTTTAGAAGCCTGCATATATCTTGCAATAAAAATTTTGGACTTTACATATATAACACTCATATATTTAATTCTTCCCTGATAGCTACTAAACTGCTTACATTGTGAAGTATTTATTCTGATATATAAAATACCACATCTGCCAAAGATGCAGAAGTATAACTAACAATTAACTGTAGGCTTAAACACCGTAACCTTATTTCTTATTCTTAGTTACAAGAGAAACTTTAATGAGTCTCTGTGAACTCTTTTACACAATTAATATTAAGTGATCTTACTGCACTCATTCTATACATTCTTCAAAAAATAATCATTGGGCACACATTGTACATAAACATATGCTACAAGGGACACTTAAGAGCTCTCCTGCAGGTAAGTTCCAGAGTGAGTTTTCCGAAGGGGGCTCATCTTCTCAAAGCCCAGCTCAGCACCTTCCATGACCCTCCTCTGCTGACGACATCGTGTCTAAACTCCTCTATCCAGGTTTCAAGCCTTTCGCAGTCTGGCTCCCCCATGCCTGCCTGTATATGATCTCATTCACTCAACAAACATCTTCTAAGCCAAGGGTTGGCAAACTATGGTCCCAGGGGCCATATCTGGCCCTCCACCTGTTTTTGTACAGCCCATGAGCCAAATCAAAAGAAGAACAATATTTCAAGATGTCAAATTATATGAAACAAACATTTTGGTGTCCACAAATAAAGTTTTATTGGAATGCAGCCACACCCAGGTCTCCGTATAGTGTCTATGGCTGCTTTGGGGCTGTAATGGCTCCTCTAGCCGCTGCAAGTCTCACTTTAATGTAAAAACAGAGGCTCTGGCGTTGGATCGCCACTACCACTGCACCACGCTGGCACACAGGAGCCAACCACAAATACTTGGTTAGTGGATAAAGGAATAACCTTGCGGTTCAAACGCTCCTACGAGCACAGATAATCCTGAAAGTAGGGCTTCAAGTCCCTGCCAGCTCTTTCAGTCTTTCAGCTGCAAGGAAAGTAGAAACCTTGGTTCTAATCATCTCCTCATTAAAAACAAAGTCAAAAGTAAGCATTTGCATTAACTCTTTGGAGACTCTCTCTCTCTTACACTTTGCACTTGTAAGTCTATTTTTAGTTAACATGGAAACATTCAGAGATGTGAAAAGGAATTAGATGACATAGGTCAATTTTTACAACAGAAGAAAATTATGTTTCAGAGAGACACTATATTTTGATGATTGTATACCTAAATCCAACTATGGCTCATTTTATACTAAGATACTAAATGAAAAATAAAATTTGTCATTTTCCCACAGGTATCTGTTCATATAAGAAATATCAGTCCGAAGATAGTAAGAATTCACACTCAACATTGCAATTTGTCTAAAGTCATCTAATAGAATTGAAAATTCTCAATAAAGTATCATTGAATAACACCCAAATTACAACATTGTATAGTAACAGAATCTGTCACAATTTACAACAAAAAGTACAAGAGAAAAATCACTCCCCTGGAGAGAACAAGAGGGTGCCTTAAACCTAATGATTATCAAGGAGAGCTGCTGGGACAGTGGTCTGTGGGGTTCCCCACCCCCAGGATGTGGGCTCACATCGTACTGGCAGGTTCCTCACAGAAGCGCAAAATTATCGTGCATTCTTGCATTTGCAAGGGTATACTTTACAACCACAGCCAAGCTTTTAATTAGCAACTTATACTCATTTAAAACTCCTCTAAGCTCCTGTCCAATTCTACATTTCTAAGATTTTATGATGTTAGTTTATCACAGACAAAATTCTAACTAGATGCAAATTTCTCTCAATTAAATAAGCACTCTATGAGGTTGACAAGCATAAAAAGATACAAGACCTGGCAGGTAAAGTTGATAATAATAATTATAGGAGCTACCATTTATTGAATCTTAAACACTACATTAAACATTATCTCATTTAATCTTCACAACCTTTGATGTAGGTGTGTCCCCATTTTAGAGATGGGCCCATCCCTAAACACTCCCCTTATCTGAAACATACATCAGGAATACGTACTAAGGAATAGGAGACCAAACAGCAGTGAAGAAGTGGGGCTGGGGTGGGGGAAGCAGAGCTCCCACAGTTAACTCATTGTGTGCCCAGGTAACTAAGCCCACGTTAGCCATCACCACGTGTTCGCTTTTCCCTCCCCTGGAGTTTGGGCCTGTGTATCCATCCCTCCTTCCCTCACCTCCCTCCAGAAACTGAAATCCTTTTATCCCCACCTGCTCCTCCTGCGTATGCCTTTATACTGCGCAAAGTTTGGGGAGGGGGTGGTCAGCAGTCCCAGGGGTAAGTGTCCTACCTCCTTTGTCCACCTCACAATTTCATAGAAACCAAACAACTAGCATGTGTCAAACCGTTAAAGGAATTTATAATCCTAACCAGTAACATAAAAACAAATGAAAATTAACTCCCAACTGGAGAGTCACCAGAACAAGAAACAATGACAGGTGGCAAATGCAGATGCCAGGAGCATTCCAGAGGTTTCTGACCCAAACAGCAGCTATCAGAGGCAGGGCAGATAACCAAAGATTGTTATCAGCTAGTATGTTACCAGCTAGTTACCAGCTAGTATGATCTAGAACAGAAAACAGAAAAAGCGTAAGGAGGCCAGTAAAAGTCGTATGTTGGTCGCTGGCAGACACAGCCATGCCAGCATCATCATGGGGGCCAAATATTCTTGGGGAAAAGTATATTCAAAGATCATGAGAGAGTCCCCTTTTCTTTTGCTATAAAGGACATTATTGGGATAATTGGTAAAATCTGCATTAGCTCTGTTGCTTACATAACAGAGCTGCATCAATGATAAATTCCTAATTTTAAATTAAACTGTTTATGTAATAAAATGTCCTTGTTTTTAAGAAATAGCCACTTAAGTATTTAAGGGCAGACAGACGTATTTTAAATTGTTCAGAAAAAGAAAAAAAAAAACACATAAATACACACAGAGAAGTTGTAGAGAGGAAGAGGGAGGATAAAGCAAATACAAAATATTAACATCTGAGAATCTAGAAGACGATACCATAATTCTTTGTACTATTCTTGCAACTTCTAAGCCTGAAAAAAACAAAACAATTCCTAAAGAGATGCTGAGGCTTTTTCCCCCAAGAAAGGCAGTGAGGATGGACAGAAGCATTCTCATCTGAGGATGACTTACTTGCCCAATACTAATTGTACATCTGAGAGGCTGTCACGGACATTTTCTTTCTAAGTAAATTTTCCCAAAATAAATTAAGTTTCTGACCTATACACTCTCAGTCCCTTCACCAGATAAATGAGATGGTTCCGTGGCTTCCTCCAGATAGCCCCCAAACCTCGCCATCAGAAGTGATGAGCGTGGATGCTGGAGACAACTGGCAGAGCGGGCTGTGACGTGACGACAGCACTCTGAACAGTGCGTGGCGCCAGCAGAAGTGTTCCTTACCATCATCTTACTGTCACTCAACTCCCAACCTTGATTTCTTTCTCCCACATGCGTTAGTACTTTTTGTCCAGAGCTTGAGGATTCACAAAGTACAGCCCCAGGACCAAATCTGGCCAGCTGTCAGTTTTTGTAGGTTAAGTTTTATGGAAAAACAGCTATGCCCATTCAGGGTTCCACCCTCCAAGGGCAGAGTCAAGCAGTTGTGACAGAGATCCCAAAGCCAAAAATATGGACTTCTCGGGCCCTTTACAGAAATTTTGTTGCCTTTTACATGTTTAACGACATTCACAGCATCTTTAGCACTCTGGAAACTGCCTCAAGACTGAGGGTTAAATGAGACACAATTATGGAACAGTAATCCAGACATCCTGAGGTGCCTCTATTACAGGGTCGGTCCCTTGCTCCAGGTCTGGACGGGTCCACCTCCTGGGAGCTGGAAAGAGTGATTTCTGATTCAGATTAGATGGATCCATACACACCCAATGGGGCAACCAGGCTTACTGAGCTCTCCCATGATCTGGAAGAACCCATGAAACAAGCTGAACTGAATTTTTTATTAAGAGCTCCGTGAGAAGGGAAGCCCATGCAGTATATGTTTGCTTTCCTCTTACTGCGTCCCCTTGAGTTTCCTTTCTCCTCCCTAACATAGTATGACTGCATTTCATACAAATTTGAATTACACAAATTTAATATATTAAGCCCTCGTTTTGCAAACAAAAGTGAAATTAGTTTAATCCCACAAATCTTAAAAATCCATAAAATGCTTAGAAGGCCAATTAACTGCAAACTATGTTTGCCCCCTGGCAGCTGCAACTTTTACACGGTTAACAGGACACCCAGACTTGTCAGTCAGTCTAAACACGTGGGGTGTGAACTACTTGGCATCTTCAGGGAAGTGTTCCTGGCATAAAACGCAGCCTACCACAGCACTTTGCTCCCAACGCCCATCCCTGGCTCCCCCTGATGAAAGAGTTTCCAAGAGGAGAGCATGGCAACACAAGGTCCCAACCTGGCCATCCACCTGCCAAGAGGATTGCGGGGCTGCACGTCTGTGGTGACAGCAGGAATCACAGCCCGAGTCCTTCCCTGCTCCCTCTAGTAAGAGGGCGACGCCTGTGTCTCGTGCCACATGCAGAGACATGTAGTTCACACGAAGGCTGTGACAGCAGCACACA
Organism: Rhinolophus hipposideros; assembly: GCF_964194185.1. Lineage (NCBI taxonomy): Eukaryota > Metazoa > Chordata > Mammalia > Chiroptera > Rhinolophidae > Rhinolophus > Rhinolophus hipposideros. The sequence continues at coordinate 32,591,284 of NC_138067.1, read as the reverse complement.
TTTGCACAGCCAGTGTATCCAAACCCACTTCTAGTTCAGAAAGGTTAAACTTTGCTTCAACTTACTTGATGATTTTTCACGTTGAGGAAAAACGGGGGGGAAAAAAATCACTAAAGACCACAAGCAGCATTCTTTGAAGCACAGAATGTAAATCTTTATTACAAAAATCTTTGTCGGCACGGGGCTCCACCCATAGTCAGAGGCCCCAGCCTGCCTGGCTGAATGCACTCCCAGGTTTCCTGCCAGCCCTCCTGGCCACAGGGCCAGGCTTCCACCCCTACTATGTAGCCCCTCTGCCCAGCTCACTTTCACTGTGTGCCTTATTTATGCTCAGCTATTTAAAATGCTAAAATACAAAATAACTTAGGACAAAGAAATGATAGTCAATTTCCCACATTCAATTCTACTTGACTTTTTCAGTGATTTAACTAAAACCTATTCTCATCTCTTCACATTCTCTGGCCTTTTCCAACAGATTTTATTCTTCCGTGCTTGTGGCTCAGAAGCAATCTGACCTTGCGGTTACCTGTCTGGGACACCGATCACTCACATGCCACCATTCCTCCTCCCCAGTGTGAGGCTCCTTAAGGGAACAAAGCAAATCTCACTGTCCACCCCACCATCTACCATGGAGGTAGATGGTCCAAAACATTTAATCAAATCGGACAGTTCTTGACTATGGGTAAAGATGAAAGATGCAGAGAAGTTATTAATAATGCATAATAGGAACCAATTTCATGTGACTTTACAATATTTTGGGCATATTATCTGCTTGTGGCTTATGAAGTTAATGGTTTCATCACATTTGAATTCAAGAACAGCCACAGGTTTCAAGCAGTGGGGGGCCCCAGGTGCTGATGCCAAACTCCACTTCCTCTTAGAGACTTACTGTGGAGCATTGTGGGGAGGGTGCCCCACCTCACCACTGCACTGCAGGTGTAAGGAAGGTTCAAGAGCCTTCCTCCTGCTCCTTGCCCTCTAGGACTGAGGACAGACACTGTCTCTTCCGAGGGGACAGGCTGGGCATAGCCCTGGACAGTGGACAGAACCAAAGGCAAGGCAGAGGGCATAAAACGAGTAGGTGAAGCTCTTGTTTTTAAGAGGTCTCATAACCTGACAAAGGTGGGAAACCTAAGGGGTGAGTATTTTTAAAAATACTTGGAGAAGCAGGGATGACTGTTATGATTCTCATCTTCTGGGACGCACCAAATGAGGTCCGGGTACTGTCCACAAAGAAAACAAGTGTTGCTTTTTAAGAGCAAATTCCAACTATGTGATCCCACTCCATACTCGCTCTCAAATTCCCCACAACTCCTCACGTCCCCTAAAAATGAACACTTCATAATGGGTCAAAGCACTTCTGATGAACAATTCATTACGTGATTTTGTTTTTATGATCACTATATGTGTGAAGTCAGAGAATGCAGTGACAATCTATATTTCCCTCTGGTATAGGGAAGACTTTCAAAGCTTTTATCTGAGACATTCTCATTGAGAGCCTTAATGTTTATTTTCCTCCAGAAGACGTCTTCAAAATGAGAACATGTTTATTGTTTCCAGATTTAAACAGCTAAAGTGGTAAAGTTACATGGACATTTTAAAGTCAGTCTTGCATAGTCATGTAACATATTTCATTGTATAGCTAAAGTTTTTTGGGATATATACAATCTAGATAAAGAGCATAGGGAAAAACTAAGGTTCATAAGCTATAACAGGTGTTATCAATAAATCATTAATGCAAACTCATCTAAAACCCGTGCCTGGCATACCTATTTACCAATGCACAAAACAAGGTTTGTGGTTCATTATCTCTTATTTCCTTGGAGACCATCTAGCACAGGAAGTGTTTCTTCAGCATCAAAGCGAATATGCAACACCTGGCAACCTCTTAAAATGCAAATTCTGAGTCTTTCCCTTTCAAGACTGGACACTTCTATTCATGGCCACATTCCATCTAGAGTAGAGAATAATTAGAAACAATCTAAATGAACAAAAATAAAAGAATTGCTAAGTAAGTTATGATACATCTACTCAAAGAAATGTTATACACCCATTACAGGTTATCATTATGAGAACTATGGAAACAGGGAAAATAATTATGGTAGTGAAAGTCACCGAAAAAGTTATGTACGCATGCAGACACTATGTGTATATGTATATATATACATATATATATGTATATATATACAATTTTTTTTAAAGAGGGCACAGCTCACAATGACATGTGAGGATCAAAGCGGCAACCTTGGTGTTATTACGTCACAGCATGCTCTGAACAACTGAGGGAAGCGGCCATCCCAACATATTGTATTTTAAAATGTGTATTTTGTAGACAAAAACTGGAAAAGTATTCTCAAATACATAATGTATTAATGTGGTGGGACTAGAGGGGCTTTTTTCAGAATTTTTGATGTTGGTGTGCTGTTTCACACTAACAAAGAAAAATATTTGTAAAAAGTATTAGTTTTCAAGAAAAACTATGTGTGCTTTATCCTGACAATCAATCTGGAAAAAAAGAACCAAATGCACTTGATCAGAAAAAGATCCCCAGACTACCAACTGGTAAGGAAGAATACAAGAAATCAGGAAAAATTTATTACATTTTTAATTTTTTCAAATTATATCAAAACCTAAGTTTATTTCTTGAAGTCATTATTCATCATCAACTTTAAACCTCAATGGAAGAGAAAGGGGTACAGGTATGCTGAAGCCATTCCTACTTGCCTTTTATACATTTTCTGACAGCCTTTGTAAGGTTTTACTTCTGCTGATACTAATAATTACACCAACAAAGTGGTGTCTCAAAAATTGGGGGTATATTCGCAGCATGAAAACTAGCTTTCTTAAAAATCTCTGGGACTGCCTTCTCTTAACAAAATAAAACAAAACAAACAAACATACAAAATAAAAATAAAGCCTTTTATTAGATTTGTCACTGTATCGCTTCTGTTTTAGCAAAAGGGATCAGTTCACAAAATTGGGGCGACTATTATTAGTCCAACTGAGTTGTTTTTCATTAATTCCTGGGGGAAAACTAGTATCATGACATGTAAATCACTTCTCCACAATACAGCTTTATCCAGAAACAAGATACTTAGAACCTCAGAAAATTCAGTGAGAAGTTACTTGACTGTTAAATAGACTTGGAAGAGAAAATATATTCATATAATCTCTTTGGGTCTCCACATTTTGACTGTGGCACTAAGCTTGGGTAAGTTTGCCATTATTCCGTACGATAAGGTGTATACGTATAAACTGTCTGCTTGCCAAGAGATTTGAGCCTCTAAAGTTTCCAATCTGTAAAATGGTGGCCATTTCAATGTTTCTGTGAGGATCACGTGCCGTGTCTGTAAAGTGCTTAACTCAGGCACCCAGTCAGCGCTGGGCAGGGGACAGCTATCACTTTGTGGTGGCGAAGCATGGCCGCCCTGAAGCTCATTGTCTGCTGTGAAGTGCAGCTCCATTACCTGCAAGCCACTTCACCTAACTAATAACAGCACCTACCTCATAGGGTGGTTGTCAAGAATAAATGAATTCATGTATGTCGAGCGCTTGAAGTGCTCACTACACATTTGTTATTCTGTTTTCTCCTGAGCATCATGCCTGCAATTTGGATAAACTGCAGCAAAAGAGGTTTGACAGTCTTTAGACAACTTCCGCGATTATGAAACTCGGCCATAACTCAGACACAGCCAACCTTCCCCCGGCATAGCTAGAGGTAATTAGCATGATTTCTTCCTGTTATTATTTTAAGAGAAAAGGGGAGACGGAGAAAAAACACTTTAAACATTTGCAAAAGTATAAAATTATACTTTAAAGTGGTGATTATCAATGGAGAAGTTTCTGGAAACTGAGGGGACAGTTTTTGGTTGCCGCAGTGACGGAGAAGAGATGCTCCCAGCAACACGTGTGGGGAGGGGTTTCAGTACACCCTGTACTGCTCGGGTCGATGCTTCACAACAAAGAATTGTCCTGCGCTCCTCACGACTTTCAAATGCCCAGAAGACATTCATGTAAATGAAAAATCTGTTTATAATTATCTCAGCCTAGAACCTAATTATATTTTAAATGCAAACACAAAGGATTTTTTGTTTTGTTCTAACATTATTGTTTTTCCAAATTATACAATAACTAGGCTCCTTGTAAAATATTGAAACATTACAAAAACAATGCAGAAAATACCTAGGAAAAGTAAATCTTCCATATTGCCTGTTAAGGACTGATTGTGTCTCCCCGAAATTCATGTTGAAACCTTAGCCCCAGTATCTCGGAAGGTGGCTGTATTTGGAGACAGCCTCGAAAGAGGTGACTAAGTTAAAATGAGGCCATTAAGGTGGGACCTAATCCAATCTGACTGGCGTCCTCATTAAGAAAAGGAAAGTGACACATGAAGAGACACCAGATGCGTGTGTACAGAGGAAAGACCGTGTGAGGACACGGCAAGGTGGCCACATGCAAACCAAGGAGAAAGGCTTCAGAAGGAACCAAACCTGCTAACATCTTGATCTCAGATTTCTAGTCTCCAGGAACTAAGAGAAAATAAATTCCTGTTGTTTAAGCCAAAAAAAAACAACAAAAAAAAAAACCAAAAAACAAAACTGGGCACTTCTGAGAAGTACTAGGTCAGGATTTTGGTGAATGTCCCTCAATTTGGGTTTTCTCATTAATAGACTGAGGGCACGCATTTGTCTCAGTGCAATATACAAGGGTACGTAATGTCATTATGTCTTACTACTGGTGATGTTAAGGTGGTATCTGCTGGGTTTTTCCACTGTGAAGTTACTATTTTCCCTTTGTAATTTGTAAATATTAATATCTTGGGGGAGATACCTTGTGGTTATGTAAATATCACAGATTGGAGATTTAAAGAGATGTGACAACTGAATGAAGAGTGGGATCCTGGATTAGATCCTGAAACAGAGACAGGACATTAGTGGAAAACTGATTAAGTTCACGATGGTCTGTTCATTTAGTAACTAGTACTGTTACTAGTTACAGCCGATGTTAATTTTCTGATTTTTATATGGATATTTATGTAAGATGTCAGCATTAGGAAAGTAGGTAAAGGGAGTAGGGAAGCTCTCTAAACTGTTTGCAACTTCAAAATGAGGTTTACAAAGCTGCAGGTCCTGACTGGGGCAGGGCCTGAGAGTCTGCACTAGCGCTGCTGCTGCTGGCAGGGGACCACTTCGTCAGCAAGGCCTTGGCAAACACAGCTGATGCATTTCACTGGGCACAATTTCCAAAGGGCAATCAACGAAAATGCATCAAGATTATACTTCGAGTACAGCAATCCCTGCTTAACTAGAGGTATTCCTTAAGCGCTGGCACACTGAACTACTTACTCTTAGTACACTGACACAGTGAGAAGCCAGCTGAAGAATCCGAAAACGCTATCTTTGCCACAACACACATCTATGGCTGGCCTTCTCCAGCTGAGCCTGGCACCCCTCCAAGGCCGCGGAGCCAGGAGAACCTACACAAGGAATACATGCCATCCACCCACACTGCACCAGGGAAGCTGCCATGGGCGTCATCATCTGGCCGCACGTCCCACTGATGGTGGCATCATCACCAGGGCCCTGGGAGGCAGGAGAGCGGACCAGAGTGTGAAGTGCGGGCTCTGGAACTCAGGTTCACAGCAAAGGGCTGGCCGGCACACACATGACCTCCGCTCATCCCATCAAAAAGATTTTCAACAGCGTGTACCAAATCCACAAGAAAGAAAATAAAACGGCGGGCAAGAGATTTTACAAAAAGACTGAGAAAAGGAAACAGCAACCTGGAGCACACAAGAGAGGGTACAACCCAAGGAGGGCTCTAAACGGCACCCGGCTGGGACCCAAACCCAGGACGCTCAGCAGAGGGCGAGGGCTCCGCCTCCGCCTGCAAGGGAAGACAGTCCGGGTACAGAAAAGCTGCCAGACCAAGTGCAGCAGCCCCCAATCCAAGGGGTGTTCCTTAAGCTGAAAGGCCAGAGAAAATCTCTCTGCCATCTGGCATTCCAGGTCCAAGCACAGTAACAAGTTCCCAATCACCCAAAGGGAAACCCACACATTTTAAAACCAGTCCATTTTAAAACTCAGATCTCTCTGCCCGCTTCCTCTTGCCTTAGACAACAACTACCAATAATTGAGGAGAACTTGCCCTACAAAGCAAGAAGCCAGTATTTTAAAATAAGAAGACAATGATGGCAGTGACACTAGATGAAATGAGAGATCACAGAACAAAACAGAAGTGGGGGGAAAAAATCCTTATTGGTATCCTCAGAGTCAAGGAGATAATGCATTCAAAAAACAATAAGCTACTATGAAAAAGGAACAGAACAAATACACACTTGGAAATTAACATTTCAATTATGGAAATAAACATGTTAAATAGGACTGGAAGATAAAATGAAGCCCTCTCCCAGTAATAAGAACAAAACGACACAGGAAGATAAAGACAAGAGATTCAGGGGCTCAAGATATCCATCATCAAACTAACAGGAACTTGGAAAGGAGAAGAGTAAAAGCAGAGAGGAAGAAATTCTCAAGTAAATGATACAAGACACTTTCCCAGAACTGAAGGACAAGGCCCCAGAAACAAAGAGCGTTTGGAATGGGACTCCACATCCTCTGGCACTCTGGAAATGTCCTAAAACCAAAGAGGACCCTAAAAAGTCACGCGAAAGGAGTAAGGCTACTTGGCAGAAGGTTCTCACTGAAATAAAGAAAGCAAAGATTAAAACATGGAGTCCTGAACAAACTCAGATGGATAATAAAGGGAAATATCAGGATACCTGTGGTGGTATAGAGTACTCAATCCAGATCAGAAAAAGAGAACAGAGGAATGGGGAGGAGGGGGAAGTTTGGAGAGACTTGACACTATCCTTGAGAATTTAGAACAATTTAAGCAGCCAATAGGAGCAGAAAATGCAAAGAAAAAGAAAGGCCAATACAAACAATAGGAAAAACAAACAGCTGTATAAGAAGGGTAATGCGCTACTTGGCTGCCAAGTAGCGGAGCAAACAACTTTTGCATAGTTACAAACAATGAGTTAACTGAACACAATGAATTCAGGGGCTGAAAGAGGTGGGATACGATATGAAGGGCTAAATCATAGTATCATAACAGAAAGTCAAAAATGTGTATGATAAAACACCAGCTTATCATTTAGAGCTATGGAAAACTTACTAAAGAAACAAAACGACATAAAAGGTTGGACAGGCGACTCCTGCTTCCCATCGTAAGTTTTTCATTGACATTTTATTATGTACCTTACTTTAAAATATTAAATATATGTATGTTATTTATTTTAAATATTCAAACCCTGGCTCTGTGTGTCTTAGGCAAGTCACTTAACCTCTGTGGGACCTCAGTCACCTCGTCCATAAAACAGGACAGTCTCTGCCTCACTGGGGGGTTGTGATGAGAAACACTGGAAATGATTTAAGTCCCGGCCACAGCACATGATCCCATAGATGGCAACTGCTTTTTAAAAATTAAAACCAACGATGGCAGACGACAACATGAGAAGAACATATTCTGACTGCAACACAAAAGGTAACTGGAGCTGACTGTTCAGAATTAATTTTACGGGCAGTTGTGGTGCTTCCTTTTACCACTGGCTATTTGTGCCCGGGGTTGTCAAAAGCTCCGTGTTAACCGGCCCAGCCACCCACTTTCGGATGTGGCCGTCCGTCCCGGAGTCCCGGAGGACCCCCAGCTTTCCCCCGTTCCGGGTTTCCCCCACTTCCAGCCCCGACTGCGCCCGAGGAAGGCCGTCCGCTCTCCGCCACTAGTTCGCCTCCGTGCGAGCTGTACCAGCCCCGAGGCCGCGGGCTGCGCTCCTCGGGCTCCGCGCAGGAGGAACAGGTAACTGCACACAGGGAGCCATCCCGTCCTTCCCGGACGCTAGCCCGCGCCGTCGGGGCAGGCCAGCTCTGTCCTTGGAGGCTGCACTTGTTAGCGGTTCTTTGGGAAATACTCATTTCTCCAACACCGAGACAACCCCTAGCACCTCATCAGGGGACGCGCGGTCCTCCGTGCACGTCTGCAGGTCACCCCGGGAGGTGCAGTGTGCCTCCACTTTTTGCAGCCACGGTGGGGGGCGGCGGGGAGGGGCTTCAAAGCAACACACTGGAGGCCCCATCTCAAAAGGATCACACCCCAGGAAGAGCGAAAAGTGCGGCGGTGAGAGGACCCGCCATCCTGCCCCGCCGAGGCCGCTCCTCGGCTCGGTCTACAGCAGCCCGTTCCCCACGCGGCCCCTGCGGCCCCCGGCCCCGCGTGAAAGCGTCCGCAAGCTCAGAGCACGCCGTTCGTGTTCCGGGCGCTCGGGGCTGCGTGTCCCGTCGGGGCGCGGGGGGCCACCCCGTGGGCAGTGGGGCCGGCGGGCACGACGGCGCGGCGGGGGCTCTCGGGCGCGTGTGCCGCCCCCCGCGGCCCCGAGAGGAGGCCCCGCCTGCAGCCGCAGGGCGGCCCTCGGGACGCCTGCGAGCCCCTGTCGCCGGGCTGCTCCCGAGTGTCCCGCAGCGGCCGGGCCGGGCCTGGCACCCGCGCACGGCGTGACCACGGGGGCGGGGGCGGGGGCGCGAGTGCAGAACAGAATTACTGCCAAGACACCGACAGTCGCCCGTGGGAAGACGACGAGCCTGCGATCGGCCCCCCAGCACCGGGAACGTCGGGGGGACAGCGCCGGGCGCTCCCGGGAGGAGGCGCGGGGCCCGGGGGCCGCAGAAAGCGGGGGGCTGACAGCGAAGGGGGGCGGCGGGGCCTCGGGACGCTGAGGCCCGGGGGCGTCCGGAGGGGCTCACAGAACTGAGGGGGGCGGCGGCGCTCCGGCGGGCGGCGGGGCCCGGGGCGCTCGGGGGGCTCCCGGGCGGGGCAGCGGGCCGTTGGCGGAACCGGCAGGGCGTCCCGGGAGGGGGCGGCGGGCGCGGCGGCCGGAGGAGGGTGCAGGGAGGAGGGAGGAGGGGAGATCTCGCTCTCGCTCTCGCCCCGCGGGAAGGGGGAGGTGGAGACGCGACCGGCTGCGGGAGCTGCAATTACCGTGTGGGCTGCGGAATTCTCGTGGTGTTTGTCGGGGAGATGCGATAATGGCGTCCGTCCTCGCGAGAGAAGCCGCCGCTCTGCGCAGGCGCCGCGAGTCCCTCCTCGAGGCCCTCTGCCCTGCACTATCTGCGCAGGCTCCCTGGGCGGGGCGCGCCGGGAGCGGGGGCGGGGCCAGAGGCAGGGCCTGCCGCTTGAGGCCTCCCGCGCGCGCTTTCGCCCGCGCCGTCGACCGCCGGGCATGCGCACGCGTTGTACTCCAGTGCCACAGTTTGGGACCCGAGGAGCTCTTACTTCCCCATGGTGTGTTAGGGCTCCTCGCTAACCCTTGAAAAATCGTGTCGGTGGGCCGTTGGAGGACTTTGCATTTCCTTTGAGACTGAATGAATTAAGAATTAGCTCCCCACCAACGACTACATATCCCGGAGGGCCCTGCGCGAACCGCGAGCAGTACATTCTGGGACTCGTAGTCCCGGCGTCTGCGCCGGGCCTGCCGGTACTTGTAGTCTCTCCATACTCCGGTAGCCCGGCCCGCGCCGTGGGCTGCTGGGACTTGTAGTTCAGATGCACGAGATCGCTGCGCCCCGCGTGTGCTGCTGCTTCCGCTCTGGCGGGGTTCACCCAAAGACTAGGTGGTGCACAAGGGTCCCCAGTGTCATGTGCACAGTCTTGAGTGCACACTCGTGGGGGAAGAATATATTAATTATATGTGATATATGTTTTGTATATAATTAATGTTATATATTGCATATAATACGCGCCTATGTAAATATAAACTGTTATATATGAATATAAATATAGTATGAATGTAAATATATTTATAGAACATAAGTGCATGCTTGTGAGTACTCCTAGGAAAAAATTCCCAAACTATAGACAGCAATGTTATTCCCACTCATTGGCATCACCATTTCTTTTCATGTGTGCTGGGATTACTATTACTTTTCATTTTTCTTCTTTATACTTGCCTCTATTTTCTGTTGTTTACTCTGAGCAAGAAGTCCTTTGATCACCCAAACACAAGAGGATGGAGCTATTTTCATTTAGAAAATGAAATGCTTTACCATGAGTTTCCTGCTCATTTCCCTTTTGCCAATGATAAAAACTTAATTCAGGGCAGCACCCAGTTGTGCAACCTTGGGCAACTTTGTTGAGTTAGCCTCTCTTCCGCAGTTAACACTGGGGTTCTGCTGAGGCTGATCACTGGATTCCTTTACCAAAAAAGTGCCTGAAAGAAATTCCAAAGAACCACAGAAGGTCAGCGCTGGAAAAGATATTGATATGGAAACGAGATGTGTCCTATGTAGAGATGAGAAGTCCAAAGAGATTGGAAAAATTGCTCAGCAAGGTCACAGGGCTGGAAAGAGACGAAAAGCACTGTGTGGAATCCAAAACACCTTGGTCTGCAGTCTACAGTCCGCTCACAGTGGGAAAAAAAGATTGCAAAAGCTAACCACAAAAATCCTGAAAGGCGTGGGGGCAAAAAAGTTCTTCTGTCCCCACCTCAGCCTCAGTCAGAGCCAAATCTAATACTTAACTATGTAAGAAATCTTAACATTCTGCATCTGACTAGAAAGCAGATAAACGTACGGTGATATTTTTTATATTATTTCAAAATATCAGAAGGTCCTCACCAGTAGCTCTCTTGCAGGTATGGGTTTGCGACTCCTTCCTGCCCAGGCCTTGCACACTGCTTGGCTCCAAGCAACTGCTTACTAAATCATGATCAGAAATTAAAACAATCAAAATTATAATCATGTGTATGCTGGAATCATTGACTTCTCTTTTTTGTTTTCAATGCTTCCGATTTACTTATTTTACATTTTGCTGCCCAGGAAGCTCAAATAGAGGAAGGTGTTCAATATTCACATCTCAGTGATTAACCATGGTTTTTTTCAAAAAAAATTCAATCGCTTGAAATCGACAAAGACAGCTATCTACCAATAAAGGGTCACTTCCTGACCACACAGGACCCTTCTCCTTACCCATCAATTCATACAAGACTCCAGTGGAAGTCCCTGGAGTTAATTAGTCTTAAGTCACGTTTGGTGGCCAGTTTACAAGAAGAGAGGTGCACTCTGACCTGGATGGCACCAGAAATGGGGGACCCCTTAGATGTATGTATGCGGGGCATTTGCAAAGATCTCAAAGGCCCCTTCTTCAAAACCACGCAATGCCCACTTTAAGCAAAATCTGGAATCCTTCAGAACAGTCCTGTTCTTGAAGATGTCAGTAGGATGGAGAAAAGTGAATTATTCATGAAGTCCTTCGTTGCCCAAGGAAGCTTAGAAAACTGAGCTTAGAAAGTTGTTCATAAAAGCAGAGCCATAAGAACAGGCCTGAACTGGGCTTTGAATCTAAGCTCTCTTGTGGCAAATTGCTGAGGCTTCAAACTCACAGATCACGAGGCCCTGCGGAGGATTCAATGTAGCAGAGTTTCTAAAGGGTTTAGCAGAGGGCCTGACTCAGAAAATGATAATGTTACTAGTGCTGAATTACCATGTGTTGGGCCAGGCACATCTTATTTTAATCCCTATTCTTTATGAAAAACAAAGTTCGGAGAGATTAAGCAACACACCCAAGGTCACACAGCCAGAGCAGTACAAGAACTTTGAGGAGGAGGTTTGTGAGATATGATGGAAAAGGTAGTGAGGATGTGGGTTGTGCAGGTTGCAGGTCCTCCATGGCCAAGGGATAAGTTTTGTCTTGATCCTAAAACTAATGGGAAGCCTTTACAAGGTTAGGAGCAAGGGTAGATATGATCAGATTTGTGTTTTCAAAAGTCACTCTGGCTGGAATGTTGGAAAATCAATTGGGAGTGGGGAGGAAGGGTCCTGAGTGGATGTGGGGAGAGCACTTGAGGAAACTATGGCAGGCTTCCAGGCAAGAGAGGGTGGAGTCCTGAAGTAGGGTGATCCTAGTGGAGACCAACATGCAGAGAAGTGGACAGAATCAAAGAGTGAAATCAATAGGACATGAGCATGAATCCAATACTGAGAGCAGGGGAAGGGAAGGAGGGCAGCTCGGATGCCTCATGGGTCTGCAAACATGTAAAACTGGATAGACAGAGTACTGTTCCCTGAGATGGGGAACTCTGCGCACCACTGGCCACTGGCCACCATTGCTGTGGAGGCTGCCAGGTCCAGCCACGGGGGGCCTCTTCTGTAATTCTTCCCCCATCCTATGACACTTTCCTCTACTTCACACAAAGGCCCCCTTTGTGTAGGTTCCCAGCACCTGCTGGGAAAAGATCAGGTTGGGGGTGGGGGGGTGATCTGGAGTCCTGGAGATAGAACCGACAAAATAATTCAGGGGAAAAGGGAAGAAGGAGCACCCAGCACCCACTATAGTCCCATCTCCCCCTGGCGTGAATTCCACTCAGACCTGGGACAGGCCACAGCCATATGTTCTGGGCCTTCAAGAGATTTAAAGACTAGGAAGTGATGTCAGCAACAGGGCAGAATAGGGGCTCCCCCATCATATCCTCCCTCGGCAGCAATAATTTGACATCCATCCATGGACAGAAGTACCTTGGTGGGAACTTTGGGATGCCTAGGAGACTGTGAATCCCTGGTGGAACCCCAAATCATAAGGGCCATTTTGAGTCAGCTGCCACAGACTCACATGGAAGACTCACTAACCGTGGTCTCAGCTACAGGCCCAGAAACAGACCGTCCGCCTGGGGACGCGGCTACAGCTCCATTTGGCCTTGGTCCTGCGACCAGCATCATCCGCCAAGGGATCCGGCAAGAATCAGACCTACGCATGCCCCAGATAACAGGCCCAGTGTATTTGGTTCTGGCTGTGGACCCTGAAGCAGCCTGGGACCCAACTCTAGCCCTTCTTAGCTGTGGTCCAGGAGCGGTCCCAAGCCTCCCAGGGGGAGACACACCGTCCGTAATGTGATACACCACGTTAACAAAATAGAAGGTAAAAATTACATCATCTCAATAGATGCAAAACAAAAAAAAAGCATTTGACAAATTCAACATCCTTCATAATTAAACCTCTCAATAAATAAGGTACAGAAGGAACAAACTTCAACATAATAAAGACCATATAACCGACAGCTAACATGCTCAATGATGAAAGGTTGAAAGCTTTTCCTTTAAGTTCAGGATCTTAGTGCCCATTCCTATTCAACCTAACAATGGAAGTCCTAGTCCGAGCAATTAGGCAAGAAAAAGAAATAAAATGCATGCAAATCAGAAAGAAAAAAAGTTAAATTGTCTTTGTTTGCAGGTTACATGATCTTATACATAGAAAATGCTAGCAAAGACGCCACCAAGAAACACTTAGAACTTATAAATGAATTCAGTCAAGTTTCAGGATACAAAATCAACATGCAAAAAAATCAGTTGCATTTCTGTGCACTAACAATGAACTATCTGAAAAAGAAATGAAAATCATCCCATTTACAATAGCACCAAAATAATAAAACACTTAAGAATTAATTTAACCAAGGAGGTGAAAGATCTACACACTGAAAACTTTAAGACGTTGATGAAAGAAATTAAAGAAAACACAATAAATGGAAAGATATACTACCTTTATGGAGCAGAAGAATTAATATTGTTAAAATGTTCATACTATCCAAAGCCATCTACAGATTCAATGCAATCCCTATCAAAATTCCAATGGCATTTTCCACAGAAATAGAAAAAAACAATCCTAAAATTCATATGGAACCAGAGAAGACCCCAAATAGTAATCCTGAGAAAAGGGAACAAAGCTGAAGGCATCACACTTTCTGATTTCAAACTATATCACAAAGCTATAGTAATCAAAACAGTATAATACTGGTGTAAAAATGGACCCATAGACCCACGGAACAATGTACAGAGAGTTCAGAAATAAAACCACACGTATTTAGTCAACTAATCTTTGACAAGGGCACCAAGAATATGCAATAGGGAAAGAATAGTCTCGTCAATAAATGGTGTTGGGAAAACTGAATATTCACAGGCAAAAGAAATGAAATTTGACTCCTATCTTACAACATACATAAATTAACTCGAAATGAATTAAAGACTTAAATGTAAGACCTGAAGCTATAAAACTCCTTGAAGAAAACATAGGGGAACTCTCCTTCATAGTGATCTTGGCAGTGTTTTTTTTTAAATACGACACCAAAATCACAGGCAGCAAAAGCAGAAACAAAGTGAGCTACATCAAACTAAAATGTTTCTGTACAGCAAAACGAAAAAGCAACTTACAAAATGGGAGAAAATATTTGCAAACCATATATCTGACAGTCAGTTAATATCCAAAATATATAAGGAAATTATACAACTCAATAGCAAAAAAACAAAACCAAACCATGATTTTAAAATTGTCAGAGGACCTGAGTAGACATTTTTCCAAAGACATAGATACATGAAAAAGTGCTCAGTATCACTAATCATCAGAGAAACGCAAATCAAAACCACAGTGAGATACCACCTCTCACCTGTTACAATGGCTATCAGTCAAAAAAATGAGAAATAACAAGCGTTGGAGAAGATGTAGAGAAAAAGGAACCCTTGAACACTGTTGGTGGGAATGTCACTGTGGAAAACAGTCTGAAGTTTTCTCAAAAAATGAAAAATAGAACTACCACATGATCTAGCAATCCCACTCTGGGCATATATCCAAAGGAAAGAAATCAGTGTCTCCAAGAGATATCTGCTCCCCCTTGTTTATTGCAGCATTATTCACAATCGCCAGTGTCCACCGATGAATGAATGGATAAAGAAGACGTGATATATACAATGGAATATTATTAAGCCACAAGAAAGGAGGAAATCCTGCCATGTGCAACAACATCGATGGACCTAGAGAATATTATGCTAAGTGAATTAAGCCAGACACAAAAAGACAAATACTGTATGATCTCACTGACATGTGGAATCTAAAAGAGCCAAACTTATAGAAACAGAGAGTAGGACAGTGGTTGCCAGAGGCGAGGGGGTGGGGGGAATGGGAGATGTTGATCAAAGGGTAGAAACTTTCAGTTGTAAGAGGAATACGTTCTGCAGACCTAATATACAGCTTGGTGACTAGAGTTAATAATACTGTAGAGCATACTTGAAATTTACTAAGATCTTACGTATTCTCCCCACCAAAAGAAAAATGAAAACTAGAAGAGATGATAGAGGTGTTAATTAATCTGATTGTGGTAATCCTTTCAGAATGTACACATATATTAGATCACCTTTTTATTTGTCAATTGTACCTCTGTAAAGCTAGAAAATAAATATATTTTTTAATTGTTTAAGAGCGATAAGGACCCTACCACTGTTGCACGGATATGATGTCCTGTGAACCTGGGAAAGCTACCTAAACTTCCTGTGCTTTAGTCTCCTCCCTGTAAAATGGGGTAGTAAGACCTCATGAAAGTTCCTTGTGTGGTAGCGTGCCCTTGAGTACAGACTCACATGGGTTCCACTCCCAGTTACCTATGTGGCTCTGGACCAATAACATTATATCCCTGGCCTCAGAGTCCTCATCTGTAAAATGGAACAATAAAATCTACCTCCCAGAATTGTTTCTAAGTTTTGAAATTGACCATGGGAAGTGCTTACAGCAATATTTGGCACATAAGGTACACTTACCTGTATCATTTTTGTAATAATGTGTATCTATACCAACAACTTTGACAATCATATGACTACCAATGAAACATTAATAGCTACCACCATTGATTGCTCCCTGGGTTCCAATTTCTGTGCTTTTGCCTAAATCTGTAATAACCCGCTGGTTTGTCTACATTTTGCCAATCCTGCTTGACTGCTTTTTTTGCTATCTTTTTCTTTTATTGTAGTTAAATATACATAACATAGAATTTACCATTTTAATTCAGTGACATTAAGTACATTCACAATATTGTGCAACCATGACCACTCTCTCATTCCAGACCGTTTTCCTCACTCCAAAAGAAAACCCTGTACCTTTTACCAGTCAGTCCCCCTTCCTCCCAGCCCCTGGCAACCACCGATAATCTACTTTCTATCTCTACATATTTGTCTATTTTGGACATTTCATGTAAATGGCATCATACAACATGTGATGTCTTATGTCTGGCTTCTTTCCCTCAGCATAATGTTTTCAAGGTTCATCCATGTTGTAACATGTGTCAGTATTTCACTTTTATTTTTAATTAATAAACTTCTTTTTTTTTTTTTAGAGCAGTTGTCAGTTCACCGCAAAGTTGAGCAGAAAGGTACAGAATTTTCCCATGTACCCCTGGCCCTTCCACACATATAACCTCCCCCACACTAGGCTTCACTCTTGGTGTTGTACATTCTTGTTATCTTTTGCTAGTCTTTTCCCTCAGCCTGTGGTTTTTCTCATTCTCTTGACAGTGTCTTTTACAGAGAAGTTTTAAATTTTATTGAAGTCTGGCTTAACTATTATTTCTTTTTCATGGATCCTGACTTTGGGGTTGTATCTGAAAAGTTATCGCTAAACCCAGGGTTGTGTAGGTTTTCTCTTATGTGCTCTTCCAGCAGTTTTATAAGGTTAAAAATAATTGCAAAACCCTCAATTACTCTTGTACCAACCTAATAGTTTTGCATTATACAGTTAGGACTATGCTCCATTTTGAGTTAATTTTTGTAAAGTGTGTTAGATCTGTGTCTAGATTCATTTTTTTGCATGTGGGAGTCCAGCTGTTCCAGCACTATTAGTTGAAAAGACTATTTTTCTCCATTGTGTTACCTTTGCTCTTTTATGGAAAATCAGTTGACTATATTTATGTGGGTCTCTTTCTAGGGTCTCTATTCTGTCTGTTGATCTATTTGTCTATTCTTTTGCCAATACCACACTGTCTTGATTATTATAGCTTCATTCTTTTTTATGGCTGAATAATTGCATTTTGTGATATACCACGTTTATTTATCTATTCATCCATTGACAGACATTTGGGTTATTTCTACCTTTTGGTTATTGTGAATAAAGCTGCTACGAATATTCGTGTACAAGTGTTTGTGTGGATGTATGTTTTCATTGCTCTTGGGTATATGCTTAAGGAATGGAATTGCCAAGTCAGATAGTTCACTCTTGGTTTAACTTACTGAAGAATCTGTTTGACTTCCCAAATGACACTCTTCATTATTTTGAGCGAGCAGTTACTGCCTTCCTAATTCAGAGAGGGAGGAGGAACCACCAACCAGCACCACCTCACCAGCCACCTGAGTGTGCCATCTTGGAACCCAGCCGAGCCATCTCAGCTGATGCCTTCTGGAGCAGAGGCAGGCTGTTTACACTGAGACCTGCCCACATTCTAGATGTGTGAGCTAAATAAATGATTGTTGTTTCCAGCCACTAAGTTTTGGGGTGGTTTGTTAGGCAGAGATCACAGGGATATAGGCTTCCATGCACACTTTTTATTCCAACCAAAAATCTTCCTGTAACAGGTGGGCCTTCCTGAATGGATGGTGGGCCACTTCCCTGCAATACCATATACACTGATTATGCACCTGACACGTATGCCTGTGGAAGCAATGGATAGGCATGTGGCAGCACTGAAAGAGATGATAAGTTCAAGGTCACGTATGTCATCCCTGCCTGTGCCGCTTTCCAGCTTGGGAGAACCTAGACCATGCATGTCACGCCCTCAGCTTTGGTTTCTTCCTCTGTAAGATGGAGACTAAAATATCTTCTAAGTTAGGACCCTTTGGAATACAGAGAAAAACATTTTTAACTGGCTTAATGAAAGGAACTTATGGAGGCACATAAATGAAAAGTTTGGAAATGGACTTGAGAACTAGGAATGGCTTGGCTGAAGCAATGTCATATTCTCTCTGTGCGTCACTTTCTCTCAGACATCTGCCCTTTCTAAACCAATGGTTCTTATTATGACAGCAAGAAGCCCTTCGGCAATAACCATTAGGAAACTCTGAAGAGAAAAAGTTCATTACTTACCGGCCTTGGAGTGTCCAAGGCACACAGCAAGGCCTGTGGGGGCATGGGGGCGGGGGGGGGGGGGGAAGAGAGAGAGAGAGAATGGGCCTGGGGTTCTGCTTTCATTGAGGTCATGGGTTGGAGCCTAGGGTTTCACAGGCTCACTCTTTATTAGTGACTTTAAAACATA
This sequence comes from Rhinolophus hipposideros, assembly GCF_964194185.1. NCBI lineage: Eukaryota > Metazoa > Chordata > Mammalia > Chiroptera > Rhinolophidae > Rhinolophus > Rhinolophus hipposideros. Next base: position 32,573,178 of record NC_138067.1, on the reverse strand, counting down.
AGAGCGAGAATTTAAAGTGTGAGAAGAGAACAAAAACAAGTAGCCCAAATGGTCAGTTATCAGAATTAACCAAGATCTCTAAAACCAAAGGTGCCTCAGTGGGGGGGGAGGGAGGGACTGGCTCTTTATCTAGTCACGTGGCTAACATTATGTTTGTTTGAGGTAGTTATCTTTGAAATGGATGCCTCGGCAATCATAGCTTAACCTAGACACTTGCATTACAGAAAAGGAAGTCCACTGTCAGGGCTCACACTACAATTCCTCGGTACACGTAGTGACGCTGGTGCATAGAAAGCTAGTGCACTGCCAGTCATATAAAAGTACAGCACAGACAATTACAACTGGAGGTTCTCCCATCCAAGCTTCTGTAAGAACACTCTGATGTTCACGCCACGATGAAATCACCTAACTACTCATTTTTCAGAATGCATCCCCATCATTAAGCAACGCGTGACTGTATAGGCTTCTAGTTCATGGACATTTCCAGAGCCACAAGAAACAGTTATCCGCAGTTCACCCTGGAAAAAAGAGATTTTTACTTCTCACCTTTGAACTTTCTGACTTGTATATATGTTTAACGACAAAGGTTTCAGTGTCTACAGTAAAAGCGATTGAAATGGTATGTGAATCAGCTGAGGGAATTGCAGGACGAGCTGGCTCCAAGGAAGTCAGAGGGACCCCAGACCCACAGGGATGGCCAGTGATGCAGTCTACCTGAAATAGGCTGGTGAAGATGGCAGGGCAGGCTGGGATGGTGGAGGACATGCCCCTAAGGGCAAAGGAAAGTTGGCAAGTATCAGCTTGCCAATGCAAGCGGAAACCTGGGCTCATTCAGGGCCTGTGACATGGTACTTGGCATGCAGTAGTAGTAACAGAACCATTTTAAACACTTGTATCTTTTCATTAAACCCTCACAACAACGTCATAAAGTGTTATTATCTTCCTATTTTACAGATGAGGAAACAGAAGACAGAAGTGAATGAATGAATGAATGAAGCTACCCAAGGGTAGGTACATTTCTTAAATGACTCCATGGGAAGAAAAGCATATATATTCCAGACTTGTTTTTTTGTTGATTGAAACAAAGGCAATCAAACTTGTGGGCCAGTCAGAGAATTGGATGAACGCTACAGACCAAATTGTACACAATCAATGGGGTTCTTGGGTTCCCAGGATCCCACATGTGGATTCAAGGTTCAGAACCCCTGTTCTGTGGGGTTTTCCAGATCTAAGATCCTAGGATCCTATGATAAGTTATGCTATCCCTGCCCCCTCGAGGCTTATAAGTTTAACCCCACCAAAGAAATTAGAAACTTCTCCAACCCTGCAATCTCCATTTCATGGGTAAAAAGTGTCTGCGGAATAAACTGCTATGCAATCCAACGTAGTCTTGTTTGTTGTCTGGCATCTGCAAATGTTACAGCTTATATCACGAGAGAGACCATCTTATTTACTGTCCAAATGTGGAGACTTTTGTGCAAGAAAGGGGCACCAGTAATATTTACATGGAGACAAGAGCCAAAACCTGGGTGCCCTGGGCAAGCCTAGACAGCTTACTTGGGGCAGAAAGAATTTGTATCAAATCAGGTCTGTGTTATGGAAAGTGGGGACTGGCTGCTTTTCCAGGAGCCCTAGGCAGAGAGGTCCCCTGCTCACCTGCCCCACCCCCCACCCCAGCTTTGGCTGCTTCCCATCCCCACACTTTTGAACCTATTGCTTCCTGTACATACATACAGCCTGGCTTTGTGCCTGCTCTGGGGTGGCCTGAGGCCAGAGAGCCATATGGCTTCAAACAAGAGGTCAACCCCGAATCAGCGAGACTTTGCCCTCACCTGTGTGCCTGACTAGCTCACCCAGCTGTTTACCAGATCAAAGCACAGTGACCCCAGAGGCCTGGCCACTGCATAGGCCACTTGTCCCAGCACACCCACCCCTAAGCCACACCGAGTGTCATTCTAGAAGCTGGGACGGTTGAAATTTAACCATCAGGTTCATGGTTTAGGTGAGTTTTTACAGCAAGAGGTCCAATCCACTCCACCACTGTCCCAATCAAAGTGAGGCCACATAGTAGGAAAAAGATCACCCTCTATCGGGCTCTGAGGGGAACAGACAGACCCAAGATGCTAAGGACCTTGATATGGGGCAGGAAGTATCCGAAGTCCTCAGGTTTCTCCATCTTGGTCAAGCAGGTGTGGGGGACTCTACGAGGTCATCTGCTGAGGCCAGAGCGACCGTGCTCCCAGCGTCCCTGTGCACGGAGAAATAGAAATAACGCTTGTAAGTAGAACTTCTTAGATTTCTTCGAATTTCCCCAACTGCGATTTGATGTTTGTCCAATTTTACGGTGTCTTTCAAAATGGAAGACAGTCTGGAGCCGGAATTCTTGGGTTCACATTTCCACTCTGTCTCTTTTCCCATGGATGACCTTGGGCAAGTCCTTTAACCTCAGATTCACTGGGTGGTGGGGGTGAGGCAACAGGCTTAGAACAAAACAGGTAGCAAGTGCCGCCCCACACCAAGAGGAGTTGTTATCATGCAACATCCTTTTCCTGAGGGGAAAGGAGCCAGTCATTCGATCTCCAGAACCCCTCCAGCAGAGAACCTTCTCAGCAAACATGCAATAAGTAGACCCCCCACGCAGCTCTGTCCTGAGACTGCCGCAGGTCAGCCTCATCCTGACGTTGGCGCAGTTAATGCTCTTTGAACTTGGACTCATTGCGCCCTCTTTCTGGGTCTCAGATTCTTCCTGTCAAATAAAAGGCCTGCATCAAAGGCTGAAAAGTTGGCTTCTGATGTAAATATTTCACAGCTTCCAAGATTGGGTAGTTGAAAGAGCAGGGGCGTCAGAACCTGTCGCTCCGGTGGGGTGGGCCAAGAGACACTTGTCGTGAGAGCTGGGCGGGTTGCTTCACCTCCATGAACCTCAGTTTCCTCATCTATAAAACTAAGTGCTGCATGGGGCAGCATAAAAAAGAAACGATGTGAGTGGAAAGCCTGGAACACACCAGGCTTTTAGTGAGCATTATTAGCTCTTTCCAGTTAATCTGTTGGTCCGTACCTGAGGACAATGCCGAGCTGTCTTGTCTCGAAACCACAGGGCGATTTACAGCATTTCAGCTCCACTTGGGTTCCTGGTAGGCCAGAACTCAGGCCTGTGAAGGTGAGAGCCGGCAGCCTAGGGTGTGTTGGACAACACCCTTTGGGGTGAGCTCGGGCTTAAGCTCCAAGAGGATTGTGGGATTCAGGAGTTCCTACAGGTCCCAGAAAGCAGGAAACCCACGGAGTCCTCCAGGATGTGGCACGGAAATGAAACCAAAGTCACAGGGATCCACGTCGAAAACCCCCTCCCCAGGAGGGGATGGGATGGAAGCCTTGTCCCAAACCCTAACCCTGGTCCTTTCAGTTACCCCACACTCAGAGCAGGGCCCCCAGACCAGCAGCAGCACCACATGGAAGGCTGCTGTAAAATGCAGCACCTCACGTCCAACCCCAGACCTACCTGTACGTTTCAAACATACAGCAGCGTCTGTGCTCCTATAGAAAGACCCTCCCACCTGTCCCCCTCCAACACCAATTCCCAGGGAGGCAACTGCTATGAGTAGTTTGCAGGGCAGCTTTCTGACGCTTTCCCTCATGCACATAGAAACGCATCCACCCATGCACAAGACTTTTCAAAAAAATAAAAGTACCTCCACTTTATATGCTGACCTGCACCTCGGTTTTCTTAACTGTAGACAATTCCGTCATTGTGTCTCAGTACCCGTCCCTACTTAGTACAACCAGGTAGAGCATCAGACCACCTAAATGGAAACTTCGCCCCATCACTGTGCAGATGTGTGCCCCTTAGCAAGTTTATTAACCTCTGTGAGCCTCAGTTTCCTCACCTGTAAACGGAAGGTAATAAGCGTACTTATTACACAGTGCCATTGGAAACACAAAATGAGGTGTTACGTGGAGAGGCTTAGACCAGAGTCTGGCATCTCAGAAGTACTCTCCGTGCGTTATTATCACCATTACGTCACCAGGGACAAAGCATGCACGTCCCTGTATTTAACCATTGCCCTAGTGGGTGACATCCAATTTTTATCTAGTAAACCATACTCCCCCCTCATCTTTGCACACTTGCACAGGACAGAGTAACAGCAACTTTGTGTCGAGTGCCTAAATCTGGTTTATGCTGCGGTAGTCCAACAGCTGGCAGGGGAACCCTAGGGCACTGTTATTTCAGAATTTCACAGTAAACAGGATTTATTCTGCCAAACAGGGAAGACTAGAACTTCCAGAGGAATCCATTCCTCTCATTCAGTGTTTTGTTTATTGGGATTGGGCAGAATATTTCAATTGGGGGAAAAAAAGAAAGTTTGTTACTAAAAATGAGACTCACTGGTGGTTTGGCCCAGAGAGAAAAGTCAAAGAGTTGTAACATGCTTGGAAATAATTTCAGGGACCATTTCATTTAAGCATTCCCTGGCCATGTCTCTGTGAGTGCAGAAGCTACCTGCTACCAACGGTACGTATCTCTTCTTACGTCTGTCATCAGTGATGTCCATGTTGGTAGCTTAACATTGGCTACGGTGGGAGTTGTCACACATGGTGATAATTGACAAACGCTACACATCAGGGCTTCTTATGCCCCAGTAGAGCTGGTTATCAAAGTTTCACCAGCACACCACTCGTGTTCTCAAACATTTTAATAGGTATTTGCTCACGGGTCTGCAGGGCTTCTTGGTTTGGCCCACACTGGTGGGATGAGCTGCGCTCCAAGCTGGGGGCGTGTCCCGTTCTGTTCAACGTGTCTCTCATTTTTCTCTGCACTTGGGCCAGTGCTGGACTTATAAAAGGAGAGCTATGAATATTTGTGGAACGATGGAAAAAAGAGGATAATCCTTCACCTTTATTACTTCCCATCAGAGAGCTGCTTTAGTTATGGCAAGACTTACTTTGCTGACACCAGCTTGGTCCTGAAGATACATGGCCAACTTGAGCAAACATGGGAAACCTATACAGGATTCAAGCAGCGTCATCACCTGTGTTTCCCCGAAAATAAGACCTAGCCAGACCATCAGCTCCAGTGATGGTCCAACCAACTCAGCCATCCAGGAGCTCAGTGGCAGCTCAGCTCAAGGTGCCGTGTTCAATCTTAGTTGCAGGGGGCAGAGCCCACCATCCCTTCTGGGACTTGAGGAGTTGAACCGGCAACCTTGTGGTTGAGAGCCCGCTGGCCCATGTGGGAATCGAACCAGCAGCCTTCGGAGTTAGGAGCACAGAGCTCCAACCACCTGAGCCACTGGGCCGGCCCTCTAATGCATCTTTTGGAGCAAAAATTAATATAAGACCCAGTCTTATTTTACTACAAGACCCGGTATCATATAATATAAATATAATATGATACAATAATACCAGGTCTTATTTTAATATAAGACTGGGTATAACATAATATAATACCCAGTCTTATATTAATTTTTGCTCCAAAAGATGCATTAGAGCTGATGGTCCGGCTAGGGCTTATTTTCAGGGAAACACGGTCTTTGCAGGGTGCGATAGGCAACACCATTTTACCCTATGGTAAGGATGGTGTTCAGCACACATGTTTCATGTTTCGCAGCCTCTTCATGCAGTTCCACAAATGTAACCTAAAACCTCGCACTCTCCTGCGTCTTGCATCTCTGTGTCGGGGGCAGCTGAGTCCGCGGGTAGAGGAGGGCCACCCCTGCGGCCCTCAGCTATGCCCATCTTCTAGCGATGTGCAGGGCTGTGCAGCCGTGTTGAATCTCCGTTTCCCCACAGGGATTGACACGAGGGTGGTTTGGGAGGGCTGCACTGTTTGTTAAGTGTCTCTTCCCATCAGACACAATCGTGGTTGTGCTTCAGAGGGGCTCTGGGAGAGAACAGACAATGGAAGCCAGGTACAGCTCTGAATGAAAGGAGACTGCAACAAAGGACATGCAGACAAAGGTCCAGGCCAATTATCCAGCTCTGAGTCTGTTGTCATCCAGGACAAGGAGAAAGCAGCAGGAGGGAGGGATGTGCCTACAGAACATTTCAGGCTGCTCTTTCCCTTAGCTTGGCCGAGTCATTGCTTCAGGGCCCTGGACGGGGGTCTCTGTGGAACAAAGGTCTCTGCTGGGCTGTAAGGCAGGAGCTGGAGCTAAAGTGGATTCCACAAGCTATCTCATCTAATTGCAGCCAACCTGCTGTTATTAGACACTATTATTCTTGTTCTATGGATGAGGAAACTGAGCCTGAGGGTGTGGGCTGGGTGCCAAAGGTAAAGAATCTGCTCAATAACTCAGGTAGTGAGTTGAGAGAGCTGGGTTATTTGGTTACAAATGTGTCTTCCCCCCTCCACAATGTTGAAAACTTGAACACAAAATTAATCAGCAACACTTAAACGGGAAAACTTCATAGGAAAATCTGCATTTTTATCCCCTCTTGAAAAACTGAAAGCTCTGGCAACAGATGCTGCCATGCCTTCCAGATCGCCACAGGGCTCACCTTTGCCTACCGCCTCTCAGCTCCAGGTTGAGAGTCGGCTGCCTCATTACATTACCTGCCAGGCCCCCAGTCTGTATCCCGGGAATCGGGTAAGATGCCGGCCACGGCCGCACGCCACCATCGCAGCCTCCACTGCTGTGATTTCATAAACACTGAGTCTTTCACATGGTTGGATGTTTCTTGCCCATGATGAACCCACATGGTCACGTCCCATATGTGGAAAGTGGCACCTCTTCACTGTGCTGCCTCCAGGTCCCGACTCTGTGCACATCCCAAGTGTGCTCTCAAATCTACACGTAAATCATTTTAATATATATAGGCGAAAAGACAATTAAGTTCATGAACTCATCCTAGAAAAAGTGCTACCTACCTCATTGCTGAATATCACTATGGTCGCCTTCGAAGTCCTCCCCTGGGGAATCTATGCACCAATGCCAGCGCCTAGTCCACCCTTCAAAGCCATTTTGGAACTCTTTTTCTGGAATGGCCATCAGAGCTGTTGTCGTATTACCCTTGATGTCCTGAATATCATCAAAATGTCTTCCTTTCAATAGTTCCTTTATCTTCGGGTAAAGAAAGAAGTCATTGGGGGCCAGATCAGGTGAGTAGGGAGGGTGTTCCAATACAGTTATTTGTTTCCTGGCTAAAAACTCCCTCACAGACAGTGCTGTGGGAGCTGGTGCATTGTCGTGATGCAAGGGCCATGAATTGTTGGCGAAAAGTCCAGGTCGTCTAACCTTTTCACACAGCATTTTCAGCACTTCCAAATAGTAAACTTGGTTAACTGTTTGTCCAGTTGGTACAAATTCATAATGAATAATCCCTCTGATAGCAAAAAAGTTTAGCAACATCATTGCAACAAGTTCTCGAACTTAATTGCCAGACCTCGTATATAGGCCATCTGTCAGCAACGTGTCCACTTTTATATGGAAAGCTGACACACGAATCTGATGGTGGAATTTCAGGCCTTGGGTGGCCACTGCCAGAAGAGTTGGGGGGAGTTCCCTCAAGGGTCCACAAAGAACAGAGAACCTCTGCCAGGTCTGGTTGGCAGCCCAGAACAGCAGGAACCTGGAGAAAGAGGGATGGGGGAGTCGTTCTGCTCAATTTTCTTGCTGCTGGAGCACTTTCACTGCCTCCTTGTGGGAGACTGAAGTTTCAGCCCTACCATCCAGGCGGGCGTGATATCATGGGAAGAGGTTCTGAACTACTCTGCACTCTGCCTCCCTCCCCATGGGCTGCCCTCACCCACCTGCTTCCCCGGGGCTGGGCTGGAACCACAGGGCATGGACTTCCTGGGACAGCACTATGACAATGGCCACAAATCAATGTACTGCAGAAAAATTGGTGCCTGGGAACGGTCCAGAGAGGGCATGGAACAGGGACCCTACACAGGTACGGGCTGACCATCTGCTGACCCCAGGCTCCAGGCAGGGCTGGCTCTTCTGGGATCTCTGCTTTCTGCCTCTGAAGCTCAAGTAAGGTCCATCCATCATCAGAGTTTCTTCTCCCTTCTCTCTGCCCACAGTGCACCCTCTCTGGAAGGGACCGGCCTCTGTGTCAGGGGGCACCCGGCAGTCCCCCATCAACATTTGCTGGAGGGACAGCGTCTACGACCCCCGGCTGCAGCCTCTCCAGGTCTCCTACGAAGCGGCAGCCTGCCTCTACGTCTGGAACACCGGTTACCTCTTCCAAGTGGAATTTGACGATGCCATCGAGGGGTCAGGTGAGCCCGAGTTGGGGTTTAAGGCCTTTCTCTCTTCCGGTCACATCCTAAAAGTGGGATCATGGGTTTAGCAGAGGAGACAACAGCTTTGCTTACATACGAAGTTTGGGGACAAAGAACAGCATTGCAAAGGCAGAAACAGGAAGAATTTATGAAGGTTCTCAGCGGGGACAGAGAAGTGTTGCTCATTTTAAAGGTTAGAATGCCAATCACCCACATTCACACAGTTTAACTAGGGACAAAACTACGAATAAAGTTAAGTCTCTTCCCTCATGGGTTACATTTCAGGGACTGGGGAGGAAGAAACACTAAGCTAATTAAAATGCAAGTATATCGCACATCAAAGGAGAAAAACAGAGGAAGGCAGAGGAGAGAGGCATGGTGGTGGTGAGGCCTGAAAGGACAGGAAGGAAATTGTGCTGACAATGGGGTCGGGGCACCTGGAGCCTGATTACCTCACTGGTTCTTACTTGGAGTGAGTAGACACTGACCTGGCTGATGTTTGAAATGGACGCCCCGCTACTATGAAAAAGAGGAGGGCAGGAGGACGCGGGTGGAACAGGGACCAGCAGGAAGCTGTCCAGGATGGCGTTGGTGGAGGGCAGTGGGACAGGTGGGCAGGGAGGCGGGAGGGAGGCCCCAGAAGCCACCAACCCCTTACTGGGTCCCAGTGCTCTGGACGGGCTTTACGTGAATCAGCTCATTAAATCCTCCCCATGATGCTCAGGAGTTTGGCGTGGTTTCTATGACATTTGTCAGGGTTGGCTGCTCGATTCCAGCTGGTGTTTTTTCAGTCCCTTTTGGTATCATCATAACGCTTGTTTATGCCGACCGTCTGTTTTCTTTCTGGGCCTTGGGAAGGTTCCTACATACAGGACAGAGGGTGCCCACGTGACCACCCACCCAGTGAAAACCTTGGGCACCACGTCTCCTATGGGCATCCCTGGTAGATAATACACATGTTGTCACCACTCATTGCGACAGGAGTCAGGGTGTCCCTGTGAGTCCACCAGAGAGAGGACACTGGAAGCTGACACCTGGTCTCCTCCAGACATCGCTGTGTGTACCTTTTCCCTTGGCTGATTTTGCTTGTATCCTCTGCCTGTAATAAACCTTAGCCTTTCGGGGCCAGTTCTCAACCTATCTCCTTCCACATGCCCAGTTATGTTGTTCACTTACCTGTTGCCCTGGCATGGAGGTAAACTCCACAGGGGCCCTCTAAACCATGTGTGCCAGCCTCCTTGGAGCCTGGGGAGAGGCACTGGATGGTAAGCAAGGCCCAGCCTCACCGGCCTCTCCTGGATGACTGGATGAGAGGACAGAGAGTTCTTTTTCCCTGTGCAGGCCCTGAGAAGTGCTTCACGCAGACCATGCTCAGTCTTTTCAGGTCTCTGTCCTCATCTCACAGGTGAGAAGGAGCTCACGTTTCCTGAGCAGCCGCCTATGTGGCTGGAGCTGCTCACGGTTCTTGGTCAGTCTTCACAGTAACCCTCAAGGATGCTTGTCATGTAGGGCTCCCCACATGCAAGGGACAGGACCCTCAACTCTGGCCAACGTAAGCAAAGAGGAACTTCTTGGAAGGTTAAGCCTAGCTCAAAGAAAAGAAAGAAAGCTGGACACCCCGATCTTGGAAAGCACAGGAACCAGACCAGCTCAGGGCTCTGGGGAGCAGAGGTTATACATTTATTTACTTAGCACGCCAACTTTTTTTCTGCCCTTGTTGGTCTGTTCCAAGTTCAAATTCCCAAGGAGTAACTGAAATTGGCTTTCCAGGTTTAATATGGTTTGTATTATTTTTAAACATTTCAGGCAGCAACTTTAAAAGACTGAATAAAGGATAATAGTTCCTGAATTTTTAACTGCTTGGTTAATAGTTGTGTGAATACACTAATAATTTTGAGAAATACAGATATGGCTGTAGATGGGTTATTATATAATTCATATTCCTCCTATATAATTTTTATGTATAGTTATGGGTCTTTATGATATCTATATAACAGATTTATTTTCTTCTAAGTCATAAAATAGGAACAACTTTGAAAGTTACTTTGGACTTTTGTATGAGTATTGCTAAGATATATTTGACAGAGTAATTCAGATTCCCAAGGGAGAGGGTCTGGTGGCTGAGCTTGACCCTCACCTAGTCCTTGGCCCATGGGGTACCCGGGACCCTGACCCATAGCCTCACCAAGACCACACTCTGATGGATGATGCACTGGTCCTAGGGGAAATCGCTTTGCTATTTCTAGAAGGTGGAAGGTATGCTAGACAGACAAGCAAACATCCTCTTTAAAAAGCACGGCCATCTGATGAATAACAGCACGCACAAAACAGACACCGCTGTGGAAAGTTTTGGAGTCTTCATTCTACGCAAGGAGAAACAGAGGCTTGGAGGGGAAACGACTCTCTCAAGGTTGGGTGGCAGGGAATAGAGGGGTCGGGTTCAAGCCCAATGCCTGCTGACGCTAAAGCTCTCATCAGTCATAACTGGCCCCCTTCACCTTGGGCAGGGCTTCACTCGAACAAACTTGAGTATTTCGTGTAACAACTGCATGAGACGCATGTTATTCCCCATTTGACAGATGAGAAAAATGAGGCTCAGAGAGATTCACTGCCGGAGGTCACAGAGCCCTCACAATGAGATTCTCTACTCTCCAAAGAAGGGAATTTTAGAGGCATGAACCCTCTATGGAAGGAATCTGCATCCAGCATCCACAGGGTTCAGGCACGAGGCCAACGGTGTGAACCAAAACATAAGAAAGGAAAGCACTAGCACGTGGTTTGAATGTGGTCAAGCTCACGTAGGTCCCCAGGAGAGCCAGCAGCCTGCTCAGGGTGCAGGTGGGCTCCTGGCTCAAGCCCAGCCAAGCCCGTGTCCAATATGTAAACCCCAATGGGAGGGCCAGTGAACAGTGAGTTCAGCCTGGGGCACCAATCCCTCACCCATTAGCAAGAAGACACCCACGCCTGGACCCTCCTGATGGGTGGAGCAGGGATGTCTCTGATGCTTCAAGGGCTCAGTTGTGTGTATTATTCTTCTTTAGGTGTCTTACAGCATGTGTGCTTTAAAATCTAGTTGTTTCTGTGTTTCACAGGAGCTCAGGATCAGAGTTTAGGCTAGGAAACTAGACCATCGCAGGTGTCATTCATCTCATGAATTGTAAGTCGAGGCCTCCTTTTGGTCAAGAATGTCAACCTCGTGAAATTTATCCAAAGTCTGAATCAGAGTAGTGGGCGTGGCCAGTCAGAACAACAGTTTCTCTGGCTTCAGTGATTGGTCCAGAGGCAGGCATGTGACTCAACACAGGCCAATCAGAGCCAAAGAGTTTTTCTTGGAAATGTTAAAAGAGAATCTCTCTCTCTGCCTGCCCACTGGGGTCACCTGCATGCCTAGGCCTATGGGTCCTTAGAGAAGAGCAAAGCCAAAAGATGGAGGAAAAATTGAGGCCGAGGCCATTGTCAGAGCTTCTAACTGCAGGTGTGCCTGAAGCCAAACTAGCCCCTGAGAGACTAATCAATCTCTTTGTTGCTTCCGTCAGTTTAAGTTTCAGTCACTTGTTTCCAAGAGTCCTAATACAAGTAGACAAATAAAAAGTGATTAAATTAAGAGAGAAGAAATAGAAGGGGAACAGCTGGAGAATTGCCAGTTTTAGTTTTTTAAATCTTTGTTCAAATGGAATTCAGCTGTAAGCTGGGTTTGTGCAGCCCAGGGTGAAGGGGAACGTTGGCCATGATCTGTTTCACTTCACCCACAGAGATGGGCGGTCAGAACATGGTGCTTTAAGACTCCCAGACCCGTCCTTCGGGAAGCTGGGCCCACATAAGCCTGGCCCTTCTGACTATATGGCTATTGGAGTGCTGGTACATGTTTAGCAACTGGCCTTCTGGGTGTGGGACAGGGTGGGGGCAGCAAGAAGCTATGATTTGTAGCGTATGCCACTTCTCATGGTATAAATACTCCCACATGGCTGCTTCCAAGCTCCCAATGCAAAATTGCTGATCATGAGTTGGGAAGAGATGCCCATAGTCTGTTCCTAGGAGCCAGATGAGCCAGTCCCACACATCACTCTTCCGAGCTCTTTTCTCCAGTCCTGCAGCCTCCGATCTCATTTTTGCTCTCAAAGTGAGTAATTCACTGTGATGGTTGAGACTTCTTTTGTGTTGCATGTGACAGAAACTCAACTCCAACTGGCTTCAGCAAAGAAGAAGGGAACTTATTGGCTCAAATCTGAAAATTTCAGGGCGCATCAGGGTCTAAATCCTCCCCGTCGGCTCTGTCTTCCCCTGGTGGATTTGTTCCAGGAGGGGACTCCCGAATGGGGAAAAGATGGTGGCCTGCAGCCCTGGCTCACCCTCCCAACAGAGTGGCACAAAGGGACACTGCCTCTATCCCAGCAACGGCAGCATCAGCCCCACGGCTGGTTCCCATCACCCAGCTTCCGTCACTCATCTCGGGTGAGCCAGTCACAGTGACTCTGGGGGTGAGCTGCCCTGGAGCAAGGAGAGGCCAGGAGTGGAGGACCACAGGATGCTATTCCCAAAAGTGGGGTCAGGCCGGAGAGGCACACTCAGTGCCGTCTCCACTGGGCCTGATGTCACTGCTGTTGACCCTGAACTGACCTTGGCCCCCTGATTCTCATCGCTTTCAAAGTCCAAGGCTTTCATGCCCATTGTTGCAGCCAGGCCTCTGCACTGACCCAGTCCTGACCCCCACTCTTTGGCTTCTCCACCACCTGCTCGATCTGGTTCAAAGCGGCTCACCCCACCCGTCCACAAACCAAACAAATTATCTGGTGTCTCTCCCCAGCCACATAAATTAGTTGGGTAATTCCCCCTGTGGCTCACATCCACACAGGACAATCTGGTTTTACTTTACTTGTTATTTTCCCCCAAACCCAGTTTCCTACTTCTTTCTCTCCTACTCAGTTTCCCATGCTCCCACCCCCCCCATCTCCACTCGTTTTCCAGCCTCTGGCCCTCCCTTTTCAGATTTTCTGTCTTCTTCATTCACCTCTATTGGAAATTGGGTGTCTCCGGGAGCGAAGAAAATGGAAAACACAGCTGAAAGACGGAAAGTATTGAAAAAAAAGTTTTGCCGCAAGAAGCAGAATAATGAGACTCTCCCATAATTAAAACAAACAAACAAACAAACAAAACCCCTGGATGGATGGAAAGGAAATGCCTCATGAGCAAGAAAGGAAGTGAGTGGAGCAGACGCATAGGGTAGAAGGAATTCTGCATAAAATGTGATCACATAGATTGGGTAACACCAACAGGCAGGAGCCAGAAATTCAAAGCAAAGCATTACCAGGAGGCTGAGGACATTTTCTGTCAGTGTGGAAGGTTCCAGCAGTTTTTCCAATGGGTGAGGGATACAAGCGCTTGGAGACTAACACCGGCCAGCAAGGATGAATAACAGAGGTGGAGACAGTAGCTCTTTCCAAGGAATGTGAGTGGTACTGCAGCCAAGAAAGAAAGAGCAAGGAAAGGCTTTTTATAGGAAAGGCGGGTGGAGGCAATGAAGGGAAATAGCGCCCAGCTCTAAATGGCCCCCAGCTGTCAAACCCTGTAAACCGCTTCACAGGTGAAGGAAGACCACCTTGTCCCAGCCTAGTGCAGTGATCCTTTTCGGAAGGAATGACAGCACCGTTTCCACCTGATTGGCATGTTTGTGCAGAAAACGCATCAAAGGTCAAGGTTCAAAGGCCACAGATAGACCCTATTGCTTCTTGAGAAGACGCTCTGTGTTCTGTGAACCAGATCCTAAATTACTGCTAGTGGGAATAACCATCGCTGCTGCTAGTTACGTATGTGACAAATCAATGTGCTCATTGGAGTAAGGTTTTCAAGGCATTTAATTCTCACAGAAACCCCGAGAGACAGGTAAATATTCCCATTTATCGGAAGAGGATACCTAGATCCAACATTCCAACCCAGGGATGTCTCCAAATACTACTCCGTCCCTGCTAGCCACAGAACAAAGCTGATACATGGTGGGCTTGCTGACAGTGGAAAGCCTGGCCTGACTCCAGGGTGCTAAGATGCCCTGTTGTTCCCCAACCCACCCAGGGTGCTAAGATGCCCTGTTATTCCGCCATCCCACCCACTTAGCTGAGTAGGGTGAGTAGACGAGCAGATGGCAAAACGCCTCTGTCTTGCATGCCAGACTCTTCTTCTTTGCGGGGGACAGAGTCCTAAGCTGCCCCTCCAGCCCCCAAATAGCAGCTCATCTTACTCCTCCAGGGTGGGCAGTGGACAGCATGGTGGTGAGGGTTGCGGGGCCAGAAGAACAGGGCATGAAGCCCAGTGCCTCTGCTTGCCAGCTGAGTGGCAAGAACGTGTCACGTAACCTCTCTGACCCTCAGTCTCCTCCTCTGTAGACTTAAGATCTGACACTGGCTGGCAGATGGGAGGATGAAAAAGGACCCTCATGAAGCGCTTAGAAATGTGCCAGGAGAATTAAGCATTTCATCAATGATAGCTGCGCCTACTGTAGTTCCTTCAAAATACAATGATCAAAGCAAGGGTCTGGCTATGTGCTCCTTTAATGTTTTCCATTAGAGGGAAAATAGAAGGCGGAGAAGCAGGTGCTGGGCCAGGCTGAGTCTGGCTTTCTCGGACTATGGAGAACTCCACATGCTTCTGTGACCTGGTCAGTTGCCTGCAGGAGGACAAATGGAAACTCCAAGCCTGGAAGCCCCCAACGTGACTGGCAAGCAGCCTTTCTGAAGGGCCACTCACTCACAATTGAGGCAGCAGGCATCAGATCTGCTGCTTAAGCTCCTTCCAACATTGGAGTGAATTTGAAGTTATTTGTAAAGTGGGGCCAGTAACAGCGTTTTATCCTCTAAATGACAATTGATCACTGTCCCCACTGCCAAGAGATTCCAGCTGGGCACAGTTCCTGAGAGCCGGAGTCTGTGAGCACCATTCACCGTTGTAGAATCAGCAGCTGACGCACACAGCAGGAGCTCAATGTATGTTTCATCCTGGAGTGAATGCATCACCAGCAGACCAGGGTGCTTTTCAAGTTTGCAGACTTCACTTCCATCCGTTGGGGATCTTCAGGTGCAAGGCAAAGGAACTGACTCTGGCCACAGAAGCCACAAAGAAGCTGCCTGGAAAAATCTGGGGCTCCCCCCAGAAAGGCAGGCTGGAGATGGGTCAGGAATGTGGTGGCAAGAACGGTTGTGCCGTCTCTCTACACAGGACCCAAGCCCCAGGGTCCCCTTCCATTGGCTGGGTTAGGCAATGTGCCTGCAGTGAGGCATGAACTGGTGGTTCTAAGACTAAGCACAGGGGGCAGAGGGGATTCCCGGAAGGGAATCCTGTGCTGTCAGGAAAGGGACTCTGGCTACATGGTTCAAAGATGACACCTTGCCTGGGATGAAAGAGTGTGATTATCACACTTTTATACTAGGGCAGCTATTTTTCACTGCAAGTTTATAAATTGGTAATCTGGTTCCTAAAACCATATATTTTCCATCTTTGTTAAGGAATCAAGATATATGAGATGTGAGCAAACAATACGGTGAATATTTAAATTAAAAAATATATATTATAGTAAAAGACACATTGCCATTAACCCCCAAAAGACTCCCCCTCACTTCAAACACACTTATCCCATTGTTCTTGCCAGTTTCTGAAGCAGTTCTGGAAGTCCTCTTTCATGAGTGTCTTTCGTTGCACTGTCATGGCTGCCTCCATGTCCTGAATCATTTTGATTTTGGGGAAGAGCCAGAAGTCACACAGTGTCAGATCCGGTGAATAAGGTGGATGAGGACACACTGAAATGTTTTTATTTGACAGGAATTGCCATATGCCAGAAGTGATGTGTGACATGGAACATTGTTATGATGGAGAGTGATTGACAGCACACTTTAAAACACACCTTCTCTTAACCATAGCTCACACCCGACTGACTGCACCGAACAAGTTGAAACTTGTCACACACTGTTACTAAGGTTCAACGTGCCTCTTCCCGTATCAAAGATCCCTGCCTTTCTGTTGGATGGCCCTCGACAGCAGCATTCACCATATTTTGTGATCACAACGGAAAGGCTCCATGTCATACATCGCTTCTGGTACAGCAATTTCTATTAAATACAAACATTATAGTGTGTCCTCATCCACCTTATTCACCGGA
The DNA here is from genome assembly GCF_964194185.1 of Rhinolophus hipposideros. NCBI lineage: Eukaryota > Metazoa > Chordata > Mammalia > Chiroptera > Rhinolophidae > Rhinolophus > Rhinolophus hipposideros. The sequence goes on along the minus strand of NC_138067.1, from coordinate 32,556,811 downwards.
TCTGGCGCCATGCATCTTCTGGTTCTTCCCCAAAGTCAAAGTGACTGTGAAAGGTAAACATTTTGAATCGATTCAGGACATCGAGGCAGCCATGACAACGCAACTAAAGACACGAAAGAGGATTTCCACAACTGCTTCAGAAAGTGGCAAGAATGATGGGATAAGTGTGTTCAAAGCGAGGGGGAGTATTTTGAGGGGAATTAATGGCAATGTGTCTTTTATTGTAATAATTTTTTAAATGTAAACATTCACTGTATTTTGCGATCATACCTTATAAGTTATTTATCTGTGTTTCTTCTCTCAGGTCCTAGGTGTGGGTATTTTCTGGGACGCAGAGGTGTTATTTGGAGGGTGGGTGGAAGTGTGGTTCTCTGAGCCTGTCCCCTCACCCAATCCATGGGAATGATAATCCCCACACAGGAAAACATGCTGCCCACAAAGGCCCATGAGTCCACATCAATTCCAACCCCGTCACTCCCCACCGGGCCAATCCAGGCTGATGTCCTTGGCCTTGATGGTCTCTTCCTCCTCCCCCACTGTTCTCCCACCCTCTCGGCTTCCTTCTCCCCCTTCCTGCACTCGTCGTCGTCGTTTCCTCTTCCCTTGCATTGTTCCCAGGGCCCCCACCCCACAAGCTGATGGCACCATCCCCTCGAGCCTCCCCAGCGTCTGGAATGCCAATGAGGCTGAAGAGGGCTCCCCATCACATGTGGTGCGTCTGAGCTCCCACCATTCCTGTGATTCATCAACGCCTCGTCCCTGAGTGTCCTGGGCAGTTGTCTGACAAAGTGTTCCACTGAACAGGAATCAATTTGGAAATGAAAGGACCGTCGGAACTCCCTATCACGCTGTAACACCCGTGTGGTTCCAACCCTGCCCTCCCTCTCTCCATCGCTAGGAATGCCATTCACCATTGCTTCCACAAAACTACCCAGGAATTACATGTTCTTGCAAATATTTACTAAACACTGTGCAGAGAAATGCGCTAAGTCGCACAACCTTCCCAGATGCAGTTTTTGCTCACAAGATCTCAAGTTAGGAAACATGTGAAAAGGTGAAATGAAAGATAAACTAAATCACGGATGGAGAATGGAGAATGCAAGCATTGCCACACCCCTTTTCTCCAGGCAGACATCACCACAGATCCCCCATCCTTCCATGGTCCTGCACTAGGGTCTGGTAACCATGCCTGTAAGGCTGTCATGCAGAGCAGAACAGACCACTACGCTTTCCAAGGGTTTTGCAAGGCAGAGGAGCTTGTATGCCGCAAGGCAGTGTTGTGTGCCGCATATAGGGAGGAGGAGGAGGATGAAGATGAGGAAAAGGAGGACGAGGAGGCCTGTGTGTAGCTGGGAGCACCACCTAGGGAGAGGAGGGGAGGGAGGTGGTAAGTGAGACTCAGTGCAAAAGGGACCAGAAAGAGGAGACATTTGAAAGGAGCCACGGTGGAGGCCTTGTAAGATTAATTGAAGGGCTTTCTGAATCAGATGCCTAGTAGATTCTTCTGTTAGGTTGGTGCGAAAGTAATTGCAGTTTTTGCAATTGTTTTTATCCTTTTAAACTACAGTTACTTTTCCACCAACCTAATAACATATTCCAGCGAGCCGACCACAGAGTCTATATTATTAGGACTTCTAATATTTGCCTTGTACTTGAAAACCTCAGTGGGCAGCGGCACTCGGGCTCCAGGCACCCCAATGTGTTTGGATTCCACACTGCTCCACCATGATAGACGATGGCCGGGAAAGGCTGCCCAGTCCACACACGGCGTGGTCTCACCCTGCACACCTCTCTCCATGCTGAGGTTGGAGTCAGGCCAGGAGAGTTGAGGAATTAAACTATTGGTGGCTGGGGCGAATCTTGCATGATGGGCCATCTTTAAAGTGTGTTGGCAAAGGCTCCACTCCTTGGCCACTGTCAGCACCTACCCTTTGGCCCTTCCAACCCATCTCTCACTCCTCCCTGCACGAAGCCTACCCTCCAACCACTCAGAACTTCCAGGCATGCCATCATGGGGGCCTGCTCTTTCTCCCTCCGGTCCTCTCTTCCTCTTATCCCTGGCTGCTTAGAACCATCTTCATCTTTATCCTGAGGGCTTAGCTGAACCACCAGCGAAAGCTGAACCACCACTTTCTCAGCGATGCCCTACACCACTTTAGATCCCCCAAAGCACCTCATCCGTGCCTAGCACCACACTCATAACCACTTGTGTTTTTCCTCCCTGTCTGTCTGCCCCTATGCATTCCCATCTCCAGGAGGCCAAGATGGCATGTACATCGTACTCTCTCGATCCCCAATACTCAACATGGGGCATGGCACATAGCACGAATGCAGCGACTATTTGTTAGTCAAATAAATGAATGATTTTTCCACTTTTATGCCCCCTCTGGCTGGTTGAGTTCCTTCTAATGGACACTCTCTTGAGATATGTTTACCCTTCAATGTCTTTATGTGCAGGTCCTATCTTGGGAGGAAAAGTGGCTGTTTCAGGTGACTGCAAATCTCTGCTTTGATGATGATGGTGATGATGATAATTTTAATAAGAACAGTAATACCCATGATAACAGAAAGTGCTACCGCGAGCTGAGATCCCGCTGGTGCCAGGGGGCGCTGCTGGGAAGCGTTGAGTAAACATCACTGTATTTGATCTTTGCCGTGGTCCCATGAAGTAGGTGTCATTATCTTTCTACAAATGTCAAATCTGAGACACAGAGAGATAAAACAACCCGTGCAAAGCTGCACTGTGTGAAACCAGGATTTGAGCTCAAATTTGTCTAGCTTTAAAACTAAAGCCAATATGAGATGATCTTTGAGTTCAAGTTTGCCTGGCTTTAAAACCGGAGCCAATATGTGATGACCTTAGAGTTTAACTCCCAGAGAGCGACCTGGATTCCCTCATTCCGGGGTCCCGTGGTGGGGTTGTGCCCACCAGCTCTGACAGCGTGCTGGCCGCTGGCTAGGCTCCCACTTGCCTGGAGAGGGTTACAGAGAGCCGCTTCTTGGTCCAGAGAACACACAGAAAGCCACTGCCCTTGAGCTTTACGGCTTCAGAATGTTAGTTAAATCCCAGAGTGGGGATTAACCAAGAACAGGCTGTCGTATGAGTTGCAGTTTTGACTAAATAGAACATCTCAAACATCTTTAAGCCTTAAGACAACCGTGCCTGCCAAATAGCCTGCTTATACTGGTAGAAACGCGGGCACTACAAATAGATGGCTATTAACAGCCACCGTTGTAAGAATAGAGACAATAGTATCTGGGGCCAGCAAATTGCAGAGTTGTACCAGCCTCCAATGTCATCTGTCCTTAGGGTATTTGGAGGGTCTGGCCGTGACCGATACAACTTCCCAATTACATCTCAGTGCACCTGCTCACAGAGAACGCTGGGGTGGGTGACACACGGCCCCCACTCTGTGGACAGACCCTGCTGGGGGCTGGCAAACAAAAGGCCCCCTTCTCATGGATTGGGCTTGCATTTTAAAATTGTTTTATTAAGGGGAATTACTTTGACACTGTGTTGTCATTATGAAAAGTCACTAAGTGGTTTTTTTTTAAATCTGGGGCTGTAACCTTAAATTGGGTTCCTAACGTTCCCAGCAAGAAAAACTGGAGAGTTTGGCTTGAACCCTACTGTGTAAGCCAAGGGGCTGGAGCTTTAAGTAGTACTGGGTTGGGGTCACCAAGTGACCCGGGGCAGGTGACTTAACTCTTCTGAGTCTCAGTTTCCTCATTTCAAAAATGGGCTAATAGTACCTGCTGCAGTGTCATAAGGAGGTCATATGTTATCCCTGGGGGAACATAAAGTGCTTGGTACAATGCCCAGCATACAGCAGGTGCTCAATACATGCTGACTTGTCAGGTAGTAGCATTTACAGCACATACTAATTACCCACCAGGCACTGACAGTTATGTGAGCTAACAGATATAGCTGCCTACACAGCACCCTGGAAACACGAGAGGCTGATCAATGAGAGCCTCTTCTCCTGAATCGGCGATTTCATGCCCTATCAGAGACATGTCAGTGGTTGCTGGGCCTTGTTCTTTGAGTGCTCCCAAATTGCCAGGTGTGGTGCTAAGAACTTTGTATTTCCGATGTGACTTAATCCTTGCAACGCCCCTCAGAGTTGGCACTAGGATCATCCCCGTTTTACAGATGGGGAAACTGAGGCTGCGAGCAGTTCAGTAATTGCATCACTCAGTCTGGAAGAGATGGTGCCGGCATCTGATTCCAGAACCCGTTCCTGACTACCTCCAGAAAGGGGAACAAAACACTTTCCCAGTTTTTAAATAAGTACACAGTAGCTTTGCTGGTGGGCTGTGTTTGTCATCATTTGAGAGACATTGTTGCAGTGAGATTCTTCTGTGGAGTCCATACCTGCTGGCATTCTTGAATTTAAACATTGTGCTTTTTGATGTGCTCTTTTTGTCTTCTGAAAAACACTTTCAGGAGAGAGGCTGCATCAGCCAGAATGGCAGATGCTGGTATGTCTCCACTGACTGTCCACAGGGGGCCCCCCAGCCCACGTTATAGCTTATCTCCTGCTGCCTGTCTCAGAAAGCCAGTCAGCCCCAGACCTCCTTCCTCCTCGCCTGTCCTCCTCGAGAAGCTCACGTTTTGCTTATGTCCTTATTTGCGTTTGCATATTACAAAGCTCATCGGGGCAGCAGTTTGGGGGAGTATTGTTATGAGTTTGCTGGTCCTCAGACCAGGTTCTGGCAAGCTCCTGGTTCATGTACAAATGACCAGATGTCAGCACGAAGGAGAGGCATGTTCTGGAGGCCCCATTGAAAAGGAACATTCTTTCCTGCAGCAGGAGAGCCCAAGGATTGCAAAGGATGGACTTCCACTTATATTCTCTTACTGAAATGGGCTACTGGGTCTTCTGGAAGCAGACAGGCAGGAGCCCAACAGGCCAGAGGCTGCTTGAGTAAAGAATTCTGAGAGGAGTTTGATGTCAGGGAGAGCATGGAGCCGTGGTCCGTGGGCTCCAGTCCTGCTGGGAGGGTGGCCTTGGGGAAGTCTTCTGACCTCCGCAGCTCTTTACCTGCCAGAGGGAGGAGTAATGCTTGGTGCTCACGAGTCCCCTCCCATCCCAGCAGCCTCTGATCCTGTCTTTTTGCTGTTGGCAACAGTGTGGAGTGATTTTTCTAAATGTTATTTTTGGCAGGGATTTGGCGGACATCCAGCTAGTGGTAGATGTATTTCTCATGCAGGTCATATCACCTTTTTTAGAGACCTTATGTATGTGCCTACATATAATTCTAAGTGCTTGAACTGGAAGGGACCCCAAGAACCATTTGGGTTGCAATGCCTTTTTTTAAATAGATGAAGCAGCTGAGTGCCTGAAATATTACGTAATGTATAGTCATTAGTCTTTTGGTCATCATCTTCCCCTGACGACACTATATGAAGTGATTTCCCTGCCATTATCTCTGTTTATCCTGTCAACATACCTCATTTCACAGGTGGGGAGACTGACGCTCAGAGAGGCTGAGCAATTTGCTCTAGGTCACACAGCAAGTTAGAGCTACGCTGCAAATCCGGATCATTAAATAATTGTAGCATTCTGTGTAATTCCCTAGAAATCCCAGGCAGTTCCCAAGCTGCCGTGGGAAAGGCTGAGTTCTGCTATAACACAGACCTGCTTACTGAATAAGTGAGTGGCTGAATAAACCAATCAATGAGCTGAATAATCCCATTCATTCATTCACTGGGTGTCTCCAATGGACATGTCCTAGACTAAGTGCTGAGAATACAATGATGGACAAGGCAGAAATGGTCCCTGTCCTGGGAACTCCACAGGATGGTACTTAATTCACAGCCTTATAAACTGTGTCCACCAGTTTGTGTACAATTCAATTTGTTCCTGGTTTAGATGAAACGCCCATCATTCCTGCCTTCTGGCACTTTCATTCTGGAAAAAATGATACAGAGTGCCTGGACATCCATGTGGTTACCTTCTGTGTAAATGTGCATATTGCCAGTCTTGGTCTCTCAGTTCCCAGGGCATCTCCTGGAGGACAATTGGTCAAACGACAGGCAGACTCACCCCTTAGTCTCATCTCTCGGTCACAAAGCAATTCCTTTTGGTAGCACGCCATCTCGGGCTGGCTGGTGCTACAGACTCACTTTCTACCACTGATACACGGTGCCAGCCAAAAGTGGCACAAAGTTTATCACTGCTTGCATTTAATGGTTTTTTAATTTCCTTAGATTATATCTTGTACTTTGAAGGATAAAGTGGAAAGGCATAAATTTTGGCATGAGATTTGGGTTCGAATTCTGCCTCCCGTTGCTACACCTCAGGGATTACTGGCAACCTACCATGTTTCCCCCAAAATAAGACCGCGTCTTATATTAAGGTTTGCTCCAAAAGATGCATTCGGGCTTATCTTCAGGGGATGTCATCCTGAAAAATCATGCTAGGGCTTATTTTCCGGTTAGATCTTATTCTCAGGGAAACACAGTATTTAACCTCTTCTCATAAATTAAAATCCAACACAAAACTACAAAGGCCCATCTGCAGGAGTATCCTCACCTCTCAAAGGAAAAACAAAAATCAACCCCATTGTATTTTTAGCCACAGAAAATCCCCATTAAAGTCTTGCCATTTGAACCCATCTGGGAGGTTTTCCTCTTTCACGCTCACAGTGCTGCCAGCTGCCCGTAGATTCAGAGTTTATGACTTAAAATGTTTTTATGTACTTGCTGAGCAAAGAGCTATTTCTGCATATCTTGAAAAATGAATTCATATATAGTTCATATGCGTGTGTATGTTAAGGAGCATGGAAGATTACCTCGTGAAACCATAGAACTTTATGACTAATGAAGCCCTAATGACCTAGAGTCCAGGGGTGTCCAAACTGCGGCCCGCGGGCCAACTGCAGCCTGCAATCCATTGTTAATTGGCCCGCAGCAAATTCCAAAAATATATTTAGTTTACTTAAATAAACCAGGTGAGGCAATAGTACTTCACCTCGAGGGAGTGGCCCAGCTATTTGTGTATTTTACCGCATATGGCCCTTGGTGAAAAACGTTGAAAAAAGTTTGGACACCCCTGACTAGACCAACACCCTCATTTCAAGTGAAGAAAGGTGGTGATAAGCTTTCTGACCTGACCGAGAACAGAATAATGAGCTGAACCTGTTGCCTCCCTTAGAGTTCAGTGCTTTCTGCTACAAATACTTGATATGGTAAAAACCAAACAGAAAACATCACTAGCCAGTAGTATTTGACATGTAGAAGAGCTGATGCAAGGAAGGCCACCCTGGAATTCACTCCATCCCTCTACCCTGTCTTCCAGACTTGCCCCAGCCATCCCGGTAGCACATGCTCACTTCCATTCAAAGTGAGACGTCCCACAGTTGCAGTTATATTTGTAGCAGTTGTTCATGGAAATCTGTTAGCAAAGTGCAGCTGGAGATAGGCTAAGCCACATGCCTCAGAGCCACCTGGGAGGTCATCAAAATGCAGAGTCCCAGCCTTAACCCTGGACCTGGGGATGGTGCCCGCCATTCGGCAGTTGAGAGCCCGATTGCTCACGTCTGAGCCTGTCCGCGACAAGCTAGCAGCTCTTGGGGAGGCTACTCGAGTATGTAGAGTGACTTAGAAAAAAGTGTTTCAATAAAACCTGGTCGTAGAGTGGGATGAACTGAGCAGGGGCTGCACAGACTTTAGAGCTGGTGGAAAAGGTAGGACGCTGTAGCTCAGAACTTATTTTAAAATCTTGCTCTTTACATATTAGTTTCTGAAATTATTTGGTGATAGGATTTAAGCCGATTTTTATTAATTTGAAAGTCGTCTTTTTTTTTTTAATCAAGGAAATTTGGAAATCGTATAGCACGGGCAGGCATCTCAGAAACGGTTTTTCTTTGCCTGCCTAGCTGCAGGCTAGGTTTGAGGCCCCTACCACCACCTGGTGGCAGCACTGGAATCTGCAGGCATACACTGTGAGTGTGATGTGGGCCGGCTCAGGGCCAGGTGACAGGGACAGAGGTGAATAAGACAGACAAGACCCACGTCTCATAGGGCCCGCCTTCCAGTTTGTTATTTCAACAGGACATCAATCTCTCGAGAGTGAAATGAGACCTCTGTGTAGACTGTGTCACAGCAACACCACAGTCCAACTAAGAGACAAACTAATACACAAGTTCCACTGGTTTCATTTTCCAGGAATTAGTGGTGGCCCCTTGGAAAACCACTACCGACTGAAGCAGTTCCACTTCCACTGGGGAGCAGTGAACGACTGGGGCTCAGAGCACACGGTGGATGACCATGTGTACCCAGCAGAGGTTCGTAGACAGCACCCTAGCAGCAAATATGTGGGTGATTTCTACATGCCAGCCTCAATTGTAGGGTGACTAACCATGCTGGTGGCCCAGAATGGGAGGATTTCCCAGGATGCAGGACTCTCAGTGCCCAAACCAGAACAATTGGCCACCCTACCCATTCAATCACACAGCTATCCTAAGGGGAGGGTACTATTAGCACTTTCATTTAACAGAAGAAGACACTGAGGTTCTAAGTGGTCACACGGGGTCTGACAATTAAGTTCACAAACTCATCCTAGAAAAAGTGCTATGTGACTCATTGCTGAATATCACCATGGTCACCTTCAAAGTCCTCCCCTTGGGAAGCTGTGCACTTGACGCCAGTGCCTAGTCCACCCTTCAAAGCAAATATGAGTGGCCACCCAGGTCCTTTCTAGGTTCTGAGTCAAACCGGGCGTCAGCAGCCCCACAGAGTCTCATCGTAGAGAACCCGGATCAGGCCCAAGTGTCCGGGCTCCGCCTCCCACTTGACAGAGACCCAGGAACGCCTATTTCCGCAGCCAGTCACCTGTCCCTCCTTTAAATCTTCATTATCTGGCCAATCCTGATGTCAACTCTGGACTTAGGAAAACCGAAGGAGTGGTATGAGATAAGGACCCAGATGAACACAGAAAAAAAAGGCAATATTTAGGGCATACTTACATCAAAAATTATTTGTTGCTTACCTGAAATTCAAATTTAATTGAGAGTCCTGTATTTGATGTGGCAGCCCATGCTCAAGATAGCCAATAATCCAACCGCCCACTTCTATTTTATAAAGTTCAAACAAGCCTCTTTCTCTCCCACCGGAAAAACTGAGGCCCTTACTCTCTGTGGTTTTATTAAGCATTTGGTAGCCTCCAGTCAGGTTGCACCGACTGGATTCATTAAAATCATTAAAGAGACACACAGGTCTGCCACGCCGGAGGGGGAATGACTTTTATTTCTAACTGCATCGTGATAAGTGTCAATGCTCTTTCTCCTGTGTTTCAGCTGCATTTAGTTCACTGGAATTCTGTGAAATACCAAAATTACAAAGAAGCTGTGTTGGGAGAGAATGGCTTGGCTGTGATAGGCGTATTTTTAAAGGTAATCTCTTGCCAGGGCATGTAGCTCTCCTAACGAAAAAAACAGTGTGCAGTGCCGAAGAACTGTTTTTTGAACACAGTCCTATGTAGAATGACAAGTGCTTGTCACCCTGTCCTCAGCTTTTCAAATGAACATTTCATGTCTGTGCTCTGCAGCTGGGGGCCCATCACGAGGCGCTGCAGAAGTTGGTGGAAGTCTTGCCGGAAATAAAACATAAGGTAAGCTACATATGTCAAAATCAGCAAATTGGAAAAGCAAACTTGTTTAGAGCAATGCCTCACTTGCAAGGGGAAAAAAAACAGCGTGGTGGAAAAAGTGTTGCAGAGAGGGTGTGAGACCTGTTCTGGAAATGGAACTCACTGGGGCTAACTTCCGTTGTGTCAGCTAGCTGGCTATGTGATATTATTGTGTCACTGCTATTCTCAGGGCATCTCCGTTTTTCGTATAATTGGGGTGCTGGACGCGATTTGAGTTTCTCAAAATTCAGTCATTCAGGCAGCATCTTTAAGATTGCTTGCCATGTCCGCCTGCACCAGTCCTATTTAGCTACTTAATTTTTTTTCTTTATCAGCGTTTTAAAATTTTTAGCCTTTCCCAAGCAACAACATCCATTAGTTTGTTTTAAAATTATAGAAATAAATGCCTAATCAGGAACATTTAAGACTGCCCACCCAAGTGCCACCTGGCACACTCCTGGGGGGCACTCAAGACCCCCATCCCTGAGAGCATGGAGACCACAGAAAGAGAGAAAGTCCTGCAAACCTAGCTGATCTTCGCCCAGCTCCCTTCAGACACCTTGCTGCAGTAAGCATTGCTCGAAAAAGATAACAAGGTTACAACAATGTCACTTTTCTCCAACAACAATTGAGAAAGGGCTTTGATGGAGAAGTGGAAATTCCAAAGAAGTGCAGTTTATTTGTTTGGTACCAAACAAAAGCATTCTGAGACAGAAGGAGTTCCCGTGGTCCTTGAAAGTGGGGACGGATGGGGCTCCCACCTGTCTGAACAATGAGGAGCGGGGCTCCAAAGGAAAGCTGGGGGCCAGCCCTTCCTCTGCCGGTTCACAAGGACCCTTTGATCTGTGTAGTGCATTTTCCTTGATGTTGACCTCCGGGCTTCGTGGGACTGAGACCAGCTCATCCCCGTTGCCCTGTCCACCAGCTCGGGTACACCGAAAGGTCAAGGTGCTGGGAGCACCCTCTTCCTCACTGGTCGGAGGCCAGAGTAAACCTGGGATGTTTTCCCCACCAGCAGCCACCTCCCGTTTGGCGTTTGGCGGGCGTGGTGTCCACCTCCTGCTGGGAAAGAAAGTCACTGACTGTGAGGTCCTGTTTATTCAGGGGTGTGTTTTGATTCCAAGGAAGGCTCTGGAGAGTAACCCCCGAATTCCTCCAGTGTGGGTTAACTCAGGGTCTCCTGGGCAAACCACACGGAAGACATGATATCAGTGCCATGACAGAAGATACTGCTGGTCTTGATGCTCATCTCTGGGCCTCAATTTCCTCACCTGAAAATTAAGAGTTAGAATCTTAAGAGGTACCAGGCCTAGCCTTGGCGAGCAGGAGTCTGTGCTCCATGGATTGGGGAGTGTAATCCATTAGAGTCATTTGTCACAGTCTGTGCTCCCTCCTGCTGGGTTCCTCCAATGTCTGGGTTGAGTTTTAAATTTTGCAACATTATGAGTGACTTCTGTGGTGTACAGTTCTATGGGTTTTGACAAATTCATAGAGTCGCAGGGCCCCCAGCCAGGACCCTACAGAGCAGTGCCCACCCTGAACATTCCATCCTGTGTTCCCTTATAGAGTCAAGCCCCCCCCACACCCCCGCTACCTGCCACAAGCCTTGGCAACCACGGATTTGTTCCAACCCCTATAGTTTTGCCTTTTCTCCAGTTTTTATTCTGACATGCTGTATCACATGGAGCTTTCTTCATAAGCTAACTTCCCTCTTGCCAAAATGGGACGCACATAAATAGAAAAGAGAACCACAAAGACGTACGAAGGGAGCGCCCATCCACCGGGAGCTAGTCTATCTGTGTTGGTGATGGACAGTAGTCCAAACCACACCGTGTGCTGCCAGCTAACCCTTCAGCCACCAGGGCTGATAGACACGTTGAGGAGGGGCCTTGACTTGCTGGGGTCCCCCAGGGGCAGCAGCTTTCTGTATCACGGGCTGTTCTGAACCCTAATGTGCGTTAGGGATAGAACACAGAGCTCCTGGTGACGTTACTGGAAACACGGAGATGTTCTCTTAAATTTTTAGTTGGCAAGAAACAGGCAATGGGCAGAGTGGTGGGTCCACTCAGCTGCTTCTTCGTATGATCCACGGCCTTGACACCCACCCCTGCAGCCCCCGGGGAGGCAGGAACCAGCCCTGGCTTTGGAAAGGGACAGACCTCCTGTAACATCTGGGTTCTGCCACTGTCGAATTGTGTGGCTTCGGGAAAGTCATATATCTATCTTACTTTCTTCATCAATAAAATAGAAATACTCTTCAAAGCATGGTTCTGAAAATTCAAGGTAATAGCCTCAGAACGTCTCTGGCCACGTTTGGGGCTGGGGAAAGAAGGGATGTATTTGTCATGACACCCACTGATACTTTTGCATTTTGTTCCATGGGACCTGTTTCCTTCAAGAAGTAACTAGACCAAACAATAGAATATTATTTGGCCATAAAGAGGAATGAAGCATTGACACATGTTACATGGATGAACCTTGAAGATATTAAGCTGAATGAAAGAAACCAACCACAAAAGTCCACATATTATATGATTCTATTTATAGGAAATATCCTGAAGAGGCAAATCCATGGCGAAGGCGGATGAGTAAGGCCTGTGGCAGGATGGGGCAGGAGTGAAGGGGTTAAAGGAAGTGATGGCTAAACAGTATTTACTGTGTTTTTTTGGTGTGTGTTTTTCCGGAGTTCTTTTCTGAGATGATGAAAGTATCCTAAAATTGACTATGGTGACAGTTGCGCATATCTATCTGTGAATATAAAAAAAAGCCACAGAATCACACACTTTAAAGGGATGAATTATATTTCAATAATGCTGTTTTGAAGACATCGACTAGATAAGGAATTATTAAGTGGAACACCTGGCACACTCAAGGCCCTTCGTAATTGTCTGTCAGTGTGAATCAATTTACTTCCTTCCTTTCAGCCGCTTAACTAACGTCTCCCCGTTTCTGATTGATGCAAGTCAGCAATGAAGGTACAAACCAGGTCGTCTGGGCCCCATGCTTTTGCCTTTGAAGGCTGGGTGGAAGGATTCTGATGCCCAGAGAGGGCTCCTTCCTTGGGGACGAGAGAATGTCTGCTTCAGGCTTGAATACCCTCTGGTGGAGCCCTGCCCAGGATGGGTCTGGAGTTGAAGCTGCTTCGTCTTATGCTGCTTTCAGGCGTGACCCCTTGTGGCCTTTCAGTCTCACTCTTTACAGAGGGTGGAGTCCACCGTCCTGGGCCTACTGACCCATGGGACCCTGAGGGTCCTTTCTTCTCTGATGCCTATGGTTTGCAAGGAGGCAGTGACTGGCCCAGAAGCCCTCCTTTCTCTTTATACCTGCCGGGTGCTGTGCTGAGCCCCCTGTTCCTGCCTCTGCTCATGGATGTCCTCAGGGATCCCAACCTGGGGCACAAGCAGGGATGGCCCCATCTGCAGGCTCCCCCTTCTCTTTTTCTTGCTTTTGTGTCCCATTTATTCACTCTAGCCACATGATCTCTTTGCTGTTCCTCTAGTCCGTCAGGCAGCACCCCTACATCTGGGCCTCGACGCGGCTGTGTCCGCTGCTACTAGAAGGCTCTTCTTCCCTGCGAACATGCATGGCCTCTCCCTTCACTTGCTCCATGTCTTTGCTCAAATGTCACCTTCCCAGTGAAGCTTTCAGGACCACCCTCTTAAAATGCCCGCTCCCCCTCGCTGCCCTACGTTATTTTCCTCCATCACACTTATCATCGGGTATACTGCTAGATATTTACTTATTACTTGACGTGCTGTCTGCTTTCCCCTGACAAAAGATGAGTTCCATGAAGGTGGTGGTTTTATATTTCAGCACCTAAGATAGAGTCAGGTTTACCATAGGTGCTAATCATAACTGAATGAATGAATAGATGAAAATGAATGGTGGCACTTGGAACTCAGAAAGGCAGGTTTTTCCCCATTCTTTTATAAGGCACAGAAAGCAAGCAAACGTGAATTCTGAACACAGGGCTCCCAAGCAGGATGTGTTGACAGGAGTCCCTTGTGGAAGCAGCACAGACAACCTAGCATGAGAGGGTTGAGAACGGCTGTCCAGCTCTACCAATACTGACTGCTCTCTGTGAGAAGGAAAGTCTTAGCATAAGAGTCAGGGAATCTGCTGAACTTGGGCCATCCTCCTGAATGTGTGTCATTACCAGGCTCTTAGGTCTGGGATGGCTGCTTTAAAGAGAAGTCCAGCTTGCACTTAAAAAAAAGTGCAATATTTTCTGGTGTAGCCAATATGGAAAACAGAGTCTGGCAGTTCCTCAAAAACTTAAGCATAGAACTCCCAAAGGTTCCAGCGTTCCCACTCCTGGGTATGTATAAGCAAATTAATTGAAAGCAGGCTCTTAAGAGATATTGGTGCATTCATGTTCACTGCAGCGTTTCTCACAATAGCCAAGAGGTAGAGCAACCCTAGTATCCATTGACAAATGCATGGATAAACACATGTGGTGTATTATTCAGCCTTACAAAGGGAGGACATTCTGACACATGCTACAGCATAGATGAAGCTTGAGGACATTATTCTAAGTGAGATAAGCCAGTCACAAGGAGACAAACACTACATTATTATATTCATACGAGGTCCCTAGAGGAACCAAATCCATAGAATGTAGAATGGTGGTTACCAGCAGCTGGGGGAGGGGAGTGGGGCGTTAGTGTTTAACAGGGACAGAGTTTCAGTTTGGGAAGATGAGAAAGTCCTGGAGATGGATGGTGGTGATGGTTGCACAACAATGTAAATACAGGTAATGCCACAGAACTATACGCTTAAAAAGGTACATTTTATGTTGTGCATGTTATTTTACCACAGTTTTTAAAAGTGTGATATTGTCGCAGCCTAGGTATAGGAAAAGAACTTTAAAAGGAAAAATGTAAGCATTGGGTGGGGATCTGCGCTCTGCTACAGGGGTCACATTTTCTTATTGCTGCTTCCAAATGTGACAGCTTCACCTGCACAGCCTTTATCTCAGGGAACACACTTCCCTCCTAGACACATGAAGGCCACATGGCCGAAATAAAGATGGAGCGCGGTTGCCTTCCTTCCTGCGCCTCCTGCATCTCCGCCTGAGCACTGACGCAGCCTGTGGTCTCGGTCTCTCAGGATGCGCGTGCAGCTGTGGGCCCCTTCCAGCCCTCCTGTCTGCTGCCCACCTGCCGTGATTACTGGACCTACCCGGGCTCCCTCACCACTCCTCCCCTGACAGAGTCAGTCACCTGGATCATCCAGAAGAAGCCCATCGAAGTGGCTGCAAATCAGGTGAGCTGCACCTGTGGCCAGGGTAGTGGGACAGTACTGAAGAAATTCCTCTTCTTTGGCAGTGTCATTGAGATATTGTGAGCAAACGTAGTGGAGTTTTATTCTTTGGTGTGTTTTCAGTTGCTCCCACATAAGAAGAATTTTCCAGTTGAAATAGGAGCTCGTTGAGATTGAACAGAGGTTTCTGAAATCACAGTTCTTCTTCTGACCTTGAGATATTAGTGTGTGTGAGAGAGAGAAATGGGTGTGGGGGGAGGAAGAGGGGACAGATATGGGGATGGAAAACCGTTATATTTTGGCACTATCTAATCTTTAGTGGTTTAGAGTTCAGACGTGTCACGTATCCCTGAGGACTAATGGTTGAACTCTGTCAGTATTTACTCTTCAGTCTATGTCAGGGTAAAGAACAGAAATGCTATTATAATTAAAACATAATCGGTCCTTGCCCATAATGCGCCCTCAGTAAGTATTTGTTAGCAAATAAATTAACCAAGAAAAGGATGTCATAGAGGGATGTTGGAAAGCGATTAAACAAGTAGGATCATTGAGGGAGAAGAGAAGATTTTAGTTTGTTCTGCTTCTTTGAATTCTAGAACAGTGAAAAATTTGGAATTGCAGAGGATTTTCTCACATGCCATATTAAGAAATTATGGAACCATATGTGCTGAGAGAAAATTCCAGAAGGAGTGTATTAGTCGGTTATTGGTAAATGCTATGTAACAAGCCCTCCTCCCCCAACTCAATGGCTTAAAACAAGCACTTACTTTTTCTGCTAGTGGGTATATGGGTTGTCTGGGAAGCTTTGTTTTAGGCTGTGGATGGCTGGGCTTCACAGAACGTGATTGGGGGTTGGGTCAGGCCTAGTGTCTCTCATGCTCTCATGTCTCTCACAGTAAGTGACAAAAATGCAAAAGACAAGCCCAAACGTACATGCACACTTAAGGCTCTGCGTGATCACGCCCATTTACATCCTGTTGACCAAAGCATGTTACAATGACAAGGCCAAAGTCAGTGGGGTAAGGGGACGTGAGAGAACATTTACTGAACAATACCCTAATCTAGCACGTAGATACACACCAAAAAGTTCCTACTAATTTTCCCAGGGTTACTGCTCTGCAGTGGTATTTATTTTCTTCCTTTTCCTTATCTAAATATTCTATTTTATTTTTCTAAAATTAGTAGATATTCCTTATATACTTTTTTTTTAAAAGTTGTATCTTTTTATCTGGAAATCTCAAGAATTGGGAGAAAGTCTGTCTGTCTAGAGCAGTTTAGGTTTAGGGATGACACATATGCAGCAAGCATGCTGTCCCTACCCTACCTCTGCCCAGGGCAGACATTTCTGATCAATGACAGCAGTATTTGTCATCTCGGGTTCAGCTATACTCTTTCTGAAGGCTCTAGATGAGCTCTTAGAGGTCTTCCAGCCTCACAAATCTGTAAAAATGTTCTCTTATTTAAATGATGCGGAATGATGCCTTTTGCTCTGAAAGTCTGAACTTTGAGATAAGGGGTGCAGAGTACTCACCCTATCCCCAAACCAGAACTCTTACAGATGTGAGGAAGGCCTTGGAAGAACGGCCCTTGTCACCAAGACTCCTTCCGTCACTCAACAAATATGTAATAAGCACCCATTATGTGTCAGGTTTGCAAGATCTCACTTCTGTATTTAATTAAACATGTGAGTTATTCTCACAGAGCTCATAAGTATATTCTGAGAACAAATGAGATGATACATTAAAAAATAATCTTTTAATTCCTTGAATGAAAAGCAAATAAAGTATTACTTTTTAGCATTTCTATCGTATGTGTTAGTTCTCTATTGCCGTGTAACAAGTAGCTCTCCAAAACTTAGTGGCTTAAGAAAACAAAAATCACTCATCAGGTCAGAATTTGGGTGGTTCCAGTTTGGGATCTCGCATGGAGTTGCAGTCAGATGTCAGTTTTCTGCAAGCTTGACCTGGGCTGGAGGATTCATTCCCAAAGTGGCTCATGCAAGTGGCCTGCAAGTTGGTGCTGGCTGTTGGCTCAGTTCCTCTCCTCATGGGCCTCTCCGTGGGGCTGCTTGAGTGTCCTCACAACGTGGTGAATGGCTTCCCCAGAGCAATTGATCCCAGAGACCACAATGGAAGCTGCAATGCCTTTCCTGACCTAGCTCAGGAGTCACCTCAGCCATATTGTATTGGCCACACAGAACCATCCCTGAAGGAGTGTGGGAGGGGACTATACAAGGCGTGAGGGACACTTGGGAGCTGGTTCACTCGGTATCTGTGCCCAGCTTACTCTAGTTGCTCTCCATTCCAGCTGGCCGCATTTCGCACGCTCCTGTTTTCTGCACTTGGTGAAGAAGAGAAGACGATGGTAAACAATTACCGCCCAATTCAACCCCTGATGAACCGGAAGGTCCATTCATCCTTCCAGGCCACTGAAGAGGGCACCAGATCCTAAATTCATTACGTCCAAGTCCATGGGTAAAATCGACTTTAAAAAGAGGAAGTGTTGTTTCCCAGGTTGCATGATCTGATCATCCATAACCTCTGAAATTAAAAAGAGAGACAGAGATCATTATTTTAGTCAATGTACTTTTCAGTTGAAATAAAAATAACTTGAAGGAAGCTTAAGTATGATAGGGAACGGATATCAGAGACATGGAATATCTCTTGGGACTCACAGCCATGCATGGCAGCCTCAGGTGGGCCAAACAAGCCTCTGCTGACTGAGGTTGTCTGCCCAGCCCTCTCTCGGTTCCATGCTTTCCTCTCTCCAGGCAGGTGCCCTCTGTTTCTCCACACTCATGTCCACCCCATAGTTCCCAGGCAACAGAGTCTGGGCCTAACATCCTTTTACCCAATTCCAAATGCCTGGGTGGATCAGTAGCCTGGGGCTGCTGTAACAAATGACAGCAAGCTGGGGGGTTAAACAACAGAAACTTATTTTCCCACAATTCTGAAAATGGAAGTCTGAGATCAAGGTGTCAGCTCTATCAGGTTCTGGTGAGACCTCTCTCTTTGGCTTGCAGATGGTGGCTTCTTCCTGTGCCCACCTCACATGGCCTTTCCTCGGTGCACGCATGTAAACACAGTGCTCATGCTCTTCTTATAAGGCCACCAATCCTATCAAATTATAACCCCACCCTTAGGACCTCATTCAATCTTTACTACCTTCTGAAAGCCTCATCTCCAAATATGGACACCATGGGGGTTAGGGCTTCAACCTCTGAATCTGGAGGACGCAATTTAGCCCATAGCAATCACACACTGCAGGCTTAAAGCAACAGAAATTTATTGTCTCACAGTTCTGGAGACCAAAAGTCCACAATTCAAGGTGTCGGCAGGGCTGGTTCCTTCTGGAAGCTTGAGAGGAGAATCCATTCCCTTGCTTTTTCCAGCTTTTAGAGCACTGCTTGGCTCAGGGCCTCTTCCTCCATCTTCAAAGCCAAGGAGTCAACTCCTCCAAAGGACATGCCACCATTTTATTGTTGTCATTCTCGAGGGTGTGTAATGTCTTTTGTTTGTTTGTTTGTTTGTTTTTAAATTGTGATGAAATATACATAACATAAAATTGCCACTTAAACCATTTTTAAGTGTATAGTTCAGTGGTATAAAATGTATTCGTAATCTGCAATTATCACTACCATTCATCCCCATACCTCTTTCCACCATGTAAAACTGAAAACTGCCATCCATATTAAACAATAACTCTCCATTTTCCCCTCTCCTCAGCTCTTGGTACCCACTATTCTACTTCCTGTTGATACAGGTTGGCTAGCATGTCCCTAGGTAGATAGGGAGGTCCCTGGTGGAATAAACAAAGACAGCCATATCCTAAAACTCCAGGTTTTGAAATCACTCCTCACTCCAGGACAAAATGTAACAAGGCCTTGAGGTTAATCGTAAAATTCCTTTTGGCCTGACAAACAGAACAGATCTGATAGATAAGAGTAGGTTACTTTGCTAATTCCTTTAGGATGGGCAAACAGAACAAACCTGGTAGACAAATTTCATTAGAAGGCGGCAGTTCCCTTCTTCAAATAAGTTCCCTTCTTCAAACAGCTTCCCTTCCCCAAACAGGCAAGGGAAGGTATAAAAGTAAGAGCTTTTGCCTCAGTCATGGGACACGCCCCATTCGGGACCCCCTCCCGCTTGGGAGCTCTAACTCTTTGCTTTCAATAAACTATTCTCTTTTTAAAACTCTTTGCCTCTCCTGGGTCCGTGTTTCCATTCTTAGGTCTCATGAGACACAATCCCGGCCCACACCCAGAAACTGCCGGCAGATCCAACCTCATCTACATTCTTTGGGGAATCAGAGAAAAAATATTCCTCCATGGCTATCTTTACGATTTTGCATGTTTTAGGAATCAAATATAAATGGAATCACACAGCACTTGCCTTTTTCTGACTGGCTTATTTCATTCAGCATAACATCCACAGCATTCATCCATGTTGTAGAATGTCCTTCCTTTTTAATGCAGAATTACAGCCTAATTGATAATAGCATTTTCTTTTCCAGAGAATTAAAAATCTTCCCCTCTGGTAGAGATGCAGCACTACCAACAACCTAATCATGTTATCTTTCATCATTACCTGACTGTTAGATAAACAGTGAGAAACACCACAAAAAAATGAGCAAATGCTCCTCTGTCTCCCAAAGGGCCT
This sequence comes from Rhinolophus hipposideros, assembly GCF_964194185.1. Classification (NCBI taxonomy): domain Eukaryota; kingdom Metazoa; phylum Chordata; class Mammalia; order Chiroptera; family Rhinolophidae; genus Rhinolophus; species Rhinolophus hipposideros. Next base: position 32,537,256 of record NC_138067.1, on the reverse strand, counting down.
TGAGAAACTCCATCTCATTTTGGGGAGATAAAAAATAAATAGATGCATTATAGTCCACAAATAACACCTAACATCAAAGAGAACCTATATTATAGATGTGGTTTATTTTGGCAGAGATTTACATTGTTTTCTCCCAATCACAGAACTTCTTATCGTGCCAACAATTTACATTCTGCCTTTGGGCTATTCAGTATTCTGGCACTTACTACAAAGAAAGCAATCTTAAACTTCCTTATGCACATTCTTTCCTGGAAAAGTGTAACAGCTCACGGGCGCCCATGATATTACAATGCTTTGTCCAAATGCATTGCAACAGGCTTTAATGTTGGTTTACACAGGCTCCAAGGTCATTTTTCTTTTACCACAAAACAAAGAAGTTTGGGTGCATTGGTGATGGGTGTGTGAGGTGTGGATGTTACAGCTGGGTGCAGGGCTCTGGATGGGTGGATGGCTGCAGTTGCCAGAGACGGGTGGTGTCCAGGAAAGAAGGAGATAATTTTAAGCTTGTTCTGGACCCCAACACATTCCCTGTCTTTTAGGATAATGTCGCCATCCTTGAGTCTCTAGTGAAATGGGCTTTAGCTCATATAGAGAGTTTCCTATTGCTGCTATAACACATGACCACTACGTCCCTTTGGAAAGGACCCTGTGATGACATTGTGCCCACCGGATAACCCAAGATCATCTCGAGACCCTTAACGTGGTCACACCGGCAAAGTCCCTTTGCCACGTAATGTCACGTAGTCACAGGTCCTAGGGATGAGGATGTAGACGTCTTGGGCTATTAGTCAGCTGATCACACTGTATGCGACACCACTTGTGGCAACTTTAGCCAAATAGCCCTGAGGGTGGTCTCTTCTGGGGAGGTGGGGAGGAGATAGATTGGGAAAGGTGCACTGGAGCCTGGGGCTAGGTGGGAAGTGGGGGGTATTGCAAATGTTTCAGAACTGTACTATCCTATAGCACATTTCGTGACGGTGGGATTTCCCGTACCTATACCGCGGTCCTTGGGCACACGTGGCCATTGAGCCCTTGAAATGTAGTCAGTGTGACCGAGGGGATGACTTTTAGTTGTACATAACTTTAATTAGTTAAAATGTAAACGCCACTCGTGGCTGGCCAGTGGCTACCTTGTTGGACGCACACCGCTCTCTATCTTAACACTGAGCGTTAGCTACATGGGTTTGTACGTACGTTAAAAACCAACGAGGTGAGTACTCAATGTTCATACAGTTTACACACTTCACAAGGTGGTTATTATACCCCAATTTAAAACAACACTTTGCTGCCCATTTTAGAGAGCTCAGGGGTCTGAGCCTCTGTAGACAGGACAGGAGGCCGCCTGGGAGGTTGACTCAAGCACTTCCAGGACTGAGTGAAGCAGGCAGGAGATTGGAAGCGCCAGGATACGCTGATGGGAGTGCAGAGGCCACAGAACAAGGGATGTCACTGGAGTCCTTTAGCAGAGGCCCAGCAGGCAGGCCTTCCCTTGCCTCCTTCCTTAGCTACCTACTGAGGGTATCATGACACATACTGCCACCAGGTCAGCCGCGCCACCAAGAGAAGTCAACTCTATTTACTAAGGCAGGGCACAGGCAGTTCATTCTCAACAAACATGGTTTAAAATCAAACATGTTCGGCTCTTAAAAGGATCGCGTTCGGTAGTGATGTTGGGTGAAAGAGAATTGGCTCAAAGGAGTCAAAAGAGATGTTGAAAAGGACGTGATCAGAACAGACACGTTTCTGTTCAGCTTCTAAGCTGATGTCCCCACTCACTTATAATCAATAACTGAGAGTTGACCCAACAACTGGGCATGCCACTACCAATAATAGTTCACACAGCTGCCTTTCCAGCTAGGACCCAGGCTGAGTTTCTTCATGCACATTCAGCATGCTCTACCCTACTGTGTGCCAGAACCACGGGGGGCTCAGCCCTGATCCCCAAAGCTGTGATACCCTGGGACTGACGAATGGAGTTTTTACAAAGTTCCCCAAATGACTGGATTGGGGGGCCAAGGATAAGACCACAGCAGTTCCATTCAGTTGTTATAACAAGTTCTATGAAATCATTCTCCTGGGAAAACTGAGGGGCTCACTTGAGGGGTGGAGACTTTCGTGACCTCTGGATTGGAGGCGGTCCTCTGCAGCCTGTGTAGCATTTTGCTCTTGACTTCTGTGATGTGTGCAATTAAGTGAAAGAAAAGAAATGCAGCCTCATAGCAAAACACAAAGTCCTGAGCTTGACAGTTTAGTGAGAAATCTGATTCGATGATCATCTGCTGTTGTGTTTTAATGGGAACTCCATCCATAAAAGACACATGCTCAGATCTCCCACAGCTTATGAGAGTGGCATTCTCAGATACGGAATGAATGACAGTAATTGGAGGGTGAGGTCTCTGAGGTGGAGTGTGGGATGGGGGAAGATAGCAGCCACACGTCGGTTCTCCGTGGGCCATCCATTTCCACAGGGACTTTGACAGAGAAAGGCCGCTGGGTTCCACTCACCACATGGTAACATCATGTACCAACAAGAGTTCCAAGAACAGGTGGGGTACATTGCTCTTCATTTTTCATGTTGATCCAGGTCTTTCCTCTGCACAAACGTCTTTGTCTCCTGAAGGATGTTCTCTTTTGTCAGTTATTTTGAAAAAACTGGCATTAACCCTGAGACAGATTCTCCCGGTAAGCACACCACCTGACGCATGGCAATGAAACCACAAACACACTGAGAGGAAAGACGTTGATCTCAGCCCTCAAAGCAACAGCACAAAATAACAAACACAAGTGTTTCCACTCCCTGTCCGGAGTGGCGGCCAGGCACGGAAGTCAAGGTCTGCAGGTTTGTGGGATGGCTCTCACAGTGACACCATTGTGGCTTAGGCTTGTGTTGTAGAATTTCTGGCCCCGCTTTTAAAGTTCAAGGCTTCCTCCCTTTGCTTTTATGTTATTTTCTCGTTTTGTAAAAATACAAATGTGTGAGAAGCTTGCAGGTTCGTGTCAACTGCCATCCCTCCCTCCCAACCCTCCCTTTCCCATACTGGTTTTTGGGTGATTGAATGGGAGTGGGCTGTAGGCCTGACTAACTCCCCTCCTCGCTGCTCCCTGGGGACAAACTCCACAGTTCTTATGTGGTGGTCTCTGCCCACCTCCCCCAACCCCTCTCTATTGCCCATTCTGTGCCAGCCAGGAATCCAGCCCCTTCCCACAGCTGGTCCTGGCTGGCCTGGACATCCTCTCGCCCACCTGCTGGATGGTTCCTCTTCCTTCTGCTCTCAGCTGAAACACTCATTCCTCACGGGGGCCCCTTTGGAGCCCCCAGACTGCCTGGTGCACAGCTGTATGCCAGTGATAAAGGGAAACCTTGTCCCTTAGGAATTGTCCCTCCTGCCAAAAGGCATCCACCAACGAACTCCATCTCAGTGAAGGGCACCTCCATCCGCCCAGCGCCCAAACCAGCCTTGGGGAAATCCCTGGGAGCTTTCTGTCCCCTTATTCCCTGCATCCCAGACATCAGTGTGTCCTGTTGGCAGCCCCCCTACCCTATGACATATTCCAGATCCACTCACTGCTCTCCATGTTCTCTGCTACTGCCACAAAATGGCTTCATCTCTAGCCAGGATTATGTCGCCAACCTCCTGATTTTCCCACTTCCTTCTAGCACTGCCCATTCCCACCTAATCCATTCTTTCTTAACAGTACAAAGATTTTGGGGAGAAGTGTCAGCTTGACTATCTGCTTCCCTGTTCAAAACTGAGGCTTCCTGTTACACTTGGAATTAAGCACAAGCTGCTTCCTGTGAGATCGGACCCCCAGGTTCCCTTCCACGTCAACCTGTGCTCAGGGAGTTCTCTGTGTGCCTTGCTGCCCCACAGCTATTTGCATGAGTCACCCACACCCTCACTCTCCTCCTCAGTCTCTGCCCTGACCACAGGTCTCCCTGTCATCCTCTTCCTGTCCCCCACTGCCTGCGCCCAGGCCCTCATCACTTGTCATCATGTTTGATAGCTGTTCACTGCTTGTTTCCCACTCTGGAAGGTAAGTCCCGTGAGGGTGGTGTCCTCATCCACTCACTTGCTCACAGCACCATATAAACACTCATTTGGTAGAAAGTGAATGAGGTGCTCCTACTCGTAAAGCTCAGTGCTGCTGTCCATCCCCAAACAGCGGTGTGCAGTCTTGCCTCAGTACCTTAACCATGCTGTTCTTTCTCCTGGGAATGCCCTAACCCTTCAGGCTCTGCTCACAAACGTTTTTCTAGCATTCAGGCTTAGTCCAAGTGTCTCCTATTTTGGGATACTTTCCTTGGCACCGCCCGAGGAGAAGTTACCCTCTCCTCTGTGCTGCTGCACATCATACTGGTATTTGTGAAAGTGACTAAGGGAAAGCAGGTACAGAGCAGTATGGAGCAGCATGGAGTAGGTATGGAGCATGGAGTAAGCATGGAGTGGCATGGAGCATCAGGGAACAGCATGGAGCAGCATGGAGTAGGTATGGAGCAGCATGGGGCAGGCATGGAGCAGGCTTGGAGCAGCATGGAGCTGCCAAGGTTAATGGGCCCTCAAAATAGAAGGCATTGTGTAGGGTGGTGAATATTTTTGAAGTACAGATTTGAACTCTGAGCTCCCAAATCTGCCTTCGCAGCTCTGACCTCCTGTCCCTGGCCTGGTTGTGTGGCATCTGCCCTGAAGGCTTGCATGCAAAACTGAGAGGAAGGCCAAGTAGCCTGAGTGAGCAGCTCTACAAATCATGTCTCATAGACTGCAGGTCTCTCCAGACTCTACAGAATTACAAGAGCTGCTTCCTAGCACATGCACGTCAATCGTAGCTCTGCTCAGCGTGGGGATGAGTGCTCCTTGCAGCCCCGTGCAAGGTGGGAGCAAGTTCAATGTGAAAGCCAACTTGTCCTCACAGCTACTAATACACAGGCTCAGTGACACTTTTGACGCTGAGCCGTAGAAACATCTGGCTCCCATGTCTATGAAAATGTAAAATGTATGTCAACAGGAAAAAAAGGTCTTCCATTTCCACCATACCTAAAATATGTTCACTGACTCTTGTACTGAAGATTAAGGCTGTGTATTTTTTCCACATTGAAATTATTCTCTTTGGCAGAATTTTCTGTGTCAGTATGGGAGTGTTTTTGTTTTGTTTTTTGTAGCAACAAAATAGGGGAATTACTTTTAAAAAAAAAATTTTTATTGAGGAATATTGGGGACCAGTGTGTTTCTCCAGGGCCCATCAGCTCCAAGTCGTTGTCCTTCAATCTAGTTGTTGAGGGCGCAGCTCAGCTCCAAGTCCAGTCGCCGTTTTCAATCTTAGTTGCAGGGGGCGCAGCCCACCATCCCATGTGGGAATTGAACCAGCAACCTAGTTGTTGAGAGCTCGCACTCTAACCAGCTGAGCCATCTGGCCGCCTGGAAATTACTTTTAAGCAAAGTGAAATCTTCTGATCCTTTCTACTGAATTCTGGGAATTCAGAGGTGACCATCCTATAGGGAGGGGTTCTAAGTCTCTAAACACATAAACACATATTAAAGGTGGAAACATCAAACAATAGGCTTTTCATATATATATCCCCATCTTACATATTCTTGATTTTTTTTCAGTATTTCATAATAAAACACACAGCTTCACGTCAATTTAATATCCAACAACTGAACACCTCCCACCAGTACATACCAGTTAGTGTGTAAGACAAGCAGGATACATCTGTGGGTGAAACAACAAAGCACCCAGGCCCTGGCCCGGGTGGAGCTTGCATCCGCAGGGTGAACAATACTGAGATGATGGGTGTAATAAGCAAGGGTGGAATATGCTAGAGGCGTTCAGGGCTCCAGAAAGCGCAGAGTGGAGGCAGGGAGCCAGGTACCGGGTCAGGGTTGACTCACTGAGAAGTTGACATCTGAGCAAAGACTTGCAGGAGGTGAAAGAATGAGCTGTGCAGGTACCGGAGATGGTTCTGGAAAGTTCCAGAGCAGAAGAGAGACCAGCATGGCTAGAATGAAGGGAGCGAGGAGCACAGTATCAAGAGAAGAGGACAGAGATCTGACCAGAGAGGACGGGTCCAGGGGGGCCTTGGGGACCATGTAAAGGTGGGGTTTAGCTCCAAGGGGAGTGAGGACACTTCAGAGCAGGTACATCTCAATCATGGTCTTACAAGGGGCAGACACAGGTGGACTACAAAGTCTCTAAGCAAAGCCATACAGCAGTGATGGTAAGAGAATTGGATGCTGGAGACATTGGTATTGTGGTCCAGCCCTGCTGATTGTGGGATAAGGGAGAAAGTGAGGTGTTAAGGGTAAAGCCAAGGTGTTTGGTGCCAGTGGCTTGGAGGAAAGAGTTGTCTTCAGTGGATCAAAAGGCTGGGAGTGGAGGTTTGGGGGTAAAGGTGGAGAAATCTGACCAAAGCTAGAGATCTCCTATTCCCCGCAACTCTGACTTTGTCTTGCCATTTTAACTTGTGAGAGCTACACTGTTGATTAGTCATGGCCTTTCTGTTTTTCCATCCCTCACTCATTTCTAGAACCTAAAAAGGGGGAAATGCACAAAAGCAGAGGCATGTGTGTACTGCTGAGTGGAGAAATAGAAAAATGATTGGGGTCTGACCCTCAGCAGGCAGGCGCAACCCCATGGGCCCCCAGGAGTCAGAGCGGCCTTGGGGAGACATGGGGTGACATGTGTAGCACCTCCAAAATGGAGCGCGCCAGCACAGTGAGCAGGATCTCGTCTGGAGGCCATCTGGCTTCTCCTAAGGAAGCTCTCCAGCCATACGGGCATGGGGAACAGAGGCAGTCAAGGTCTTTCCACCCCTGGCCATGTCCCTTGGGTTGGAATTGCTGCTAGAGACTGGACAGATGACGCTGGAGCCCCTCCCCCAGTCCTTGCACTTCCTTCCTGCCGCCCGAGCTGGCCACCGGGAGCTGACTGTTTGGAGCTACCTCATCACCCCGCTCCTATCCGTCCCTCCCTGATCGAGGAAAGATGGGGTGCCAAATGTCCTGGAGATGGCCAGCCTGAGGAGGGAGGAAACCCTGGGCACTGACAACCTGCAAACCTCCATCAGCATCTGCAGGACCCTTCAGGGAGGCTAGCCAGTGGGACCTCCAGCCTCCACAGGGTAACAGCACGTCGATTCTGTCCCTCCTTCCAGCTGACTCTGCACAGACACGCTTCGGCAGCTTCTTCTAGCTTGGAGTCCCAGTTGCTTCAGAGGTGTCTGCACATTCACCGTTCTGTGCTAACTATCACCACTCTCTCAGGCCGAGACAATGCATGATCCCACAGAGAAACCCAGTCACTCCCCATCTTCTCCTTGTGGCCCCGGCAACCACCAACATGCCTTCAGTCTCTCCAGATTTACCTTTTGTGGACATTTCAGATAAACAGCACCATACAATACCATGCGTCTGGCTTCTCTCACTGAGAATAATGTTGTCACAGTTCATCCATGCTGTAGCGTGGGTCAGTGCGTCATTCCTTTTTTGGGTGAATAATAGTCCATTGTATGGTTATGTTACATTTTATTTATCCACTGATGGGTAGGACTGAACTCTTAACTCATTTCCTATTATTGCTTCCTCATGAAAGGACATTCTTTCTGAGCACTGACAGGCCAAGCTTGGGGACATAGCTGAGAAACAGGGCCACAACCCTCACCGTGACTAGTCATAAAAGCATAGTGCCTGAAACATAGGCAAACTCTTTTATTTTTATTTTTCATAAATTTTATTGGGGAATATTAGGGGACAGTGCGTTTCTCCAGGGCCCATCAGCTCCAAGCCATTGTCCTTCAATCTAGTTGTGGAGGGCGCAGCTCACTGGCCCATGTGGGAATCGAACTGGCAACCTTGTTGCTCAGAGCTTGCACTCTAACCAACTGAGCCATCCTGCAGCCCCTCTTTTCTTTTCTTTTCTTTTCTTTTCTTTTCTTTTCTTTTCTTTTCTTTTCTTTCCTTTCCTTTCCTTTCCTTTCCTTTCCTTTCCTTTCCTTTCCTTTCCTTTCCTTTTCTTTTCTGTTCTTTTCTTTTTTTAACTTAGCTGAGCCCTACGTGAAAAATCTAACCCTATCATCTCTAACTTTGCTTCTCAGAAATGAGTAATGCTAAAGTTATTTGCAATTTCCTTGAGAGATTTCAAAATGCCTTCTGTGGAATCAAACCAAAGAAATATTATTCCTGGTATGTCACCCAGGAAAGGTCCAAAGTTGTGCCCATTTTCAATGCAAAGGAAAACGTTTTTTGTCTTTACTTGAGCAAATGACAGTTCTTGAGCTTTTACAGAGGTTTTCTGGGTCCCAAAAGACTCATCTGATTGACATTTGTCTTGTCATGGATACCATACACTCTTGCTCATCCATCTTCCAAATTCAGCCCACCAGCTGTTCAAATCGACTGGAAACAAAGACTATTTCAGGCTCTTTTGCACTGTTTAGATGCTGACATAACCAGCAGTCAGATTGATTGTGAATGTAGCCAGGGTTTGGTAAACTGGCATAAGGGGGTGTTCGGTCTGTGCCCACATTGTTGAAAAAAAGTTAGTAATGGAACTCACAGTGGAAACTTAGAGAAAGAACACAGGGATAACCACTCTCCAGTCAGCTACCTAAAAAAGAAGTTTAATAAAATTGGGGGGTGGGGGGATGTTCATTAATAAGAGGAGGTGTGTGTAGATGTGTACGTAAAAAGAGTCTTAAAAGCAGAGACTAGTAATTGGTGGGAGGTAGGTAAAAGCAAGGTTTCTTCACCTGTGATCGTTGGAAAAGCTGTCTAGTTCGCAGTGCCATTTGTTTTGGGGCCTGGGAATCCGCCATGGAAATTCTCAGTTTAAGGTCACCTGTAGGGATAGTCTCTCAGGTGTCTTGAGAGTGATGCTCGGGGTCTATTTTGACGTGACTAACATGGATCTGGGAGGATTTTTCTTTTATTTTGATGGCAGTGGAGATGTTTAGCAGTACCTCAGAAGGCCCTTCCCTTGGCGGTGACAGTGTGTGTTTTCTTCTAAAGACACCCAGTCTCCTGGTCGAAAGGAATGGCAAGCCTTGTCAGTCAGGAGGGGCCACGCCTCTTTTAGCTGTTGGTGACGTGCTTCAAGCACACTAGTTAGTTCTCGTGTCTAGCGAGTCATAGCGTCAAATGTTTTACTTACTTTTCCAGAGTGTTCACTTAATTCATCATGGAAGGTTTAGAGATGCCAGAAGGCATTGGGTGTCCAGATACTATTTCAAAAGGGGTTAAACCATATTTCTTATTTGGAGTATTCTAGATCTTTGTAAGAGCCAAGGGTAAAGCTTCTGAATGTTGAGTCCAGTTTCTTGACAGATCTTTCCTAAAGTCCTTTTGATGTCCAGAGTTTTACATTCCACTTGCCCCGATGATTGCAGATGGTAGGGGGCATGAAGTTTTAAGGAATACCCCAGAGTTTTTGCAAGTAGGTGGTTTACCTCTGTTTTAAAATGAGTTCCTCGGTCTGAGTCAATCCATAGGGGAACGCCAAAATGTAGAATAATCTCAGTTATTAGTTTCTTTACCACAATTGTGGCATCAGCACGTCCAGTCGCTTAGCATCCCGTCCACCCTCTACACATGCAGACAACAACCAGACGGTGAGCATAGCCTAAACTGGGGGCAAGCCTATAAAATTCACCGGGGGTATCGCAAGGGGCAGTGTGGGCCTGGGAGGACTTCCTGAGGTACCCTGATTTCTTCCAGGAGTTTGGTGAGATTACAAGTAGTACACTGGGATATAAGTGGTCAGAAGTTTTGCAGATCCTTACCTCTGTAAGGACCTGAAAGATCATTGGTTTTGCCTTGGGATCTGCAAAACTTCAGACCACTTATGCTGTGTCTGTACATGTGTCCCATTTGGTGGGATATAAGTACAAGCCAAAAAGTCAAAAGAAAAGAGCTATAAGAAGTCCATTTGGCCCAATATAAAATTCACTGGATAATTGTTTCGTACCCATTTGTCTTTTTCAGATTGGGAAGCATTTGCCCAGTAGTTAATACCAGTCAGGGATAAAGGCAGGTTTCCAATTGGGTAGAGAAAGGATAAGGGGTTCTGTTTGGGGCTGCACATGGTGCGGCTCTGTCAGCCCTGTGGTTTCCTAAAGGTCCAGTATCAGGTTCCTTAGTGGGGGCTGAATAGTAAACAAGAGCAATGTTAGATGGAAGGTGAATGGCTTATACTAGGGCAGCAATTATATGCCCTTTAGCAATTAGGAGTACCTACAGAAGAATCCACAGGATTTCCAAATGGAGCCAACAGCCTGACAGACTCCAAAAGCATATTAGAGTCTGTATAGATGGTCGCAGTTTTTCCTTTTGCTAATGTGGAAGCTCTGGTAAGAGCTATGAGTTCAGCAGCGTGGGCTGATTTTAAAGTGGGCAAAGAATCTGCTTCAAGGTATTCTTTGGAGAAACTATGCCATAACCAGTTGTTACGTTTCCCTGAACATTTCATGTACTGGCGCCATCACAAAATAAAAGTAAGCCTGGGTTACCTAAAGGAATGTCTGAGAGATTCCTGTGGCTTTGAGACCATTTCTATAGTGGCCAGGCAATTGTGGGGAATAGAGTGGGGCAATCCACCAACAGGAAGGAGTAGTAAAATAGCTGGATGGAAGGCATTATACCTACTAAGTAAGGTGATGGAGGGGTTCGTTAAAAGTGCCTGTTCATAGGTGGTCTGTCGCTGCCATGTGGAGAGGTGCTAGTCCGAAGAACTTGTAAAATAGCCGGCACGGCATGGGGAACATAGAGGTGAATGGGGGAGCCTCATGTTAGAGTACTGGCTCTGTGCATTGAAGCGGCAACTGCTGTCACCACAGGCCACCACAGGTAAACAGGGAGGCAGGCCCGATGCCACAGGGTCTAATGGGCATGAGAAAGATGCTATGGGAGGTATCTGAGAGTCAAAAGATGGTCTTAAGACACCTGCAGCAATCCCGTTCTTTTCATGGTGGTATAAATGAAAGGATTAGTCAAAGCCAAGAGCTAGGGGTGTGAACTGAGTTTATTTTGAAACTTCACAAGAGGTTAATGCCTCTGAAGGCCAGGAAATAGGCTCTGGGATGTTATCTGGGAGAAGGGCATACACATGTTTAGCAAGGACTGCAAAATTAGGAATCCACTGGCAGCAGTAGCCTCGTGCCCCTAAAATTGTACTTCAGTTTTGGGGAGAGGGATGGATAAATGGACTCAAGGCGTTTGGGGGTTAGCTTTTGAATGCCCTGAGATAGCTCATGTCTTAAGCAGATAACAGTTGTTTTTACCGATTGAACTTTAGATCTGGAAGCTTGGTGGCCTGGTTCAGTTAGGAATTTTAAGAATGAGTAAGTCTATTAAGAGCTCCTTGCTTAGTTTGATTACAAAGCAAAAGGTCATCAATAACATATCCAACAAGCATGGAGACTTGGGTAAAGGCTACAGAGTCTAAATCTGCTTTAAGGACTTGGGAAAACATTGAGGAGGATTCACAATATCCCTGAAGTAATGAGTCTGTGTCAAGTTTCTCCCTTTCAATGTAAATGTAAAAAGAAACCGGGAGTCAGAATGGACAGGGATAGAAAAGTATGCTGAGCAGAGGTCAACTACCGTAAACCAGGCTGCATTAGCGGGAATTGAGGAAAGAATAGAGAAGATTCAGTGGGGAAGAATGACTTAGGGCTCTTAGGTCCTGTACAGACTGACAAATTTGGTTTCCATCTGCATCAAATTTACCCTCTTTATGTACTGGCAAGATTGGAGTGTTGTAGGATGAGGAAGTAAAAATTAACATACCCTGTTTTAGAGGGAGTCTGTTTTCCGGGTAAGCTCCTTGCTCTGCATTTCTGAAGAGAAGGTACTGAGCTGGTGAAGGAAATGGTTTTTCTTCCTAGTAATGCAAAGGGACTCTGCACTCTGGCAATCCAACTTTATTTACTTGCGTGGCCCAGAGGCGATGTGGGACATCTTTTGAATAAATCTCATCCTCTTCAGGAGTTCAATTGACAATGAATTTCCAGTAAAGGAATTAGGAAATTTGGAGCTTGGTCTGAAGGCAAAGAAATGAAAACACCCTTTTCATTACAACTTATAGTCGCATTCAATTTACATGGCAGCTCTCTACCAAGGTTTGCTGGTGAACCGCCAGAAACTAGAAAAGCATGCTGAGAGTGGAGAGGGCCCCAGGATATCGACGTAGGCTGAGACAGGGGCAAGGAAACACGCTGCCTGGAAACTCCTACTGCTTGGATTGACAGGGTGATGGGTAGAGAAATACCCTCTGAGTGGATAGTAGAGAAAGTGGCACCAGTATCAATTAAGAAATCCAGTTCCTGATCCTCTAGTTTAAGTTTAATGGTAGGCTCTGGGGAGCAACAATCAGCTGATACCATCAGTTAAGGGGGACTTGCCCATCAGGAAAAAAATGGAAACTTCTGGGGTTCTGGGGCTTACGTAGAAGTATTGCCTTTTAGACTTTTTTTCTTAAGCGCTGGACAGTTTCTTTTCCAATGTCCTGATTTCTTGCAGTATCTGCAAAAGTCTGGAAACAAATGGGGGGGGGTGGGGCTTAAATTTACTCTCAAGTCATGCTTTTGTCTTTCTAAAGACTCAAGTTACAAAGCAAGAATGGAAGTTTTTAATTGTTTTGTCAATCTGCATTCCTGCAACTATTTTCAAAAAATTGTGTGGTGGCTTCAATCAACACTCTTAAGGATTGCCCACTCTAACCAACAACAGTTTTTTGAATTTGGTTTTTAATATCAGGGAGAAGATTTCCCCGCAGGAGCAGAAATGAAGAGATTCCTATGCCCTGGCGCTTCTGGGTTTAATGCAGTGTGTCTCTGAAAGGTTTCAACAAAACGTTCAACAACAGATGCTTTTGGATACGCTCATTCTTTTTTGAGTACATAATTCAACTTTGGACCAATTTGCATTGGAAGGAAAAGCCTCCATGACCACTCCTATTAACCCTTGAATATCAGACGGCTTCTAGTTGAGCCGACTCCAGCTCATTTACAGGAGGGCCTGGGAGAGGGTCTGGCCATCTGTTCTCCCTATGAGGAGGGTGTTCTTCTCCAGGTGGTCATCTGGTCTGTCTGATAACTACTGTACAATCATGAGCTGGAATGACTCCCCTTAGCAGCCAATCCAGATCCCTGTGTGAGCGGTTATAAAAAGCTATTCACCTTTCTAATTCCTCTCTGAACTTTGTTGGATCTTCAGAGAGAAAGGAAAGAGACAGAGTAAGAGGGTTTTATAGTATAGAAGACCGGCTGCTGTCCAGGGACATGGATTCTTGGGGGGAAGGGATCAGGATACCTGTGCAAGGGACATTTCATATGAATATCTGAAGCTGGTAAGGCCTATTTATCGAATCCTGGAAAAGAGGAGAAATCAAAGGGGACTGCAAAGTGAGCCTTTCTGCCCTTCCTCCCTGTTTGTATTAAATTCACTTCCTGGCTTTCAGCATTTATACAAATCACCTGGAGCTTGGAGATCAGACCTGAAAGAGCTCTATAAGTCTTTTAAAGGAAGAGAAGTTAAAACAGGCAGCTGGGAGTTTAAGAGGTCTTCTGGGGATGTTGGAAGACTTTTCAGGATTAAGAGATCTGACTCAGGAACTGAAGCTAGATTTTTTTGTTTTTGTGTTTGTTTGTTTTGTTTTGTTTTGTTTTTTTTGGGGGGGCGTGTTGTTTAGATCTGGGGCCCAGAAATCCAAAAGATTTTCTGTAAGGTCTGGGACAGGGAGTTGGGGATAAAGGGAACTATATGTGGGAGGAGAATTTACATTCTATTTGTTCTTTAATTTTTGTTCTAAGTTTAACTTCTGTTCTTTGATTTTATTAAGGGAATCTTTTAAACTAGCTCTTTATGCTTCTTTGTGTTCTCTTTTCTATTAGATCTTCCCATAAATACCAATAAGGCATTTACGAGAACTTTCTAATATTTGTTTTAAAGATACAAGTTTCTCCAATTCAAAAGATCCAGGTGAGGCCAGCTCATACAACAGGCTTGCCGGAAGTCTATGCCTATTTACTATCCCGATGGTATTTCCTTCTTATGACAAATCACACGAAAGACGTAGACACAGAAGAAGAAGAAGAAAAAACACCATCTCTGGGAGGAAAGGATCAATAAAGAAAACCCAAGAAGGCACAAATACCTTCTGCTGCCAGTCTAAAGTTAGAAGAGACAAAAAGGACTCTCACCACTTCTAACTTCTACAGAACCTCACAGAAAGAGACCAGAGAGACAGCAGGGCAAAGGAAAATAATGCTTACCTCTGCCGACAGAGGGCCACGATTTCTCAGCTTGGTTTTTCGTGGGTCTTCTTGGGTTTTCTTTATTGACCCTTTCCTCCCAGAGATGGTGCTCTTTCTTCTTCTTCTGTGCAGCACTCCCCGAGCCAGCAGCGTCCCAACCAGTAATGCTCCTGGCAGCCTCAACAAATTGTTGGGGGCTGGGGAAACTTTCCCCTTACCTCTTTAGTTCTTCTGGCTGGTTGAATAATTCAATCGTACAGCAGATTAACAGGAGAAAGTCAAATTTTTAATATGTGTGCATGGGGGGGAGAGGGGAGGAGGGAGGTACATTGTTCACATAAGCATGAAAATTCCAAAGACAGTGAGGCAACGTTGGGAATATATGCCATTCTGGACAATGGAGAAAAGGAGGGAATGTGGTCTTAGATATCAGAAGTGAGCAGGGGCGACCTATAGCTATAATTGAGGAAATGCTGAACACACATGGCAAGTACATTTCTGCTAGGCAACTCACAAACAATGGGACACAGAGGGTAATCTAAGAAACGTGTTTGGAATCTTCCTAATGTTAGGGTGAAAATGCTTAAGGTGGTTATGCCAAGGTTCCCTTCCTGAAACAGGTTTGCCTGTCTGAATCCCTGTAAGAAAAAGGGGAAGTAAAACAACTCTTCCTGGGTTTCTTGGGCTTTAATTGATTTCAGTTTGAAATAATCTGCACGGCAGGGTGGCACATTCCAGGGACACTGAGCCCCACACTATGCACACACATCTGCTCAGAAAGAGAACCTAATTTCGGATATTGCTAAGGGCGGTCCCACATTTTCAAGCATGCAGACAGGAAAAACTAACAGCTGAGCACAATAAAAGCATGGCTTTTAAAACAAATTTCCAGAAGGAAAAAAAGACATTTGCTATATGAAAAGAACACAGACATTTCTCCCATATGGCTGAGAACAAACTTAGCAGGGCAGCCACAGGGTGGTGGGGAGGGCGCAAGCTTTCACATCAATGAAGGATTTATCAGGTACATATTTTCCTGGGAAGAAAGAATGAGTTCAAAAGAAGAGCAAGGATCTTACAGGACTATAAATACTCAGGCCATCACTCTTGAATTTTGCAGGGTGATTCAAGCCACAACCTTGATCGCCAAGAAAACTCAGACTGCAAAAGTAAACAAGGAATTGTCTAATTTCCACGCTTTCCAACTCTGTTACCTTGCTGCTCTATTGTGGTTGCTTCAAAGGAGACGGAACAGTAACCCAAGTTAACCTAGCCGGAGAGAGCAAGCTGGGAAGCTCTCTGTTCTGGCGCTCTGTGAGATATTGTATCTGTCTTACCTCATTTAAACTTCAAACACTTCCCATTGTACAGATGTGAAAGCTGAGGCACAGGTTGATTGATACAGTCACACTGCTAGAGCCTCCTTCTAAAGCCAGACTACTAGCCACTGCATACATTTAAGTAAGTGCAATTCTGAGTCAGCTGCAAAAGCAGGGTCACCGATGAGTATGTGAAAAGAAAGGAAAATCTCATTCAAAGTGGAGTCCCCTGAAGTGGGAGCTCTCTGCATATACCACTCATTGCAGCTCACTTTACAAACTGTGACAGGAAGAAGCTTACTTCATATAGCCTGGCAAGAAGACGGAAGATTTTTCTCCTTACCCAGCAACAGTCCAGCCAGTGAGAAACAATCACACTCACTCTGTGGCTTCAGAGAAGCCACTGTCACTCTGAACTTTCGCTGTGCTCCAATGGACTTTTGCTCATACCCACCCTTCCCAACTTCCTCCCTTCTCTCTATTAAATAATGTTCCCATGTTCTGTGGACTTGCCTGTGGTTTCCCAAAGTTTGCATGGCCTGAACTGCATTCCTCTGATAGTCCCAAGTAAACTCATTTTTGCTAGTAAAATAATCAGCTATTTTATTCTCAAAGTTGACAAGTACAACAGAGTTGGAGCCAAGCCTTTTAAACCCTGTAAGGTAAAGCGAACCCACTGTCTGTTAGAGCAAAGGGTGTGTCTGCAAGGCAGAAAATAGCTCTAAATGTGTGTCTTGTAACATTTATTTACCCACAGAAACAATAGGCTTACTTTACATGAAACACAACTGGTGGTGTTTAGTTTGAAATATTTGTGAAACTCAATCCACTTCTGCTGATTAAAGATTTTTAAACCCATTCTACTCTCCCAGGGCAAGGGAGTCAAACTTTTTCTTTCCGAAGGCTAAAATCAGAGTTTGCCCCTCCCTCAAATGGCAGTCAGAGACCAAGCCAGATGACCAGGGAGACTTTACATGGAGTCCTACTTTCCCCAAGGAAGAGACACAGACCAGGGTGAGGAGAGTAATGTGCAACTTGGATGGAAAGGGAGGCAGAACCATGAGGTGTCCTATGTGTTCTGTGGGTAAATTTCCTTTCAGATTAACAATGTAAAGGGAGTAGCTGCTCATAGAAAGTTTAGAAACCACAGGGAAATATAAAAAAGAAGAAAGTTATACAGTAAGTCCTCACTTAACATCGTGGATAGGTTCTGAGGCTTGAAGTGAAACCCTTAGCTAATTAATATAAACAAGACTTAAGCTTTTACAGCATCTCATCAACATTATAATGAAACACTGTTATTGAAGGACCTGCTACATGTAACCCCCCTCCACCTGGAGATAGCTGCTATTACCTTTTGGGTATATATTTAATCAGTTTTGCAGCCATTTATAGATACTATTGCTATAAATTACTACAGCCATTTATAGATACTATACTATTATTACTATAGATAGTATTACTACCGCTAGTGGCTACTATTTATTGAGTTGTTCTTTTGTTATAGACACTAAGTGCTTTACATGTGTTAGTTCATTTGTAGTAGGTGCTACTATTCCCATTTTACAGCAAGTGAAACCGAGGCCTAGAGAGGGGTAGGATTTGCTCAAGTTCCTTCAGCTGGTGTGCAGTGGGGTCCAGGTAAGAAGTCAGGATACTACTGCCATGAAACCCTGTTTCCTTCCCCCACCCCCAGTTTTATTGAGATAAAACTGACCGATAACATTGTATTAGTTTAACGTGTACAACATAATGATTTGTTATTTGTATGCATGCAAAATGATCACCACAATAAGATTACTTAACATCCATCACTTCACATAGTTACCATTTTTTTCATGTGATGAGAAATTTAAGATACACCTCTTACCAACTTTCAAATATGCACTGCAGTATTGTTAACAATATAGTTACAATGCTTTACATTATATCCTCAGGACTTATTTATACTGTAACTGGGGATCTGTACCCTTTGATCACTTTCCCCATTCCCTACCCATCCCCATTTTCTACAGCTCACATTTTACAATCAGGGATGTGAAAAATCACTGAAGGTTTGGAGATAACATATGAGAGTTCTGAAAGTGGGTAGAAAAGTTTGAAGAGCAGCTACTATATTGGCCCAATGTCCAACCTGTCTTCTGAGAGCTGGAGGGCCTGTGATATGTTCTTCTCTCCTAAGATGGCCCCACGGCCTCTGTGTTTCCAAGCAGAAGACATAGGCTTCCTAAAAGGGGTTATAACCTACACCATCTATAAGAGATGCTGTTCTGCCAGATGGAAGCATCATGTACGTTTCCCTCCAGGGCAGTTAAACCTGTACAAGGCTGATCCTCCTTGTTCCTTCCCCAAAGAGGCAGCAACCTCGAGGCTGAGTTACACCCTACCTGAGAAACGGCTTGCTCCTGCAAAATGGCAGTTTCCCAGCTCTCAAAAAATAGATGTGAAGATCCAGCTCAGCCAGAGTACCCCAAGAACCCACCAAATGGGGTCTTGGAATGTTTTATGCCATTGTTTCACTCATGATATATCACAAACACATTTTCCCAGAACAGATTCTTTTACATCTTGATTTTCAAGGATTGCACTGTATTCCATCATGTGAATATAGTAACATTTACCAAAGCAAATCTGTTGGACATTCAGTTTATTTCCAATACTGGCTATTACATTTTAAAGATATGATAAGTAACCATGAAGCCAAAAAACAGCACACTCCTTATTTCCTTAGAGAAATTCTGAGACGTGGGATTACGGGCCAGACGGGACACATGGTTTTAAGGTTTTTGACAGAAACTCCCAAATGTCCCCCTACAGAAATGTTCAAGATATTCTCCCCACCAGCCCTGGTGAGAATAAGTTACATGACTTTTAATGAATTACTGGCTAGGGCCTAGAAGACCACTGTTGAGTGAGCCGTTGAATTGAATCTGTATAAAGAACCAAAAAGCTCAAAAATTCCACCAGTAGATGGCACGCTTTGCTAAGATTTGTTTTGAGTGGGCCTTCTGGTAAAGCGTCTCAGGACTATTAAATTTACATCAGGGAAGTCAGGTATGTACCTAACAAAGCAAATTTGCAGGAGGAAATCTAGGACGTTATATGAAAATCAATCGACAGTGGTGGCAAAACAGTAGGATCTTGGGATCCCTTAGGATCTTGAAAACGCTCCTGGGATGTTGTCACCCTTCCAGCTATTAAGGTCTCCTGCAACTTTCCCACGTGGGAGGCACCTACATTCCAGGTGCACCTGTGTTCTCTCCACCTTCCTTGTTATCTCTCCCTCGAGAAAAGCAGGATTGGGCCGACCCGGTTCCTTCTGACTAGCTCTCTGGGCCCTTGTAGCCTCCATGGCTTATCACAGCTGTAATTGCACAATGCCATGTGTGATTATTGACTGCCTCTCTCTGTTGTTGTAAGTGGCATTCACTGTCGTGTGCCAGGAGCCTGGTGTAGTGGCCAGCACAGGGGATACACCCTGCAGGAGTCAGCGGTGTGAATCCAGGTGGAGGTGGTGGCGACTTTGTTAGAGCTTTGGCAAATGATCCCCCTCCTTGCAAAGTGAAATCTGTCCTGAGATTGTCATGTCTTAACTGCTATCAATGACAGAAATTTAACAGCAGTCTAGAGGTGGATAAAGCACAGGAAGAAGGGTGTGAGAATAACTAAAAGTACACACGGGTTCAGGGGTGATCAGAAGGATGTGGTTCCAGCTCACTTACTGGTCAGTTCCATCACTCCACGAAGCCTTAGTTGCCTCATCTACAAAATGGCGCTGATAGGAGCACCCACTCTACTAAACAAGAATTTGCACTTTGAGGGCTCAGCACGGTCCCTGGTACCCAACAAGGGCTCTGAAAGTTTGCTCGGCCACTACAGTCCAGTCTCCTACCAAGCAGCACTCTCTGAACGCACAGTGGGAAGAAAGAGTGGAGAGATTATTTTTATTACCCCAAGCCACCAATTTACACATCTTGCAAGTTAGTATTTGTGTCGTATGACCTTCTGGCTAGCAATATTTCAATTGGTTTTCTCACGTTCCAGAAGAATGGCTAGCATGCTGGAAGGGGGTGCAGAAGGTGCAGAATGACATGCCTCGGCTAAACTCTCCGAGTACGGACTCTTAAGTTTTTTCCCTGTTCACATGTCAGTTTAATCAGCAAGTATTTTGGATTCTTTCTTGCTTCCAGACCTAGGATGACTGGTCATCCTGCATTCCCTCTCTGACTTCTGACCACTAGCTCCAGCTACCTGGCTACCCTTCTTACCTAAGGCGTCTCTCACGTTCTTCAAGAATAACAGGCTGAACTAGATTTGGAGTTGGAGTTCTCAGAATGTCCCTCAGAATGTCTTTCTGAGAATGTCCCATTTTGTCAATTTGACTGAACTCATGCAAATTCCTAATTTCCCAAAGGCTGTGTCACTGCTTCTCAAAGTTGTGTGCCCCTGAACGCTGTTCCTTAGCAGAGAGATCTCCCTTAGGTTAAAATGGGAATTTCTGAGCCCAGGAATCAGCTCAGAATGTGGCTAAAGCGCTTCCCCTTCTCTAAGCTCCTGTCACTCAGCCATGTGATTCAGTACCCCAGATCCCAGCTGGACCACGAGCTTCCCACAAGAGGGGCCGTTTTTGATCCTCTTCATATCTCCCTGGTCCCCGGGTGCAGGCAGGCCTTCCTTCTCGAAGCACCAAAGTCAGGGGTCACTCCAAATCCCACCCTTCCTGTCCTGTGGCCCCAGGCCGGCCCTGCTACATACACAGCCTTCTCCCAGCCTGGTCGTGTTCGGGCCCACACCGGCGGAGGAGTCCCCGGGTGTGCGTTCGCAACCACCGCGGGAGTAGGGCTGGGGAGATGCGGAAGCTGGTGAGGAGGGCGCGGTACCAGGCGCTCCGCTCTCCCGGGACCCCGCGGGGCCCGGACGGTTCTCCAGGCTGGCCAGGCAACATGTGCGCGGAGGACCAGGGCTGAGAGGGCGGGGCCTGGTGGGCGAGCTGGGCGGGGCCTACGGGCGGGCTGGGCGGGGCCAGAGGCAGCAGGTAAAAAAGCAGGCGCCCGCCGCGGGAAAGGGACGACGCAGGGGCTGGGGGTGGAGGCCGGACCTGGAGGCGGGGCGCGGCGGGGCGGGGCCTGGAGGGCGGAGGGGCGTGGCCAGGCCGCAGCTTAGAAAAGCGGCCGCCGAGCGGTAGCAGGGGTCCTCTCTGAGCCGCTGCGCGCTCCTTGTGTCGGGTCCGACCGGCGGCGCGGCAGCATGGCGGGCGCGGGCCCGAAGCGGCGCGCGTCGGCGGCTCCCGCCGCGGCCAAGGAGGAGGAGCAGCAGGCGCAGGAGCGGATGCTGGCTGCTCAGCGCGCGGAGGGCGCGGAGGGCGCGGGGGACGCGGGGGGCGAGGGCGTGACCCTACAGCGCAATATCACGCTACTCAACGGCGTGGCGATCATCGTGGGCACCATCATCGGCTCAGGCATCTTCGTGACGCCCACGGGCGTGCTCAAGGAGGCCGGCTCGCCAGGTCTGGCGCTGGTGGTGTGGGCCGTGTGTGGCGTGCTCTCCATCGTGGGCGCGCTGTGCTATGCGGAGCTGGGCACCACCATCTCCAAGTCGGGCGGCGACTATGCCTATATGCTCGAGGTCTATGGCTCGCTGCCCGCCTTCCTCAAGCTCTGGATCGAGCTGCTCATCATCCGGCCCTCTTCGCAGTACATCGTGGCGCTCGTCTTCGCCACCTACCTGCTCAAGCCGCTCTTCCCCACCTGCCCGGTGCCGGAAGAGGCCGCCAAGCTCGTGGCCTGTCTCTGCGTGCGTGAGTAACGGCGCGGGACCCGGCCTGAGGGGGGAGGGCGAGCCGCGTGCCCGCATCCCCCGGCCATTCCGAATCCCCGGCCATCCCCGCAGCCCTGGGTCTCCCGCATCCCCGGGTCTCCCGCATCCCCAGGCCATTCCCGCAGTTCTAGGCAAAGGCCCGTGGTCCCAGAACCCACGTGCGTCCCACTTAGTTTACACATCCGCAGTGACACAGAGGGCAGGGTCCGGCGTTCCACTTCCCTACCTAGTCATTCAGATCTGTTGGAGCTGAGTAATAGTCTCCGTAGTGTCTGAAAAATCGAGTTTCCTGTTTGAGCTCCCCAGTGCTGTTTATAGAGACAGAAATTGTAGCTAAGATTCATTCATTTCAGCTCTTCACATCACCACACAGGAGTCAGAAGAGGCTGACTCATGCAAAAACCATAGTAATAAAACTGCAGATTAAATTTGTATGTGTTGGGATGGGTTTTTTTTTGGGGGGGGGGGGTGGGTCCCATGTTGTTTTCACAAACAGCCATTGGCCATAGTCCTAATGCGCACGGTGTTAGTATGTTGGTGAGCGAGGTCCTGGTGTGTTGGTGGATATGTTGGTGGATACATGTTACATAAAATTTCCCAGGGTCCAGAAACCAAAAGAAAGGCTGACAACTCCATCATTACATCAAGAGTTTATTAAGGGAACTTACATAGCAGGCGCTTCTGGGCAGTGGCAAAACAACATGGATATCCTTCGTGCCACGTGGCAGGCGCTAAAGGATTACATAGGTTAGGGCAGGATGAATAGGGGTACTGGGGTGTGACCCACCCCACGTAAGGGGAGAACGCCTTACAGACTTGCCCAGCGTAGGGCAAGGGCCTGTTCCAGGAACCAGTATGTCTGGGGCATAGGCAAGAGGTCTAGGGCATAGAGTGGACAGACTCTGAGGGGATTCGTGGAGCATAATCTCTGTTCTGGCCCAGATCTACCTGGATCTAGCACGAAGGTCCGGCAGCAGTCAGGCTGCAGTGCCTCTCATGGAGCAGTCTGTCCACCCCACTGTGGTGTTAGTTTATTGGTAGACATGGTCCTGGTATGTTAATGGGCAGAGTCCTGGTATAGTCTTCACCTTTGAGTGAACCACACCAGAGAGAATTGCTGCTTTGCAAACAGTTTTCTCGTGGGATTTCATAAAAAAGTTATTTGTACCAAATGCTGTGTGATGTTCTTTTCAGCTGTTGGCAGTTTTTCCACGTACCCCTTGGTCAAACTTTAGGGAGGCTTGCAACATGGAAGTGTCCTGCTTTCAGAGCTGCCACCTGATTTGAGGATTTGGCCAAATCTCGCTTGTGCAAATAAGTACAGTCAGCTATGAAACTCAGGGACTCTGCAGTTACTTGGAGTGGCTTCTGCCTGGCTATGTCTGCGGGTGCTGTTGGGCTTGTAGACTGATTCTTGCATCAGTCTCATTGTGGTGTGGGGGTATTCCAGAATTCTGAGGGATACTCTGGAAAGTGGCATATCCAGAAGGCAGAACTCAAGACAGAACTTTGTTTGGCTGCCTGAAATCACACTTTCCTGAGACTGAACAGGTAGTCACGCCGGGTGAATGGACAGTGTTTGCCTTTTGGGAGGTCTCAGTGATATGGTACTCAGCTTTAAAAAACTGGTCCACACCTACTGTGTTTCCCCGAAAATAAGACCCAGCCGGACACTCAGCTCTAATGAGTCTTTTGGAGCAAAAATGAATATAAAACCCGGTCTTATTTTACTATACTATAAGACCAGATCTTATCTAATCTAATATAAGATCTGGTCTTATATTAATTTTTGTTCTGAAAGACGCATTAGAGCAGATTTCTGGCTAGGTCTTATTTTCGGGGAAACATGGTAGGAATAGTCATAGCGATAGTCGATGTGCCTGAGAATAGGAAGACCTGTGGCTTCTGGTGAGCTTTGAGCTGAGGGTTTTATGATATGATATGTTGGGCTGATTACGGAAAAGTCTCTCTAAAGGCAAGGTGACTTTTGTTGGGTTGTTTTGTCATTAGAATTTTAATTGTCTAATTTGCATCATTGCTAGATTATGATACAATGTTTGGGCCCAATATGTAGTGAAATAGATAATACCTTTAAAGGACCCCCTCTCTAGTCTTTAAAAATGGATCCCGTATCTCTTTAAGTTTTGGGTTTAAGTAGGTATATCCTCAGACAGATTCTAGAAAGGCTACCGTGGACTTGTCCTGGCCAGTGCTCCAGGTCACTCACAGCATTGCGGGCCCGTCTGGGAGAGTCATGTCAGTAGCACCGTTTTCAGTAGTGGTGAGGGTGATGTTTTTCCCTGTGTTGATCAGCCTCCGTAGTTCTTTTTCTCTGAACCACGCATGTGAATGTGAGACACGGGTGTGGACGTGCAGGGGTTTTTCTGATGGGAAGAGGAGTTTTAGTAATACTAGAGATGTGTTGTCTGCAAGAGCGAGCGCTGGTCGAAAGCCTGACTCCTCTGGAGAGGGACATGGCTTTTTCAAGGCTGACAGAACTCAGCTAACTGGACTGGCATGGCTGCTCTCACTCAGCACAGAGAAAGGTTAGGGTTGTCCAAGGAGGGGGTCTGCTTTGTAAGGAGCTTCTGAGAAGGCAGTGAAGAGCCGCAGAAAGTTCCCGAGTGTTCCTTAATTACTGTGCAAAAGCTGGGTTCTAAAACTTCCCCTTAAGATGAGAAAGGGTGCTCTGCACCCCTTTCTTCCTGGAGCCCATCTCTGCAGCAGGTGTGTACCCCGGCGTGGCCTTCGAGCAGCAGCCTGTGCTGGTGCTTCATGAAAGGGCCCTGGGGCCACTTTTTCCAGCAGTGTCCGTGGGCTCTGGAGCATAGTTCTCATTTTGCTAGTTGATCTTTTCAGTCCCTTAGGCACGTCCCACAAGTTTCTTTCTGCTTGTTAAATAATTGTGTTGTGAAACAGGTTGACTTGGTGCTTAGAATGCTCTTGGGGACAATATAAATGGGGGGGGGGGATCCCTTTTCTTGTGGATCTGAGATACAAATGATGACATGGGCCCTTTTCATAGTGTAGCTCTCGTGTTTTCACCTTTTTAATGAGTCATGAAGGTGAGACGCTAGCTCCATAACTTTTTCTTGACAGCCACGTGGAATTTGGCATGAGACTAGGTTAACATGGGTTATTTATTGCTTAACGGAAACTTGTTAGCATTAGCTTGAAATTCAGGTAAGTCTGGGTTTTGCATTTGCAGCAGAAGTCACTCAGGCTGAAGGTGAATACTCACTGGCTGGGTTTGCCTTGGCAGTTTATCCTTCCTCCCTGGGCCGCTTTCTCTACAATGGGACAGTGGTGTCTGAAGGGGCCCAGGCTGGAGGCAATAGGTGAGGGCCAGCCCATGGTAGGGTCTTGTATGTGGGAGTGACTGTGGTTCAGAAACATAGCTGTGGCCTAATTGGTCCTTTATCTCAAGGGAGAAGCTCTCAGAAGAAGGGGTCTGGACTGGCCCACCTCTGGCTAGTTGTAGAAAAGACTTGGAGCCTATCTGTCATGGTCATTCCAACCTAGGATGTGTGGGTGTCTGGGGAGTGACTGCAGACCACTGGTCGCCTGCCCTCCTCTCTCCCTCTTCTAGCTGGGTGGAGGGTAGGACCATGCCTGCTTGGACAACTTCCGCATTCACACTTGCTAGTTACTTGCAGCACGTACTGTGGTCTGCTGGTGGCCGACAATGGGACTGTGGAGCACTGGGTCTCCTTCCTGTATGGTGGCCCCTCCTGAGTTCTGGAGAGCGCTTTCTCCCTTTTGGAGACAGATGAGGTGGCCATGGCTCCCTAGCCTGAGTTAGTCCCCCACCGTGACCCTTACTTAGGCAGATCTGCGTGGGGTCGGAATGAGGGTTCCTCAGCTGTCGTTCCTCGGGGACCCATGACCTGAGATATTTTCTACCTGGTATCAGGTAAAGAGCCGCCACTGTGCGCATGAACGGATCTGGGTTCTGTTTCAAGAAATTCATGGGGACCTCCGAGCCTCAGTTTACACGAATATGAAATGGGGATTTGTCACAGCCCTGCCTGGGGATTTGTGAGCATTCTAGGCCATGGTGTATTTAATGATGGCACATGGGGACCCAGTCACATGGTGACTGTGACTTATTTTTCACACTGCCCTCTGGTGTTTACCTGTCACATCCCAAGCTGCCCCAGAACTTGCTCTTTTATGGTTTGGAGAAAAGAAGAGAGAGGGTGGAGAGAAGGCGGGAAAAAGCCAGAGGTGCTTGCTAGCATTTCCTGTTGGGGTCTGAGCTGATGAGATGCCTATCACACATGTGTCGGCCCTGCCAGCCTCGGGCTTTCTTGGGGGGGTGGGGAGAAAAATGTCAACTTGTTCTCAGCTCCTCCTGAGGCGTGGGTTTGGTGGGGGGGGGGGGGTGAGTCATGGCTAGCTGACTTGCAGGCAAGTTGGTCAGTTAGGGTGGTGACCAGAGCGGGGAGGGGAGACCATGGCAACACCCCTACCCCCATTCTTCTAGCCACCTAGCTGGTCTCCATCAGTGCCAGGCGGTGACCATGCTCCCGGGGGTGTGGGATACCACACAACATGTCCACCACTGTACCCCTGAGACTCCAGCCGGGCCTGCCACAGTGAGGCCTGTATAACAACTCCCACCTGGTTTGAGGTGTCTGGCTGCCTGCCAGCTGCCAGGGCTGAGCCCCTTGATGGTGCAGCAATGGCTTCTGGGTGTTTCCAAGGAGCTGGTGACCCCAGAATCATAAGCCATGAGCTCAGTGCGGACAACCGCCCAGTAATTAGCACTGAAATCCGACTTGTTTGCCAGACATGAAAGTACTCCAGCCACCGGAGCAAGTCAGGCAGAGTCATGGGACTGGGGCTGAGGCCTGTTGGGTCCTTCACAGAAGCATGTGACCCCCAGGGAGGTAAGAGATGCTGGCTGGCATTTCTAACCTTTTTCCCCCCCGGGTCATTGTTCCCTTTAATAATCCCATGGAATGTGCAGGCTCTGCCTAGAAATGTGTACCAGGCACATTCACTCCAAATTGTATGGTCATGGGCTACTCAGGCCCTCTAAGGCCCACCCCCTCCCCTGAGAGTGGTGCCCTCCTCATAGCAGAAACGATGTTTTCTAGCCGGTGCCCTTGGATTCCCCTCTTCCCACATGCTCTGCATTCTAGCCGGTGAAATCAGTGTTGTCATCCCCATTTTATGGCTGGGGAAACTGAGGGAGAGGTAGCCTGGTAGCGCAGACTGTACCCTCCTTCACAGCTTTTTGTCATTAGCCATGTGGGGACACACAGCCACGTCTATGGCGAGGGTGGCAGGTGTCAGGTCCAGGCATCTGGTTGGCTGGGGTGAGGATACATGTGGATCTCAGGTCCATCCATGTTCCGGACTCATGGGAAGTGCTTCTCCCCCTGACGGGGGCACCAAACTCCTTATACACCTTTCATCTTTCTATTAAAATCACATTCCAAACAAGCTTCCAGGGCAGGATGGGCTGATAGCCGCCCTCTGGGCTCCAGCTGCCCAGTGGCCACACTGCCCCCTCCTTCCATGACTCAAAGCGTGTGCTGGGGGCCAGGAGTACCATGTGATTGCACAATCCCGTTTGGTGGCACCTTCTCGGGCCCTTGTCTGGATTGTGGCCAAGGGAGTTGCCCAGAGTGCACCTGTTCACACCAACAGGATGGCTGCCCAGTCCATCAGCTTCCTGGCTCTGATAGTTGGTGTCTCATCTACCTCATGGCAGGAGCCTCCCGCCCCCCCCCCGCCCCCCCCACCCCCCCCAGCTCTTTCCTCGATCCCAGCAGGATACTGAATTCTTGTTATTGTTCAGGAGAGTGGGCTGTCCCAGGCAGGGCATTTTGGGAACTGCACCTCCCCCTCCCCCAGTGTGTTTTGCCCGCTCTGTGAAGAACGACCACTGACTTCCCATTCGGGCTCTGGGAGCATGATACATGCAACCCGATCCGCTCTCTGAGTCACTCTGACCTTGGGTGCTGGCTGACATCTGTCGCTGCTCAGACCTGATCATCTGTGAGTTGCTCATAGGATAGCCAATACAGAATCAAGGCCACCGCCGGCAGATGTGAGCTCTGGTGCCCACTGTGACCCTGTGACCAGCTCAGCACTTTGTCCCTATCTGTGTGTGCTGCCTGGCTGCGTCTTCACCTGGTTCCCTCGTGGGAGACCCTGGTAGTATGATCAGCTGAAAGACTGGGGCCGCTGCAGAGGGCCTGAGTGGGGCACTGGGTCTGTCCCTCAAGCTCTTTGATTCTTTGGGCTGTGGGACGTGGTCTGGGTTCTTGGCTTCTCTGGACCTGTGTCTCAGAGCCTGGAGCAGGGCTGGGGTGGGTGTGTTCTGTCTGCAGAGTGAGTGGGCCATCCCATCCTGGCAAGGGTCAGGTGTTGGAGAGACTGTCCAGAAATCAAACGTGGCAGAGCAGGTGTGCCTGGCAAGGAGAACCGTGAATTCCTTGGGGGACCAGGAGCCGCAGTCCCTCCAGGGGCCAAGAGGAGGCTACAGGTCTGCCAAGCACAGGAGATGGAGAAGGTGGGGCCTGCTTGCGGCCACTTCTGGTGGGTCGGGATGCCCTATGCAATCACACCTGTGTGTTATGGGTCTGGGGGAGGGTTATCCTTTCCGACCCTCTCAGAGCTTAGGAAAAGGATTGGAGGAGGAATGAGGGCAGCCAGGAGGGGTGATGGGTAAAGAAGGTTTTTCCCCACAAGCCTGGCCTGTTCCAGGAGGGGCAATCTGCTTGGGCTGAGGGTGCCAAGTTCAGGGGTCTGGGGAAGGAGAGAGGCCGAACCAGATTTTGGTGAACCCGCATTTTGTTGCAATGGATTGGTGGGGATGGGCAATTCAGGCCATCACTGCTGAGGCAGTGGGAATGTGAGGGTCAGTCCAACCTGGTCACAGGTAAACGCATACCGTGAGTGTCCTCTAGCTAACAGAGTGGGGCTTCTCTGCAGTGAGCCTATTCTGGAACGTGATGGAGGGAGCTCGCAGCCTTCACTGTTTTCCAGGATGGTGGGACTCGGTGAAGTCCAGTGCTGTCCGGTCCATATGAAGACCCTGTACTGGGGCTAGAGCAGAATGGGGACTGGGCTCTGTCCTTGAGGTGGCCTCACCTGGTAGAAGGGAGGCATGCATGAACACACATGTTTTATAGCTTGGGTCAGGCTCTGTGCTTAACAGGACGCATGCAGGCAGGGAAGCTGGGGAGCGCTGGCCTGCCATCTCAGGGTGCTTGGGGCAGGCACTCATGGGCACTGCTCCCTGCAAGTCCCACATGAGAAACCCTTGGCCCAGAGAGCAGCAGACACCTGTGCAAGGCCCCACTCTGAAACCCCAGACTGGTTCAGACATGTGGGACAATGACCCCACATACTTGTCCCCTCTTCTTCAAGGGTGTCCCCACTAGACTTGTATCTCAGTCGTTTATGGTGGGTGGGGTCCTACAAGGTTTGCCTTCATTGGTGGGTCTCAGCCCTCGCTGCACCTTGGAATTAGCTGGTTAGGGCTGATGCCCAGGTCTTCCCAGACCTAGCAAAGTACAGGAGTGAAGGTCAGGGAGCTGTGGAACTTCTCATGGGAAGCCAGGGTTGAAGACCCCGGTCAGCACAGGAGTGGCCCCACTCTCCTGGTGATTGCTGTGTGACTTTCAGCAAGTTGGATAGCCTCTCTAAGCTCCATTTACCCCAACTATCAAACACAGGTGTTGGGTTGAATGCTACACCTCTCAGGTACAGGGACTGAAGGTTTTCTCTCCTGCCCCCCACCCCTGGTTCAAGACGTTGTTTCTCAGTCTAGTTGTGTGGACAAGGCTCCCTGGCTCATGCTGGTATTATGAGCCTTGCGCTCCCCTGGGCTGCGGCAGTCGGTCACCAGGCATCGGTCGGCTGCTCCCAGTAGCTCCCGGCCGCTCTCACCGGCTGCCGGCCCTCATGCTGGCACACGGTAGCCCATGGCAGCACACAGCAGCCCAGCTCCAGGGAGAGCTGTAGTTCACAATGTTAGCTGTAGAGGGCGCAGCTCACTGGCCCCTGTGGAAATCAAACAAGTTAAGGAGCTCTGGCGCTCCAACCAACTGAGCCACTGGGAGGGCCCCCTCCTTTTTTTTTTTATTTTTTATTAGCATTATTGCTAGAGGAACAGAGGGTTTGGGGTCTGGGTGGGGGTTTCCAAGCCACAGATGTATGCATGTGTCTCTGCATTTAGCCAGTGTTGGAGACTCCTAAACCACTGAGTCCCCTGCACACACTGCCTTGTCTGTTCTCAGCAGATCTTCACACTTAGCAGTGACCTGTCGGATTCATACTAATCCTTGATGGAGTGTCAGACTGGTTGCATAACTCAGCCACAGAGCAGGCAGCAGTATTCCTAGTTAGTGGATGAGGAAACGGGCTCAGACATGCTTAGTAACCTGCCCAAGGTCACACAGCGTCAACTCCAAAGATTTCAAAACCAGAGGGCATGCCTCCCTCCTCCTATCTGTCCTAGCTATTCTTGGGTTTAAGGGGCCCTTTGGGAACTACCCTCTTCTCCAGGACTCTTGCTTTCAAAGAGCCTGGTAAAGAGAGAAAGTCACTATTTGTGGGATTTCCTGCTTACCTCAAGACTGAGTTGACTACATCTGCCTCTTTACTGACATGTTTTGAAATGAATTTGTCAGCCCCAGTCCAGACGCTCCACCCTGGGCTGGGGTGAACTCGGTGTGGTCGGGTGTAGCCCAGCCCCAGTTAAAAGTAGGAAAAATATGGAAACGTGTATTCCAGTGCTGAATTTGAAAATGTAATGCTGGCTTATTACTTTCTGCAGAAATCAGTGAGTCAAGAATGGGGGAGGAACTTGAGGGCCAGCATACCCCTGGCAGATTTCATGCCTTGCCTCTGCCATGGGCAGCAGCCTCGTGAATTGGAACACTTCCTTTTGCTCCCAGGGAGACTGGGGTCCCATCTGAACAACCCCCTACTTCTGGGAATTGCTTTATTTTCCCTCAATGGCCAGCGGTCGGGCCATGGGTGGGTCTGGAACCGTTGTCGACCTGAGCTGCATCCTGGAAGTGATAGCATCCTTCTCATGGGATTTGGGTTGTCAGGTCACACACGTTTGTCTTCTTAGAGCCCAGTAAAGGTGACTTACGTATCATGTGTGTAGTCACCCCCTGGGTCTCCGAGTGGGTTCCCCAGACCAGCAACCTCAACATCCCTGGGAACAAGTCAGAGAGGCAGATCCTCCGGCCCCCAGGGGACTGACACACCCTGGAGTGTAAGACCCTATCTGTCGTTAGGGATGAGAGAGTTAAGGCAAGAAATGAGGAAATGCTGGGAGATAGAGGGGGAGGAGCAGGTCGCCCTGGGGGGCTCTGCCTGGGTGGGGGCTGACTGGGGAGGGGGCTCGCACTCAGCCCACAGGACATCTGGACTTCAAGGAGCCATGGAGGAGGGTGTGATTAACAAGCCCCATGACCCCTGAGTGCCCACCAAACCCTGGGACCCTGTGTGTGCCACATGGCTTTGGACGAATGAGGCAAAAGCAGGGCAAGAACCCAGAGTGCCTGAATGCCCCTTTCATGGTCAGCCCCATTGGGAGCCGCTCTTCCGGCCACCTGAGCCATGCCATCCTCTATTCCTAGTACCTGAGCAAGACCCGGGTCACTGGTCACTGTCCTAGGAGCCGGCCCACTTGCAGCTGGGGCTTTGGGTCCAAATGCCCAGTGAATGCTGCAGTGTTTCACAGGTGGGGGCCAGGCTCTTGGGCCAGTGTCAGTCGCAGTTGTCAATGGGTACTGCTCTCTAGCCTGGTGCCAGCTGCTGCCCTGGGTGCACCTGGGAGACCAGGCTGCCTGAGCTTCCTGGAACCAGTGCAGCCTACCAGCCACTTCCTCTCTATCTTGGGGGCCCGTGGCAGAGCTCTAGGTCAAATGACACTCATTTGCCTGGAAACTCAGCCCCTCCCGCCAGTTTCTGACAGCAGGAACCCAGCTGTGTGAGGCAGCATTGTTTGTAGGCCTCAGACTGTCTTGGCCCCAAGAATTGGCCCTTTTTACTGAAGACCCTAAAACAGCAGACACAAAGCAACTTCTTTTTCAAAGAGATTTGTTTGAGGAGCCCACCGGAAGCAGCTTCTTATTAGGACTCAGTAGTGAGGTTCTAGGCTCTGGGACTCCTAACCTTGGGCCCTGCCTGGATTCCAAGTATTATCTGCTCCCACTCATTTCCCTTCCTTTCTGTCCTGGGCGGGGGAGGGGATGGTTCCTGCAGGGCCTGGCCGAGGGATGGGGGGGATCCATTGCTGCAGCCCCCTGGGGGCTCATTTTATTGGAGATATGGGACAAATTTCCTGGTAAGTAAAGGCCAGCTGCTGCAGTTCTGGTCGGTTCTATTGGGCTTGTCACCTCCTGATGTGTATAACCTTGAGTCAGCAGTGGGAGTGAGGGGCTTAGAGTCAGCCTGCCACCCCCAGGTACACTGAGAGCACTGAACGATGGGATGAGTCCGAGTACACAACTGGTGCTTATACATTGCTCTTGTTGGCCGGGATCGTTGCTGGTTTTGTTATCCATCTCCACAAAATCTCGAAGAAGTGAAGCCCCGGTCACCCAGCCTGATAAATCCCATCAGGGTTTTACCCTCAGCTGGGGAGGAAAGTAGATTTTGGTATATTTTTTTGTGATTGTGTGTTTGGTGTTTTTAAATGAAAACAGACTCTTCTTGTATTTCAAGGGAGGCCATGTGAGTGAGACATGAGCCAGCACTGCATACATGAGGCTGTAAAACTAGCAGAAAATAGTTGAGGTCCTTGTCTGGAGAAGTCACGTCTGGGGGCAGAACCCCAACAGTGGACAGCCCTGGCCCTGGGAAGAATTACCAGGAGGTGGACGAGTAGGGGACCTAGAGACTGAGATGGTCAGATCAGGCTGGGGAGGGGCCTTTGCGTGCTGCTCAGATAACCACCCTCCCTGAGACATCGGCCAGGGCCAGGAGGTGGCTGGTGACATGGGTGTGTCAGCAGCGAATGCCCCGCCCTGCTCAGAGCACCTTCTCATGTAACCCCATGCCTTTGTGAAGTGGGCATCATGAGGAGAAGCAGGGAGATTGTGGGGTGTCTTGAGTCACACTGGTGGGTGGAGACCCCCAAGATACAACATGCACAGGGTTTGATGGTCCCAGAGGTGCTACCCTATGGGGTCCTAAGAAATAACAGATTGAAGTGGGGAGCCACTGTGTGTCATCAAGCTTATACCCAACCAGTCTTCCGCCTTTGTGGTCCTGTGGGAATGTGCTGCCCTTGAGGTCTACAGATGAGGAATCTGAACTGAGTTGCCCAGTTCGGGCCAGCCCTGGAGTTGGAACTCATGGCTGGGCTCTATCTGTAACCAGGTGTCCCCCGAGGCCAGGAGGTGAAAGGAGGAGGCCTGGCCGAGGGTCTTCCTTCACTGGCAGTACTTCCTGCCCTTGAGGCGCACCTGACATGAGGATGGAGGTACAGGTGGAACCATTAAGGGAGGAGGAGGGCAGGAGACCCTTGAGGGAAAGATGGTGACTTTGCTGGAGCCGGTGGGGCGGGCCTCTAGTGCAGCCCTGGGATCCCG
The DNA here is from genome assembly GCF_964194185.1 of Rhinolophus hipposideros. Classification (NCBI taxonomy): domain Eukaryota; kingdom Metazoa; phylum Chordata; class Mammalia; order Chiroptera; family Rhinolophidae; genus Rhinolophus; species Rhinolophus hipposideros. The sequence goes on along the minus strand of NC_138067.1, from coordinate 32,504,302 downwards.
GCTCTTTTGCTGAGGTTGAGCTGGACGCCCCTGCCAGCCAGCTAGGTGGGCCGTGTTACACCAGGATGAGGTTGGGGACACAGACACAAACCTAAAGAAGAACAGGCTTCCTGCTTGGGCCTGTGGCATGAGCCATCCACACACAGCCCAGAGCCACTTCCTCTCCAGGGAGCACTGGGCTTTATCTCCTTGGCTCCAGCTGTCGCAGAGCTTGAGCACGGCCATGCTTTTCTGGGGGTGCTGGCTCAGGGAACCCTGGAGAGGGCTGGCTTCCAGCCAGGGTGCCCTCCTGATAGCCACCCATCTTTATCAGCCTGTTGCTGGGCCCCTGCCCTGGTGTGCCCCATCCTCTCCCTGGCGGCAGCACAAGTACTTTCTCCTAATCTCCCTTCCTGGAGGGGCTGCAAGCTAGTGATGGTGACAACAGCAGCAAATCCTCCTTACATCTCCTTACACCCAGGACCTCCCAACATGCCCTTCAGCCGCCATCCTGCAAGTGTGGAAACAGGCTCAGAGGAGTTGGACATCTTGTCCCGGGGATGGAGCTTACAGCAGGGAGCTGAGCTGCAAATCGAGCCCATTGACTGCCTCCCAGGACTGCTTTTGTTAAGGCTAAAGGACACTCTGAGTCCTGATGGATTCTTCCATTTACTTAAGATTATATTTCATTTTGAAATTTTTTTTTAAAAGGGAACACTATGAGAACAATAAAGGACTTGTTTACTCATTGGCCAAAGTCATTGAAAATTAAAATTTCACCATGTGTTGGTTCTTTTTATAAAGAAACACATAAAGTCTCCTTTGTTCTGTGATCCAGTCTCTTCCCCTTCTAGACTGCGCACTGCCAGCCCGCCTTGCCTGTCCATAGTCTGACTACGTTTAATGTCGTGAGACGGTGTGGAGAAAGCCTCCGGTGTGGAGAAAGCCTCCGTGCAGAGCAGCTCTGACACCTGCTGGGCAGGGCTCAGCACTTTCTAGCCCCCAACAGCTGGAATGGGCAGGGTGTGTGTGTCCTTTGTTCTCAATGGAGGGGCGTTGGGCCTTCGTCCTGCCCTAGTGACAAGGTCCCCTCAGTGTTAGTAATCACCACAGTAGGACAGCCCACAGACTGGGGGCTCGGGGCGAGCTCCTCCTCTTTCTGGAGCCTTAGTTCTCATCTGTGAAATGGAGAGCTGTCCCTATTCATCGCAGGGTGGAGAGACTGCAAATGGGGTGAACTGAGCAGAAGTGACAGCCAGAGCTGGCTACATTCTGTGCCAGCAGTGCCTCTGTGGTTTCTGACTCCAGCTTGCCTGAGACCAAAAGTGGGCAGGGCTGGCGGCAGCAGGAGGAGCTGCCACACGGTGCAGCAGGCTTGGCCACGCCTCTGTCAGGGCATGAATGGAGGAGGAGTGATGCAATCTGCAGGCCTCTTGCGGTATCCGGAAGGTTGTGTGTGCTTTGAGGAGGAGGGGCCTGAGGCACTTGCTTCAGGGTTGTCACTGACCCACAAGGAAATAGGAGGCTGTCCCAGAAAAGCCCTGGGACCTGCCCTCTCACTGTTCAGAGGCTGTGCAGAGGTACCCAGGACCAGGAAGGAACAGATTAGAGCCTGGGCTTGCCCTCCGAGGCCCTTCCACCCTGGGTCCCAGCCACGTGGCAGGTTTGACTAGAGAGTACTAGACTGGAAGCCTAGGAAAAGGGAATTTTTCGCCCTCCTGTTTACCCTCCTTTCCCCACCCTGCACTATCAATCCTGTGGGGGACTTCAGAGGGCCTCCGTCCCAGGTCTGCCCTACCACCTTGGACACGAGGCTTCTCTGAACTTGTTTTTTCTGTGCTAGAAATGGCAGTGCTCATGTGCTTAATACAGGACAGCTTGATCCCACTGGTCCTAAGGACCTGGACAAAGTGTGTGTCCACCTCAGAGCCGCACAATGAAGGTGTGCTATTTGCCCTGTGCATATGTCGGCCCCCTCCTCTGAGCCTTTCTGCTCCTGCTGAGAGATGTGGCTTCAGTACTGTGACATGGACACTTTGTCCTAAGCCTCACATTCTCATGGCTTCATTTAAACCCCTCACTCCAAAGCAGCTCATCTTACTATTACTGTGCTTCCCCAAAAATAAGACCTAGCCGGACAATAAGCTGCAATGTGTTTTTGGAGCAAAAATTAATATAAGACCCAGTATTATATCATATGATATGATATATTATACTGGGTCTTATAGTAAAATAAGGCCAGGTATTATGTATTATATTATGTTATATTACATTATATTATATAAGACCGGGTGTTATAGTAAAATAAGACCGGGTCTCATATTAATTTTTGCTCCAAAAGACACATTACAGCTGATTATCTAGCTAGGTCTTATTTTCGGGGAAACAGGGTATGAGCCAATGACAGGTGCAAAACCACAGCCTAGGAGCCGGGAGCTCCACCAGGATCCCCAGGAGTAAGGGTCACACCCGGTGCAGGGGAACTTCTGAGTGTTTCAGTTTAGGAATAGCAACTACTTACAAAATATTTTTGAGCCTTAACTTCCTCAGTGCATACATGTGCATATGGTCCCAACCATTGCGTCAGCTGGCGTTTAGAGCAGTGAAGGAAAAAATGAGGGGAGGAGGGTGCTATGACTTAATTTCCAAGAGATGTGAGCAGGCAGGCAGGGCGTTTGGGCCCTTAATCCTATTCAGAGCACTCTGGGAAGATTTCCTGTTCTACCTGAACTGGTGAGTCTCATCTAGTTAATTAGCATGGATTTATATCTCTTTGCCTAGTCCTCAAATTGTAATATTATAAGCAAGTAATCTATCTGGGGAAAGATGCCACCTGGAGTCCCCCAGCCCCGGCTTAGTTCTGTCTGGAAAATAGAAAGGATGAACAAAAGGCCTTTCCAGATTTTCTTACCTCACTCCACGCAGCCCTCTGAGGAAGTGTGTGTGCGGGCCGTGGTGGGGAGGCCTTTCCCATAGGTCCTGGCCATGCTGGTTAATGTTTAATGACCAGCCCTCCAAGGAAAAATGGCCCCCATCTGTGCTCCTGCCGATTCCCTGGTGCAAGTGCTCTCTGGGTGGTGGTTTCAAGCACGGAGGGACCTGGGACTAGTGAGTGGGTGCCGCTAGCCTGACAGCAAATTTCTATCCTACGTAAAGATTCCACAGCATAGAGACCTGAGTAAGTGCATGAGTTAGAAAGAGTGACACGGGAAGGGATCAGTGTTGAGTGTTCGTCACCTTTGTTTTGGTATAATTTTGTTTCGTGGGAAGTTTCCAGAGTGGCGCTGTAGCAGTGATAATAGCCAGCTCTCAAGACCTCTGAACACTTCGCGGCAGCTACGCATGTGTATACTCATCGCTTGACCCTCCCCCTCACACTTTTGTGCAGGGCTGCGGTCTGATAGGCACCTAGGCAGCACCTGCTTGTAGCCAGGCGCCTTTGCTGAGCCTGGCTTGGCTGCTGCCCTGTCCCCATCTCTGCCCCCAGCCAGGTCAGGGGAAACCACATGTGACTGGTGCGATTTTCAGTTTTCAAGGTATGTCGTTACAAAAGCAGTAGAAGTGGAGCTCGTGTGTGGTTTCCTCTAACAGCTGTGACCACCTGAGCCAGGCTGCTTGTTGACCCCGGGGGCTGGAGCATGCAACTTCAATCCCCATTTCAGGTGTAAGAATTGCCCCCATCATCCCACCACTTGATTTGTCACGTGGATTTGTGCTAACAGGATACCATACTCACCTATTTTCTCCGTGGGATTCTAGAAGATTCTCTTTGAAGGCAGGGTTGCCCACCTTCAGGAAGTTTGGTAGGCCGTGCCTGAACTTGATAAGTTATGGTAAATGTCGAGTGGGTGCAAAAAGGTGCACGCAGTCCTCCTCCAAATGTCAGGTTTGCTAGTATTTAACCAGCGCTCTGAAGACAGCACTCAACTCAAAGACCGCACCCAGGTGTGCAGAGGGTGGGGTTGGGGAAGAGGAGGAAAGGTAGCTGTTCTGATTGTCAGTCCCTTAGGAGGTTGAAATTCATTGAGGGGTTTCTACATCCAGTTGGTGTGGGAGGGGCTTCCCCCACAAGGGGGTGGGGCTGGTGCTCGGAGTCCTCTGACAGTCCCAGCCAGGGAATTTCAATTTGAAACCTAGTGGAGGGAGGGAGGGAGGAGGCAGGAGGCAGGAGGCAGGAGATGGCCTGAGACAGGGTTGGGGCTGAAGCCAGACCACAAGCTCCCGAGCACAAGCTGTGACCATGACTGCTGATGTAGGCCCCCCTTCCAGCCCCCATCGTAAGTGAAGAAGGTATCTGACCAGTTAGGAGCAGATACAACCAACGACAAACCTAAAGAAATAGAAAATCAACAGACTCAGTCATCTGATCCAGCAGAGGAAAAAGGTTCCCGATCATCTCCAAATGAAAGCCAAAGTGGTCCACACCACCAGAAGAGAAAGAAGATTTGGTCTGAGAGCAGGTGAATTTCTTAATTCCTACCTCCATGGCTTAAGAAACAAAAGTCCTGTAACTTAGTCATGGCCAGAGGTGGAGGAGATAAGAAAGGGCCTCCTCAAGCTGTTGTGGAAGAGCAGGTTTAAAGTAAAGAAGAACCTCTTCTTGGAGGAGAAAGGCAGGACAACAGGTCAGGGTTGATGTTGAGGGAGAGAAACCTTCAGTGAGCAGTTCTGAGACACAGCCTGCTCAAGAAGGAAGGGAGGAGAGAGAGGAGGAGAAGGTAAAGGAAATACGGGATGATAAATCAGAAGCAGCAGCAAAAAGGGAGACAAAGAAAGTGCGGACCAATGAACTGAAAGCAGAGAATGCCTCTCAAAAAACCACCAAGACCCAAACCGTCCAGTGTAAAGTGACCCTCCTAGATGGCACCGAGTACAACTGTAACCTGGAAGGGCCAAGTGTTATTTGACAAAGTGTGTGAACATCTCAGTCTCTTGGAGAAGGACTACTTTGGGTTTTGTTTCAGGTAAGCCCTGAGCAGACAAATGGGCCAGATCCCACAAAAGAAAGAGACAACTGCGAAAACTTCCCTAGCTGTTCACCTTTGATGTGAAGTTTTATCCTCCTGATCTGTCTCCATTGACTGAAGATATCACTAGATACTTCTTGTGTCTTCAGCTTTGTCACGACATTTCCTCTGGCCACTCTTTTGTGACTCACGCGCTCCTGGGATCTTCCACATTGCAGGCTGAACTTGGAGACTGACTCAGAAAAGCATAAAAGTGGTAACCTCAGTGATTTCCAGTTAGCCCACACACAGATTATGGAACTGGAAGAGAAGGCAGTCGAGCTGTATAAAACCCACAGGGGCTTATCTCCAGCACAAGCTTATTCTCAGTTTTTAGTGCAAAGAGACTTTCCATGTGTGGTAGTGACCTACATCATGCCAAGGACTCAGAAGGTGTGGACATCAAGCTGGGCCTCTGTGCTAATGGACTCCTCATTTACAAAGACAAACTGAGAATTTATTGTTTGCTTGGCCGAAAACCTAGGAAATTTCCTATAAGCACAGTAACTTCTACGTTAAAGTTAGGCCAACAGTGGGAGGTGGCTGGTTAGCTCAGTTGATTAGAGCGCGGTGCTCTTACCAACAAGGTTGCCGGTTCGATCCCCACATGGGCCACTGCGAGCTGCGCCCTCCACAGCTAGATTGAAACAACTACTTGGCTTGGAGCTGATGGGTCCTGGAAAAACACAAATAAATAAATAGGAGTTTAAAATGGGAATAACTATGCCAGCCAAAGCTAACACAGTACAACATTGTTGTGAGTTCAAGTGAAATAAAGGTAAATTGTCATCCTCTTTTGAAAAAAAAAAAGTTAGGCCAACAGAGCTGGACACAATTTGAGACCACTATTGGATTCAAATTGCCAAAGCATCGGGCTGTAAAAAGGCTATGGAAAGTGTGTGTGGAACATCATACTTTCTGCAGGCTTGTATCTCTAGAGCAGCCACCAAAAGTCAAGTTCCTGACCTTGGGGTCCAAATTCTTCTACCTTGGTTGCACCCAAGTCCAGACCCACCAGGCAAGCACCATCACTGATAGACTGGCACCCCACTTTGAGCACACCTCTCGTAAACAGGTCTCCAGGAGCCTAGATGGAGCGCCAGTTGGTGTTGTGGACCAAAGAATTATGAAAGATTTTCCTGGCCCAGCTGGGGATCTTTCAGCCCATGGCCGTGGAGTGGTCAGTGCTGCCGTGGTACAAGACAGGCATAACAGAAGGGACATCAGAAGCCCAACCAAAGCCCCACAGGTGCCACTCATTGAAGGAAAGGAGTTCACATGAGACTTTGAATGTAGTGGAGGAGGAGCAGCAGGCAGAAGCTGGGAAAGACAAAAGAGTAATCACTGAAGAAGTTGACAGTAAAGAAATATCACCTGGGAGTGGTCCTGGGGCGATCCGAAAAGTGGAGCTTCTGACACCCTGTCTTTGGAGAGCAGCACAGCAGCAGCAGTGAGAGTGCGGAGGAAGATGTGGGAGAGGACCGGCCCCACCACCATGGGACCAAGGACACCGTAAAGGAAGAGCAGAAGGAGTATGAAGAAGAGCTGGAGGAAGAACCGGCAGAGCAGCAAGGTAGAGAGGGAGGAACCAAAGCCAGAAACCAGCGCAGGCAAACAAGCAGGGGCCAGTGTAAGCACAGTAGAAACAGTGACCCAGGAAACTAGTTGCCCCAAAGATATCTGCGGAGAAGGGGCACACAGAGGCACTACTGAGCGAGAGATGAGGGACGAAACAGAGAATGTGAAACATACAGTTAACGGAAAGGTGTCTTGTGTTGACGTGGATGTTTTTGCCACAAATGATTTGTGCCACCCGTGTTAGAAACCGAGGTGGTAACAATTTCTGATGCCTCACAAAGGACAGAAATCTGCACCACGGAAGTCCCTATTGTCCACAATGAGACCAAAACCATCACACGGGAGTCTCCACAGATTGATGGTGGGGCTGGGGGTGACTCAGGCACGTTACTGACCACACAAACCATCATATCTGAATCGGTGTCGACGACAACCACCACACACATCACCAAGACTGTAAAAGGTGGAATAACTGAAACACAAGAATTGAGACTGCAGGAGATGCAGATATTGATGATGACCAATCTCTGGCTCAGGCTAGTCAGGGAAGCCAGGGAGCAGCTCCCTGACATGCCGGTCATGAGAGTGGGGGACGTCAAAGAAACGGGGTTGGAGGAAGAGAAAGAGTAAGTTAGGAATTTTGTTTTCTAAACAACAGCATTCAGCTTGGTGAACCTGAAGAATTTTGACCATTCCAAGTCTTAATGCCATATCACTACAGAGAATTTATACTACAGCTGGTAACAATGACCAGAAGCTTGAAGAAATTAAAATGCCAACACCAAACCTTATCTTAACAGCTCTGGTCTATACTGTTCCCTCACATTTTAATATATAACTTTGTTTTATAACCACTTCTAAATATTCTAGGTTGGTTGCTTCCGTTTTTTTTAATTAGGGAATTTTGTTTCCTATGTGTGTACAACTACCTGCTTTTTGTGACTCGCTTTGATCCATGATAGTGAACAAAGCCAGCCCCAGCTGGTAAGGTCGCCGTCACTTCAGCAGGTGCTATTGTTTAGAAAGGAAGTCGACGAATTTAGATGGTGGCTTTCCTTCCAGCTTCTTCCCTTTGAATTCCCATTAAATTATGGTAAATATTTACAGAGTTTTCAGATTGCAGTGAATATACTGTATGAGAAAATATTATATATGAAGACAGATGACAAGCATTTCTTTACATCTTGAAAATTTTCTCATGTTTGAGAAATCCATTGGGCTATTTCTTAGAGTGAACCCTTTTGACTTTCCAGTCCTGTGACTTTGTACTTTTAGTGGAAAGTCAGAGACTCTCCAGACTGGAGAATTATGAACAAGTCCGCTGACCGTGCCCTGTGTTCAGGGACCTTTCGTACCACAGTGCCAACGCTTCTCAAACACGCGCTGTTTGGGCAGCATTCCAGAAACAGGAGGGAGGAGCAAGAGAAAACGAGTTCTTCCTTTCTACTAAAATATGCAGGCAGCTTAAAACCTTAGTGCTTTCTTTCTTAACGTGTCCAGATTACAGTCCTTGCCATTATTTGAAAGTTCATGTGGGACACCCGCTATGGAACCTGCTTCTCTACCTGTAAAACTGACCTTTGGTTACGGAGCACGTCTGTCTCTTTCAGATAGTGTGCTGGTTCACACAGGTGTGGGGACACTGGGGACAGGAGTCAGGGCTGTGGCCGTTGTTTCATGGTTGTAAGAGAGCTGTACCATTTGAAGCTGACACCAGAGACCTGCTAGGGACTTACCTGTGTTGAACATTTTTTTTCCCTTTGCTTTGGACCCTGTGTACGGCGATGATGCCAGATTAGGTTTATAGCAGCTTCCAGTTGTATTAGATATTTTGCTTTCCATAATACTGTTATCAAATTGTTTATGGTCTAAAAAATAAAATTTTCATTAAAGAAAATCCTTGGTGACAGCAAGTGTGGTTCTCAACCTTTGACCTTGGGCCTGGAGAGCTGTCAGGTTTACCAACACAAGTCCCAGAGGATGATACCCCACCGATAGGGTGGGGTTCCTTCTCAGCCTGCCCCTCTCATATGCGTGCTGACTACCTGTCCTGTAGGACTCACTCACTGTCCTGTCTTCACAGTGCTGCTCACGGCCGTGAACTGTTACAGTGTAAAGGCTGCCACGCGGGTCCAGGATGCCTTCGCCGCCGCCAAACTCCTGGCACTGGCATTGATCATTCTACTGGGCTTCATCCAGCTCGGCAAGGGTGAGTACGGCCTCTGGGTCCTGACAGCCATCCTGTGAGGCCCTGCTGTGCCCGGATCGGGGGGAGCCCCCCCTTCTGAGTGCCCCCAGCCCTTAGATCCTCCATGCTCTGACATGTCACACGTCACCTGCTCTGCACCCACACCCTAAACACGGGGTCTGCCCCTTCGAATGCCCCCAGGCCTCAGATCTAGCATGAAAGGGTGTCATTTGAATTGGGGCACTGTAAGCTGGGTCATGCCATCCCAGGAGAGGCACTGACATTGAGTCAGAGAGACCGAACATCACCCAACAAGTTAAATCAGTCCCAGAGTGGCGGAGGGTGGGTGTGGGTAGGATAGTGACGGGGTGGAGGGGGGGCAGGGGTGTCGCGGAGAGAGCTTAGCACTGTAAGACAGCCCGGACCTCAGCAGGGCCCTTGGACCCACGGGTGACCCCACACACCAGGTCAGCACTTTGTCCCATCACATGTGAGTCGCCCACACGCCACATGGCGTTCGGTGGCAGTGCATGCTCTTACTAGTGGGCCCTGTTCCTTGTGAATGTGCTGTGATTTGCTTCTTCTGTGAGCAGGGATGGGGTGGGCTCTGCGTTTCTGGCCACTGTGGAAAATGCTGTCAGGAGTACTCTTGGAGGTGTCTCTTGGTGAACAGCACTGATTTCCCCAGAAGAGGGTGGACAGCAGGCCCAGGGTGGGCATTGGCTTGGATCCTGCAGGCGAGTCATCCTGCAGCAGCTGGTCCAAAGCAGGTTCGGAGAGCCCCTTCAGAGGAGGTCACCACACAGCACGCTCCCCCCAGCCCTGTGGGAGGGGGGAGCAGGTGGGACACTGGGGCCTCACTCTGTGTCTGAGTGCTGTTAGAAAGCTGGGACCGTGGAGACCAGCCCCTATGTCCCCTAGCTCTCCAGGGCCACCGCTGGCCTGATGCAGCTGGTCCTGGAGGCAGCTCAGAACGCTCTCATGGGGAGAGCCAGGATTTGGGCTGCTTCCAAACTCCCGCGCAGGCACAGGGGCTGCACACTCCTCTCATGTCAGCTCTCCTCCACTGGGAAGCCCTGTGCGGGTAGCAGCTGTCGCCTTGTCATTGCCCACCCTCCTCTTGCACTTTGGGGCTGGCTTGCTGTGACGTGTGTGGATGGAACACCCCTTATGGCCCCAAACCTGTGTCCTCAGGACTTCTGCCTGTGACACCCAGAAATCGATCCTTGCCGTTCTGGACTCTCCTGCTCCCTCCACTCCCCTTCTGGCCACACGGGGCACCACACTTTGAAGGACTCTGGCGTCCACAGACCACGGGACTGTGCAGGGAGGATACTCCTGATTCAGGAGAATTGGGTGCATGTGGGGCTGCAGTGGCTGCCACAGTGCCTGCCCTTGCCGGTCCTCTCAGGGTAGAGAGAAGTCCACCGTTCTTGTCTAAACTGACCTACTGATACGGAAACAAGAATCCAGATAACTCGGGCAGACCGTCTTCACTAAATACATTAATATGTGCCAAGCCTTTAGTATGGCACCTGGCACTTAGTAAGAACCCAGCTCCCACAGCAATGATCGTCGCCATCATTGAAGGGAAAACTGCACCTGATTTGCCGTAACTCTCTATGGAAGGTAGCCCAGGTCACTACTTCAGGAGCTGGACTTCTTCCTCTGGGGAGTGTGCGTCTGACCAGTGATGTCAGGTCACCCCGGAAGTCCTTGTAGCATGACCTGTGGGTGAGCCCACCAGGCAGGGCTGGGGTGAGCCAGAATCTGCCTTGAATGCCTGGCCTCGTGGAGAGCTCATGGGTTAGGACTGATGGGTGAAAAAATCCATCCTGCTGCACCCACCAGACGATGTCCCGCCGGGAAATGGGTCATTTGATAGAAGCCTTGCTTGCGAAGGCATTTGCTTGTCTGGTATGATTAGATATGGAAAGATGAGGAATGTAGTGGGGAACCTGACTTTTGTAAAAACAAATTTCAGTAGGCATAGCAAAGAGCTTTTGTTCTGCTTGAATACATAATGTGTTTATAATTCTGTTGCCGTCGAAAACATCCTCCCCCCTAAAACAGTTCCTTTTTGAACTCAGGATATAGTGCGGTGTCTGCAAAATTCCTGTCTCCTGTTTTTCTTGAAGAGATTTCCTTTGTTCCCAGATGAATGCCTTCTTTTCTAGAGGACAGACACATTGTTGAAACATTGACCCCTCCTCCCACTAGTTATCTGACTCTGTTTCCCTGTCGGGCAGCCTGCCCTATCCTCCTGGATTGCCATGCCGATGGCTGGCAGGAGGGCTGCTGCAGGGGCTCGGCTGGATGTGCAGGTTGGTCTGGCTGTCCTGTGTCTGGAGAATGAGACTTGCTGCCTGGCTCAATGGCCCAGGTGCGTCTCTCTCCTTCACCCTGGGGGACCAGTCTTCCTCCTCGGCACCCGGCTCTCCAGGCCGGAGGCTGCAGAAGAGGCTCAGCAGGTCTGGGTTCAAATCCAGCTGGCCATTTGTCAGCCACCAGGCCTCTGCTGACCTCATGTCCTCATTGCCACGAAACCCATGTGCAGTCCTACCCTGGTTCTTTACCAGAACTTTCTGAGGCTCTCAGCATGACTCTGTGCAGAGACGCAATGAGGACATGGCCGCACAGAGCTCACGCTGTGGTGTGGGACATCCACAGGAACAGGAAAATCGTAGACGGGCTGACAGGGCTCCAGCCCAGACCAGGAAGAGCCTTCTGAGGGCGGGAGGGGAGGGCTGGATGAAGGCACAGTTCAGTGTGACAAAGGGACTGCTCTGCAGGGCTCTGGGGCTGAGATCTTGGGTGTGGGAGGAGCTCAGGTTGCCCCTGTGGCTGGGGGTAGGGGGATGCCTGGGGAGAGGGGCATGCGGGCCTGGTGGGTGCCATCCGAGGTGTCTGGATTCACTCCCAGCCTTTTCAGAAGGGGAGACTGAGCTCAGGTGGGCATTTCAGATCCGGGGGGCTGAAGTAGCCATCACAGAAAGTGTGGATGGGGCAACTGGGCTGGGGAAAGCCACAGAGAGAAGCAGGACGACATGGTAGGCAGAGGGCACTTTGGAACTCAGGGTGATCCTGCCAGCTGCCTCCACCTGCTTGTTCTTTTTGTGTTGGCCTCTTACCTGTGACACCCTGCAGGGTCCACAGCCCCAAAGTCAGGCCGTTCCCAAAGCTGAGCAGTGTTTTCAGGGCCAGAGGGTGGGCGTGAGGTGCGGAAGACTTGTCCCTTATGCCCAGGTCCCTCCTGGAGGGCACACAATGGGACTCAGCCCCTGTGGTTTTACTTGGGCTACAACATCCGCCGGGAGAACAACTTGTGTCTCCTGGAGCAGTTGCAGCGTGGTTTGCATAGTTGTGCAGGTAAAATTCCCACAAAAACGCTTTCTTCCCCTTCCACGTTGCATCTGAACAGGATGCCCTCCACTCGGAGGTCGTGGGAGGAGACGTCCTCTCCACCAAGGTCCAGGTCCCAGCCCCTTGGGCCTGCAGAGTCCGTGGCTTGCCCAGCCGCTGGGATGTTGTCCCCAAGTACCAGGAGATCTGGTGTGGTTAGCACTGGGAGCAGAGGCATGTAGACTCCTCGTTGATGGTCCCCTGTGTCCATCATTGTCTTAAAGGGCCTGGGGGGAGGGGAGAATCGAGGAAGTGTGGGAGATGCCCCCAGCCAGAAGGAGCAGCCTTGCAGTGGGGAAGGCCCAGGCAAGCCTGTGATTGACTGTGCTCGCAGGGCTAGAGACTGGTCTGAATTACTTTAGAGTTTGCATTTGGTTCTTAGGTTAATGGGCTCCCAGGACTTAGAGAAGCAGTGGCCTACGTGGCCCCACATAGCAGTATCAGTGACTCCACAAGGCTTGTGATGGTGGGCACCGTGTGTGGGGACGTGAGCTCGCTCGGGGGAAGCCCCGAGAACACAGTGTTGGGCTTCCTGGGAAAGGCCCATGCATACAGGCCAGGCAGCCTGAAAGGCCAGGCAGGGCCAGGGAGGAGTCACTCATCCTGAGAGGTGTTGGGATCTTAAGGATGGCTCTCCTTGGGCTGGTCCCTTTGCCTCCTGGAGACTCAGTTTCCTGGTCTGTGAAATGGCAACACTAGCAACCGCAGCCCCAGGACTGTTGGGGCCATCTCTGGCTGTCATGAAATGTTGCCAGGCACCTCAGCGTCTTGTCAAATAGACTGTCCTCCCTTGCAGGGAAGGGATTGGCATATCAAGTGCTCCCAGGCCCAGGCTTCCCTTTAGGAAAGAGTTTAGGGTGCCTGTGACAGCCCGTCTCAGGGGATCAGCATCAGGCCAGGACTGCGGGACGCTGTACCCTGGGGGGTGGGGCACAGAGCTGGGATTCGGTTCTCTGCACCAGTCAGTCACCCATGCCCCAGGAGACAGAGAGGGGGCCTCGAGTCCCTCCCTGCCAAGGGCCTGTCTGCTCCTCCCAAATGCCCATGTGGCAGTCACGCAGCAGTCATGGGAGCTCCTCAGCTGCCGTGGAAGAACTTGTGGCAATGAAGCCATGATCGAGGGAGGGTTGGTTGCTTTTCCTGTGGGTGGTCTTTGACAATTTTTAATTGAGTCCTTCCATCGGGCCTGCACGGCTCCATGCTAATTTGACATCCAGAATCATAACAGATTTGCAGTCACATGCTTTGTGTGCCACCCTCAGGGATGAAATCAAAGGCCCAGAAGTTGGGCTCTTTCCCACTGCCCCCCTTGGCTCACTGTGCCCTGCAGCTGACCAACAGAGCTGTGGGGGCCAGAGCTGCAGCACGAATCGGGGTGCAGCCACAAAGCCCTGTGCTAGCATGATTATTTCTCAGCGGTCTCTTGCAGCATGTGCAGGGGGAAGGGTCCTTTCCACCTGGGATTTGAGGCTTGAAGCTGATCGTGAGACTAAGGGACCAGCTCTGTCAGGAGTTTAAAAGACGACACCATGGACAGATGGTGGCCATGGTGAATGAGCACTGTCCTTCCCTCAGCCTCCCTCAAACCCAGATTCCTGCCACAGCACCGTTCCCAGATATCAGGCAGGGTCAGAGCAGAGCAGGCACTGCACCCAGGCCCTCAGCCCAGGATGGGGACACAGATGGGAAAGTGGGAGCCCCGGGGAGCCAGCCATAGGATGTACCCCGCCCCCGCAGGGTGCCAGGTCTGTTCTTTCTCTCTGAGCCCTCTGTGGCACACAGAGCTGACTGACCAGATGGGGGCCCTCTGGCGTGGTCAGCCCACTTGACAGAGCATGATTCCGAGGCCCAGCACCTGCTCGATTGGCTGGTGATTGCGAAGCTGGATCCAACGCCATGGCTGTCCTGTGTCCCCTCCATGTCTGTGAGGATGGAAACCAGGGAGGTCTGACCCAAATGGAACAAGGCCCGGTCGGTCTCTTGTTTGCAGAGAGTGGCTGGGGCTGCCGTAGTAAAGGGTGCAGACTGGGGGTCTTAAACCAACACTTACCCTTTCACAGCTCCAGAGGCCAGAAGTTTGAGATCAGGACCCTGGCCCACTGAGACCTGTAGAGGAGGATCCCTGCTGCTCCTGGTGGTTCCTCGGCTTGTGGGATCATCACTCATCTCTGCCTGTGTCCGCACGTGGCCTCGCCCTGTGTCTCTGTCTCTCTTTTTCTGTGTCTTTTAATGACACTTTCGTGGGATTTAGAGTCCACCCCGAGCCACGATCTCATCTCGAATTCCTTACCTTCATAACATCTACAAAAAGCCTTTTCCAAAATCCGGTCACAATGTGAGATTCCACGTGGACGTGAACTCTGGGAGACCTTGTTCAATGTGCTCCACGATGTAAATGCCATCACGTGAAACCCCAGAGGGTAGAAGGGGGATGGAAGGCTGAAGGTTCCAGGGGGGGATGCTCTCCTAGTTTGGGGATGACTTTCTCAGTCAGCATCCTGAATCCCTGTGCTGGGAGGGGTGCCCACGGGCTGGCTGAGGCTCTGAAATGTTCTCTAGCTGCCTCCCACTGACAGCCAGCTCCAAGTTGGAAAAGTTGACAGGCTGTGTGCGGGCTTCCCAGGCCCCGGGCCGAGGCAAAGTGCCGCTGATCATTTGACCAGGTCTTCCCTGACACAGGGGCAGGACAGAGGGTGAGATCTCAGGGGATGCAGGGACCGTGGGGAGCTCTTTGTCTCCTGATCTGGGAGCCAGAGGGCGGATACATTCCCCCATGAGGGAAGAAGGACTGATCTTGGTCCTGTCCCTATATGCATGTGGGGCATGACACTTTGAATGCAAATCAGCGCGCTCCCAGGCTTCTTCTGTTGGCAAGGAGGCTTCCCTGAGGCTGGGAGTACCCTGCCCTGGGTCGATGGTTCCCATGACTGTGTCGGCATGACACAGGAATTTGGGCTGGTTTTCCCTGAAATCAAAGGCCCCGGGACCTTTTGAAATCTCCCATCCTAATTATTCTGCTTTTCAAGAGGATCCCAGTGGGCAGGAGGCAGTCATTGCCTGGCTCCCAAGGCAGTGTATGACACTGCCACTTGCCGAAGCGTCCAGTTGTGTGTTAGCTTTCTCATTTCTGACAACCCGCTCGGAAGGTGCTGCTAATGGCTGCATTTTAGGGCACGGAAGGCAGACTGAAGGTGTAGGGGCTCTGGGGTTGGGCTTGCCCAAGGCTGCACCCAGCTGGAATGCAAATCAGCGCTGGCTTTGAGGTTGCAGAAAAGCCCCAGAGAAGGGGTGGTGGCGGGAGCCATTAGCGTCATATTGTGGGATCCCGGGGTTCCCACACTCGCCCCTGGTCCCTGTGGGAGGTCCTACACTGCTTTCGTTCAGTCATGGTCACTTTCTCGCCTGCCTTCCTGGTAGATGGGGACCCCACCAGGCTAGAGCCCGAGTGTGGGGAACTGTAAAGTCATTCATCCGTGTCTGCCTGTGCCTGGACCTCTATGTTGGAACAAGGATTGTGCCCCGGTTTCGACTCCGTGCGAGAGAGGGCCGGGAACAGTTAGTGGATCTGTCACCTGTTCTATAGAGTGGGGTCTCAACCTGGCACTGTTGCCTTCTGGGACCATCTGCGATGGGGCCACCCTGTGCATTGCAGGATGTCGAGTGGCACACCTGGCCTTCCCCTAGAGGACCCCCATCGCAGTGTGACAACCCCTACTATCTCCAGACGTCACTGCATGTGCCCTGGCTGCTGAGATTGGTAGGGGCTTGAGAAGCCTGTGTGGAGTCCAGAGTCTGCCCTCCTCCTGGGAAAATACCATCTTTTCTTTCTCACCTCCATGGTGGCTGCTGGGCATGGAGCAGCAGCTGATACATGTTAAATGGAGCTGTGGCTGCCTCACTTGCTTTCTGCTGCACTAGAAATGGGCCGGCAGTCCTCCCACCAACTCTCCAACCCTCCTATCACCCACCTGCTGTTAGGACTCCGGCCCTGCCAGGAGACGAGGGCAGGTAGAACCACTGCCTCTGAGCGGCCACCCCTGAGCTCCTTCAGGCCTGCCAGTCCTGTGGGGGTGGGGCCAAGCTGTGCAGAGCCAGCAGACCTGGCACCTGCTCTGTGGCACCCATCAAGAGAGGGGGTAGCACACTCAGCCAGCATTTGATCAGGTGCCCAGTGGAGCTGTGGGTCTCCAAATTGCGCCAGCATCCAGCACAGACAGGCCAAGCAAGCCCAGGAGCTCCACCATGCGTGCACATGTGTGCCGGCCGCTCTCAAGCAGGTCACTCAGATCGCTTTCTCTGTTCCTGGTCCTCAGTGCGGCACACTGTGCTTGTGAGAGATTGGAAACAGTGAGGCGACAGGGCAAGGGGACCGCTCAGGGGAACTGGCAGTGTGGGTTGATTGAGGCCCAAAGCCGCTGCTGAGTCCTTGACTGAGCTTTGCCTGCCTTCCTCTACGGCACTCCCCCACCACACCTCACCTCACCGCACCCTGTGCCAGGAGAGAAGTGGGAGGTCTATCAGCTGTGCTCCTGTATGTCTGCTTTCCTCCAAGGCACTTTGGGAGGGAGGCCCTGGACAACTCAGGGAGGTCCCAGAAGGATGGCTCAGCTACACGTGTCCTAGGTGGGCTGGTTCGGAGGGGCCTGGCGAAGGCCCTAGGTACATTGAGATGCTTCAGTCTGTGTTGGTCAGGGCAGCTAGTCTTTCCCTGGGGTTTCAGAGGCTGCAAAGTCAAGCTGTAAATCCTAGGAAATACCATTCCATGGCAGGAATTCTGTCTCCAGCATGACTGGCTCAGGTAGATGACTGGATTTACATGTCCGAACTCTGAGTTGGTAATTCCTTGGTGAAAACCTTGAAGCTACGCAGGTCTCAGACCTGAAACCATCAAGTTCTTACCCGAAAGCCCCAGGCTATATTTGAAGCCTTGAATTGTATCCTCAGCCAGAGTAGTAACCATCCCCCGGCTTAGCAGTATCTCTAACCTACATGAGGTGGGTACTAGTTTTCACAACTGCCCCAAAATCCGTATCCCCGCATGTGGGAAAAGAAATCCAATCTGAATAATAAACAGGAGATATAAAAGTATATCCTGATAGGAAAATGGGGCAGATTAATGTGAAAATTACAAATTCAGGACAAGTCTGCATTACTTGTAAGAAACCTTTATCCTGAAAGGCCTTTCAGGTTCCAGGAGTGGGTGTAAGAACCTGACCTGGCAGCATCCTGAGGCAGTGGGGAGTGGATATGTGACCTTTTGGAGATCTGGGCTGGCAGGAGCAGTCCTGGGCAGCTCTTCCAGACTCTAGGAGCCCCTGCATCATCCTGGGGTGGCATGGCCTCCCGCTCATACATACAGTACCCAGAGGTGAGACCCAGCAGGCATTCATAGGGGCTATCCTCAGGATCCCAGACCGGCTGCATGCCAGCAGGTCCCCACACCCCAGGCAGATGGCTTGATTCCGTTTCCCTGACTAGGATAGAGGCTCCTCTCCCCTACCCATAGCAGAAGCATGGTAAGGCCCTGGGACAGGCAGGGCTCAGCAGATGCAAAGGAATGTACATTCTTGAGCATTTCACAGGGGGCAGCT
This sequence comes from Rhinolophus hipposideros, assembly GCF_964194185.1. NCBI lineage: Eukaryota > Metazoa > Chordata > Mammalia > Chiroptera > Rhinolophidae > Rhinolophus > Rhinolophus hipposideros. The sequence continues at coordinate 32,486,558 of NC_138067.1, read as the reverse complement.
AGGTGGGAGCACAGAGGGGCTCTTCTGAGGTGCTGTTGAAGAGTGTGCTGTCCTGAGGCGGCTCTTAGCCCTGCCCCCACCCGCTCTGCTGGCCACCCTATGACCAGGCAGTGTGGGCCTCCGAGACATCATGTGCAGGGTACACGTGGGATGAGGTGCCAGCTACCCTGGAGCCTGTTCTGGTCACAAGACCATGGCCTCGTGGGTGGGGTGGGGGGGCTCGCGGCTTCCATGTCCATCCCTCAGCTCAGGCAGGAGATCAAAGGCCCAAGCACTCCTGCAGGGTTAGGACAAACAAGCTCCCTGACACAATCTAGGGTCTAGGATAAGCCAGACCCACAAACGGGGGCTGGGGCCTCTTGCTCCCTCACTGTGGCACCATAGGAAATTCGGTGCTACCTTTAAAGTGCAGGTTTCAATTAGGTAAAATGATAGGTGTAATGGGAACCTCCCTTTCACATGTCTCTGTGCAAACCTCACATACTGTCACCCTGTCCTGTTCCCATGGTAACTAAGACTGTCACCCTCATGGAAGGCATGGACTCCCGTGGGGTCCTCCATCTCCCTGTCCCCCTAGGGACCTGCTGACTCACAGGCCACGGATAACACTGACCCGTGTAGCAGCCCTGGGGCCATAGTAGGACCTTGGCAGCAGCTTTTCAGCAGGATGAGGGCATAAATCTTCACATCCAGAGCCACAAGATTCATTTAGAAATGGTCCCCAAATAACCCCAAACAGTTCACACCTGACCAACAGTTCAACTGTCAGATGGGCAGGAGGTGAACAGGAGCCTCCATTCCCTCCCGTTGGTGCCTTTGCTCCTGTTTAGAGCCTTTTGTCCTGAAAGCAATCACCTGGGAGGTGCATGTCTGTGCCACACCCACCCCCGGAGCCAGGGCAGCCAGGAACTAAAAACCCAGTGACCCTCCTCAGTGGGGCGCAGAGAGCCAGCTGACACACCCCTGGGCCTGTGTCTGTTGGCACTGGCTGGTGGGCTGGCCCCCTCCTCCCAGAGCAAGTCTTTCCAGGCATGAGTGTTCCTGGACCATTTTACAGATGATATAACTGCCTCCGAAAGGGCCAGAAACTGTCCTAGTAGCCAGGGACCTTTCTGAGATGCCGACATTTCACAGGGTCTGCTGCATGGGTTCGAATCATGGCCCCCAAAACACGTGTCCACCTAAACCTGTGAATGGGCCCTTATTTAGTAAAAGGGTCTCAGATGTTATCAAAGTAAGGATTAGGGTGGGTCCTAAATCCAACGGGCATCCTTGTAAAAGCCAGAAGAGGAGCTACAGGGAGGCCTTGTGAGGAAGGAGGCAGAGACTGGAGTGGTGCAGCCACAAGTCAAGGACACCTGGAGCCCCCGGAGCTGGAAGAGGCAGGAAGGAGCCTCTTCTAGAGACTCTGGAGGGAGCACGGCCCTGCAATACCTGGATTTCAGGCTTTTGGCCTCCAGAACTAGAAGAGAAGAAACCTCTGGTCTGAGTCCCCAGTCTATGGTTGTCTGTAAGGGACAGCCTCAGGACACTTACATGTGGACCTCGCTGAGCCATGACACAGATCAGACTGGCTTGTCTGCCCACAGGCTCCGAAACAGAGACTATAGTGTCACTGAACGTTGGGTCCTGCCCGTTGCAGGTAGAACTGGTGAGCAGAGAAGTAGACTGAGCTGTCCGGACCCCACCCCTTTCCCCCAGTGCATTGTCCCATCTAGATTAAGGATCAAGGCTGAGATCTCCCGCCCAGGGACACCTGTCCAGAAGGCAGTCACATTGCATCGGCCCCAGGTAAGGGAGTTTCCTTGAGTCATGGCCCCATCAGCCCACACTGTCCTCTCATTCAGCTCAGTGTCTCAGGCGCTGCTGTGTTCCAGGGATAGGTGTGCCATTTTCAGGTCCTTTCGTGCTCACAGCAGCCTTGAGGAGACGGCATTCAGAGACCCATTGCACACGCAAGCTGCCTAGTTAAGGTTTAGCGGCTCTCAATTCTCCAGGCACCAAGTGCTGGCATGAAGCGCATACCCAGGTCCCCTGACCTGAGGCTCACATTGCAGGGTCTCACATGTGGCTGGCACTCAAAATGGCCAACAGAATGGTCCGCAGATCCGCCGTCCCCTCTCAGGTGGACCAGGGACCCCTTGGAGGCTACATTCCGCCAGGTCATGGCACAATCATACCTTGCCTGAGTTCCCAGCCCCGGGTTAAGTCTGGGGAATGTGTCAGTGGTTTAACAGGTGCATTTAATTTGTTGCAGTGGGAAGACTTCACTCCAGCATTTTTGCTTGTTACTGTATTTTGCTCCAGGAACATTCCAGAACAATGATGTGACCTCTGTGCAGTGCTCTCTAACCCAACATTCCTTTCTGTCTGTTTGGCCTTTGCCAGGTGACGTGACCAATCTGGATCCCAAGTTCTCATTTGAAGGCACCAAGCTAGATGTGGGGAACATTGTGTTGGCTTTGTACAGCGGTCTCTTTGCCTATGGGGGTTGGTAAGTTCCAGAATGTCCAGGACCCTGGGCCTTGGGACACACAGGCCAGGCCCAGAGGTGTCCAGAAACCCACATCTCTCAGCCACCCATGGGCAGTTTTAGAGAGTGACAGGAAATCCTTTTAGGGCTGTTCCGAGCCTCTCACATCCAAAAGAAAAAGCACAAAAAGGATGCCATAGCAGCCCTTGGTGCTTTTCTCTGCTGTGTCTTGGCCCCTGAGAAGGCGACCCTGTAGATAAACCTTGGCTAATGGGTGTGAAACATTTAGGCTCAAAAGGTTGGGCCTGTTGGTTCCCTGCCTCTCTCCACCAGGAGCAGAATGCCTGCCTGCAGTTCCCCCGTACTTTCTGTCCCCTTGGGTCCCCTACTGACACCTCTCTGAGGCTGACGCATGGTGGGTGGGTGATTGGGGAAGGCGCTAGAAGGCAGATTTGGGAGAGGACAGGGCAGATCAAGGGGGCAGCCCTGGTGGCATGGTTTTCCCAAGGGAGCAGGACGGTGCCCTCACCTCTAGCTGCACACCTAGCGGGGCCCCAGTGTTGGGTGAGGGGTCTCCTCTCCATGGGCCCAAAGCAGCCAGCAGGAGCTCCCCATAAAATCTGTGTGCTTTTTCCCCCTAATGACTTTGAGATGAATGTATAATTAAACTGCTCTCTAAATTTTAGGAATTACTTGAATTTTGTCACAGAGGAGATGATCAACCCTTACAGGTACATGTGTGAACAGAGACATTTCTTTTCATTATTTTACTACGAAAGAAGGAAAAAGCCTGGTTCTGCCTAAGAACCCAGCCATGGGCCCAGCCCAGCCTCAGACAAAAGCAGCACAGTGTTTCAGGAAGGGCTTTGGGGTTAGGATCACGCTTGGGAGGAGGGGTGTTGGTTTTTGGCCTCCAGTCAGCCGCATGGTACCTTGAACAAGATTCCCCCTCAGAATGAGCAGGAGTACCCATTTCACAGATTGGGAGCTGAGGCCAGTGGGGTCGAGTCACTAGCCGGGTTTACACAGCTGCCCAGCCCCAAGTGCCAGCTTCCAGTTGGTGACCAATGTTAGTGACAGTCTCGCCACTTCCCACCTTCCCCACACAGTGAGATTCTGGACCAGACCCAATGTGTTGGAAAGCCATCAGGGCTGGTTCTGTCCGGGACCGCACTTTGATGATGTGGCCTCTCATTCCTTCCAGAAACCTGCCGCTGGCCATCATCATCTCCCTCCCCATCGTCACCCTGGTGTATGTGCTGACAAACCTGGCCTACTTCACCACATTGTCCCCCGAGCAGATGCTGACGTCGGAGGCCGTGGCCGTGGTAAGACGCGACCTGCCAGCATCCACCCAGGTCACTGAGAGGCTGAGGCCGGCCCCGCTGCCTCTGAGCCCATGTTGTGGAGCAGACCAGGCCCCTCATCTGCAAACCGCACTCTTGCTCAGAGGGGTTGAGCTGTGCTCTGCCAAGCCTGCCGGAAAGAGTGGGGCACAGGTTCTCAACCCTTGCTGTGTGAGAGAGAATCAGCCGTGGGCTTTAGAAGTGCTGATGCTCAGGCCGTACCCTGGGCCAGCGTGAAGTCAGCATGTCTGTGCTGGCGTCAGTTGTTTTCAAAGCTGAGTACAGGGGTTGGGTCTATTCCGGTGACGTGGTGAGTTGAGGTCTGCAGCCCAGGTACGGGGTTGTAGGACTGGGTGCTGGCCCCCACCTGCTGCCTATGCACATCCTGAGGCTTCTGCACACGGGGTTCAGAGGAGGAAGAGCAGCATCCCCAGGCCCCACAGTGGCACCCAGCTGAGAACTCTTTCAGCCAAGTAGAGTGGGGCCCCAAATAGAACCAGCAGGCTTTGGAACTCCCTGCGGGGATCCCATAGGCTCACTTCCCACAGTATCCTCACCAGCAGCTTCAGTAGGTGAGGGTCGGCACCCACCCATTCTACTTTCTGAGTAAATACTCACTGAGCCCTACCCTGCGGCAGGTGCTGGGGACCCAGCCAGAGACAGAGCAGTATTCCCTCACGGAACAGACATGTTCCTGGGAGAAAGACCGGGCCCCTGGCCATCCTGGTGCAATGCCTGCGTGTGGGGATGGGGAGTGAGGCGCGGGTGCTGTTCTAAAGAAGGCGGTGTCCCGGGGCCAGCCTCCCCCCAAATCCAGACCCCAAGGGGTCACTCGAGCAGAAGCCTTGTGAGGAGTGTGCGGGAGGCTATGCAGACAGGTGGGCCAGGCTGGGCCGTGAGGACACACGCTGGCCAGGTGGAGAAGTTGCGGCTGCAGCCTGGGCATCGTGGGGCACGGGGACTCACACTCGGCATCTGGCTAGGACTTCGGGAACTACCATCTGGGCGTCATGTCCTGGATCATCCCTGTCTTCGTGGGCCTGTCCTGCTTCGGCTCCGTCAACGGGTCCCTCTTCACGTCCTCCAGGTGAGCCCACCCAGAACCGCCCTCCCGCGCTCGCGCTCTGCAGGAGCTGGGGCAGGACCAGGAGGGGGCTGAGCTGTGGGGGCAGCGCCACACACCGCTTTTAAATGTGAGCTTTCAAAGCTCTGTTGTTACACTGAGCACTACATAGTTGTCCGCGTGTTCTAGTAATACAGAAATAAAGGAGCCATGAACTCGCCCCTGCCCAGAAGTGACACAGCTGCTGTGTCCTTCCAGATTCTTTCAGGAGGTCATTGTGAACCCTATCCAGGGGTGGGGGGAACAAGCCCCCTGAATGTTCCCCCTGCCAGCTGAGTCGGTCAGGGACACCAGGAGGTAGGGAACCACGTCCTCAGCACAGGCCCTCTCCACTCGCTACCCTGCCTGGGTTGCTCGGGGATGAGGCTGACTGCCTGCTCGCTCTTGTGTCCACAGGCTGTTCTTTGTGGGGTCCAGGGAGGGCCACCTGCCCTCTGTCCTCTCCATGATCCACCCGCAGCTCCTGACACCCATGCCCTCCCTTGTGTTCACGGTAAGCCAGTAGCACCATCCAGTGCCCTTCTTTGCTGTGTGTCCTCCAGTGGAGGACTGGAATGTCCCTGGGGACCATCTGTGGGGCTCCCCAGCAGGAGGCCTGGGAGTGGGGGGAGACGGCAGGGTTCATCTGCACGACACCTCCCAGCTTTACCCGCTGTCACCTAGGCAGCAGACCGCGGCGGAGACGGAGATGCAGATAAGTTAACAAAGTGTTTCCTGGTGTTGTGCCCTTCGTTGCATGCTTTACTGAACACCAAAGGGCACTGGATTTTTTTTTTCAAGTTTTGAATTCCAAAAATAATACATGGTAGTTAACAAAAAAACACACCAAACTTCGAATAGTCCAGTACATGTGGAGCAGAAGCTCTGTGAGGGAGCTTTATAGGTGTGACGGTTTATAGGTGGCGTGGTGTGCTCCGCTTCTCTCTGGAACTCTGGTGTTTTTACAGGTGTGCAATGCATGTGCAGAGTGTGTGTATTTTTAGTGAGATCACATTGTGTGCATTTTTATTCAACTTGTCTTACGTCTTTCCATGCCAGTACACGTGATTTTATTCTCTATTGTTATATAATGAATCACCCAAAACTAAGTGGTCTAAATGGAAAGCATTTACTGTCTCAGTTTCTGTGAGTCAGGAACTCGGGACAGCTTAGTTCTCTGGACCTGGTTCAGGGTCCCTTGTGAGGTGATAACAAGATGGCGGTTGGGGCTGCCATCTCATCTGAAGGCTCGGCCGGGACTGGAGGAGCCACTTCCAGGATGGCTCCTCCCATGGCTGTGGGCAGGAGGCCTCAGTTCCTCAGAACCTGGGCTTGTCCACAGGGCTCTGTGAGCATTGTCACAACACCGCGTCTGGCTGCTCCCCAGAGCAACAGCAAGGAGAAAGCCACCCTGTTCTTACGACCTAGCCTCAGGAATCACCCTTGCCATTTCTGTCTCACTCTGTTTTTTAGGAATGAGTCAGTAAGTACAGCCCAACTAAAGGAGAGAGGGCTGGGCTCCACCTCTTGAAAGGAGAAATACCAAATGATACTGGGACATGTTTAAAACCACACTGAGTTCAATCTCAGTTTGAAAATTGCTATGTGGTTGGTATTCAGTGATCTGAATGTACGTAGCTCATATATGCGGTATCCAGTGGCCTGGGTGTCCGTGGCTGATTTAAATAAGCCCCATGGTGGCTACTCAGGTTGGTTCCCAGTCGTTGCTCTTACAAGTAATGCTGCAGTGAGTGTTGGGTTTAGGCTTTTGTTCCCTTCCCGCTCTCAGTGGGGCCTTTGCTTTCTGAGAACTCAGGTGTTGCGTAGACTAGATCTTCCTTTAAAGTAAGAGTGCACAAGTGCAGTCAGCCCACCCAGCAGATGTCCCAGCATCGAGGTGGCCTCTGTGGTCTGTGGCCATCCTACTCCCGGCTCTAACGGGGCCCTGCAAGTTCTTATACTGTCCCGTCTCTCTGCTTGCAGTGCATCATGACCCTGCTGTATGCCTTCTCCAGTGATATTTTCTCCGTCATCAACTTCTTCAGCTTCTTCAACTGGCTTTGCGTGGCCCTGGCCATCGCCGGAATGCTGTGGCTCCGCTACAAGAGGCCCGAGCTGGAGCGACCCATCAAGGTGAGGGCCCAGCCGGTCGCGGGCAGCGCAGGCCAGACACACTCCCAGGGCTGTTTGGGGGCTCAGTGGGTCATGCGCTGGAATCGGAATGTCCCTGTGGGTCCTGGGTTGGGAGCCAGTGCCGCACAGCTTCTTTGTTCTGCCCTTTCCGGCATATGCCTGGGCAAGCTACCATCCCTCTCCTAGTTGCCATCTTCCCTCTGAACCAGGGGTTAGTCGGCTTCCTGCAGAGGGTTCTGGTAAGACTCCACCAAGATAAACATGTGAATGTGCTTCCAAACCCTATATGGAGGGTAATTAATTCAGTTGACAACTGATACTTGGGAACTTCTCGATTGCCTGCCTAGCGTGTGACTTCACGTGCTGGGGCTCATCAAAAGACAAAATAGATTCCCCCAAATCCCTGCCTTCTTAGAGCTTATATTCTAGCAAGAGGGAGAAGCAACGAATAAGAAACCTGCAGCGCCCGGTGGAGGGGTGATGAGCACTGTGGGGGTGGGCAGGCAGGCAACGTGAGAGGCCTGAGTGGCCTGGGGGCCGCTGAACAGGATGGCTGGGTGGTCATGAGTAGGTGGCACATGGCGGAGGTGAGGGGGCATGTGCTCTCTGGGGAGGGTCCAGGGGATGCTGCCTGGGGCAGGAGGGGAAGACTGTGACGGGTGAGCAGGAGGTGACGTCAGAACCCATAGGGCATGGGCACTGCCAGGACTGGCTCTCCCTCATTGAACAGAGGTGTTTTGGTACTGGACTGCCCGATGCACCTGTCCCGGCCTCAGCCTTCCCAGGAGAAAGCTCAGGTGCCAGCTGAGTCTGGCCTAAGGTAGATGTGCCTCTCTTCATTAACTCAGTATCAGGAGATAGCTGCCCAAGGGTGACCTTGTTTCTCTGAAAGGGGGCGGAGGGGCCATGAAGGCCATGCTCCTACTGGAACAGCCCAGTGAGCACGTCGCTACGACTCATGTCAGGGGAGTGAGACTCACTCATGGTTCGTGGTGGACACTGGCTAGCAGCTCCTATCCCTTGTCCAGTCCTCAGTGGCATTTGGCTGTCATAGCTGGCACCCACCTGCGGCCTTCCTCCTCATCTCCTTCACCCAGCAGTCCCACAGAGGCCAGCAGGGCCCAGCTCCCTGCCTTGGAGAGGTTCTCCTGGGGTACCAGGTCAACCTTAGTGTCCTGGACCACCTTGCTCCCTGCTTGCCGTGGGCTCTGTCCCCCTGCCGTTCTAGGCACGTGGTAGGCTCTGTCCCACTGTTAACCGGGGCTGGGGAGGGGCATGCAGTCTGGACTGACCGGGTGGGCCCTTAGCTTGCCCTTCATCTCCCGGGGCCTCTGGTCAGGATGTGGACAGATGGCCCAGTCTGTGTGTAGACAACCCTCCTGGCACAAAGCCTGGAAGATGCAGAAGTAGGACAAGATCCCTGGAACCAGACTGGGCTGGGCTGGTAGCACCTCTGTGGCTGGTCTGCCTTGCTCTGTGGGTGGGTGTGCAGACTGTCTGCCCGTGGCTGTGCAGACTGTGGTCAGCCTGCCCACAAAGGCTCTCTGAGAAGGCAGGTGCCCCTCACTTATTAGTGGGTGGTGGTGGTCTTCCCAGCACCCCCACCTTGGTTGACCTCGGGTGGTGCTGGGCCAGGGCTTCTGCCCTGTGATGTGGGAACCAGCAAGGTTGACCTGCTCTGACCTTGGGAAGCCTTGAGGGACCAACCTGGTTGTTTGTGTTCACCCCTCGGCACCGTCTGTGCTTTGGTTAATTACTGTCAGGCACCAAGTGCTGAGTGCAAGTGAGGAAAGGGGAAGGTTTCAGTTCTCCAGAGACCCCAGCCTTGAAGGAGGCTGACTCACAGAAGACCAGCATAGGTCAGACCCTGGTAAATGCTAGAAGAGATGGATGGGCCCATGTGAAAACTGCAGGGAGTCCAGAGCCATCTTAGACCAGCTGGGAGAAATAGGCTCAGAGCCAGGGATGCAGGGTATGCTTTGGGGGTCCCATGGGAGAGGCTGGGTGGGCCTGAGGGGGAGGATGGCTCCGGGGAGGATGGCTCCAGCGAGGGCAGGAGGGTGGTAGGACACAGCACTTTTAGAGGGACAGGACTTATGACAGGATGTGGGAGGTGTGGGAAGAGAGCGAGAGACGCCGACTGCTCGGCAGCTGCTCCGAGCCAAAGTCCATTGCTCCACCCTCTGTCCCCAGGTGAACCTGATACTCCCTGTGTTCTTCATCCTGGCCTGCCTGTTCCTGATCGCCGTTTCCTTCTGGAAGACCCCTGTGGAGTGTGGCATTGGCTTTGTCATAATTCTCAGTGGCCTGCCGGTCTACTTCCTTGGGGTCTCTTGGAAAAATAAGCCCAAGTGGCTCCTCCAGGGAATCTGTGAGTATCTCCCCGGTGCAGCCCCGCACTGGTACCCCTCTCCGTCCCTGCCCAGGGTCCACCAGCATCTCACCCTGTCCCGGAGCAGGCTGTCTGCTGTCTCATCCAATCCCACAGCCAGGAGTGCCGAGGGGTGTTCATGGCGCCGACCAAGGGTTCCGGCACCAGGCAATGACATCTGGCCCATGTATTTCAGGGATAAGACGCTCAGCTTGGCACCAGCTAATCTCAGAACAAGGGATTCCAGAAAACCAGGCTGCTTTTGCCAAGTAACGAAATCCCACTGCCTGTCGCCAGCTTAAACGCAGCGGCTGACCTAGAAAGGCAGAGAAGGAGAAAATAGAATCTCTGCACTATGATCACAGGGCCAAGTTTAGGAGCCTCTACTGAGGCCACTGTTAATGTGACCAGCTCCTGGGAAAGTCATTGATGTTTGCAAGCCTGTGTCCCAATCACCATGTCCTGGACAGCTTATAAAATCCCCAGGATGGCCATCCCCAAATTCTAACCCGCACCTGCCACGTCGTTTCAGTGGAGCTTTGCCTCCAACCCAGACTAGGCTCCCTATTACTCATCCTGAAGAGCACACCCAGGCTCTAAAGCAGAACCCTCTGTCCTGGAATCACCCCCAACAGTGTTCATCTGGGCCTCTTGCACACACCTACTTGCCTGCTCCCCCCCCCTCTGCAGCGCAGCAGGCTGTCATCCTTGCTGCCGGCCCTGGTTGTCTGCCAGGCGGTGGCCCAGGCGTGGACCCTCGGGAAGGGCCCATCCCACAGTCCCTCAGCCTCGGGACCCATCATCCCACTGTCGCTCCTGGTCATATCTGGGTTCTGAAACAGGGTGAGGGATGGGGCCAGCATGCTCCGCCTCCTGCCAAGTTCCTTGGCCCCTCCCTCCAGGGTGACTTACAAAGTCACTGACAGGAAGTGTTTATGCCAACCAGGCGTGAGGCTGGTGCCCACCAGTGGGGAGGTCCACAGGCCCAGTGCACAAATGCTCAGATCGGGAGGCTTCAGATCACATTCTGAGTTTCTGGCTTCTCTGATAAGCTTGGAAGTCATGCCGATGCAGGCCCCCCGTGTCTCCTAGGCATGTGAACGCATGATCCCCGAATAACTCTGCTCTCCCCTCCCCTGCAGTTTCCACAACAGTCCTTTGCCAGAAGCTCATGCAGGTGGTCCCCCAGGAGACATAAGAGAGAAGAGCCGGGAAGCTGCCGGACAGAAAACGCACAAAGATCGTTTTAAAACAACTCGCCCACCTAAAAATCGACTCCGGTCCATCATCCACGGCTGCTCAGCGGAGCGCCCCACACCATCCCCCCACCAGGTCAGGCGCCGGGGCCACTGTGAAAAACTGGTACGAATTTAGTCCCAGAAGACGAACTTTTATCAATACCTCTTCATGAGTGTGAGGCGCGAGGACTGAACTGAGAAGATGGGAAGAGGCCGGGGCTCCTGACCAACAACAGACTTTTGCCATCTCGGGCCCTTCTCCCTTCCCACCTTTTTTCATTTGTATTATTTTTTTTAACTTAAATATTGGGTCAAGTCGATGCCACCAAGATGATTATTTTTTAAAGAAGTAGGGGAGGGCAGGTCGGGAGAATCACTTGTCCCCTAATGCTGCCCGCAGCCTCAGAAAGATCAGGTCCTGTCATCGGGTATGGCTCCCAGCACCAGCTCCGGCGCCGTCCCACGGCAGGAGGGATTCTGAGAGCTGAACACTAGCTGCCAGCGAACTACCAAGACTCAGCTTTATGGTGTGGGCAGCGGACTTGCACTGACAGGCGCTTGGCTTCCTTATGTTTTTGGTATAGATGTAGTGACATTGGGAAAACTAACTCTGGGCTTATGTCTCTGCCTTAAAGACCTGAGGCAGATCCCTGCCTGACACCCAGAAACGAGAGAGAAAATCTCTGAAATGGCCGCCTTCAGAGACGTGTGTAGGAGACAAAGGACTTGGGCTGATTCTGACACCAGCCCCAGCTCCACAGAAAGAGCCAGTTGCTGTGCCTGGTGTCTGTAGCCAGCGGGGCTGGGAGCAGAGGTCACGGGCAGCTGGTCGATCCTGGAGCTCCGTCCAGGACGTGCCAAGCCGGTTTCCGGCTAGGCCGGGTCATTCATGACACCAGGGGGCCTCTGAATTTGTCCATCCTGCCTTGGACTACGGCCTGAGCAGGGGCACAGAGGCAGGAAGATTCGGGCATCTCCGGCTGCTGCCTCCCGGCCCGTGCTGCATCCAGGTCTCTCAGACAAAGCCTCGGGCGTGAAATCTTCTAGAAACAAGCACAACAAGGAAGGCAGATGCTGTGAGCCCTAATGGACTTCCCATCCAGTTCCCGTAAGGCAGCCCCTCCCAGGGTCCACAAAAGTGGCCTCACTGGCTGGATGGCAGCCCCAGTATGCTGACTGGGTCTGGCTTCTGGCTCCTGGCCTGTGCTGGACTGGATTCCAATCGGAGGATGACATTTTTCACCACTCCATCTCTGCACCTGTCCCGGAGGCCCTGACTTCCAGCTCAGCACACCTCCCGTCCCCTCCAGGGAGCAGGCTTTTGTCCTTGTGGCTCCCGTGGTGTTTTCCCTGAGGGTGCAGCTGAGGCCCAGCTAATGTGTCCAGCCACCCCTGGCTTTCCTGAACTGTGACTATGTCCAGGCAACCAATCTGGGAAACTGCTAAGGTCAAGCCATCCTCCCCGAAGCCCCCATCGTAGGTGCTGGGGGCTCTGCCTTGGCCTCTGACCACTGACCTTCCCTCAGAGAGACTGAGCTGAGCCCTCAGGCTTCAGGCCTCATTGCTCAGCCACATGAGCTCCAAATGGCCAGTCCAGCTTGCCGCCACCCACCTGGGCTCCGGAACATCCACATGGTCCAATAAATCCAAAGGAACCTGACCAGTGGCTTGGGGAACCTGGGTTGGGCCGTGAGGGTGAAAAGGATTCGTCCAGATGTCCATGTCCTCTCCCCACCTCCTATGCTGGGAAGGGGCAGGCCTGGTCAGGAGACCTGTGCCATCTGGTGGCTCCTGATGTGAGAGGACAGACCACCACAGAAGTCGCCTCGAATTAACTCCGTCCTCCTTGGGCTATATTCCCCTTATCTGGGGTGGAGCTCGACATCCGAAAGCAGAAAGTTTCCAAGGAAGTCAAAAGACCTCATTGTAGACTTTCTGTGTTGAGCAGAATCCCTGCCCTGGGCCTCAGTTTTCTCATCTGCAAATGGGGGCAGTAGCCAGTGGATCACCTGCCTTTTGGGTTTGTGCACATCCGGGATACGGCACCTCATGGTGACTGCAGCCCTGTGCATAGGTGGCAGGATGCTGCCTGGGGTGCTCTGCCTTTCCACAGAGGTCCAGCATCGTCTGAGCAGAATGTCAGTGAGCTTCCTCCCTAGGGCGGGGACACTTGGGCTGCTGTCCTGGTTCAAACCTCTGGCTCTGGGAGGATGGATACAGCCTTTCGGGATACAGGGAGCCAGGTGACCCTGTCCATACCACAGTGGCCACCCCACAGTAGCCTGCTTCAGCAGCCTGCGGAAAGGTGTGGGGACCCACAGTGTCCGTCATGGGGAATTGGGGCAGTGTCACCCCTGCAGGGGTAGGCTGGGGTCCCTTTCACACAAGCAGGGGCTGGAGGGGGCACTGAGAGGTCAAAGGCAGTTCCCCAGCGTTTGGGCTGGGACCTCTGCTGTGAAGGTGGGTTGGGGGGCCCAATCTATGATTCTTGGAGCTGTATCCTCCAACCCAGCCCAGTCTAGGGACCCTCCCCAGAAGGCAAGGACTGCGTCCTGAGGTGCCACATCAGGTCTGCCTGCTGAGTGGGTTCCCCTGTGGCCGCGAGGCCCTGCCCATTTGCAGACACCCTGGGGCACCGCCATGGTGGCATCTGGGGAGGCAGACTTAACTCTTTCTGACCACTCTACTGACAAGTGTCCTGAGCGTTCACATTTATGGAAATTAATTTTTTTAAAACAAGTCCTGGCATGACCAGCAAGCATTTGTTCAGTCGTTCTGCTCTTCTATTTTGTCCTAACGTCGCACTAATAATGTAAAGGATGCTGTTGGCACTATATTTATTTGCGGGTCAGGTCAGCCTGGTTTCTCCAGTGCGAGTTCACTGCCCTTGCATGTCTGTTGGTGTCCCCAGCACGTCAGTGCTGCCGCTGTGGCGTCGTCGTCAGTCTGGCCAAAACACCTCTGCCATGTAATGACATGTGGGGCTTCAATGTCTCTTTCTCGTCTCCTGTTAATAGCTAATCTGTTACATTTGGCTGGTTCGGGGTGGGGGAGTTCTGGGATTTTTTTTGTGGGTTTTTTTGTTGTTGTTTTTAAAGAAAAACGATCAGAATTATAAGTCCTGCTGGTGGCCTTCTGTGTTCTTTTCTTCAGCACCAAATTCTGGGAGTAGAAATGTTCTTGGGGGTGTCTCCCCAGGAGGGGGTTGATCGTGTGCCTCTTGGCCTACCTCATTCATTCATTCATTCATCCATTCATTCATTCATTCATTCACTGACAGCCTCCTGGAGGCCAGACAAGGTGGCCATAACCCCTGATAATGGTGCTGAAGGCTGGGAGGGAGGCAAAGGGGCTGAGTGAGAATTCGGTCTACCTCTTGGGAGGGGCATTGAAGTCAAGACCAAGGAGAAGTATGGAGAGAAGGTTCCAGGACCTGAGGTGGGAAGAGCTTGGCCACAGGACTTCATCTGACTGGTTGCTGCCAGGACCAGTCCCAGGAGGTCAGGAAGGAGACACATGCCAGCTTGGGGCCAGGAGGAAAGGAGCAAACCCATTTACTCATTACTTGAGTCTCTGGTCTCAGGGTAGATAGGGCTGAGAGTCATGCCAGCTCTTCCATGGACAGCTCTCACTTAATTCAGGCAAACTGCTTTCCAAGCATTGATGTTTGAACAGGTCCTTGAGGACAGGCGGGACGTGGGTGTGCCAGGATGGGAAGGGCATTGCAGGGTGGCCTCAGCCTGAACCACGACAAGGGCGGGAAGACCGTCCACAGAAGCTATCAAATGAGCCCAGGTCAAGGGCTTGGGTACAAAGGCTAGGACTGGAGGCTTTGGGTTCCCACTAAGGGGGTTCCCACTCCCTCCAGCAGGCAGTGGGGCTGCCAGACAGGGTTGGGGCAGGGAGTGCCACCTAGAGCCACCCGCAGTGTGCTGAAAGGCCCCCCGAGTGCCAGGTCCCAGTGTTGCTGCCACTTGTGAGAACACGGGGTTCACAGGTCACCAAATGTGCCCTGCGTGCTGGACCCCAAAGCCAGGCAGGCCCCCAAATGAGCACATGAAGGAATCCCCCTCCCAGAGGCTGGATGGGGGTGTGGAGTTAGCAGGTGGGAGGTGGGATTGCAGAGCCGGACTGGGCAGGGGGCTGCCTGTGTGGGGCTGCGTGGATCTTGCCAGACTCGGCTGCATCCAGCCCCCAGCGGCTCAGGTGCCCACGGTGGTTCTCCCTCCTGCCTAGGCTACCTAAGCATCCACTTTCTGCTAGAATTCCAAGAAGCCCGGTTGAACAAAAAGTCCAGGGGCAGCTCTATATGACGCACAGATCACAATGCATGAAGTATGTTAAAATCCGACTTCCATTTGCACCGAAGCAAGTGGAAAACATAATGAAAGGCGTGAAAGGTTGAAAACCTCACTGTAACCCTTCTGTGGCCCTGGCTGCACCCAGCAGCTGGCCCTTCCCCCAGTTTGGGGACGAGCTCTCCTTCTACTGTTAATGGAAAACGGTCTGGACCCTTAAAAGGACAGTTTTCGGAACAACCCGAACAGACGGTCCCATATGTGTGGTCAGAGCTGAGCTGTCTGGTCCAGTTCTTCCTCTAAGAGGGGTTTAGAGAGAGAAGGGGGGAGGGTGAGAGAGACTGAGAGATGAGAGAGGAAGGAATTGGGGGTGGGGATAGGGTATGCCAGGGGCACATGCAAACAACAACCTACTCAATCGCTCTGCGTGGAGAGGAATGTATGTTTGCATGAGAAAGGGAAGGGAGGAGGCTGCTGGCTGCTACAGGACAAGACCTCTGTCTGTGATTCCCAAATTCTTAGAAAATTCTGTCAGGCTCACCAACCTCACCATGTACATATATGGAACTGGTGAAAGAGGGGTTGGTGGGGTCAGGCCTTCAGCAGCGGGACAGGGAACTCTGACATTGCAAAGCTACCCTTGCCCGTGGAATTAGCCAGAACCACCACAAGAGCGAGGGATTTGGGCAGGCTGTGGGAATGGGGGGGGGGGGTGACTTCTGGGCCAAGGGGTAGAGCTCAGAAACTTGTCCCCAGGACTCTAGACCCCCATGTAGATCCTTGTAGGTCCTTGAGGACCTACAAGAAAAGCTCGTAAATTTTACGTGCACAGCACGGTGAAATTCCACCTGCCTAGATCAAATTGCAGACCAGAGCCAGCATCCCAGAAAGCCTGCTGATTTCTAAAAGCTAATTTAAAAAGTATTGTTTTGCGAATGGGTGAATCATCCACCTGATTCAAGATTACAAAGGAACAACAGGGGACAAGGTGAAAATACTTTTCCTGTTCCCTCCCCCAGGTACTCAGGGTCCCTGCTCAATTCACATAATTGCAGGTCCTCAGGCCAGCAGGAGTTCATAATGAACAGAGGAAAGAAAGCCAGGCCCAACTCTCCATATCTACAGTCCCAGTAAAGGGTGTTGGTCACTTGGGGGTGTGGGGGCAGTGGGACAGGCTGCAGGTGGCTGGAATGTGGATAGCGTCCCCAGGGACAGCAAAACAAACAACACTTATTTATTGACAGCGCTGGACTTCCCCAAGCCATGCCATCCTGGAAAACAGTGAAGGCTGAGAGCCCCCCTCCCCATGTTCTGGAACTGGCTCACTGCAGAGAAACCCTCCCTGTATGACTAGAGGACATTCACGACATCCCTGTTGACCTGTGACCAGGCTGGACACAGACCTCACATTCCCTCTGTGCCTCAGCAGTGATGAGCTGAACCACCCATCCCCACCAATCCATCGCACACGTCAGAGCAGTGTTCTCCCAAAGGTGATGGCTTATCCCCTCTGCAATAATCCTTCCCAATAAAGTCTCTTATGCGGTCCAAATTTGGTTTATATTTGACAATTCCCTCCCTGTGGAATTTGCCGTCCAACTCGAGGGACCAAGCCAAGTCCAGAAATAAAATAGCAGCAGCTTTAATGGAACAAGTGGGAACTCAGGGCCTCCTTTCCGGGGCTTTTTGAGAACGAGGCAGGGCTATCCCACAAGGGAGTCAGACGCCTGGAGAAAAGTCAACTCAACTAGAGAAGTGGTGCAGGGGCGGCTGTCATATCCAGGAATGCCCGGGAGGACAGCGTGGCCCTTTGAAAACATTGGGCAAGTGTTCACTAGAGAAATCAGCTTTGTGAGTTGTGCAAGAGTGTGGGTGTGGTAGACCACTCTTGAGATAAGAACGACCCCTCTGCAACCTCGGGCAGGGAGACCAAGTCCAGCCCTCAGCCTCCCACATGCCTCTTTCCCAATCTCAAATCAGGAACTGTCGAAGGGATTAGACACCTCTCTGAGAAGTTCAGAGCTCCACTGAGCATGGCTCCACCTATCAGAGCAAGATAAGGTTGAGACCACAAGGTGGGCAGGCCAGACACGTGCCTTGACTTTGGGCGCTAGGGTCCTCCCTTGGAGGGCCATTCCTCCTGGGGGCCATTCCCCAGCAGCCTGCACAGAGGTCAACAAAGGAGAGGAAACTTCTAAACGTTTTCCTGCCTGGCCTTTGCCCTGATCTTGCTGTGCATTTCCAAGGTGCCCTGCAGACCCCAGAGCCCTACCCATTTGAAGATGGGGGTATTTCTGTCCCTTTTTCTCCAGCCCTAGGTGTCTGATTTTGGCCCAGGACCCTCAACTCACTGGGAGCCAAGAAGAGGCATAGGGGTCCTGGGTGTGGGGTGGGGAAGGAACAAGGGACTCTCTAGTCGGGGCAGACTCCCAGGCTGGTGGGAAATTTGGGACAGTATGGGGGCAGTCACAGGCCCTGGGAGTTACCGCTGCCTTTGCTGTTTTCCTGCCTGTAACGGTTGGAGCCTTGAGAATAAACTGCAAGAGGCTTTAGGCCCTGGATCTTCTGAGACACCAGCAAGCTCAAATTCATTAATTCATTGAACCCCAGATTCACTGATTCTATACCTCTGCTCCCATCCTGTTGCAGTCTCCCTGGGAGGGAGGTGAAAGGGAATCTCGGGGCCTCACTGAGGCCACCGCCATGGTGGAGAAGAACGTTCTGGAGCTCCTGCTGGAATGGCCTTGGGGCTCCACACCCAGGGCTCCACCTGGCTAACCTGGGTAGTCTCCTTGGGTCCTAGCGGAGTAACTTTGGCCCTGATGGGTCCTGATCCTGCAGGCTTACCAGCATGCCACACTCCTACTAGATGACAAAGATGTGTCTTCAGGCGACGATGAGTTAGAATCACAAACTGGGATTGAATGGCTGCACCAGGCTCATCAGGGCCCAGGCCTTCGTTGTACAGATGCAGAAACTGAAGCCCAGAGAGAGAAGGACAGAGTGGCCCTCCCTAGGTGACACTGGGTGACATTCAAGTGACAGATGAGATTAAAAAAAAAGTGCCAAGGCTGACTTCCTGTTAGCATTTCACCTTCTTTATCAACGAGAATGACCTCGTTGTTTTCATTAATTACGTAGTTCAAATAGGTAATATATACACATGACACAAAATTCAAAAAGTTCACAGAATACATATGAAAGCAGATTTCCTGCTCCCCCTGTCCCAGGGTTCCCGGGTCCTCTTGGCCTGTTCAGAAGGGAGCAGATCACCCAGGGACCAACAATGAAGTGATTCTAATGAGCTTAAGCCTTGGGCGTGGACCAGTGACATTCGAGGGGACAGACAGAAAGAACTAGAAATGCCATCCCCTCCGGAAAGCGGAAGCCACTGTAGCTGTTCTTCGGGAAGGGAAGGAGGAGACCACATAAATCTCTGCCTGGGATGTTTCAGGCTAAGAAAGCATGCAGAACAGATTCATGGAAAGACATTGTGTGAGTTTACAAAAGAAGGTGATGATCGCCAGGGCCAGTGGTTCTCTGGAAATACCTGTCAAGCTGGCCTAGATTTTATTTTCGGGTGTGGGGGTGATAGGATGTGCTCAATTGGCAGATCCAGAGACTTGCAGCGAGTGTGTGGCATACAGGTTGCAGAAAGGCATCTGGTAAGATTTCCTGGGTCCTTGTTCCCAGAAGACAGAGAGGCCGGTGGTGGGACAGAACATTCAGGCTGGTGTGTGAGCCACTGGGCTGCCATGCCCCAGAGAAGCCGGTGAATGAGTCTGTGGGGCATCCCTGGGGAGAGGCCACACGTCCTGAGCCCTGTTTGTCCACCACCATTTCTATCCTTGACTTGAGCAAATATGAACGAGGTGCCAAGAACAATATTTAAAGGACATAATACAATGGCTATTGTGTTTGAGACAAAGCTCCACCTGAAATGTTCCTAAGGCTTTGCATATCTGCCCCATGCCTGCTTTTCCAACCTTTATTGAACCACCTTCCCCTTTCTTCTGCACCCCAGGCCACGATGGCCTTCTTTTAGATGTTAGAATGTTCCGGGCCTATGCACACGTTGCTGCCTCATCGAGCCAGCCACGCTGAAGATTCCTGGAGACATTTAGATGGAAGCTAGAGAATGGGGGACGTACTATCCTGTTAGTCCTCCCAGGATCTGAGAGGCCCACCACCCTCCAGCCATGAAAGTTTGAGCAGGTTGCTTCTCTGCCTAAGCCTCAGTTTTCCCACCTATGAAGTGGGTGTTGCAAGAGGACCCATCCATCTCCCAGGTGGATGAGGGTTAAGGGAAGTGGGCCCCACCCCCAAGCATACTTATCTTCTCTCTAGGATCTGCCTTCCCTTCTGGGACCCTGAGTCCACTGCCCGCTCCAGGGGCACAGATTGGCCTACGGGCAAACACACACCTCTGCAGCTCTGCTTCATGAGCTGCGGGCGTGTGGGTGTCAGGGAGACCTGAGGAAAGTTTCCCCTGGGGAAAGTTCCTAGAAGAAATGTTTTCTTCCTTTGGACATGATTCCTCTGAAACCACTGCTGCTCTGGCCGTAGCCAGAGAAAGAGGCCAACACGCAGGGCTCAGAGCACAGGGGAGCACAGCGGAGTGGTCACTGGAAGCACTCTCTCCCTCTGGACGTCTAGTTGCAGAGAACTGTCAAGTTCCTTGTAGCCCGCTTGCCCTGCTGGAGGCCGTGGGGTGAATGAAAGCTGTGACCCAAGATTCTGAGCGTGGCTTTGAGCATGACGCCTATGCCTAGAACGCTGAGATAAGTGTCATTATCGTGACTGTGAAAGCTCATGTCCCCTCCAAGAGCTGCCCAGGATTACAGGTGTCGGCCCCTGGCTCTGTCCACGCCATTGGAGTGGATGCTGTGATGTGCGGCCCAGATGTTCCATCGGGACTGGGCCTCACTTGCCTGAGGGGCCATAGGCTGCTCTCACTGAGCCCTCCTGGACTTCTCCTTGGCCAAAGAGGGCTGCTCGCCCAAAGCTAACCACCTCTCTGCGGGGTACCGTCATCCAGTGATGACTAGGAGTGTGGGGGCCTCTTCGCCCCAATTTGGGACAAATTTTGGAGCTGTCTGGCCCCAAAGTTCCAATGGGGTCTGCTAAAGCCTCCGTCATGACCACGTGTAGCACAATGTCTCTCTGCCCAGTACTGCCCCCCCTCATGGCCGTGGTCCCACCCATGGACCCTCCCCAGGAAGCGTTCACATCACATCTCTGTCTCAGAGTCTGCTTCCTGGGAGCCCACCCAAGAGAGAACACGCAGCCATCCTGCAAGGCCTGTGGAGAAGGGGTTGCGTGGCCTCTTCCCCCGTCTCTCTCTTCTCTCTGTCATCACTAGAACACCTGCATCATGGTCATCTCGAAACTCAGAGGAAACCTGAGAACATGGGAGCTGGTGAAACGGTCTCCAACCCTAGTCGCCAGGGTGCAGCAGGTCCCAACACTGGAGCTGGCATCCGCCTCTTCACTTGCTGGCAGTCCATTCCTGCCTCCATTCTGTGTCTCCTTCTGAAGGAAAATCTGCTTCTCTCATCAGACAGGAGACACTCAGGGCCATCACTAAGAGCCTTACAGTTGACAGAGCCTGGTTCTGCCAATCTCCTGACACATTTCTTCTGAGAGCAGCTGCAGGCCCGCAAGCCAGGGTGTGCTGGGCCATCATTACTTCTTAGGAGGAAGTAAACTCTTTCATCCCAACAATCTGGACCACTTCAGTCCTGCTCTGTATATATTTTTCAGAACACTGCAGGCAGCAAAAATTCCATTTGGATAAATCTCCCCTGGGTCACTCGTGTTTCTCAACCCCCTGCCCTCTCTAATTATGCTCAGTTTGGGACCAAGAGAACACGAGGTATCCAGGTTTAAACAGAATTCTGAATTTTCATCCTCTGCTTGGGAGAAGGGTGTAAATGAGTTCAACCCCTTTGGAAACCTTCGGGCAACATTTACTAGATCCTTTGACTCAGCATTTCCACTTCTGGGGACGCAACCAACTGAAAGGTAGGTGCACGCATACCCCCGGACATGTGTGAGAATAAATGTTCACAGTTGTTCCCGTCACAATAGCCCAAACCGGAACTACCCAGAAGTCCATACATTGTAGAAAGGAGAAGCTGTGGTGTGCTCACCTACGGGGATAACAGTGATGAGAATGATGTCCTAGCTGCTCAAGGAATGCCACAAATCTAGTGTTGGGTGAAAGAAGCCTGCGCCAAGGGCTACCTGCTGTATGACCCCATTCCCGGAAAGTTAAAAAAACTGGGGATGTCAGTGGAGTGACACGGCAGGTGGTAGTGGTTTTGGGGCCACTGTAACAACTTAGCACAAACTCGAGCTTAAGCAACAGACATTTATCCCCTTACAACTCAGAGGCCAGAGGTTTGAGATCAACTTGTGGGCAGGGCTGGGATCCCTCCCAAGGCTCTAGAGAGGATGATTCCTGCCTCTTCCAGCTCCCAGGTGTTCCTGAGCTTGTGGCCACATCCCTCCCGTCTCTGCCCCCATCACATGGCTTCTCCTCTGGGTGTCTGTGTCCCAATCTCCCTGTCCTTATGAGGACACTGGCATTGGATTTAGCGTCCACCCTACTCCAGGATGACCTCACCTTATCTTAGTTACATCTGCAAAGACCCTATTTCCACATAGGGTCACATTCTGAGATTTCAGGGCATGTGAATTTTGGGGAGATGCCGTTTGATCCACGATATGCTTGTGGGGGAGTTTTGACTGGTGTAAGTTTCCAAGGGATCTTGTGCTGGTCATGTTCTTGTTCTGGTTCCATGGCAGTGGCCCCTGGTGAATATCCTTCCAGCTGTGGACACTGAGGATATGCACACTTTACTGTTTGTATGTTACATTTCAATGAAAAGTTTACATTAAAGAAGGGGGTCACAGAAAATCAAACTCAAAGAAAACAAACCTGCCATTCCACACATATTAATTCATATTATTTGTTTCCCTGGATGGCTGTAACAAAGTACCACAGACCTGGGGGGGCGGGGGCTTAAACACATGTTTATTACCTCACAGTTCTGGAGGCCACATCTGACATGGCTCTTGCGGGACTAAAATCCAGATCCTTCTGGAGTCTCCAGGTTGGACCCATATCCTTGCGTGTGGCTCCTCTCTCCATCTTCAAAATCAACAGCGTGGCATCTTCTCTCCTTCCTGACCTCCTGCCTCCTTCTCCTATGACTACATTGGGCCCTCCTGGGTACTCCAGAATCTTCTCCCCATCTCAGGATCCTGAACTTAATCCCATCTGCCCTGTAACTGAACATAATCACAGGGTCCAGGTTCAGAAGGATTAGGGCATGGACGTCTTGGGGCTGTCATCCTGCTGACCCCTTGTCTACCCTGAAGACTGAGAGAGTGAAGGGGAGTCTGGACAGGTGAGCTGCGCCTGAGCCAAACCCATCGCCCCACCCTGGCCCCTGACTTTTGGGTGGGTCTTGGGGTGGGGATGCATGATGCCGGGTTGGATTGAAAAGGCAGTGACACTGAGGGCTTTAAGAGCTGTGATGCAATGTGGAGCTTGGGGAGACAACTGTAGACCAGATGCAAACATTCCTTGCTGCCTTGAGTGTTGGTTCGATGGATGTACGACTCTGCAACCTGGGAGTCTAGGATCTGGGGGAAAACAGAAGGGAGTCGGGCACTATTCAGCGTCTTAAATTCCAGAAAACTCTCTAACCCCGTGACTTCCATACCAAGATGGCTCAAGTCTGGGATTTCATCAGGGATTCAGTGTTTCCACCCTGACAGATGTCTGTCAGTCACTCCCAGGGACAGATGGAGATACTGCAAGAGAAGTAGAATCAGGATCCCTGGCAAAGAGACACTCATTCTCGTGCTGGGGGCCCAACAGATTGAGCTTCCTTTGGGAAGCAATTTCTTATTGGATTCATCCGTTCTTTCCCCCCATGTTTCCCCAACTCATTCATCACCTGGCTTCTGCTGCCTCTAGTCCTGAAGGCTTGAGTGACAGTCAGAGGTTAATGTATCACTTTCTCAGCCCTGGAGGCCTTCTCACAGGCTGATTAGTCAGCACTCAGTCTTGCTGTCCAGGGGGCGGTACACAGAGAGCAGACTTTGTAGGAACTTGTTGGGCATTTGCTTGATCCCCATGGGGGAGGCTGGAGAACACTGGGCGGGGGTGGAGTGGGGGTGGCCGGGTGAGAGTAGGGTTAGCACATAGGGATTGGGGCTGATGAGAGCTGTAGTTTGTAGTCAAGCTATTGCAAAAGGTTTAAATGTTTCCTATGAGAAGATGTGAAGATAATTTAATTTTTGATGTTACAGCAAGAACATTTAGTGCTATCATGCTTATAAATAACTATCCTGATGGGGCCTTGGACACATCTTGACCCAGGATGTCCGGGGCCTCCCCTGCACACGGCTGTGGATGGAATTGGCCTGGTGGAAATGTCAGCAAATGAATCCATTATAAACAGACCCTTTGCTTGAAGGGGAATCCTGAGTAGGAGCGGCATTTTTCCTCATATATGACGGGCCCTCCAGGAAGACGCTCGGGTAGACAAACCCTTGTCCACAAGAGTTGGTTCCTTTCAGGAACTGCATTCAAGATTTTCTTAAGCTATTAGGCCCCATCACTGTGATCACCTTAAGATGCTTCTTTTACTCTCAGGGAGGACAGCATACAGGTTCTGAAGGCCTCTGTGTCAGTATCCTGGCACTGCTGTAAAAAGGACAATAAACAGGGGGGCTTAAACAACAGACATTTATTCTCTCACAGTTCTGGAAGCAGAAGTCTGAAATCAAGGTGTGGGAAGGACTGGGCTCCCTCCGGAGGGTCCTTCCTGCCTCTTCCAGCTCCTGAGGGATCCAGGCGTCCCTTGGCTCATGGCTGGGTCGCTCCATTATCTGTCTTCACGTGGCCTCTCCCCTTTGTCTGTGTGTCTGTGTATTTTCCCTTCTCTTCTCTTAAACGACACTGTCATTGGATTTAGGGCCCATCCTAATCCAGGATAACCTCTTCTTGATCCTTACCTTAATTATATCTGTGATGTCCCTATTTCTGAATGAGGTCACATTCTGAGGTTCTAGGTGAACACGAATTTTTTCTTCCTTTCTTTTTTGGAAGGTGGGGGCACCATTTAACCTACTAGAGACTCCATGGCACTTGTCAGCACGGACCTCTCCCCTCTCTCAATGTGAACATTTCCAGTCTTGGTCCATGTAGAAATGCCTGGCATTTTGTAAAATGTCCACCAGCTAGAGGGTGAGGCCCACTCAGTGGGCCCACCCAGAAATTAGAACCAGATGGTGGTGTTATTTGTTGGGGGCAGGAGTGAAGCTAGGATCTCAGGACACCTGAGAAAAGCCTCCATCTCAAAGTCTTTAAACTTTGGAGCCAAACAATTCTCTCTGCAAACAACAGCTAATGGGGAGCAGTAAATAAAGCAGACAGATCCAGTGGGGTCTCTGGGGGGGTCCCAGTGTCAAGGCTTCTGGGGGTTGGGGCCTCCCTTCTCAGCTCCCACCGCCACCAAACAGAGTAACTGCTCCAGGCAGTGAAGAGTCGAGGGTGAGGAGCGGGCCTTAAAGTGAGCAGACTGTGGGCTCTCAGCCCCACTGGCCAGCTTCTCTGAGCCTCCATATCCTAACAACATGAGGGTGACCATGGGGCGACTGTAGGATGAAGTGATAGAAACAAGCATGCCTAAGAAGCTTTGACACCCCCCTCTGACCTTGCACCCAAAGATATTCCAGCGTCGTCCATTTGTGGATTAGCACCAATTAGGTGATTTAATTACAGAACCACAGGCCCAGACAGACATTGTGGTCCAGGCTGCTCCGAAGTGGAACCCAGCCACCCTGAACCACATCAAACAGTCAGGGGCTGTCAGACCCCACAGCTGGGAATGTTCCCAGAGAGTGAGTCCTCCTCGGCGCCATGTCCAGTTCTTGGCGTCTTCAGCGAAGAATTGAACGAGACACAGAAATAAAGTGGTGAAAGAGTAGTTTATTAGAAGAGACAGTACACTTCGAAGAAATAGCGAACCCGAGCAGTAGAGAATGGCTCAAGGCCCAAGGTGACATTATTAGGAGAAAAAGTGCGCTCCAAAGAGTTTGGAGCGGGCTGGGCAAAAGGAGGCTGAAAAGTGACTGGTGAGGACTTGGAGTGTTTATCCTTTTTTCTCTAGAGTGGGCTGTTCCTTTGCAGGTGTGGACCCACTTGATTGACACCTGTGATTGACAAGAGGCTTTCAGACTGCGCAGGTGTGAGTGGCTGGTTTGATCCAGTTGGGTACTTTGTACACATTTGTTCCTCAGAGGGGTAGATAATTACAATGAAAAGGGGAAGTTTTGGACAAAGAGAGGAGGTCTTTTGGGCGGTAATGCAGAGATCCGATGCCTATATCTAACTGCCTGCCTGGTTTTCCCCTTGAGAGACGTGATCCCCATAAAATCTCTATGGGAAATTGAGGGACAGAAGGTCTGTGTTTCTGTATCTGCTTCCTGCTGGGCAGGGGTGTAGAGCTGTCCCTACCTATTGGGGGATTCACGGAACTCTTGCCCCATCTGACCTCAGATGAGAGGACAGGGTCTCAAGATCCGAGATCTTTGGTTGGGGCTGGCAATCTTGCTGGGGTGTCCTCTGTATCGCCAAGGCCCCAGAATGAGGAAAAATAGATTTTAATTAATAAATCCATTAGCTCTGTAGAGCCTGTGGCCATTCAACCAGTCATTCAGGTGGCATCAGTTGTCCAAGAGCTGGGCCCAGAATGGGTTGGAAAGAACGTTAGGCTTCAGTGATTACAATCAACAAATATACTGGCCTGGGGAGAATGTTGAAACCTATGTGGTTTCTGGGATGGTCAAGAGTTAGGTCCGGAATGGCTTGGGGACGTTGGAAAGTCACAGGCTTTTAAGTAGTTATTTGAGGCCGGGTGAGAAACGTCCTGTGATGCAGGCTAGGAGCAATCTGTAGTGTAAGATTCAGAAACTGATTAGAAGAGTAATCAAAGCCAGGGGCTAAGGAACTAAGAAACCAGGGGAAAGGAGATTTAAAATTTCCATAGTGAGGGAGGCTTTAGACTTCTGTAGTGAGAGAGCTCTCCCATATTAGGAGCATTGCTCCCACCCTAGGACCAGGTGCACCCATTCTCACTCATTGTGCTGCTTCCTGTCCTATTTAGAATAAACCCCAAATAAATAGGGCCCTGGAAGTCTGTGCCTCTGCCCTTCCCCCACCCCTCAGTCTCCAGGTTGGCACGTCCCCATCCTGTGAGCTCCCAGCATTGCAAGGCAGAGCGTGCTCAGATGGGGGCTGTGGGGACAGAGTCCCAGAGAGCAGTTTCCAGGCTCTCGGCCTCACATGGAAAGGTGCTGGCTCGGGTAGGAGATGGCCATCAGCTGTTACAGGTTAGCCATTAGCCACTGGTATAACTGCCATGGCTAAGCTAGCAAGTGCGAATTGTGGATTGCGGATTGCAGAGAGGCGGATTGCAGTTAGCAAGTAAGGTTGGTTGGCAGAGAAGCAGAGGGGGGTGGGGGTTGCAGATCATGTGGCACCTGCTTCCTGTGTCTCCAACCCAGCCGGCAGTGAGACTATAGTGGTGTGACTCCCCTATCTATGGCTCCGTGGGTGTTCCTTTTTGGCCTCACCATGTCCTGCGTTCTTATGTGGGGGCTTTGCTCTGCCCCAGGTCTCCTTTCACCTGCCACCTCTTGGCTACGTGGGATTGGCCACACATCCCATGCTCAGTGAGGGCTTTCCAGACCTTGCTCTAATCCCACTGAACCGTCCTCACAACTTTTTTTTTAATTAAGGTTTATTGGGGGTGACAATTGTCAGTCAAGTTACATAGGTTTTAGGTGTACAGCCCTGCAATACATCATCTATATATCACATTGTGTGTAACGTTTTTTTAAAATAATTTTTTATTTTTCAATTACACTTGACATACAATATTACATTAGTTTCAGGTGTACAACATAGTGACTAGACATTCATATAATTTACGATGTCATCACCCCGATAAGTCTAGTACCCACCTGGTACCATACATAGTTATTACAGTATTATTGACTATATTCCCTATGCTGTACTTTACACCCCCATGACTATTTTGTGACTACCAGTTTGTCTTTCTTAATCTCTTCAGATTTTTCACCCCAGCCCCTAGCCCCCCTCCTATGCTCATATCTTTTATCACAGAGCAAACTTTTCCCATCCAGGCATTTTTCTTGTTTCGTTCTCTAGTATAAACACTCCAATGGGCTGGGTGGTGGAGGAAAGTGTCAGCTAGTTCTGGCTCCAGCAGGAGGTCGGTGTGAAGGGATGTGGCTGCTTTCTGCTGTTCATGGCCCTCTGGTGACTTTTTCCAGTCTGTCCTGTGGCTTCCAGGCAGGTCATGGATGGGAGGCTCCAAAGGAGAAAGAGAAACAGGTGTAGTCATTACCCTGCTGCCCTGCCCATGGCTTTGGGGGTGGCCGTGCCCTTTGACTGCTATCACGGGCCGAACTGTGTCCTCAAAAAATATGGCCATGTCCTAACCCCCTGTACCTGTGGATGTGAACTTACCTGGAAATAGAGCTTTTGCAGATGTCATCAGGTTAGGACGAGGTCATACTCAAGTTAGGTAGGCCCTAAATCCAATGTCAAATGTCCTTAGAAGCAGAGGGAGATTTGAGACACAGACACAGGGAGGCCATGTGATGACAGAGGCAGAGGTTGGAGTGATGCAGTTCTGAGCCAAGGGACGGCTGGAGCCCCTGGGAATAGGAAAAGGCGGGAAGCCTCCTTCCCTAGCACCTCTGGGAGGAGCACAGCCCTGCCGACATCTTGATCTTGGACTTCTGGCCTCTAGAACTGGGAAACAGAAACATGTCCATCGTTTGAAGCCATTCAGTCTGTGGCGTCTTGTTGCGGTGGCTCCAGGTGGCTCCATCCTACAGCAGCCTCATTAGATTTCTGAAAAACTCGCTCCTGCCTTGCCCTGGCACCCCTGCGTGTTGGAGCATGCCTCCCCACACCTCCCTGATGCCCTGAATCCTGTCCACGCTCTCCCTGCTCTGGGCAGGACATCTCCTGTGAGAGGCTGTGCTCAGCACCGGCCTGCCCTCAGCCGTTTCCGAGGGATGAGCGTCCTCATCACAGCTGTGTGGCCTTGGGCAAGCTTGGGTGCCAGGCTGTAGCCACTATGGGGTGGGGGCAACACCTGATGTTCCCATGGGGATGTGAGAGACGTTCTGGAGGAAGTTGTGGGTGAGCCTGGAGCAGGCCTCACCATCAGCCAAGAGGCCTGTGAAGGAAGCCATGCCCTGACATCACATACCCACAAGACAGTTGGGGGGCAGGGGGGGGCGTGCATTAGTGTCCTGGGGCTGACACAACAGATGGCCACAGACCGGGGGCTTACAGCAACAGAAAAGTTCTATCTCCAGTCCTGATGACTAGGAGTCTGAAATCAAGGTACCGCAGAGCCACACTCCCTCTGAAATCTCTAGGGGAGGACCCTTTGCCTCTTCTGGCTCCTGGTGGTTCCAGGCAGCCTATTTTTTTTTTTTTTTTTAGCAGGACTTTACTGAAAACAGTGTGTATTTCCAAGACTTTATTGGGGAACAGTGTGTTTTTTCCAAGACCCATCTGCTCCAAGTCAAGTTGTCCTTTCAATCTTAGTTGCAGGGGGCGCAGCTCCCTGTGTGTCTGCTGCACATTTTCCTAACCAGTCGCTCCCTGGGGAGCCCCGGGTGGGTCTCGAGCCCTGCAAGGTCCTGCTGGATCCAGCCTGGGTCAGGGCCTCCTCCTCCGCCTTCCATGCAGGTGACTTTTCCCAATGGGGATTAATACGAGCATCCAGCAGGATTAAGTGAGGGCTGATAATCGGATAAAACGGCAAATGGCTGTCACTGCACTGATATCAGGAGGGTTTGGCAGGCATCTGTGAGTTTTTTAGAACAGGTGATTTTAGACACATCACTGTCACAGTTAGAGACTTGCTGACCTCTGCCCATTGTTTCCTCACTATGTGACCACAGGGCCCGCTGGATAAGCTGCTGGTTAGAAGAGCAAAAGGTGGGAAGCAGCCAAGATTTCCTGGTCCCAGGGCTCTCACTCATGACCTCGGGGGCTGAGGAGAAGGGGGCCAGAGCAAGTGGCCCTTCCACAGGAAGGTTTTTCTCCATGGAATACAGTGCCCCGTGCCTCAGGGCCCCTCTCTTTTCTGGCTGTGTCCACTCCCTACGTTCCCCTGGAGCCAGCACAATTCGCCAAACACACACAGGTCACCTCCTGGAAAGCGATTTGAGTACCTGTTGCTCAGAGTCCCAGCTTCTCATCGCTCAGTTTTCTGAGCTCAGCTTCAGGCATTAAACCATCTCAATCCCTTCTCTCCCAGAGTTCCTTTTTTTCTCTTTCAGTTTATTTTTAAAGGATTATTTTTTATTGAAGTGGAATTCACATAATATAATGTCAACCATTTTAAAGTATACAATTCAGTGGCGTTTAGTACATTCACAGTATCGTGCAACCACCATTTCTATCTTGTCCCAGAACATTTTCATCCCCTCAGAAGGAAACCTCATAGCCATTAGCAGTCACACCCCACGCCTCTCTCCTTCTAGCAAATACTAATCTCCTCTCTGTCTCTATGGATTTGCCTATTCTGGACATTTCATACATACACAATCATACACTACGTGGTCCTTTGTGACTGGCTTCTTTCACTCAGTATCATGTTTCATCCATGCTGCAGCACGTGTCAGTGCTTCTTTCTTTGTGTAGTTGAATACTATTCCGTTGTGTGGGTGTGCTGAATTGTGTTTATCCATCATCCGTGGATGGACATTGGAGTTATTTCCACTTTTGATCATTGCAAGTAGTGCTGATTTGAATACTCGTTCTCATTTCTTTGGGGCACATACTTGGGAGTGGAATCGCTGGGTCACTTGACTTTCCTTTGATCTGACCAGAGGTTCTGGCTCCACTTTCAGTGCTACCTTATCCTAGCTGCCTCCTCCAGATGCCTAGCCTTCTAGCTTGGAGAGGAAGAGAGCCTCATTCACACACTTTCCCACCCAGGTGAGCCAGGTAGCTAGTGCAAGGCGTCCTTCCCAGAAAATGGATTGGTGCCTCGGAGGTGATTCCAAGAGGGTCTGAGGACCCTCCGTGCAAAAACACTGAGTCATGTAGTGAGAGCCCTCTGCCCTCATCAGCCCCTTTTCGGCCCTTTGGATGGCATTGAGAAAATGCTGATTAGCTGCTGCTGGTGGGCCTGAATGCCTCTCCACACTTCTGATTTTCCTTTTTGGCTGATCTGAAGTTCCTATCCTTTGGCCAACAGCCAACACCTGCTAGACTCAATGTATGTTTGTTATATTGTGTTTGTTTTTGTATTTACCTTCTATTTATGGCTGGTTTTCCCTTTTAGCAAATAAACTGAGTCAATTTAAAGAATGGTAAGTAAGAATACAGTGGCAGGGAGAAGGTAAGATGTAGATCAAGTCATGGGATGGCTGATGTTTGGGAAATCCTTAGGGAATCAGTCCTAATGGACCAGGAAGTGGGAGACTCAGACCCTATTTGTGTTCCAATATTGTTTTGGGGTTCTTTCTCTTTCCTCTCTCTTTCTCCCTCCCTCTCTCTGTGTCTTCCCTCCGTTCCTTCTGTCTTCTTTTTGTAAAATTGCACGTGAAAAAGTCTACTATCTGTGGTGTATCACTTGATGAGTTTGGACAAACACATACAGTTACTAACCCAACCCCCCATCAAGAGAACATTACTGAAAGCTTTTTGAAAAACAGATTCCTAGTCAAGCCTATAGTTTGGCCAATTTTGGGTGGAGCTCTGGGGTCCACCCACGGAAGGGTGCCATGGAGAAGCCAGCTGGGAGGTGCTGGTCTGGGGTCAGGATCCATAAGCCCAGCCGTGGACTCGTGCTGGGGTTTCGTCATGCCTCCTTGCGTGCCAACCTCTCTCCTGCCCTGAGCCCCTCGAGTGTGTGTGTCCTCCCACAGGCGGGTGGTATAATCCATCATTCAAGCAGGGGCACAGTCCCAGTGACTTATGGAGCTAGGTCCTGTCTGACCTGCAGCAAAGGCTGCACAGCGGACAATGGAGCTGGGGGCTGATGTGCATTCACAGACTACCCCCCACCACACACACAGTATTTTCAAATAATTTGTATTAACATTTAAAAATCAAAAATGGTCACATTTAAAATTAAACAAATTTCTGACTTTTTCTTTAAAAAACAAATCATAGATCTAGCTATTTAAGGCTCAGTCTCCAGAGCCTGGACATCACCTCTGCTTGCTCACTCATTTCTCTTCCGGATCTGGCCCATGGAGGCATGTGAGAGTTCAACTCCTGGCCCATGTAAAACATATCTCCGAGAAAACATCAGTCCAAATAAGGCCACAGCATTGTGGCAGCCCTGGAGTTGTGCAACGTGTGGCCCAGGTGCAAACAGCTTCTCCTTAGGAATCCTCCTGGAGCTAGTCACCAAGAGACTATAGGTGCAAAGTGCCCAGAGACACTGGGGGAGGTGAAGGGATTAACTGCTTTCCGTTTGCCAGGTGGGACTGGGATTTAACTACACGGCGGGTTATCACCACTTCCCACCTCTGTGGGAATGGCAGATACAAGCAATAGATCACAGCTCTCTTTCTCTAAACCTGGGTTCTTTGTCTTGGCTTTGGACATTTGGGGCTGGGTCATTGTGTGTGTGTGTGGTGTGGGGGGAAGGGGTGCTGTCTGGTGCATTGTGGGATACTGAGCCACAACCCTGACCTGGATCCACTAGCTACCAGTCGCAACTCCCTCCCAAGCTGTGACAACCAAAAACGTCTTCAGACATTGCCAAGCATCCCTTACTTGAAAACTAAGCTCAGCTGTCACTCAGGGGCTAGAAAGCCAACCCAGCTGATTAGCGCTGGCCTGGTGAAGCCCCTTTGTCAGTGTCCTGGTTTGCATATCCACGCTCTAGCACTGTAACCCCTTTCAGAACCTCTGTTGCATCATCTGGACAGGCAGAGAGCCACATTAGCTCCCCGAGGCTCTGCTCACTATCCTCCTCCACCCTTCCTTTAGGGGCAGTGACTCACAGATCCAGGTGAGGGCGGGCATGTGTCAGAGCAGCTCCCAGGAGCATCTGGCCTCATTACAACCCTCCTCTCCAGTTGCATAAGGGACAGCCTGTGCATTAAAGGTAAGTAAGGCATGTTCTGTTGAGAAACAACCCCCTGGGGACATGTTTGTTGCCAAGTGTCAATGAGCGGAGGCGCCAGGTGGAGGCAACCAGGCCTTCTATCCCCACCCCCAACCATCACTCAGAGGCTGCTGGCTAATGCAAGAGGCTCCAGGATTGCTCCCTTCCCTGAAACTACCAGTGAAAGCCCTGCCACGGCAGGCCTCCCGCTCAGATAGCGGAAGGCAGTGTGTCTGCACCAGCTGCCAGCATTTGGCTCAGCAGTTAGAGTCGGAGGGGCTGTGCTGGAGCTCTGCAGAGGGGCGACTTGAAAGAGTCCCACAGAAACAGGACCTTCCCTCCTCCTGGAACGCTTACAGTTGCCGTGGGCACAGAAGTGAGAAAGGAAAAAAGAGGGACCATGTTTGCATCTCCCCGGATAGACCCAGTCAGAGCTGGGGGTGGGGAGCAGGGATATGGCCCCCAGAGGGACAGAAACGCAGTCTTCAGTCTTCAGCAGGACTGAGCAGTGGGGATTTGACCCAGGGACGCCAGGTGAGGCCCTGCGGCCCAGGAATGCAGTGGGGGCTTTCTAGAGGAGAGAGATGGGTAGCATTCCGGCTGCAGATAGAGAGGCCAGGATGGCTGGGACGCTGGCCTGGCAGTTGCGTCCACATGGCACACGTGTGTTTTTCCTTAGCTAAAGGCAGGGGGTCTTTGGGAGCCTTGATGTTACCATTTGCTCGAATGAAGAGGAAAAGCCATGGGCAGGAGTCAGGAAGCTGTGCCCTTTTGTCACAGGGTTTCACACCCACCACAAAAATGACATTTAGGGCCCGGTGATGCTGTGGTGGGGCCCTCCTCTGTGTGTTATAGGAAGTTGAGCAGCATCCTGGTCTCCACCCACTAGAGGCCATGGCACCCCCCAGTACTGACAGCCCCAAATGTTACCAAACATCGCCAGGTGTCCGCTAGGAGGCGCAATCAGCCCAGTTGAGAGCTGAGCACCCTGGCCAGGGCCCTGAGCTCAGCAAACCCCCTGAACTGTCCTTTCCTCCTCTGCCTCGCTGACCGTCCTGTCGTGTCTCTCCATCCCCAGCTCTAACTGCTGGCCACACCTGCCATGCCCAGCGCGCCCACATCTCCCTGTCCTTTGAGCCTTCTCAGCATCTTTGGAGTCTGGCGCCCTCCACTTAGCTTCTATGGCCCTCTTCTGGGCTGGGCTCCTGGGAAGGGCTCCTGCCAGTGTTCAGATTCTCAAAGCCAGACAGGTTCATCTGGCTCTCCTCAGAGGTCTGCTAAGAGGCCCAGGACTCAGCGGGCAGCATCTTCTCATGTCCAGAACATGGCGGTCTCTCCCTCAAAGATCAGCAGATTCATTCACCAAAGAAAGGAGGGGAGGAAGCCCTGCTGATCCTGGTTTCTCACCTCATTCACACCCGAGGGAACTACAGTTATTAGAGGACAAATTATTCCCCACATTTGTTGCAGATGGTGAGCCCAGCTTTATCCAGGATTGTCGTGATGGATGTAGGGACGTGACAGTGTTGTAGCAGAGAGAGATGGGGTTCAACTCTGAATACAAGGTGGGCCAGTGGGGATTTATAGTCAAGGAGGAGGTGGGGGTTGGTGGGTGGAAAAATTACGAAGAGGAAACCTCAGGGGTGAGAGGGACTCTGGCTAAACTGACCTGACAGCATTCTTCCTGAAGGCAAACCAGGTGATTGGACACCATCTGGGGGTGGGGGTAGGGGGGTAAGGGGTGGGATGAGAAACCCAATCGATATCGAGGGTGCCCAGTTATCAAATGTGGGAGCTTCTGGCTAAACTGACTTAGCAGGGGTGTTGCTAAATTTAGATTCTTTAGGGCAAGGCCAAAGGGTGAGACCTCTTGAAAAAGTGCTCAGAGGAGCCAGACTAGAATGTGGTCAAGAGGAAGTCTTTGTCGCGGTGTGGTGGTGGGCATTATATTAGTACTCTGTTGTTGTTGTTTTATTATTATTATTATTATTTTTAAATATCCTTTCATTATTTTTTTCATATGTATAGGTCTGAAGGTTATTTTCTTTTTCATTTAAGCCCCCCCCCCCTTTCCGCCTCACCCCCACTCCGGTGCAAGCCGTTGTTTCTCAATCTCAGTGCCACTCTTGCCAGCCCCAGCAGCCCAGCTCCAGGGAGAGCCGTTGTTCACAATCTTAGCTGTAGAGGGCACAGATCACCGGCCCATGTGGGAATCGAACCGGCAACCTTGTTGTTAGGAGCATGGCGCTCCAACCACCTGAGTCACCGGGCTGGCCCTATTATTATTATTATACAGGAGGAAGTGGGGACTTGGAGAGGCCTGGTCACTTTCCTAAGGTCACCCAGTGCTGTGGTTGGGTAGACATTTGAGGCCAGCACCCTGGGCCCAAATGTGTTACCACAAAACATTGGCATCTGGTGAGGGATGGATGAAGGGGCCAAGTCTTTCTTTTCTGATGCAGACGCTGCCCTTTCCCCAGTCAGACCCCAAGATATGGAATACCGTGGACCACCCTCTTTTGGGCAGTTCCTTCCGGAGGCCCCTTACTCAACATCTTTCAGGGTTTTTCTGAGAGTCAGAGAGAGAACCGAGGCCTTTCTCCCCAGTTGTTTTTCCTTTAATTCCACACCAGCAGGGTCCTGGCAGAACAGGTGGCCCCCCAGGAGGGTAACTGAGGGCCTAGTTAGCAAGATGAAGACCTTGGGGACTATAAGAGCAGGAGCTAGGACCCCGGGGGGGGGGTGTCAAGGAGTCACCATTCCTGCAGCTGTGGGAAGAGTGGCCTGATAGGCCCTCTGTGGGGGAATGTGGCCCACTTCTCTGCAGGAAGGAACTGGGCACGGGACATTCCCTGGCCTCACTCTCCTCCATCCCAGGTCTCCAGGCTCCTGCAATACTGTCTTCATTCGCCAAACCCACTGGAAGCTGTGGGTGAGGAGCTGGGAAGCATGCCATGGAGGACAGCTCCCAGGGCCCAGAGCAGGGAGGGTCCAGCATAGGGAGAGTCTACAGGGGCCAGGGCAGGCAGCACACTGATCCTTTCAGGTCTGGGCAGAGCAGGCTGGATTTTAATGCCAGGTGGCTCCAGGTAGGCTGGGGTCACCAGGGAAGAGGGTGGGGAGGGCTCATCTGCTTCCAGCATAGGCAGCCAAGGATTAGAGGGATGGGGGTGGCTGCCAGGTTCTGGGTCAGTGCTCCTATTAATCGTCCCCAGGAATGAACTTCAAAAGAGCTCCCATCAGGCTGAACGAGGCTGGACAAGCAGTGATTATAGACCTGTGCCCAAAAGGTGGGGTCAAGTCCTGATCCGTGAGCCGCACCGTCTTCCTGGCACCCTCACTGGTTCCCTCCTCCATGCTCTCCTGGCATCCAGACCTCTTTCTGTTGGTACATTCCTCCGGCTCCTTGCTTGGCTGAACTCCCCATCAGCCAGAACAGGCTGGCACAAGGAAAGGGCCCCTGTGACTGGAGCAATGGAGGGCAGTGGAGATTTGGTGAGGGACAGTAATGGAGCACCCATCCGAAATGGACCCTTCCTATCTCCTCCTGTCAGTAGTGAGGCTTTGAGTCAGGACTGTCACATACAGTTGCACAGTTTGTACACTGCACGAATGCACCTGGCACTGCCCCGTGCTCCTCATGCACTCTGTGCACCCTGGCCTGGGCCTCTTCCAGCTTGAGGATGGGGGATCTGCTTCTTTGCATAGAGATGCCATCTACCAGCCGAGCCTCCTGTGGTACTGTGCCTGCCCACAGGGAGTGCTTTTTAACAATGAGTCCCCCCAGAGGGGAAGACTTTTTCAGTTCTCACCAAACCACCTGATCCAGCTCTAGCATGGTAACAAATCAGCTCAAAAATTAATGGCTTAAGACAATGGATGATGAGGGCTCATTGCTCTGGACAGTTGGGCTCAGCCGGGTGGTGCTTGCTCAGGGTCCCACACACAGCTGCAATCAGATGGTGGCTGGGCCTAGAATCATCTCATGGGGTCTTTGTCCACATATCCGGCCACATATCTGGGCTGGGCTTTGTCCACATATCTGGGCTGGGCTGGCTGGCACTGTGGGACTAGTCGAGCATCTCTTTCTCCATGCAGCCCCTCCACAGGGCTTGCTTGGAGCTCTCCAGAGCTTGGCAGTCTCACATTGGTTGGGCTTCTCACATGGAAATTCTGGAATCCAAGAGTGACTCTTCCAAGAGACAGGAAGTGGAAGCTGCCAGCCTCCTGAGGCCCAGTCCAAAGCTGGCACAGTGTTACTTCTGCTGAATTCTATTGGTCCAGCAGCCACAGAGCCCACCCACATTCAAGGAAAGGAGTTCTAGGCTCTACCCCTAGATACAAGGAGGGCCAAAGAATTTGGATGGCTATCTTTACTCTACCACCATGTCATATAGACTGGTGGCGGCCCTGTGTAGGACCCTGTACTGGGAACTGGAGGAACCCCAAAATGAATAAAACCCCACCCTGCTTTCCGAGAGCCTCCATCCTGGTCGAACAGATGAACGTACATAGAGTGACAACACAGATCACATTTGGGACTTAGCTATGGCAGAACAGGTGCTGGTGACCCATGGTGGGGAGACCCCAGAGAAAATCTAAGGAGAATTCTGTCCCATCTTCAGGCCTCCAGCATCTGTGTGATCCGCGAGGATGGACTGACCCTCACACCTGCCCAGGTGTTAAGGGCAGAGGTGTTAAGGTGTCAAGGAGATGCCTCCTGTGTGAGTGGTGGAGAGAGGCTTCATGGCAGAGAGGGCTGGAGCCTTGGGGAACCCCTGGACCCAACATGTGATGGTGGGGGACGCAGTGGAGAATGAGGGACAGTAGGAAGCATCCTTTGATCCTGTTTTGATCATTTCTCATTTATAAGATGAGGAGGGGGAGGCCCAGAACCGGGGAACTGCCATTTCCCCAGATCCCTCACCTGTTAGTCTGCAAGCTGCCACTGAAACTCTTTTTGTATTAACTTTAGGCTTTTACAAACTCAAACAACACAGAAACCTAAAGTCAACAGTGAAATTGTCTCTTCTTGACCTCCCAGCCATCCTCCTCAGAAGTAAAAACCCAACTTTTTTTCTCTTGTCATGTCCTCTGGAGATTAGGGAAAAGGTAAACAGTCCCATTCTTCTGCCAGGGCAGGTTGTGAAATTTAAAGACTTTTCCACTCTTAGAATTACCAATGCTCACGGATACATTTGCATTTCAAAAGAAGAGCTGCGTGGCTAAAGAAGAGTTGGGTGGCTAAACAGATGGGTCTTGCCTCTCTTCTAAGTTTGGTGGGTCTGGTTTGGTTTTTTTGAGAGTGGACAAGTTTCCTGGGGCTGCTGTAACAAATTACCATAAGCTGTACAGCTTAAAAACAGGAATGTGCTCTTTCATGGTGCTGGAAGCCAGACGTCTGAAGTCCAGGTATCAGCAGTGCTATGCTTCCTCCAAATGCTCGAGGGTAGAATCTTTCTGTAGTAGTCAGGGTTCTCCAGAGAAACAGAACCAACAGGGTGTGTACATACACAGAAAGAGGTTTATAGAAGGAATTGGCTCACGTGATGTGGATGCTTACAGGTCCCAAGATCTACAGGGGGTGTTGTTGGCAGGTTGAAAACCCAGGAGCGCTAATGGTATGTATGGTTCCAGTCCAAAGGCCAGCAGGCTCCACACCCAGAAAGAACCAATGTTTCAGTTTGCATCTGAAGGCAGGAAAAAATGGTTGTCTCAGCGCAAAGGCCATCAGGCAGCAAGCATTTTCTGTTACTCAGAAAAGGGTCAGCCTTTTTGTGCTATTCAGGCCTTCAACTGATTAGACGAGACCCACCCACACTCTGGAGGGCAATCTGCTTTCCTCGGTCTACTGATTTAAATATTAATCTCGTTCAAAATCACCCTCACAGGATCACCCAGAATAATGTTTGAAAAATACCAAGGCACACCCTGGTCCACTCAAGTTGACACATAAAATGAATCCTCACACCTTCCTGCCTCTTCTAGTTTCTGGTGGCTCCAGGCATTTCTTGGCTTGTGGCCGCATCACTGCAATGTCTGCCTCCATTCTCACATGGCCTTTTCCCTGTGTCTCTGGATCTCAAATCTCCCTGTCCTGTCTCTTATATGGACACCAGTCGTTGGGTTTTGTAACTCCATTCCATTTGTAAAGATCCTAATTCCAAATAAGGTCACATTCACAGGTACCAGGGGTTAGGACTTGGACATATCTTTTGGAGGGTCACTGTTCAACAACTGGTGTCCTCATAAGATATGTGAAGACACAGGGAGAAGGTCGTGTGAAGACAGAGATGAGTGACGCAGCCACAAGCCAAGGACACCAAAGATTGCTGCTGCCACCATGAGCTGGAAGAGGCAGGAGGGATCTTCCCCTACAGCCTTCAGAGGGAGGTAGTCGACACCTTGATTTCAGTCTTCTGGTCTCCAGAACTGGAAGAGAATCAACTTCTGTTATTTCAAGCCCCCCAGTTTGTGGCAATTTGTTATGGCCACCCCAAGACATTCAGACACCCTGTTGGTTCCTATTTCTAATACATTTCTAGTACATTGAAGCTATATGCTAACCTTATTGGTCTGTATTTTTCTTGTCATTTGTTTCTGTCTTGGATTTATTATGACATCAGGATACCAGGAAAGTATCTGACCTTTTGACCGAAAGGACTAGAATCATCTCTGCCCATTATTTATGTCCATGGACAGAAGTGCCTTGGGGTAACTAGAGAGCAGAGAGGTGAAGGCATGGGGAAGGTTAAGAGAAAGAACATAGAGGAGAACCCTTAGGTCCTTCTGGGCCTTTGCAATCAGTCTGCCCATCTTCCTCACGCACAGCCTTCCGCACCACACTCCTTCACTGACTCCAGCCCAGAACTTCTCCCCATGTGCAGGAGACCCATAAACCGAGACACCATCCCCTGCTGTTCCAGTCTGCCACCAATGAGATCAACCACATTGCCCACCTGCCTGTGAGACCCTTAGCTGTCACCTTTCTCTCTGTGTGCTGTGACGTGAAACATGTCAGCCAGCCTAGGCACCTGGGCATGCTCACCTTTCTCACCTGGACCATGCTAATGACCTCTTGCCACCTGTTTCTTTTTCCTTTTGTTGTAATTACCACAAATTTAGTGTCTTACAGTTCTGGAGGTCAAATGTCCAGTTGGGTCTCACAGGGTTAAAATCAAGGTATGGGCAGGTCTGGGTCCTTCTGGAGGTTCCCGGTTGGAATCTAGTCCTTTGTCTTTTCCATCTGCTTTCCTTGGCTCGTGGCCTCTTCCTCCGCCTTCAGAGCCAGCAGCGTAGCATCTTCCCATCTCTCTCTGAGTCTTGCCCTTGCTTTCGTCATTACATGTCCTCTCACTGACGCTGTTCCTCCTGGCTCCCCTTATACAGACCCTGGTGACTACCTCAGGACCAGTTGGATAATCCAGGATAATCTCCCATCCCTCCTTCATTTAATCCATCTGCAAAGTCCCTTTTGCCACTGTACATATACACAGGTTTCCTGTGAGGATCAGGACGTGGTTACCCTGCCTGTCTCCCCATCCTTCCATCATCCCAGTGCCCAGAGTGCTTTTTTTTTTTTTTTTTTTTTTTTAAGATTTTATTGGGGAAGGAGAACAGGACTTTATTGGAGAACAGTGTGTACTTCTGGGACTTTTCCAAGTCAAGTTGTTGTCCTTTCAATCTTAGTTGTGGAGGGTACAGTTCAGCTCCAGGTCCAGTTGCCGTTGCTAGTTGCAGGGGGCTCAGCCCACCATCCCTTGTGGGGGAGTTGAACCAGCAATCTTGTGGTTGAGAGGCCGCACTCTAACCAACTGAGCCATCTGGCCACCCGGGAGCTTAGGGGCGGCTCATTGACTTCATTCTAGTTGCGGAGGGTGCAGCTCACTGGCCCATGTGGGAATTAAACCGGCAGCCCCATTGCCCGGAGCTCACGCTCTAACCAATGGAGCCACCAGTCTGCCCCAGAGAGTGCTCTTTTTTAAAAGCTAGATCCCTTCATGTCACCACCCATCTTACCACCTTCCAGAAGCAAGCCGTAGGTCATGCTTAGAACAAAACCCAAACCCCTCCCCATGCCCACAGCCCCATGGGAGGGGGTACTGCCTCTCCACCCGCTCCCTCCCTCACAGCACAGCAGACCTTCACCCTAATCAGGTTACTCCTGATTCAGCACCTTCCTCAAGTGGCCTTCTCCACCCCTAACCTAAAGGAGCCCCCATCCTCCCCACCAGGTTGCCCTTTTTGATTTATCCACACATTTATCATAATCTAAAGCTATCTGCGTGTTTGTCCACTTGTTTCTGTCTCCCCTCCCCTCCCACACACAAACTCTGAGTTCCGTGAGAGCCGAGGCCTCTGTGTGTCTAGAGTAGCCTAGGACGTGGCAGGCACTCAACAAATATTTGTAAAATGAATGAAGAATTCCATCAGGGGCTAATGAGTTAAAGCCAGCCCTGTCGCCTGTTTCTTGGCATGGGTTTGTTGTCTAGTTCCCGGCCAGTTATTCAGACACACAAACAGCCCTTGGCCTCAGCTGGGGGAGAACAGAGGGGACAGTGTGCTGTGTAGACAGTCAAGTCTCCAGCCTCTGGACGCTCATTGTACCACTTCAGCAGATGAAGTTCCCTCCAACTGTAAGGAAAGTGCACAGGGACTCGAGGAGTTGTGCTCTTCTCCACCCACGATTTGGGAATCTTGCTTATTTGAGCTGTCACTCCTAGTTTGGCCTTGGCTGTCGACAGCAGAGAACACGATTTGTTGGCTGGGTGTCACAGCTTGGCGGAGCTTTGTAACCACAATGGAGATAAATGATTCCCCGTGTCCTGACAGCAAGAAATAGCTTGTTTCCTTCTGGTGAAGAGAGGCTTGAGGAGCCAGGAAGGTGGTAATACTCACAGACAAATGGCAGCCAAGCCCGAGAGGCAAGGAGCACAGCCGAGTCCTGCCTAGCACACGTGTCATTCCTGCCCCATGCCACAGGGACCTTCACACAGCTCTTGCGTGGTTGTTAATTATAGCGAGGTACACAATTATCTCCAGAGAATGCAAGCATTGCATGGTTTTGCCCAGGGCTGAAAAGATATGTCCACTAGCCAAGGAGATGAAAAGCCAGTGAAGCAAGAGTCTTCTCCAGGTTAATAAAGATGGAAAACCTAAGGTGAGTTTGTTTACATTTGCTCCCCTAGGAAGGGGCCCTCCAGAGACCCTGGAGGCCAAAGGTGAACACCCAGAGGTGAGAGGTCGGCTTGCTTTCTACAGGAGAGTGTCCAGCCAGGTGACATGGAGCCTCTGCGAAGCTGCAGGGCCAGGGCTGCTGTAGACATGCACCTCCACTCAAAGCAACATGTTGAGCCACGTTTGCAGAGTAAAGTTTTACGTCCTCGTTAAGCCCTTGTTTGTATCGCGTGATATAGTTAAACTGAGTCTTGACCATTTCATGGATGAAAGGACTCCCTACATTAGCTGGTACCTCCTGCACACAGAGAAGCACTCCTTTGCTCCATCCGTGGGACCGTGGCCTCACATGCTCTGGGCGCCTCCCTTTCTCCTCTTCTGGCCTTATTTGTTAAAACCTGCAGGATCCTATGTGGTAATTCCCAAGGAATGAAATAGCCTGAAGGACCCAGAAATTGCTGGGCTCTCCCTCCCTTGAATTAATGACTTTCCTAACCCGATTGAACAAGTCTGAGAAGCCGCTTCTCTCCAACTTGACTTCCCTCCTAGTCTTTTGTTTTTCAAGTCAGCTTTCAATGGTTCACCAAAGATTTCAACAGTGCGTGAGTCTTGGGTCATAAATAAAAGAAACTGCCAACTGAGATTTGTGGGCCATTTCAATAGCTTCTCCCCTGAGCAAAGAAAACTAGCAGCTCCTGACATTGCACTTTGGTCCAAAGATTAGCTAGTCATTTTGTAATGAAAATGACAAAGTAGTTTGGCTTTGCCTTTTGAAGTTGAGGCCTCCTGGCGACTGGACAAAATCCTGCCAAAGAACTGAGGTGACTTCAGGAGAATCCATTGGCTCAGATGGGGAGAGTCGAGACGTGTTAGGAGTTAGTGTTTGTCTAGTTACTGTTAGAAGTCAGTGGAGGGTCCCAGGAAGGCTTAAATCAAATTCTCACAGACCCTAAGCCATCATGAAACAGCCAGGGGAAGTGCTAGGGCGATGTCCTGTTTCCCTCCTTACTTGAAATTCCTTTGATGTAAAATGTGGGAAAGTACTGTGAAGCTATTTCATTTGAGATTATAGAAATGTGTTGGTTTTCTGTAAAATCACAGTATGTCCAACCTCTTGCCTGTACATTACTTTGCATTTGTCTTCTCTCCTTCATTGACATCTGGAAAATAAGCCCACTACATCTTCTTTTATCCCCCTTATTGTCCTTGTCATTCTCAGTCCTTGGCTTTCCTGTGTAAATTCTAGAATCAGCTTGTCAGTTTGTACACACACACACACACGAAGCCCTCTGGGTTTTTGTTGAGGTGGCATTAAATCTACAGATCAGTTTGGGAAAAACTGACACCTTTCTAATTTTGAGTTTTTCCTCCGTTATTGAGATCTCCCTCCATTTATTTAGGTAACTTTAAGTTTCTCCTCAACAATACCTTGCAGTCTTTGATGTAGAGTCTTGCACAACTTTTGTTCAGTGTATTCATAGGTAGTTGACG
This sequence comes from Rhinolophus hipposideros, assembly GCF_964194185.1. Lineage (NCBI taxonomy): Eukaryota > Metazoa > Chordata > Mammalia > Chiroptera > Rhinolophidae > Rhinolophus > Rhinolophus hipposideros. Next base: position 32,443,728 of record NC_138067.1, on the reverse strand, counting down.
TTTTTTGATGCTCTTATAAACGGTAACTTTTAAAGATTTTTATTTTCTATTTGTTTCTTGCTGGTATATAGAAAAACCACCAATGTTTGTATGTTGAGCTTGTATCCAGCAACCTAACTAACTTTACTTGTAAATTCTAATAGATTATCAGTAAATTCCTTTGGATTTTCTACATTATGTTGTGTCCGAATAATGACAGTTTAGTTTTTCCTTTCCCAAACCTTATGCCTTTTATTTCTTCTTCCTGCCTTTTTTGAACTAGCTAAGCCCTCCGATGCAATGTTAAGTAGATGTGGTGAGAGAGGACATTACAGTTTCACCTATATTACCCTCATCTTCCATCAAGAAGGTTATGAAGGATTCTGGGAAGATGACAAGGGCGGCGTAGTTTTGGGATATTTCAAAATCTCCACTTAAAAACAGGTAGTACAAATAGATAGAGGAATAAAGTGTACAGTGGAGTTTTCCCAGAGGCCACACGACATGCTACAGCCTAACACATTAAATGCAAAACCAGACATAAGAATCCAACTGTCTACATATATTACATAATAGTACACTTGGCTCTTTGATGACAATAAAAGTTCATAACATGAATGATAGAAAACAAACAGCTCTATGTCAGAATGAAACTGCGTTAAACAAACCTGAAAGTACTTTTTTGTTCTTTAGAAATCAATAAAATATAGCATTTGTGTTGATAAAAAAATAATCCAACGATCGTCTATTAAACCAGACATTAAGACATTTGCAAAAACATAAAACATGCCAATCTTCTCACTAAATGTTGTGTTTTCAGAAATATAGTTCCTTTTCATTTAAAAAAAATTAGTTGTTTATGTTAACATGCAATAGGATTATTATTGCGATCGAAAATGAATTAAGAAATAAATCTTTAAAATAAAAACCATTCGTGGACAACACCTATAACAAAACCAGGAGCTAAGATATTCCCCTGCCCCCTGAGGTACCAGTGGGTGGGGTTGAGCCCCATGCCAGGCACAGACTTGGGGTGTTAGGTCTGTGTGGAGAGGGAAGTGGGCAGTAACATGCCTGCCTGAGTAAGGGGGGTCCCAGGATACCTACAAATGTGCCCTGGACAGCGTGGTGGCAGGACAGTTTTACACTAGCAGGTGAAGCTGACAAAGGGCTGCTGCTGGGATAGTGGGTGAGCACAGGGTGGCCTGGTCATGTCTCAAGGAGCTGGAATGTGCAGGCCCTGTGAGCCCTCAGAAATGACTAGCCAGGGCCTCCTTCCAGGACAGAGCACCACACGGAGGGAAAACTGCTGGGAGCGGGATCAGAATTGAGCAGGACATGGATAGAGACACATACAGGAGAGGGTAAAAAAGTGGGGGAGGGCATAAAGGCAGGCATCTCTAAAGGCCAGCCACCATGTGTATTAAAATCACACGAGAACAGCAGAAGAGGGATCTCTATGAAAGGAGGAAAGCCATCTGTACCAGGCCTCCTGCTACAAGCTCATGAACATTAAATCCACATAAAAAGCGACAGAAAAGGATCAAGGTCAAGTCCCATACAAAAGTTACTATAAGAAAAGTGAGAATAGGCAGAATAACATTCCTACAGAGAATGAAAGCACTTCAGAAGGATGTGCTCACAAAAAGACCAAAATTGTAACATGCTATTTCAAATTAAGCTAAAAACGTTTAAGAAAATGATAGAAAACCTGGGGGAAAAAAACCCCACCATAAGTCAATTTTTAAAACTCAAAAATGAAGTGACAGATTCCATAAAATAATTAAAAATAAAAGAAAAAAGTATTTCATAAATGAAGACTAAAGTAAAAGGAAGACAAGAGTATATACAATGAATAATGAACACAATGACTAATCCCTTAAGAGAAGTTGAAGATGAAAAGGAGGACATTTCAAAATTCAAAAGGAAACAAAGAACAGGAGTAACAGGATTTGAGAGAAAGTGAGAAATATTGAAGATCAGCAATAAAGACCAATATACAGATAACAGGAAAAGCCCACTGTGTACCACAGCAGTATACTTGTTACAATCATGAGTTCAGACTGACACCTCCCCATAGCCACATAGCACTTTTGAGAACAAGTGTATTCCCAGACAAGAAAAAGGAGTTCAGCACCACCAAACCAGTATTACAAGAAATGTTAAAGGGACTTCTTTAAGAAGAAGGGGGAAAAAAATCATAAATATGAATAATAAAATGGCAATAACTACATACCTATCGATAATTACTTTAAATGTAAATGGATTAAATGCTCCAATTGAAAGACATAGGATGGCTGAATGGATAACAAAACAAGACCCATATATATGCTGTCTATAAGAAACCCACTTAGATAGAAAGACACATACAAACTCAAAGTAAAGGGATAGAAAAAGATATTTCACCCAAATGGAAATTAAAAAATGCACAACAAAACACACTGGGGTAGCAATAGTTATAGGAGACAAAATAGATTTTAAAACAAAGGCCATAGTCCCTGGTGTGATTCCATCCTGCGTGTCTGTTCTGCCAAGCAGTAGTCGTTTATCTCCACCCATTTTCTCTCCCACCTAAGTGTGTGCCAGCACCCCATGGAAGATTTGATGGACATGGACACGAGCCCCTAGAGGCCCCACAGCTATCTTTTCCGCTGTGAACTACAGGCCGACAAAGATTATCACTTTAAAGTGGATAATGATGAAAATGAGCACCAATTATCTTTAAGAACGGTCAGTTTAGGGGCTGGTACAAAGGATGAATTGTACATTGTTGAAGCGGAGGCAATGAATTATGAAGGCAGTCCCATTAAAGTCACACTGGCATATTTGGAAACGTCAGCACAGCCAACGGTTTCCCTTGAAGGTTTTGAAATAACACCACCTGTGGTCTTACAGTTGAAGTGTGGTTCAGGGCCTGTGCATATTAGTGGACAGCACTCAGTAGCTGTGGAGGAAGATGCCGAGTCAGAAGATGAGGAGGAGGAGGATGTGAAACTCCTACACATGTCTGGAAAGCGCTCTGCCCCTGGAAGTGGTAGCAAGTTTCCATAGAAAAAATTAAAACTTGCTGATGAAGATGATGATGACGAGTTTGATGATGAGTAAGCAGAAGAAAAAACTCCTAGAAAGAAACCTGTTTGAGATACTCCAGCCAAAAATGCACAAAAATCAAACCAGAATGGAACCTCGAAACCATCAACACCCAGGTCAAAAGGTCAAGAATCCTTCAAAACACAGGAAAGAAACTCTTAAAATACCAAAAGGGCCTAGTTCTGTGGAAGACATTAAAGCAAAAATGTAAGCAATTATAGAAAAAGGTGGTTCTCTTCCCAAAGTGGAAACCAAGTTCATCAATTATGTGAAGAATTGCTTCTGGATGACTGACCAGGATCTCAGTCATTGGAGGAATATTCAAGATCTCTGGCATTGGAGGAAGTCTTTTTAAGAAAACAGTTTCAACAGTTTGTTAAAATTTTCCATCTTATTTCATTTCTGTAACAGTTCTATCTGGCTGTCCTTTTTATAATGCAGAGTGAGAACTTTCCCTACTGTGTCTGATAAATGTTGTCCAGGTTCCATTGTCAAGAATGTGTTGTCCAAAATGCCTGTTTAGTTTTTAAAGATGGAACTCCACCCTTTGCTTGGTTTTAAGTATGTATGGAATGTTATGATAGGACATAGTAGTTAGTAGTGGTGGTCAGACAAATGGAAATGGTGGGGAAACAAAAATATACATGTGAAATAAACTCAGTATTTTAATAAAGTAAAACAAACAAACAAAAAAAAATAGAGGCTATAACACGAGACAAAGAAGGACATCTTATAATGATAAAGGATCAATCCAGCAAGAGGATATAACTCTTGTAAACATTTACACACCCCATGTAGAAGCACCTAAATATATAAAGCAAATATTGATGAACCTAAAGGGAGAGAGCAACAGCAATACAATACAACATCACTTTCTTACATCATGTAAAGAATAAACTGAAAATGGATTAAAGACTTAAATGTAAAACCTGAAGCCATAAAATAATTAGAAGAAAACATAGGTAGAATACTCTCTGACAGTGCTCTTATCAATATTTTTTGGGGATATGTTTCCTCGGGCAAGAAAAACAAAAGAAATAATAAACAAATGGGACTACAGCAAACTAAAAAGTTTTTGCATAACAAGGGAAACCAGCAATAAAAGGAAAAGACAACCCACTGAATGGGAGAAGATACTCTCCAATGATACGTCCGATAGGGATTAATATCCAAAATATATTAAGGACTCATATTTAACACTCAAAAGACAAATAATCCAATTAAAAAATGGGCAGAGAACCTGAATAGACATTTCCCCAATGAGGACATACAGATGGCCACTAGACATATGAAAAGATGCTCAATGTCACTAATCATTACAGAAATGTAAATTAAAACCACAATGAGATATCACCTCACATCTGTCAGAACGCCTATTATCAATAAATCAACAAATAACAAGTGTTGGCCAGGATGTGGAGAAAAGAAAATCCTAGTGCACTGTTGGTGGGATTGCAAATTGGTGCAGGTACTATGGAAAACAGTATAGAGGTTCCTCAAAAAAATTAAAAATATAACTACCTTATGACCAGCAATTCCACTTCTGAGTATTTATCTGAAGAAATCCAAAACACTATTTCGAAAGGATATATGCATCCCAATGTTCACTGCAGCCTTATTTACAATAGCAAAGACATAGAAGCAACCTAAATGTCCATCGATAGACTATTGGATAAAGAAGTATTCAATATTACTTGGCCATAAAAAGAAGGAAATCTTATCATTTGTGACAACATGGATGGACCTAGGTAGAAGGTATTATGCTAAGTGAAATAAGTCAGACAGAGAAAGTCAAATATCCTATGATTTCACTTATATATGGCATCTAAAAAACAAACAAAATGGAAGCAGACTCATAGATACAAAGAAGAAAATGATGGTTGCCAGATTGGAGGTGAGGGGGTGCTGGGTGGAAAAGATGAAGGGATTATGATGTACAAATTGGCAGTTACAAAATAGTCATGGGATGTAAAATACATCCTAGGGAATATAATCAAAAATATTATAATAACTATGTATGGTGTCAGGTAGGTACTAGACCTATTGGGGGGATCACTTCATAAGTTATATAAATGTTTAACCACTATGCTCTACACCTGAAACTAATGTAATATTGTATGTCAACTGTAATTGAAAAACAAACACACAAACAAACAAGTGGATTCTCTCTCTGGGTTGGGTGTTGAACTTCCACAACCACTGCTGTGGGGTAGGAAGGAGTTTGTTCTGGTCTAATTGTTCAGAGGAGTCGGAGGTGGGAATGGATGTGGGGGCGGCCATGGGGAACCAGGAGAAAAGATAGTTGCAAAGCTGTTGCGGCAGCTGAGCAGGAGAGCTGGAGGGGCTGGAGTAGGCTCAGGGTCTGTGGGTGTAACTGCTCACACACCTCTTCCAGGTACAGAAACGTCCATGGCTGATGAAACCTGGCAGCCTAAGTAAATCTGGCTCAAGGGCTGGAGGTGGCAGCAGCCTTTGGTTATGGTTGGCCTGCTGCCTCACAAACAGAGGCTGTTTCTTTGTGGTGAGCTCCCTGATTTGCAAAACAAAGCAGGAATATTCTGCAAGCCTAGTGTGCGGAGGGAAAGAATGAAGAAAGACTGGTGGCAGATCAGTCTGAATTAATGTATCTCCAGAGCAGGGAGAGGGCTTGGCCATGGGCCCAAGACAGGGGATGAGAAAACTGGCTCCCATCATCCTGAAAGCCCAGCATCATCAGAGACGCAGAGCTCACGCTTTGGAGCCATTGCCCTGTGCCAGGCACTGCTTTAAGCACCTTACCCTATCGACCTTCCCAAGTTCTACTCTCACATCTGAAAACGCAGCAGCCATGCTGGGGTGCAGGAATCATGTGCTTTCCCATCCCAATATTGCCTGGAGGCCACAGCAAAAAGAACAGGGACTCGGGGCAGGAGGATATCCTGTTTGTCCAATTCTGGCTGGAAGGGCTGAGCAACTCAGAACTCTGGTTAGAGTGAGGCCCATCTCCTCCATGGGCCTGCAAAGTCATTGCGGCTTCACTGTGGTCAGCGATTCAGAGAATCGCTGCCTCACATCACCGGCATCTCAGAGCCCGAAACGCTTTGAGCTCAGTTTTTAATCGCAATGAAACATGGATTGTCCAGTGGATGAAATCATTGACATTGTGGCTCTGTGCGGCCAGCAACCTCTGAGCAGGAGAGATAACTCACTGGCCCCTCTGACACACTGGTGGGAGATATTTTGACTTCTGGATCCCTTGCCCTTGGGTTTGTTTTGATTTTTTTAATGGAACCTGATTAACCTTTGGGCAGTTGGACAAAGGCATCTAAGATTGCTGGAAGATAAGCCTTGAGGAAGGGCCCGGTCTCAGTAAGATTTTCCTACAGAGAGATTCTCTCCCATCTTCTAGAGTAAAGAACTCATCTTGCCAGCTTCTCCATGCTACATGGAAATGTATCTTAAATGATGTCCTGTGTCAGCGCTTTGGCCATGGAGTTTGGGAAAGAACGTGGAGGGTGGGCATCAGTGAAACATAGCTAACGTGAAAGTTCTGGAGGTAGATGCTTCCAAATGCTATTCCAGGCAGCCTGGGCGTCCAAAAGAGCCGCCGTCACAGGACTGAGGGGACTCTATCAAATTAATGAGGCTCTCAAACAGGCTTTAATCCCTGCTACTACCCAAGATTCTAGATGATTCCAGTCACAGAGAATGCTGCATCTTCACATCTCAGCAACGTGCAGAGCTGCAGCAAAGCCTGTAGCTTGTACTAAGCAGTGAATGACTGGTTTTAGAGTCTTGAAAGTGAGGCACCAGAGAGACGAAGAGGTCGGCGGGTACCCCAAAGGGATAGGGGAAGGCCAGGTAGGTCGGGAGAATGTCAAATAGATGCCCTCGGCCATTTTCATCAGTCTCCAAAAGGCAGATAACCGGGAACTACCATCAATGGTGTCTTTTTCTCCCAAGAGCCACTGGTGGAGAGTGCAGGCCTGGAATTAAACTGGGTTGGAATGGTTTAGGGTCTATACTCTGAGAAGTGAATCACATTTGTATTGTGGGGACAGAGCCAGGAGTGCAGTTTCCAGGCTCTCGGCCTCACCTGGAAAGGTGCTGGCTCAGGTAGTAAATGGGCATCAACTGTGATTGGATGGCCATTAGCTGTGGCTAGTTGGCCGTCAGCTGTAACCAGTGAGCCATTGGCCACTAATATAACTGCCGTGGCTACGCTAGCAGAGCAAAATTCGGGCTAGCAAGAAGATGGTGGCTGAGCTAGCAAGAGAGGATTGCAGTTAGCATGGCGGATTGCAGCTAACAAGTGAGGCTGGTTGGCAGAGAAGTGGACGGCAGGTTGCGGATAGTGTGGCTCCTGCTTCCTGTGTCTCCAACCCAGCCGCCAGCGAGAATATAGTGGTATGACTCCCCTGTCTATGGCTCCGTGGGTGTTCCTGTTTGGCCTCACCATGTCCTGCGTTCCCATGTGGGGAGCGGGACCGGAGACCCCGCGTGCCACCTGCATGACATGTATGCAACCTCATACCCTGCATGCGATCCTGAATGGGGTCAGACGAAGGACATTAGTGGAAAAACCATCAACGTCCAAATAAATCCTGGAGTTTATCTAATCACCACGTGTCAGTATTGGTTTCTGCATTTTGATCAATGTCCCACTGTCATGGGAGAGGAACACACAAGATCTCTTGGAACTATCTTTGCAACTTTTCTGCAAATCCAAAATTATTCCAAAAGAAGAAAATGTATTTAATTTAAAATAAAGAGCCACAGGTGAAAGCACTAGGAGGCTGAGGAAAGTGGAGAGAGGGCATCTGGGTGGGCAGAGGGCTGAAGGGGGAGGGGTGGGGATGGGGCACGGAGAGCCCATTATAAACCAGTAGGGGGAGGAGGCATGGCTCTGGCTGTAGGAAGCTTGCAGGCGGGAGAGCTTGGGCTCTTCTCATACTTACCGTTTTTCCTCGAAAATAAGACCGGGTCTTATATTAGGTTTTGCTCCAACGGATGCATTAGGGCTTATGTTCAGGGGACGTCATGATTTTTCATCCTGAAAAATCATGCTAGGGCTTATTTTCCGGTTACGTCTTATTTTCAGGGAAACACGGTAGGTAGATGACGGAGGTGAGACTGTGGAAGGCAGGATTAGGGTTATAAAATGCAAATAGTTGGCCTGGGCCCTGAGCCTTCCACAATGACTTTTCTCACCTGGCAGGCAGAAAGGAGGATTCTGCTCCTGTTTGTTTTCAGAACAGTTGGGCAAACAGTAGTTAGGTGGTTCCGAAGACACCTGAAGACACTGAGTGATGGTGACACCAGGGATTGAAAACATCTGGGTATCGGCCTGGCTTCCTTTCCTCAGCAACTCAGTCCTCTCTGGATTATGAAAGCCTGGCAGACTCCACTGGGGGACCCGGGCGCCATCCACGACCACTCCCCTGAATGATCTGTGTGTGTGTGTATGTGAAAACTGGCAGGCTCTCTATCCTCTCTCAATTCATCAGATAAAACTATTGCTAACTCGGCACTGAAGCCCCATTTTAAAAACAAAGAAGACAAATGCAGCTTCGAACACATTATTCATCGGGGAGAGAGGCGAGTTCGGAAAAGCTGCTTTTCTGAGCCATCCCTGCCAGCCAGTAGATGAGACTGGGCAGCACTGTGGCAGGTCTGCTGGGGACCCAGGCACGACCTCGGTCTGTGACACTGACAACAGGCCAGTGTCTGCGGCAGGAAAGGCTAGAGATGCTTGTGTCTCTGATTCCCAGGTGCTTTCCCACCAGCTCAGCACTAGGGAAGGCTCCTCCCAGAGCCCTACTCGTGGGCCCCTGGATGCCAGGAAGGATGATGCAAGGTTGGCATCACGTGGCCGCTGGGAGCCCGCCCTCCGTGGGGAAGGGCTGACCTCTGCTGGCCGGCTTTGACATTGCCGAGCTCCATGCGGCCCAACTTGCGGGCTGTGTTGCATCAGCCAGCGTGCGCCAAGTGCAACTGAAGCCTTGCCGGCTCCGGTCTCAGGTGACACAGCCTCCCTGCTCACAACACTTTTGCAGGCTGCTGGGTTGTGAGGGTGAGGGCGGTAGGGTGAAGCTCAACTCTGAGGCTCCTTTCTCATTGCTGTGGGACCTGCATCCTCAGCCCATAGTCCGGGGCCTTCGCTCCACCACGGTAGCTAGTGGCCCCTTAGGACCACAGCATTGCTCGTCACCTCTAGGGAAGCTCTGTGTGCCGTTGCTGAGCCCAGGCCCCGTTCCTCATTGACCTGTCCTTTGGCCCTTTTTGCCTACATCCTCAGCCCACAACAGGGTCAGGTCATCTCTGTCTCTGGACCGGCCAGAAGGCTCCTGGTCTACTCCCCCCTAGCCACCTGGACCGTGGACCAAAGTGGTCTGATGCTAAGAGAAAATAAGACATCATCTTTTACTCTTCAGAATATTATCACGAAGAAATTCACTGTTTCCTGGAGGATGGGGCACGTGTGGGTTAAGGGTCAGAAATGGGTGAGTGAGGATGCCCAGTTTACGCAGTGCTTGTATTTAAATGTAGTAAAACTTTTTCTCTATTTTCACTTGTTCTTTTATCAGTAAATATATGTTAATGTGAACATTTCACACATGCGTGTGGATGAAGCCAATTTTCCTTGTTATGTGATTGTCACCCTCTGCTGGCCGACCTCAGCATAGACGTTTTCTTGTTTTGACCAGAAACACATCCTGGAGAGATGGGGACGATTTTCCAGCTGGGTAGCAGCCTTTAACGTCGCGTGCACCAGTGAGTCAGTGAGTGGGTTGTAATAAACTACGAGCCTTGTGAGCCTGCAGGCTCAGTGAGTGGGTCCCCTAACCCCGGGAGGGTTTCTGGGAGGTGGGCATTGGCTTCTGAGACCCCCACCCACTGTATCCTGCCTGCTTCACAGCACGTGTTTTACAACCTGTTTGCTACTTTGGGGGATGAATTGAGGGTAACATTAAATACATTTCTTCTATGAAAAGATGTTCCACATCCTTATGAGCATTTGGTGTCGTCAGTGTTCTGGATTTTGGCCGTGCTCCTAGGTGTGTGGTGGTGTCTCCCTTTTTTAATTTGCATTTCCCTGATGACAGGTGATGTGGAGCAATCGACATGCTTTATACCGTCATCAGTTAACTGTCTCTTCATGGAGGGAGGATATTTGAGAGACTGGGACGTTGGAGACATACTGAGGGGACAGTGAGGGTTGGAGTGGAGGCCCACGTGGGAGGGTCCAGGCTGCAGCAAAGGACCATGATCGCCTCACACAACGTCACGTTAATTTCACAGGTGTCGCCATGTTTCCTTGGATCAGTTTCCAACCCACTCCCTGGAATATTCTATGTTGTGTTTTTACTCCCAGCATTGACAGTGTTTTTAGGGCCCATTGCTGCAGAATTGCCCTCTGCCCACCCCAGTCCTTTCTTCGTAGGATAGAACAAAAAAGGGAGGGAGGGAGGAAGGAAGGAAAATATAAGATATAAATCAGTGAGAGCCAATACTAAATTCATCAGTGGGGATGAGAGTCAGAATTAAGTTTGCAATGAGACTATCAAGCCTCAGACAAAGTCCATTCGTATGAAACACAGGACTTGCCTGTTCTTCAAATTGCGTCAGAACTGGCTTATCTCTCATTCTATCAATTGTAAATGTATTCATCACTCCTATGTTCCCCAGCTAAATCTTTCTAAATATTCATTTTTATCTCACTTGAGTTTTGATTTCAAATGTGTGAGTCTTTGGAATGAATGATCCGCGAACAGTATACTATTTAACCAACTATTTGACCAATTGAAATATTCCCCTCCTCTGACCATGCCAGACAAAAGTTCTCTGTATCACTTGGTGAGTCATTTGGGGACTTAATAAAATCACGGATTATTCATAATTTATTAACATTTAAGAAATAGTACAAAGGATACAAAGGTAAATAAGATAAGTCCTGAGGGAGATTCAAATCTAGGAAGACAGACACAGCACCTGGATAATTAATATGCAGTAAGTTTCTAAAGTATTCTCGTGACAATAAGAGGAAGTGCCATTACTGGGGAAATCTTCACTTACTTGGAAATCAGATAACATGACTATTATTCCTGGCATGTCTTTGAAATGCTGGGCAATACTTAACCAATTTTCCAATCCAGTTTCTGATTGCCTCTTATGACATACCAATCCTTAGATTCTGATGCAGAAGTCTGTTGGTTTTACATGTTTTATACTAATTAGATCATTCACTAGTGTGGCCAAGAATAGAAAGATGTGGTTAGCTGTGTGCCCAGAACGTAGGTTTCAGAACTGTACTTCCGTGAAAAGTTAACACCTGGCCTCTTCCAGGTGGCCTGAGATCAGAAGCATGTAGAAGGACAATGAGAGAAAAGCCCTTCTGAAGAATTAAGAGGTTTTAGTGGGTGCAATTTATTTTTATAGCTAGGCAGCTGAAATTTAAGGGGCTACCGCAGGAACCCTAAGCATAAGTTGTTAACTATGAGATGATTGAGCTTGACAATTGAGCTGGTCCCTGGGTCAGGCAGGATTAAACAGCCAGAGGCTCAAAATAGTGATACTATAGGGATTTAAAAAATCAACTTACTTTAAGAATCATCTTCAACTATTTGGTCAAGGAGTTTTACCTTTTTAAAAACAAACTTCGTATTAGGGACAGATCTGCACTATTTTGCATACTGTGCTTTCTCTTGTTTTGTGCCCTGCAAGGAGGAAAGATGATTTTGGACTGCGTTTGGTTAGGCTTAGGGGACACACTCACCGGGACAGACATGAAACAGCAGTCTCATGTGGGTGGCCTGCAAGTTCTGTGGCCTGCAAGGACTTCATTTCATTCTGTTCACTGACTCATTGTGAGCCCTATGACCTTAAAGATGGCTTCCGAGTTTGCAATTAGCATATCCAGCATGGCTTCTGTCTTTTGTTCCATTTTCTGTGCTATTGTTTAGGTTTTGGTGTTTCCCTCTCTCCAAGTTTTGCATTTGATGATTTATAAAACGCTATTGATCTCCTGTGATGCCTATGAGATCCGGTGATAAAGATGACTGGGAGAGCCAGCCCGGTGGCTCAGGTGGTTGGAGCGCTGTGCTCCTAATGTCGAGGTCGCCGGTTCGATTCTCATATGGGCCAGTGAGCTGTGCCCTCTACAACTAAGATTGTGAACAACGACTCTCCCTGGAGCCGGGCTGCTGCGGGCTTCTGTGCTGCTGTGAGCTGCCGTGAGTGGCAGACTGATGACTGGCGATCGACTGCCCCGGGAGGAGTGCAAGGCTCATAACACCAGCATGGACCAGGGAGCTGTGTCCTACACAACTAGACTGAGAAACAACAGCTTGAACAGGAGTGAGGTGGGGGAAGGTGGTAGAAGGGGGAGGGAAAGCATAGAGAGACAAACAGATGGGCACTGGAGAAGAGAGTTTAAGAGATGTGGAAGAGCGAGTGAGAAGGGACATCATGTATTTAGTTGGAAATCCAGAAGAAGAGGAAAGGAGAAGGGAGCAACAGCATTCTCTGGAGACAAAATGGTAGAGAAATTCCCGGACACGATACAGCCATCATTCACAGCTTCACAAAGACCACAAATTCCCAACCAAGATAAATACAAAGAAATTAATATCTAAATGTATGTTAGTGAAAATGCAGGATAATGAAGATAAAATCATAAAAGCAGTTAGAGAAAAAAAGTATCTTTCAGCAAGATCTTTAGAAAATCTCCAAATATCTGGAAACTAATGCACTTCTAAGTAACCCAAGGGTCTAAGAAGAAATCAAAAGGGAAATTAGGAAGTACCTTGAACTGACTCAAAAGCGAAACACAACATACTAAAAATTGTAATTAAAAATTGAAGCACTATTTAAAGGGAAATTGAGAGCACTAAACTCTTAGATATCTCAAATCACTGAATGAATTACAAATAAATAACAAAAAGATCTCCAAATATTTGGACACTAGACAGCATACTTTAACCCCAAAGAGGAGAGAATTTTGGTTTTAGCCACACTGGAGCAATGAGACTGGATTTATCCTTTCCCCTCAGACAACTACTGTGTTTCCCTGAAAATAAGACCTTGCCGGACAATCAGTTCTTATGTGTCTTTTGGAGGAAAGATTAATATAAGACAGGGTGTAATGTAATGTAATGTAATGTAATGTAATATAATATCTGTAAGACCAGCTCTCATATTAATTTTTGCTCCACAAGACGCATTAGAGCTGATTGTCCAGCTAGGTCTTATTTTCGGGGAAACATGGTAGAAAACTGGACAAAATAGATGAAACAATGGTTTTGATTTCTCCGTTCCAGTTCCTCTCCTTTTCCCCTGCTCCCCACTCCCTCCTTCCTTCATTTCACAAAGTATTTGAGGAATATCATCATGGTGGTTTGTCTCATTAGAACTAAACCTCCTGGTAGCTTGTGGCTGGGTCCTCTGTTTTGTATCTCAGGTGACCTAGTATAATGTCCACACGTTGTAGTATCCAATGAATGAAATGATTTCCAAATCATAACCTCACTTCATAGCCCATAGACTCTCTTAAATTTGTATTTTGCTTTTTACTTTTGTAAGCTTTCTTATGTTTTCACTTGACTTTCCCAAGAATTCTGTGTAGTTGGTGGGTAGATTTAATATTCTCACTCTCCAGATGAGAAACGTGCAAAAAAACCTGCCTCGTTTATACCACACTTGAGAGATCCTTCCAATTACACTTATTATTGGTGGTGAGGGTAATTTAGAAGTTAGGTCCGTTATTATTCTTTTTTCTCTTCTGGATTTCAATTTGAAGACAGCAGGGGGCGCCTGACCACACCAAAGTAAACTTGAAAGTTAATATATTAAAGATAATCCATTCAAGCTTCAAAAATGTGAATTTCCCTAAAATAGGACCCTGCACTTAATCTTTTTTACTATTTTAGGATTCTGATCTCATTTTAAATGTTCCATTCTCTTTCTCGGTAATGAGAATTCAACCTTACGTAAATCACCATGACACGTATCACCCCAGAGCCTTCCAATTCAGCTTCAAGATTCTTTGGGATAATAAAAGTATTAAACCCTGCATCTACCAGATCTTTGTAAATCTTCAATAGTGAACGTGCTCCCCCTTTGGCAGCCCTTAAGAGGGGACTGCTGTAATGTCTTGCAGACGGAGGGGACTGCTGTAATGTCTTGCAGACGATGTGCTGTACCTGAAGGGCCATCTTGCTTCAAGTGCATGGCCTCATAGTTACCTAATGATCTTAGAACAGCATAAAGGGATTAGGCACATTCTTAAAGTCGTACTGCAGTCGAGGCAATGTAATGATTTCTGCAGGGCAATCGTAAGGATTTGGCATTTTGTAGCTCATTGCTGAAGACAATTATGTTTTGAGGCTGAGGAGCCAGGTTCCTTGTGAAATTCTGCAGCTCCATCTTGATCAGCTGCTGTTTCTTTTTTCCCCCATCGTCACACATTTTCTATTCTCTGACGAGCAGTACTGGATAGAGTGGCGGCTTGAATCCTCTCCTACCTCTTCTTCCCATGGTTTCCCCAAATTTAATTTTCTTCTGAAAGAACTACGGTTCTAGACAAGTCTTGGGAGTTGTTTGGAAAAGCACTCCTCCCTGGCTGTTCAGCGATGCGTAAATTGATTAGGTCTAAGGTGATTTCTTTAAGGCTGAGTGAGTCCTGTGCCCGTTCACCCACAAAGTACGAAACTAGATGATTTCCTGATTTATGCTTTCCCTTTAGCCAAATCTGTGCTCGTGCTTAATTTGTCCCATTTCCTGGATGAGAAGTCATCTTCTAAGTAACAAGCATTTTCACTCTGTCCAAACCACAGCATTCCAGGCCCCCCACACAAAGGGTCTTCCCACTTGTTATTACGTGGAGCCCAATACTAGAGTCCAGTCTCCCCGTGGGCTGTTGTGGTTCTCAGGCGTGGTCAACTAACGACCCCCCGAGGGTCATTAGCTCCGTCCTGCCGATGAAGAAGCAAGTCCCCTAACACAGGACGTTGGAGGAAAGTCACCCAGGAAGCGGACGGCAGGACTGTATTTCCCTGTTGAGCACAGTATCCTCAGCACCCGACGGCACTGGCACTTAATGCGGGGGAAGGGATTGTCTCTTCTCGGGGTCTGCGACTCCTTTTCAGCCTATGAACGTCTTTCGGGGTGGAGCCACAGCCATCATTTTATTTCCAAAAGGATCCAACGTAGAAAAACGTGGCTCCCTCGCAGAGTCACCCAACTGGGTCATTCCACACGGGGCTAAGCAATTTGCCCAAATACGAGAAGCAGCGAAGCCACCCTTCAGGCCGTGGCTGGGGAGCTGCGGAAAGACAGGGGCCGCGTCCCCCGGCAAAGCTGAGCCCAGAGGGAGGTGACCGGCGGGGAAGACGCGGGGCGGAACGGACCTGGCGCGGGCTGGCCACTTCCCGGCCGACGCCAGTCAGAGCAAGAGCACCCCACGGCCCTTTCCAAAGACTCCAATGGAAACAGCCGGCCCCGCCTGCCCGGAAGTGACGTACGCCCACACGCGGGTCCCCGCAGACGCACTTCCGGCGCGCCGCGCGCGGCTGTGCATCTCCCCGCTCGGACCCGGCGCGATGGGCAAGAAGGGCAAGAAAGAGAAGAAGGGCCGCGGGGCGGAGAAGACGGCCGCCAAGATGGAGAAGAAGGTGTCCAAGCGCTCGCGGAAGGAGGAGGTGAGCGTGGGTCACCTGGCGGGTCGGGCCCCGCGGCGCGCGCTCCCCGCGGCTGGCCTCCCGCGTCCGGTGGCGGCGTCGCCGGGTTGCGTCCTGCCGGGTGTCCGAGGGGCTGGCAGTGAAGGGTGGACGGAGCCGGGGTGAGCGGGAGCGCCTCTGCAAGGGGCGTGATGTGGGGCGCAGGGCTGAACTTCTGAGCCTCGCGCCCCTTGAAAAGGGGGAAGTATTGCCACGCGACCCCGAGCGGGGCGCGTCCGGGCGGTGCGTGCAGCCCCGAGGCCTTCGGCGACGGTTCAGGGGGACCACCGCTCGCTTCTTTCTCTCCCAGCCCACGGCCCCGCTCCCTCTTTCCTCTTCGCTCTCCCAGCGGGGTTTGCACGTGGAACAGGGCTGAGTGAAGCCTTCTCCTGCCTGTTGACTTGTTTCCCGGCTCCCTCGCCCGGGGCAGTGTCTCATGGTGAACGAGGGCCGTGTGCTGTCTGGGCTTTGAGCCTCACGACCAAGTGAATTGGGCGGCTTTGGCCGCCCCATCGCACAGGACATCAGCAGCTAACAGACGACACAGCTCAGGGTCACACACCTGGAAAGGGGCAAGCAGTGGGCGAGGTGAGAGAGGAAGTGGGTTGGCTGCAGGCAGAGCCTGTGCCCCCAATGAGTGGGGCATCTAAGCCTGCTCCCAACAAGAGAGACCGGGGGGAACGCCTGTCCTCGTGTGACTGGGGTTAAGGGCACAATGCTGGGCTTTCGTGCCAGCTTGTACCAGGCATTGGGGACGGGGTGGTCCACAGGACAGCCCATGCGGTAACTAATTACCCACGTAGAAGTAGCAGGATGGTGGATGCTTCCGTTGACGGCTGTGAGGGTGGCAATGGGCAGAGTCGCTTTGGACCCCGTTCTGTTAATATCCAGAAAAGTGGACGCTACAAACGACCAGTTACACGCCTAAAGGTTTACCTTGGAAAAATTCTCCCCAGCTACACAAAGCTAGGTACAGGAATGGCCATAGTATTATTGTTTATAAAAACCGAAAATTGGAGTTGGCCCAGATATTCATTCATCAGCGGGATGGGTGGAGAAGCTGTGATGGAGTAGTAGCTCCATCAGTAACAGTGGCTACTTCCGGGAGGTGAATGTGGTACACGCCGGAGAAGGGCAGGGGCAGGGGTGGTACCGGTGGCTGGTTAGGCCAGGGAATGTGGTGTTCCCATTAAAGGAACTGAGAGAAGCCAGTGCAGCGTGGAGTGAGGAGGTAGGGTGGGAAATGAGGCTGGAGGGGAAGAGGGGTCTGTAGGTATAGGAAGGACATCTAACTTACCTTCAGTGTGGAACGTGGAGGGCTGTATGTGGGTGTGTATAAGTGTGTGCATGGGGAGGGAAGGACGCAACGGGGGCATATCCCAGGTCTCAGCATGAGCAGGGTGGCGGTGAGCTTTCAAGAAGAGAATAAGCATAGAAACAATGACACACAGGTTAAGCTTCGCCTTGTGGGGATCCAAGGGGGAGGTTAATGCAGGGAGACAGGCACTGGCCTGTGGGTAACAAGACCAGGATTCAGTGCCACCCACCTGGGCAGGTAATCTTAAATCCGTGTCTGCAGTTGTAAAAATAGAGACTTGCACAGTGGCTGCAGCCCATAGTTGCTAAGCCCCCTCATGCAGGGTCTGTTCTAAGCAGATTGACAAGTCTTGCTTCCTTGGCGCTCCTGTTGTTTTGGCGGGAGGGAGGTAGAAACAGAAACTAAATAAATGAGCAAGAATTCTTATTATCAGACACTGTTATGCAGACAGCAAAGCAGGCTGGTGGGGTGGCCCAGGCTGGGTTTGCCGGGAGGTGGGTGAAGGTGCCAGCAAAAAGTCAGGGTGGGCTTGTCCAAGTGAAAGGCCATTCGGACCGAGTGTGAGGGTTTGCAATGAGATGATAAACGTGCAGAGTGCATGCGTCCTCACTTCCAAGAAAATTCCCTCTGAGGTCAAGCTCTGAGTGTTTTTGCGTTGTCAAATTCTGTGTCTATGGCGAGTGGGAAAGCTGACCCAGGCTTTTGAGCCCATAGTAGGAGTTAAGAAAACATCTCACACGTGACTGCTTGTCTGCTTTTAGGAAGACCTTGAAGCTCTCATAGCCCATTTCCAGACACTAGATGCCAAAAAGACTCAGATTGTGGAAACGCCCTGCTCTCCACCTTCACCAAGGTGAGCAAGACTCTTCATTGTAGCTTCTGACAGTTTTCTTGTATACATTGGAAAACTGCTTTAAATAGGCAGCATGTTTTCATCATAATCAGGTTCTTGGGACGTTTGCATCATTAAAAGCTGTTCCTGATCAGCGCTCACAAAACGTTTTTTTTCACTTTTCTTCTGAATAATGGGCAATTGGCTGTTCAGCTCTTTTGTCCATGCAGAAACATGGAAATGGGGTCTCAGCACAGCTAATCATCTGGGAAATTGTGCCTGGTTTGAAAGCTCCCCGACTGGTAACAATTTGTGGAGTAAGTGTTGTCCCACTTTGGTTCTGTGGTTCTTAAGTTGTTTTAAAAGTGCCTATCACAGGTAGAAATCTTGAAATCACAATAGCTTTTCGCTGTGTTTGTTTATAATGCTTTTAAATTCTTGTGAAAAATGTGATTATTAAATACAAATTGTGTAGAAGGCATTTTAAATGAATTTGTGAATTATGTGAAAACTCCAAGGCGTTTTTGTAGGATTTCAAACACTTGTGGGATAGATAAGCTAAAATGAGCAGGCTTTGCTCTTCATCTGCCGTCTTATTCCTCTGCATCAATTCTTCTGGTCTTTGAATTCCAGGTGTTTTATAATTTGATTTAGGGCTCTGTACTTCTTATATTTGCTATGCCAACAGAGCAGAGGCAAGACACCAAATGCACTGAGTTAGGAACCTAGAAAAGGCTGAGTGACTCTAACAGATAAATACCATGTCCTTCAGAGTAGAGGAAACGTGTTAACTCCACAAGCATCTGGAACTGTTTGGTTGAGAAGTGATGTGCTTTGTTTCCCTCAGAATGAGATTAGTCTCCCTAGAGCTGTCCTCAGCCTGAATGGAGGCCTGGGGTCCAGCATTTCAGGAAGGGTGGCAGTTACAGTGCTTCAGGAGGTACAGGCTCTGGGACCTGAATTCCACTGACCTGGGACCCGGGATTTAATCACACCTGTTCAGAGGGGTGTGTGTGTGTGTGTATGTGTGTGTGCATGTGTGTGTGTGTGTGTTTGTGTGCGTGGGCGTGCTCCATGATTACTCCCCTGAGCCAAATAAGCTGACAACAGCTTTCCAGCAGCTCCCCAAACTGGAGGGCCTTCCTGTTCTTCATTTAATAAATTCTGTTAGGAGTCTGGTTTTATTTTCCCCTATACTCGGCATGCTACCGTTGGAGCCAGACATAAGTTCCACATGCAGTAGATGTACTTTTTCATGTGACTTGTTGAAGCAGACAAGTCCTTGAGATCTTTAAGGCTTCATCTGTACAGCGCCCCTTAGGGAAGCCACTTGTGGATTATTTTTGGATGACATTTTAGAACTTTTCCTAAAGTAATACCCCAAAAGCCCGGTTTAATGTCAGGATATAATTTGAAACCTTGACGATTCCCTGGGTCTACTGGGAATGCTTGCTGACAAGGGAGCAGTTGATGGAACTGAGATATAATGAGATTAAGACGTTTTTGTTGGCCATCTTAGTAACATCTCACCTTCTCCCTCCCCATCATCCTGTGGGAACAAAACCATGAAAATTACCAACTTTTGTAAGAGTAGATCTCCTCTAAGTATTGGCTCAGGTGTAATTTAATGGGGAAATAAGGACAGGTCTGTCAGTTGCGTCAGTGTTTCAGGGTGCCTGTGTGTCTGTGACCTGGAGAAGGTGGGCATGGACAGCAGTGACACTTTGGTGCCCTGGGCCTAAATTGAATTGTTTCCCAAGTTGTGTTTGCTACTTTTCCACAGAAAATAAGTGTTAAGTGAGAACACGATTTGTGGTCAGAGAACTTCGGGAAACACTGGCTTCCTTTTTTTGAAAAATTTTTTTGCTGTGATAAAAATATATAACATAGAATTTTTATCGTAACCATTTTTAACTGGACAGTTCCATGGGATGCCTTACATTCACAATACTGTGCAACTATTACCGCCATCTATTTCCAAACATTTTTCATCACCCCAAATAGGAACTTGATACCCATTAATCAGTCGCTCTACAGTCCCCCTCCCCACAGCCCCTGCTGACCTCTGCTCTCTCATCCTCTGATTTGCCTCTAATAGCTATTTCATGGAAGTGGAGACATACAGTGTCTGACCTTTTCCACTTAGCATAACGTCCTCAAGGTTCATGCACATTGGAGTATGCCTCTGAACTTCATACCTTTTAAGACTGAACAGTAGTCCATGGATGGAGGGACCATATTTTATCTGTTTATCTGTTCATGGACCTTTGGATTGTTTCCACTTTGTGGCTGTTGCGAATAATGCTGTAATGAACTTTGCCATACAGGTATCTATTTGAGTCCCTGTTTTCAATTTTCTTGGCTACATACCTAGGCGTGGAGAATTCTGTGTGTTTAACTTTTTGAGGAACCATGAGACTGTTTGCCTAGCAGCTGCGCTGTTTTAATACCCGGTTCTTGACTGCAGAATTTCTCAGCCGATGAAATGTTTCTGTGTACAATACATCCCCAAGAGAAAAGGAGCTTTCCGATTTCCCAAACTTAGTTGATCTTGAAACCTTTTTTGCTGTTGAGTAGCTTCCTTTGGAGTTAGTGTATGGAACACACCTTGGGGAATACCACTGGAGGGGATTTTTGAAGGAAGGGCATTTTCCAGTGACTGACCTTCCCCGTCACCACAGCTTTCATTACTTTCCACTGAAATGGTGAGGCTGTACGTATAATTTCCTTATAGCCATTCTTTTGTCCTCGTGTGTGAAATAAGTAGAAAATGATTTGCATTTTTTTCTAGAGGGAAGTTATCTGGGATGTCTATTCAAATGCTTAAATATTGGACTTTTTAGAGAAGTTTTATTTGTGATTGAAGAGGACAGACCCTTAAAATAGGACAGTTTTGGACAATTGGGCACATAAGTAGGAGCACCTAGACTTGTCACTGCCTGGTGATTTTTAGCCGGCTGCTGTGGGAGCAGCCCAAGTCCTGCCCACCCGGGACAGGGAGCCTGGGTACTAGTGTCAGGGTCCAGACTGCTTTTAAGGGTGATGCCTTAGCTTCTGTTCTCAACCCCAGGCTCCTCTCTCACAGAAGTGTAGAGAAGGCTAGTTCCTGGTGGTAAAACACTCTGATGGAAGGGAAAACGGCTCTCACATTAGGATCAAATGGTTTGATTTTGTGTTGACCTACTGCTTTGATCTGTTGCAGGTTAAATGCCTCACTCTCTGCTCATCCTGAGAAAGATGAATTAATCCTTTTCGGAGGTGAATATTTCAATGGCCAAAAAGTAAAGTATATATTTTTTTCTTTTCCCCCCAAATTTCCATGGGTCTCATTTGGTGTAAAATTAATGTAAAGCAATGATATCAAATACTCACTGGTCCTTTAATTCCCCTCCCGTATGTCCCCCTTGCTGAGCCGTCAGGACTGGTTTGCGACGTTGTCCTTGACAAGCTGTCAGCATCCTTCAGTGACCTTTAGGGTCACCCCTTTTCCCACCTGCTTGAGGTTGACCAGCACCCTGCTCTTTCGGGTTGATTGTTCATGCTGTTCTTCCTCATGATGGATTTCCAAAGTTGTTTTGAAGAGAAAAAGTACGGATCCATTATAGAGCTAATTTTTACTTTTTCTTGTAAGCAGGCTAGAAAAATCTAGGTTTCAGAGTTGTATATTAAACAGTTACCAAAAGCCTTCTTTGCATGGTGGACAGATGGTTTTTTTCTTTGTCATTATCCCAAAGGATCCAGGGGACCAGCTGCACCCGCCCTGCATTGATAGGATTTACTTTGCTTTAGGAAACATATTTTCCAGGGAAGGCTAGCGATTGAGATCCTTCTTTCTACTGACCGTCGCTTGCATGGAAGTATCATTCATGATAGTAAAGTTCCTCTTCCTTTCTGCAGACGTTTTTATATAATGAACTCTATACCTACAACATCAGGAAGGACACCTGGGCCAAGGTCGAAATCCCGAATCCACCCCCGCGGCGCTGTGCTCACCAGGTATGTGTCGGTACTGACCCTCAGCCTCTCTGTTCCTGTTGGGGCTTTACTTCGAGGATTGTCTTAGAGACTTTTCGAGGTGGTAAATAATAGGGTGCCTGGTACAGAGAAGCCTCACACGTGGTCCTCACCGTGCTGTTTTCTAACTTGGACTTGTTACTGAGCTTTGCACGTCAGGGCCTTCATCTTCTAGGTGGTGTGATGATCGTATGAAATAATCCAGGTAAAAATGCCTAGGGTGGTGTCTGGCATGTAGCAGTCAGCACGTTGCTCCTCCATTCGAATAAGAGCCTCACATAGGCCCGCGGTCTGGTGACTAGGGAGATGAGAAAGAGAAAACAGTATTCAAAGACACGCGTAAATGGTGCCCGGAAGATAATGACTGTCGCGCGAATGAGCTGTAACCGGGGTCATGAAGCAGTTGCGCTGAGTCAGCATGTTGTTGGCTAGTTTCTGCTTGAGGAGAGCTCTGGCAAAGCTGTTACCCTATCAGGGAAGGGGGCCTGTTTCAGACCCTGTAAGCTCTGTCAGGAGAGGCACTGGTCGTCTTGTTCATTGTTATAACCCAGTACTTGGAACAGTGTCGGGGCTCAAAACACAATTTGAATGAGTGGGTACCCTCCAGGATGGAGAAAGGTCATTGTGTGCGCCCACCGCCGTGTGATTAAAACATCTCCGTGCTTCTCCTTTTTCTGATTCTGTGTTCTGAAGTAGCCTGCTGATCTGAAATTGGGGCTGAGAGGAGGACCCGCCTGCCCGAGCTGCGTGGATGGCTTGTGCCCATTAGGGTCGCAAGTGTTTGGACTGGTTTATCTTCTGGAAAAGAGGAATCCTCTTGCCTTCAGGTTTAAAGATTAGATCTTAGTAAGCTTGGATTTTAATAAATAAATGGGTCTTGATAATTTTGAGTCCATTCACCAGAGCCCACTCCAGTTCTCAAGAGTGAATAATCTACCCCAGGCTTCTGAGCTCGGGACCAAGTCCTTCTCCTCAGATACGCAGTTTACAGGTCAGCGAACCATAAAACCAGCCACATCATGACTGTCTTTGAAGCAGTGCCGTCCATCAGGTGGCACATCATTGAATATTCTCAAGGGAGGAGGGCTCTGTCGGTCACTGGCCAGCCAAAGGGCTGTGTGGCTCTGGTGGGTCTAGGCAGTCGTGGGTGGTTCCATTGTGGCCTCTGCGTCCTGGGCCTCCAGCACAACCACAGAGGGCAGGCCCTGAAAGGAGAGTGGACAGGAAAGACGTTCGAAGGTGAGGTGAGGGCTTAGCATTTGAGATGGAGGCCAACCTGGAGTTCTGGGGGAGGGGTCCCCGTTTTATGTGTGTTACCTTTTAGTCTTCGCTTCACCCTTCAACAAACAATCCAACCCAAAGCTCAAAAGCCCTAGACTAGATAGTGTATGAATTGCCTTTAAAATTCTCTCAATCTGTGTTTCTTGTATTTGCATCTATAAAGGTTATTTTATGTGACGTAGGATCCACTCTTATCTTGGCTGTCTGAAATACATTCCCTTACACGGTGTTTTCCTTTTCTGGGAAGGCTTTCTTAATCACACGCTTGGACTTGTTTTTCTCCTCTTGTGAAGGATCTAGCATGGCGATCGATCTCCAGTCTGGAGTCTGGAATGTTGTCCTCGCCCCGTGGAGATGGAGCTTTCAGTGGGGTGATGGGAAACTCAACAAGAGGGTCACCGGAGGGACACCCAGAGCCGTGGGCAGCGTGTGTTTTGCTGATACTGATGCAGGGTCTTGGAAGTTGGGTGTTCTTGCTTTATTTTCATTGAGTTAGTGAGTAACCTTGGGAGTGTGAAATGGAATTCTGCTCATGGGATGTGAGCCCTGGAGTTCCTGTTCTCAGCTGCTTCCCCCACTCAGGTAGGCACATTGGTTCATGGGATGTGCCCGTGAGCCGCTTGTTCTGTGAGTGCTTCGATACTCTGCTAAGCCCAGTAATACACTTCGAAATATGCATGTCCCATGGGGCATGATGCCAGGTTAGCGTGGCTTACGTGCTGTTATCCCCTCTTCTGTGCGAGAGCCTCCTGCGTGTGGGGTCCAAAGGACATTGTCTTCACTGCTTCTCTGTGCCTTCCTATTATGCTTAAATCTTTTAAAAATAAATGTTAATGGTGTTACGTAAACATTATACATCACACGTTTCATTCGTGAGTGCCAGTGCTTAATAGCTAGGAAAGGGATTAATGAGGGCAGGTAAACAGCTTTATTATAGATATTTAATAAAAAAATATTGTCAGTTTGGGTTACGACTGTTGTTAACTTCTGGTATAATTGTGTCCATTTTAATGAGATATGGGGTCTAAATGTAAGTAGATGCTAATTTTACAACCTAGGACTGCATGAAAGTTTATTAGGGTTTTGACTTGGGAGGCTTTGTTGATGGGGGATTTTTCCAGAGCTTTCCCCTTAAGCTCTGGAGTGTGGGTGCTGGCCGAGACTAGCGTGTGCCGTGCTCTGCTGGGGCTGCAGGTGCTGGTCCCCACCGTGGAGCCAGCTGCAGGCTGTTCCGCTGTGCCCTGACCTGTTACGTTTCTTTCCACAGGCTGTGGTGGTGCCTCAGTGCGGCGGGCAGCTCTGGATCTTTGGGGGCGAGTTTGCTTCTCCCAGTGGAGAGCAGTTTTACCACTACAAGGATCTCTGGGTCCTGCATTTGGCCACCAAAACCTGGGAGCAAGTCAGGTAAGGCGCTGGGTGACGAGCCCCAGCTCTGGGCGTGGCTCCTGCCCCGTGCCCGCATTCTCAGTGCACAGTGATGGGATCAGGTCTCGTAGAATCCCAGGGCTCCAGGGGTCACGATTGCAGAGCCTGGAGAGACCAGCCGTGCTGGTAACTGCAGGAAAGAAAGAGCTGCCGTTTTCTCTGCACCCTTCACAGGGAAGCCCGGCGCGGCCGCAGCTGCTCGATGCCTGGCTTTGGTGAAGGCGTTGCCAGAATTGCAGGGAGCAGCACTGAATCTGGGCTTATATTCCTACTCCTCCCTTGGCCATGTCTACATTGATCATATTGTAGTACAGTTGGGCATCTACGTTATCTCCTTAGAGGCAGCTCTGGGTTTCGGCTTGCTGGAATGGAGCTGTGGTATTTATTAAAAGGGGGTGCTCTGTCTAGGTCTAACTGACGTAGAAACAGTGGGGCTAAGAGGAAGGACGGGGAATGTCTTTCTGTTGCTCTTCAATAAACTGGGCTCAGCCATCATTGGAGGCTGATTTCTGCATCTGTCAGTGACATTGGTATGTGGTTGTCACATTTACCATCGTACTTCACCACTGGAGTCATCGGTTAGAGCTGCACGCCTGACTCTGTGTGGAGACACAGAGTGGAACTAATGTCTGCATATAAATTATTTATGAGAAGAAACCTAGGAATGTGACAGATTGAAAGTAGAGTTATGTGGCTTCCTTCTTCTGGGGTGCGCGTGCCTGATTGCTGGGCTGTGTATGCCATGTTGCAGGGTGCTTTCGTCCACTGCTGAAGCAGCAAACTATGGTTTCCTCGCCTTGGTGGACCAGGTGGCTGCATTGCGGAATTCAGTAGTGGTGCAAAAGGTTTTCAGGTCCTGGGACTTCCATTGGAGGGGAGCCTCCCTCCCAGGAGGGTGCGCTAGGTTGTTTGGTGATGAGGCTCTTAGGAGATCGCAGGGCTGTAGAGGCCTGATCTGCTGGGCTTCAGGCCTGGAAGGGGACTAATGACGTGAAGAGTCCATGGTGCAAGTGGAAAGTGGAAGGAGATTCGCTGACCTGCTGGAAAAGGACTCAGTAGCCATCTGAATGGAATTGGAACCAGAAAGAGCCTTGGTGTGTATATCACAGAGGACAGACTTCATTTTCCTTTCTCTCACTTGCTTTGGGAAAGCTCCACTGTCTTAGTAGGCACAGCAGTCAAGAACTTATTTTCATGTTAAAATTGATTTCATTGTGTATATGTTGAAACATAAGTCATTTTCCCCTTAATTTAAAAAGCATTTAGGTCTAGAGCCATACAATCTGTTGTCTTGCTTTGTTTCAGTTTTTTTGAAACCCAGTTTTATTTATTTGCTCATTTGTTCATTGTTGGTGAATTGATTCTTGATATTTTCATAGCATTTTTATCAGCTTTGGTAACTTTGTCCATAATTTACGGGTGAGGGAACAGTAAACTTCTCCATGAAAGAGTATGTACCAGTCTGATAGCTCCTCAGCAGGGCCTGGGACTAACGGTAACACTTCTGTGGGGTGGTCCTGCAGTGACATTCTAAGCTCGTCTGTGACATGCATGTTTTCTCGTGGCCTTCCGACTTTTCGAGTTCCGTAACGTGCATTGTGGGTGTTTGTTCCAAAGAAGCAGGAAGGCAGTATTGGTGCGTGGTCACTTTGCACAGCTAGCTGTGGCCGCTGTCCCCAAGACAGACACGGCCGCTCTCACCTCAGTGCGCAACTCGAGCTGCCTCCTGGTGCTGTCAGCTCAGTTATGTCTACGCAGTATTTGGGGCGTCTGTCCTAACTCAGAAATTGTCTCTGATTAATAGTCTCTCACCGCTTGAATACTTGCTTATTGTAATTAAAATGTGAAGTTTTTTTTTTTTTTAAAGTACAGTGTAAAACCTATTAAAAACTAATGTGAGGGACAGCCGGTTGGCTCAGTTGGTTAGAGTGCAGTGCTCATAACCCCTGGGTTGCTGGTTCGATCCCCATATGGGCCACTATGAGCTGCGCCCTCCACAAGTAGATTGAAACGACTACTTGACTTGGAGCTGATGGGTCCTGGAAAAACACACTTAAAATAAATAAAAGTTAAAAAAATAAAAAAGAGCTTATGTGAAACTACAAAGATAAAATTCAGTTGCCATTCTTAACTCCTGTATTTTAGTTTAGGTAGAGTGGTGGGGCCTGAAAAAGGATATGTGCTTTAGCTTTTGTGTAAATTGCCATTTTTCAAGGCTTCCTTCTGGGTGGTGGTCTCTTCTTCTTTATGGGTGAGATGAGCAGAGAGACTGACAGCGTTGCTTTGAACTGTTCCCTTCGGTGGCCAGGGTGCAATGGGTGCATTTCACCGAACTCATGGTCTCTGAGGGCCATATGGGAGTGTCTGTCTGACTAGAAAGGTGCGGCCAATTGCGTACAGGTCTGGAAATCAGGAGATGGACCGTCTGTCCCCACCTCTGATCTTGTTTTGTTAGCCAGTAGTTTTTAAATGACTAGCTTAATTTCTGTGTTTCTGCAGCTCAGCAAAGTTTAGTTACTGCTGCTTCACATGTTTATGGTTATGAGATGTTTTAGGTTTGAGGCTTGCTCAGTTTTTAAGGCCCCTGATGGGATGTAGAAAATCATAAGTGGTATACACGAGATATTTGGTGACAGATGTCCATTTCCCTGTCTTCGTTGTCTCCCGCCCTTACTCATCTTGGGCTCTGTGCTCCAGCCTTCCTAAAACACTCGGTGCCTTGACCATCCCTGCAGTTGCAGCCCTTCCACCACCCTGCCCCAGGTGTGTCTTGAAGACCGTCAAGGAGAGCGCACCCCTGGTGTAGCCCCTTGTCTGACTGTTAGTTGTCTGTAACCCATCATACCCGGGAACCACGCGTATCTGGGCAGGGCTTCTAAGTCAATCACTGCAGCGGGAGCCACAAGAGAGGGACAGATCTGACTGTATGAAGTGTTAAAGTTTTTGTATGGGAACTGATGCCACAAGGCAGTGGAGAATAGTGACAGGTGGGGAGAAAGTGCCTGCAATGCAAAGTGAGCCCGTGTTCACAATAGAGGTCTTTTGTAAGGTGATAAGCAGTGAGCGGCTTGACAGAAAACTGAGCAAGGGACATAAAGAGGCCGGTCACAAATGGCAGGCACCAAAAAGGGGTCCCATTCAGTGTTGGCGAGCGTCAGGGTGTCGGCAGCATCTGCCATCCATCATCATTCAGATGTGCGTACCCTTTGAGCCCGAATTCACTTTTAGGAATATACCTGAAGGAAATACTCTATTTAACAGACCCTAAAGAAGCACTCCTCCAGCACACAGCATTCTCGTTTGCGTGCTGGATTTCCTCTTTCAGGTACTTCCCAGCGTTGCAGGTACTAACAGACTTCAGGCTGGCTGCCCCCTGGAATAAACAGTTTTTCTGGCCTTGTCTAAACCTGGAAGGGGCACCTTACAGCTCGGTTAGGGTTTCCGAGCTGGAGTGGCTGGGAGATTTGTCAGCCCAGGGAGATGGCTCAGCGCTGAGACAATACCCCCATGACTCTATTAGTGATTCTGAGACTTTTGTGCACCAAAGGCTGTTAAAATGCACGTTTCTGCCCTAACCCCGAATACCAAGTCTGATTCATAGCAGCGTAAGGTGGGGCTCAGACGTCTGCATTGTACATTAACCCCTCCCCATACCCCTCAGCGGCTGTGATCCAGGTCGCCCTGCACCGCAGCTAGAGGCCTTGCTTACTGGTCCATCGGCCTTGGTTACTGGTGGGTTTCATGCTGACTTTGAGCATTGCTTACTGAGCTGAAAATGTCTGCTGCCCTTTCAAGAAGTAAGAAAACTCATGTAAAATGCCTCTTAGATCCTTAGCAATTCAGGTCGTGTAACTACTGCTTTTGAAGTTCACGACGTATTCCAAAATGAAAGCATCGCCCAACTGTTGTTCAGCAGGCCTGTGCAGGCTTAATTGACATGGCTCAATGTAACCGTGGAAAAGTGCAGGTAGACTGGTTATTAAAGTCGGCCTATTGATTCCAGGAGCTAGGTTACAGCACGTGGGATTTGGACTTAACCGCTGCTGCTGCTCATAATTGGACTCGGTTATTAGTACACTGACGTAACGGCCATTACTGAGAGGACACTGCTGGCAGTTTATCCTCTGTGATTTTTCCTTATTGATCTGAAAGAAAAGGTAAGGAGAGTCCGCCAAAATAAAATGAAGGCTCATTGTCCGTTTCTGGGGACTATTCGCTGGGCCTGGGAGAATCCACGTGATGTGGGGCTCACATCACTTGAAAAATACAGGAAGAGTTGACTATGAGCTGAAATTATTTCGTTACCATGATTTGGCCTGGCACTCTGCATCCCCTTTTTAGTATTATTTTTCACTCCCTTGGAGGTAGTTCTACAGTCGGGGAAACAGAGTGAGAAAGGTTACGTATTGGTCAAGGCCATCAGAGGCCGAGTTAAATCAGCATCTGTCATTTGTCCCTTTCTTGGCCTTTAAACAGGTTTCTCTTGTGGCAGGGCAGGATGTATTTCCTCTTGCTAGCTGGTGACTTTCAATTTATACGATACGTGTTTTTTCAATGTTGATATTCTGATTCAAGTTAGGTTTCTGATACAGCAAGTGTGTCCAGTCCATCCTTACATGGGCTGGTCTGAAGAAACAAGAGCAAGAAAAGGTGGGGTTGTCCCTGAGTAGTTAGATGAGGACTGTCTTTCTGAGGTCAGGTGGTGCACGCTCACGTCAGGTCACTGGAAGGGCGTCCTGACCGAGTGCTCCCTGCGAGGTCTTGTGTTTAGCAGCTGCATATGGAGACGAGCACAGGCTCTGAGTCCCAGCCTCCTGGTGCCGTGTCCTGCCAGTGGAAGCTGAGTGACCTGAGCCGGTCCTACTAGCACCCCAGCACCCTGAGTGGTGTCAGAGTGCCTGTGTGGGGCATATAACAGGGACCAAATGCAGCCATCAGCACCCAGGCAGCACCCTGCAGCCGCTGTCCGCTCAGAGGACGGCCTCTTCCGATGGTGCTGATGGCCCCAAAGGGACCGAATACCAGTTTGGTTTTTGAAAAAGTGCTTTTTTTTTTTAAAGTAAACTTGAACGAAGTAAAATATATAAAAAAATGCACAGTCATGTGCAGCTTGATGAACTGGACAGAGTAAACACACATGTGTGCTCCGATGCAGGAGGCAGCTGTGAGCATCCCAGAAGCCCCGTGTGCCCTTGTCAGGCACGCCCCCGTGCCTGCCTCCACGCAGATTAGGTTTGCTTGGTTTGGACGTCGTCTGAGCGGGCTCTTACAGAATATACCCTGGTGGCTGGCTGTTTTCACTGAGCATTATTTTTGTGAGATTCCCCTGTGTTGCAGGTGGTACTAGTTCATTTTGGTGCTATACAATATTCCTTCATAGGAACATGTCACTGTGTTTGACTGGTGGTGGGCATTGGGAGGTGACCAGTTTCCGGTTATTACAAATGGTGCTGCTGTCAGCATTCTTGTACGCATCTTATGATGAACGATATATGCGTTTCAATTAAGTGTATGTCTAAGATTAGAGTAAGGCGATGGGGGCACAGGATTACCTGCGTTCAGCTGTAGCATGCCCTGGCAAAACATTTCTCACCCTGTGATGCTGGTTTACAAAACCATGAGCTGGGCAGGAGCTGCTCCATCCAGGCCGGTGCAGGGCATTTTCAGTCTCTCTTGGTTTTACCATTCTGGTGGTGTGTCCTTAGCACATTTGACAAGAAATGGGCACTTAGTAATACCGGGGGTGCCAAAAAGATGGATACAAGTGGACACTTTAGTCA
Source organism: Rhinolophus hipposideros (assembly GCF_964194185.1). Taxonomy (NCBI): domain Eukaryota; kingdom Metazoa; phylum Chordata; class Mammalia; order Chiroptera; family Rhinolophidae; genus Rhinolophus; species Rhinolophus hipposideros. The sequence continues at coordinate 32,413,314 of NC_138067.1, read as the reverse complement.
GCGTTGCTCAAGCAGTAGTTCGCCGTCATCAGAAATGTCTGGACGCTGATGGTAACCACTTTGAGCACCTCTTGTAATTGCGGAAGACAAACGTGACTTGTGTTCATCTTTTGTTATCAGTACATATTGAGTATTACAATTTTAATAGTTTTTTTCCTTTCTTAAAACATGTATACATTGTTTTGGCACCCTCTGTATTTTATTGTCTTCATTTATGCACATTCTGCATTCTAGAAACATTTCCTTGACATCATCATGGTTTGAAAATGAGAGGAAAAATCCTAGGGTTACTAACGTCACGAAGACCAAAGCTTAAATGAAATGTCAGCATCGGCCCCCTCATTTTACATTGCACATGTATGACCAGCTTTAAAAGATATTTTGACATTCCCTTCAGTCTCTGTCTTCAGTGGGAGGTGCCTGCAACACTGCCTTGATTAAAAAAAAGGGGTGGGGGGGCCTTATTTGGCAACATAGATTCTGTATACTGACTTTATTGTTATAAAATATATTCGTGCAATCGTCTCCCCTTCCCCGGCTGCATTTCCTGCAGGAAGCAGGGAAGGGAAGTGTGTGTGTGTGTGTTAAGTGTGTGTGCACCTGTGTGACTGAGGGAAGTGCGACACCTAAGCGGCTCACATCCGCCCGCCTGCTGTGTTGCTCACAGGACAGCAGCTTTTACGTGTCTCAGTGGAGGACCTGCAGCGGGCCTGGGGAGAGGAAATGGATTTAAAGAATTACCTTTTCCCTCCCCTTTAAACAAGTGAGTGGCTGATCATTGAAGGTCTGTCGTTGATTATCAGGAAAAACAACCCTGAAATAGTGCGACACTGGAATGGCTGGTGTCTTCGCTTGCTCAGGCTGCTAAACAATACCATAAACCAGGGGGCTTGAACAACAGACACTGGAATTGATTTCTCCCAGTTCTAGAGGCTCGAAGTCTAAAATTAAGGCGCCGGTAGATTGGGTGTCTGGGGAGGGCCTTGGTTCCTGGTTCATAGACGCCGTTGTTTCGCTGTGTCCTCACATGGCTTGTCCTTGCTCATGGAGAGAAGTCTTTCTTCTCATGTTGTAAAGGCACTGGGCCCCTTGTCAGTGTCTGCTGCAGTGTCTCCTGCTGCCCTCGGAGACCGGCGGACCAGAGTGCACCCCTGTGCGTCACGGTGACCAAGGTCGTGTGCGCTGAAGGGCAGCGGCCTGGTGCAGGGCGGCACCTACTGTGCATAGAAGAGAACGGGCCAGTGGTGTCGGGTCCATCACAGGAGTGACTGAAGATGAGCATGGATTCCACGTCCGTCCACATGGAGATAATACACAAGGCTGTACTGGTGCAAGTCCACGTTCAGTCTCTGTCCAGGACACACGGTGGGCCGAAGAATCAAGAGGCGCGTGGGAGATCTGGGCAGCGTGACTGCTGGCAACGGTGGTGTGGTTAACGTGTCTACTGAAGATTCTGGGTCGCACTCTCAGGCGGCCATTCCATCGTTGGACGCGTAATGGTGGTCCATGAACAGCCAGATGACATGGGCAAAGGTGGAAATGACAAAAGTGAAAAGATGGGAAATGCTGGAGGTCATTTGCCTTATGCAATTGGGATCGCCCAGTAAACATCCCCTGGGATGAGGTCTGAGTCCTAATAACTCATCTGTTATCCTGCTAGCTGTAGAAATTTAACTTCATAAACATTAAACGCTGGATTCTTAAAAATAAATAAATAAATAAATAAATCAAGGCACTGACTCCATCATGGGTGCCCCACCCTCGTGACCTCATTTCAAACCCAATCACTCTCAAAAGCCCCGCCTCCAAATACCATCACATTGGGGGGTAGGGCTTCAATATATGAATTTGGGGAGGACACGGACATTCAGCGCATAACAGCTAGTACCTGGTGTTTGCAAATTATCTTTCCTTTGACAAAGGTGGTTGTATCAGTGAGGGCCTAATCAGGAAGACATGAAGGAGAGCGCGCACACCTGCGATGGAGAGAGCCACATGGCACTGGCTAGCCCGGGGGGGTGGGGTGTCTGGAGCTGGAGAGATGCCAGTGCTCCCGAGAAGGCAGAGATGAGGTGGGGGAGGGGCCATGTCCTGGTCCTTTCCCTCTCCTCCCACTGGTGCCTGTCGCCCTGGGGGGATTTCTCTGTGACAGCGAGCAGAGCCGGGAGCTGCGGGGCAGGAAGTGCGTGTGTAGCCAGAGTGCTCAGGCGTCTTTACCCCTCCTCCAATCATAGCAGGCCTGCCCTACCAGCTCTTCAGGTTGCCTGTTTGTTAGAGCTCCGTTAGGTCCACCTACCACACTTAAAAGCTAGCATCTCTACAGGCGAACCCCACATTCCTCCCTTATCCCTTGGAGGAGATGCAGTTGCGTAAGGGGAGAAGAGTTTGGCACCCTTTCTCCATTTATTTCTAAAACCGGTGCCATCCCAGCTAGTCATCTGTGACTCGTGAACCACAGAGGGAGGCCAGGCTACTTACAGAACTCAGCTATTTTCAGATGTCGTTCACATGCCAAAAACATTACCTTTCAAAATGTATAATTCGATGGTTTTTAGCATAGTCACAGAGTGGTACAACCATCACTTCTAATTAAAGTTAGAGTGTTTCCATCACCCCAAAGAAGACTCCGTTCCCACTTCCACTCAGCCCCTCACCCCAGTTCCTCCTTGCCTCTAGTCCTTGGTAACTTCTAATCTGCTTTCTATCTCTGGACTTGCTTATTATAGCTTTTTCATATAACTAGAATCCTATAATATTTGTTCTCTTGTGACTGGCTTACACTTAGCATGTTTTTAAGGTTCATCCATTCTGCAGTATGTGTCAGAATTTAATTCCTTTTTTACAGCTGAATAATATTCCATTGTTTGGATGTACCACATTTTGTTTATCCATTCAGTCATCGATGGACATTTGGGTTGTCTCCACTTTTCCACTCTTGAGAGAAATGCTGCTATGAACATTTGTGTACAACTAATACATTTTTATATGCATCGAAGCACTTTGTAGACGATCAATAAAAATTGGTTGCGTGAAAAATAATATACATAAATGTATGAGTGTGTGTGTGCGTGTGTGCACACTGGTTTCTCTTGATTTAGGAAAGGAGCCAGCGTTTGGTCTTCACCTAAATCCACTTAATGTATATACCTTAAAGCTATGTCTGAGAAGAGCTGACATCCTAGAAAAGAAGAATCATTAGCAGAATGATTCAGAGTTACAGTCCTGTTGAGGGCAATAACGAGTTAGCTGAAATCAGACCTTGGCCCACAATTGTAAAGTATGTGCATCTTGGGGTGTGACACATGCATATGGAAATGGAAACACATGTGCTCTGCTCTCTGGCTTCTACAGTGAGCTCATTGGGCTCATGGGCTGAGGCTCTTTCAACTTCACAGTGAGGCAGGTTTTGTTAACAGCCACGCAGCAACTGCGAGTGAAGCCAGTGAAGCCAGGAACCCCTAGAAGTGGGAGTGGAGGCTTGTGTGGACGCCCTGCTCCTTCACTGCTGATTGACAATTGTGTTGATGTGCTTATGTGTAAGGAGGGGGGTGAGGACCAACACATAGAAAGCAGGATTTGTAGAAGGCAAAAGATGTGTGAAATTGAAGACTGTCATTAGGGTATGTGGTCATTTTTTTGGCCCATAGATTTCTTTAGTGCGAGAACTCTGACTTCACTGGGGATAATTTAATATCTTAATCAGTGGTTGAAAGTACCAGTTCTGGGACCAGACTGCCTCGATTTAAATTCTGGCCCTGCCGCCAACCAGCTTAGTGTGTTTCTTGACTTCTAAGTCTTGCTTTTTCTCATCTGTAAAATGGGATTAAAGATAATATCTGCACCATGCGGTTGTGAGGAAGAAATGCCCATAGCATAGAATACACACTCTGTTAGTGGTAGTTTTCTTAGTAATAGTTAAAATAAAAATAAAACCAGAACACATTTGATGGGCTGCCTGGATTCTAGAGACTGTTACTAGTTACTCCGTACGATGTGATAAAATCCCCTATCCTGACTGAGTCCCAAATCCACTGTTCGATTTAATACTTGGAAAAGTGGGACCAAATGCCAAAGTCACACTGATTGAAAGGAAAAAGAGCTGCTCTTGCTCACGGCTCCTGCTTGGGCCACGCCGTCACCATTCTTGGAGGAGGAGCCTTTCCTAGTCCTAGGATGAGCCCCTACACTCAGTTCCCTGGTGCTTGGCCTGTGTGACCGTGCCTCTCAGGGCTTACAAGAGCGATTATCCCTTTGCTTATTAAATGTTTCGGCGCTGTCTGGTACGGCACGGCACTATGGCTGTAATCTTGTAAGGTGTAAACTTTAAGATACCTCCGGGAAGCATTTACATACTCAGTGCTTCACACTTTGTTTATGCCCTAAGCCCAGGGAGTTATTTGATGCTTGTGCATTTTCTATAAATGTCACCACAGTGGCCCCTGAGTGACAACTCGCCCTGTTGGGATGGCGTTGTACACGTGACTCAGAGGCACTGAAAGTACTCACTCCCACAACATTACACATGTATTTTTGTGCTGTGTATAGATGGGGCTGAGTACGGTATGGTAATTTTTTAAGACTCCATATTTAGGAGTGACGGCAGTTGAAAAGTGCCTGTTGGAGATTCAAATATAAATAGGCTTTTTTGGGTGGCTTTATTTTTCTAAAGGGGTATGTGGGGTCTTTTTATAGAAAAAGTTTCCCTTTTTGGTTACAAGACACACTGGTACTTGACTACTGCCACAAAAAGTAAATCGAGTCCTTTGCGCCTGGCTCACTGGAGGACAAAACCCCCTTTGGATTAGTAGGCAGAAAGCCAACAGGAGGGTCTGCACCAGGCTGGCGCGTGTCAGCTACAGGGAGGCATTTAAAGATGACCCTTTGCTGACGCTGCTTCCATAGTCACTGGGCCTTTAGATTCACGGGTGCTGGACTAACACTAGCATCCTGGCTCGCTGTCTGTCCTGCGTAACTTTTTGAAGTGACCACACTATTTTAGTTGTTAAATGAAAACTTGTTCCCCACATTGTACTTCTAAAGTGTTGCATCGGAAAACTTCTCAGCAGGGGAGTTTGCATGTTGCCCAGCACGAGCGGTGTTTTCCTTCTCATCAGCTTCTCTTGTGCAGCTGCACTGTGTGGCCCGCCTCAGCACCAGCACAGAAGAGATGGAGCCGTGCTGGTCATGGCAGCTTGTGGAGTGGGGCTGCCCCCACCACACCGGTGCCAGATGAGGCCATCGCCTGCCCACCTGCGGGTGAGGGTGTCATGGCGTACCTAGACTCTCCTTCTGAGTTTTGTCCCTTTGGTATTTTTATTATCATGAATTTGGATAAGAAAATATGCTTACTAAATTTGTGGGAGAGCAAATAAGTTGGTTGACAAATTCAGCATCCAAAATTATCCTTGTGGACCAAATCTAGCAAGAAGTATTGAAGTGGGATAGATTTCCCTTGTAGATTGCATATAAATATAGGATTAAGATGTGACAAAAAGAAAAAGGCTGCCTCTGCTCGTAGAAGAGAGGGGTTTAGGAACTGTAATGCTGGTAGGCATCTACATATGATGAGGCTACCCCGAAGCCAGTGCTTAAAGGTCAATCACGGGGCCGGCCCGGTGGCTCAGGCGGTGAGAGCTCCCTGCTCCTAACTCCGAAGGCTGCCGGTTCGATTCCCACATGGGCCAGTGGGCTCTCAGCCACAAGGCTGCCTGTTCGATTCCTCGAGTCCCGCAAGGGAGGGAGGGTGGGCAGCGCCCCCTGCAACTAAAATTGAACAGGGCACCTTGAGCTGAGCTGCTGCTGAGCTCCCGGATGGCTCAGTTGGTTGGAGCGCATCCTCTCAACCACAAGGTTGCCGGTTTCGACTCCTGCAAGGGATGGTGGGCTGCGCCCCCTGCAACTAGCAAAGGCAACTGGACCTGGAGCTGAGCTGCGCTCTCCACAACTAAGACTGAAAGGACAACAACTTGAAGCTGAATGGCACCCTCCACAACTAAAATTGAAAGGACAACAACTTGACATGGAAAAAAGCCCTGGAAGTACACACTGTTCCCCAATAAAGTCCTGTTCCCCTTCCCCAATAATTTTTTTTTTAAAAGGTCAATCAATAGGCCGTGTAGTCCAGGAACAGGCATTGATGACTTTTGGCTAACTTTCCATGGATAAGCACAGTAGTCATTTTGAGTGACACATTAAAAGGGACATTAATAAACTGAGGGCATTAGGGGAGAGAGACCAGTGTGATCAAGCATTTGAAGAAAGGTGAAAAGAATGCAATTTGGTCTGGATTGGAATAAGGGAAGACCCTGGGGGGGAAGGGGTCTCAGTGATGTGTGATGAATTGTTCATCTGAAATTTGCTGAAGGGGAAATCCTTGGATTGGGTAGCTCAAGCTTCCTTTTCACTGTGAGATTTTGCATGCTGATATATTATTTAGAGCACCTGGCATGGGGGAAGTTTTATAGAATGATACGTTATGTAACTGTGGTTCAGGCTGTAACCGTCCTTTGCAGCCTGGAGTTGTTGAGGTCTTTGGGGGTGGTGCTGCACATGACAGTGGGATTCTGTAGGTGGGAGAGAGCCAGGCCTAGAGAGCAATCAGTGCAACTGCAGTGAGCAGAGAGAGGTATGGGGAGGATGAGGGTTGCTGTGTGGGGGGCGTGATTCCTGCGTAGGAAGAATCTGTGGAGTGTGCGTGGATGACCATGGTGGCTCTTTTTTGATCAGATTGTTTTTTTTCTTATTGTTGAGTTTTAAGAGTTGTTTGCATGTTTTGGATAACAGTCGTTTATCAGAAGTGTCCTTTGCAAATATTTTCTCCCAGGCTTTGGCTTCTCTTCTAATTTGCTTGATAGTATCTTTTGCAAAGCAGAAGATTTGAATTTTAATAAAAGTCCAGCTTTTCAGTTATTTTACATTTAGTTCCGTGATCCATTTTGAGTAAATTTTTGTGAGGGGTGTAAGGTCTGTGTCTAGGTTCATTCTTTTGCATGTGAATGCCCAGTTGGTCCAGCACTGTTTATTGCTCTTTTGTCCAAGATCAGTTGACTATATTTATGGGGATCTGTTTCTGTTCCATTGGTCTGTTTGTTTATTCTTTCCCCAACACCACACTGTCTCGATTACGGTAGCTTTATAATAAGTCTTGAATTCAGGTAGCATTAGTCATTCAACTTTGTTCTTCTCCTTTAATACTGTGTTGGCTATTTTGGGTCTTCTGCCTCTCCATCTCCATATAAACTTTAGAATCAGTATGTCCATATCCATAAACTAATTTGCTGGGATTTTGATTGGGATTACATTGAATTTATAGATCAAGTTGTGGAGGACTGACATGTTGGCAATAGTGTTTTCCTATCCATGAACATAGAATGTCTCTCCATTTAGTTATTCTTTGATTTTGTTCATTAGAGTTTTGTAGTTTTCCCCATGTAGACCTTGTACATATTTTGTTAGATTTATATCTAAGTATTTTATTTTTAGGGTGCTAAATACCATTGTAAATGGTATCTTAATTTCAGATTTCGCTTGTTCATTATTAGTATGTAGGAAAACAGTTGACTTTTATATATTAATTTTGTTGTCTACAACTTTGTGAATTTTCTTCTCAATTCTTTTGGATTTTCTACATAGATGATCTTGTCATTTGCAAATATAGACCGTTTTATATCTTCCTTCACAATATGTGTAACTTTTTTTCCTGTTCTTGCCTTCTCGCAATATGATGTTGAAAAGGAGTGGTGCAAGGGGGTATTCTTGCCTGGTACCTGATCTTAGTGGGAAAGCTTTGAGTTTCTCATTATTAAGTGTGGTGGTAGCTGTAGGTTTAGATTTTTATCAAGTTTAGAAAGTTCCCCTCTGTTCCTGGTTTACTGAGGGAGTTTTTATCATGAATGGGTATTAGCTTTGTCAAATGTTTTTTTCTGCATCTATTGATGTGATTTTTCTTTTTTAGTCTTTTGTGATGAATTACAGTAATTGATTTTCGAATGTTGAACCATACTTGCATACCTGGTATAAATCCCACTTGGTCACGTTTTTATACTTTTTGGATTCAGTGTGTTAGCATTTTGTTGAGGATTTTTTCGTCTGTGTTCATGAGAGATATTGGTCTGTAGTCTTTTCTTGTGATGTCTTTTTCTGATTTTGGTTTAAGAGTAATGCTGGATAGAGAATAGAAGCTATCCTCTGAAACATTATAGAGAATTGGTATAGTTTCTTCCTTAAAATGTTTAGTAGAATTCACCAGCAAACTCATCTGGGCCTGGTACTTTGTTTTAAAGGTTATTAATTATTGATTCCAGTTAAAAAATATATATACAGGCCTATTAACATTTCTTGTGTGGGTTTTGTCAAATTGTGTGTTTTAAGGAGTTTGTCCATTTTCTTTGGGTAATCAAATTTGTGGGCATAGAGCTGTTCATAGTATTTATTGTCCTCTTAATTTCTGTGGGATCTGTAGTGATGTTTCCACTTTCATTTCTGGTATTAGTCATTTGTGCCTTCTTTATTTTTAGTTAACTTGGCTAGACGCCTATCAACTTTATCTTTCTTTAAAAAAAAAAACAGCTTTTGGTTTTGTTGATTTTTCTATTGATTTCCTGTTTTCAATTTCATCAATTTCTGCTCTAATTCTTATTTATTTTCTTCTGCTTACTTTGGGTTCTTTAAATTTCCTCTTCATTTTCCAGTTCCCTAAGGTGTCAATATAGATTATTGATTTTAGATCTTTATCTTTTTCTAATATGTGCATTCAATTCTATAAATTTCTAAGCACTGCTTCCCCTGCATCCCACAGATTTTGATAAGTTGTGTTTTCATTTCTATTTAGTTCAAAATATTTAAAATTTTTCCTTTGACCCAAGTGTTATTTAGAAGTATGGTGTTTAATCTTCACGCATTTTAGGATTTTTCGGTTATCTTGCTGTTATTGATTTCTAGTTTAATTCCATTGTAGCCTGAAAGCAGATATTGTATGATTTTTATTCTTTTAAATTCATTGCGACGTGTTTTATGGCCCAGAATATGGTCTGTCTTGGTGAATGTTTTATGTGAGCTTGAGAAAAATGTGTGTCTTGCTGTTACTGGATGAAGTAGTCTATAGATGTCAGTTATATCAGATTGGTTGAAGATGTTGAGTTCAGCTATGTCCTTACTGATTTCTGCCTGCTTATCTGTCCATTTTTGAGAGAGGGGCATTGATTTCTCCAACTGTGATAGTGAATTCATCTGTTTCTCTTCGCTATTCTTTTAGTTTTTCCTTCATTTAGTTTGGTGCTCTGTTGTTAGGTGCATACATGTGAAGAATTATGTCTTTTTAGTGAATTGACCCCTGTAGAATTATGTAATGCCTTTTTAAAATCCCTGATAACTTTCCTTGCTTTGAAGTCTGCTGTCTGAAAATAACTGAGCTACTCTCACTTACCTTTGATTAGTGTTAGCATGATATATTTTCTCCATCCATTTACTTTTAATCTGTATGTAACTTTAAAGTGGGTTTCTTGTAGACAACATATAACTGGTTCTTACGTTTTGATCCACTCTAACAATCTCTGACTTTTAATGGTGCATTTAGACCATTGACATTCAAAGTGATTATTGATATCATTGGATTAATTTCTATCATATTCATTACTGTTTTCTATTTGTTACCCTTGATCTTTGTTCCTATGTTTGTCTTTCACTCTTTTTTCTGTGGTTTTAATTGAGCATTTTATATGATTCCATTTTCTCTTCTTTCCTAGCATATCAGTTATACTTTTTTTAATGGTTGTAGAATTTGTAATACACATTTACAACTAATCCAAGTCCATTTTCACATAACACCATACTACTTCACAAGTAATTTGAATACCTTATAATAACAATATAATTCTAATTCCTTACCCCCATCCCTTGTATTGTTGTCATTCATTTCACTTACATAAACATACGTGTGTATATAAAAGCTTACATAACCAAATACATTGTTGTTGTTATTATTTTAAACAGACTTATCTGTTTGATCAGTTAATAAAAATAAAAGTTTTTATTTTACCTTGTTCAATGCTCTTTCTTGATGTAGATCCAAGTTTCTGACCTATATTATATTACTTTGTTTTCCTCTGAAGAACTTCTTTTAACATTTCTAGCAAGGCATGTCTGCAGTCATGCATTGCTTAACGATGGGGATATGTTCTGCGAAGTGTCTTGTTCGGCGATTTTGTCATTGTGCAAACATTGTAGAGAACACTTACATAAACCTGGACAGTCCAGCCTACGACACACGAAGCTGTGTGGTATACCCTGTTGCTTGTAGGCTACGAACCTGGACACCAGGCTGCTGTACTGAATACTGCAGGCAGTTGTAACGTAGTGGTATTTGTGTATCTAAACATATATAAAACACTGAAAAGTATAACAAAAATACAGTATAACAGGTTAAAAAAATGGCACACCTGTATAAGGCATTTAGCATGAATGGAGCTTGCAGCTCAGGAAGTTTCTTTGAGTGAGTGAGTGGTGAGTGAATGTGAAGCTAGGACATACTGTACACTGCTGCAGACTTAGGAACCTGTACACTTAGGCTACCTTAAATGTATTTTAAAATATCTTTCTTCAATAATCAGTCTTAGCTTACTGTAACTTTTATTTTATAAGCTTAACATTTTAAAAAACTTTTCGACCCTTTTATAGTTAACACTTGGCTTAAAATACAAACACACTGTACAGCTGTACAAGTAACTTTTCTTTCTTTATATCCTTATTCTATAAGCTTTATCTATTTAAAATAAATTTTGTTTTTTATGTTTTAAACTTTTTTTTATTAAAAATTAAGACACAGACACACACATTGCCTAGGTCTCCATAGAGTCAGGCTCATAATACCGCTGTCTCCCACCTGTATACCTTGTTCTCCCACCTGTATACCTTGTCCTGCTGGGCAAATAACACGTACGGAGCTGTCATTTACTGTGATAACGAGGGTTTCTTCTGCACTGTAAGCCAGAGGACCTGCCTGAGGCTCTTCTTGAAGAGGTGTCACTGTTTTCAGAAATATGTCTGTTGTGGTTTGCTAGGTTTGTTTCTTATTTTCATTATAGATTTGGTTATAAGCGGGTAATGTACTATGAACATTCCTCTCTATTAATTAAAAACTTTAGGGGTTGGGGTCCATGTTTTCAAATATTTTAAGGAGCTTGTTAAGGTTCTGGTCAAATTAAATGGTACTCAGTAAATACTTATGAAACAAACTGGTCCAAAAAATGGTCTTTTTTTTTAAATTTTAGATCGCCAGGGGGTCCTTCAGGTCGCAGTGGACATCGGATGGTAGCCTGGAAGAGACAGTTAATCCTTTTTGGTGGCTTCCATGAGAGCACAAGGTCAGTGCCAATAGCAGGAAGATCTTTCTTTCCTGGAGCGGTGAACTTTGCCCATCCCCTAAAACCAGGGCCCGCTTCATGGGCATGCAGCTCAAGTAGCCCCACGGGGCCCCTCACTCAGTAGAGCCTGAGCTAGAGTAATGTTTTGTTGTCACTATCTTGAAGTTCTTACTAATTACTGAATAGGCCCCACATTTTGATTTTGCACCAAGGCCTGCAGATGCACCCGGTCCTATCTAACGCAGGAATCTTGACTTGGGCCTGGTACAGAATCCCCTGGACGGCTGGTTAAAACTCTGGCTGGTGAGCTCCACCTCAGGTTTCTGACTCCGTAGGCCTAGGGTGGGGCCTGAGAATCTGCATTTCTGCAAGTTCACAGGTAATGCTGCTGCTGCTGGCCAGGGGACCCCACTTTGAGAGACACCAGGCTAAAATAAAAAAACTCCTCGTGCCGGGAGATGCAGCAATAGCTCGCATTCTGCAGTGGTGTCTGAAGTGGGGCTCCAGTTCTGTGTCGTGGTTACCTTGGTCCAAGGTACCCCAGCAGGTTCCTGGCCAGCCCAGCAGGGTCCCTGATGGTTTTAAGATTATCCTCTGTACAAGTACCCTCTTGAGTGTCATTGGTTTAGTCCAGGAAAACAAGATACACGGTGAACAGGTTAGTTGCATTCCTGTTGCTGTCACACTCCAGTAACGTTTGGGGTAAAAGGTCTGGACTGTTGTCATGCCTAGTGAAGGCAGTGTTTGCCCTGCTTTTCCTCTGACCGTGACCGTGTCAGAGAAGGCGGACGGACATCTATCTCTCTGTGTGTTTCATTTTCCGCTCTCCTCTCTCCTCCTCTCAAAAAAGAATATTGTTAATTTATGAATTGTGGTGGCCCACTCACATTTTTGGCACATTATGGATCCATTTACACAAATTTGTTTTCTGATAATTACTGGCTCATGAAAAGAAATCCTCGCACATTTATGTGAATAAGGAGGCATTTGGTGGGTGAGGAGTGAGTATTGTAATTTGTTTTCCCCATTTTCCCATCTTAGGCTGAGGCATTGTGTAGATTTAGGTCAATTGAAGCTGCACTTTTCTCCATGAATAAAGAATATTTTTATTAATTGAGAAAAGGGGATATAAATTTTTCAATGCTTTTGGAGAGGATTTTAAAGTACAATTTAATTAAATAAGGAATGATTTTGTATCCTTAAAGGTATAACTTCGGTATAATAATGCTTTAATTTTATGTTTTGTCATACAATTTACCAAATAGTTTTTACACATTCTCTTAAAGACCAACTATCAAGCTATTTGGTAGCGCAGGTTATTGTGTCAAATTAAAGATGAGGAAATCAAGATAACTGATACGTAGTAGGACCTGTCCTCAGCCAGAGTTGCTGATTTGCAGTTGGTCCCATGTTCCGTCCTCCTGCCCCCATCCCGGCTCACTGCCCCTGGTCCGCCCTCCTGCCAGGCGGGTGTTTGGTTGATTGTTGCTGTTTTGGATAAGAGAGCCTGGGCTGTTTTTAAAAATTTCTACCTAAGGAATTGTTGTCTGTATTCCTGAAACTTTTTTTAAAAAAAAAACACTTGTCACATACAGACATCGGGATTCATGAGTTTGTCAGTACATTAATTCAGCACCTACTGTGTGCAAGCAAGGTGTGAGAGGTCAGCAGCCTCTCCTGGCACCACAGGGTATAAAGTGAATCAAGCTTTCCAGTGGTGCTAATGGGCAACCATTGCAAAATTGGAACTTTTCGCAAAGCTGTTGTACATGTTATCAAACAAAATGTAAATCATTTTGTTTAAAATGATTGTTTCTGAAGTATTTCCAACATAAGGAAAAATGAAGATACAAATTAGAACAGATAGCTGTGTGGTCACCCGCCATATTAAACAAAATATTTTGACTTCAAAAAACAACCCAAATAACTGTGGCTCTTTATTTTATGTGCAGAATAGAATTATTTTGCTGAGAATCTGCAGTGTGAAATCTGAGGAAACAGTGGAATGTGGTGAAGTCTTTTGAAAACTTCAAGCCTCCTCATTCCTCAGTCCGTCCGTGCAAAGCCCTCCTCCCACAGAGGGTGTATTTGCCCGTGGGGCCAGTCAGAAAGTTCACCTTGTCTCTTGGTCGTCCACAAGCAGACTTGTTCTGTTTCACAGCGCTGTGCTTTGCACAGTGTTCGAGGGTGTGGGCCAGCCGACCAGCCTTACACACTGGTCCTGCTCTGCAGCCCCAGCCTGGGATTAGAGAATGCAATGTGCATGACAAAAATCCCTTCAGAGGGAGAGGGAACTGCTCCCTCCTTCCGTGTTTTCTCCCTTTGAAAATCAGCTCTGGCTTTCCATTTTGAATAGTTGGAGGACATCGGTTATATTTTGGTGTAATTCTGACCTGAGGCCCCTCGGCATTGCCTGTGGCCGCCGGTAAAATTCCCACATCAGTTCACAGCATTCTGTCTGTGACTTGGGCAGAGCTGCTGCTTTCCCCACACATGGGGCTCCCTTCTCAAAGCCCCTTCTGCGTTTTGAGTCCTTTGTCACTTAACTCCCAGGAGCACTGAGCAGGGTAGGGCCACAGTGCCTCCTAGGACACCTCAGCCATACATTCTCTTTGCTGCTGCCTGTGCTTATGGAGTAAAAGGATTTGCTTCTGGCGTCTTTCAGTTTCAGGACTTCTTGGCCCATCTTCTCATCCGGTCCAGGGTCTCTTCACTGCCCTTGCCAAGCTGTAAATACTTCGCCCTGAGTATTCACGTAGGTCTATAATTCATTGTTGAGTTTAAAATTACACTAATAACCTACCAGAATTATTTGCAGGCTTGTGATTTTATAAAGAATGTAAGGAAATACAGTATAACTTTCAGATCCATGCAAAGTACTATGCTTCTATGGGCTAGCATTATTTCTGTTTTCAAATGCAATCTCACATATGCTTCCGGTCCTGTCATATGAATTTAAACTTCAGTTAAATTGAGAACTTAGTACAAATGGTGGAAAACTTACCTTTAAATTAGACTTGCTTATTAATATCACTGTCTTTTTGTTTGTGCGACTTCATTATAACCAGAGATTACATCTATTACAACGACGTGTATGCCTTTAACCTGGACACATTCACGTGGAGCAAGCTGTCCCCATCAGGGACCGGGCCCACACCCAGGTCGGGCTGCCAAATGTCCGTCACTCCCCAGGGCGGCATCGTCATCTATGGGGGCTACTCGAAACAGGTAAGACATGGCGTACAGGAAAATACAGCAACTTCTGTCTGTTGCCTTTTCAGTGTCACCAATAACCAAGTAGGATTGCACAATTAGTTTCATATAAATGATTCTTTTTACTGAATTCGAAATGGACAGAGATGGTGTTAATTTGCTCCAGCCACAGCACGTTCTAACCCATATGCCGTGAAAATGCTGCAGTGTGAATAGTGTATATGGGGATCTGGATTCCTAAGCCCCAGACACTAACACTGGTGTCCCACTGTAGAATATACCACGACTTGCTTCTCTTTCCTGCTGCCAGTCACCTTTTCTTTTCTCACCTGCAAGCAGTGCCGACATGCTGACATGAATGCCAGCACACGTCTCTCGGTGTGCGTGCACTAGAGTCTCCTGCTGGCGTCTCCTGCTGGAGTCTCACACGGCGTGTGTCCTCCAGACGGTGTGTCTTCCACACAGCATGCCCCTAAAACCACCCATTGTATTGTCGATGTATTTCAAAGAAAAGTACAGAGACATCTGTACACTTCCCCCTAAATATGTGAACGTGCACGTCATTGAGTAGAGTTCAGTGTTTAATTTTTCATGTAAAAATACCCACAGTGCCCTGGATACACTGAGTGTGCATTCGCTGGTCATGACAAATGCATGCACCTGTGCGCCCTGCAGCCCCGCGTCTGCCATGCCCTTCCCGGCCAGCCCTGCCCTGCCCTCCCCACCCCCAGAGGCCAGGGCTGTTGGGGTGTTACCCACCGTATATTCCCTTTGCCTGTTCTAGAATCTCGGATACACGCAGTCACACAATATGTGCTCTTTAGAGGAAGCCTCCTTTCACTCAGCATGTTTTGAGATTCGTCCACGTTGCACGTTTCAGTTCACTGCTTCTTCCTGCTGAGCGGTGCTCATTACATAACACACCACAGTTTGTTCATTTTTTATTGGTAGACACCTGGGCTCTTTCCAGTTTCTGACTCTTCTGAATAAAAGCTGCTGTGTGCATCTGTGCAAGTCATTCTGTGGCTGTACATTTTGCTGCTTTTCGGGTGGGTTCCTAGGAGTGGGCCTGATGGGTCACAGACGGGTGTAGCTCAGTTTAATAACCGTCACGCTTCTTCCCAGAGTGTTTGCACCAGAACCGCCCGAGAGCTGCGGCTGCCCCACACCCTTGCAGCACTTGGTGTCACACATTTTTATTTTCAGCCTTTCTAGTGGATGTGTGCCGTCTCCTGTGGTTTTCATTCTCATTTCCTCTGGATGAAACAGACCCTCTGGTTTGGTGGCTGAGTAGGTCACCTGTGGAGAGGGCGGGACAGCTGAGGCAGGGAGGTGTCCTGTGTCCACCATCTTCCATGCCCCACCCACCCCAGTGAGCGGTCAGCCTTTGTCCTGGACAGAAAAAAACCCGTGAGTTTTCTGCAGTTGTGACCTGCTTGGCCTCAGCTAGATGTTTGACAGTCTGGAGGGCCCTGAGAAACATGCTGGTGTGGCCAAAAACGGTGCAGAGTACCCAGACCCAGTGCTTTGTCACAGCAGAGGCTTCATAGAGTAAAATAGGGTGCTAAACAGAGTGAAACCTTGTTAAGCTGATACCACTTTCCGCAGAATAGTGCCTAATTCTCAACACCTGCTTTTCTCCAGTCCGCCACACAAATTAGGTACATTAAGTGCATAAACTGAGTCCACTTACTCCAGGCCTGTGGCATTTGAAATGCAGTGAAAAGCTTGTCTGTTTGGATTCATGGGGGATTTATCAGAATTAGTGAAAAATCTGAGTTGTGGATACTATGGAATGTTAAAAAATGGTTAGTCTAAGTAGGGGATGGGCTGCGTGGAGTAATTGAGACAGTGGTCTGCTCAAATCCCGATTGGAGCGTCCTCTACAGGGAGGCTCCTCTCCAGCTGCTCCTCCCTGCCCGGCATCACTGGGTGCTGGGTGACCTCCACAGTGAGCTGACAAGACACCTAGTGCATTGTCCCGTGAAAATGCCCTGGGACCATCTCAGATCGGCCTGCACCACAGGCTCTTAAGTCATGAGGTGGGGGAAGAATAGCCTCTTAGTGGTTTCCGTGTTTCACAAATGGTCCAGCTAGGGGCCTCAGTCATCCCTGTTCCTGGTTTTGGAAAATTATTGTCATTGTAAATCCAAGGGAACCAAAATGGAATTCTGATAACTTTCTGTAACTGACCTCCCATTGACCACGATGCTGAGGGTGCTGGAAGCTGGTCAGCAATGTTGGCAGGTTCGAGAACGGAAGACAGCTTGCTGCTGTCTCCACTGCTCCAGACATGTGAGCCAGGAGGAGTTCATGGCATGTTTTAAAGTACAGCAGTGCCCCCTTATGTCTGGGGGATACATTCCAAGACCCCCAGTGGATGCCTGAAACTGTAGATAGTCCCAAACCCTAGATGTACTATGTTTTTCCGTATACATACGTACCTGTGATGAATTTAATTTGTAAATTAGGCACAATAAGAGATTAACAACAATAATAAAATAGAACACTTGGGATGGCCGGTTGGTTCAGTTGGTTAGAGCATGGTGCTAATAACGCCAGGGTTGCCGGTTCGAGCCCCACATGGGCCACTGTGAGCTGCGCCCTCCTTTAAAAAAAATTTTTTTTTCTAAATAAAATAGAATACTTATAGCAGTATACTGTAATAAAAGTTACGTGAATGTTTTCTCTCTCTCCAGTAATTTTTATATTTTTCTGTCCAAAGCTATTCCTGAATCTGTTACCATCCCTTACTTGCAGTAAATGGCTTGGTGTCACTCGTTTTAGGGGATCCCTCGCTGAAGTGTTCCTAAAGGCCCAAGGTGTTCCTGGCACAACACACTGCCATCGGTTGTAACACATTTTCTGTTCATGTCTTCTCCACCCACAAATTTAATGCCTTTTCCATCTTAACTAAGCGCTTACATGCACTGTGGCTGTCACTTACGCAGTTTGAGGTACGACAGCAAAAGTAGCACAAATTTCTTTTTCCTTAATAATTTCACGGAGAGAACATTGCTTCTTACTGTAGATCTCTGCAGCCTCAGCGTACAACATTTTTTAATTAAGTCAAGAACTTTCACTTTTTCATTCAAGGAAGCACTTTATGGCTTCTCTCTGGCACATCTGAATTGCCAGCATCAATACTCTGCTCTCTCCAGAGGTCATTATTAAGTAATGTAAGGGTTGTTTAAACACAGGCACCGACATACTGCGACAGGTGACTGAGTAAATGGGCAGGTAGCATATACAGCCTGGATATACTGGACAAAGGAATGATTCCCGTTCTGGCCTGATCGAGTGAGATTTCATCACGCTATTCATAATGACGGGCAATTTAAAACTTGTAAATTGTCTATTTTGGGTATTTTCCATTTAATATCTTGTGGTTGACCACAGGTAACTGAAACTGAGTAAAGTGGGGCCATGGATAAGCAGGGACTGCTATAGCTCATCGTCACCTGTCTGGCGGGATGTCTCAAGCGCACGTGCAGTTTGGGGAGGTTTCTGTCAATCAGCTGTAAGGCGGAACCGCCTGGCCCGTGGGGTCCTCCTCTTGCTGTTAGTTGTGTTGCTATTTCTCAGCTGTCAGGACAGGGGCTTCCTGTGTTTGCACAGCCCCTCGTTTGGATGTGTTGTGAGGCCGCTTTAATTGGCCCTGGAAAACCAGATAACTCGAAGATAACTTCTTCCTCTCGGGGTTTTTCATTTTGTTTGAGTCTGGACTAGGTTGCAGCTGCTTTCTCCAGAATTTCCCCGTGGCTTTTGGGGATAAACATGGGAATGCCCCAGTGAGCGGGCACGAGAAGTAAGAGCTCTTCAGAGTGCCGTCGGTGAGTCCGCTTTTCCGCAGTGCAGGGCCTTTGCTCACTCAGAGCCGTTGCCGCCTTTTCCAGGGATCACACTGCACTGGGAAAGCAGGCGTCTGGGGTGGGCTGGGGTGTCTGTCATGACAGTTGAAATGAGTCCATCTCCGAGTCAGACTGAGGGAGTGGGAGCTGCTGATTTGAGGACACGGGTACAGAGCTTGCATGAGGGCTGCAAGGACGTGGCCCCAGGCTGGGCTGGGCGGGAGGGGAGAATGGGGGTGTTCGCAGCCCCGTGCTGGGCCCAGTGCTGGGCAGTTGGGTCTCAGGCAGACTTTAAATAATTTTGGAGACAGTTGAGTTGTTTTTCAACTTAATGTCTTAATGTGGTAACACTTGGTATACATCTCTCTCTCAGATGTCCTTGGATTCCATCAATACGGTATTAGATAGAAATTCACGAGTGGAGGAATAAATTCTGCTCTGTAGAGCGCACACTCGCGTTACTGGAGTGTGGCATTAACGTCAGTCTCCAGAGTTGCTTAAAGGGGGTGCCTCATCCATAGAGAAAAACTGGCCCCTTTTCAGAGCTATGACTCCCTAGACAGAAGTTTGACATCTCCCCAAATCCATGCAAATTCCATTTCCTTTTTTTTGTACAATTGAATCCAGTGAAAAGACTAACTGGGTGAATTTCAAGCCAGTACGATAGACATTAATAGACTCTGTCGCACAGGTGATCCAAAATAAAAGAGTAGCACAAGGCAGTCCTTTTTTTCCCTTTGAGGACAAGGCGATTGGATTTTGGGGCAAGTCACACTTCCAGAAAAGAAGCTGCTGTGAAGGAGGCGTTAGGAAGCTCTTGGGGGTCCAGACCCATTAGCTACTCAAGTACTCAGCTCCAGTCGGAAGGGCGTGGCATCCGCGGTCCCCAGCCAGAGCTCTTCCTGGCTGGGCACTCTGTGAAAGCTGCGGCCCTGGGTGAGCCAGTAGCCCTTCTTAGGAGGGCCTCAGGCTCACGAAGCCTGAAAGGGGACGTATTTCAATGTTATGGAATAAAAGATCCCTCTCTTAGCCTATTGGTTCTAAGAAGTCACTGCTGTCAGAAAAACAGCACAGTTAACGTCGGCAGGTGCAGTGGCGACGAGGAGGCTGGGAGAGAGGTTGGCTGAAGCGCAGCTGTGATCTGAGTTTCTAATGACAAATAGAGATGTCACTGAATTCATTTACTGTCTCCTCAGCAGGCCAGGCCTCTTGGTGTGAATTTAGTTTCTGAGAATGTTGGGTCTTTTGGTCTAGATGGGGGTGTGGGGTAGGGAAGTGGTAATTGCTTCCTCTGTGTTAATCTGCTAGGAAAAGAGAAGACTATCTAGTCTTAATAACTGTAATATACATAAATTGCAGTTGCGTTGTGCAGATGTTTCTAGAAGGAAAACCAGCGGCACGCACCAGTTTTCATTTCCTGAGATTTGCAGCTGCTCCACGCACATGACTGATGTTGAACCCCCTTGGTTTTAGGACATTCAGGTCACATGTCCAGTCTATGGACACTTGGATTGTTTGTTTTGTTTTCCAAAAAGAGAAGAGATTTTTTTCCCTCCTTCTGGTAAACAGCACATACTCATGAGTTAACAGGAGAAAGGATTGTGCACATGCATTTCCTGGCTGTCGGCTGAGCCGGCCTGGAAGCAGCAGCCCCCAGCAGCAGTGAGTGCCCTGGTGGCCAGATCTTGGTTTCTAACACCACCTCCAGAAAAAGGAACCAGAGCTCCTTGGAGACACGGCCAATTCCAGGACTGGGGCAAGAAATATGCAGGATGAGTCTGGCGCATCTTGTAGCGCCAGGCCCTCAGGAAGCGTTTATAAGAAACCACACTGATGGACTGTGTCAAAGGGACACAGGAGCCAACTGAGAGTTCCTAGTGGCCAAAGCTGGAGCCATTTGAAAAACAAAGTAAGTGAAACGGTGTTGGAGTATAGCCCACAATGTAACATAAATGAGCATGAGTCCACACACTCATAAATCGAATGATTGGATGGCTAAATCGGGGAGAAGAGACAAATCACCTGTGCAGGATTCCACAGGAACTGTGTCGGTAAGGGCACCCTCCCAGAGGGGGAGCGTGACTCCTTTCTCTGGAAGTCGGGCCGTCACAATGGTGTCCTTCTGATGAGGACAGTGGAAAGTTGGCGGGGGCTGACATACACACTTCAACCAGGTGATGAAGGTCGACACCAGCAGTGCTAAGTCATGGTGACAGCATGCACCCCTGACGTGGTGTGATGGGGAGGGTGCTTTATCTCGGGGATTCTCCACCCAAAAACCTACAGCCCTGTGTCCAATCATGAGAAAAACATCAGACAAATCCCAGTAGAGGGGACATTTTACAAAACATCTGACCTGCACTCCTCAAAACTGTCAGGGTCATCAAAAACAAGGAGAGTCTAAAAAACTGTCATGGCCCAGAGGAGCCTAAGGACTCATGATGACTAAACGTAACATGGTGTCCTGGAACAGAAAAGGACATTAGGGGGAAACTAAAGAGGTCGGAATAAAGAGGTCGTGACCTTCAGTTAATAGTAATTTGTCAGTATGGGTTTATTAACTGTAGCAAATGTGCCACACACATGTGAGATGTGAACTGTAGGGGGAAACTGGGTACGGGGTATATGGGGACCCTCGGTACTACCTTCTGAATTTTCCTGTAAATGTAAAACTATTCTGAAATTGAAAGTTCATGAAAAATAGGGAATTTAATGGACAAATGCAAAGAAGTTAAGATTTGCTGAAATCCTTCCACCCAGGAGAATATTTTTCCTTGTAGCTTTCCAGATACTTTTAATGTTTGGGTAATAGCTGTGGCATGAGGCTTGGCAGACGTTGCTGTGGAGAATGGGGTGTCTGGTCTGGCTGGGTAACAATACAGGTTTGAAGCTGAACACTTGGGGTTCAGGCACCTGGGCTGGTTGTTTTAGGAGCTCAGTAAATGTTTACATGGATAGTGGCTGGCCTCTGCTTGGAGCATTAATTTGATCCTTGCAGTGAACCCGGAGTCACATGATATGAAACGTGATGGGAACTGAGGATGCGCAGGAACTGAAAATGAAGGATGGCTACAGCGTGATTATCATGAGTGGTCCCATGGGGGTCTCCTGTAGAGCCCCCCTCCACCTAAAATAGGACTGCTGCAGAGGCCGGAGGAAGCTCTCAGTAAGAGAGAGCACTAGAGTGTTTCTAGCATGACTGCGGTGGTTAGAATGGCGGGTTTTTAAAATTGTAAATCTATTCTTAGTAAGTTAGACCAAACCTTTTGTTATATCTGTTCAGATGAGGTCAGCATTCAACCTGTCGTATTTCAGCTTTTCTCTGGGGTTGGTCTACGAGACAGGGCTCCACCTCCACGAGAAATGAGAGCAGGAGCTTGAGGGGTTGCTCCTGGCTGTTGTTAAGTGGCGCCCAGCTCATCTCAACACAACTCGCCTTTTCTTTCTGCAGAGAGTCAAGAAAGATGTGGACAAAGGCACCCAGCATGCAGATATGTTCCTGCTGAAGTTTGAAGAAGGAAGAGAAGGTACTTGCGCTGTGAGAGAGGACCGGCCTGTGGGTGGTCTGTGTGTGGCTGCGAAAGCAGGGCAGGAAACAAGCCCAGCCTCCCCTGTGGATGTGGGGTCTGTGGTCAGCCCCCTACCTGCTGCCTGGAGCTGTGGGCTAGCCCACCGTGCCCCAAGCAGGCCAGGCCAGACACTCCCATCAGCAGCCCTGAGTGTCTGCCTGTGTGAGCAGCGGAAGTAGCTGAGGAGTGTTCGTGCTCTGGGGGAGTTCAGGACGGACTGGCTTGAAAGCACATGTCCATCCATGAACTAACCCCTTTGTAGAGAGCAGGAGCCACAGCTTTCTGGTCATTTCTCTTACTTATTTTTGCTAAGTAAGATACAGATGTTAAGATACAGATTTCTGGAATGCTTACTGTGGTGCAGACATCCCCAGTGTTCACTTTGTAAAGCTCCTTCACAAAAAGCAAGGTTGCGCTTCCTTTGCGTGACGCCCGTCTTGCCATGAGAAGACAGGAGTAGACCTCGGGGTCAGCCCCATCTGGGTCAGCTTCGCGACCTCCATCAAGTGTTTTCACCTCCCAGTGAGATCTGTCTTCTGCAAAATGAGGGACAGTTGTGCAGAATAAGTTTATCTTGTTCCCCACACTAACATTCTTTAAGCCAGGCATCTCTCAGGTGCCAACCATACTGCATTGCATTGCGTGACCGGTGAGGAAGGGCTTCTGCGTTTCCAAGTGGGAACTCAGCTTTAGAGCCATGAAAGAACTTGCCCCTTTTACACATCAGTGGGCTTGAACTGGAAATCTGGACCACGTTCTAGACAGGAGGACCCCGTGCCTGTGTGCTGTGCCTTGCATTGTGGCCATCAGGCCTTCGCCCCCCACCCCAGTAGGAAGGACATGAGGCGTTATAAGCTGGTGCATGCTTGTGTGCACGTGTAGTACAAGTGTGTTTTACCTGGCTACATGCAGGGCACTCTGACGGCTATTCTTTCCTGTTTCCTTAAAACATTAAAATGCTGATGGTAGCGGACTGGCCTCATGGCTCACAGGGTGTGGCCTGGAGGTGCACTTGCGCTGTGTGCCAGTGGACAGTATTTGGGCAGAACACAGCATAATGTTGGCCCCTTGCTGCTGCTGCTGCTAAGCTTTTTTAATGTCCATTAAGGGGAAAAAAATCTCGGTTCTTTTTTCTAAATATGGTGGGAAACTTTCCCCCGCGTTTACGCTAGGTTGCATTTTGAGGGTGAGCACAGAAATTAGGCACAAGCCAGAGGGAAGGACAGAAAGTGGTGTGGCCTGCAGAAGAGCCTGTGGCATGCAGGGTGACAGCGCAGCCTGTGCAGGAAGAAGGGACAATGGAGCGGGGCTCCTCATGGGGGTCAGGGGGCAGCGTGGACTTCTCCTAGAACTGGGCGTGCCCACCTCCACGCCTTGTCTCATCCCTGCCTCCATCCACAGCTGGAACGTGTTCCTAGGATGCGGCGTTTGAGGGTTTGTGAAAAAAAGGTAGTCCAGTGCAAACAACGTTAAGGACAAAGACGAAACGTGGGGGGTGGGGGGTTGAATCATGTTCTGTTTTTCTGGAGAGGGAGCCAAATGAGTGAACTTGGTATTCTTGCACCTACAGTCTTGCATTTTTCATCTATCCTAGTCACTGAGGGGACTGGGCACACTTGTGCCCTTGGCTGGTTCTTGGTACCCTTCTTACCCTAGCTTCTGCTCTCCCGTGACAGGCAAATGGGTGTGGACTCGGATTAACCCTTCAGGTGCTAAGCCCACTCCCAGGTCTGGCTTCTCAGTGGCCATGGCCCCCAACCATCAGACACTGCTCTTCGGTGGGGTCTGTGATGAGGAAGAGGAGGAGAGCCTGGAGGGTGACTTCCTCAATGACCTGCATTTCTACGACACCACCAAGAACCGCTGGTTTGCAGGACAGCTGAAGGTAGACTTGGGCTCTGATGGCATTGGCACGATAGTTTGTGCGCCAGACACGTAGCCTGACGCAGGGCACCTGGCTCTCACCTTTGTCGTGCCAGCCGGTTCTGCTTTCCAGGCCAGGTGTTGAGACACGCTGGCTCCCAGGTCCCTCTGCCTCTGAGCTGTCTCTGTAAGCAGGGACTTGGTCACCTCTGTCCCTGCTGTGGCACCAGCCCCAGAAAGGCAGGGGGACCTGAGGGGCTTCGGGGCTCAGTGTGCTGATGAGGGCAAGTCAGTGGCCTCAGAAACAGGGCCCGAGGCTGAGGGAGGGTGGCCGCTCTTTGTGGCAGAGGCTAAGCTCTGGTTGAAGGGCCTTGGTGCCTCTGCTGGGAGTCGGGTGAGCAAGAGGGTTTGTTTCTAGGCTTGCCACCCTTTTCCACCTTCTCTGAGGGGTGACAGTGGGCAGAGGCTGTGGTCTCTGAGGGGCCGCCCTGGCAGGTGGATGAGGGGAGTGGCCCACCAGCTGTTTGCCCAGCGCCTGGGGTGGGTGGCGCTCCCTGTGCACTCTGGACTGTAGAGGCCGCCCCTGTGCAGTGCCTTCTGTGTGCTGCTGACGTGTGCTGCCCTGTTTTTGTCGATAGGGACCCAAGTCAGAGAAGAGGAAGCGCAGGCGGGGCATGAAAGTGGAGCCCGAAGGTGCCAACAAGCCGGAGTCTGAGGGGGTCAGCACCCAGGCACCCCTGGAAGTGGTTAAAGAGGTGGTCGCAGAGGATGGGACTGTGGTCACCATTAAGCAGCTGCTCACTGCCCCAGGCCCAGCTGGACAGCCACAGTCAGATGAGGACGACAGCCCCGAGGAAGCGGGTGGCCCTGTGGTGGAGCCGTGCCCCCGCTCCAACGCCATGCTGGCCGTGAAGCACGGCCGCCTCTACCTCTATGGGGGCATGTTTGAGGCCGGCGATCGCCAGGTCACCCTCAGCGACTTGTACTGCCTCGATCTGCATAAGATGGAGGAGTGGACGGTTCTGGTGGAGGCCGATCCAGGTGAGCTGCGCTGTGTAAGCCCCTCCTCAGGTAGGGGTGAGGGTCCAGAAAGAATCTTCATCGCGTCTGGCCCCAAGTGTCACCCAGGTGTACCCTGTGTCTGTGGGCTGGCTGCGTGTGTGCTGTCACCTCTGTGCAACGGCCTCTGGCCGTTGGCAGGAGGGGACGCCCCGTCATGGGGAGGGGGCACCTGTGTGCACCTGTCCTGCTCCGGGGACTCAGGGCAGCGAGGCTGCTTACCTCACAGGTCACGGGCTCACCCTGGGCACCACTCATGTGAGCCTCGAACCTACCCGGAGCTGCCTGGAGGCGCATAGTTGCAAAGCCGATTTTCCCTGTGACTTCTTCCGGTTGTCGCAGCCTGCGGTGTGCACACGAGCAGACCAGGCAGCCCCTCCAGCCTGCGACCTGACCCTCTGGGCCCCGTGTGCTCTCCGATCCACGCTGCTGTGTTCCTTCACTCCTCACTTTCACATTGTATCACAGGCTGCCACTAAGTCGCTGCTCATTTCTGTAACATCGGAGACTAAAAATAAAGTTAAAATCCACACATTTTAGGAAAAGGACAAAGCGGCGGCTGTGAGATTGGTTCCTGTCTTCTAGTGGAGCGAGGTCACAGCTGGGCAGCAGGAGAAAACTCTGAGATGGGCTTTCTGGTTTCACCGATCTCCCGCTCGCCATCCCTGCCAAGACCCAGGGGAAACCATGCGTTTTCCTGGAGCATCCAGCCGCGTTGGAGTCGGGGGCCTCGCTTTCCTTGCGCATTTCTCTAGTGAGAAGGTGGGGTTCTCAGGAGCGCCAGCTCTCGGTGCCCCTGGCTCTGGGCGCACTGACCTATGGCTGTTCATTTTGCTCTAAAGAAACTCAGGAGTGGCTGGAAGAGAGCGACTCAGAGGCCAGTAGTGCGGGCGAGGGCGCTGAGGGCGGAGAGGAGGCTGAGGAGGCTGAGGACGATAGCAGCGAGGAGGACGCAGGTGAGTGTCCCCAAGCTTTGCTTTGCAGATGTGCTCTGGAGGCAGGCTGAAGTTTTGTTATGTTGTGTGTGTGTGTTTGTGTTAAACACCTGTGTCTGGAGTATGTTGGAGCAGCTTGCTGTTTGAGCAGTGTCGTGGTTTCTCTGGCAAAGGGAAGAAGGGCCTCCCAGGGTTGTGTCTGGAGACGTGGGTGCTCACACGTTCACTCGTCAGACAACGAGCAGGTGGCCTCAGCCCTCCTTCCTCTGCTGAATGTGTTTCTTCTTCTCCTCCTTCCCCACACAAGAGCCACAGCACCCCTTGGCGATGCCTGGAGAGCAGTTCGCAGACTACCTGCCCAGGACTGAGCAGTACTGGGTGAGGCTTGCCCAGGATGGCGCTGGGCCTGACGCAAAGGACAAGAAAGTGCTGAAGGTAGCCCAGGCCATGGCGAAAGCTTTCTTTGAGGACTCGGCATGAGCCGCCAGGCTGGCAGGAGGCACACTGAGTGAGGTGGTCTTCCTTCAGCGTCACTGGTGTGGTTTAAAATAAACCGGACTGGGAACAAGGCCGCAGCAAAGGTTGTCTCTGTGCTCCTGCATGCGCCACGGTCCAAGTGGGGCCTCTTTACCTGGGCAGGGCCAGCCTGAGGGCAAGGCGACCTGCATAGCAGGCAGCACTTTGAACAGCAAATGCCCACAGGAAGCACGTTTGTGTTCTGATAAAATCGGACCATTTCTGCTCCTGGGGGCAGGGGGTGGGGCGAGTTCCTTCTGCAAAACTTGGAGACAAGTGTTCGGATTGACCGACCACACGTCATTGACTGTGGAGATCATCTCTGATTTTTAAAAAATTATCAGGAGCAGCCTGTACACGCTTCCCTATTGTCTATAAAATAAAAGTCGCTATTGGCTGGGCAGTTCTGTTCCTTCCCTGCTCTGGGCTTTGCTCGGAGTTCGCTTGTGATCGAGTGGACGCAAGGCCTCAGGACTGCTCCTGTAGCCTTGTTGGGGAGGAAGCAGCGGAGCCATCCTGTGCTCCTCTCTCTTGGGGCTCAAGATTCTCATTTGCATAGTGACAGGGAGGAAGAAGTGTGAGGGCAGGGCCGCCACCATCCCCATGTGGCATTTCTGTCCAGCACCTGGTGTGGGAGCAGGTTCTGTCACAGTGACAGTCTGTGTGTTAACACACGGGCTGCTGTCTGCTCCAGGGTAAATGGCAGGAGACCACTTTTCGTTTATATACTTGGGGTCAAAAGTTGGGCTTGGAATTTACACCTGGCACATTTTTTCATCTTAAATATCTTCAACAATGAGAATGTAGTATTTGGTAATGGGGCCACCATCCCCTTCACTGCCTAGAACGTGTTATCCCTTTCGTTATCTGGAAGTTAAAAAAAAAGTGGGAATGCCTGCCTCCGGCAGTGCAGGGCATGGGCCTGGGAAGGCCTCAGTGCAGGGACAGAGGCCAACATGCCCCAGCAGCAGCCCCTCGCTTTACCTTGCCTGTCTTCTCATGGCGCTCGGCCCCCACCAGCTTCGGTGGGTGTCACCTTGCTCTGTAATGGGATCCAGAGGGTAAATGGGCTCTCGTAGGCTAATCAGAAATAGGAAGCTCTCCCCTTGTAGTAACCTGCCCACCATATCTGCCTGTTGGAGCCTCCCTCTGGGTGCAATGCCTGGCAGTGCCCACGGGAGCCCTTGTCATCGGGGAGAGGCCAGGCGGGTATTAGGCAGCACGTCACCTGGCTGGTTAGCACGGCTGTGCCAGGTAGAAGGGTGAGGCGCTCTGGTGTTAGGCTCTTAACTCATGGTGCTTCCCTCGGGTGCCAGGGCAGTCTGGGTTTTTTTCTGACATTCTGGGTGGAGTACAGCTGGAAGCTCCTCGGGCAGGGGTGAAAAGCCAGGTGAATGCCACAGCTGGCTGGCGGAACCGCACAGAGGTCCCCCGAGGCCTTTTGTCCGCTTCTGGGATGTAAGCACGCCAGGCTTGATCGTGCAGCTGCTAAGGCTTTCCAGCAGCTTTGGGGGAAATAACTGGAAGATCTTGTTGACTCCAATGTAGTTGTCTGTTATCGAGGCCATTTACTTACAGAGGAGCCTATAACTAATGAGATTTGAAGAAAGAAGATACTTTTAATCAACCAAGTTGAAAGAGAGAGCCCCTGAAGAAGAAATAAGAATACAAACAAGTATCCATTTTGCTGTCATGTCCATGGGGCTGTTGCTCAAGATGCAGTTTGAGTAAAGAGGCCAGTCAGAGCCCACGGGGATTAAATAACTAAGCTTCCCGAAGAGGAACTTCTCTGCTGCCTAATTGCTGTGATTAACACACCAGTAACAGTGTACTTTCCTTGTGCGGCAGCTGGGGAGGTAGAAATGCAACACAGGACCACATGGTCCCCCGGGCGCAGTGGCCAATGCCCTGCCACCCTTCTGTCTGTTGGTGACTGGTTTGCTGAACTGAATGCTCTTGATGCCCCGACAGCCACCGCGGCCATGAATGGCCAGTACGAAGCCCCGGGGGCCTCCATCCCTGCGTCGCTGGAGCCGGGACAGCTGGGGAAGGGCTGTGTTCCGGTCAGCGAGGGGCCCTGTGATGGTGCACCCCATCATGATGCTCCTCAGTTTGCTGGTAGTCATTGGTAAGCACCCCACTTAATACCCACCTGCTTGGTGGGTTCTACCCCTTTCTCTGACTGCTGCCCATCAACTGACCACATCAGCCCTGCGGACACCTCACCAGAGCTCCTGGGAAGTTTCCGTGGGGCTTTGAATGTGGCAAGTCCTCTGTTCTCCCCACTTGCAGGAGCGGCTGAGCTGCTTGTCTGGGTCAGGCTGCCATTAGGAATTCGAAGAGGTTGGCCAAAGGCAGTGACTACCTTGGGGTTGAGTTGGCTTGAGTAAGAATTAAGGGAACTCCCAGTTAAGCTTGGATGTGTTCATTCAAAGTGTTGTTTTTGTAAGATGCGGCAGTGGTGCTTATTGCAATTTGACGTCTGGTTTTTTTACTATGTTGGTGCAAGGAAGTCGGTGGCTAGGTGACAATAGAAGTACATTGGGGGACCAGGTACTGGGGGGGCCTGATGGTGAAAGTTAGCCTGTTCAGGGTCGTCCTACTTGGGCTGAGAGGGAGCCCTCAAGAAGCTGCCCCGCGCGAGGTTAGGAGCTGGCTCGGGTGAGCTCCTGAGAAATTCACACTTAGAAGCCCCTCAAGTGTTTTGCAGTGAGAAAGTGACAAAGTGTTGGTTGTGTCAGAGGATTATGGCAGCGAGGAGACGATTGTTCCCTAGCATGAAGGAAAAGTGATCAGCGCTGGCTCTAGTGAGCCTGAAAGCCATCTGCCCTCTATTGCTTAGTCCCACATTCACTGAAGGAACTTTCTAGTAACTACTGTTGTCCCAGGTGCTTTAAGTCAGGAAGCAAGCTGTGTGTAGGTGGCTCCTCAGCAGAGATCAGTCTCATCTTCCTGGCCCTGATGCGCCTGAGTGTGTCATAGTCATGGTTTCTGTTTGGCCACAGAGCGTCAGCAGTGCCTTCCAGGTACCAGGGGTCTGACCATGGTGCCCCGCGGGGAGCTGAGGCACGGACCAGAACAGCTGGGACCTGGGCTCCCCGAGCCCAGCTCAAGCCAGTTGTTTCTCTTAGCTCAGTCCTAATAGTCCCTCCACTGGATGTCAGCCATCAAGGGCTAAGGAGCCACCATGGAAGCTGTCACCGAAGATGGGCATGTTGAGCGCAGGAGCCTTGTGTGGGGAGGGGACCGTGGGCCTCGGTGTAGGGAAGGAGGTCTCGGCCTTGCAGCTGGGTCTGGAGAGATCCCAGTGAGTCAGGGAAGGATTCTGAGCAGAGCAATTCTAATGGGAAAGGTAGATACTTAGTAACTGTCCCATGAAAAACAGACGTTGAAGTTTAAGAAAATTAAAATAGGTTTAGAAGAACCACACTGAGGTCCTTGGGGCAATTGGCTGGCTGAGGGAGGAGCCCTGGGCGGAGTAGGGGACCTGAAACCTTAGGCACTCAGTTTTCGGTGAGGAATCTGGGCTCCAGATGGTGGATGAGGGGACGTTCTAATCACACAGGAAATGCTGGCACGGAAAGGTGGGGGGCACATTTCAGATTCGTGCCCCCGGAGCTTTCCTGCTCAGAAAATTATAAAGTCCTCCAAAGATGACAGGGACACTGTTGGATAATGTAAGCTCGGTTCCGTAAGTTGCAGTGATCCATCCTGAAATTTTGTCAACAGAAGGAGCTTGCAGTAAAGACCCTGCTTCATAATGAGATGATGCAAGTTTCACGTGACGCTGATTGTCACTGAAAGGAGCAGAGTGTTTTTCTTTAATGTCAACAGTGTCCCTTGCTTCTTAGATAGTGAAATGTACAGTCATGGTATGATTTAAACAGTTACATTCATTAAAGAAAATTATTTTATTTTCATTTTGTAAGTTACCAAGCTATTTTTCCAGCTAAAAGAAAAAAAAAGGCCGAGGTAATGTTTTTAGCTGCTCCATCGATACGAAAAATGAGAACATAGTCAACGTTCCCTTTTGTCAATGCACAAAGTGATTGCACAGCATTAGCAAACAGTTTACATGCACCAGGAAAAAAAGGGACAAAAGAAAATGCAGATTGAGACCCATTTGTGTTGGAGTTCATTCACATAAAGGCCTCTCCGTCAGGGTTAGTGGTTTCATGTCTAGAGTGAAGACGAGTTTCACACGCTGCTCACGTGAACGTGAGGGTGTGTGGGTTTTATGTCGGTCAGGCTACACCGGATGGCGTTTCTTTGGAAAAGGTGCATGGTGCCAATAAGCAGGTCCCACGGGATAATTTTGTCAGGTTTAGCTCAGTGTCGCGGAGGCACCAGCAGATGAGCTGTCAGGGGCACGAGTGTGCTTGTGCGTGAGGGCCAAGTGGGGGTGGGGGTGGGGGGGTGCAGGCCATGCTGCTCTGGGCGTGGCCGTGGGCAGGCTCACTCAGAGGCCCAGAGCAAGGAGCTCGGGTCCTGTCATTCATGGAAGGTCAGTGGGTGCATAGTGTGTCTGCCCCGTTGGAATTGAGATTTACAGAGAAAGAACTGCGTGGGCTGTGTAAGCGCTCTTGTGATCAGTGCTCTGATGTTGAGGGACTAGAACTTCGCTCACCTGCCTTGGGTATGTAGAGTGCTGATCTCTAAGGAAGCAGCTCTGGTGTCTGTCTGACCTTCCAGGCGGGTGTGTATGAATTACTGAGGCGGGTACTGCCAGCAGGGTGGGGGGAGCAAAGGTACAGCCAAGACCGGTCCTGACCATTCCTTGGGGCCTCCTGCCCTCCATGGGTGTGGACTGCCGCTGTCACCATGTCACCTAGCAGTGGTGGCACAGCTGGAGACCTGCTTCCATGTGTGGCACAAACATGATGGGAGGGCATTGGAGAGGGTGTGTGCAGATGTGATGACCGGCGTGCAAGGTGTAGGGCCTCTGCCCATGGCCCCGGCACCCCGTAGGGGGTGTGTGTCTTACACAGTGGGGAGGGTTGGGCAGACGGAACTGAGGTAGGTGTGTGAGGTCTGCTGCTTTCACCCTGCCCTGCTCACTGTCCCCCAAACCCCTGATCTGGGCCCACTGCACCCGACTTGCCCGCGGCAAGTTCACGTCCACACCTTGGTCTGCCCCTGGTGCGGCTGCCTGCTTCTCTGAGGTTTAGGGATGGACGTGTTTGCACATTTCTGTCTCAGGCACTTCCATGTTGGGGTTCACGCGGGAACAAACTCCAAAAACGGTGTTTGTTCCTACCCGTGGGCTACAGTTTTGGAGAACGTTTAGCCATCTTTCAAAGCAGGGGTGTTCCTGTTCTGAGCCCCGCACTACGCTGTGGTCTCCCTTCTGCATTTGTCTCTAGGTTCCGGGCATCTCCCCCTCTAACTTCCGCCGTAAGGGCGGACCCCTACGTGTTTCAGTGGCTGCGACCCTTGCATTCCCGTAGCTTTCCGATATCCTGTATATTCTGGAGCTCGCCTTGTCCGGGCGTATGGATATAAACAGGTAAAATACAGCTTCAGCTTCGGTTTTCTTTGTTGTTTTGTTTTCGAACAAAGGCAACTGCACTTTTTCTTGCTGCTTTTAAGGCTCAATTAGGGACACTTCTTGGCACTTGGGACAGATCGTTTTTCCCCGTCTTTGTTTACGATGGTCTCGCCTGACAAGTGGCCAGCCCCGGGCAAGAGAACAAAACTGAACAGGCACCTTGAGCTTACCCACCGTCAGAGCTTCACCCGCACACCTTCTACTTATCTGGAATCTTGATCCTATTGCTTTACTTATGCTTTACTAAGAGCAAATCCTTTTCCTAGGCAAGATTGAAAATGACTGTCGTGGTGTTTACTCACTATCGTGAAACCGTAAGGGGTGCCTCAGCTATTCTCGGTACTGTCAGTTGATTGCAGAGCTCAGGCAGCCCATTCAGCTATGGAAACAGATGTCTTCAAGTCTAGTAGGCACCTGTATGTTAAGTTTCTGAGACCAAAGGCAAGAGAAATTGGAAGGCAAGACCTGTAAGAGTTAAAGAAACTGAATGTAATCTAGGAAAGAGGTTGCTCTCCTACCCTTAGTTCTGAGAAGTGTCTTGTTATTCACGTGAAAATGAAATAAGCAGCTGGCCGTGGAGGAGGCCGCCATGGGTGTCTCTGAGAGCACCCACCAGGCCTCTTAGGGAGGGAACACCCTGCCCAGAGGCATGACACTGGCGCTGATTCTAGATGCTTATATGTCTTTCCGGGATCATCAAAAACCCAAACTAAGAAAATGCAAAAAACAGAAACTCTGTTTCATTCACTCCCCCAGGTATTCATCCACTTTTAATAAGTCCTTAATGTCTGGGGCTTGGTATCTGAACCCCTCCACTTGGCTCTCAGTAACACCCTTTGGTTTGTAAGTGGGTTGGCCATGGAACTTACTACCCAAACTGGGACTCTTTTGAAAGTGAAGGGACCACTTTCGTGACCAGGCTGGGACCTCAGGTGTCTGCCAGGACACAGGGCTGCCCCATTTATTTGTGTGCTCTGGGCTTCAGACAGGCCCTGAGACGTGGACGGGTGAGCCCCGACTTGTGTTCCTCATGCTTATCCTGGGTTTAGTGCATGCAGGAAAAAGCCTGTCATCCTGCCATGTACCGTGTTTCCCCGAAAATAAGACCTAGCGCCGAACAATCAGCTGTAATGCGTCTTTTGGAGCAAAAATTAACATAAGACCGGGTATTATGTTATATTAAAGACCCGGTCTTATAGTAAAATAAGACCAGGTGTTATATTAATTTTTGCTCCAAAAGACGCATTAGAGCTGATTGTCCGGCTAGGTCTTATTTTCGGGGAGACACGGTAGGTGTTTGCTCACACCCCACACTGTGGCGTTTCAAAGTGAGTATTGGTGGTTAGATGTGGTTGTGGACTTCTTAGGAAAGTGAGTCAGAGCCCTTGCATTTCGGTGACCCCTCCATCTCCTCCAATGGTTCCCGCAACAGCCTTTGCATTTTTGTGGCTGCACTGAACTTTTCTGTGTTGACATCATCTTCCTTTTCAGCTCTTTCGGCTTGTGTATTGCATACCTGATCTCTGTCTTTGGGAATCCTGTGTGCTAACGATTACAAAACTTAACAGTTCAGAAGGATGGATAAAGAGAATTTTTCAGGGGCCTGAATTATCCAAGCACTAAGCAGACTTTAAAAAGCACAAGTAAATCCAATGCACAAGGCTCCTCACTTTTGTGGTCAATGGAATGGGTGAGCCACAGCCACTGACTGTCTCCTGGTGACCTTAGAAGGCAGCGTCGTTCCCAGTGATTTTAGGGTAAGGTGTGAGTGTAGGTTCCCAGCTTTGGGTGGGTAGGGAAAAGTGCACATGGGGTGGTGGTGACCTGTCCCCCTCCTCTCCATGGCTCTGGCCCAGTATCTCCAGTAACT
The DNA here is from genome assembly GCF_964194185.1 of Rhinolophus hipposideros. Taxonomy (NCBI): domain Eukaryota; kingdom Metazoa; phylum Chordata; class Mammalia; order Chiroptera; family Rhinolophidae; genus Rhinolophus; species Rhinolophus hipposideros. The sequence continues at coordinate 32,379,530 of NC_138067.1, read as the reverse complement.
CAATTTCTCTGCCTCCGGTTTTCACATCAAGAGCATGTCGGGGGAGAAGTGACTCTCACGAGGTTGTTCTGGGAGTAATTAAAACTTGTCAGCGCTCGCTGGGCACCACTGGGGGCCAGCCATGACACAGATGTTCTCCCCACATTCCCGCATGTCCTTGTGGAGCTCAGCACCCGCACATCCACCAGGAGCGCCTGAGCAAAGCAGGTCAGCTGACCTGGCCCGGGAGGGAGGTGACTGGCGCACCTGGCGGGGAAACCTGAGGCTCTGGGCAGGTGGGAAAAGCAAGGGGGCTGAGCTGAAAGCATTCCGCCGGTCTGCAGGCAGCCGGCAAGGCAACCTGGTCTTTAATCACACTGTTTGGAAACCAATTAAAAATGAGCTTTCTGGAGTCTAGCAGTATGTTCTGGTCTTGGTGGAATCCACTTGGAGTGTACCAGGAGTCCAGGGAAGTGGCTCCGTCTGCAGGTGCTGACAGAATGTCGGCGTGCCGATTTGGTTTTTTGCACGTGTGTGATTGGCAGCTAGGTGAGTGATGCAGAGCCCTAGTCCTGAAACCACGGCTGCTTCTGTGGAGTGGTGTGTCGCTGTGCTGCGGCTTGCGTGCATCTCACCGCCTCGTGGTGATCGCATGTATGTCACCTGCGTTTGTGGGTACCGTGTTTGTCATGCAGTTCTTGGAATGGACAAAGTAAGGCTCTACAATCTGTACAAAGAGTTGCAAACAGAATTATAAAACACATATCCCAGCATGGATGATTCTTAGAGCTGCTAGGAGCAGGCATCTTTATTTGGTTCACTTCAGGTCTGCAGCAACCACTCGATATTAAAAAAGAGGAACGGAAAATAAGATGTACAAAAAGATGTAATACCCCTTTAGAAAGCAACATTATCAGAAATGTATTTCCTACGGATCCTCCCTCCCTCTCCCATGTCCCCACTCCCCCAAAAAAGACCCCAACCTAAACCAAACTGTGAGAAGGAAAGGGGAGTGAATGTATAACGGAAAAAAAATAAAACTGAATTTAACTGGAACATGCTCTAATCTTTAGTTTATTTCTGGTTAAAAATATAGCAATCCAGTGCAGTGTAGTAAAGAAATCTGCTTGAAAGGTAGCAGAGAAACAGCTAAACATAAGCAAAGCAAGGCAGAGTCATAGACGGGCTGTACCCAGGATGACTGTGGGAACTTACTGTAAGGACCTTCCAGGCGTGAGCTCAGGGGGACCCACAGATGGACGTGCCCATGCCCCCACAGACACGCCTATACAAGCTGGCTGGGGCTGGCTCCATAGCTAGGACCACGGGGCACCCAGACATTCTGGAACCTTGTTCTTTTGTTTGGATGACAGAGCAACGCTGGTAGAGAAGGCAGAAACACCAGGAACCTGTTTTCGTTTGACTGAAACAAGTTACGTTGTATATTTTGAGGGAGATGGATATGCAGTGATTTCTCAGGAATTTTCAAGCCACTGGGTTTCAACCACACTCCTGTCCTGGGACCAGACCAGATTTGGAGAATGAATGAGGCATCTAGAAGGATTGTGCATGTGGGGGTGGGGGGGAAGTCGCAGGCACAAGACAAAGATGTGAAACCCATGGGCTTAAGGACAGTGAAAGAAGATGATGTCATGTAAGGGCCGTCATTGCCACAGACACCTGACAGGGACACTGGAGTCTGGATACACGTCTTGCACAGTAAGTGCAGGAATGCCACATGCTCAGAGCCCGGGGGCCCTCGCACTGTTCCCTGCCCTCCAGCACCAGCCTTGGGCTTCTGCAGCACAGCTCCCCCGGGGTCTGGTAGGAGGGTGGAAAATGGGGAGGGACGGCGGCAAAAATAAGGACTTAGCTTTAAGACTGTGTGGGGAGCCGGCCTTGCAAGGAAAGCCGTGCGGCAGTGCCGAGGAGGGCAGGGTTGTGATCTGTTTGACGAGGAAGAGAAGGCAGCTCTTCTTCCTTAAATATGCAGCACAGATTTAAAATAGAAAGAGGCTTAGGCTGCCGCCAGCCGGCATGGGACACCCGTGTCCCCTTGCCTCATGCCCATTCTTGTCACCCCCTATTCCAGAACAGAGAAGAAAAGCAGAGTTAACCCACTTCTGTGTCACGCCTCACAGCATGCTTCCCTTCAGGCCGGGCACAGCTGGACACTCGGGGGATGGAGGGTCTTCCTCAGGCTGCCTCCTTTTCCACGTCCCAGGCGGAGTGTGATGACGGTGATTTAATTTTTTTGCCGCTGATTTGCTGGGATCCCTTTTCTTTCCATGTCAAGCTGGAGGGGACGGCGTGCTGGCCTCCTTCTGCCATGCCACACAGCATAGTGTTATACAAGCAAAGAATTTTGGCTAAAATCCAAAAAACATTACCCAGAAAAAAAGGCAAACTGTGAGTAATACCAATCGTGTTGTTCTGTGAAAAGACTCGGAAGTAGCTGTGGGGCTGTCCGAGTTATGATCCTTCCCTTTTTGTTGTTTTGCTTTTAACGTCCCCCTTTTGTACACCAACGGTTGTTTTTGCTAACGTGACAATCTCATCAGATGAAAAAGTTAATAAACAAAATGGCGACTCCGATGTTTAGCAAGATCACCATGGCTACCAGGATGGGAGCCGAGCCCTGGAACAGAAGGAGAGAGAAGAGGTGAGCCTGCTGCCCAGTCTGGGGCGTCCTCTTTCTGGCCATGCCCCCTCTCCCCCGAGCCAAGCCAAACTAGGGTAGGAAGGTAACGGATCACTTAGGAAATGGTTGGAAACATCCAGTTCCTCAGCGTGAAGCCCCTCAAAGGTCAGACTTGAGGAAGAGGTTGCCCACTTGATTCTAAGTCTGCAGTCACTGCTCTTGGAACCCCTGTGGCTCTGGAAACCCTGGCGCCTGCCCTCCCTCCTGGTGCCCCAGGTCTCTCTTTAAGTAGACATCCCCACACCCGAATTAGTTTTTGCCTCCACCTTTGTACAACTAGGACTCCAAACATTGTCACGGAATTTCAGGTGCAGCCCACCCAGAGTAGCCCCTAACTTCGGCAATGGGAGAACCTTCTAATAGTCCTCAAAACACACCTTCCTCAGTAGAAACCTCCTTCCCATAAGCTGCTCAAGGCCTGTGCTAACTGCCGTCCCGTGCGGCCTCAGCCTCCCTCCCAAGCAGGCAGGAGGGCTTTATGCTTTCCTTCAAGCCTTTCCTGGGGTGTGAAGCACCCAACCCCTTTGGAGCCGAGGCCCCGGCGGCCTGAGCACTCAGACCACAGGCTGTCCTTCCCTTGGCCGGCCGGCCTGTCCTGGAAGCTGCTCAGTGATGGGTGTAGAGGCCGCCCTGCTGGACAAGGGTGAGCGGCAGTGCCTGAGGCCTCTGCAGGAAGCCTCGCGCCTCTACCCAAGGGAGCTGCATTTTAAAGCACCCCAAAATGCCAACGTGGTTAAGGGGGCTACATATAGAACACTTCCTGCACCTCGCGGCCCTGCCCATCATTCAGATGTTCCTGAAATAACCACACACATGTGCACGTGGGTGCACATATGTGTGCACGTGGGTGGGTACACACCACATGCACATACACCACATACCTACGTGTGCACATGTACACGTTTCTGCTGCCAGGATGTGGAAAATAAAGTTGAAAGTGCCAACTGGTATTGAGGTTCCAACACGAGCACACGGGGGCTTTGGGCACGGGGAGGGCGGGAGCATTTTAGGAACCGGCCGACAGTGTTTCAAGGGGCAGAGATGGCCGTCCTGGAAGGTCAGCAGGCTGCCTTCCAACAGAAAGCTTCTCTTCCCAGGGGCACTGCCCCGACACGCCGGGACAGCACCCAAATGAGGGGCGCGACTCCTGGGGGCAGGCAGACACTGGCCCTGCCCCGCAGCAGCCCTGAGACCCAGGGACCCAGTCTAGATGCATGAGGTGTAGGTGTCGGACTCTGCACGCCCTTGAGAAGGCTCCCGGTGTGTGTTCCCCTTGTACAAGTGAGACTGCAGCTATGGCTTCCACCAGCAGGTGAGAGAGCCCCTGTGGGCTGAAGCCATCGGTCAGGGTGGCACTTGGTGGGACCGCATGGGGGTGTCACCCCTGTGGTGTGACTGTGAAGTGTGCTCCATTGGTCCTTCCCACTGCCACTTGGCTGAGGGAGCAGGGCATGTCTGCTTACAGGTGGAAGCCACCTAGTGAAAGGTCCCAAGAGGTCCCTTGTGGGTGCAAGAGTCCTCCCCAGCCCCTTCCACCCCACAGTCCAGTCCAGGGGCCTCTGTTCTTTCTTCCAGCCCGTCCATTGTGCGAGTCTCACACCCCTGAGACACACGGTCCTCACTCGGGAGCAGCTTCAGCGTCCCGTCCCGGATGGGGCCTGACCAACCTGGGTCACAGCTCCGCCCCGAGCGTCTGATCCTCTAGCCCGGGGGTGGTCCAGAAGCTGCGTTCTAACCTCCCAGAGAATGCCACTGTGGCGTCCCAGGCCCACACATGTAGAACCATGGCTCTGATAGGAAGGGGGGCCTGTGGTCGGCTCCACACAGAACTCGGTGTGACTCATGCTTTAGAAAGCAGGCTCAGTGGGAGCAGGACACACAGTGTTCTGGAGGATTGGGGGACCGCAGCGCCTGGCCCATAAGGAAACAGTCTGATGTGGACAAAGGGAACCCGACCCAGTGCCCAGCCCGACGCCCCACCTACTCTCGAAGTCTGGCCTCTGTGTCTCACGGGATACTCTTCGAAGACGCTGATGCTGAGGGCTCCTTAGCAGGAGACGCCCTCCAGCGTGGGGAGAAGGGGATCCCGTGCTGCCCACTTTCTTTTGGGGAGCATCTAAATCATCCAGGTGCTTTCACTAGAAGGATTAGCCTGGCAGTAAGCCTCTTGAGGATCTGTCTGAAGGAAATTTGACCCCCTGCCCTGCCCGGGCTTCCTGTGGGGGAGGGTCCCAGTCCTGTGGAAGCAAAAGCCATCGATTCCCCTGAGCTTGAGGAGGACTCCACTGAAGTCCCTGGGCCTGGCCTCTTGCCCCCAGGACCCTGTGGCGCCCACTTACCGTGCTGGACCTGAGCTCGTCCCCGTTCTCCTCATCTGATTCCAGTGGCACAGGCGAGGACTTCTGGGGCGGGGAGAAGGTCAGGTCCCAGCGCAGTAGCCGGGGCTCGGCCCTGTCGCCCAGCCGCAGGCTCTCCAGTCTCTGCACCGCGGGCTCTGTGCTTGCAGCCGGCCGGACATTCTCCTTGTTCTGGGACTTGGACCTCAGTCTCTGCGCCCCGAAGCCCCGGTCCTCGCCCAGGCCCCGGCAGGTGCCCCCCCTGCTGTAGCGTCTCTTCTGGGGGTGCGGCTCCTGCGCATGGGAGTCTACCCTCAGCAGGGGCTTCATCTCCATCTCATAGTTGCTCAGCTTCTCCTCATCCAGCTCCAGCAGCTTGGCCCCCCCTGGGCTGGGGTTGCTGGCCCGAGGGTGGGAAGTCCAGGAGAATGCAGGGGGCGACTCCGTCCGCCGCTCCCGGGGTTTGGGGTTGCCAGGCTGCTTGTGGCCTGAGCCCCGGGTGCGGAAGTCCTCCGCGGGCTGGCCACTGCGGAGGGCGCCGCTGCGGACACCCCTGGAGCCCCCAGCCTTCTCCTCGCCCCAGCTGTTGCGGCCGTAGTCCCCTCCCCGGCTCTCCAGGAGCATCTGGATGTCCCCACTTCGCTCCTCGTCGACCGAGATCTGCCGGGAGAAGTGGGCGACTTTGTTCCTGGAAGCGGGGGCCGGTGGTGGGGTGGCAGAGGGGCTGGTAGGGAAGCTCTGCAGGGGGCTGTCGTCGGGGGTCAGGTCCGAGGGGGTGGTGCCTTTGCGGTACAGCTCGGGGCTCTCCTGCTGCAGGGGCGTCCCGATGGAGATCACTTCCATGTCATCGCTGGAAACCTGGTGCTTCGGCCGCTGGTACTCCAGGCCTGTATTGAGCAGGGAGCACACAGACGTGTTATTGAGACTCTCTGTACCAAGCCTGGTCTTACCTGAGGATGGCAGGAAACTAGCTGGGGCACCGTGGTTCCCAGTCCCTCCACGGACCTCTAAGCACCTGACCCCACAGGTGCTTTGAGGACAGCCAGGTCACAACAGGCTGGTAGACAGCAGCTCTGGCCTCGGTCTCCAGCTGCAGAGCATGCAAAGACTTGGGCCCAGCCTACGCTGTGGGGTCTCAGGTCCCAGCCCCCCACAGGGCCCTCCTGAGGTTGAAAGGAAGCATTTCCTGCTAGGTGACCTTCTACAGGTTCTCATGGTGTGGGGAGGGAGGCCATACATCATGCTCACCAGCTCTGTCCACCCACGACACCTCCATCTCAGGGTGGCCCAGGCCTTCTGGGGGCCTGGCCTATCCTGAGAGAATGGGTGGTATCCCCCCCGTCCCATCCCCCGTCACCTGGCCTAAGGCTAGGCTTCCCTCCCTGCTTCCATTCTGTAGTCTCTGAGTCAGGGCAGAATAAGGCCGTGGGGGCCATGGCACCCTCGTGGCCAGAAATTTCACAGTCCAGCAGGGGCCAGGACCCCGTTTATGAGGAGACATCCACCGTGCTGCTGGTGACAGGCACAGGAGCCTTGAGGCTCCCACCATTGCCTTGGGGTTTGGGACACAGGACGAGGTGCAGACACCATGGCGGTTCCATGGAAAGGTGAAGGCCCCCAAAGGAAGCCCCACATGGTCCGGTACAGGAAAACCTGAGACCCTTGAGTTCTGCGGAGACACATGGGGCTCAGGGCAAGTATCAGCCCTCCTGCATTTGCGCCCCATCTGTCACACGGGGGTGTGGCCCAGGTGACCAGGTCTCATCCAACTACTGTGCCTCTGGCCATGGGACAGGGACATAGGCTGGGTTGCAGCCCCCCGCCTCCAGCACAAAGGTAAACAGGCTGGGTTGTAGGAACTACCCTGAGAACTGCCCTCCCTGTGGGGAGCCCTAGTCCCACCGGAGGACCCCCTGCCCTGCCCTGACTGACCCAGACTCCCTGGGCACCAGGCTCACACCCTAAGGCCCCAGACAGGCCTGGACACAGCCCTGTGGGGTTCTGTGGCCTCCTGAGGAGACACTGTTCACTGACAGCCCTGGGTTCGCCCTGGCTGGCCTGTGGGCCCCACACCCTGGAGGGAGGCTGGTGCCCTCCTGCTCGGCTCCAGCATCCCGATTGTCAGAACCACCAGCTGGGAGATCGTTCTCAGCTAAAATTAGTTCCAGAGCACGTGACATTCCTGGAAGCATCCTTACGAAAATGCAGAGCAGAACATGGAGCATGTGTGGCAGAATTCCAATGCCTTCGTCCCCTATCTTGGGTCCTCCTGCCTCCCAGAAGCCAGCCTGGCCTCCCTTGGCTGCCCCGAAGGCCAGGCTCCCTACCAGGGAGGCCAGGAGCTGCAGGGCTCCAGGGGAAGAGCTCCGGGTGTGCTCTCAGGACACTGCACCATGGCAGGCTCCATCCTAAATCCCCCAGCAGCTTCCACTCCCCACTCCCAGTCGGGAGCGTGGCCCTGAGGAAAGCGATCTAACCTGCTCTCCAGGGCTTCCTGCTGCAGAGGCGTCTTCTGAGTGAGGCTGGAGGGGAGTGGGGTGGGAGACGGGCGGCCGGTCTGGCCTGTGAGGACCTCAGCCTCAGCGGGCTCATCGTCAGTACCCTCCTTCTCCAGCCCTTCCTGCCTCCCTCAGGCCCATTCCCCAGAGGGAAGGACGAAGGTCACAGATCTGGTTGACCTACAGTAGCTTCCAGTTCCTCCCAACTCCCACCAAAGGACGCTGCGGGACCTCCCCTCACTGTTCCAGGGCTACACTGTCCGGCACGGCCACCGCTAGGCACCTGGGGCCGTCTACAGTTAAATGCAGGTTAGTTATGATCCAATAAAGACAGGTCCAGCTGCACTAGCTGCCCTTCCCGCGTGGCTAGCAGCTACCTCGTTGGACAGAACAGTTACAGAACAGTAACATCGCCACAGAGTTCTAGAATAACTCTGGGGGAAGGGCAAGGAGAGACCACTTGCACAAGCAGAGCCCAGACATCCACCTTCCTGGGAAGCCTGAGAGTGAAGCGTGGACACACAGGGACACAGCCGTGGAGAGGTGCTGAAACCGCACACGCTTCCACACGTGAATGAGGGAGGCATGTGCCCAGGCCCCAGGCTCGGACTTGCACCATCATGAAAGCTAAGACGAGGCAAGGGAGCTGCGGGCAGAACCCACTGGGATATGGCCATGGGGGACACCCAGCTGCCCCAGCCCACGTTGCGCCCGGACTCACCGTTTTCCCTGTGCTGGAAGGAAGGCGAGAACTCTTTCGCAGCGATCCTGGCAATCCGCGCTTCCTCCTGGGCCTTCTGAGCTGCGGTGAGGGCTGCCTCGGCCTTGGCCCTGGAGTGGGAGGTCCTGGGCGGGAGAGAGGAAGGGCGGTGAAGGAACAGGAAGCAGAGAGGGACGCGTGCCCGCCAATCCCCACAGGGGGTTGGGCAAGGGTAGGATGCCGGGAGCCCTGGGGTTTGTGCCCTCAGACCTTCGCTCTCTCATCTATTCATTCAGCGAACACCGACCAGGTCACAGGGCAAACCACACCCGGGAGCAGGGCCTGGGTCCAGGATGGAAGTCCTGCCTGTAAAGGGGAGTCTTTGTCCTGGGCAGAGCTCCAGGGCCTGTTGCAAGGAGTGTACCCCCTTCCCTGGGTCGTGCCCACAGACCAGAGGCCAAGACCCATGGCTGACTTGTCGCGGAGCCTCCAGGGATGAGCAGGTACTTAATCAATGTTGACCTGACCAGAAATGAATGGTTTGGGGGCGGCTGCACCTCATCGCATCCACGGGGTGAGTGACTGGCTGGCTGGGCTCCTGAGCAGGAACCAGCCGGCTCCACGGCAGGACCAGTCCGTTGTCAGGAGAAGGTCAAGGGCATAAGGAACAAAACGCCTTCCCCAGCACCAGGCATGGCTCCAGGCCCAAGGAGGGCGTGGGCCAGGCAAGCTGGAGGCCGTATCAGAACCAGACCTGCCTCGGAAGGCAGCGCCGACCCCAGTAGCTGCCTCCAGACACCTCCAGGTGCCTACTAGCCTCTGCCCCGGCTGCCCCATCAGGTGTGAACTGGGCTTCACTCTTCCCAGCAAATGGCACTGCCACCCTGAACTCCACCCTGGGTTGGGGAAGGCGCTTCCTGGGAGGCGGGAGCTGGGATTGGCCCTCAGCTCCCCCGGCCTGGAATGTTCTTTCACTCAGACCCTCCACACACAAGGTCAGGCCAGGTATCATCTGAGCCATCATCTGGCACCTTCTGGACGCTGCTATCACTAACTTCCTGTCATGCAGGTGGCATGCAGGGTCTCAGCTCCCGCTCCCCACATAAGAACGCAGGACATGGTGAGGCGAAAAAGGAACACCCACGGAGCCATAGATAGGGGAGTCATACCACTGTATTCCCGCTGGCGGCTGGGCTGGAGACACAGGAGGCAGGAGCCACACTATCCGCAACCTGCCGTCCACTTCTCTGCTAACCAACCTCACTTACTAGCTGCAACCCGCCATGCTAACTGCAATCCGCCCTTGCTAGCCACCATCTTCTTGCTAGCCCCCACTTTCTGCTAGCGTAGCCACAGCAGTTATATTAGTGGCCAATGGCTCACTGGTTACAGCTGACGGCCAACTAGCCACAGCTGACGGCCATCCAATCATAGCTGATGGCCATTTACTACCTGAGTGAGCACCTTTCCACGTGAGGCCGAGAGCCTGGAAACTGCACTCCTGGCTCTGTCCCCACACTCCCTATGTGTGGAAGAGACAGGCTCCGAGAGTTTAAGAAGCTTCTCCAAGTCAGCATGGAGTGCGGTCTCCAGATGCTGAGAGAAAGCAAATCTATTTCCTACAGGCTCTGCCCAGAGACGAGGGCCGACTCCCACAGCATCTTCATGTACGTGATGGTGTCACTCCAGAGCACAATGGCCTCTCTGTGTCGGAGCTGAGAGGCCCCGGGGAAGTCACATGTCTCTGCACCTCAGTTTCTCCCTCAGTCACAGAGTCAATGACACCACCCACCCCGCGTCAGGGGGAGGCACATGAAGTCCCCAAACTCAGGCCAGACGTGGGGGACATGATAAGAATGGGTTTGCTCTCCTGTCAATAAACATTCTACACACGTGTGCCAAGTGCCCAGACCCGGTGATGCCCCACACCCGGGGGGACGCAGGGACGGGGTCCACCAGTGAGCTTCGTGGGGCTGCCCTGACACTTCTGGATGGTCCCGGGACTCTGATTCAGGACCCCAGGGTGAGGGCGTCCCCGCCTGCTCTGTGCCTCTCCCCAGCTGAGGCACACGTGAGGCCCTCATCCCTTTGTAAAACTAAGGTGCCCAAGGCTGGACCAGGCTGCAAGTCTCTATGTCTCGGATGCCTGGTATCCTGGCTCCAGGGGGCTCTGCTTCCCAACACCAGGGAAACCCAGCACAGCGACTGATCCCCCAAGACAAGGGGCGGCCTCTCCCTCAGAGGTCTCCCCCCAAGGTTCCTCCAAGCAGCCTGCCGTGCCCAACACCCACATTCCTCGGAGTCCACGGGTTTAACCTGGAGACACTCCTCGTGAGTGACGAGGCTTTCTTTTTTCAAAATCTGCCCCAGCTAAGTCTAAGAACAACTTTACTGGAAGAAACCAAATGTGTCTCTCTGTCTCTCTGTCTGTCTGTCTCTCTCTCTCTCTCTCACACACACACACACACAGGAAATCATAGCATGAACACGTGTCCAGGAAATGAAGCGAGCGGCTGAGGATGCCTGCTCAGCAGTCTCCAGAGTTCTCGTTAATATTCCTCTCCAGGCGCTCCCACGTCCCCCCACCCCATGCGCCGCCTGGGAGCAGGCACCAAAGATTGAAGAAAAACCTCTGTGCAAAATGTAGTGTGGAGAAAATTCTACTCGTCACAGTCTCCTCCCCTAGAAATTGGGAAAAGATGACAGTCACTCAAGATAGCTGCAACCCTGGGTCCCTGGGGAGCATAAGCTGAGAAGCAGTGCCTTCTAGAAGGTTCTTCAGGAACCCTGGGGTTGTAATTACAACAGAAGAGGAGCAGGAACATCGTGGAGACAAAGCCATTAGTAAAGCACTAATGATTAATACTTAAGTTTGTAACAATGACAAATCAATTGGGAAGTCATTACTGCATCCTTTGGCTCACCCCCGCCCCACACGCTCCTGGGAGAGCGCTTCCACTTCAAGCCAGTGTGTTCCAGGCTGTCGGTCCCTTAAGGTCACAGCTGCAAGTTTATGGAAAAATCTGGACTTTCCTGTCCCTGCTCCCAATTAGAGGCTGGTACAGGCGCATATATATATATATCTCGAGAGTCATTGGTGTCATCACATGAAAAACAAGGGTGGAAGTCAGACCCAGTGAGGGCCAGTATGAGGCCACAGTCACCCAAGGCCTATCTCAGGGTGGGAGCATCAATGACAGAGGGAGAAAGGACAGGATGGCAGAGTGAACAGAGCGGAGGCCCCCTGAGTCACCTCCCTGCCACTTCTGTTTGTCCTCTGCTGAGACCCAGTGAGCAGTGAGAGCAGCACTGAGGCCCTGAGTGACCTCCTTGTGGGGTTCTGAACTGGGGGGTTTTGGGTGTGGGGGGTGTCCCCTGAAATTGTACTCAATGTTCTATATGTTTTTCTCCCCACCAGCCGCCCCAAACAGAGGCTTCCGGCAGGTAACATGAGGGTCTGTGATGCCCCAAAGCTAAGAGGCATGGTCTGAACACAGCTGGTCCAGCTGCAGAAAGGAAGCGGTGCGCTGCTCAGTCACACCAGCATGCCAGGGAGCCCGGGGCCCAGGAGGAGAGGTACGTGTGAAGGGCATCGTCCCAGCTCACCCCCAGTGGGCTCTGAGCTCTCCTCTGCTGAACTGATGTGGCTTCTCTCCAGAATGTGCCATGGTTGGTGTTTTGTTTTGTTTGGGGTAATAATGTTTATTAAGCTATAACTCACATACCATACAATCTCCCATTTAAAAAGTATAATTCAGTGTTTTTTAGCGTATTCCCAATTGTGCAACCATCACCACAATAAATTTTAGGACATTTCACCACCCCCAAAAAGAACCCCGTTCATTTTATCAGTCACCCCCCATTTCCTCCAACACCACCCCACCAGCCCTAGGCGACCACCAGGCAACCCTGTCTCAGTAAATTTGCTTATTCTGGACATACCACGCCCAACTAGTTTTTTTCAAGCTTTTCTATTTTTGTTAATTGAGATGTAATTCACTTAACATGAACCATTTTAAAGTGTTCAGTTCAGCATCTAGCACATTCACAATGTTGTGCAGCCACCACCTACCTAGATCTAGTTCTAGAACATTTCCGTCATCCGAAAAGAAGACCCATACTATTAGCAGTCACTCCCCACTCCCACATATGCCCCCAGCCCCAGGGGGTTCTGAGTGACAATTCGGCATTGACAAAGCACCTCCCATCGTCATGGGGTCCCACCGCCCGTGGCTGCTGCGTGGAATGCTGCCACCTTCCTCCAGCTGGCTGAGGGGCAGGGCCACAGTGGGTATTGCCCCCAATCCCAAGGACCTGGGGTCATCAGCTGGCAAGTGAGTGTCACAGCTGACAGACAAGTGTCCCCACAGCCCTGTGTCTGGCTGGGATCTGAGCAGGTGCTGCCCGCCCTGAACCGCCTGTGTGTCTCTGTACACCGAGTCTGGGATGGGCCTGACCCTCAGGCACACAGTGTGCTCACGTCCAGATGACAGAACCTCACAAATAAGTATGTTTTAGGGGCTGTGACCCGAGTGGTGGAGACTGTGAGCGGCCAGGCAGTCAGGCGAGAGGGTGCAGGGGCCCCCCAAACCTGGGGGAAGGCACTGTGAATGAGGAGGCTCCAGTGATGGGCGACTTGGAAAGGCTGAGGCTGGGGAACAAGGCTGGAGACAGGGAGGGCCAGGCTCTTTCGTGTCTCCGACTATCTCACACTCGTCATTAGAGCATTTATCTTGCACTCCATCTCCTCCTAATAAGGGGAGGCAGGCAAATGAACCAATAATAGAATAATTTAATGTCATGAGGAAATGAGGGGAATGGACAGAGGAAGAAAGCCGGGGTGAGAGTAATACAGAGAGTGCATGCCTGAGGGTCCTGGGCCACCGAGAGGGCTCGAGCTCCCTGGAGGCCAAGGCTAGCAGGGAACAGCGTTGACGGGAATCAGGGCACACATCACCCAAAACCAAAGCTGTGACTCAAGAGACGGACAGTCAGGACGTCTCTCAGTCGGCCTCACAGGTTTCCTTGGGGGGTTGTAAAGACCCTCGGTGCAGTCTGCTGGGGACACACAAAGTGTGTTGAGGGAAAACAACTGAAAGAGCCTGTTTGACCCTGAAGACCATCATTGTGGGCCTGGGACAGGGCCAGCCCAGTCACTGTGGAGATTCTTTTTTATTCATTTTTTTATTAGTGTCAGGTGTACAAAACAACATAACGATTAGACATTTACACCCCTCACAAAGTGATAACCCCACCAAGTCTACTACCCCTCTGACATCGTACATAGTTATTACAGTACCACTGACTATATTCCCTGTGCTGTGCTTTAAGTCCCGTGACTATGTGTGTGTGTTTCTTGGCTATTGTGCACCGCGCTGGAGTAAACATAGGGGTGCATATATCTTTACATATTAGGGTTTTGGATTTCTTTGGATAAATACCCATAAGTGGAATTGCTGGGTCATATCTAGTTCTATTTTTAATTTTTTGAGGAACCTCCACACTATTTTCCATAGTGGCTGCACCAATTTACAATCCCACCACCAGTGCACGAGGGTTTTCTCCACATCCTGGCCAACACTTGTTTGTTGATTTATTGATAATAGTTATTCTGACAGATGTGAGGTGGTATGTCATTGTGGTTTTTATTTGCATTTCTCTGATGATTAGTGACATTGAGCATCTTTTCATATGTTTATTGGACGTCTGTATGTCCTCATTGGAGAAATGTCGATTCACATCCTCTGCCCACTTTTTAATTGGATTGTTTGTTTTCTCGGTATTGAGTTGTATGAGTTGTTTATAAATTTTGGACATTCACACCTTATCGGATGTATCATTGGCAAATATCTTCTCCCATTCAGTAGGATGTCTTTTTGTTTTGTTGATGGTTTCCTTTGCTGTGAAAAAACTTTTTAGATTGATGTAGTCCAATTTGTTTATTTTTCCTCGGTTTCCCTTACTCAAGGAGATATATCAGTAAAAATATTACTAAGGGTAAAGTCTGAGAGTTTACTGCCTATATTTTCTTCTAAGAGTTTATGCTTTCAGATCTTACATTTAAGTCTAATCCATTTTGAGTTCATTCTTGTATGTGGTGTAAGAGGGTGGTAAGAGATGGGTCACCGCCTTCAGACTGCCACATGGACATCTGACCTAGAGCCTGGGGACTCTGCAGCCTCTCCTACAAACCAGCGCGGTAGGGTGTGGCCAAGTCATTCCACTTCTCAGGTCCCATGGATCTGTCATCACAGTGCCCACCAACCCTCCCTCCGCGGGCGCCTGTGGTGAATGTCCCCCAAGACTGCGCTCTTGGACAAGAAGGCATGTTGCCCCTGCTTGCTCGGAGCGCCCCCCGACACACACACACAGCACAAGTGAGCGAATGGGAAACACCCATGAAGAGGGCCACTATAGGTTCCCACAGCTTCGCTTGGTAAAAATACCACAAACGTTAATTCACCAATATCATACGTGTATTTACATATATATGCTCACACATATATAAAAAGAATGCGCTGCGCCAACCCTGAAATAAAATCAAGATGAGTGCATTTAATAGAGAAGACAACCTCCCAAAGCATCATGAAGGTTAATGTTAAATGAGACTTTCAGGACTCGGCCAGCAGCCAAGCTCTGGGTAATGGATGGGTAATGGCCCCGGGGGCAGGACCTCTCTGGCTGACACCTGCAGAATTGTGTGTGTGTCCAGGGGGTGGGGGGTGGGGGGGTGTCAGGTTGCAGACAGTGGGACAGGCATCTGAGCTCCAGGGGGCCTGCTCACTCACTGTCCCCTCCACCAGCGGCACGTTCTTCCCACTGCCCCCACATGCTAATCATGTCCTGTAGCCCACTCCCATAACCAGCTCAGGACTTGGAGAAGCAGCCATGAAAACCACACTGGGCAGCCACGTGACACTGGACATTGTTTTTTTCTTTTAGTAGCATTGTTTTTTGAAGTGCTCATCTTCATATCCATGACAACCCTCACGCAGGCAGGCACAGGTAATATCATTCCTCTAACAATGAGGAAACTGAGGCACGGCAATGTGGGCTTCCCTATACCGTCGGTGGTTTGGCCTAGTTGATCCAACTTCTTGTCCAGCTGTGAAAAGTTCCGGGAGTCTATTCTAAAGTGACTGACTTGGGGGGTGAGTGACTCCAGGTGTCGCCTTCCCCAGCCATCTGCTTTGGGAAGGACCCTGTACTGGGGTGAACAATGTCTCCCCCCAAATTCACATGTACTCAGAAACTGAATGTGGCCTTATTTGGAAAGAGGCTCTGCACAGATGTTAGTTCAGATGCGCTCATATTGAATGAGGTGGGGCCCTAAATCCAATGACAAGTGTCTCCATGAGAGAAGGGAGATACATGAGCCACCCACAAGAAGACAGAGGCAGCCATAGAACGTGTATGGAGCCCCCAGGAGCTGGAGGAGGCAGGAAGGACCCTCCAATAGAGCCTCTGGATGGAGCACCGCCCTGCTGACACCTTGATTTCAGACCTCTAACCTCCAGAACTGTGAGAGGATGCATTTCTGTTGTTTTAAGCCCGCTAGCTTGTGGTCCTTTGCTCCAGCAGCCCCAGGACACTAATTCAGGCAGGGAGGGGATGGGGCTCCTAGGGAGCTGCAGGCAGACACACCTGGCCCCACCTGGGAGGTTCCCTTTGCCAGGAAAGCAGCAGTGGGTTTTGCATAACTCCCTGAATGCCACAGGGAGCAGGAGGGGTGCGGCTAGAAGCGGGGCTGAGACAGACACACACGCTTCTCGGGCCCCACGAATCGTGGTCTTTCAGAAGTGAAGGGGTGCTTTGGGCACACGGAGGGGAAAGGAGCCACACAGACATCAAGTCAGGTGTCATGAGGTCACACCTCATACCGTCCCTCTGCCCCGACAGCCCCGCAAAGTCCCAGGTGGCCGGCGGGGATTCAGGCCTTAGTGCTGGCGGTGACTCAGTGAGGCCCTGAGGAAGGAGGGACCAGGAACGAGGCCTGGTCTGCTGGACGACTAAGGGGCCTGCCCAGGGCCAGCGGCACGTGACCAGGCTCCCTATGCATGACTCGTCCCCACAGCCTGTGGACAGAGACAATACCGGCCCCTGCCCTCCAGAGTTTACCCCCTTTTCCTTCTGAGCTGCCCTTGAGGCTGACGCTGTGATGCCCAGAGGTGACCCAGGACAGGTCACACTGGAGATGTCCTCTGGACCTTGTAACTGCCATTTCCTCCCTCTGTTTTTTGTAACAGTTTTATTGAGGTTTACTCTCATAACACACAATTCACCCATTTATAATTTGGTGGTTTTAGCACTTTCCCAGAGTTATGTAACCATCACCACTGTCTAATCCCAGAACATTTCCATCTCCCCTAAAAGGAACCCTGTGCGCGCCCATTAGCAGTCACCCCCCTCCCGTCTCCACACCGTGGCAGCCACCACTCTGCTTCCTGCCGCTAAGGATTTGCCTATCTTGGACAATCGGACATGCGGCCTTTTGTGTCTGGCTTCTCTCACTGAGTGTCATGTTTCTGAGGTTCCTACCTGTTGCAGTGTGTCATTGCTTTTGAGGGCTGAATAATATCCCACAGCACGGTCATTCCCCTGCGTGGATGTGGCCCATGTTGTTTGTCCAGGCAGCCGTCGGTGGACACTTGGTTGCTGCCACATTGTGGCGATTGTGAATTGGTGCTGCTGTGAGCGCCGGGATACAGGTCTCCGCGTGACTGTGTTTTTGCTCCCTTTGAACTCCTTTCTTCTCTTTCCCTTCCTTCCCTTTTCTGGCTCCTCTTCCCCTCCCCCCAGCCCTGTCTCCTCTTTTCCTCTCTTCCTCCTGTCACCAGATCCTTCCTCCTTTTCTTTCCCCCACTTGGTCCCAAGCGCCACACGGGTCTCTAAGCTGAGGGGTAGTGGCTTGGGCCCAGCTATCTCCAGCTTTGGGTGTCAGGGGCGTCAGCTTGCTGCAGCCCGGACCCTCCGTTCTGAGTTGAACTGACCCTGACTGAGCCTTCTACACTCTGATCTGGATACCTAACGGTGTGCTGGGGCTGGCGGGTTAGGATTTCTTCTGCGGAGCCGGTTTCCGTGTTATTACCAGGGGGCAAGCCAGCTGGTTGGCAGAGCATCCAGTGGAGACAAAACATATACGTCCAGGCAAGGCCCTTTCTGATTCACCTGAGACGGGGGTGTCAGGGAGGGAGTGTGGGACCAGCGTCCTGTGGGATCCATGCCTGAGTCCCCATCCTCTGCCAAGTCCAAATTCCAGGTGTGGGCAGGACCACACTCCCTCCAGAGGCTCAGGGGGAGGGTCCTTCCTGCCTCTTCCAGCTCCTGGGGGCTGCAGGAGTCCTTGGGCTTGTGGCTACATTACTCTAAGACTGTCTTTACACAGCCTCTCTCCTGTGTGTCTGGGGGGGAGGGGGACACACAGGGGTGATCCCTGGCTGGGGTAGCTGGAGAAGGAGGCAGGGCCAGCGCCTGCCCCTGACACAGAACACTCTTCCGCTCTCACGGTCAGTGTGCAAGGGCCAGTGGGCAAGGCCGTCTCTCACTTGCAGAGGGGGCAGCTACAGATCTGTTTCTGTCCCCTCCACCCACACGGGGCCTACAGAAGGACAGCTATCTCTAGAGCAGAATAGATAACTCGTTTCCTTGAAGAAAAGCTGATCGCTCAGAGCCAGAATTTAGGGAGACACAAGTGCGGGAATTATAATTTCACATTATTTCACACTTGGCGCAAAACCCTTCCTTCGGCAGGCAGCACGCTGTGCCATTCACCCGTTGTCTGCATTATTAAATAAGTGCTAAGGAGCTGCCTTCCAGCCAAAGAGTAATGTATCTCAATAAACGATCAAGACATGGAAATGCGATAAGGCCTTTTAGGTAAGTCAATGAGAGTGCACTGCTCACTTTACAGAAAGTCACATTGCACTTGGCTTCCCATTGACGGGGCTAAGAACCAGCCAGTCAGCTCCAGCCTGGGCAGGAACAGCGGAGCCAATACTTCTGGATCCCCCCCTCTTCCAACCCCCACACCCTGGCTCAGGCTCAGCCACCCCAAATCTGACCGTGACTTCCCCAGGGACCTTGGGAAGTGGTGGCCGTCTGGGGTAAATTGGGCAGTCAGGACAGTATAGATGTCTGCATTTTAAGGAAGGATGTGCCATCATTGATTAGGGGCAGTGGTCCCGGTGCCTCCCTGTGGCCTGTCAACCAGCTTGCTAGGTTCTCCGATTCAGGATCTCACCCCATCCCACCCCTACCACATCTGTCTCTCCCTGTACACACCGTCTTGGCCACAGAGGAGAAAATGGGCAGGAAATGGGCACGCTGTGCCATCAGGCGTTTCGCTAGGAGAGGCGCCAACCAAAGCACGCAGACTGACAAGGGCACCCAGCCGAGGGGGTGACACTGATAACACAGGACAGGGGCACCAGTGGGCATCAAATCCCCACACGACATTTCACAGATGAGCAAACCGAAGTCTGTGGAAATGAAGGGGCACATCCAGCATCACGCCCAGGGTAAGCGGAGTGGGGGTCTCAGACCCAGGGATTCTCGACCCCACGTGCTGTAGCAGGCTTTGGCAGCCGCCAAGAGGCAGGGTGACTTTTCTTTCTATTTTAAAAATGTGTTTTTTGTGAGGGGTGTAAACGTATAACTATTACATTGTTTTGTACATCTGAAACTAATAAAATGAATGAATGATGCTCTAAGCAGTTGTCTCTGGAGAGAAGAAATTGAGGGCTGAAGGTTTATATGGGGACTTTTTCCCCCTAATGAATACGTCTTGTAAAATGACATGACTTTTTATTTGTTTGTATAACTGAACAATAATAAAACTTCAATTTAAAAAATTACTCTGAATTACAACGATTTTTAAAAAAAATAGCCCTGAAAGAAAATTAAAAAAAAAAAAAGTATTTCTTTTTGTTTTTTTTTCTCTTTTCCCGTCTCATTTCTGGAAAGATCTTTAAGCATTACAAAGGTGATATGGGTTGAACTGTGTCCGAAAATAGACATGTTGGCATCCCTTGTACCTGTGAATGTGACCCTATTTGGAAGTAGGGTCTTTACAGCAGTAATCAAGTTAGAATGTGGTCCTTTGGGTGGTTCCTAAGCCACTTACAAGAAGAGGGATTAGGACACAGACACACAAAAAGGGAGGACGCAGGGAGGAGGCGGCCGTCTACAAGTCAAGGTGAGAGGCCTCAGGCAGAACCAGCTCTGCCGGCACCTGGACCTCGGACCTGCAGCCTCCAGAACTGGGAGACAGAAACCTCTGCTGTTTCAGCCTCCCGGTAGGTGATGGTGTTTCAGCAGCCTAACGCAGTAGCCGACTAACGCAGTAGGACGACTTCTTTTACCCACAGCATCTCTTTTTCAGCATCTTCAGGGCCCTTGCCAATCCTGAAGTCACACTTGGGCCTTTGGTTTGAGCCAGTCCCACTGGCCTGGTGGTTCAGGCATGCTAGGACTAAACCAAATCCCAAGGCAAAGGAAGAAAACCTCTCGCTCGGCCACCAAAGCAATGTTGGCCTCCCGACTACTGTATGGAAGACACGGAGACAGCCCAGCCCGGAGCAAGCTGCTCCTTCTGGGCTATGGTTGCCAAGGCAACCCTGCTTCCTCGAGGGAGGGACCCACGCCCAGGGCTGGGTGTGCAGCAGGTTTCCCACCCCTCTGAGCTACTGCCCAGAGCATAACCCAGCACTGGAGGCCAGGTCTACCGGTCGGCCCCTGGAGGACTGGAGCCCGTCTCTTCTGGGTTTAGGGACCACTAGCCCTGCAGCCCAGTGTCACCCAGCAGAGGACTCAGCCCACATGTAGAATCAGCGCCGTGGCACACAAAGGTGAACCTCCAATATTTCATAGGGCTGATCCACTGTGCTCCCACGTGGGTGATGGCACAGCGTTCCCAGCTCCCTGTTTTGTCACTCACACAGTGACCTTCTTTGATGCCTCTGCTGTGTCGACACTGCAGGTGCTGGGGACACAGAGGGAGAAAGACCCAGCACGTCCTAGGAGGCTTAGCAGGCGAGGTGGGCATTAACTAACCACAATGCCACTGGTTATAACTGCAATGAGTGCTGCAGAGAGAACAAGAGGTCCTGAGAGTGCATTCCTAGGGACTGGTACCCAGTCAGGGAAGGCTTCCTGGAGGAAGGGACAGTGAGCTGGGATTTGAAGGATGAGCAGGAGAGGGGGTAAAGGTGAGTGGGTCTGGATGGGGCATTTTGAGTTCCTGGGTGAGAATGGGGAGCATGGTGCACCCAAGGACCCAAGCAGAGAAGGAAACTGGGACAGGAGTCAGATCACAGAGGCCTCATTCATCCAAGGCCAGCGAGGGGCCTCTGAAGGGTCATGGGCAGAGCAGGACCAGCTCTGACTGAGGTGTGAGTAGAGAGGAGTCCTCAGCTGGTGCAGGAGGATGGACTGGGGGTTGGGGAGGACAGAAGGGATCGGATGGCCCATTAGAGAGTGGACGCTGGAGAGCTAAACATCCAGACAGGGCCACACATGTGGGTGCTGCACCCGTCACAGAACTACTATCTCCACCCTCCACAGTGAACGCGGCATCTTTAAATCCACTGCCTGAGCCGACCCACAGGAGTAAGGCAGGGGATTGGTGGATTTAAAAAAAAAAATTAAAGTCAAAAAAGAATTCAAACAGAGCCAAACTGTATAAAATGAAAGTAAAGTTCCTTGTTGCAATTATTCTAGCGGGGCTTTCTATGGGAGCCAGGACATGGGGGGAATGAGGCTTCTGTAGAGCTTGAACCCCATCCCAGTCCCTGGAAAGTGTATTTCCTCTGGTCAGACGCAGTTTGAATGTCAGAGACGAGCAGGTCAGATAGGGGAGCCACCTGGAAAGCTGGAGGACATTCTAGATCAAACCACAACAGCTGGCCTCTCTTCCTCCTGCCACCTCTTTCCCTACCCCCATTTTTTTCTCCTATTAAAAAAATCTTCAAAGAAAGAAAAAGAAAAGCCCAAAGTAATGAAGGAAATGGTGTCTGGTGCACTGGCAGGCTGTAGCGGGCTGACTCACAAAGGCAGCCCCAAACAGGCGGGGGTCAAGGAGATCCGCCAGTGAGGGACATCTAGTTGCCGGAGCTCTGCACCCCAGCCCGGAGGTGAGCAAGGGCCCCAGCTGTCGGAGGTCTGGGCCGGGGGTATCTGACACCAAGCCCCGCCGAGGAAGCAGTGGAGTCTGTGTGTGTCCTGCAGCTGTAGTAAGAATGACCGTAGACAGCAGGGTTGCTTAAAACAACAGAAATGTATTCTCCCACAGTTCTGAGGCCAGAAGGCCATACTCCCTCTGAAGGCCTACGGGAGATACAGTCCAGGCCTCTCTCCCAGCTCTGCTGTTGCTGGCATTCCTTGGCGTGCATTGGCTTGGGGGCAATCCCTTCCTTCATCTTTGTGTGGCCTCTCCCTGTGTCTCTGTGTCTCTCCTTTTCTGTCTCTTATAAGGACACTCGCATTGGACTTAGGAGCCACCCTCATCCAGGATGACCTCATCTTAAGATCCTTACCTTAATTACATCTGCATTTTCCCTCTTTCTAAATAAGGGCACACTCTGAGGTTCTGGCTCGACATATCTCTTGGGGTCCGCCATTCAACCTACTATGGGGTATTAATGCTCCATTTCTCCATGATCTTTGATTCCAGGCCATGTATCACTCCTAGGAAGCAGTCCTGACTCCCCAGCATTCTGGGCTTCCTAGGACGGGTGTCATCACCTAGGAAGGTGTGATGGGGCTGAGTGTATAGGCATCAAGCCTCCCCATTCACCAACTATTTCACTGGGGGCCAGTTAAGCCTCTTTGAGCCTCAGTTTCCTCAACTGTAGAATGGGCATAGTAATCAGGGTCCTTGCAGGATCTCGATAAAGAGTCTTGAGATAAGGAGTAGACAGCACATAGCCCTGTGGTTCTTAGTGGATATTTTGTGTGTATGCTCTGGGTTTTTTTTAGCAGCTTTATTGAGGTATAATTTACGTACCACAACATTCTCCTGTGGAGAGGATATAATTCAATGCATTTTAGTATATTTAGAGTTGTGCAACCATCACCATAATCTAATTTTATAACACTTTCATCACCCTTAAAAGAAACTTCATACCCTCTGGTAGTCACTCCCCATTCCTCCCAGCTCCTGGCAACTGCCAGTCTGCTTTGTGTTTTTGTTGTTGTTGTGTTGGGCATTTCTCTCAGGGAGGAATTAAAGAGCCAAGGGCTGGCAGGGGAGAGGCTCAAGCAGCTTTGTTTGAATGGGATGTCAGCTGGGAAGGGTTGGGAGGTGGGTGTGCAGGGAAAGGTAGGACCAGGTGACACTGGAGGGCAGAGCCAGCTCCACAGCCCGTTCCCTGCTCTCCCATCGCGCCTGGGCTGCCTTTGAACTCCTTTCATTAAGGAGTTCCTTTTTGAGTTAAAAGAAAGCCTTTGCTGTAACATCTGACAAAACTCTAGAAAATCATGCTCCTGGAACAAAACCGTAGAAGACAGAGGTAGGAGTGTAGAAAACTCGCCCTCAGACACACAAACATCCACAGCACGGCTCAGTTACTGCAGGCCAGCGGCTACCAGCTGGAAGAGCAGGTCTGATGGACTCACTGACCAGGTAGACACGCTGGACACGTGCAGGCACCGGCGACTCAATGCATAGGGGAAGGTCCTGCCCGGAGGGAGAGCAAGGTCTGATGGGGAAGGTTGGTCTGGACACAACCACCAAACAGTGAGCACCGGCTTTGCTCTGGGAACGGACACTGGACCCTGAGGCCTGAGAGGCAAGGGAGGGTTGGCCAGGAGAAGAGAGTTCCAGGATGAAGGGACAGTAAGTGCAAAGGCCCAGGGGTAGGGAAGGGAGCAACTTGTCAGGGAACTAAGCAAGGTGAGAGCGTGCAGGGAAGGGGTGGGGGTGGCAGAGGCATGTGTTGTGTGGTGCGGGGGGGTGGTGGTAGAAACAATCCTAAGACGGTGAGTGTAAAACTTTCCACTGTGTGGCTATTGTGGCTGGATATTTTCTTTTAAAAAATAATATAAGAGGGTATTATGCTAAGTGAAATAAGTCAGACAGAGGAAGACAAATACCAGATGATCTCACTTACATGTGGAATCTAAAGCATAAAATAAACAAACATAAGTTAATTTAAAAATACATATAAAAGCAATGTGAGTTCTTAAAAAAGAATTTAAATAAAAAGTGTGGAGACCGAATGTAAATTTCGCCTTCCAACACTTTTCCCACCTATTCAACATCCTCCCACAGGTTAACAACTCTTAATTTTGGTGGATTCTCTTTTCACTGTCTTTCTATGTACTCATAGGCGTACACATCTTGTTTTGAAATATAAATGGAGTTATACTCTACATATTTTTCCTATGACTACTTTTTGCCTTAATATGATATGGGCAGCTCTGCTTGTGAGTTCCTCAAGATATTTCTTACTGTTTTTAATACCTGCATAATATCACATTATATGAACAAGCTCCAGCTTTTGCATACTCACATACATTAGGAACTCTGGACACAAGTGTTAGCAGACCACACTTGGCTCTGTCTCCTGCTTTTTCTGCCTTTTTTTTTTTTTAACCTAACACTATCTTGGACGGTGTGCCATATCAGCCAACACAGAGCTTTCTTCTTCTTTTTAGTGGATTTTGTGCTGAAATACATTGAGCCTGCCCCTCGTGATGGACATGTAGGCTGTTTTCCACTTTCTGCTTTTATAAACCATGGTCCGATGACACCCTGGTACATTTGATACTTCACACACAAATTTATCTTCAGGGTATATTTCCAGAAGTCCAGTTGCTGAGTTAAAGACACAGTTTAAATGTTCCTAGAGTCTAAACTTTGACAGAGATGAACAATTTGCTATCCTGAGCAGTTATACCAATTTACACTCACAGGACGCAGTACACAGGGGTCCGTTTCCCCCATCCTCTCCAGTTTGGTGGGTTATCAATTTTTTTTATCTTTCCGGAGCTGACAGGTGAAACACTGTATGATCTCATTGTGGTTTTAATTTGCATTGTGGTTATTAGGAGTAAGGATGTTTTTTTTGTTTTTCTTGTTGATTTGGAGGAATGTTCATAAAGAAGCTGTATGAGGCTGCCACTGCCATCCCCATTTCACAGGTGAGGAAACTGAGTCCTCCAGAGGTAAGTCTTGGGGCTGGTGCATTTATCATCTCCAGCTGGAAGCCCAGCAGCGATCTGAGCCAGGCCAGCACAGAGAGACTGCTCCATCAGGCCCTGGGCGGGCTCCTTTAGGGGGATGAGGTGGAGAGGGGCTCATTCTGGTTGCCACAGCAACCCACAGGCTCATTAGAAACTGGTGTCTACTGAAGAGTTGATTTCCTAACATCATTTCTCCCTCCTTCCTGCCTTCCCTCCCTTCCTGGCTTCAGTCTATGTTTCGACTAAGTGCCCCCTGTTCTTCCACACCCCACACCCCACTCCCCCAACCCCCATACACCAGGAATAGCAGGCGAGCCCCCCACCTCTTTGCAAGTAGCCTATATACCCACTGAGCAAGTGGAAAGATGGCTAATTCGGGTACTGAGTTTCTGGCTAGCTCAGGCTGCATCATAGGCTGTGCTTGGTGTGAATGTCCCTGTGCCTGGACGGGGCCAGGGTCACAGGGTGGTAGTGGGGGACCAGGAAGGGACAGGGTGGGGGCACGGTGCCATGGCAGCGATGGGTCCTGAACTCCAAATCAAGCCCCGGTATTGTCTCTCAGTCATAAAAAGGCTGGGCTGGGGCCGTATTTACTAAAAACCAATCGGGGAAGCGTGAGTTCACATCCTCTTTAGTTTGTCTACTCAATGCTCTGCCTGAAACCTGATCTTTGAAGTAACTCAGTTACATTCAGTTAAAAAAGAAATCAGTCTGTCCAGGATGTCTGGACTGGGCCCAGGGCTGCCAGGCAGGGCACACTCTCCAGGAACCTCGGTGGGGCAACACCAAGGGCTGGGGGACCCAGCAGGGCCAGTGAGCATGGGGCGTTGTCCCCAGGGACAGGGGGGCAGGCACTGTGACCGTTGTCCCCAGGGCCCAGGGCAAATGGGAATGTGGACCCCTGACGGAAACATGCTACACGTCCAGACTCTGGCCAGCCCCGCCTGGCTCCACATGCAGCCGGACACTTCCTGTGTGATGATGGCACAATCCCTCCAGCCTTTCTGAGTCCAGAGCCCCTAAACATAAAATGGGGGGGGGGGCAGCACACACAGACCTCCCCCAGGGGCAGGAACCAGGGCCATGCCCTGTGTTAACTGCTGCTGCTACTGTTCTTACTGCAACCACTGTTATTCCTCTTTCCTCTGCCCGGATCCAGCTCAGCCGCCCCCTCCTCTCAGGGCCAGGTGGCTCTCACACATCACGCCACTCGTGCCATTCGGACGGGCAACCACTGGGAACCAGGCCGGAGTGGGGCCGGTGAGGTAGGGCAGAGCTATTGCTGCAGGCTGCAGACCCCCAAAGCCTGCACTTCCCACGCAGCACCTGTCAGAGCACCCGTGTTGGGATCACCCTACCCTACAGGAGAGGCTGCTGAGGCACAGAGGAAGTTCCACAACCTGCCTGAGGTGACAGGCAGGTGGCTGCGGCAGGATGGGGTCCTAGAGCACCAGTCTGGGTGCAAGCCTTAACCTAACGGTAACCAAGTCTCTCCTTTATTCAGCCCCTCCCAAGTCAGGTGTGGAGATGAGACACCCCATCTGGACTTTCAGCTCCACCTCGCAGGTGGGCAACGGAATCCTAATCCCTCACCGACCCAGGTGAGTGGGTTTCCTGCAGGAGTGGAGGGCGGGCGACCAGGGGCTTTCAGCCCATCCGAGCCAATTCCTGCACCTCCGGCTGAGGACAACCCAGGGAAGCCCTCCTGCCCACCCCACTGACTACAGACGTCCCTTTTCCCACTTGGCATGAGACAGGAGACCTCAGCAGCATCTCCGTGCGTCTGCATACGTCCGGAGAAGCTGGGAGAGAGTTCCTTGCTAATTTTCAGTTCTCCAAAGGCAGAGATGTGTGAGCTTAACCTCACAGGACGTCGAGAGGCTTAATGAGAGGTTTGTAAAGTATATGGAGCTCCTCGGAGACCAGATCCAGGAGTGGGCAGGGCCCAGCTGGAGGGACTTCACCAAGCATGGCCGCTGAGGGGCGTGGGGGCTCAAAGGCCTGGGTCCCAGCCGGTCCTTGGGGAAGCCCCTGCCCATTTTCCTGGTGGAGGAGGTGGCCCTGGAGGCCAGCTCTTTGGTCTGTAACAACGAGAGCACCAGGGGCTCACCGGCCATGAAAGGACCCTTTTAGAGACTGATTATCCATTCAACAGTCACCACATGAACCCTATTCCATCAGGCAGGGAGGGGATAAGACCCACATGTCAGGAGCAGGGGCTGGGCCTCAATCAGCTCCTCTAATTCCCACCCCCCCCACACGGCAGGGACAGGTGATTCTCTCCCGCTTTACAAGAGGACACTGAGTGGTCTGCTGTAACGGACGCAGAGCTAGCCCGACAGGCCACGCTCTGTGCTGAGTGAACTCTCTCCTGACGCTGGCATAACGGACAGAGAGACGTTACCGCCTTTCTAACAGGGAGGGACTATGTCTCAGCCATGCTCACAGACAACAGGGATTTGAAAAGGACTCGGAAAGGGTGTTTCTGGAGAGGTGAAGTCTGTGAGCCCGGGGTCCACCTTCAAGCGCTTGCTAAGGGACAGGCCTACACAGAACCCCAAAGCCAGGGTAGTTACATACAAGCGAGGACAACCTACTGATCGTCCAGGAGGAGCACTGACTCTGAGTGCCAGAGTGATTACGTTAAGAATCTTGAGATGAGACCATCCTGGATTATCCACAGGCTCTAAACGCCATCACAAGTGTCCTTATACGAGGCGAGCAGAGGGAGACTTGAGACAGAGGAGAAGGCTGTGTGGCCACGGAGACAGAGGATGGAGAGATGTGACCACAAGCTCAGGAACACCTGGAGCCCCCAGGGGCTGGAGGAGACAGGAAGGCTGCTCCCCAAGAGCCTCTGGAGGGAGCGCGGTCCTGCCCACATCCGAATTTCAGACTTTTGGCCTCCAGAACTGTGACAGGATCAGCGTCTGTTGGTAAGCCCCCAGTCTGTGGTGTTTTGCTACAGCGGCCTGAACAGACCAAGACTCACACAGCTGTCAGGGGAGCACACAGGTGCTGGAGCCGGACGGCCTGGGTTCAAGCTCGGCCGAGCTGAGTTCTAGCCAGATGACAAGGGCAGTCACTGACTTCTTTTGCCTCAGTTTTCCCATTTACAGAACGGGAATAACAATACCGCCCCCCCACCCCGGCGTGACTGTGACTGTTAGATTAGGGTTACTATGGGGCACACTTCTATGAAAAATTATTCAATGTGTATCTGAAATGAAAGCATCACTGAGCGTTCTGGGTTTGTATTTGCTAAATCTGTAGATCGAAGGTAATACTGTGCACCAAGGGTTTAGCACCAGTATGTTTGCAGTTAGGCTGTGGGGGCTCGCCTGGCTGCCCGGGGTCGGGGGTCAAAGATGAGATCCGATTTCAAAGCTGAGGACAGAGTCAGGATGACCAACATTCCAACTGGGGACAGAACATTCTGGAGAACATTTTTTTTGTCCAAACGGCCTCATCAAAGGGGTGGGGAACAGGCTTTGGTCTGCCGGGTGCAAGTTGGGCTTGACGGGGAAATGAGCGTTGAGTGGAAGCCAGACTCGGGCAGGAGAGGAAGGCCCCAGTTTTAGGGGTCAGCTGAGTTGTGCGTACCATGTTTCCCTCCACCTTCCCCAACCCCATCCCCAATTCCGGGACCCTCATCTCCTGCAGGTAGAGTCCAGGCCTCAGCTTGTGGGGTCGGGGTGGCGAGGGCCTCTGTGACATGCAACTGGTCCTGCAATGTCAGGGGGGCTTACAGGAGACCATTCCCACACTGTATCAGCAAGGCCTATGCTACACAGACTGCAGGCAAGACAGAGGCTGGGGCTGTGGGGTCTCCACAGTGACCTCGTGCCACAGCCCTTGTCTTGGGACCCAGCGTGTGGGAGAGAAACCAAAGCCTCTGTCGGCCCTTGAGTTGCCATCTGGGCAGAGGCTATAAGATCAACAGCCCCTGAAATAAAGTGGTAGCTGCCAGCTTGGGGGTCCTGCTTGGGGGCGGGCACTGAGTGTCTGCCTTGGCGCCTACTTGGTGCACTGAGTACCCGCCTGCTTGACTCACTGAGTACCTGCCTTGGGAAGAAGACTCTAGTTCAGCCATTCTGCAGTGAGCTCCCTCCACCTGTCAGAGGGAAGAGCTTGGAGCTGGGGAGAGGACTGGGCGACTAGCTCCCACATTTAGCCAGGTAAGAAGCAACCACTGAGTGCTGACTGTTTGCCAGGAGCGAGCTAGATGAGCCCAGAGATGGATGAGACAGTTCCTGCGTGGGAGATGCTCAAGGCTTTGTGCAGCAGAGGTTTGGGGGGGACACACATGCGAGCTGGGCTGGGGTCACGGCCGACCCTGGAACTGCAACAGTGACCTGGCCCCTTATTGGCGCTTGCACAGGCACCCAGGTTTGGCTCTAGCTCTGCCATCTACTGCTGGGACCCTGGATAAGTTACTTGGCCCTTGGGGTTTCAGTGTCCCCACATGCAAGATGCAGATCGTAACACCCAGCTCACTGACTGTGAGGAGAGTAAGGGCGTGTAGCCAGCACTTAGGGGATTGGTGACTCTGGCATTCCCTCCCGCCCTGCCGCCAGCCTCCATGGAAGTTACTTATTCAGTGACAGCTGTCTGTCCACTAGGCAGCCCCCTGGGGGGCACAGTCCGGTCTAGCTGCTCAGGCCAGGGCTCTTGCACTGGCATCTCTGAACCCCTGGCTCTAGACGACCAGTTTCTGCCTCTGCCCAGGCCTTCTGGAAGGACCCGTGGGTTCAATCTTTATCGTGCCTTCAGGTGGCAGCACCAAGCCAGACACCTGGGGACAGAGGTGAAGGAGACACAGGCCTGACCTTTAGCAACAGAGACACAGACCCTTTGCATACCAGCTGTGTGGCTTTGGCCTCTACTTTCTCATCTGTGAAGGGGGACAGTAATGGGATGGCTGAGTCAAGCACGACTGAGACTATTACAAACAGACTGGCCGGTGCCACTGAGAGAGGACAGGGAGCCGCTGTGCCAGAGCCCTGGTGTGGAATGAGGCGCTGTGGATGGGACACGTGGTCCGTGTGGAGCTGGTATGGCGTCTGGCTGGGTAATGGCTGCTGCACTACTGTTCTTACTGTCATCACCACTAAGACCTTAAATCGAAGAGTGGCCGAGAAGCAGCACGGACAGACGGGGAGTATGGCCAGGGGAACTGCCTGGGCAAAAGCCCCAGGGAATGCTTATTTTCAGGAAGTTTACATTCTTTTTTTTTTTAAATTTATTGGGGTGACAATTGGTAGTGAAATTACATAGATTTCAGGTGTACAATTCTGTATTACATCATCTATATACATTCTTGTAAAAGTGTTTAATTGTTTTGGGAACTATACATATGAAGTGAAAGAACAGAGCTGGAGGAAAGAAGCAATAATGAGGGAAAAGACTTGCTCTGAGTAAGGCCCCAGGAAGATGGCGGGGGAGGGGGGTTTCTGCTCCCAGATCGCTTAGCCTGGAGAAAGCAGAGTCTGGGGTGGCCTGGCCCTTTGCTCCTGGATGACCCCTGTTCTGGGGCTTTCCTCACCAGCCCCCCACAGAGGAGGCTCTGTGATGTTGTCATTTCCCTGGTGAAAGGGGACCTGGGTGACACAGGCTGTGTCGGTACCTCTCCACCCCCCGCCCCAACTCCTTGCTTCTGTCTGCATTCACCCATTGTTTCTAGTGGATGAAATTGTGCCTACGAAAACGTGCAACTTGTGTTATGTTCACATTGTTCCCTCATCTATCCATCATGTTGGAGCAAATGCACGTTTTTCAAAACAAGTGTCACAGTGGAACTGATGACACAACTACCGCTGTCAGGATGCTAACCTTGAAACAATCCCATCACCGTTTACAGATCTGGAGCAGACCTCGCCTACCTGTCCGCTAATGTCGGCACGTTTACGGTCTGAAGACACAGTCGCAAACAGCCGGGCACCGGACAGCACGATGTGACTGGTGAGCTCAGAGCTACGAGGTTGGTGGTGTCAGACCCCGTGGAGCCCTGGAAGTTGTTGGGAAAGGCCTGTGCTTTTACCTGCAGGCAGCAGGGGAACCAGTGAAGGATTTTCATCAGGGGAGGGCCTTCTCGGGTCAGGGGGCTGCCCTGTGGATGGTGGATTTCAGAGGGAGACAAAAAGGAGGCTGTGGGACCCTCGGGTAGGAGGTGATAAGGGTCTGAGCAACATTTTAATTTAAAGGGTAAGTGGAAAAGATCTGACTAGCTGGCCAACCCGAGAGACGGGGCTCTCGTACCAAACCCTCAGTGGGGGGCTCTGATCCAGGACTGACGGTGGAAGGGGCCAAGGCTCACTCGCCCCTCATCTCCAGCTCCATCCACCCCCACAGGACCTTGTCCCCAAAACAGACATCCCAGAAGACAAGCCAGGACATCAGAAATAGCCACAGAATTAACCTGGCCCGTTGACCAATGGTCTCAAGACATCAGACATGAGCCTAGCACAATCAAGCAGCGGGGGAAAAAAGCCCAGCTGTCTTCTGGGTTTTGATTTCATGGGGCCCATGAGGCAGAGTCAGCTTCCTACAGACGCCATCGGCCCCTAGTTCACAGGGTCCTGAGTGGGCAGGGAGCACTTCCTGGCCAGGTGCCTTTCATGAGAGAGCCTCCCCCAACAGGGGGTGGCTGGTGGGCCATATGTGGGAGCCTGAGCTCTTGGGCCAGGCCCGTGAGCTTCTCTGTGTCAGCGGGAGGCAGGGGAAGCCCGCAGGCCGTCCCAGCATGGTTTTAGATACATAAAATAAAGCACGTGGGGTGATGAAGGAAACGGATTATTTTGAAATATTATTTATGGATCACATTTGTGAGATGGTTACATATCACGTCATGCTTGTTGATGAAAACATAAAACAAGCTGAAGCAGTCAGCCAACACGAACCACAATTTAGGAGTGATGCTGGGTAAGCGCTATTTCACGATCTGAAACTACCCTCGAGGCTTGTCCTGCGGCAAAGTCACAGGCCCTGCCCCTGCCCCTGGGGCCAGCATTCGTAAATGGGCGCCATGCTAACTTTCATCTAGAGGCTAGCTCAAGTGTAGGTGTGATCTTTCCCCATCCATGCCTGTCAGGAACCCTTGGCATTGCCCAGTGAGTGGAGGCTGGGACTTGAGCCCCATCCCCACCTCTGGGAGTCATGAGAAGGCCTCTCATCGTAGCAGGGAGAGATGGCCCAGCCAGGAAGGGGAAAGGTAGGCCAGCTTGTGCCCCCACCCCCACCATGATTTCTCCCTGCCATTAAGGCAGTTCACAGACCAGGAGGGGACAGGTAGTGGCAACTCTGAGAAGGGGCATCCGCCTCACATGGCCTGGGGAAGGGTCCAGAAGGGCCCCAGGTCAGGGAAAATGGTCAGAAGCACTGCGGACTGGGTCACAGAGCCTGAGAGCACAGCTGCAGGGGGAGGGTGCCCGGGATGGGGAAGGGCCTGGATGATGCTGGGCAGTCGGAAGATACGCTCCCACATCAGAGACACCACCAGGGCTCTGGGACCCTTCCGCTTGGTGGTGGGAAGCACTGAAGGTTCTAAGCTGGGAAACAGTGAGATCTTCCCTTAAGGAGCCTGATTCTGGCTGTGGGAGGAGAGTGGGTGGGGATAGAGAGAAGAGCTCAGAGGGGTTACTGCCTGCTTCAGGCAAGATGGTGATGGGACCCATGGGAGGAAGGAGGGAGCTGGGAGCCACTCTGGAGGCAGAATCACCTGGAACCAGCAGGGTTTGATCAGGGAGCAGCTGGGGCAAGAGGAGACAGGAGGTTCAGGACGTGTCAGGGATTTTGGCCTGCCCAGGTGGGTGGATGGTGGCCTTTTACTGCGCTGGGAAACCTACATTTAACAGAAGGTGGCACCAAATGCTACAGGCGCACGCCCACTGGGATGGTGACTATCAGAAAACAGAAAATAACAAGTGTTGGCGAGGATGTGGAGAAATTAGAACCTTCGTGCCCTGTTGGTGAGAATGTAAAGTGGTGCAGGCACTGTGGAAAAACAGCCTGGTGATTCAAGACATTAAACATAGAATTACCGTATGACCCAGCAATTCCACCTCTGGGTACACACTCAAAAGAACTGAAAGCAGAGTGTCAAAGACATACGTGCACAGCCTTTTTCGGAGCAGCATTAGTCACAGAAACGGAAAGATGGAAGCAACTCAAGTGTTCACCCATGGATGAATGGACGAGCAAACCATGGTCTATACATGCAATGGAGTATTATTCAGCCTTAAAAAGGAAGGAAATCCTGACACGTGTTACAACGTGGATGGACCTTAAGGACATTATGCTCAGTGAGATAAGCCAGGCACAAAATGGTAAATACCGTATGATTCCACTTCCATGCGGGCCCTAGAGGTTTCACCATCATAGAGACAGAACGCAGAATAGTGGTTGCCAAGGGCTGCGGGGAGGGGGGTCGGGAGTTTGTATTTAATGGGGACAGTTTCATTTTGGGAAGATGGAAATGTTTTGAAGATGGATGGTGGTGATGGCTGCACAACATTATAAACGTGTTTAATACTGCTGAACTGCATACTTCAAATGGTTAAGATGATAAAATTTATATTATATGTATATTTTTGTACCACAATTTAAAAACTTTGAAGACAAAAATGGCATAGGCAGCAAGGGCCAAAGAGGCTGAACAATGTTCACCAGAGAGGTTCGACTCAGCAGCCAGAGCACCTGTGCCTGCCTCCCTACAAATCCCTCCTCAGGGACAGCTGAGGGACAAACTCACGCGTCTCTCTTGGAGACCCCCCTTCGTGCGCCCGTGATAAACCTTCCTAATCCATCAAGGCCCTTCCACTGACCCACACTTGGCCTCAGACTCCTTCTCAACCCAGAGCCCTAGGCAGACTACCCATCACAGATGGTGGCAGCTGCTCCCCCCAAAGCTGCTTCATAACGAGTCTAAATCAGCGCCAGGCCCCAGACGCAGGGCAGGCTGTCTCAGGCCTTGGCCACGACGTCCCAGCCGGGCACGTTGGCCAGTGCCAGTGATAACCAACAACTGAGGCTTCAGTGACGATGGTGCCCTGTGGAGATCGCCCCCTGTTCAGACACTTCATGTAATTACCCCACAGGCACCAGCCAGTCACGCTGCCTGCTGGGTAAATCACTAACAAGGGGAGCTTCTGTCAGAAAGGGAGGGATCTGTGGCTGTGGGGGGTAGACACCAATGCTCCAGCCCCCACAGCAAGCCAGACTGCATGCTGCCCGCCCACCACTGTGCTGAGGGCTCAGACCCTCACACAACCCCGTCACCAGGCCCCAAGCAGGTGGGCTGGAGAAGGAAGATGGTCAGGAAAAGCAGCTGGCTAGTCTAGCTCCCCGCAAGGTGGGAGCATGGTCCTGCTCAGCACCTCCCTGCCAATGCCCACACATGGGGTCCCCTGGGTCTGTGTCAGAATGCACAAATGGAGAGAGGAGGGGAGAGGTAGGGGGACGGGAGTGGGAGGGGAGAGACAGAGAGACAAGAAGACAGAAACAAAGGGCATCCTTGTGCCTACGCTCCTGAGCTTTTCCCAGAAGGCAGAGAACACAGAATTCTCCAACTTGTATATGCTGCCTTTGGGGTTCAAATCCTACCTTGCCGGTTGAGTGGCTGTGACCTCAGAAAGCAACTTCCACTTCCAGCCCTCTCTTATAAAGACACCAGTCCTATAGGCTCAGGGTCCTACCCTTACGACCTCACTTAACCTTAAGAACCTCCTAAAAACCCCATCTCCAAATGCAGTCACGGATGGCGGTTAGGGCTTCACATATGAATTTGGGGGGTGGGGGTACACAATTCAGTCCATAGCAGCCAGTGTATTAAGAAGGAGGCCAGACTGACAATATCCCAAATCACGGTGGTTTAAGGTATAATACATGCTGCAACCTGGATGAACTCTGAGAACATTTTGCTGAGTGAAAGCAGCAGACACAGAAGGACTCCATTCGTGTGAAATGTCCAGAAGAGGCAAATGTACAGAGACAGAAAGTAGAGTAGAGGTTCCCAGCAGTGGGGAGTGACTCCTTATTAGTGAGTATGGGGTTTCTGTTGGGGGTGGGCTATCGAGGCTCCATTGTTGTGCAGTGAACCCCACTTTCAGTGGTCCCCACACAGGGCAGAGGCTGACTGGGCGGATGGTCAAAGGGAACACGGTATGGGGGGGAATGCAGCAGGGGGTGGGCTCGATGGCAGCAGAGCAGCAGCTAAGATTCCAGAGTGTGTATTTGGTGGCAGACGCGTGGGTGCCGTTGCCCCCCACCCCCTGCCCCCAACCTCACTTAATCCAGAACCTCCTTAGAGGCGCACGGACAGAAGTGTGGACCTGGGACAGCTACACCATTCTCTCCACAGGGCCTGGATGCTGGCTGGTGCTGTGCATTTTGGCCAGTAAATATTTTGAATGTCACCCCTGGGAACAGTTATGATTGTTTAAGGAAAATAGGAAATGGAAACTAAAACTGAGAGATTGAGATAGAAATGATTCCTATTCCGTGGATAGAAATGAGACTGCGAGACAGTTTAGCCAGGTGGCTGAGCAGGGAAGGGTCCGGGTGGCTGAGTCTGGTGTGCAGCAGCAAGGGGTCCCCACCTCCCACCATGGATGGAAAAGCAAGAACTTCAAAGAGAAAGGAGAGTAGGGTCTGGCTGAGGAGACAGTCCCCAAGGCCTTTCTAGCCCCACAGCGCCACCCTTTGGGTACTACGCAACACAGAGAGGCTCATCTGAGCGTCAGCATTTTCCCAGAGCCAAACGGGTAGGGGAGCTTTATCAGGAGTCCTTGTCGGGAAGTTACCCCCCACCCCAGGTGACCAGTGCACATGTATGGTCACCCCTAGGCCTGGGTGGTCATGGTTCCCTCAGGGAGCATGCAGAGCAGCTGTGAGAACTGGGGAACAGCATCTGTGCATGTGAGACAGGACTCAGAGCCAGGCTGGAGCACCCCTTCCTGGTAGTTGAGTTGTTGGTTAATGAAGCTATTGCCGGGGTTCCAGAGATTCCCAGGTGAAAATACCAATACTGATTGTTACAATCTGGAGGGCTTTCCGGTGGCAGGTACGTGTGAGTCTCCCCCACACACTCCATTCCCAGCTGCCCCAGCAGTGGGATCTGTCATCACGCCTGATGTACAGATGAGGAAACTGAGGCTCAGAGTGGTGAAGGCTGGTCTGCTCCTACAGCCCACACCACTTACTACTCAGACGTGACCATCCATATTAGAAAGATCCCCTCCATCCCCTCCTCGTTCCTATACCTGCTGGGCTCAGAGAAGGAAATTGTCCTGACTTCGGGGAGCTCACAGTCCCAACAAAGAAATAAAAATTCCTGTACCACAGGACAGATGCTAACAGAGGGGGAAAGAAAGTGCTTTGGGATCACAAAAGGGACCAGCTGACTCCTTCTCGGAGACTGGGGTGAGCTCAGAGAGGTGGGTGTTAAATGGGTCTTGAAGGGTGCATAGGAGCTCGCTGGACTGAGCTGAAGGAAGGCATTCCCAGCAGAGGGGACAGCATGTGCAAAGATGGCTGCCCAGAGTGTGGTGGCGTGGCAGTGCAGGGCTGTGGCCAGGGGTGGTAGGATACAAGGGCATCTGGCTGGGAGTTTGGACTTTATTCCAGAGGCTTTGGAGCATTGGAACAGAGAGCTCAGATTCCTGTTCTTACAGCTGCTGACCAGCCAGTCTGTCGACTGAAGAGATGACCTGATAAAGGCACCGAAGACAGGCAGCTGTGAGCTCTCCCTGAGGAAGGTGCTGTGGAGCAGGGGGTCCCCAGGCCCCAAATTCTGTTCTCCCTTCTCCGTACTGGTGCAGACCTTCCAGGGAGCTGAGATCCAGACTCTTGGGAGTTGCCACCACAGTTAGTTCCATAATAACTAGTGTGCTGGCTGGTCCTTCGGACCTCTAGGGGTGTCAGGAGGCCAGTCTGACAACCAAGCCTGGGAGTTACAGCTAATGCCTCGGTGGGGGTGTACCTGGGCTGCCAGATCTTCTCTCTGTTCCCACAATTCCCTTATTTGCAAAGTGCCACCAGCCAGCTCCTCCCCTTCGAGAAGAGCAGGTCCCCAGATCTTACTTCAAAGCCTCATTGGGGGCTGGCACCAGCAGTCACAGCCTCATGGTCCAGGGAGAGGACGGGGGGCCAGCTCAAGGGGGCTTGTGCTATGAGGATAGAGGAGGAGACCAGGGCATGTGGCCCCTGCTGCAGGGATGCCATCCCTGCTCCACACGAAGCTGTGAGCCTGGCAAGTCTCAGCACCCACTGGGCGCCCAGCGTCGTCCTGGTCACAAGGGAAGTTAAGGGGCTTGGGAAAGTTACAGGTATTAAGTCGTGGGGCCAAAATTCAAGCATCTAAATATCCCTTAATATATACATTTAGTCATTTTTGTTGTTGTTGCAAAGACAGGCTCAAATTACACATATGATTTTAAAGCCTGTAATTTTGACTTTAGCCTTACATCAAGAACACCTTAGAAGGCAGCTTTGCTCCAGGGAAACGCATCATGTCTAACTGATCCGTATCACACAGAAATGTTCAAACGTGTCTGTGAATAAAGGAGTGATTGTGCAATTGTCGCAGCAGCATAACATGCCCCTTTCATGTGGGCATGCGCTTTTAGATGAACAGGAAAAACATACCCTTGACAGGGATCTCCCAACACATCAACAGTGGCTCTCAGGGGGTGGGACCTAGAAGCTGCACTTTTATCAGACTCTAACAAAAAGAGGAAGAAAATAGCAACATCAAGAGCAGGCTAAGGAAGAGACAAAAGGGGCCCAAAGGCCAGCCTGAGAGAAGAGTGAGGAAAGGCCCCTCTCTCTGACTGGGTGCTGGAAGGGGAGGGGAGTCTTGTTCCAGAGTCTCAGAGTGCAGGGGTCCCACCGCCAGCATGCCACCTCCCTCTTACCCAACAGCTGCCTCTCTGAGTTACTGCCTTGCACTCACAACAGGTGGACTCCAGGGCAATCAATCATCCTGCTTTGTGGACCTGCATGGCTGGCTTGGCCTAGCTCCCATCCAAACAGCGCAGAGGGACCAGGAGCCAGCACAGGGAGGGGCTTTCACTGTCTAGTGCTCTAGGGGACCAGCCAGCAGCCTGGAGAGAGCCCATTAGCCTCCGCAAGGGCTGGACTTGGCACTGAAAGCAAAGTCCCCACAAACGTTGTGGAAGGATGGACTTCAGTTTAAGCTGTCAGTGTATCAGTCAGGCTGGGCTAACTGCTGTAACAAATAGGCCCAGTGATACATAATGGCTCAGACACAATAGACATTTATTTTGTGTTCATATCAAGTCAAATCAGGCATTCCTGAAACAGTGACCAGGCAATGACCACAACTGACTGCTGATCTCACAAAGAGGTACAATGGCCTCTATCTGCCGGCTGGCATCAGAGTTACTCAGTACATTTAGGAAATGTTCTTGCAGAAACACACACATTTGGGATCTGATCAAGCCTCTTGGTCTAACTTCCAGTTTCAGGAAATTCATGGGAGAGAGGAACATATTAAACCCATCCCGAAGGCACTCAGAAAAGCCGGACTGCGCAATTCTACAGGACTAACAACCTGATTTCCTCAACAAACAAACAGTAAGGGGGGAAAAAGAAGCAGGGAGGGAAACTGTAGGTTAAAAGAGAACTCAGAGACACATTGACCAGTTACAACATGTGGATTCTATTTTAAATCTGACTTAAACAAATAATTAAAAAATGAGGCAACCAGCAGAATGAGAAATCTGGCTGGATTTTTAATGATATTAGGTATTGGTGTTATTTTTTCAGGTGGAATGACATTGACGTTATGGTTTTATTTTTAAATTCTTTTTATCTGTATAGATGAAATAGTATGACGCCTGAAATTTTCTTCAAAAGTAACCTTGGAGGGAGAGGTGGGTAAGGGTTCAGGAAAACAAGATGAGTCATGAGTTCCTAATGGTTCAAGTCGGTGAGTGGCCCATGGTGTTTATTAGACTCTTCTCTCCACTTTTGTATATGCTTGAAATTTTCCATAATAAAAAGTAAAACTAAAATTAAAATCAAAGTAAACGGCACACCCATGTTCGTAGCAGCATTATTCACAAAACCCAAAAAGGTGTAAGCAACTCAGGTGTCCATTGATGGATGAATGGATAAACAAAATGGAATATTATTTGATGTCAAATAGGAAGTTTTGAAACATGCTACAATGTGGATGGACCTGGAGGACATTATGTTACGTGAGATAAGCCCGTCACAACAAGACAAATATTGTACAATTCCACTCATAGGAGTTACCTGGAACAATCAAATCCATAGAGACAGGGAGAAGAATGGTGCTGTCAGGGGTTGGGGAAGGCAGTTAGTATATAATGGGGACATAGTTTCCGTTTGGGAAGATGGAAAAATTCTAGAGATGGATGGTGGTAGTGGTTGCACAACATTGTGAATGTACTTAGTGCCCCTGAACTGTACATTTAAAAATAGTTAACATGGTAAAGTTTATGGGATGAGTATTTTACCACAATCAAAAAAATTTTTTTAAATAAATAAGTGTACTCATTGGCAGTGGCTCCGTTCCAGGTGGGGACTCAGGACCCAGGTGGCTTTGATCTTCAACCCTGGCTCCCAAGGCTGCCACATGTCTGGGGAAGCCGAGGACCCAGAAGGGAGGGTCACTTCACTCTCCCCCAGTACACGGCCACCCCACCTCAATTGCATAGAGGCTGGGCAATTCCATCCAGCTGTGTGCTGGGGAGAAGGGACCAGGTTGGTGAGCCCAGAGTCCAGCGGGAGAAGAAACGCAGCCTTGTTTTATTTCAAGTTTTCTTGTTGCCCCAAGAACATTCCTACCCCAGGCTGTTTTCAAATCAGAGAGAAATTGATTAATCTGCCCCAGGTGGAAGAGAGTGGTACAGTGTGGCCCGGTCCCTGTGCGGAGGGTGTGACACTTCCCTGTACTAGGAAGGAATGTGGAGGTGAGAGAGCACAGGGCAACAATAACAGAGGAATGAGCACTCCACCAGGCCCTGCGTTGGAGCGCTGCATTGTTTCCTGGGGCCACTGCAACAAACTAGCATGAAATGGCTGGGTCAGAACAACAGAACTTTATTTTCTCATAGTCCAGGAAGCCAGGCGTCCGAAATCAAGGTGTGGGCGGGGCCACACTCCCTCTGGAGGCTCCAGAGGAGGGTCCTTCCTGCCTCTTCCACCTCCTGGGAGCCCCAGGTGACCCTTACTCTGTGGCCGCATCACTCCCGTCGGCCTCTTTACGTGTCTCTGATTCCTTACGCAGTGTTCTTATAAGGACACCTGTCACTGGATTAGGGTCCACCCTACTCCAGTGTGGCCTCCTTTTAACAAACTATATCTGCAAAGATGTCATTTCTACATAAGGTCACATCTGAGGTTCTGGGTGGACATGAATTGGGGGGGGCACTGTTCAGCTCCTACCAGCCCCCCATGACAGATACTGTGCTCTCACCAGCCCCAAGCGGGGGAGGTCTTATGGATTTACGGTGGGGGGAGACTGCGGCTCAAGTAGCAGAGCTGGGACTCCCTGACACTCTTGTGATTTCCTGGGTGTCATCCTAAGGTTCAGGAAGGGGTCAGTGTCCCAAGAAGCTTCAGTCTCTCTTCCCTGAGGAACCCAAGCTGGGGAGAGCTCTATAATAACATCTCTGGTTGAGCTCACCAGGACCTTGGGGGAGGGACTGAGTCTCCCTGGTGACAATGGCAGGAAAACTCAGGTCTGCCCCCAGGCCAACCCCACTGCTCCCCAGGGGTGCCAAGGGCTCAGAGTCAGGGAGTCAGTGCAGAGTAAATGCGGCAGACCCCGAAAAGAGGGCACATGTATTTATTAAAAACCCAAATTGTAAGCAGTTCTCCAAAAAAGGTACATGGCGGCCAACAAGCACAAGAAAATATGGTCGACCTCATCTGCCATCAGGGAAACGAAAATCAAACTCACGAGATGCCACTAGGAGAACTAGAATCAAGCAAGAGCTGGCGAGAATGTGGAGAAACTGGAACCCACCTGCACTGCTGATAGGAATGTAAAATGGGGCAAAGAGAAAAGAGGAAAAGAGGGTGGTGGCACCTCAAAAAGTTGAACCTAGAATTGCCATGTGGCCCAGCAATTCCACTCCTAGATATATACCCCAAAAGAACTGAAAATATGTCCATAAAAGAATTTGAACACGAATGTTCATAGCAGCATTATTCACAATAGCCCAAAGTGCAAACAACCCAAATGTCCATCACAGATGAATAGTAAACAAAATGTGGTCCTTCCACACAATGGAATATTACTCGGCCATCACAAAGGAATGAAGCTCTGACACGTTACAGCATGAATGAACCTTGAAAACATGATGCTGAGTGACAGAAGGCAGCACAAAAGACCACCTACTGCGTGATTCCACTTACATGAAATGTCCAGAATACGTAAATTCAGACAGGATGTAGGTTTGTGGTTGCAGGGAACTGGGAGAGTGATTGCGGATGGGTAACAGGTTTCCTTTGGGGCTGATGAAATGTTCTGGATGGCTGCACAATCCGAATACACTAGAAACCAGTGAACGGTACACTTTAAAAGGGTGATTTTTATGGTATATGAATATATCTCAATAAAAAGAAAAGTGACTCTACAGTGCTCCCTTCTAAAGTTTAGACAGAATTCATTTGCCCAGTGCCCCTCAGTAGGGACTATCCCTCCCCTGCTCTATGTCCTAGTGGGGTGTCAGTCAGGGTGTCCGTCCTCTGACCACCTTCCCCCACATTTGAGGTGGGCACATGACCCAGCCTGGCCAATCAGAAAATCCCTTCTCTCATGGGCAGTGAGTGGGCAGGTGACTCCAGCAGAGCCAACAGACCCTTTCCAGATCATATTGTACA
This sequence comes from Rhinolophus hipposideros, assembly GCF_964194185.1. Lineage (NCBI taxonomy): Eukaryota > Metazoa > Chordata > Mammalia > Chiroptera > Rhinolophidae > Rhinolophus > Rhinolophus hipposideros. The sequence goes on along the minus strand of NC_138067.1, from coordinate 32,338,259 downwards.
GGTGCTGGGAGAAAACCATAAGGATCAAAAACCATAAGGATTCTGTGAACTCTGGTCTTTCCTACCACATATGCAGAGAATCTGCTGGAGAATGAACTTAATACAGAGACGAAAGCAGCACCAAGAGAGGAAGAGAAAGACAGACCCCTGACTATCTAAACCCTGGATCCAGCTGTGCCTGAAGCCCATACAGGAATGGGAGCTGATACAGGACCTGCTTGCGTGAGCTAATTTGAACTGTGATTCTGTTGTTTGCAACTGAGTCCTGATTACAGCCAAATCATACTTTACACAGACATAGGTTTGGAGAAGACCTCAAAATTACTCTTCAAAATCACCTAAAGTATAGTTCTATATTTAGGGGCTCTGTAATGCAAACTATATAGCTCTTTAAACAACGGAAACTACCCTTCGCAAGATGCTTTTGCAGTGAGAAGTTCCCTTTTCCCATCTTGTTCCTTTTATCCCTGCTTCTGTTTCTCCCTCCTTGCCTCTAAGCTGATAGGGTTGAACCCATAACTTTAATAGTCCAAGGGTGTGACTTCTTTGGACACTAGACAGCTGGGAGAGGGAGACCTGGGGTGGATGACCCACTGCCTGCCAGAGCCCATGAATGGGTCTTTGGAGGCTGAGGAGGCCCAGGGCAGGATCTGGGGTGGTGGTGGTAGGAGAAGGCTGACAGCAGACAAAGCCTGGAGCTCACAGTGGAATGGCTGGGGCATTTTGAGAATAGTGACATCTGTAAGCAGGGGCAGGTTCTTTTAGTAACAGAGATAATCCATCCCCCCCTTCTATCTCACCAAACCATCTGTGAAGTCCAACACACACACACACACACACACACACACACACACACACACACACACACACGCCTTGTGTAGGTTGTTTTTCATGAAAAACTGTCACGGCCAGCAAAAAGCCAGAAAAACTGGAGCAGTGCCCACAAACTGGGGGACAGGATACAAGAGCACGTGAAAACCAAATAAACTTTGGGGGGAGGAAGGCATAAGGGGCTTGAGCTGACTCTGGGTTGTTCAGGTGAGCAGTAGGTTCTGATCCAAGCTCTCTGCAGGGCAGGCTTAATCCCAGGGGCAGGCGCCGTGATTTACAGAGGAGCTGAGGTGAAGAAAGAAGAAGAAAGGCATTCACAACCACGGGAACAGCCTGGTCGTGGGGCAGTGTGCAGAGTGTACTGGGATGTGACATTCCACATCCACCAGGAACCTCAGAGTGGATCTTATTTGGGATAGGGCCTTTACAGACATAAGGTCATATTGGATTAGGGTGGGCTGTAAATCCAATGATGTGCTCTTATAAGAAGAGAGGACACCAAGAGACACAGAGAAGAGGAGGCCGTGTGAAAACAGAGGCAGAGACGTGGGTGACGTGGCCACAGTCAAGATGCCTGGAGGCGCCAGGAGCCAGAAGAGGCTGGAAGGATCCTCCCCTAGAACCTTGAGAGGGAATGGCCCTGTTGACACATTGATTTTGGATTTCTGCCCTCCAGGACTGTGAGAGAATACATTTCTGTTATGTTAGGTCCCCCAGCTTGTGATACTTTGTTATGGCAGTCCCAGGACACATACACACAGACAATCAGGATTGTCTCCAAAAGAACCAATGGTCCAGTGTGGCTGGTGTGAGGGCATGAGCACAGTGAAGACACTCCATTCTTCCTTCAAGAACTACCCACCGAGTCCTGTATCAGTCAGCTATTTCCACCACAATGCTGTGTAACAACCCCCCCCCCAAAGTAGGTGGCTTAAAACATTCTTGCTCATGCATCTGGCTCATCCCAAGGAACTTTGTGTGTGGTGGCTCCCCAGGACATGTCATGGTGTTGGCAAAAGTACAAGAGAGGCGAGCACGCAAAGCCTCCCAGGGCCTCAGATTGGGACTTGTATGCCATCACTGCCACCCTACTCCACTGACCAAACAAAGCCTCAAGCGGGAGGGCCAAAAAGTCACAGGACGACGGGCATGGTCCCAGTAGTGGGAAGAAGCATCAGGAACAATTGTGAAATCTACCACGGCGCCTACTGGTTCTGGCTGGACTGAAACAAACTTCAATGAAATTAAACTTCTCAGATCTGACCAGCGTGGGTATGGCTATTGCAAGGCACGGACTGTGCTGTTTCACTCAGGTGGGGAAACTGAGGCCTGGTGACTGCCAAAGAGTCGAGGGGAGGGGAGTGTTCTCCACGCCTCTTTCCTTGCCTGCGCTACCATGTCACAGAAAAGACAATCAGGTGTCCTCTGTCTTTCCTTGTGACATTGTTACTCTTCACAAGGACCCCAGCAGGCACACACTATCTTCAACCCATTTCATAGGGTTGAAAACGAAGGCCCAGGGAGTTTATGCATCTTGCCTGAGGCCCCAGAGCTAAGAACAGCAGAACCACTGACTGTTTCTCTCAAAGGTGGAGAAAAAATGGGCTCCAGCTGCAACAGGAGCGTTTGGGGTTAGATTTACAGGGAAAATTCCTGCAGTCACCAAGTCAGAGGACAGATCACCAAGATGGTTTTGGAGTCCCTTTCTCTAGGGCCTTGTAAAAGGCAACAGCTTCTCTTGGGAGGCGGGGAGCTCAGGGGAGGATGGATCAAAGGCTCTGCAGCCTCCTCCTCCACCCCCAGCCCAGGGTGCTTCTAGATGCAGCCAGCATGCAATGGGGCTGGCTCCCTGTCTCCCCATGTCACCCAAGGTACTTTCCAAGTGCCAGGTGGGAAAACTGCCTGTGGGTGAGTCAGAGGCGCTGTGTGTTCTGTCTGACAAGTGGCACGGAGTGAAGTGGGCGACGGTCCTAATTGCATCTGACAACTGGTATCCCCTGACCCCATGCTCGAGGACGAGACACCGTGGAGCGAGAACCAGAGGTGATGGAGGTGGGGGCAGGAGCTGGTTCCCCAAGTCCCAAGACCCTGACACCTGCCAGCTCCCAGGAAGCACCGTAGAGATGCTAGACACAGGCCCAAGGTCAAGAGTTCCTGGATCTCTGGGAAGGAACCCAAGGTTTTGGGGCAGCAGCTTCTCTATCCCTCAGCACACCCTACACCTGGTCATTTCCCAGGATCATTCACCTACTCCCTAATCTCTCCTCCATTTGTTTTTTCTTTTTTTAATGTTGGGAGGACAGAGCAGGAACAGATGGCTATTGCCCATGTGGCATGTGGCTGGCTCTCCCCCGGAGGCAGGAAGCCACACGTACCCTGCAGAGGGCCCAACTCCACAGGCCTGGAAGCACGGCCACCGAGCAGGCCGCCTGGTGGGCACAGGAAGAGGATGGGCAGGCTTGTTCTGGAGGACCACACTGGGGGAATACCCGGGTGACATGTCCTGCCCTCAGCCAGAACGGGCAGTGCACGGTTTCCTGTGGAGCTATAGCAAATTCCCGTATGCTCAGGGGCTTCAAACAACACACCAGATCATCTTATAGCTCTGGAAGTTAGAAGTCCAAAATGAATCTACCGGGGCTGAAAGCAAGGTGTTGGCAGGGATGGTTCCTTCTGGAGGCTCTAGGGCACAATCCTTTTCCTCACCTTTCCCAGCTTCTAGAGGCCATCTGTATTCTTAGCCTGTGACCACATCACTCCAACCTTTGCGTCCCTCACCTCAGCTCCTTCTCTGACTGACTCTCCGGTCCTTCTCTAATAAGGACCTTTGTGATGACACTGATACTCCCAACCTCACAGATAATCCTGCACAATCCCCTCATCTCCAGATCCTTAATTTAATCACACCTGCACAGCCCTTTTTGCCATGGAAGGTCACATAGCCACAGGTTCCAGGGATTAAGACAAGGATCTCTTTATCAACCCGCCTCAGGGAGAAACCCTTCAACGACACAGCAATCAGTCAAGGCCACCCCACCACCTCCTCCTGAATCTTCTCTCCCAGCCAAGGTAAACTGGTGAAGCTTTTTTGCCAGGCAATGTGGCAGCATCTCCCACGGATTTTAAATGGAGTGCCTGCTCTGGGAGATTATGGTGCAGACATACCCACGCCAGGAGCAAAGGCAGGTGGACAAGGACAGTCTCTGCTGCCTTGTTTGTAAGACTGAAAGATCGGATGCATCTGAAACATTCATGAATAGAATACAAGTTGGACCAATCTGGTGCATTGGACCATGGAACACTATGGAGCCATTAGAGAAACATATAGGTCTGGATATGCTGACATGGTAAGATGTCCTTCATATAAGCTAGGAAAAAGAAAAACAGCTACAAAACAACACTAACAGTACAATTCTGTTGCTGGTACAAGAAATCATGGAGGTGTGACACACATATCTGCAAATGCGTTGAAAAAAGTCCGAAAAAGCTAATCCCCTGTTAGGAGATGAGCTGGTAGGACATAGTTACTTCATACCAATCTGTTTAGAGTTTTAATATTTTCACAAGGATATATTATTATTATTTTAATAATTTTTTTACCTAAAATTCCACCCTCCTCCCCCAATTTCAGATCCTCACAGACAGTTTCCTTTAAGATGCAAAGATGTCCCAGTCAGAGAGCCCAGGCAATCTCCTGGCAGGCAATGCAAGCTCCCACCTGGACCCCAGCGGACTCAGTGCATGACTCCTTGTGCCTCGGCTCTGGGACTGGCCTGGCACAGATCTGTAACACAGGAGTAGCAGAGCCACTGCGGACAGCTGACGGCGAACAGGCAGGGTGCGCTGAGACCCAGCGGTAGATACCAGCTCAGGGCCAGGCATGTAGCAGGTGTTCGAAAAGCATATGGAAGCCCCTCCCTGAGAAGACCACACCTGAGATTTATATACCAAATCCTTCCCACCCCAGCGGCAACACTGCATTTGGAGAACATGTCAAAGGAGCCAGCCAACCCCTTTGCCCCCATATTCACAATCAGGGGTGAATATAATCCAGGTCTGAAGGGGTCAAGCGATGGAGCAGGGCAGGAGGCAGCACCCCGGATGTGAGGTCTAGTTCTGACTGGGACACTGCCTGGTTGTGAGACCTGGGCATTGCCCTATAACATCGGGGAGACTGGCTCTTGGCCACACTTCCCATGGGGCCCATTTTCCCACTGTGTTGGCAGGGACGGTCCCCATCCTGCCTGGCATACAGATTCTACGTGCAGCGATCAATTAGTCATGTCTGCTGTGGGTGCAGGAGTGAGAATCGGTTGCCAATGTGCCAAGAATTTGTCATCTCCCATCTAAATGCTTATCAAGATCCCTTCTGGCTCCACCCACCTGAACCTATGTTTCTGCTCACTCAGCAAAGCATCACAAGATGATGTCAGGGGACAGCCAGCAGGCAGGTGGGCCTGTCGCCATAGCCCTGTCATTGCCATGATAACCCAGCCAGCCTCAATGCACAGGAGCAGGTGCCCTCATCCACCTGGCCTCCTCTGGGAAGGCTCTCACCCCCAACTGGACAGACAGATGCCCTCTGTGTCCCTGGGCTCCCCAGCCCAGCCCCACCTCCTGCCCCATACCCATGTCCATCCAAGGCTGCTCCTGGGGAAACAAGAGATCTTTGAAAAGCACCGCCACCCCTGCCTACCTCCTCCTCGTCCCCAAACATAGCAGTCATTCCCAGGAAGCAGAGGTGGCCCCAAGCTCCAGGCTGCGGGTTGAATGCCAGGCATTAAAGTGTGATGCCCTCTTTCATCTCTAGTAGGTGACAGGTTTATATTTTGATTCTCAACCAGACCACAGGCTGGTCCTTGGAAAGACCAAGACCTCTGGTGAGCAGCAGATGACAATCATTGGGTTTCATTTTCCAGGCCAGCAGCTAGGAGCACTGTGATCGACTAGTTATGTCTGCCACAGACGTGTTGAGGGGTGACAGAGAAGCAGCAGGCGAGGACACACCAAACTGTTTCTCTCTGACTCAGTTCAGTAACCCGTGCTGGGCAGGCCATAGCTCCTTCACCGCCTGGCCATCTCTTGGCTATGACAGTGACCGGAGTCCACGCAGGGCCAGCCACTGCACAGCCCCACGAGGTTGCTGTGGCCCCTTTCATGTGCCAATGGAGGGTGGGCCTTAGGGCTTTTGGGGTACTGACTCAGCCGTCCATGTGCTGACTTCTCTCTTGAAGACATGGCCTCTGTTCCCTCCTCCTTTTCGGCGAGAAGGTGACATATTTGCTATCCGGGTAGAGGACACTTCATAAAAGTGTCCCGAGTGTATGAAGGCAGGAGGGGTCTACACTGTGGTCCACAGAATACAATCTGTTTAAAGCAGGTTCACTGAGAGAGCCGTCAAGTTTCCCACTTGGCTGGGACTAACTACTGTTGGGTGACAGGGCAGAATGGAGCCTGTCACAGCCTGTCACTAAGGGGAGTTCCTAACAGGGTGCAGAGGACCCTACAGGCGGAAATCACAGGTGAAGGATGGCAGTGCCTTCTGCTCTGATCTTGTCTCGCCCGGATTGACCCTACTGGCACACCTTCCCTTCACCCTCACCTCCCACTGAAGACGCTGCCAGGGCACCCTCCACCTCCTGCCTTTGCCTCAGCACATCTGTGGGCATCTCCTCTCCCCCGTGGCCTCCTATGAGAGAGGAGAGTGGTGGTTCTCGTGCCAGCCTCCTGGGATCTCCCCAGGAATGCAAATTCTCAGGTCCCACCCAGACGTGCAGCTGAATCAGAAGCTCTGGGAGTGGGGTCCAGTCATCTGCATTTTACATACCAGAAGAGGATGCTGGAGGTGAGAGTCACCCGGAAAGAGCTGAAGGACTCTGCAGCCCAGGTGGCTTCCCAGGAAGGAACTCAGCATCTCGAGCTGGCAGCGTAAGAAAGAGCAGCCCAGGCAATTCCCACGCACACAGGTGGGTAGGGAGGGGAGCTGGGAACCTGCTGCAGACCCTGTCCCAAGAGGAATCCCAGCTGCCCCTGAGCTGTGTGGCCAGTCAGTCCACTCTGTGAAATGGAGAGAATGGGACCACCTCTCAGAACTCAAACTTGGGATAACCCAGTTTTCCAGGAAAGCCTGTGTCCCCCTCCTCACAGCAGCTACTCTCAGGGAAGGCCGTGAGCACTCCGGCGAGGAAACACCAAACTGTTTCTCTCTGACTCAGTTCAGTAACCCGTGCTGGGCAGGCCATAGCTCCTTCACCGTCTGGCCATCTCTTGGCTATGACAGTGACCGGAGTCCACGCAGGGCCAGCCACTCCACAGCCCCACGAGGTTGCTGTGGCCCCTTTCATGTGCCAATGGAGGGTGGGCCTTAGGGCTTTTGCGGTACTGACTCAGCTGTCCATCTGCTGACTTCTCTCTTGAGGACATGGCCTCTGTTCCCTCCTCCTTTTTTTCAAACCTAAGCCCATTGAGAAAATGCAGGACAGGCGGCTCCACCTGCAACCTAGAATGAGGCTCATCCTCATCCCCATCATGGTTACCAAGGACACTGTCACCTCCCTCCTCCGAGGGGTGACCGACACCAGGAGGCCAACACGGCTAGGTTACACCCGTGGATGTGCAGACGTGCCCACCTCCCACAAGGCCGGTAGGGGCGGAAGGATGAGGAAGGTCCAGCATGGCTCAGGGGAGAAGGACAACGGAGCACACTGGGCCCTACACAAGGTGAAGGCTCTGTGTGTCGTTCCATCCCATCCTTCTATGGGAAACCTGGCCCAGAGAGGGTAAGCACATTCCCCAGGTAACTCAGCAGTGATTGGCCCAGGCTGGGCACAGATTTGCAGGCTCTGTGAGCCCAGACTCTGAGAAGCGGTTCCAGGTGCTGCCTGAGGTCTACCCTCCTCTTAGACACATTTTAAATGCCAGACTGTGATTTCGAACATTCCCATGACCTAGGAGACCCACTTAGGAGGAGATGGAGGCAACAAGCGGGCTACATACCCCGTCCCTGGTACTGCACAGGTCTGAGCTCTGCATCACCCCTCCCACAGCACCCAAGTCTGTGCGTGTCTGTGTAGTGTGTATGTCTGAATGTGTGTGTGAATATGGAAGAGTGGTGCATGTGTGTTATGAGTGCGTGTGCACACGTGAGTGAGCTGTGTGTGGGATACCTGTAAATGTGCGTGTGTACAGAGTGGGACACTTTGGTCAGCCAGTCCCATTCTCACAAAGGGGCTGGACTCCAAAGCCCCAAATGTAGCAGGTATATGCAACCAGGAACCCACTTTACCACTCCCTAAGCACCTGCCCACAAGTGTGACAGGACAATCCGCTTGGTCGCACACTGACCAGCCCCTCAGCCCTCCTTCCCTCCGTCCTCCCTTCATATAGTAACACACTGGCAGAGGCCCCCCCCAGGAGATTTGAACGCACCAAAGCTGGCTGGCCAATGCCCGATGGGTCCCAGGGCTGCCCCAACTTCTTTGTACCCCTCTTGCCGTCTTGGCCCTCTCCCAGTCCCTGCTTCTCATGGGTGAGCCCTCAAAAACCCCCACACTCTCCGCCCTACCCAGAGGGGCAGAGATGCCCCAGGCATAGGATGGAACTGTCATCACTTGGGTTCTCAGGCCTTCACAGCAGGCGAGTGCCATTATTCCTGTTTCACAGACGAGGAATCTAAGGCTCAGAAAGGTTGAAAACTTGCCTTCCTGGAGCGCCCTGGGTGCACTGACTGAGCTCTGCCCACACAACCACTTTGGCTCCTTAATGGGAACCAGTGGGCCCCAATCTCTGTGGGATTTGTCAGAAAACTCCTCAGTCCTAAAAAGTTCACCTGGTCATTGGACTCTAAAACAAAGTCAGCTTCACGGAAGACCGTCCACTGAATCTTTGTGCTTCTGCCTGCCAGACCCCCGGCCCAGAACTAACCTGCAGGCCAGATGGGCGCTGCCATGAGCACCCCAAATCTTTGACAACACCATGCCCAGCCCTGTAACTGCTTCTTGTCCACTGAAGTCAACAAAACAACCAAACATAATACAAAAGGTAAAAAAAAAAAAAAAAAGCAAACATTGGATAGAAGGAAATATGCCAAAATGCCAGCGAGAGTCTCTGGTGACATATTAGATCAGACCTAATGTTGCTTTTCTCCGTTTACATTCTATTTTCCAATTTTTCTATATGGAGCAAGTATTACATTTATAATGAAAAAAATAACTATTGAACCTAATTTGATCTTAAAATACTAGGTGAGTAGTCATAACTGTGGCTCCTATTTATTTCCGTGCCTGAACATTTCTAGGGGAGGAGAGAGGGGGCGGACAGAGCAATTTTGGACCTCAGTGTTCAGGTATAGTAATGCCATTTTTCTTTTGGCTTCTTGGAATGGATTTTGTTTCCCTCTAAAACCTCAGATACCGTGAGTGGCAGATATTCTGCCAACAAACTGCAGCCACCATTTTTATTCTTTCACTGTGGCTCAAAGGTCACTGAAAACCAGAACCAAATGGGCTAAAATTTTAATTAAGTGACAAGGTTGGGAAGGCCTGAGCATATCTGAGCTGGGAGCTTTCCTGGAATAACTCCAGGCCTACCCCTGGCTGGGAATACAGAATCATCCAAAAACATGCTGGGGCCTGTCGTCCTGGATGTCTCCTGCCTGGGCCGCCTGAAGGACCTCTAGCTGTCCCCAGACCCCTGTTTCAAGCCCCAGGATTCTCAGGGAAGACCCTGAGGGCCGTACTCTGACCCACGAAAGCAGACAGATGGCGGAAGCTTCCGGTTAACTCAGTCAAGAATTGTTTCTTTAGAACCCAGGAGCGTGGCTGCCTAGGGGGCACTTGGCTTTTAACACAGCAACTTCCTTCAACCCGCGGCAGGCATCTGGCTGTCCACAGCCTCCCACAGTCTAGCCTGGACCAGATCTGGGCTCAGACGCTTACCTCTGCAGCTCCCAGAGATTCAGCCCCTGCATCCCCTTCTTGCAGCTCTGAAGCCCTCATCCCTGCACCAACACTACAGAGACCTCGAAATCCAACATGGTGCCCGCCAACGGTCAATTCCAGACCCACTGCTTAGGGCCCAGCAGCCCTGCGGACCCTAAACTCAGTAAGTCCTTTATCCCATTCAGAACAGCTGTTGGCCCACAGCACCAAGACTTGCACGAACACTTGCCCAGCGCCCACAGCAGATGTGTCAGGTTGGTGCCATCTCCCAGGCCTTATGGACAATCGGGGCCGCAGGCTGGGGTGGCCAGGGCAGCTTACACCCTCTTCCCACATCCCAGCAATGCTGGGCACGCCATGCCCACCTGGGAGTGTGGCCACAGTGGCACCACCCCTCTGTCTTAAGCCAGCAGTTGTCTAATGAATGCACTTTACTAGCAAAACGGCCCCCTTTCTTTATCCGTTAATAGTTTATGTTAAACAGGGCATATAAAGCAGACAAAAGAGGTACTTCTCTGTGTGAGGAGAGGCTGTAGCAGCCAGAACTTCCTCAGCTCGACCCTTTCCTTGCCCTCCCTCTGAGAGCTTCTGAGGAACCCCAGGGTTCCAGGGGGCAGAGTTTGAGAAAGGCCAGTGTAGGCCTCCAACTGGGTGTCACGGTTGCGCAGATCGGGCCTGGCTCCGCGACGCAGACCACCGTGCCCCCCCTGCCCCCTTCTCCTCCTACCTGGAGGCCGCAATCTCCGCCTTCTGCTTGGCGATGGTGGCCGCCCGCTCGGCCGCCTCCACGGCCCGGTCCACCTTCTCGCGGATCTTGCTGGCGCGCAGCGGGATGAGGTTCTTGCGCTTGCCGCTGACGAGGATGTTCTGCTTGTACTTGCCCTCCTCCTTGGTGCCGTCGGGGAAGGTCATGCAGCCGTAGCCATGCCGCCGGTTGCTGGCCCACTCGCCCTCATACTTGAGCCCATCCGAGCGCTGGCTCACGCCAAAGCCCGCGCGCTTGTCGTTCTTCCACTCGCCCACGTAGGTCTCGGTGGTGGTGGCGTCGATGTCGTCCTCGATGACCGACAGCTCGGCCTCGCCCTCGCCCAGGCTGATGGTGGAGTGGATGTCGCTGGCCGTGGAGCTGACCGTGCTCATGCCAGCCTCGCTGCGGAAGGAGCTCTGCTTGCTGCGCTGGCTGGCCAGGCTGCTCTTGGACTCCGACTTGCGCAGCTTCAGCCCGCTCAGCAGCGAGCGCCGGAACAGCCCCTTCTTCTTGTTCTTGAGGATCTCGGAGTCGCTGTGGGCCACCAGCACGAAGCCCCCTCGCGACACGGCCGGGGAGCCGGCCACCGCCGGGGAGGCGTCGGGATGCAGGGCCGCGCCGTTGGTGTGCTCACTGCGCAGAGAGTTGATGGACGTCCTCAGGGGCGAGCGGATGACTGCCGCCATGCCGTAGGGGACACTCTGCCGCACACCGTAGCCTTGGCGCATGCCACCGACCCACTGGCCCTGGTAGGTCCCTGCAGAGACAAAGGAGAGAGGGTCAGTTCCCAGGAGGGTGACAGGGAAGGGCCACCTTACACGGCAGACAGAGCCTCCATAAGGACCGTTGTCTTGGGGCAACTCGGTGAGGTTAACAGTGAGGCAGACGGACCACGGTACATTTTAATGCTTTATGTCACTGGTGGTTGTTTTTAAAGACACCTCCCTCCTGCTTCCCACAGTTGAATTTTGTTCTCTCTCTTAGAAGTTGGGGAGGGGGAAGGGAGGCCTAAGAGTCTGGATGTCCAGTCAGGAGCACAGAGATGAGAGTGAGTTGGACAGTTCCCCCTGCACATGGGCAGAAGGCCAACCCAGCCAAGACCAAGGAGGGATGTAGTGAAGAAGAAAGAAGAACTACAGTCTGGGTGAGTGGCAGCTATGGGAACACTTGGCTACAAACTGGGTACTAAAGAGGCTCTCTTAGGAGGCAGAAAGTTCCACGTTGCTGGAGGTATGGAAAAAGAGTTTGGAAGAGCACTCGGTGGGAACACTTTAACTGCATTGGGACCTTAAGTGCTTGGGGACCTTAAGGCATTGAGATTGGCAGACCTGATATCCCCCAAAGCATCAAAAGCAAGTATTTGAAGAGATAGTTGCACACTTGTGTTCATAGCAGCAGCATTATTCACTATAGCCAACAGGTGGAAACAACCCAAGTTTCCAAGGACGCATAAATGGATTAACCAGATGGGGTCCATCCAGACAATGGCATATTATTCAGCCCTGAAAAGGGAGGAAATTCTGGCATATGCTCCAACATGGATGAACCTTGAGAACATTACGCTGAGTGAAATAAGCCCGTCACAAAAGGGCTAGTACTGTATGATGACATTTACATGAGGTGTCTAAAATAGTTAAATTCATAAAGACAGAAAGTAGAAAGATGATTGCCAGGGGCTGGGGGAAGGGAGAAGTGGGGAGTTGTTTAATAGAAACAGTTTCTGTCTGAGGTGATGGAAGTTTTGGAAGTAGATAGAGGTGATGAATGGCTGCATAACATTGTGGATGTAATTAATGCCACTGAATTGTGCTCTTAAAGGGGTTAAAATGGCCAATTTTATCATATCTATCTATATCTTAACATAATAAAATAAAAAGGGAAAAAAATCAGCAAAACTGGGCTCATATTCTTGCTCTGCTTATAGGCTGTGTGACTTTAGGCAAGTTTCTTTCTCCCTCTTTTTTTTAATTTAAGATTTTATTGGGGAAGGGTAACAGGACTTCATTGGGGAACAGTGTGTACTTCCGAGACTTTTCCAAGTCAAGTTGTTGTCCTTTCAGTCTTAGTTGTGGAGGGCGCAGCTCAGCTCCAGGTCCAGTTGCTATTGCTAGTTGCAGGGGGTACAGCCCACCATCCTTTCCGGGAGTCGAACCTGCAACCTTGCGATTGAGAGGACATGCTCCAACCAACTGAGCCATCCAGAAGCTCAGTGGCAGCTCAGCTCAAGGTGCCCTGTTCAATCTTAGTTGCACGGGGCCAAGCCCACCATCCCTTGCGGGACTCGAGGAATCAAACCGGCAACCTTGTGGTTGAGAGCCCGTACTCCAACCAACTGAGCCACCTGGGAGCTGAGCGGCAGCTCATTGACTTCATTCTAGTTGCGGAGGGTGCAGCTCGCCGGCCCCTGTGGGAATCGAACTGGCAGCCCCGTTACCCAGAGCTCGTGTTCTAACCAACTGAGCCATCCGTCTGCCCCTAGGCAAGTTTCTGGACCTCTCTGTCCCTCAGTTTCCTCATGTATAATAGAAAGAACCGAAAATTCCTCACACCATAGGTCGCTGTGAGAATTAAATGACCCTCAGCAAAGTGAGCGTCCACTTGCATCTGTCCTTCATGTTATTAGAGGTATTAGCAGGCCTCAGCAAGACACCAAGGAGGGGACATTCCATCTGGTAAGGGCTTTAGGGTGAGAATGGGGGGAGGAGGTTCTGTCCCATTACTCTTCCAACTCACTGTCGCAGAGGCTGCACACCCGAGGTTCAGAGGCAAAGATGAGCTTGTTCTGAGCAACAGAGAAGATGGAACTACGGTTCCAGATCCGGGGTGCAGGCTTTCCCTCCCACTCTCCCTGAGCTCCCATGTCCTGCCATCCTGGCCTTCCACAAAGCCACCCAGCCGTGTCCTTGAGGAGTTCAGTGACCAGGACAAACCACAGCCTCTCTGAGCCTGTTTCCAGTGAAGCGAGGGCAACCACTCAGTGACTTACTCCTGAATTCTGGGATTTTGGAGATCCCATGATGGATTAGCTGACACTGAGAAGGGTTAAAATGTGCACACAGGGCATACCCAGGGCCCAGACAAGGGTGACCAGCTAGGACAAAGGATCTGTAGAGCGAGGCCTCGTTTAAAAATATATACATCACTTCATGTCCTACACAGGCAAATCCACAGAGACAGAAAGCAGACTGGTGGTTGCTGGGGCTGGGGGGAGGGGAAATGGCAGTGACTGCTAACGGGGATGGGGTCTCCCTTTGGGGTGATGAAAATGGTTTGGAACGAGATAGAGGTGGTGGTTGCACTAAATACACTGAATTGCCACTGAATTGTTCACTTTCAAATGGTCAGTTTTACATTATGTGGATTTCATATTCATTTTTCAAAACAGATGTAATGATTGGTAGCAGAGAAATGAATGGAAGCACTGTGAAAAAATATATATAAATAATTTCAAATTCCCAAAATTACACAAAAGAAGAGCTGGTCAAGTTCTAAGGGATTTTGAGAGTAGAATCAGGGATGGGCTTTAAAACTAACCCCTGTGGTCGATCAGGTCTTGCTGGGGTGACTAGTCTAGAAATGCTGGAGCTCTGGAAGAGCAGAGCTCACAACCTGGGGGACCTCACTTCACTTCTCAGACCTCGGTTTAGTTCCCTGTTAAGTAGGCGTGATAACTGTACCCACCCGCTAGGTTCAAATTCTATAACATATGCACAATAAAGCACTGGGCGTGACGGGGCGGCTAAGCCTTCCTTGCCCAGAGTTTGTAATCTTCTTGTATTTTTGTCCCCAGTGGGAACACATCTCTGATTTCATAAGTGACGTCAATAAGAAAATGGATTTCAATATACAGAAACACTCTCCAAATCAGCTCCGCTATGACTGGCCAGGGCAGCTAGGCCTCATGGCTACACAGCAAAGTGTGGTAAAGGGTAAGAGAGAATGCAGGCCAGCTCAGCGAGCAGGAGACAAGGAGACGGCCAGGAGCCAGGAGATGGTGCCTCCAAAAGAGAGGCTGTCGGGCATTCCCACCCTCGCTGGGCCTCTTCTCTCACCAAAGTCCTTTCTTTTCTCTTTCTTTCTCTCCCCACTCACTCCATTTCTCTCTCTCTCTCTTTCTCTCTCTCTCTCTCTTTCTCTCTCTCTCTCTCTCTCTCTCTCTCTCTCTCTCTCTCTCTCTCTATCCCTCTCCCTTTCTCTCTCTCAATGGGGTTGGTGGGGGACCCCATCACCCATAACACCATCATGACCTGGACAGGAGATCCGAGTGGACTCAGGAGAGGAAATAAACCTCTCCAAATCTCGCCCATCAATGACAACTAGAATGATCCAGATGGTGGGGACAAGCAGATGAGTGAGACCAGTGGGTCTCAAGCTTGAACAGAATCAGCATTCGCCATCAGGCATGTTAAAACCCAAGTTTCTGCACCAGTGGGGTGAGCATGGCCTGAGAATCGGCATTTCTAATAAGCTCTCAGGTGAGCCTGACGCTGTGCTCCGGGGACTGCCCTCTGAGGTTTACTAGACAGCCTCTCCAGCACCTGGCATAGCACCTGGTGGGCGCCAGTGCTGTCTGCTTCAGGAAACACCTGGGTCCGAATCTGAAAACCAGAGCCCCGGCCGGAGTGCAGCCTGGCTAGCTCGGTCCACACTGCTCAGCCAGCTAAGACCCAGCCTCAACCCCAGCTCCTGGCATCTTGACAGTGTGGACTGTTGGCTCTTGCCAAGTTATATGCATCTCTCTAGGGCCCCACTTGTCTCACACACTCTTATTTTCCTCCTCTGTACCCCCCACCCATCAGCTGAAGTCATGAAGCCTTCATCACGTCCCTAGAGAAGCAGCCTCATGGAAACACACAGCCTCACTATGTGCCAGAGTCCAGGGCTGGGACAGCATCAACTTGGAGACGCACAGCCAGATGAAATGGCCTCTAGTCTCTGAAGCAACAAGCCCAAGGCACATGCCAGATTTGGCCACAAGAAGCCCATGTGGAACGGCATCTCCCTGTGAGGGTAACGGACACGAGGAAGCACTGAGCAATACCTTGTTATTTCTTTTGCTTCACACTTTAACTAAGAAGTAGTTTTCCCAGAGTTTCTGGACACAAAAGGCAGAGTGTACTTCATTCAGAGTTAAAAAGACCAGCACAACAATTTCACAGCACAAGGGCCAACCCCAGAAAAATCCAAGCCCGGCAGAAGTCTGAAATGCCTGGTGAGGAAGCTACTGTTCCCCAAACATCCCTGAAGATAAGAGTCACCTGTTGTATTTGTATTTGAGAGAGAGAGAGAGAGAAACACATCCTCAGGCCCCAACTCTGACCTACTGAATCAGGATGGCCCGAAAGGACCAGGTAGTTTGTACACGTCCTAGGTGGTTCTTCTCGTGAGGGCATCCCCCGGGTATATTAGAGATGTGGAAAAGGAAGACCAGGAGGTAAAGCGACTAGTCCAAGGTCACCCAGGCTCATAGGAAGCAGAGCCAGGGTAGCAACGTCACAGCACAGGTGGGCAGACTATGTTCTGGAACCTTCCCTCCTTTACCCTGTATCCTGGCCCTCTCTCTACATTTTCTACATCATTAATAATGGTTGCAACTAGTTCAACACATGAAGTTCCACAATCATATAAATTACAAGCCAGGCCTGTCCTGCGGGAGACCCTCCATTGTTCATTTTTGAGAGCTAACCTTTGTACACCATGTTAAGTTATGTCCTTAGGATAAATTCCTGGAATAAAATTGCTTGATCAAAAGGAATGCTTTTTTCTTTTTTTTCTTTTTTTTTTTAGGTTTTTGATAAATTGCCCGTGCAGAAAAGACCACATAAAAACCACCATTTCCCCCACAGTGTCTCCAAAACCAGAAAGTGTCATTTTTAAAAGTCTGTTTCAGCTGGGCTCTGAAGAAGTATGGCCACTGGAAATTGTTATGGGATGAACTGTGTTCCTCCCACATCTCTATGGTGGGGTCCTACGTCAGAGCACCTTAGAATGTAACCGCATTTGGAGACCGTTTTAAAGGAGGTGATTAAAATCAGGTTGGTAGGTAGTGAGCACATGAAAAGACGCTTAGGTAGCGTCACAGATCCTGAGGGAATGCAACCCAAAACCACACTGAGTACCACCTCACACCCACTGGGGTGGCTACTATCAAAACAACAACCAACCAAAAACAACAACAACAACCAACCAACCAACCAGCCAAACAAACAAACAAAAGACAAGAAACAGCAAGTGCTGGAGAGGATGTGGAGGAACAAGAAACATTGTGTCCCTTTGGGGGGCATATAAAACGGTTCAGCCACTGTGGAAAAGTCTGGTAGTTCCTCAAGAAAGTAAACATACAATTACCATATACGCAGCAATCCCACTTCTGGGTGCACACCCAAAAGAATTGAAAGAGATATTTGCACATCTATGTTCATAGCAGCTTTATTTACAACAGCCAAGAGGTGCAAGCAACCCAAGTGTCCAGGGACAGACAGATGGATAAGCAAAGTGTCCACACAATGGAGTGTTACTCAGCTTTAGAAAGGAAGGAAATTCTGTAACACACTACAATACGAATGAACCTCGAGGACATTATGCTCAGGAAAGTAAGCCAGATACAAAAGACAATTACTGTATGATTCCACTTACATGAGATACTGAGGGTAGGACAGAGAGTAGGAAGATGGTGCCAGGGGCTGGGGGAGGGGGAATACGGAATTGTTGTTTAATAGGTAGAGAGAGGATGGCCATCTGTAAGCCAAGGAGAGAGGCCTCAGAAGAACCCAATCTTGCCAGTATCTTGAACTGTGAGACAATAAATGTCTGTTGGTTAAGCCTCCAAGTCTGCACTATTGTGCAGTGGCAGTTCTAGCAAACTAATACAGGATTCTCAGTCTCTAGCCAGGTGAATTAACTATATAAATAAGAAGCATACATTAGGAGGACAAACCAGGAGACAGGACGAAAAGCCAGATTGCCGAGAACACATAAGCAACACGTTTTAAAAGAGAGCCTTCTTCCTTCCTACAGGACATAGGAAGAAAAGTTTCTAGAGAAATAGAACTAAACGATTGTGCCCTAGGGACACGAGGCAGAGAAGAGGGTGGGGTGAGGCAAGGACCAGACACAGAACTATTAGGAGGAAGTCCTTAGTTCTGAACAGAGACACTGCCCACTTCCCAGGCCAAATCCAGCTGGAATATTATGCTTGGTCAGGATGGGGAGAATTTCTCCTAAGAGTCTGAGTTTGGCCAGGAGTAAAGGCTGCCACACACAGAACTTCCAATCAGCTTTTGGTACCTTACTTTAATAAATGAACAGCTAAGGGTCATCAGACATTAGGAGAACGCCTCCAACAAGGAAGAGAGAGACCAAAACATACAAATAAATGGGGAAAAAATTGGGGGGGGGTATCATGAAAAATGCAAAGTGTGAAAAAGACATCAAGGAAGTCAGAATTAAATCTTCAGATCAGAAACTGCATCCACAAAATGAGAATCAAATGAAATAAAATAGGAAGAGTCAGAAGAAAAGACAGAGCTCCTGGAAATTAAAAATATCATGGCTAAAATAATGTTGGTAAATGAGTTGGAAGAGAAATGCAAGAAAATCTTTCAAAAACTAGAACAAAAAGAAGAGGTGGGCAAAGTGTGAGAAAAAGTAAGAATATTAGAGTCATCCATGAGTCACCCCGAAGGCCCCACATCTATATATTAGGAGCTCCAGAGATCAATAAAGGAAAATTACCAAAGGTATAAAATACAGACATATCCTAGAATTGAACAATGTGAGTGTTCAGGCTGTAAGGACTCATAGATACCTTACACAATAAAGGAAAGAATGCCATACCAAGACATGACATTGTGAAATTTCAGAATTCCGATGAGCAAAGACCCCAAATACTTCCAGAGAAAAGGAGAAATAGACTACACGTGAAGGACTGAGAATCAGAATGGCATGAGACTTCTCAACAGGAATATTGAAACCTAGAAGTCAGTGGGAAATTGACTCTCCCCCCGACTCCCGCCACCAGTTCTGAACAAAAATGACATTCAGTCTAGAATTCTATACACAACCAATTTACCAATCAAGTAATCCAGCAACAAAAACTGTATCTTCCATGCATCTTTTCTCAGGAAGATACTGCAGGATGTGTTCCACCAAAATGAGGGGGTAAACCAAGACAGGAAGACACAGGGAGATCCAACAGGGAGAGGAGAAGGGAATTTCCAGGAAGCAGACAGGAGTTGGAGTGGGGGATACACACACACACACACACACACACACACACACACACAGATACATATTTCTCTCTACCTATATAACTTCAAGAAAGCAACAAAGGAAAATATACAAATGTCTAAACTATATATATATATATATATATATATATATATATATATATATATATATATATATATATATATATATACATTGTTTGTAGAGATTCTAGTGGGCTTGTTTGTGTGAAAAGCGACATTGTATTTGCCTGAGAATTTGGAAGGTGGAGAAAATTAACCAGAGATTTAAAGAGAACTATGCAACTGAAAAAATGAGGCAGTTACTAACTCAAGTTGTGAATGAAAAGCATATGGAATCAGAGTGCATTGCCTGGCTCAACAATAAGCAACACAGTCTTACAGTAGTGAAAAAACTGACTGTGGGTTCAGAGTCCCAGAGAGCAGTTTCCAGGCTCTCGGCCTCACATGGAAATGTGCTCACTGGCGTAGTAAATGGCCATCAACTGTGATTGGATGGCCATCAGCTGTGGATATTGGCCGTCAGCTGTAACCAGTGAGCCATTGGCCACTAATATAACTGCCCTGGCTACGCTAGCAGCAAATGGGGGCTAGCAAGATGGTGGCTGGCAAGCGTAGATTGCAGCTAGTAAGTGAGGTTGGTTGGCAGAGAAGTGGACGGCAGGTTACAGATCGTGTGGCTCCTGCGTCCGGTGTCTCCAACCCAGCCGCCAGCAAGGATATAAAGGTATGACTCCCCTACCTATGGCTCCGTGGGTGTTCCTGTTTGGCCTCACCATGTCCTGTGTTCTTATGTGGGGAGCGGGACCAGAGACCCTGTATGACACCCTGCATGACACTGACTATGGATTTAACAACAACAAAAATTGTGACATAACAAAACTGGAATGGTTAGGGAAGGGAAAAGGAAGATGGTTCCAGAGGACTGAAAAATCTTAATCTACCATAGGAGGAAGTCAATCGATAATGACTCAAAGAAAGCAGTTAAGTTCTCACATATAGCAACTTGGAGTAAGTCTCTGAAGACTCAGCCTAATGAGTTCAAAGCTGTAGCACTGGGCAGACGGAGGGCGCCAGGGTCTGGCTGATTTTTGTTCTAAGCACTATTTTGTTTTCAGCACTAATTGATGTCAAACTAGGGGGGACATACTTTCTGATACAGATTACAAATTCTTACAGGGATGGGAGGGAAGACACCTGTACGAGAAAATTCTTACAATAGTGATATTATCCTTGTTTTTTACAGCTGTGGAAACCAAGGTTCAGGGAGGATCTGTGCCTCATGGGGGTGGGGATCTGAACTGGGGCACCCATGCAAAGTCCTGCTCCTCACAGAGGACCCTGGCGGTGAATTCCCCGTCCATGTATTTTGAAGGCTGCTGGGGAAAGCCAGAAAGAATGGGCAAAAGTGGTAGGTCTGTTGTTTCCTGGGGTTTAGGGGTACAGAGTGGGGAAGCTTCCCTGGGAAAGCCTCAGATACATGCAGAATCGGGGCAGGAAAGTGACCATGAAAGGCCACGAGCATCTCAGGCAGATGACAGTGGTGGCTGTTGCTACTCTACGCCATGGTTCTCCTGGCACCATCAGTGTCACCTGGGAACTTGTTGAAATGCAGATTCTCAGGCTCACCCAGGCCCACTGACACTCTGGGAGTGGGCTGACAACTAGAGATGCAACATGCCTTCCAGGTGACCTTGAGGCCCTTCAAGGTCAAGAACCCAGGTACTCACATTAGAATCACCTGAGGAACTTTGAAAAATAATCACTGATGTTGGGTCTGCCCAGAGTCACAGATTCAGTGGGAGAGAGGTGAGGCCTGGGTGGCAGAGGGTTTCTTTGTTTAATTACTTTTTTCAGTTACAATTGACATTCAGTGTTATTTTATATTAGTTTCAGGTGTGCAGCACAGTGGTTAGACATTTGTATAATTTATGCAGTCATTCCCCTCCATTAGCCTAGTACCCACCTGGCACTATACATAGTTATTACCATATTATTGACTATATTCTCTGTGCTGTACTTTACATCCCCATGACTATTTTGTAACTACCAATTTGTATTTCTTAAATCCTTCACCTTTTTCTCCTACCGCCAACCCTCCTCCCCTCTGGCAACCATCTATAAGTCTGTTTGCTTGTTCAGCTGTGGCTACTTGGCCGTCAGCTGTAACCAGTGAGCCATTGGCCACTAATATAACTGCCGTGGCTACGCTAGCAGAAAATGGGGGCTAGCAAGAAGATGGTGGCTGGCAAGGGCGGATTGCAGCTAGTAAGTGAGGTTGGTTAGCAGAGAAGTGGACGGCAGGTTACAGATCGTGTGGCTCCTGCCTCCTGTGTCTCCAACCCAGCCGTCAGCGAGAATATAGTGGTGTGACTCCCCTATCTATGGCTCCGTGGGTGTTCCTGTTTGGCTTCACCATGTCCTGCGTTCTTATGTGGGAGCAGGACCAGAGACCCTGTATGACACCCTGCATGACACTGACTATGGATTTAACAACAACAAAAATTGTGACATAACAATACTGGAATGGCCGCCAACCCTCCTCCCCTCCGGCAACCATCTATAAGTCTGTTTCCGTTTGTTCATTTATTTTGTTGTTTAGATTCCGCATATAAGCGGGGACATACAGAGGGCCAACAGACATATGAAAAGATGCTCAATGTTACTAACCATCAGAGAAATGCAAGTTAAAACCACAATGAGACATCACCTCACACCTGTCAGAATGACCATCATCAATAAATCAACAAACAAGTGTTGGCCAGGATGTGGAGAAAAGGGAACCCTTGTGTATTGTTGGTGGGATTGCCAATTGGTGCAGCCACTCTGGAAAACAGTATGGCGGTTCCTCAAAAAATTAAAAATAGAACTACCTTATGACCCAGCAATTCCACTTCTGGATATTTATTTGAAGAAATCGAAATCACTAATTCGAAAAGATATATGTACCCCTATGTTCATTGCAGCATTATTTACAATAGCCGAGATATGGAAGCACCCTATATGCCCACCAAGAGATGACTGGATAAAGAAGTGGCACATATATACAACAGGATATTACTGGCCCGTAAAAAAAAAAAAATGAAATGTTACTATTTGTGACAACATGGATGGACCTAGAAGGTACTGTGCTAAGTGAAGTAAGTCAGACAGCGGAGGGTTTTAAAAGCTCCCAGGTAACACTTATTTCAGAACCAACGCTCATTTTCTGTTTTATATTGTTTTGTGAGGACCAGCGATCTAGTGGCTGAAAAGCTGCCTGTGGGTCCACCTTCCATCTTCACTTCAGACAGTAGGCTCCATCTCACATTCTCCCAGGAAGCCCACCCTACCAGCCCTCTTTTCTTACAACGGCTTGGGGCCCAGCCTTCGGGCACATGACTCACATTAAGGTAGATGATTTGTGGTAGGATTTATGAGCCATCATTGCAGGAAAAGACACACATCCACCCACAACCATACACAGTGGCTCCAAACCTCCCCAAGGCTGTCTCTGGGCCCTACGGAGACCTCCACAGGCCTCTTTTTCTGGAGTGCTGGGCCAGATGACCCCAAAGAGTGAGGTGGGGTGGGGCTGAGGCCTCTGTGTGGGGCTCTTATTCCAGAGGGACCGGCAGAGGAAGTGAGGGGTGTGTGCAGGACACCCACTAGACCCTTTGGGTTCAAGTCCAGCTCCCCCATCAACTGTGAGGCTGGGTGACTGACTTACCCTCAGTGTCCACATTTGTACATGGTGATGATGGTTTGTAACCGGCAAGGATGCAGCGAGACTGTGGCTCGACCTAAGAACCTGGAGGAGCCGGCGAAGAGTGAGAGCTGGGTTCCTGTGTGCTCTTTTATCCTCAGGGAGGCCATAGATGCCTGTTATATCCTCATGGAAGTCCCCCCAAGTGCCAGCCATCTCCTTATGGAGGTCCCCCAGAATCTGTCCCCTCTGAGAAACATGAGATAGGGTTGGAGGCCAGCTTGTCCTGCAATGTCCTTTGCAGTGACTTCTGATGTAGAGAGCTCCGTCACTGGTCACCTGTGAGCTTCCTCAAGCCCCCCCCCCCCACGCCGGGCCGCTCCCTCCCTCCACCAAGCCACAGCTTCCTGCAGTGCGGGGATAACACCCCCTACTCTAAATGCCTGTTTATTCTGCTAACCAATATCTACTAAGTACCTACTGCGTGCCAGGGGCTGACAATACACATAGAACAAGAACCTCTTGGAGCTGAGATTTAGAGGAACAGACATTCCGGGAATACCACCACTACAAAGAAAACTAAAGCTGGGCTTGGGATGGAGGGAGAACAGGGGCACAAATGTGGTCAGGACCACCTGCGTAGGTGACACTAAGTGGTTCCTGTACCCAGCAGATTGTATGTTCAGCAAATCACTGCTATCGCCATCCCATTTGGCTTTTCTCCAGGCACAGACGTCAGCACATCCAGGAATAACCAGTTCCCCCCGGGGGGTGACTGGTAAGGACTTCCTAGATTCCAGAAACCTCTTTAAAAAAAAAAAAAAAAACTGAATGGGAATGTAAAATTGTGCACATACTTTGGGAAACATTCTGGCAGTTCCTCAAACAGTTAAACATAGAATGACCATTATGCCCCAGCAAATCCATTCCTAGGTGTCTACCCAATAGATATGAACACACACATCTACACAAAATCATGTACACGAATGTTCACAGCAGCATTACCATAAGAGCCAAAAGAGGGAAACAACCAAAACGTCCACCATTGAATGACTGGACAAACCAAGCGTGGGCTCCCCAGACACTGGAATATTAGTCAGTCTTAAAAAGGAATGATGCATGGACGTGTGACAGATGGATGAACCTCAAAAACATGATGGTGGTGAGAGAAGCCAGTCACAAAAGACCACATGTCACATGATGCCATCTTTAGGAAATGTCCAGAAGAGGCAAATCCATAGAGACAGAAAGCAGATTAGCGGTTGCCATGGGCTGGGGGAGGGGAGACAGGGAAATGATAGCAAGGTACAGGGCTTCTTTCTGAGGTCGTGAAAACGGTCTCAAATCGACTGTGGTGGTGCCTGCACAACTCTGTGAATATACTAGAAATCATTGAATTGTATGTACACTTTAAACGGGGGAATTGTATGGTATGGGAACTATATCTTAATAAAGCTATTAAAAATAAAGCCGTGGGTTAGTAGAGACTTCTCTGCAATCTGAGCAAAGAGCAGTCTGGGCGTGAGGCAGCTCCAGCCTTCCTCTGCCCCGGGGAGGGGCACAGAGGTCTCTGCTCTCTCCTGACAAGACATCACAGCTGCCCCGTCCATCCTCCACTTCCTGCTAATGCCAAAAGCCTGGGTTTAATGACAACCCCCGCTTGGCCCAGGTCCTTCAGGGCCCCTTTCACAGAATAAGGATTTCCCAGAAAGCTTTGCTCAGCAAACCAGGGGGCCCCTATAGCTGGGGTGTGGTTCCAAGTGATGCCCCAAACCTCCACAGAACATGCCTGAAATCTGCCCAGAGGTCCCCAGTGGCCTACCTTGTTTCCCCGATAATAAGACCTAGACAATCAGTTCTAATGCATCTTTTGATCAAAAATTAATTAAGACCCGATTTTGTATTATATTATATTATATTATATTATATTATATTATATTATATTATATTATATCATACCCAGTATTGTATTGTATTGTATTATATTATATCCGGTATTAGATTAGATTGGACCCGGTCGTGTATTATTTTATGTTATACAAGACCTGGTCTTATAGTAAAATAAGACTGGATCTTATATCAATTTTTGCTCCAAAAGACACATTAGAACTGATTGGCTAGGTCTTATTTTCGGGGAAACATGGTATTCGGAGGAGATGGCTGGGTCAGGATTCCCCACAGGACAGAGAGGTGGAATGTCCAACTTCAGAGGTGACATTGGCTCCTGAAGGTGGGGTTTGTGCAGGGGTCCCCAACTTGGGGTGTGCAAACTCCCGTGGGGGCATGGTTATAATCAGGGGTCATGGGGAGAGAAATTAACCCTTATTTTTCACTAACCTCTACCCGAGATATGGCAGCAAAGCACAGTGGTGTTCGGCAAACCTGTGATTTTTGTCGTTGATAGAAACGGCACGTCCCATGAGAGTAACTGGAAACACGCTGGGATAGTGTTACACCCAGACCTGCCCCGGCCGGAGCAGGGCTGGAGAACTCAGGATGAACTTCACACCCACCTGCTGGATGCCAGAGAGGCCAGCCAAGGGTGGACAGGGCCAAGGACACACAGCCCCGTGCCCACCTCTATGGCCCCATGGATGCCACTCCAAGCTGATGTGGCCTGGGGAAGGGACACCCAGTACTGTGCCTTCACGCCCCGGATACTGCTGCCCAGTGCAGGGGTGAGACTGAGGGCTCCACATGTGGGGTCTGATATATGGGTTGGCGACCCTAACCCTTTCTGGGGTCCCCCCAGCCCCTCACCCACAGCTCCTCAGAGAATCTGGCCTGACCCTACCCCAGTCACACTGGCTCAGGGGCACAGCACTCCTTCCAGACACCTGTCACAGTCCCGGTTACCCAGGCAGGTGGAGCTGGGTGCCCAAGGCTG
Organism: Rhinolophus hipposideros; assembly: GCF_964194185.1. Taxonomy (NCBI): domain Eukaryota; kingdom Metazoa; phylum Chordata; class Mammalia; order Chiroptera; family Rhinolophidae; genus Rhinolophus; species Rhinolophus hipposideros. Next base: position 32,312,923 of record NC_138067.1, on the reverse strand, counting down.
ACAGGCCTTGAAGGCGGGGCTCTGCTGCCCCCCAAGGGCCCCAGCACCTGGGTAGCTTGAGGCCACTGCCCAGAGTCAGCAGTGCCCGTTCTAGCCCACCTCTCCCTGCCCTGTCATCTCAAACTCAGGCCAAGGAGGAGAGAGGAGAATGGCTGGGTATTCCAGAAACTTCCCTCAGCCATCACCAAGAGTGCTTGGGAGCACCAAGAGGCACAGGAGATGCCAAGGAAACCAGAGAGTGTCTCTGGAGGCACAAGGCAGAGGCGAGTTTAATGGTGTGAAGACCTGAGTTGTTCCCACCTCCTCCCCAAAAAGACCCCTGACCCCTGGGCACTCTCCTGGCTCCCGGCAGGGCCGTGCTGTCCTCCTGTTAGGCATAAACACCAACTTCAGGCAAGGTCGCCTGAGACCACGATACAGGGAGAGGGAACAGGTCACTGTAGCACCCACCCAGTAGCTAACCTCCCCTCTTGGCTACAAGGAGGGGTCACACCTTCATCCGGGTGCTGCTCCCTGCTCTGCAGCTGAGACTGAGTCCATCCCAGCAAAGAAATGCCCCCCTTTCTGACAGCACCCTATTGAGAGTGAATCCCACTCCCTTAGACCCTCCCCAAACCGCTCACCCAAAGCCCAGTCCCATCCAGGCTCTTCTAACATCCTCTCGCTTCATGGTCCCCTGGGGAAGGTCTGCCCTCAATGCAAACAGGAGTAAACGTGGCTGTTCCACTGCACATGTCTTAGCCAGAGGACCGCGGCACTCCTGAGGGTGTCCTGGGTGTTTCCCAGGATTCCTGCCCTCTGGCCACTATGGATAGAGGGGGAGGACTGGAGGCAGGGGGCTGCTCTCTTCCTGAGGGTCAGAGGCACCAGTGATCAGCCTACCGCCTCGGATCCCCACAAGCTCACAATCATCCCTGACAACGCCTCCACCCAGCTTGCCCCAAAGGCAGTACTGTTGAGAGTCCCCTCGAAATCCCCCATACTCCATGGACCCAGCTTCTATTTAATGCTCCTCACAGTCTCAAAAGGCTGTCACAGGACTGGAAACTGAGGCAGAGTGCCTGCCCTGGGGCAATGGAACAGCCAAGTGCCCAGCCCCCAACCCTACTCTATACTGGGGACAGTGTGGCCAGCGGGGTGAGGCTCCCTCCTTTGTGCCACAGGACATCCTGACTCAGAGGTTGTGTCGTGGACTTAACAGAGAGGAGCCTGGAAGGCAGTCCGTGCAGGACTGCTACAGTGGGAACAAGCCAGAAATGGCAGCTTAAAAACAGGGTTGAGTGAGAAACAATCTCTGCATCCCTGACAGCAAGGAGCAATTCATTCTCCCTCTCTCTCCTCCTTCTCCCCTCCCAAGCTCCCCCGCTTCACAACCTACCCCCTCTCTGTCTCTTCCTCCCCACTCCCCTCTCCTGACCTCTCTCCTCCTCTCCCTCCCTTTTCTCCTCCCTCCCTCTGTCTTTGTCTCTCTGTGTGTCTCTCCTCCCTAACCCCCTCCCTTCCTTTGTCTCTCCACTAACTTCCTTCTCTGGTTCACACATTCCTGCACTTTCCTCCTCCTGCTCCAGCCTCCAGCTAACAGGACACTGTGCCTGTGAACACCTCATGGCCACTGTCACCAAGGCTGCCTTTAGCCCGAGAAATCCCTGACCTCTGCTATAGTTCTGCCACTTTCTCTTGAGGAGCCACAATTAATTTCTTCCAGATTGGGTCCTGCACCACGGACGCAGCCACTCAGCCCCCACGCAGGGAGCACGAGTCCCCACTTTGTCTGTGGAACGCTGGAGCCGAGGGAAACTCCCAGCAGGCTGTGGGCTGGGACCTTCATCCCCAGTGGGTTTACCTCCTGTCTTGTTTCTCCTAACAGTTGAGTTCGTTCTGTGCAGGCCCAAAGGGTCAGCCTGTGGGCTCCACCTCCTGGGAGCATCTGGCCCCCAGCTGTGGCCCGGTGTGCTCTGGCACAGCCAAAGCCATGCTGGTTCCCGTGGTTCCCAGGTGGCCTTGCTCCCTCTGCCTCTGGGCACTTCAAAAAGCTCCTCCTGGAGCATCTGTGGTGGTCCCCACCCTCAGGTCCCTGTGGGAAAGTCACACCCCAGAGGCTTTCTCAGACATCCCAGATGCCTCCTGGCCGAGCCCCCTGTCCCATCAGTATCCAACAGGGAGCTGCGTCCCCCACACAGCCCGGGGGTTATTTGTTCACTGCTGTCCCTGGAGCCAGCTCACTGCCTGGCACACAGTTGGTGCTCAATAAATACCCGTGTGGGCCCCAACGTCCCCAGAGATACCACGGTTGTTCTCTCCCTGCTGGTAAGGCAGACCCTAAATGCAGCCCATCAAAGTGTCTGTGGCGAGAACTGGACAACATCAGCTGACTGCTCAGCCAGTGGGTAGTAGTCCCGGTTCCGTCAGGTTTGTACTTCCTGAGTACCTACTATGTGCCTGCCACCATGCTAGGTACTCTACGGGCAAGAGAAAGGTGCCCACACAGTTTATTTCAAGGAGTCCACCAACCAAGGGTGGGGGCAGCATGCAACAAGGCATTATGGGGGGGGGTGAGTCAGGCGCTGCAGTCTAAGTCACTGAGGGATCTACAACATGTACGAAAACCTCACAACTCAACAATAAAAAGACAACCCAATATTAAAGTGAGCAAGGATCTGCGCAGACATTTCTCCAAAGACATACAAATGGCCAAGAAGCACAAGAAAAGAAGCTCAACATCATTACCCACGAGGATGGCCAGAATCAAATGACAGACAATAACAGGCATTGTTGAGGATGCAGAGACATTAGAACCCTCGAACACTGTTGATGGGAATGGCAAATGGTGCAGCTGCCCAGGAACACTGTCTGGCAGTTCCTCAAAAGGTGAAACATATGACCCAACAATTCCATTAATAGGTATCTACCCAGGAGAATGCAAAACATACACCCACACAAAAACTTGTAGCACTATTCCCAATTGCCAAACAGTGGAATCAACCCAAATGCCCATCAGCCAAGGACGGATAAACAAAATATGATCCATCCACACACAATGAAATATTATTCAGTCTTAAAAAAGGAATGAAGTTCTGATACATGTGACAGCTACACCTTGAGAACATTAAAGGAAAGAAGCCGTTCACAAGAGGCCACATGTTGTGGGATTCCATTTCTGTGAAATAGCCAGAGTAGGCATATCTATAGAGACAGAAAGTAAATTCATGGTTGTCAAGGGTTGTGGGGAGATGGCTGCAATGGAGAGTGACCACTTAATGCATCGGGAGTCTCTTTTTGGGGTAATAAAAAATATTCTAAAATTAGACTGTGGTGACAGTTGCACAACCTTGTAAACATTCTAAAACCACTGCATTGTACACTTTAAAGGATGAATTTTTAAAAAGTTTTTAGTGGGGAATATTGGGGAACAGTGTGTTTTTCCAGGACCCATTGGTCGTTGTCCTTCAATCTAGTTGTGGAGGGCGCAGCTTAGCTCCAAGTCCAGTCGCCATTTTCAACCTTAGTTATAGGGGGCGCAGCCCACCATCCCACGTGGGAATTGAACCAGCAACCTTGTTAAGAGCTCGCGCTCTAACCAACTGAGCCATCAGGCTGTCCCTAAACGGTGAATTTTATGGTATATAAACTATATCTCAATAAAGATCATACCAAAAAATGTCACTGGGATACCATTTTTCTCCTCACAGCGTGTATGTAGGCTTGATATGGTACAATCTCTAAGATATAATAAGGAAAAGTGGGGGAAAATGTGAAGTGCAGAACATGGGCTATAATTCACCATTGATGTTTTTAAAAGGTTTACAAAAAAACAACAACAACAGCAATGATAGCTTATTTGTGGAACATCTGCATACAGCAGGCACGTGCTCAGAAATCTTCTCATCTCGCATTCGACCTTCCGGACAGCCGCGTGCAGGCCCGGAACCAAGGCACTGAGGTCTGAACTCAGTTCTATGCCATGTGAATCTGTGGCTTCTGGAATGTGACTTGGGCAAGTCACTCGAACGCCACCCTCCTTGGTTTCTTCCTCTGTAAATGGGCACAACATCAGATGGACCTCATGGGATGATAGGCGAGAAGATGGCCTAAGGGATGTAAATGGTGGCCACTTGATCCCATCTCTGCCCCTACTGTCCCCCCGCCTCCCACCAGGTGTTCCCGCCCCCTTGGCCTGACTACATACTCCAACACTGGGCTCGAGTCAGCCATGCCTCTGTTCTGTGCCCTGCCCAATTCTGAGCCCTGGGCAAGGTCCTTCCCTCCCCTGTCAAGCCCATCTCAGAGCAGGATGATGTCTACGTTTAGATCTCGACCCCCAACCCCCACTGCACCCTCATCCTCACCTGGCTTCAGGCAGCTTCTCACACTGAACACATTCCAGAGACGCCTGGCCCCTAAACCCACTTCTTCCCTCTGTCTTAAATGAGAGCTGGCTGTTCTGGCCTCGGCCATCCTGTTCAGCCCACCTTGGGGTTCTGAATCTCCCCAGCCCACAGCCTCCATCCAGATCCAGGCCATCATGTCCCCTCCCCTGAACACCTGCACTCCCTCCAGCTTCCAGTTTGCCCCCTCCCCCATCCCTTTCTCCACCCAGCAGCCACGGTGAGTGTCTGAAAACAACCGTATACAACTACCACAGGACCCAGGAAGCACACCCCTGGGCATTTACCGGAGAAACGATGGCTCATGCTCACATATAAACCTCCCCAGGAAAGTATGTAGCAGCTGTATGCATAATAGGCCCCAATAGGGAATACTGCAGATGCCCCTTGTCCAGTGACACATGGTGGTGCATCCACACCATGGAATACTAGACAGCAGTAAAAAGGAACCAACTATTGATACAGTAGTGACCCAGATCACTCTTCAGAGAATTACAGTGAGAGATAGAAAGCCAATCCTCAAAGATGACATAGTGTATGCTTTCATTTCTAGAACATTCTTGAAATGAGAAAATGATAGAAATGGAGAAAATTATAGAAATGGATGATATCCGTGGTGGCTACGGGTTCAAGAGATACAGGGGTGAGAGGGAAGAGGGCATGGCTATAAATGGACAACTGGGGGGACCCTTGTGGGGATGGAATGTTCTGTATCTGACTGTATCAGTGTCAACATCCTGGCTGTGACACTGTATGAGCGTTTTACAAAATGTCACCATTGGATGAAGCTGGGTAGAGGGTACATCTCTGTATTATTTCTCATAAGGGCCTGGGAATCTACAAGCATCTCAAAACGTTTAATTATAAAAACACAAACACCAGGTAGTGTTGCTGCCCTGCTTAAACGTTCAGTGCCCTTTCCTGGCCTCCAGACAGAATCCAAAGTTCCTCTCATGGCCAGGAAGTTCTCGGTACTCAGACCCCTTAACCACCTCCCCCTCACTGCTGCAGCCACATGCCTCTTCCTTTGGTTCTTGGAACAAGCCAAGCTTGTTCGGGCCTCTGAGCCTTTGCACATACTGTTCTCCCTCCATGCACGCTTTCTCTCACTCTACACGACTGGTCCCTCATATTCTCTGGCTCTCCTCTGATCTGTCCTTTATTCATTGTCCATCCATGACTTCCAGAGTTCCCTGCTGCTGCAGGCGCTGTGGCCACACCAGGGCCACAGTGAGGAACCCTGCAGACATGGTCTCTGCCCTCTCGGAGCTTCCAGTCCAAGGGGAGAAGACAGCCATAGAAGCCACTTATTACATAGGAGCACGTGTGATAATAGAGGGTCCAGAGGCACTGCATAGGCCAGAGGAGGGGTGCCCCATTCCTGGCAAACCCACCCATTACCATCCTCACCAAAATGCATTTCAACTATTGCTTTTCCCCTGCCCCAGAGCTACCCACAAGCAGCCAGGCCTTTGAACTCAGCAGTGAGCAACCGAATGGCCAGGGGCGGGGCCACAGAAAGCTTATGCTCAAAAGTTAGCTGGACAGTCCTCAGGTGGGCAGTGGGGCACCAGCTCGTGGCCCCTTGGCTTTGCTTCTACAACCAGAGTAAGGTGAAAGTATGAAACCTGCCGACAAAGTAGGCCGCCATCTGGTACTCCTGGGAGGGCCCTCTTGCCTCCTTTAGATCCTGAAACCCTCCCCACTGAGAAGCCCCCCCCATCCCTACAGTCAGACTGCCCCACCCCCACTCCCCACCATCCACCTAGAAACACCTCATTTCCTCCTTAGCTGCCCTCACCCCCAAGGCATAGGCTGACTGGGAGGGGGACAGGTGCTTCTCAAGGTTTGTCCTCAGGACCACCTGCATCAGATGGCCCCAGGTGTGTGATCCTGCTGTAGACTCCTGGGCTCTCTTGAGGAGCTTCTCAGGGGGCTCGGGTCGGGTGATTCGGACAGGCCAGCACACGTTGCCGAGTCTCTGTTCTGGCATCTCCTGCTCAGCAGCCCCTGGCCTTTGCTTTGGATCCATAGGCCTGCAGGAGTCTGCTGGCTCTGCCTTCCTCCCATTGCCCACTCGCTGGGCTCAGGGATGATCCATCTCCGCATGTTTAGGCGCCCGTGGAGAATGGAGGGGTTCTTGTTTGGGGTCCATGGATAAGTCCCAGGGAGTATGTGAACCCCAGAAGTGTCCCCAAAGGATCGCTTGTGTGCAGAGACGTGCAAGTGTCCTGGCAGGGGACCCACAGCTTCGTCACACTTTCAGAGGGGCCTGAAAGGATCCACAAGTTTATAAATTGCTGGGCAAAGGCCCACTAAAGGCTAAGTTCAGAAAATCATGGTGTCACCCTTCCCTGCCTCTGCTTTGTTAGACCCTGGGTTCCTCTCTGTGGTTCAGTTTCCTCATCTGTAAAACAAGGGGGTGGCTGAAATAACTGCTTTGTTGCTGGGTGCTGGAGACAGCCCTGGGGCCAGTCGAGTCCCACTGCCCACATATGACCTGATCAAGCCACATAAACCATGAGACTCACTTTTCTCATCTTCTAAATGGGAGCATATGGCTTATCTCAAAGCACTGTTTTAAGGAATAAAATAAATAACATTTATGGTACTTGGAACAAAGTAAATGTTTAAAATCTGTAAGTACCCTTCTTTCAAAGGCATCTCCCTGGCTTTTCCATTCCGTGCTTCACGTCTGTGTTGTGGAGCGCTTTCAAAGTGAAGACTGTAAGACCTTGCAGCGGGTTGAACAGTGACCCCCACGCCCCAAAAAAGGACACATTTACATCTTAACGCCAGTTCCTGTTAGTGTGTCCTTATTTGAAAAAAGGATCTTTGCAGATGCAAAGAAGTTAAAGATCTTGAGATGAGATCTTCCTGGGTTTGGGTTTGGCCCTCAATCCAATGACAGGTGTCTTTATAAGAAATGAAGAAGAGATAGCAACAAAGACAGAAAAGGCCATGTGGTGACAGAGGCAGAAACCAAGCAGCACTTTTCCTTACTGTAATATTGGTGTTGTGCTTGGAAACTGTCTAGTCTGTTTCATTTATTTTTTAATGAAGCACAATATTAATTTCATGAGCCACTTGACCCAGAGTTTGAAAACTTCTGTCTAAAGTGGTGACGTGGCCCTGCTTTCACCATCTACATAAACTGGGTCCCACCCTCCAAGATCCTGGCTAGAGTGGTCTGGATGGACGCTCATCTTTGCATCTCAGTGATTCCAAAGTGCAGCTGAGGCTGCTTTAGACAGGGGCCTTCAACCCGAGCTGCACTAGAATCACAATGCCAGGTTGCACGCAGACTGCCTCAGTCAGCAGCTCTGTACAGGGCCAAGGAATCAGCATTTGTCAAAGCACCCGGATGACTTCATGTGCAGCCAGGACTGGAAGTAGTGTCCTAGAGTCCTGACCCTCCTGGGCATCTTGCAAACATTCGGATTCTGACCCTAGTGGTTTTCACCAGGGCATGAGAGTCTGCATTTCTAACAGTCTCCCAGGGGACCATCCTTAGTGACTCTACCGTGTAGCGGAGCTAACAGACCCTAGCCTAGGTCTGCGATTCTAAAGGTTGGGGCCTTGGGCCAGCAGCTTCCGCAACAACTGAAACTTGTAAGAAATGTAAATTCCTGGGCAACATCTCAGGCCCAGAAATTCAGGCGTGGGGTCAGCAGTCTCTTTTAACCTGCCATCCAGGCGATCCTGATACACGCTCAAGTTGGGGGAGCACTGGCCTAGAGGAACAGGCAGCGGCAAGCCAACCCCCTGTCCAAATCCTGTTCTCCACCAGAAGCACAGACCCTTGCTCTCAATTCAGCAGGAAACACAACTTTTTCAGAAAAGACTGACAGGACTGGGGTGAAAAACAGGCAAACACCCTCCCTCCCCCCAGTGGTGGTGTTTCTTGGAGTGTGGAGCCCACACACGGACAGAGCGGGAGCAGGCACACTTCTGATAGCCAAGTGTGCAGGAGGGGTCACGGCCAGGTGGTCACTGTCCAGGAGACGTGGTTTGGCTGGAAGAGGTGGCCCGGTGATAATCAGAGCTAAGCCAGCCAGCAACCCAGGCAGCGCGTGTAGACCGCTCTCCGAGGTGCTGAAGAGACACCTCTTCCTACGAAATGATGACAGGTGTTCCCAACGGAGCAGGCCCCTTGGTCTAATTCACAGAGCCCATTTGTGACAACGGCACGACCCTGTGCAGGGGTCTCCATCTACCACATGGCCTCTCACAAACCAGGCAACTACAAATTGGGGGAGCGGCTGATTCAAGAGGGGCTGGACCATTGTAGAAAATTCAAACTCACATCACCCTTTCTTCTAGTGCTCACGACTCTAAATATCTTGTCATTTAAGGACATAATGAGTTGCGTACACAAAATTATCAGCTCAGAGGTGATAGCGAGTTATCTTTAGAGTAGTGGAGGCATGGAGGAAATGGAGGGGGGAAAAGAGTCTTCAAGAAAAACAGCAGAGGTTCCGGGCCTTCTCCCTACAGACACCGTCAGCCTTTGTTTCTCTGGGGTCTTCCTCTCTCTAGCCAGATGGGTCCACAGCCCCCTTTCGTAGGGTTAGCTGTGTAAACGGCTAATGTCAACGAGGGCTGCTCACTACCTACCGGTGGGGTGGCTATTTTCAGAGGGTGCTAATCCTCACTTCCTCGCCAGCCCCATTAGGCTTCCTAATATAAAGCCCGTCCGTCAGATCCCTCCAGGGCTACGCTGGTGAGGGAGACTCAGTAACACTTCTTTCTCAGCTATTATTGGCAACAAAGAACTAGTTATTTGCTTTTTCCTTCTCTGCTCACCTCCCGGCGACTTCTCCCTCCCCAAAGTGGCTGAAAGACCACCTCTGAGGAGATGCTGTTATTTCCCATCGCTGAGGGTTAGATTCTTTTTGTTTCTGAAATGAGCTCCGATATGTATAATATCCGTGTTGATGGGCCCATTTCCTCCTAACCTGGGCATTTGGATTTTAAAAAAAGGGGAGGGTAGTTTACTTTCACATATTCATGGCCAAGCACCAAAAATATGCCTAACGGTCATTTACTTTGTTTGAATGAGGCTTTTTATCCCTTAAACAGGGTATGAACTGCATAAACCTGTATTTAAAGTAGAAACAAAGCACCCTGCTCCGTCTGTAATCTGAGCCCTCCTCTAGGTCTGGCACGCTCTGCTCCCTTTACTGGGATGGCCGCTTCTCAGGAGCAGGATTCGGTAGGGATTGGAGTATTTGGCTAGCGAACAAAGCTGGGAGGGTACACGTGGCTGTGTTTTGGGGGACCGGGTGAAAAACGTCTCTGGGTGACAGGTGTATTGTGCTTCTGTGCACGCAGGCACCAGGGGATCTGAATTTTGACTGTGGGCGTGTGTGATTTGTGTGGGACGAGGGATCTGGGCCGGTGAACGGAATCTGTGTATGAGGGGGAGAGGCCGGGTGTGTGAGATGACTCATATCTTTCAAGCTGTGGGAGGGTTTATTTGCGGGGAGGGGGATAACTTTTGGTCTGAGGGGGTCCTGTGTACATGGTATCCAGGAGGAACTATTTACCTGTGCAGCTTAGCGCAGGGGTCCAGTGAGTGGAAAAGAGGTAATGCAACTCGGTGGGACTGGAGGGTGTGTGTGTACTTGCCTACAACTCTGGGCTGCTGCAGCCAGAGGAGAAGAATGGGTATGGAGGAAAAGGGAGGACCAAGGAGGCAGTTTTGCACAGGGCAATTTAGAGAGAGGGGTTCCACACAAAAGCACAGGATCTGGAATTGCAGTCCTGAGTGTGAATCCCGGGGCAGCTCAATGCTCATCTGGCTTCTCGGAGCCTCTGCTTCCCAATGTGGAAAATGGGAAGAACAAGAAAACCAATCCTAGAGAAGTACAGGAATTAAATGTTATAATTCATGCAAACACTTGCTCCATGCCAAGCACATGGTCAGTGTTTAATATTGCGATTTATTATCCTTCTCAATGTCATCATTATCAGGTCTGGCTATTGGTTCTAAAAATAATCATTACAAGTGACATTCATTGCATGTGAACTGTAATAATAAAATAGTGATAATAATGAATGCTTACAATATTCCTGGTATAGCCACATATACCACCTCAATGAATCCCACCTACTTGACAGATATTATTATCAGCCCTTTGTACAGGTGAAGAAACAGAATCTCAGAGAAGTTAAGTAACTTGCCCAAGGTCACACAGTGGAGCAAAGGCACAGCTGGAACTCAAGCCCAATGGCTGTGGACTCCACAGCATGCGCTCCTGCCACCCCACACCCCCAGCCTTACCATCTCCGTGGGGTCATGTGACAGACTGGAAACCACTCAGCTCACTTCAGTGAGCAACACCTGCCTTGAGCTCAGGGGAGGATAATCCTGGAGGAGGAGTTGGCAGAAGTGTCCCCAGTTGAAATGGATTCCACACCAATTCCAGCTAAATGTAGAATACATTTGCCGTTTGTGCATTATTCATGAAAAACTCTGTTTTCCCAAGTCAGCAATGGGAGCGGGGCTGAAGTTTGGGAGCTCTGCGGATGCCTGCCTAACATTCCCATCCCTGGGAAAAGCAGGATTGGAGTCAGGACCATGCATTGGTTTACAGCTCTGCCCTCTCCCAAGGGAGACCCACTGCCGCCCACCAGTTGACTGGGGAGAAGGTATGGATGCCTACTGCTCTGTTCCGGTGGATTATGACACCCCACTTGGGCTCTGCTCACCTGATGGACGGCTCAACAGCACATATATTCTTTACAGTCACCTCTTTCATAATGAGAAGCGGGGACCATGTTCCAGCAAAGTGGCTCCAGATTGTCTGGGCCTGATTATCCCAGGCCAGCAGGGTCAATTCAATTTTCTGTCATGTCATGTCACCAACCAAAAGGGAGCAGCTGGCCCTGGTGCCTGCCTCGGTTGGCATACAGGTGGTATGATGAAGACAGATCAAGGTTCAAACTCTCAACTCTGCCACCAAAAGTTGGGGGCCTGGCTCCTGGGCCTCATGACCCTTATCTATAAAATGGACACGATCCCCTCCACCACGTGACACTCAAACAGAAAGATGTACAGGGGAAGTGCTTTAGGGAGAACAGTGCTTAGCTGGTTAGATGGGAGAGAGAGAGACCCAAGGACGTAAATCCAATGAAAGAAGCCTTTCTCATATCAACACACCAGACCCTAAACTCACGGCCAGCCACAGAATCAGATCCTCTCGTCCCCCAGTAATCACAATGTAATTATTACCCTTCCCTCTAAAACAGAAACTCCATGAAGGGAAACATTTTTGTCTGCTTTGTTCACTGCTGTTTTCCCAGAGTCCAGAGCACCTGCTCATTGTAGGCACTCAGTAGATATTTGTTGAACAAAGGACAGAATTCACTGGCCACTGAAAACGTTCTGAGAAGGTGGGTAGACTGGGGTGCTAGACCTCACTTGCAGATATTCTAGGAAGTTACTGACTCCTCTCCTTCACATGTTCCCACGTGAGGCCCCTGCACAGGACCTTGAAACTGCTCTCCTGGCTCAGGCACAAGTGGAAGCACCTCTGGAGGGATGGACCTGCAGCACAGCCCGGCCAGAGGCCCCAGGTGACAGCTGCCCCTGGTCTCCCAAAGCGCCCAGCTGGGAGCGCCAGGCTGCTCGGCCACCCACCTCAGCCACCTACATCTGCTGCCAGGCCTGGCCGTGCCTGCACACGCGTGCGCACAAACACGCCCACGGCCTGGAACCCAGGCAGGTCTGTCTGCTGGCCTGGCCCCCATGCCCCAGGGTCAGGGAACTCTCCAACCTGATCTGTGAAAACAACAACAGCACAGAAAAGGCCGCCTGGGACCAGGGCTGGGCAAGACTGTGACAGGCAGGAGCATTATATAATTAACTGCCCCCCACGCCTCCTCCCCTTAGAGGAATAATGAACCCTGCCTCTCAGTTGCATAAGCCAAAATAATAATTACTCTCCAGCCCTCCGACACTCCTGGATGTGGCCTGGGAGCAGGTGTTAGCGCTTGCTTCATGCGACTAAGAGGCAGTGAGCATGATTTCTATGCTCAGGAGAAGCATACAAGTTACTGCTGTGCCCCACTCCTTTCCCAGGCATCCATGCCTGAAAAATTACCGAGCTGCCAGGAGAGAGGCAAGAAGGCACTTCTTAGGATGAGCTCCCAGAAGGGGTGGGAGATGCATCCGGAGACCAGGCTTGTTTGGGGATCTGGCTTCCAGGAACAGTAAATGCTCCACGCCTCTTGGATGCACCAAGGAGTGGGCGCTGGAGTGTCTGAGGTAGGGGGGCAGCCGCAAGGCCGCCAAGGCTACCTGCAGAGAAACCGTCTTATAGCAGCAATGGGCAGCAGACCGGTAGCTCTCTGGCTTCCGCACCAGCTCAGCCCTGAATGTGGTGGCATGTTAGAATGAAGGCACAGAGCATTCCCTAAACTAATGGGGAAAATGATTCAGCCACTGAACGGAGAGATTCCTGGGTCTCGCTAAACCGATGGGCCTCCCTCCCTCCCTCTTTCCAGCACCCTGCTCTTGCTCCAGCAGCGCCAGTCCACGTCCAACCACCTAGAAGTTTATTGCCTTGTTGTGTTGATTTGGGTTCGTGTCCCCCGCCTCTAGCTCTCCCAATGGCTCCCTCTCCATTGGCTTGGGTTGATCAGGACGGAGGGAGGCCCTTTGGCACCGCAGGAAAACAAGAAGCAAAGCTGGGGCCTGACTCCTGGAGGCCCACACCTAGGGAGCTCCGTGAAAAAGAGAAGGGGGCCCTCTCCCAGCCCTTCTGGTCTCGGTGGGTCCCAGAGGAGGCCGCGGGCCCAGTCCAGCCTTTCCGAAGGTCTCTGGCCTGCTCTTGGATGATGCACAGACTCTCTGCTCAGCTCCGCGGCTACGGGCCTGGCTCTGCTCCTGGAAAGCCCCCCACACCTTTCAGCTGGCACAGGGGTGCTGTACCCCCCCAAGCAGTGGGGCAACCTGTAGCCAGGGCGGCGGGGCCTCCAGGGATACCCAGGAAATGCCCAGGTACCCACGGCCCCGCTGGAGGGAGAAGCTCAACTTCCCCAGAGATAAACACAAGAGGCAAGAGAAGGTCCCTCCTCCGCCCAGCCCCCGGCCCGCCCGCACGCACCGGCGCACCTACCTCCATCCGAGTAGGTCTCGGTGCCATAGCCGTCCTGCAGCCCGTTGCTCCAGGTCCCTTCGTACTTGGCCCCGTTGCCCGTGCACTCCCGCACCCCGTAGCGCCCCTTAAATCCGTGCGTCCACTCGCCCTTGTACACCCACTTCCCCTTGCTCTCCAGGCCGATTCCGTGGCGCTTGCCCTGCGCCCAAGTGCCCTGGTACGTGTTGCCGCTGGGCCAGGTGTAGACGCCCAACACCTCGAAGCCGTGGCTCCAGGAGCCGGTGTATTCGCCCTGGCCCTTGGGGCCGGTGCAGACGCCATGGCCGTGCGCCTTGCCGTCCTCCCAGCCTCCACAGTAGGACCCTCCATCGTCAAAATTAAACCTACCCCCACTGGACATGCATGTAACTCGGTTTGCAAATCCCGCAAACGGTGAAAAAAAAAAAAAAAAAGGCGATCAACAAACCGGATTCTTGGTTGGTTGGCGGCTGGTTTTGTTTTGCTATTTTTTTTTTTTTTTTTTTAAGGAAGAATGGAGAAGCAAAAACACAGCAAGCAGATCCCGGGCGGCGGGCGGCCGCTGCGCCGGCTTCGGTGGAATTTAAGTCAATCGGGGGCGATTATTCATTTTCGAGCTGCGCCGCGGAGCCTGACCAGCGTCTCGCGCTCCCGCTGGAGACAGGACCGGAGGGGAGGGGGGAGGGGGAGGGGGAGGGGAGGGGAGGGGAGGAGGGGGCAGGAGCAGCAGCGCTGGTGCGAACGGCTCCACCTCAGCGCCCAGTGCCCCTCGGAGGCGAGCCCGCGGGGCTGGCCCTACAGGCCGCCGCGGGGACGCAGGCTCAGGCCCGGGGCGCAGCCCCCCACCTGCGGCTGCCGCGCTGCGGGCGCCCGAGGGCGGCGGCCGGGCCCGCGGGCGGCCGCACTGGCGGCGGCGCGGGCGGCTGCACCATATTGGGGGCCGCGGGCCGGGCCGGGGCGGCGGCGGCAGCAGCAATGCGGCGGGTCGGGCGGTGGCGGCGGCGGCGGCGTGCGCTCAGGGCCCTGGCTGCGCGCTCCGGCCGGCGCGGCGCGCGCCCGCATCCCGCCCGCATCCCGCCCGCGCGCCCCCGCCCCGGCCCACCGCCCCCGGCGCGCGGGCGTCCAGGAGAGGGGCGCTGCCAGGCCTGGCCGAGGGCGCGGGGTGCAGGCGGGGACCCCGGGCACCCGGGCACCTCGCCATCTTCATCCCCCGTTCGGCGCTCCCGCCGGGTAGGCTGCCCCCCTTGCCCGGGCCCGTGTGGAAATAGGGGTCCAGCCAGGGCACCCCAACCCCCCCTTTCTCGGGACTTGGATTTAAAGGGACAAGAGCTGCGTAATGGGAGGGCGCCCAGCACCCAGCGCGCTCTCTGCTCCTCCCGTGAACCGCGGGGTGAAACCAGGCAGAGCAGGCCTGGGGCGGTCCGGGGGCGCCGCTCCCCCACCCCGCGCCTCGCCCCTCCCGCCGGGCTCCTATCAGCGACTCCTGCCCCTGGTTTGACTGGAGAGGCTCTTGGCAGACCACAGGTGGTTTTTCTTATGACAAATAATCCGTCCTTTTTCCTTGCAGGCAGTTTGGGTCCAAATGTGGGCGGGAAGGGGGCGCTTGCCTCAGAAAACATGTCCCCTCCCCATAAATTGAATGCCCGGCCACACACATATATCTTAGAATAAAGACACCCCAATTCCGTCCCTACCCTGCACCCTGGCCAACAGGTAGCCCCCCACTCCGGGAGTGGTCGCGCTCTGGAGGAGCAAAGTGGGATCACCACTCGAGCGTTACCAGGTCTCTCTCCACACATACTCCCACTCCCATCCCCCTGCACTCCCAAGAGATGGTGTCTGATTCCTGGATGCCAGTATCCTGGGACCAATTTAAAATGCATTTCCTGGACCATAAATCCGCAGGCAGGAGATCCCGCGTTCCCAGCCCTCCAGTAGCGTGTGCGGCAAATGGCAGCATTTAGGGCTGCGGAGGGGAGACGGCACAGGGTCCGAGCTAATTGGAGTGCGGGCCGGTGACGCGGCCGGCGTTGCGCCAGGAATTGCAAGCCAGGCGAAGGAGCCTGAGATTTAGCACAGCTAAAGAAGTGCGATTGAAACCTCCACTTAGCCAGGGGCCCTGCTCTGCCTTCTCCTGCCCGCATTGTTCCCACCTTTGGCTAAACAGGCCCTCACTAGAAAAATAGCCCCTCTCCCGACTCCCAGAGCTCAACTCCACTTCTAGTCTTGGCCTGGGCGCCCAAGCCCCCTCCCTAAAGCGTCCCTAGCGTGGTGTGCAGTCACCTCCTCACCCACCCCCACTGAGGAGGGTCATTTAGGGAGTTTTCTATTTTGCTTTGTGATTTGTAGTTGCAATGATTCAATGCACCTTCTCGTCCCTGTCTCCCTATGCTCATCTGGAAGGCTTCTCTAAATGCCTCGGGTGGAATAGTTGGGTCAAGCACATCTTGGGACTTAACAGAACTTGCTCTCCAGAACACCTGGAGCATTTCCTTCTCGCCCTGCAGTTCACCTGCGCTTCCTTCCAGTTCTCTACTTCCTGACAGGCACTTGGTATTATCAGACTTCCTATTAGGTTTCCATTGACTTTATTTTGTCAGTCTAAGTGAGTATGAAATAGCATCTCTGGGCAGTTTGGTGTAAATAAAAAACTTACATGGTGGTGAATGTGTAGGCAAAAGGGTTGCAGACTTTCCTCGCAAGATTCAGGTTCAAATCCTGCCTCAAGGGCTGGGCAGCTGTGTGGCTTTGGACAGTCAGCTCCGGTTTCCTCATCTGTAAGATGGGCATGATAATAGTTCCCATAAAGTTGCTGTGAGAATTCAAGGAGCTGGCACTCAACACATGGTAAGCGCTGAAGAAGTAGGAAGTAGTGGTGTTATTAGGAGACTAGCCCCCCAGCAAAGGTCATAGGTTCCTAGGATGTGGGATGCCCAGCCATCAGCCTTCCCAAACCCTGTTGACATAGAATTTCTGTTTCTCTTGTACACTCTGCACTTTCTTTCTTCCATTTTATTTCCAACCCATTTTTTTTGCTGATTCAGCAGCCCTTCCTCACAGGAGCAGAGGATTTCAACTGAGATCTTGTTGGAAAATGGTGATTGGTTCCATGCGATTACTGTTCAGCACCTTCTACCTCTGGGTAATGCATACCTTTCCCCCTGGCAATTCCAATACACCCTCTCACTCTTCCACAACTGACCCTCCCTTCTCCCTCCTGCACGGTCAGATTAGCTCTAGCAGTGACAGACTCTACTGTCTGAAATGCAGAAATACGAGGCATTCATTTTGTGCAATTTGGAAATTGTTCTCCCATAAAGTGGGTCTGGAGGTATTGATTTCATTTTGGAGAAAAGTCTCCAAGGCTATAAACATAGTTCCACCCAGCAATTTAAAAACAAAACCAGGGAAAAAAACAAAAAGCTCTATCACCATGCAGAATTTCCTGGCTGTGTGCACCAGGCTCTACGTAGTGGTGAATACCTCCCATTAGCAATCTCACTGCCTCCTCAGGTGACCTGGGCTTACATATCATCTGTGTGTGCAAAGATCAACTCGAAGCCTGTCTCAGTGAAGTGTCTGATCAAAGGGAAAATAATGACGGAGGAGGATTCCAGCCCAGGTGGTCTGGTTTTCCAGCCTATAACATTTCTGGCCTCCAGGCATTGCACTGCCCTTCCCTTGCCGTCTCCCTCTTTGGTAGCCATGACCAGGAAGTTTTCTGGTTTTACCTCTAGAAAGGCTTCCTGGTTTCCCTTTCATCACCCAGAGGCCCATCTGTTTCCTTCAGAGAACTGAACTACACACTACAGTTACCTGTTTGTCCTCCTGTCTGACTGTGTTTGCCCCGACGCTGAGATGGCTACATGAAGACCTCCCATTCTGGGGGCTGTCCTGTAACATGACGTGGACACTCCTCCTGAGAGGTGGGCTGGCAAGTGAGTGTAGCAGAAGTGACATTGTGTGACTTTGAAGGTTAGGGCGTAAACAGTGACACAGCTTCTACCTCATGGTCTCAGGACGCTAGAGCTTGGAACCAAATCACCATGATATTAAAAAGCCCAAGCAACCCATGGAGAGACGCATAGAATAGAAACAGGGCTTCCAGCCCACAGCCCCAGCTGGACTCCCAGCCAACCCAGCACCAGTTGACAGCCCTGTGAATGCACCATCTTGCATTCAGCTTCTCCATCTCAGGTGGGCCACCCCCATTAATGCCACATGGAGCAGAGACCCTACCCATGCTGTTTTCCCCACCACAACTTGTCATAATATAAATTTCTGAACAAAATAAGTGACTCTCGTTATGTTAAGCTAAGAGTTATATAAACTATAGCTCAGGGGCCAAATCTGGCCCGCTGCCTTTTTTTATAAGTAAAGTTTTATTGGAACACAACCACCCCCATTCATTTACATGGGGAAGTAGTGGTGCTACTTCCACATATGCCTATGGCTGCTTTCTCACCATTAACGGCAGGGCTGAGTCACTGCAACAGAGACTATATGGTCCGTAAAGCGTAAGGACCACCTTGTCCTTAACAGAAAATGTTGGCCAAGCCCTGTGTGTTAGCCTGCTCAGGCTGCCATAGCAAAATGCCATAGACTGGGGTGGGGGGTGGGGCTTAAACACAAAAATTTTATCTTCTCACAGTTCTGGAGGCTGGAAGTCTGAGATCAGGGTGTAAGCATGGTTGTGTTCTGATGAGGACCCTCTTCTTGGCTTCCAGATAGCTGCCTTCTCACTTTGTCCTCACATTTGGGGGAGACAGGAAGTGGAGGGAGAGAGAAAGAGACCAAGTGAGTGAGCATGGGAGAGCATGAGTGCTCTGGTTGTTTGTTTTCTTCTAAGGACACTAATCCTATGGGATCCGGCCCCATCCTTAAGACCTTATTAACCTTAATTACTTTCTTACTCCAAATACAGCCACAGCGGGGTTAGGGTTTCAATATATTAATTTTGGGGGGACACATTTGGCCCATGAGACCCTGCTTTAAGCCACTGAGTTTTGGTATGGTTTGTTACACAGCAATACTAACCACAACAAACTATAAGTTTCGTGCAGATGGAACCACATCTATGTTGTTCACTTTCAGCGTAAGAGGCACATTTGGGACACAAATTACCAACCTACCAAGAGTTAGGTGGTGGTAAATAGCGTGGTGACAGGGAAAACCACGTATGGGAGGACCTGGGCTCTGCTCTTGGTTCCGACACTAACTTGGTGCAACAAGTCTCCCAGCTTCCTGAGGCCCAGCATCTTCACCTATAAAATGAGAAACTTCATTGTTTCCCGGGTCCCTCAGTTCTGTAGTTCTAGAATTTTCCTCAGCACTCATTGCCACTCTTCCTGAAGTCCAGTGTGACCCCCACACTGCTGCGTGGTGGGTTAGTTTATTTCCTGTCTCGGTGCTGTAGATTACTTATCAGGACTGTGGGTGTGGCCTCCGTGGGGCTATTGAAGGGAGCCTTCAGAAGGGCTATCTTCCTGGGGTCATCTCGGATCAGCTTCCGGGGTTTGTTGGCTCAGCCCTGTGGCACCCCCAAGCTGCTCCCCTTACACACACTCATGCAAATGTGGGAGATCGACATGGCTCCGGTGCTAGGAACAGTTGTTAGAGAGGGTGTCTGCTAGCTCATCCGTACAGTCCCCTTAGCTGTCTGGGTTTAGAACCCGGCTCAGTCACTGACTTGCTGGGAGCCCATTATGGAATCTTTCTGTGCCTGGTTCTTCATCTTTAAAGTGGCACCAACACCTGATCTCACTTCCTAGGGCTGGGCGAAGAGTAACCAACTCAACGCAGGTAGCTAAGGTGTTTGGTGGTCCCTACCACCTCGTTGGTCCTCAGTAACTTAGTTGTTATTATTATGATTGCTTCCCTCTCCAGGGGTGGTTGTTCCCAAGAACGAAGATGGTCATCCGTTACAGGTGCTGCCTATGCCCCAGGCCTCCCTCCCCCATTCTCCTAACACCACCGATCATTTTCTTATTGTAACTCTCCACCTGCCCAGACTCAGCCCCCAGGGAAGAGACGACAATTGCTTCTAAGTGCTTGGAAGGGTCTAAACCTTGAAATTGTCCTGGGGCTCTTGATTTTCCCCAAACCAGAGGCAGAGAAAGATGTCAGCCATGGGTGGGAGCAAAATGAGAAATCAAATTATTGGATTTGTTGGCTGATTTCTCTGTGCCTGACCTTGAGTATCTTATTTCATCTAAATCCTGGCATAACCCTCTGGGGTCTGAACTGCGAGCATCCCTTCCTTCTCAAAGATGAGGAACCTGAGACTCAAGCAGGTAAAGTGAGTGGCCCAAGGCCACAGACAACTAGCAAGAGTCAGCACCAGGGCTTGACCCCAAAAAGGCAAGGAGGACTTTGAGGGGAGTCTCACTCCTGGACTGCTCTCCACTGCCAGAACCCCGACTTCAGGGCAGGAATCCTTTGTTTTTGATTAATTGCTGACCAGCCACGTGGTCAAAGGTCTGCTAAGGAGAAAAGTTGAGAAACCTTAATCTGAGCTTTGAAATCCACTCTAAGGCACCCTGCTGGGTGCATTTTTCCCTTACCCTGTAGCTGTGTAGGCCCACATCTTAGTTCCAGGAAATGCTAGCAGTTTAATAGTGTCTAAAAGGAGTACCGACTTGTGCCAGGCACTTTCTCAGCATTTTCCAGTGTTTAATTCATGTATTCCTCTTAACAACTCCAAGATGTGGTTCCTAGGGGATGTTATTATCCCCATATTACGGATGAGAAAACTGAGGCAGAGTCAATAGTAGTAGGGATGACATGCTTAAGATAAGCAAGTACATTCTTAAGAAAACCTTGATATTCCAAATTCAAGTGCTTCCAGACTCATCCACTCTGTTTTTCCTCTCCACCAGAAGTGCCAGGAACCCCCATTCCTAACCATCCTTCCTAAGGACAGTCAGTGAGTGCCTGCTATGAGCTGGGCTTGATGGGTGCCACAAAATCCCTACCTCCCCCAAGCCACGTCAGCCCCTAGGGTGGGTGGGTGCCACATTATGGTGAGGAACCAGAGCCTTGGGCAAATGAGCTAACCTGCCAGTAAGTGGCCGTGTGGATTCGGAGCAGGCGTGTGGCCGTCCCTTTCCACCCTGCTGTCCTGCAAGGAACTCTCAGTCCTCTTCTCTAAACTACCTTTTCCAACTCAGCCACTGGAATCATGACATCCACAGAGAGCAGCAATAACAATAGTCACAGTACCCTGTCATCGCAGCTGCCCCTCTGCTCAGCCTGGTGCTCACCCCTCAAAGGCAACAAGTGCAATGGCAATAATAACACCATTCGGTTCAAAATATAAAACGTTCCCTTTGCGTACCTCCAGTCTGTTTCCCTCCACACACCACAGGAAACAGCTATTCTGACGTGTATCACCATAAATTAGTTCTGCCTTATCCTTGAACCTCATAAAAATGCAAATCATATGCTAGTGTCTGGCTCCTTTCATTCAACATATTTCTCAGATCCATCGGCTTTGTTATGTATAACAGCACTTTGTTATTTTTGTTGCTATGTAGTATTCCATTGCATGAATATACTATAATTTATTTATCTCTTCTCCTGTTGGGAAGCATGTGTGTTGTTTCTAGTTTGGGGTGATTTTGAATAAAGTTAGTTATTTGCAATAGTTGTTTTGAGTAAAACTCGTGTATGTCATTTCTATGAGTGCACTTATCGGGACCTAGGGTAGTAAATGTTAGTATTTAGTTTCCCAAAATAGTTGAGTCAGTTTGCACTCCCCCAGCAGAGGGTGAGAATTCCAGTGGCTCCACATCCGCACCAGCACTTGGTAATGTCCGTCTTTCTAATTTTAGCCAATCGAATGGATGTGTAATGGTATCTCATTGTGAATTTACATTTCTTAGATAAACACTTTGTAAATTAATTGGGCTTATTTTTTACTTGTATTTCATTATTTTATTATTTTATTTTTGATGTTTCTTTCTATTCTTATTATTTATTTGTTGTATTTATTTTTACAGTTTCCTTCTAAGAACATCATATGCAATGGATTTTATATTTAGATTGCTAATATAAAGTTTTATTTGAAAATAAATATATCCAAGTTAAAAAAAAGAGGGTGTGTGGAGGACACACTTAAAGAAAAATATTATACAACTAACAGGCCAGCAGGAATGAGAATGTGGCAATTTATTGGAAGATTTGGCAATTTACCTCAAGAATGGAGGTAAAAGCAGGCTCTGGACAGCAACCAAGAACTGGAAAGTCGAAACTCAAGTCCCTCCCTTTTTCTGGGTCCCATGGTCTCTCCTTTGGCCTATCTGCACTATGTTTCTGCTCTCCGTAGACCAATTTTCTCTGCCACAATATGCTCTTTCCAGTACCTCTCAGTCCAACACCCTGACAATCAATAACCTGGAATCTATGGATCCTGATTCCCAGGAGAGAGATTCAGCTCAGACCAGCACGAGTCAGTCAGCTGTGATCAGGGAGTAGGGTCCGACTGCATGACAGCAGGAAGAAAACATGATTGGCATTTCTAGTGCCAGTAGAGGAAGCACATTCTGCACCAAAATTGGGATGTGTATTCTATTGAGGGGACAGATGATTTGACATGGAGAATGGAAGAGCTCTGAAAAAATGGCAGGCATAATTTTGCTTCCTGTTTACCAAGAATTAGAACTATCTATGACCCCAAGGAGCACTGTCATTTGGTCATTCAATTTTCTAAATGGAGACAATTATGAAGAGAAGAGTGGAGGAAAGAAGGAGGAAGACGAAGATGATGCAGAAGTGATTTGGATGGTTTAGCAAGAAGGAAAAAGAAAGGCTGTGGAAGAGGTAATAATGATGGTGATGGTAATGATGGTGATGGTGGTGATGGTGATGATTAATTATTACATTGATGTTCCTAGATCTTTGCTTGGCACTTTACATGCACGATAACATTTAATCCTGAAACAACTTTATGAGGCTGGTACTATTATTATCCCCATTTTACAGATGAGGAAACCTGAGGCTTAGACAGGTCAAGTCACTTGCCCAAGGTGAAAATGAAACCAAGCAGCTTATACACATGATGTTCTGTCTCAACTGTGTAAGCGTCTTCTCACTGGAGAAGACGAGGTTTTGTCTGTGGTCAAGTCACATATTTGTACAATTTGATCAATGGTCAAATAGCAAACACCCATGAACAACCACTAAGCCCAAGGAATTGAACATTATCAGCACCCCTAAAATCCACAGTGGCCCCTCCCCAAGCATAACCTTCTCCTTCCCCCCAGACAGAACCATTAATCTGAAATTATGGTCATCTTTTCTTCTTATACTAGTGTTACCACCTGTGTATGTGTATTCTTTAAGCACTGCAATTTAGTTTTGCCTGTTGTTGAACTTTACGTGACTAAAATTATACCACGTATATTCTTTTTTGCTTAACATTGTGCTCGAGGGTCATCCATGCAGTTGCGAATCTCTAGGGTCCATTCATTCTCTTCGCTGTATAATATTCCCTTGTATAAACACCCATTCTCCTGTAATGGGATATTTGGCTTGCTTCCATTTGGGGGCTGTGGGGACAGAGCCCCAGAAAGCAGTTTCCAGGCTCTCGGCCTCATGTGGAGAGGTGCTGGCTCAGATAGTGGATGGCCGTCAGCTGTGGCTGGTTGGCCATCAGCTGTAGCCATTAAGCCATTGGTCACTGATATAACTGCCGCGGCTACGGAGGGGAGCCGAGGAGAGTGAAGGAGGAGACTGAAGGAGAGTAAGGAGAGTCGAGGAGAGTTGGTCGGTTGGCAGCAAAGCGGACAGCAGGTCGCACGTCGTGTAAACCCAGCCTCCAGTGAGACCATAGTGGTATGACTTCCCTACTTATGGCTCCGTGGGTGTTCCTTTTTGGCCTCACCATGTCCTGCGTTCTTATGTGGGGAGCGGGAGCAGAGACCCCGCAGGCTGCCCCGCCGGACACCCCGCACGACAGGGGCTATTACAAACAACTGCTTTGACGTATCGGTCTATGTATTCTGGAACGTGTGCACACTTCTCTTTGCCCAGGAACACTTGTTCACTTTTGGGAGTCACCACAAAGCTCCCTCTCCAGGAACTCCCCACATCAGGTAGGGGCTTTTCTCTGAACTTGGTCAGCATCTACGCTCCTCCCATTATAGTGTATGTCGCTCTGTCACGTAGTTATCTTCTAATTCATGGTCTCATCTACTCACAGGAGGAGGGGGAAGTGCTGCTATGTGGGACCCTGTCAGATTCCTCTCTTCCCCTTTCGTGCCTAGCGTGACATCTGGCACCCACTAGGAATGCAATGATTGCATTTTGAGTAAATGATGAATGAACAAATGAATACACGAACACTCAGCAGTCTCTAAACATTTGCTGAGCCGAAGCTTGTCACGTAAGGGAACAGTGAAGCCCACAAGTGCTGTTAAGACATTAAGTCTGCTGTGGCTGTTTCTGAGCTGTGTTTTGACCTTGTTTGACATGGGCTGATATCACGGACATGGCACCTGGGGACATAGTCTACAGGCAGAGGAGTGGGGAGGATTACAGAGGCCTTACTCACCCTTCCTGCTCAGCAGGTGGTTTGTCGAATGCATAAAGACATCCAGAAAAACACTTCCGGCTGTGTTGCCTTTTTCTATTCTCTCCTCCTTCTCTGCCTCCCAGGGCTAATAAGTGTGATTAGACCTCATTAGAGTGAGGCAGCCAGTGGTTTCCTCATGCTTTTTCCTTATGTATTGTGTATCCAATTCGTCCATCCTCATGGAAGATTAGTGAGCAGGGTGGTGCAGGAAGAGGCTCATGGACCTTCTGGTTCATTGAAGAAGATGAAAGTCATGGAGTCCAAGGCAACAGCTGGGGGCAGGGGATGAGCTACCACAGGTTGGTGAATGTACCTGAGTGTGAAAGCCAGCGTGCAAAGGCTCAGAAGTTGGGGACGTAAATCCAGAAGTCACAATAGTGGATTGAAGACCTGGTCAGCATAGACCAACTGGTGTGCAGGCTAGGCCAGGTGAGTTCACACCTATCCTTTCAGGGATGAGCCCACTGACCTTGGGATAGCATCCAGTCTCCTTTACATGATTGACCAGGCCTTCCTGACCAGTGCTGCCTTCCCTTTCTGCCTCCTCGCTCTCTACTGCCTACTTCCTGCTCCTATATCCCAACCTGCCTAGGCTGGCCTCCCCTCTCACATATGCTGTTCCCCCGCAGGTGCCATGTCCGTGATGCCTGCTGCATGCTTTCATGTCTCCACGTAGTAACTCCTTTTAACCAGGAAGCCTACTGACCCCTTACCCCCTCCAAGGCCAGGATGGGTGTTTCTGCCCTGTACTCCCAGAGCTCTTTGGACCTTCTGACTCATCGCATTTGGCACGCTGTGTGGTCCAGCTTTGTTTCATCAGCAGCATTCTCTGCTAGATGGTGAAAGGCAGGCACCATGGCTGTTGTGTTCACATTCTATCCCAACCCAGTGTCTCTACAGAGTAGGTGCTCCATAAATACGATTTGGGGTGACTGAATAAATAAGGCAGTAAAATGCTTGCTCAGGATCATGGAGTGATTCAGAGATAACTGGGACTAGGGACAGCTCTTTCCCTCTTCTAGCCTTGTTCCCCAACCTTGCCTTTTGCAGAGACAAAGTCAGGTAAGCCCCCTTCTCCTCCTCTCTAGGTGCTACTTCCTGTGCCAATGCCAGTCTGCCATGGGCATAGGGCTGGTCAGTATCCAGTACCCTTTACCTAGGCAAAAACATTCAGATTGCCCCTGATTCTCAGCCCCTGTGTTGGGTAGTCTTTACCCAGGTGCCAATGACCTGTTTCAGCTCCTGAATCAAGTAGTAACTGAAGGCACACCGAGGTCTGAATTTACCCACTTCCTAAATTCCCTTTTTGCTTACATCACTCTGAGTTGGGTTTTCTGGCATTTATTTGCAAAAGTGTGTTTTAAAACAGATTTATTGAGATATAATTCGCATACCATATAACACATACATTTAAAGTGTATAATTCAATGTTTTAAGGATAATCATAAAGTTGTGAACTACCACCACAATGTAATTTTACCTTTTCATCATCCCCCAAAGAAACCTGTACGTATGCACAGTCCCTTCCTATTCCCCCCTCGCCCAACCCCTGGCAAGCGCTACTCTACTTTGTGTCTCTATGGATTTGCTTATTCTGGACATTTCCTGTAAATGGAAGCATACAACAGAGGCCTTTTGTGACTGGCTTCTTTTACTCAGCATAATGTTTTCAAGGCACGTCTATGTCATAGCATCGGCCCGTACTTCATTCCTTTTTATCGTCAAATAATATTGCATCGTAGTGATGAACCACATTTGTTTATCCATCATCAGCTAATGGACATTTGGGCTGTTTTCCACTCTCGGTGATAGTGAATAATGCTGCTATGCATTCATGTACAGGTTTTTGTGTGGACCTATATTTTCATTTCTCTCGAGTATAAACCCAGGAGTGGAATTGCTAGGTCATATGATAGTTCCATTTCACCTTTTGAGGAACTTTCCAGACCAGCTGGACTATTTCCCTAGTGATTAGTAAGGTGGCACATCTTTTCACTGCTTTGCGGCCAGCCAAGCCTCGTCTCCACATCATCCGTAACTGTAATTGCCATTATCAGAGCTTCTGCAGAGTGATAGCTTTCTGGCCACATGGGCAAACACCATGCCAGTTTTGTTCTCTGCCCCAGCCTCAAGTTTCTTGAATCAGCCTCAGGTTTCTTGAATGATGTTGTATGTTTTCTTTTGGAGAAATAAGTATTCAAGTCCTTTGCCCTTTTCTAAATTTGTGTTTTTCTTATTGAGTTTTCGTTCTTTATATATTCTGGATACAAATCTCTGACCAGATCTATCTGCTTTGCAAATATTTTCTTCCATTCTGTGGGTTGCCTTTTCACTTTCTTCATGGTACCTATCCTTTGCAGCACATGTTTTTGATTTGGATGAAGTCCTATGTATCTACTTTTTCTTTTATTGCTCATGCTTTTGGTGTTGTTCCTAAAGGATCTTCACTAACATGCCCACCTTCTTTGAGAGGACTGCTCTATGTCCTTACAGTGGGTGGCCTTGCCATGTATGGGAATATCTTGTCTTGTATGGGAATGTCTTGTATGGGAATACAAGAGCACTGTGCCCTCAAGATGGGGGGAGGGGTTTGAACTAATGACGTCGGTGTTGTCCAGTGACCCACAATGAGTTCTTGGGGAAAGCATCTCAAGTGCTTGGATAGACCAGGTTCTGAGATCCACAATCCTGTCCCCCACTGTGGCCAGAGCTGACTAGACACACCAGGACTTCTTGGAGGAAGGGCCAGCAGGAAATGAAAGACACAGGGAGGGGGCCAATCAGAGTATAAGCACATGTGAAGCTCCACCCCCTCTTAGGGGGCTGAAGACGCTGGAGCTTGCTTGAATCTGATGACTCTCCAGGCCCATCACGCTTTCATGAGTTCTGCCCTAACAGAGAACATGCCTGACCTTGAGCTTGCAGGAGCCAGTCTCTGCCCTTTGCCAAGTAAAGAGTGAGCAGACTAGCTTCTTTCTATGCTCCACCTGCCTCACCACCTTTCCTGCCTGCAAAACAGAGACTTTTCACCCTGAATATTCAACAGCTCACTCAACATTCATTCAAGAAACCTGAGGCTAGAGCTGGGGATGTGGCAGAGAACAAACTGGCATGGTTTTTGCTCATGGGGCCAGAAAGCTATCACACTGTAGAAGCTTTGACAATGGCAATTACAGTTACTGATGATGTGGAGACAAGTCTTGGCTGGTAAATAGTTATACCAATTAAGGAATCCCCTAACTGAATAACTGCATGACAAAGAAATTATGGAAGCCTGGAGTGGACCCACAAGATGAGTGCTCAGTCCTAACTCTGCCCTTTGCTAGCTGTGTGTCCTCGAGCAAGTCACTCAGCCTCCGAGTCATTACCTGTTAAATGGGAAGACGAATCAGCCTCTCCTCCCTTGCCGATCCCTCCATTTATGAAGAGCTCTGTGCCAAGATCTGGTCTAGGCATTACCCATTAAATCAGCACAACGACCCCACGTACTAAGAAGCACTCCCAGGAAAGGAAACAGAAGCTCCAGGAGGTGGGAGAGGCAGAGTTTGTTGGCCCAGGGTCTCTATGTGTTCCCTGGAGGGCTGGAGAAAAAGAATAATGGCTCTCATAACTTCCTGCTGGTCCATCTCCCCTGCCCCTCTCGCCCCACACACCTTCATACTGCAATGGGGCCATGGCTTTGGGGAAATGAAAGGTAGCTCCTCTCATGAAAAGACCTGGGGGTCCCTTGAACTATCACTTTCTTTTTTGTAGAGCAGCTTTTTAAAACGTGCTTGGTTCATATTATAACCATTACATTTACTATACACACTTTGGATAATACAGAGAAGCACGCACAAAATGTGAAAAACATCATCATCCCACCGCCCAGCAGTTACACAGTTAATTGTTTTATTTCCTTCTGTCATTTTCTTCCGTGCATAGTTAATACCGATATACAGACGCTCCTCGACTTACAATGGGGTTATGACCTTATCATGGGTCATAAGCCCATCATAAGTTGAAAATATTGTAAGTCAAAAATACATTTAATCTACTGAAGATGTTCAGAATACCCCCATTAGCCCGCAGTTGGCCAACTGTCTTGAGTTTCATCTCAAGAGTAATTGCTTTCCTTTTCCTTCTCACCAGAATCAGAAGACACAGATGGGCGTTTTATAGACATGATGGGATACAAAAACGCAAAACACAATATCCAGAAAATGCTGGCAACACAGTACAGCATAGAGTACTGGTTGTTTATTGCGTGGCTGATTGGGACCTGTGGCTCCCTGCCACTGCCCAGCATCACAAGGGAGTATCGTACTGCATATCACTAGCCCAGGAAAAGATCAAAGATCAAATCAAAATTCCAAGTAGGATGGCTACTGAATGCAAATCGCTTTCACTCCATCTGAAAGTTGAAAAATCAGACAGGACTGTCTGTATTTTACAAAATTAAGATCTACCGAAAAGCCTGTTTTGGACTTACTCTTCTTCCACTTAGCATATGTCCTAAACGTGTTCCCATTTCATTAAATTGTCTTCTACAGCCTAACTTAACGGTTGCTAGTGTCTCTCTATAGCTGTTAATAATAATAGGAAACATTTATGTTTACATATACTTCATATCCTTTTTAGAGCTTTAAAATGTTTACATTGTGCTCACATGTTCTCAGTGCTTTCCATATAGTAACTCATTTAATCCTCACAACAACTGCATGAACAAGTCTACTATTATTATCCCATACCGGGGAGGAAGCTGAGGCACAGAAAGGTGAAGCTACTTGCCCAAGGTCACACAGCTGTTAAGTGGTGGGACCAGGATTGGAATCCAGGCAGTCTGGCTCCGGGCTCCACCCGGCCTCTAACATGCCTTCTATTATGGGCAGAAACAGGACAGGGTTGCCTCTGGAATGTAACGGATACTGGGCTGTCTGTTCCTCCATCACCTCATTCTCAGAAGCCTGCAATGGGGAAGGTAGTCATGCCTGTTCTGTGTGGCCGTGTGCACCCACGTGTACCAGTAAGAAGCACTGGGAATGCATTTAACATGGAAATCCCATAGCTGCAGTAACAAGAAGGGGGGTCCTCTTCTGCCCCAATTCCCAAAGCTCTTGGTCTCAAGCACCACGTCCCAGAATGAGGTCTACCCCAGGCTGTCCATGGTGATGCTGGCCTAAGCTGCCACAGACAGGGGCTTCACTGGCCAACGGCAGCCATTGGAAGGAAGAATGGATCACAGATCTTGGCTGACAGAACAGGCACACCCTTTCCCTGGGAAGCCACAGGAGCCCCTGGGATTCTGGGACTTTTTATAGGGGCAGGAAGAAGGACGGAGAGTGTAGATGAAGGCCAGTTTAGAGGAGTGTAGTTCGAGTGTACGTGAGGGTCCTACTAGGGGGCTGGTATCCATGCTTCAAACTAGAGAGCAGGACACCCGGTGATACAGAGAGATCATGTTCTACCTGGCCAGCCTCCAGTGCTGGAGATGTAAGTTTCTGCTCCCGGACCCATAAATAACATTGCGATGGACATACCCACGCAGGTAGGCAGAGGGGACTGCTGGTGGGGGCCCGTGGCCCACAGTCAACTGTATGAACTTAACTCCTAACTCTACTGCATCCCCGGCTGGGCAATCATGGGCTCCTTAACTTTCACGAGCCTCGGTTCCTTCTTTATCAAAGAACCACCTTCTAGGGACATGTCCCAGGGACATGAAATGGGATACCTACTGTGCCTGAGGCAGGACGTCCAGGGTAAGAAATGCATTACTAGTTCCAGTATGTCCATGGGCACATCTCTGATCTGTTCCTTTGGATAAATTCCAAAATGCAGAACAGCTAGGTCAAGGGGCATTGACCAACCTGCCGCTGCCACTTGGATGGTCCTCCTTTTCACAGCTGCTCAACCTTCCGCACGTGTCAGAATCACCAGGCTCTGATTCTGGTTCGGCAGGGCTGGGCAAGGCCCGAGATGCTATGTTTTAGGCAGTGCTGACGCCTCTGGTCCAGTACCATCATCTGAAGAGTGTGGGTCCCCAGGCTGCTCAGGTTCTCTGCCATCCCCTTCTTGCAAGAAGCCTGGTGCCCAGTGGAGCCAGGCAGACCACGGCCTTAGAAAGTGTGTTCATGGCTGGCTGGTATGTATCCTTGGGGGCTGGTGAAGCTGTGGTTGGCACGTTTCCTATGTCCGCACAGCTCCTGCCCTCCCTGAGGAGTCTGAATCTCTGCCATTAGCCCAGCCTGGCTGTTGCTGCAGCCAATTCCTGTGAATGTATTCCGCCCAAAGAGGATGAGACAGACTGGCTCTCTGCACCGTGGCCAGGCGGCGTCCAGCCTGTGCTTGGAGGGCCCTTCCTGCAGCCTCCGGGCCTGCGGGCTTCTGTCCCTGTGGTGCAGTGAGCAGGCCCAGAGAGCATGGCAGGCAGAGGGAGACCCCGTCTGGACAGGAGCGTCTGTGCAGCGCCAGCTCTGCCTGGAGAAACAGACAGTGTATGCTGGCTTTCCACTCCACCCTGAAAGGCTGCAAATGCCTGTGTGCAGCGTGGCCTGGGTGGGGACCCAAAAACCCAACCACCAATTTTTATGTTTTTTAATTTTGACGTTTTAATTTCTTCTGAACATAAGTCACTTTTTGCAAACTTGAAAATCCAACAGCTTTAATCCAGGTGAATGCTGGGGGGAGAGCACAAAATATTTCTAGTTTTCCTTTCCACACGAATCACACAAAATTGCCAATTTGGGGCCATTTTTACCCTCTGGAAGGGCAATTTCATGTGGCTCAATATTAACCCTCATAGCAAAGCTTTGGGTCATTTTTATAACTACCCCATTCTCAGGACATTTATCTCAGGACAAATACTAACATATTTGTACACAGTCACATATTTCACACATATTGCTACCAATGTTTACTGTATATTGTGGAATCTAAAACGCCACCAAGCGTAAGGTGCTCTGGGCCCCTCTGTCCCACTGACAGCTGAGGAATTCCACTTCACGATGCTCTGGGGATCTTTAAAGAGTCAGTGCCCCCGCATTTTCTCTTTCCAGCATTTTAGGGCGATTGTGTTGCATGGTATGCTTCCAAGAGCCACGTACCTATGAAGACTGATGAGCCGATGCAAGAGAGAGAGCTCCCGCATGGCCCAGTGTCTGTCTCATGTCAGTGGGAGCTGGTCTTCTTCTCTTCTCTCCACCAAGACTCCGAGGATCAGGTGGGGGAGGCCAGACTGGGAATCCGGGGCAGGGGACTGAGCTCTGCCTGATCCCAGAAGACAGACAAAATGCCAATATATAGACAGAACTGACTCATCTGGCCCCAACCTTCCAGAATGAGAAGATGAGAGCTTCCCAGGTGTCATTATGCTGTGGCCACGCTGGAGAAACAGGGTGGACCCCCTCCCAAAGTTGGGTTTGGATGTCGAAAGAGATGAACCACCCATGCATCAAGAGAGTAGGACAAGTTTGTTATTCCCATGATGAGACTTTCTGGGGAGAGAAGGGCAGCCTCCCAAGTAGCTCCAAAATAACTTGAGGGAGCAAAGAAATGAGACTGGCCCGGGGTCTTATTGTGGTTGGAGTGGGGCCATGGAAGAAACTGAATGGAGCTGTGTGGATCCCGTGTAGCAAAGTGGGGAGTATCTGGGCTTTCTTATCAGCTTGTCTGGATGTGGGGCGAAGAAGTGCGGTGAGGCTGAAAAGCTGCCAGTAGTCCAGCGCCTAAGATGCAGTCAGACTGTTTCCAGTCAACATGCTTGCTTCCTGATTCCAGATTAAAACATTGGCCATTGATTGTCCGGCGTGACACTCAGTGACATGACATGCTATGTGCACACACGTGCGAGCACAGCGTGCAGGGAGCGTGTGGGCGTGTTCAGCCCGCCTCTGCCCAGAACATTCTCACAGCAGTTTCATTGTCAAAATACACTGAAGACTCTAAATTATGACTAGTTCAACATGTACCAGGCATCCACGTACCACCACCCAGATTTAACAAATGTTAATCTCTTCCATATTGGCTTTGGAGTGT
Source organism: Rhinolophus hipposideros (assembly GCF_964194185.1). Lineage (NCBI taxonomy): Eukaryota > Metazoa > Chordata > Mammalia > Chiroptera > Rhinolophidae > Rhinolophus > Rhinolophus hipposideros. The sequence goes on along the minus strand of NC_138067.1, from coordinate 32,280,827 downwards.
TTTATAAGGAGATCAAAGTTAGAGAGAGTTGAAGCTCCGCCCCATCTTTTCCTTCCACCCCTGCCCAGAGGTGACTGTCTACAGAAGTTACTGCATGTTAATCCTGTGCCCTTTTCCCACCGTATGCCAACATCCAGAAACGTTCTGTCATAGTATTTGCCTAAAGATCATTACACTTCAGATCCTTTGGCAGCTTATTTTTTTTCACTGGATATAACGTTTTAGGTTTATCCATGTTGATTCATTTTTAAATGTAGTATAGTACATTATTCCACTGTGTAACTCCCAGCTTGCTTAACTATTCTGCATCCTGATAAGCATATAGGTTGTTTCTCATTTCTGTTTCTTAGATGATGAGTACAAGACTCCTCAGCCAGGAAGTGGCAGGCCAGGAGGGCGAGCACAGATCTTCAGACTCCAAATCTAGTTTTTTTTCCATTTCATCAGCAGAGCCTCACACGCGAGTTTGGGGTCACCACCTGTGATGGTTTTAAAGAGATGCCCACAATTTCTCGGATATTCCACCCTTCGAGACGTGGAGCTTAATTCTCTTGCCCTTGAGCATGGGCTGGACTCAGTCACTCGCCTCTAACAAATAGAATGTGGCAGGAGTGGTGGCATGTCACTTCTGAGATTAGGTTACAGGAAGACTGGCTTCTGTCTTAGCCTCTGTATCTCTCTCCTCACTCACTCTGTGGGAAGCCAGCTGCCATGCTGAAAACTGCCCTGTGGAGAGACATAACAAGGAATGGAGGCCTCCTACTAACAACCAGTGAGGACCCAAGGCCTGCCAACAACCACAACTCAGTTGAAGCCCCACATAACAGCCCTCACTGTAACCACATGAGCCAGAACGACTCAGGCAGCTCCCAAATTCCTGACCCACAGAAACCATGAGATAACACATTTGTTGTTGTAAGCCCCTGAGTTTGGGGGTGTTTGTTATGCAGCAGCAGATAACTGATACACCCATTTAGCATCATTCAGAGGCCAGGTGATAGAATGCAGGTGGATGTGGGTGTCCAGCTGGCTTTACCTCCAATGGTCTCAAAAGTGTCTCTTCCTTATAGCATGCTGGCCTCAGAGGGAGTGTGATGACCCAGAAGTCCCAGTTGAACATTCCAGAGTGTAAATTACTGACACAGAATCTGGCCCACGAAGTGTTTTAGAATTTTCCTCCAGGTGAAAAGGTTTGGAGTCTGGTGGACCTGGGGTGGCAATCCCCCTCCCCTCCCTTCTTCTCCCCGAGCCTCACTCTCCTCATCTGTAAAGTGGGGTCAATAATAGCACTTCTCTCCAGGATGGCGGAGAGAATTCGGGCAGATCAAGTGAGCCAGTGCTTACAGGAGAGCCCTGTGGGCCTCACGATAATCATCCATCTTATTAATACACTGAGGAGGAGCTCAGCAGCCTCAGCGGCCTGGGGCATGGGGCTCAACATGGCTTCCCCCAGAGATCTTGGAAGAACTGACAGGGGAGGGGCTCTTGTGGCCTTTGTCCCTCGTGTGCCCTGCCAGGCTCTGTGCCCAGCCTTGCTGGCCTTCTCTCAGTTCCATACGGACCCAGGCTGCCGTTCAGGTGCCATTGTGGAATCTCCTCCAACCCCAGCGAACTCTATTTTTTTCTTTCTTTTTTTATTGAGGGAAAATTCACATAACACAAAATTAACCACTTTAAAATGAACAATCCAGTGGCATTTAATACTCTCGTAGAGTTATTGCAATGGTCATCACAATCTATATAATTCCAGAACATTTCCATCACCCCAGAAGAAGACCCTGTATCCATTAACTATCACTCCCCATTTCCCCTCCCGTCAGCTCTGGGCAACCATTGATCTGCTTTCTGTCTCTATGGAGTGCCTATTCTGGATGTTTCCTATAAGAGGAATCATATAATATAGGGCCTTTTGTGTCTGGCTTCCTTCACTCAGCATAAAGTTTACAGGGCTCATTCATGCTGTAGTCTCTGTCAGGGTGTCATTCCTTTTTATGGCTGAATAACATTCCATTGTGTGGGCGGTCCTTGTAGTGTTCATTCACTCACCAGTGGATGGACAATTGGCTATTGCCATTTTCTGATTATTATGAATAACACTGCTGTGAGCACTCACACACATTTTTGTGTGGATGCAACTCTTTTGGGTAGACAGCTGGGAGTGGAATCATTGGGTCCAATGAGAGCTTTCTGTTTACTTTTTTTTTACTTTTTTTTTTTAATTGGGGAATACTGGGGAACAGTGTGTCTTTCCAGGACCCATCAGCTCTAAGTCAAGTCAGTGTTTTCAATTTAGTTGTGGAGGGTGCAGCTCAGTGGCCCATGTGGGAATCGAACCAGATGTTCGGTGTTGTGAGCACTGCGCTCTAACCACTGAGCAAACTGGCCGCCCTACTTTATATTTTTAAACAGATCAGACATGTAATTAGGTTCATCATAATAAACTTAGAGCACCAGTTTGGGAGGATAAACTCCATTTGTGAGAGCAAACGCAGAGCGGAGGTAGCCCTGGAGCGGAGGAACTACTTTGATTTTTGGCAGAATTTGTGGTCCACGCTTTCTGATCAATTGTGCACTGCTATTGATCTTATATTTCTCTTTCTCTGTGTCAAAGATCTCCCCCTCCTGGTGTCTGGGCATACGCAGCCTCTTCTTCTCGAAGTAAGCCTTCGTGAAATGTTTAGGGATTTTCACACTACTGATATCAATTTTGGTGGAGGTGATGATGACAAATTTCTGGTGTGTTCTACGCAGTAGAACTCGATGGAGGGACAGAGGTCCAGTTACACGTAGCAAAGCCACTGCTCGGCTGCATCAGGAAAACCACCCTCTTGCCTCTATGGCGCCCAGTGAGGATGGTCAGAATGGTTCCAGAAGTGATGCTGGCCCCAAGTTTTCTCACATGCTGACTGAGAAGTTTCTTGCCGGGCTCAGCAGCTTTCGAGGCACATCTTCAGCAGGATTGTATCTAGGCATTTTTCTACGTTTAGCCACTCGGGTGCCACCATTCTGGTCGCCACCAACTGGTTTTGTGACAATAGCAAGAACCTCCTTTTTCTTTTCAGTCCTGGATTTAGCTGCTGAATACTTACTTCCTCTCGCACAAGGCCTTTCGGGAATACAAAGCTGATCAGGAATATCTGCCGATTCCTCTGACCTGGGCAGGGTTTCGGCTTTCTTAGGCTTCCCTTTCTTGGGGCTATGTAAGCTTGGGGAAGCTTTCTTGGGGCTTCCCTTTCTTAGGCGTTTGGGCCTTGAGGTCAGCCTTCTTAACCTTGCCACCAGCATCAGGCTGATCGGCTTCAGGTATTTCCTCCTTCGTGTCCGGCTTCTCAGCTTTTTCACCCGCCAGCCATCCTGTAAGATGGGCAAGAGAACTTTCTGTTTCTGTTTTGAGGAACCTCCGCCCACCCCTCCAACTCCCACCTGTCCTTCAGATCTCAGTGTTCTCATGATTGCACATGATCCAGAGTTCACATTCCACGTGGCTTTGTGGAATTATCTGGATGAAGGTCTATGAGCCACATGCGAGCAGGGGTGGGGTCTTGCTCATCCCAGGCCTGGCACGTGAAGACACTCCAATTGCCTATTAATGTGTGAATAGGTACAGGTGACAGCTAACAGGTGAGCAGATATGTCACCAGGGAGCCCAAAATCCAGGAGCAGGGCCCACTTTGCAGGTGCAGTGAACACTTGGCTGGGCATAGTAGGCTGAAGTGCCAGGGGTTTGCGCTCCAGGAGCAGCCTTGTCAGTAACTGACAGAAGTGAGGCTCTCTGCTATATCCTACACTGTCCTGAGATTGCCGGTGGGGTGTGGCCCTAGCATGGTGTAGGATTAATGCCTCCTCCTGTGGGGTCCCTTTTGTGTTGCCTCTCACTCTCCCACCCAGAATTTCCTGGGTCACCTCCAGATAGTCGGACCCTCTCGAATCCTAGCTCAGGGTCTGCTGTGGGAATCCAGACCAAGACAGCAAGGCACGTCCTCTGGTCCAGGTGAGGCTTAGCTTTGTCAGTAGGAAGAAGGAATCATCTTTTATAATAGGGATTGACTAGAATCAAGAGGCTTTCCCAGGCTGCTGCACCAGACACAGTCAAGTTCTGGTTCTCTGGGCTGCCAGATGTTCCACTACCTCCCCTAAAGGCATAGGTCAGACGTGGCCCAGGAGGGGTGCAAGTGAAGCACCCATGCTCTGGGGCCTGTTGTGCAGGCTCAAACCTGAGGGAGAGCGCCCCCTGTCCAGGGAGCCCTGATCCTGACTGTAGATAAGGCTTTTGTGTACCCATATGTGTACATGTGTGTAAGTGTGAATGTGTTCATGTGTGTTTGTGCACGAATGTATATCTGTGTGCTTGTATATGGATATTGTACATGTTTATGTATATACATGCATGTGTATATGTAAGTGTATATGTATATGCACATGTGTATTTCTATGTTTGTGTGTAAGTGTATATGTACACACATGTGTGTATGCATTGTGTATTTGTGTGCATGTGTACATGTAAACAAACATGCATATGTGTATATGTATGTTGATAGGTGTTACATGTATAAGTGTGCATGTGTGTTTATGTATGTATGTGTGCATGAGTGTATTGTGTATGTATATGTGTGGATGTGTGTGCACACCTAACAGCAGCTACTGAGCATGTATCATGAGCCCAACATCTTCCTAAAAGCTTTACGTTTATTAAACTATTTAATCCACACAACAACTCTGTAAGGTAAGTCCTACCATTATCCCCATTTTGCAGATGAGGGAACTGAGGCGCAGAGAAGCAAAGTGGTTTTCCTAAAGCCACACACAGTAGAAGTCGGAGCAGGGTGCAAAGCCAGACAGCCTGACTGCAGAGTCCATACTCTGAACCCCTAAGGCACATATTTGAAGACGTAAATAAACTATGTCTTCATAAATTATGACTGCTACGTCAAATAGCAGAGTGATGCTTTGGCCTGCCATCTTTCCTTTTTTCTGGCTCCTTTGCAGCCTAGGAAAGCAGGAAACCCTACCATGTATCTGGTCCATATGCTCACTTTACATTAGGAGGAAGAACTCCAGGGAGACGAGCGACTACCTCAAACTCATAGGGCCTAAAGTGACAGGTGTGGGTCCACACCTGCCTAGGCCCTGGGGGGCCAGCGGGGAGGTGGGACTCCACATGCTCTCAGACTGCAGAACCATCTCCAACCCAGTCTGCACAAGTGGGCGTCCTTTCTCTGAGAGCCACCAGGACCAGCTGGGCCCTCTGAAGTGAGTCTCTGCCCGAGGCATGCTGGGTTATAGCCACTCCCCAAGAACCTCCCACTTGACCATTCATTCTCTCAGTGGGTTCTTTCCTCTTTGCTCCTTACTGAAAGCTTTAGTGGGAAAGTAAAAGGCCAGGAGAGACCAAAAGGCAGGGGGTGGTGCCTCCAGCGCATATATTTAGGCCAAGCATTGGAGCAAGGTGGCCTCCCTCCTGGCTTCAGTCCTCACCCGCCTGCCCAGGGTCGGATCATGAAACCGGAGGAGGACGTCGCCTGTGGTGACAGCTGCCTGCACTCCTCCCCGCCCTCCGTTTGGCCGGCAGACAGGCTGGCCTTGGCCAGAAATGATATGTTTTGAAGCTTTTCCTGAACCAGAAGCCCCAGGACAGCGCCATTTGGGTGGCTGTTGTTTGAATTATTGAAATCAACTTGCTCTCTTTTTCCTTTTTGATTTTTAAAAAATGTGTTTCATTATGTAATGCATATTCATTGTAGAAAAATGAGAAAATATACATAAGCATAGAGAAGAGTTTATAACCTCCCAATTCCACTACACAGAGAGGAAATGAACCAACTTGATCCACAGGGATGACCCTGGCAAGCTAGAAGCCAGACCCTGTAAGGCGTCGTCATTATTACTGAGAGTTCAAACAGGCAAAACTAACCTTCAGCATTAGAAGCCAGGATGGCGGCCACCCTGGGGAGTGCGGGGGAGGGGGGAGAGGAATTCTACTTCTTGGACTAGTCCCAGTGTTTGCACTTGTGAAAATGCATCAAGCTGTGCCTTTATGACTTGTGCACTTTTCCATGTGTACGTTCCATAACATATTTACTAAGTAAAAAGCTTGCCCCTTTCTATTCCCAAGGGATCGTCAATATTAACATTTCGGTGTGTTTCCTTATAGACATTTTTCCATCATACTTTTTTTCATGGAAAGATAAAAATCCTCCTTTCCCTCCTGTGTTTTCACTGGGATGCAATGAATGCAGAAGTCAGACTGCGGAGGTGGGGGTGGGGGTGAGGTCCCACCCAAACCATCCAACCACGTAGCCCACCTCCCAGGTTCTGCGGGTGAGAGCAGTAGTGAACTCTTCTTCTTCATTTGCTCTTTTCACTTCCTCTGATGCAAACATCTTTCCAAGTCAAGAAATCACACTTGTGCTTTAACATAAGGGAGCCCCCAATACAGGGAAACACCCACTGAATCCTCCACAATGTTTTTGGCCCAACTTGACTTACAGAAATGTTTTGAATGTCAATGGGAATGCACATACACTTTAACTTATTGATTATATTAGAAATGCATTTCTAGAGTCACAAATGAGATCCCATGGAATGTACGGTGGAGACAGGTGAGTCATCCATCAAACCATTTTCCTCTTCCTCCTGGGGATACGGGCTGCCTCCATTTCCTAGCTGCTCTAGCAGGGAGCACCGTCATGGGACAGAGATTGTCCAGTACAATGTGGGCAATTATATCTCGCACTGCTTCAGGGCCTGGCCTTCGAAACTTCCCACTTCCAGCCTTCCCACGTTCACACCCACCTGCTGGCTGGACACTGGCTCCAACCCAGGACGCTGAGCTCCAGGGCATGGTGGATCCACCACATGGAAGGGGTCTGGACCCCTAAAGACCACCCACCCAACATCCAGCTAGACTTTATGTGAGAATGAATGAACCCATGGTGTTATTTTACATGAGTGTCTCAATTCTGCGGGGAGCTGGTTGATGTGCCCTAATCTAATACCTTGATTTAGAAGCAATGCTTTTTCCGCCTCACGTTTCATAAGTCAATTTTATTCAGACTCATCACATACATTGTCAACATCAGTGTCTTTATCTTCAAGAACCACTTCCTGAGTCTTCACATGCGGTTTTCCAAAGCACATCATCTTGTTTCCATTTATGAATTCTATGAGATTGTCATCCCTTAGGGACACGGTTGACACTTACTTCACCAAGACACGCGTCTCTCCAGATACAAAATATCAGTACCGTTTTTTTCCCCCTTTGACTTGTAGGTTTAGATCCTGGGTCTTCTCAACCTAAGCACTTACAGTATTCCTTTTCAAAGAGGTCTTTAAACGGCTTCTTCACATGTACACTGGCAAGCTCGTCTCGCGGGAAGATTGGCTAGATCTAGGTGAATGTTTTATATCCTTTGTTATTGCTTCCCTCCAGTTATCCCTGTACGTGTCTGTGTCTAGCCTTGTTTGAGGTCCTTTCCGAACAAGGTGTCTTCCGCAAACAAATGTAGTTGTTCAAAATAAAATAATTAAAAGACTGACCTGTAAAGACACAACTATTAGGTGACTTTATTTTTAAACGGATCTCTTTTCTTTTCATGATTATTTACTTTTTATATTGGAGATTTCCCAACATACAAAAGGAGGATGAAGTGTATGATGGGGCACTCATGTACACACACCCCCATGCAGCTTCCACAGTGATGGATATATGGCCCCATTATGTATTGTCTCCACTATGTCGTCTGTTGTAAGGGATACATTTTTTGTGGTAGGGAGGAACCTTGCCCTATATTCAAGGCCATCTATTATATTTAGTCAACATCATTTTTGAAAACCATTTCCTATAGAAAATGGCAAACATGTCAAAGAGGACAGAGTACAATGGACCCCATGTGCCCATGACCCACCTCAACATGGGGCCCATCTTATTACAGCCATACCCCCCAGCTCCACCTGCCCCCAGATTGTTTTGAAGCAAAGGCCACACAAGTGAGTCATCCTTTCATCCAGTCATTGCTCACGGTTGTCTTTGCTTATGTGTTTTGAGGCATATCAATGGGACAGTCACCCAGGATTCAGATCCCAATGCCTCTCCTACCGGCTGTGTGATGTCGGGCAGGTAACTTCCCATCACTGAGCCTCTCACTACAGAGGAAGAAAAAAGCAGTGCCTTCCTCACAGCACTTTTGGGGACTCGATGTAAAAATGTCTGTGAAGTGTTGAACACAATAAATTCTGATGAGGATTCTTTTTTTTATCAACAATCTCTTTTTAAATATTTTAAAAGCTGGCGGGGGGTGGGGGGCAATGTGGAGGACAGAAATGTTCCATTTCAGTCTGTGCATCGCTGTGGAGGGGGTGTTAGCTCCTTGGTCAGTGGAAGAGGCCATGAGACCTCCCATATGGACGAGCTGGTGAGGGGTGGGTGCCTACTCTTCTGGATGACACATGAGAGCCCAATGGCTTCCACTGAAGGATTCAACCACATCTCCAGCCATTCCACCAGGGGGGCACTGTTGGCATCTTGGGGGCAAGATAGTTCTTTATGGTGCTCAGGAATTACAGAATGTTTAACTTCCCTTGCCTCCTGCCCACTAAATGCCAACAGTGCCACCACGTCTCTGGGTCAGTCACAAAACCCAGACAAAGACCATGGATGAGTTGCTTCTTGTGCACCTTCTGGCCCCCCAGAAACATCTGTGGGGGTTTGTGACTGAGGAAAGAGTTGAGATGCTGTGATCACAAGGGTGAGGGCCAAAGTGGTCCCTCCTTTGTTCACCAGTGTCCCTGCGTCTTCCTTTGTACCCACAGTCTGGGGTTACCCGCACCAAAGCTTTCTGTGCCTGTCTCCATCTCACTGTTACAGGCTGACTGTGTCCCTCAAATGTCAGATGTTGGAGTCCTAACCCTCAGGAACTCAGAGTGTGACCGTTTTTGGAGACAGGGCCTTTACAGAGGTGATCAAGTCAAAATGTGGTCACACGGGTGGGCCCTAATGCAACATGACTAGTATCCTTATAAGAAGAGGCAATGGGGATACAGAGACGCACATAGAGAGACCATGTGAGGACACGTGAAGAAGGTGGTCGTCTGCAAGCCAAGCCTGGAACAGCCCTCAGAAGAAACCAGCTGTGCTGACACCAGGACAGTGGGAGAATCCACTTCTGTTGTTTTAACCATCCTGTCAGGAAACAAATACACTCACCTGGCCAGGCCTGACTCCCACTATCTAAAAGCCAGTGGAGCTCTGAGAGACTCACCTAAGGAATAAATGCCTCTGTGTTAGAGTCGAGGCTGCATGGGGTTGGGTGGCTCTCAGCTCAGACCTCGACACCTGGTCCCGGTCAGATGACCACCATGGACAGATACCATCTGTCTCTGCACACAAATAAATCAGGCCCATTCTGGTGACAGCATGATTCAATCTGGGGGAAGGGATTCTGTCTTCAGCCCAACCAAACTGGGTGATGGTATTGGAGTAAATTGAGATAGGATTTGAGGTTTCATGTTATGGAATCGAAGCAACGAAAAACAACCCATCAAGATGGCTTTCTTCCTCTTGTTAAAAATTTAAATTAAATAGTTCATGCAGGGAATCCATTTAACTTGGGAAGCATATCCTTAAAATTCAGACACAGGACTAAATGATTTTTACTTTCACCTTGACAATCTAATACCGCCTACCTTTCAGAAAGGAATTCTGTCAGGGAATCCTTTTCAGAGCCAGTTCAAGAGGAAGCCATTAACTAATTTAGGTTTTGGGGGAAAAGAAGATCCTTTTCCTCCCTTCCTTTTCTTTCTTCCTTTTCTTTCTTCCTTCCTTTTCTTTCTTTCTTTCTTTCTTTCTTTCTTTCTTTCTTTCTTTCTTTCTTTCTTTCTTTCTTTCTTTCTTTCTTTTCTTTCTTTTTCTTTCCTTCCTCCCTCCCTTCCTTCCTTCCTTCCTTCCTTCCTTCCTTCCTTCCTTCCTTCCTTCCTTCCTTTTTATCGTCTCTCTCTCTCCCTCCCTCCCCACCTTCCTTCTTCCCTTCCTTCCTTTCTCCTGTCAAACATGTATCTCAGGGTTTGGCCCACTTTTTCTGTGAAGGGCCAGGTAATAACTAATTTTGGTTTTGCACATATACTGTCTCTGTTGCAACTACTGGGCTCTGAGGTTGTAGAACCAATGTAGCCCAAAGGAATATGTAAATAGGTGGGTGTGGCTGTGTTCCAATAAAACTTTATTTACAAAAATAGGCAGTGGCTGGATTTGGCCCTCCAGCTGTAGTTTGACGACCACTGACATAACTCATCTAAACGCAGAGATACAGAAGTGTCCACTTTGGTTCAGCTGCCCAACCAGAGGTGAGAAAGGACCCCATGGCCAAGAGCTTGAGTACTAGATGCTGCTTGGGTTCAAATCCTGCCTTGTAAGTTAACTAGTGGCGTGAACCTGGGTAAGTTACAAACTCCTCCAGCCAAGTTCTGTTGGTAAAAAGGACATCATAGCAGTCCCTATCTCTGGGGTGGGCTGTGGGAACAACAGAGCTGATGTGTACAAGGGGCTCACCCCAGTGGCTAATATAGGGGTACACGAGAGCCTGCAATGATCATTAAAGAACATAGTCCTGCCAGGAGGAGAAAGGGGCAGTTTCTTCTTCAGACTGAGGAGACAAGAAGGAGGAGAAGCCATGGGAGGGTGGCAGAGGTGGTTAATAAATCAAGACTGCCTGGGGGCAGGAGGGAATTGAATTGAGAGCAGGTAGGAGGAAGCAGAACGACAAAAGGAGGGCTGCTTTGTCCACAGTTGTGTGTACAACACAGTGAAAACTAATCAAGTGGCTCTTTTTTCTAAGGCTTGTTGTTCCCTCTTGATTATACTGTCCATGATGGCAGAGACAAGGTTAACTTTTTCACAACCGTGTTCCCAGGTCTTAGCACAGTGCCTTGCATGCGGCTGGTGCTCCATAGAGGGATAGGTGGGAGGTAGGGAGAAAAGGGAAAGGCTTCTTCTTGGGACACCGAGAAAAGATGTCACATCATTTGAGAGGGGTGGGCCTGGGGAAAGGGGCTAGGGAGGGAAAAGCATCCGGACAGAAACATAAAAACAACAAAATGCACTGTGTGAACCGTGTTTGGGTCCTGAGTTTTACAAAGTACATGAAGACATTAGATAATTAAAGAAATCTGAACACGGCTTGGGTAGTGATGATATTAAGGAAATACTGATAATTGTGTTAAACGGCGTGAGGGGCACTCTTTTTAAAGTCTTTATCAGTCAGAGAGCATCTTAAAATACATGCAAATGACACAATGTCTGGAATTTGCTTTAAAATTCTGGGGCAAAAGAAAAAAGGACTAGCAAATCGTTGAGACGAGATTGGCAAAATGGCTTAATGTTGAGTTGAAGCCAGGTGACGGCTACATGGGGTTAATTCTACTCTTTTCTCTACTTTTGTGTGTGCTTAAAATGGCCTGTAACAAAAGGTTAAAAATAGTTTTTCTTACAAAAGCACTGCGTGCTAAGTTTAGAGGTCTGCTGTATGACATAGTGTTTACAGTTAACAATACTGTATTGTGCACTATAAAATTTGTGGAGAGGGTAGAGCTCATGTTAAATGTTCTTACTGCCCCCCCGCCCCCCCCAAAAAACGCAACCCAAAAGGAACAAAAACAGGGGCATGAAGAAAGTTGGAGGTGACGCCTATGTTGATTATTTGATAGTGTAATGGTTTCTGGGTGTCAGCATATGTCCCATATTGTCAAGTTGTGTACAGCAAATATGTACCAGTTTTGTACCTCGATAAAGCGTTTTTTTAAGAGCTAGGGGGACAAAAAGCATTAGAACAGCCACCGGGGTGAGTCCTCGCAGACAATGGTGCCCAGTCCAGCGGTGCCCTCTTCATAGCAAATATTTCACACTCCCACTGCCATCCTGAGACGAAAGGCATAGAAATGAATACAGTTTCCCCAACTCCACAACCGTGTTTCCCCGAACATAAGATCTAGCGGGACAATCAGCTCTAATGCATCTGACCCAGGTGTGCAAAGTGGGGCCCACCGACTGGTCACGTGGCTTTCCAAATGGCAAAAACCTCTTGACAAAGTTCTGGACACAACAAAACTCAGTGTCTCCGCCGTTTGCAAAATAGTTAGTTGCATGCCTGGCAACAGTGCAGAGTAAATAGGTGTAGCGCCATACTTCCTGTCTGTATGTAAAGTGGAATTTGGTCCTAGACACACAGTTATAAACAGGGTTTTCACCTGTGTGACTATCCCACAGGCTGTCCCAAACCAGGTGGATGTAGGACGCTGGTCTAGTGGCATGTCTAGGATCTGGGCCTGGCACCCTCCAAGTACGGGTGGTACCCTGTGAACCCTGTGACAAACAACCTCCCTCCAGAAACTTCCAGCTTGGCCCCTGAGGGAAACTGTGCCCACTGCTTTGGGCTTAGGGACACTGGCTAGGGGGCATCGACCAAGTGGCCCAGTGTTGTGCCTTTCCCCAGTGATGGTGGCAGCCTGGAAGTGGGAGTAGGAAGAGACAACAGCGTGGACTCAGGCTGGGGCCTCCCAGCTGCAGGTGCTCAGGGAGCTGCAGAGACCCAGGTGGACCAGGCTTCTCAGGGGCTTCTACCTGGGAGGGGAGGCAGGTGGAACCAGGAAGGGAGGCAGGCTGCAGACCGGGAGACTGGTGCCATGTCGAGAGCTGGCTCTAAGCAGGAGGAAGGCAGAGCTCTGGAATCAGACTGCGGTGGACTTGGGCAGCCCTCCCTAGGGCTTGGTGTGGTGGTTATTGTTAGTGATGGGATGTGGGGGTCAGAGGTCAGAGGCCGTTGTGAGGACTCCCATAGTTCTGTGGGTCAGGTAGCAAAACTCAGGAGAGCGAGATTGCAGAGTGTAAATCATGTGAATGTTGAACTGAGCAATGAATGTGGCCTTACGAAGGCATGTGTCATTCCTGGCCCAGCACAGCTCCCACTGTGGTCTCAGCCCGAGAAATGACCTGGATCCATGCTTCCCTGGGCTGTTCCTGCTGCGCCTCATCCAGCTTCCTTCTGGGGGGCTGCTTTGCCTGCCATGGCCGCTGCTTTTTCCCAGGGTGGTACAGGCCTTTCACCAAGTGGCTGGTTGTCCTTTTGTAGTCCACAAAACAGCTTATCGCTTCAGGAAAAAAAATGACCTCATCCAGGCCAAGAATGTAATTTAGAAATGAAGCCGTGCTGCCTTTGGCTACAGGGTGTGACTGGTGCTCAGACGTCCGGAAGCCTGACCCACCACCGGGGCTCTGTTTTCCCAGGGACAAAGCTTCTGCCACAGGATGACTCACTCCCCTGAGACAGTGCTCACTGGGCTCGTAGGAGGCCCTGCCCACCTGTCCCTGTGAAGGCTTCAGCCCACAATGGGTGCCACTGCGCTTTCATGATGTGACATGAGGACACAGTCTTAGGGGCATAAGCGGTGGGTTTTTCTTTGATGTCCTTGGCTGTGAAATCTCCCTGAGCCAGCCTGGTTGGTGCTGAGAAATGAATTATTGTCCCATTGTTGGAAAGGGGCCTTCACCGAAGAAGAGAAGGCCAAGCGAGAGTCCAGGAGCCTGTGGGGTCCTTCCAGGGTCTGCTTAGCTCCCCCCGACTCCACACTTGGCCCTCCCAACATACAGAGAGGTGGCCACTGTATCATTTTACAAAAACAGTTCAGAGTCTCAGGAACTCGCCCATGGCAAGCCCTGGGACTGGGACAGTGGCTCCGTCAGTGCGGGAAGCTCTATTTGGGGACAAATGGGTTAGAGGAAGAGCGAGCAGAAAACCGGTTGCCAGCGAGGGATCTCCAGACACCACTGTCCTCATTTTCCTGGCACCTCACCGTGGCGTCATCCCTGGCTCATTGAGCTCTGTGGGAACAGGGCCCCTGCACTGGGTCCCACCCACACAGCAGGAGCAACAGGCTAGGGTCTGTGTTTCCAGATCCTTCTCTGGCCACCTCCAGTCTTTGTAAGTGGAAGGGAGAAGGATAGAGGTGCACTTTCCCCCTGGGTTCATTAGGTCACTGTGGTAGGTTAAGTAATGGCCCTACAACGTGTCACGTCCTGATCTGTGGGCTCTGCAGATATGTGACCTGACATGGCAAAAGGAGTTTGCAGGTGTGGTTAAGGAGCTTGAGATGGTACAGGATCCTGAACCTTATAGAAGGGAGGCAGAGGAAGATTTGACCACAGGAGAGGAAGACAGTGATGTACACAGGAAGCAGGAGATGTGATGTGGGGCCACGAGCCAAGGAATGGTAGGTCTCTGAGAGCCAGAAAAAGGAAGGAAAAGGGTTCTCCCCTGGAGCCTCCAGGAGGAACCAGCCCTGTAGACACTTTAATTTTAGCCCCTTGAGGCCTGTGGTAGACTTGTGGCTTCCAGAGCAGCCAGAGAATAAATGAGTGTTGTTTAAACCACTAAGTTTGTGGTCATTTGTTACAGCAACCGCTGGACATTCAGACAGTTGCCCACCACCTTTAGAAGGTAGAAGAGGCTGGAGTGGGTTTGGGTTTCAAATGATGGCTCTTCTCAAGTCCCCATGTTAAAAGCTACATAGGTTACTACCCTGGAGCTCTTAGGATGTGTGGGCTCTACCACTGGTGGGTGGTATCTTCGTCCTCACCATCATATTAGCAGGATTGCCAGCCCAAGGACCTGATCGCCAGCCCCATTCAAGTTCCAACTGCAAAGTTAGTGAGCTCACAGCAGGCACAGGGAGAGTGGCTTTTTAAAATCGAGCTCGTCCTGCATCTTCACACAGTCCAGTGAGATGGGTCCATTGCGGTCATTGTGCTGATGGACTCACTGAATCACCCTCGGTTCCCTCTCCTGCTCTGGGACACCCTGGTCATCTGTGGAGCCTGACCCCGAGGTAAGCTACTCTGTGGCAACATTCCCCACATTCTCCCATTGGACTGGACTCCTCCCCATGTTTCCCACAACCCACCGGTGTTTCTAGAACCACCACCCCGACTTGGGCAGGTAAGGATCAGCTCCTGGTTGGCCCCAGGGGACAGGGCAGTGTGGGGCCAAGAGCAGTAGTCCTGGGTCCAGGTCCCCACCCTCCTGCCCTGGCATTTCCTTCTCCTTGAGGGGAGATAACAATACCCACCTCTCAAGGGTGCTATGGAGGCCAAACCAGACCACAAGGGCATCCAGCGTAACCCCACATAGCTGCCGTGGTAGGCATTTAGTAAGCTAGCCTTTGCAGCCGCAGTTTCTGACCATAAGACTTCAATATTTTTCATTGACTGAAACAGCAAATGAATAAATGTATTCATTCAACAAATATTTATTAAATCTCCTGAGTGTGGGTTGCTGTGCTAAAAGTTGAGCTAAGGAAGAAAAGAAAAAACAGAACCTCAAGTCTGAGGGAATCCCTATGCTGGTGGAAATGGAAGTCTGGGGGATGCTCTCCCTTCTCCCTCCTTGCCACTGGGGGGCCCACGGGCTCCGCGGATGCCAGGCAATCTCCTGCAGACAGGAACCCAGGCCAAGGCTGTGGGTTTCCAGGAACCAGGCATTCTTCCGTGGCTCTGGAATATTAAACACATTCCACGCAGGCCCCGCTAACAGACAGAGAATTGTTATCCAAAGGCCACTGTGCACCGAGTCCCAGTTTCCCAAGAGAGCTGGAGGAGCCCTGAGCATCATCGGGTAGACCCCATGCTCCTGTTGATAGGAAACCTGAGACCCAGGATGGGCAGGGACTTGCCCAAGGTCCCTCAGCAGTCAGGGGCGGAGTCCAAGCCCCTGATGCTCAGCGAAGCACGGATTTTGCCAGACTCCGGGGCCTCATTAGAGAAAGAAACACAGCTCAGACAGAGGGAGGCGGGCAGCCCTGCATTTGGGGCTCTCTTCTCTGGGTATGGGATAGTACCCACTGACACGTCCATGTGGACGGCCCTGAACATCCAATGTGTTTGCGCAGAAGCTCTGGTGTCCCCTCTGGCCAGAGCCTACTTGGACCCTCCAGTGCATTTGTCCAAATGGCATCTGCCCCCCAGGAGATCTGTGTTTTTGCAGTCAGGAGCCAGAGCCTCTCCCTCTGTTCTGGGGAATTTCTCCACTTCAAAAGGAACTTTCTGTCATCATGAGTGACTGAGAACCTTCCCTGTCAGGCAGACACTGGGCTTTGGCAAAACACGGCCATGGAGCTGGACAAGATTTCTGGCAATTCCCTAGAATTTCTGTGAAATTCCCTAGAAATCATGACATTTATTTGGCCCCCCAGCGTGAGTGGGGAGTTTGTACCCGTTGTCCTTTCCAGGAGACTCTTGCCACCAGATAAGCATGACAGTTCCAGGAGAAGGGCCCAGGCCACGGGCAGCAAATCCCACTGGTGATTCTGGGCCAGATGCCACCTGAAGACACTACAGTGGCCACTGCATTCATGTAGACCACCCAGGGTACCCTGGACACTCCCCAGACACTGGCCTTTCCAGGGCTGGCCACATTGCCACAGCGGGCACTTCTTGCCACCAGCTTCCTCCCCTGGGAGATGCTGAGTTCTCTAAGGCTTGCTTATACTCAGCACCGTTCAGTGGAGTGGCATGTTGGCATGTTTTTCAGTCACAGAGATGGCTACTGGTAGGGATGTAAAATGGTGCAGTTGCTGTGGAAAAAAAAGTCTGGCAGTTTCTCAAACAGTTAAACAGAGTTACCATATGACCTTTTCTGAGGTTTATACCTAAGAAAAACAAAAATACACAAAAATTTTTACAAGAATGTACACAATAGCTTAGTCATGACAGCCAAAAGGTAGAAACAACCCAAGTGTCCATCTACTGATGAACAGACAAACAGAATGTGGTCCATGTACACAATGGATGTTAATCGGCCATAAACAGGCATGAAAGACTGATACCCTTCTACAACTTGGGAGAACCTTAAAAACATGACGCTGAGTGGAAGAAGCCAGTTACAAAAGATCAAATATTGTATGATTCCGTTTATATGAAATGTCCACGTCCACAGAGACAGAAAGTAAATTAGTGATTGCCTAGGCTGGAAGGAATGTGGGTGGCAGGGTGGGGGGTGACACCTAGGGAGTGCAGTGCTTCTTTTTAGGGTGACAAAAATGTTCTGAAATGGACTGTGGTGGTGGTTGCCCAGCTGTGTGAATATAGTAAGCACCACAGCACTATGCACTTTAAAGGGATGAATTGTATGGCCTGTGAGGTCCATCTCAATAAAGCTTTAAAAGAAACAACAGTTAATGGAAGACAAGAATGAGGTACAGCTGGAACTTTCAGACACTTTCGGAGTCTTTAACTATAGAACTTTGTAGAACTGGCACTATTTACTACGTCACTGAATTGTACGCTTTAAAAGAGTTAAATGGTGAATTTTATGTGTAAAAAAAAGTGAATAAAAGTGTCAAGGGGCTGGCCCGATATAAAAAGAGCTGGGATCTCTAATGAACGTGTCCCTTGCAAATTACACCAAAGTGTATATTTTTATTTTGAGTCCTTAATCGTGTGCCAAGACCTAGAATGAGCCCTCTTCCTATAGTATCTCATTTGTTTTTCAAAAGCATCCTAGGGAGCTATTATTACTATCACCCATTTTACAGATGAGGAAATCAGACACCCCAAGACGCCCAGTTCCTTTCCAGGCAGAGAGTTGCAGAATGGCACTTGAGCGGCTCTGTCAAAAGCCACACTCACAGGCAGGTGGGCAGCTGCCTCCCCTGCTCTGTGCAGGGTACCCACTTCCTGTGGTCCAGGGGAAGGCGGACCAACGTTCCTCACTCACAGCTGGCCTGACGTGACCAGCAGGTAAGATGTTTACGGTGGAAGGCGATGGTGTGAGAAGACAGGTTATATGTAACCCAGGCAGACCACCACCACCACCCTCCCGGAGCCTCCCTTTAAGTGAAGCCTGCGGCAGAGACAAAAAGGGAGGCTGGGGGTCCCCGCCATAGCATGACGTGCTGAGTGTCTGTAGTGATACCAGAGTCAGGATGACAGTGACAGTACTTGCTTAGGGACATCCTCCTATGTGCTAGGCCTTATCAGAAACTTCATGCATCGTCCCGTTTGATGCTCACAACCCGAGACGTAGGTCACAGTGTTTTCACCATTTGACAGCCAAAGAAGCTGAGGTGCCGGGAGGCTAAGTCGTCACAGAGCTCCAAGTGGCAGAACAGGGATTGGAACCCAGAAAGTAGGACTCCGGAGCCCCCTGCTTGACACCAGCTACTGACAGGTACCCGGGGCCCTGAATGTGCCCCTGAGATGGCACAGTCAGATTAGCACAGTAAACATTTGGAACCTTCTCCCAGCTGATAGGTTACATAACAAGAGAGGGAAGCCAAGGTCAGTGTCTGAAAACGCAAAGTTCCATAACCTCCCAGAGGGTGGTCAGTGCTTAGACGCAAAGATGCTTCCCATCATGCACAAAGCCAGCAGCCATCCAGGGAGGCCAGCACCATCCTGGCTAGAAGCAAATGCTTGCCCTACAGGGCTGGATACGTCTGATTGGGCGAAGCAGCAGGCAGGTGCTGAGCAGACCGCAGTCTAGACTCCTCTCCCTCCGGCAAGGGAACATATGGGAGCCCAAGGCTGAGGCCACAGCGAGAGGCAGTCACCAGGGCAGGCAGCCTGGGCCACAGCAGGTTTTTCTATGTCCAGGTGGATGCCCACTGATGAGAAATCTGCCCTAACAGAATCAGGGCATACCTGGCTCCAAGAGGATTCAATTATTCATTCAATAAATATCTACTGGTCACTGTGATGGTTGATTTTATATATCAACTCGGCTGAGCCACAGTTCCCAGATATCTGGTCAAACATTATTCTGGATGTTACGAAGATGGATTTTGATGAGATTAACATGTCAATGGGTGGACTTTGAGTAAAACAGTTGCTCTCCATAATCTGGGTGGGCCTCCCCTAATCAGATGAAAGGCCTGTATAGACTGACTTCTTCCAAGGAAGAGGGAGTTCTTCCAGCAAATGGCCTTCAGACTGCGGTATCAGATCTTTCTTGGATCTCCAGCCTGTGTTAGTCCACCTTGTAAATTTTGAATTGCCAGCTTCCATAATTGCATGAGCCAATCCCTTAAAATAGAGAGAGAGAGAGAGAGAGAGAGAGAGAGAGAGAGAGAGAGAGAGAGACATACATATGTACCTAAATACATACATACGGTTTCTCTGACAAATACTGGCATTTGCTGTCTGGTAAGGCTGGAGCTCAGAGTGGTGACACAGCCCCCGAGGCCTCAGTCTGCCCCATCTATTAAAGGGGAATGTTAACGCCAGACCTTCAAAGACATTGTACAGCTGACTACATAGGACAACGCAGGTGTCCTATGTCCAGACTACATAGGACAACGCAGGTGCAAAGCTTTGTCAGCTCCCAAGACCAAGGCTGTCTGCCAGGATAGGGGCTCTTCCCAGGCAGCTGTGTGACCTTGACCAAGGGACTTCACATCCTAGGCTTCCATTTCCTTGTCTGCGAAATTGGCTAATGACAGTTTTACACCATAGGAGGTGATCCCCCTTGAGAATGAAGCGGTACCTAATGTGTAGAAAAAGAATTGTGCCCAACCCACAGTACATGCTCAACAAACCGCATCTGAATACGGCTCTGTAGTCGAGCCAGGAACTTGACTGCATCAGAATCACCTGGGAGTCAGGTGGCTGGGTTCCTTTGACCCACTACATCTTCCTCTCTGAGGGGAGGAGCCTAGGATCTGCCTCTGAATCATGTCTATCTCCAGGTGGCAGATTTGGGGACCCTGGCTCATCACAGAGGGGCACCAAAGGACCCTTTGCATCAGACAGGCAGCAGCAGGGCCCTGACCTCACATCCCTGGGCCGGGGCTGGGCTCTCGGCCACCAACAGAAATTGCCTGCTAATGAGCTACCTCATTACCTCTCAGACTGTCATACCCCTCAGCCACCATCTGCCATCTCACCTGTCACCTGGCATGTTCCCATCCTGCTACCAGCAGGAAGGGGGGAATCCATGCTGCCTTGAGCCTCCCCCCTCAAAATAGTGCCGCATCCTGCTCCATGGGGGGGCTCTGAATTGAGGCAGGGCTGTGCAACAGACTTGGTCTAGGGCATGGGGTGGTGGGACGAGCAGCGGACGCCCCCAGTACATCCTCCAGAAGGGCTGGAGAGGTCTGTTTGTTCTACAGAGGTAACTGAGTTACCTAGTTTGTACTAGGTACAAAAGCACACATTCGAAAGCACACAGGGTCCCAGCCCTGCCTCTATGTTCTTCTTTCTTACCAGAGCTCCAATTTTGTCCAGGGTGCCAAGGTCCCAGCCGAAAACCCGCGTGTCCCATCCTTCCCTGCAACCAATGACATGTGCAATCAGGGATGGGGCTTCTGGAAAAGCTGGTGTCTGTGCTTTGCAGACCTCTTCCCCATCTGGAGGCCACAAATGTTGGCGGTAGAGCTGCCATCTTGTGGCCATGAGGACCGGAGCTGGGTGAGCTCACTGGCCAAGGTGGAGCTGCTGCCCAGACTGGACTGCCTACATCTGGACGCCTTCAGGCTCCATGAGGAAGCAAGCTCGTGATTCTATGATGCCAGAAGTCTGGGTCTGCACCCGGCACCAAGGCTCAGTTCTCAGCCATCTCGAGAATAAAGTGAGAATCTTCTCCCAGCGCCCAGCTGCCCAAGAAGCATGCAAAGAGACCAGTTTCCTGGGGTCTTTCCAGAAAAACTGAATGCACATATGAGCACATATGATGATAAGTTATTTTTCTTCTCCATCCAAATGGTAGCACAAAGCGCACTGCTCTGTGAATATCCACTCTACAGCAGAGCTTAACTTCCTCCTAGACAGGGCATGTAGTTACAGCGGCGGTGCATGCTCCATTGTGTGAATTGACTTGAAAACACGTAACAGATTCCCCACCATAGGAAATCAGGCTGTTGCCAATCTTTCCAGGCACGTGTTTTGGCAATGATTTCTAAAGGTGCTATTTGCCTAGATGGTTAAGACTATCATGGAAGCACAGAGGTAGCCCTATGAAAACCAGGCCATGAGACAGTGAGAAGGCTGGCAAGGAGGGCACCTTTTCTGTTTTCCTTCTGGGAACAGTCAACGGCTGGCCCCACCCCCAGGCCTGGCCCCGCCCACAGGGAGCTTGACTTCCCCCACAGGAGGCCTGGCTCCTCCCACAGGAGGGTCTGGCTCTTCCTCTACTCCTCTTGGCCCCACCTTTGGCTCTTCCCTGCTCCGTTAGAACCTGCTTCCCACTCTGTCTGCCTTCCTCTTGCCCAGCCCCTCTTCTGGCCATCACTACTGAGTCCTGCCCCTACAGTCTATTTTCTGGACTGTTGTAACTGCCTCCCGCTGGTCTGCCAGCCCCATCTCCAGCCCCATAATCACACCCAAAAAGTAACCCCCCCCTTGCTTAAAACCCACCAGAGAGCTCATTGCTTCCACAAGCAAGGACCACCCCCGGACTGTCTTCTGCGGAGGGATACACTGTGTCAAGCCTCGCTCACCCCACCACTGCTCTTGCACACCATCGTTCCTCCTCCTGCCCGGTGAACACCTGTCCTTCAATTTCCTATCGGTGTCAGCCCCCCGGAGCCCGGCTGCCCTGCCAGCTGGACACCTGGCCAATCTCCCCTGCAGACTTTCATCCCAACTCTAAGAGCTGCTGTGCACTGTGTGTGTTGCACTGTGCTGGTGCTTTTCCCAGCACCGTCTCACTTCAGCCTATCGATCCCAAGAGGTCGACTGCTGTTGCTCCCATATGACAGAAGAAGAAACTGAGGTTGTCTGTGGTAGTGTCCCCTGGGCTCAGCACATAGGCTTTGTTGGTTGAAAGGAGGCATAAATGGGGCTGGCAAGAAGAAGGAAGAGGCAAGAAAATTCCCAGTTTCCATAGCAACAGAAAGGCTGCTGCTCAGGGAACCGAAAGTACTGGGGTGGGGGAGTCCTGGGAGCAGGATAAATCATGGAATTTCAAGCTACAAGGGATCTTCAATTTCCTTTGGTTCAGGAGTTCTACCTGGGGGGTGAGTTCCCCTCCCGGGGAACATCTGGCAATGACTGAGACATTTTTGATTGTCATTTTGGTAGGATGGGGGGCTACTGGCATCTAGTGGACAGAGACCAGGCACACGGCAGAACATCCTGCAGTGTGCAGGGTGGCCCCGGCAGCGTTATCCAGGCCAGAATGTCTATTGTGCTGAGGTTGAGGAACCCTGATGTAGTTCAATCCGTTCTTGGTTTGAACCCTCTCTATGACATCTTCCCACCCCCTCCCGAGCTTGTTTCAGTCTTTGCTTAACTGCCTCCAGTGGCCGGGGACTCACTACCTCTGGGAGCAGTTAGTCCAAGGTGACGAATCAGTGCCTGAACTGGCAGGACATCCAGGGGAAGAAGTTACCCATATGTCTCCGAAGCAACAAGCAATACTCAGCTCATACTAAGGGCTTTGAGAACCACGAGCCGCCAGTGAGCTAAGACACCAGCTTCTGTCCTCAGATTTTCCGCACAAAAGGGTCCTCCAGGAACTCGGGGTCTGGGGGGAATTAAGAGCGTCCAATTTGTTCTTGGCCCGGGATCTGTCAGCCTGTGGCTGCAGGGTGGTAGTGGGGAGAGGCAAGAAGGAAGCAGGACTTGGTCATCTGCATTTGCAGAAGTAAAACAAAGTTTCGGAAATATTAAAGTCTTGTTAATGATACGCATGCTGAAGTACTTAGGGGGAAATGTACGTGCTCTGAAAAACATCAAAAAATAAGAGGGATCAATGGGTAGGTAGGTGGGTGGGTGGATGGATGATGGATGGATGGGTGATGGATGGGTGCACAGATATGTGATTAAACAAGTACATATAGAACATTTTTATTAAAGTTCCATGATTAAACCCATGTTACAGATGAGGAAGGTTAGAGGTGAGAATAGCGACTCTGGCTGATATGACCCCATCTAAGTTCTCTGTGGGCAGCAATGTTGCCTCCCAGCTAATCCCACTGAGCCTGGGGCCTGCGCACAACAGTTAAAGACTGGTGCAAACAAGGATGTAATTTTTTCTTCCCATCTAAATTTACCAACCCTGATGTCCCTCTGTGAACCCCATGAGGACCCCTGCTCCCACAAGAATTGGGTTTGGCGGCTGGGTTGGCAGGGATTCTTGGTCCATTCAGTCCTCCCTGAGCAGTGGGAATTTTTTAACCTCTTGAGCCCAAGTGGAGCCAGAGTGTCCCGGCAATGACCTCTGCACCCTACCCCACCCCCACCCTCAGCCTGGGCCCACAGATTGAGGTTTTGCTTTTTGTTCCTCCTGGAAAGGAAATCAGGCAGTGTCACTCAGACCTTGAGCCAGCAGCCGGGCTGTCTCTCAGCAGCAGGAGAGAAGTGAGGCTGTTTTTGCGCTCACTATGTTTCTGGGGTCCAATGGTCAGGAAGGCAACTCAGGGCCAAGACTTTTCAGTCACCAGCCATCCCAGCTGTGTTCCTGAAAGTCTTGGCAGAAATGGGAAAACACAGGCTGGCCAGGAAGTAGAGACGTTATCCAGCTGTGAGTAACTGGCTGATGTGGCCAGGAGCTGAGGGGGGCGGTATGGCCAAAAGCTGGTGGCAAGTCACCATGGATGGGAAGGGACTCTGCCCACTCAGGAGCCCAGCCACTCCTCCTGCAGCAGAGTGGACAACGAGGGTGTTCTAGGCAAGGGGAACAGGCTGGGCTAGGCAGGGCAGTGGCATCCAGCAACGAGGACTGTACGAGGGGCCGGGAGGAGTTTCACAGACAAGGAAGAAACCCTCCGGAAGATAAAAAGCAATAGACCAACGTGTGGCCTTGGGAGCCAGGCCTCAGGGTTCAAAGCCAGCTCCTGACTGTGGCCTTTCGTGAGTTGCGTAACCTCTCTGTGTTTTTCGATAAGATGGGGATCATAAGAGCTTTTAGTCTTAAGAGCTCTTTCAGGGAGCAAATGTGACAAGTGAGTGCAGTGAGCGAGGAAGGAGTGTTAGCCCTTCTCGGCCTGATTTCCTCATCTGGAAACCAGGAAAGTGGATTCGGCCCCATCTCACAGAACCCCGTAGATCTGACCTGACCCCTTCCTCTTCTGGAAATGGAATCCAGTTCCCTTCCTTGACACCGAGTCTCCCTGCTCCCCTCTAAAAGCCCATTCGGTTAATTTTCATGCATAGATCTTAAAGAAAACTGGAATACAGGGTCAGGACCGAAGCGACCCCTCCCACGCGGCCCTGCCTGTCAGAAGCCTGTGGGTATCTTCTTCCCAGGCACATGTCGGACTCACCGAGCGCACATGTGGGTCGTCCTCCCTCCCGGCACGTTAGGAAGTCCCCATCCACGCCATTTCGTAATCCTGGTAAACACTGGTTTGTCGTACAACATTTATTTCTGTGTTTATTGCAAAATAGCTATTTTTCTCATTGTAAGAGCAGTACAATACTCATTGCAAACTATTATTCAGAAAATAAAAAGTCTAATGAGGAGAGAGAGGAAGAAAAGATCACCCTTCACCCAAATTCCCAGGGGTTGTCACTGTTCACCCCTTGTGCTCACCTGGCCAGATGGAGATTTTTAAAAACAGACTCTATAGAAATTTGATTACTTTTTTTAAAATTAAAGTTTATTGAGGTGACAGTTGTTAGTCAAGTTACATAGATTTCAGGTATATATTTGATTCCTTAATTACAAACTTAAGATTAGACATATGTATGTGTTTGCTGTTATATACATATATTTTTTCATATATATACGTGTATTCACATATACACATATATTCATACAATGTTTTTATTTCATTGTATAGTCTTACACCGCCACTGAGATTAGATTAGGAGAGCAAGGACATGAAAATATATTCAGGATTTGGGGATATACATGGACATGTCCTCTCTGACATGACACTGCAGACCCCTCCACGTCGGCCGGCACTCCTCCCTTATCCACCAGGCCCCATGGGTGGGCAGAGACTGCTTTCCTGCCTGAAGGCCTAAGGCTGCTAAAGGCTCCCTCCTTACCACACCTGGGCTGCTCCCGCTTCCTTTGTTAATCTCCTTCACTCCCACACGCATCTTTATAAATTGTCACTTCACTAAATTCCTTGAACTTGCCCAACCGTAGACAATGGACCGGGCAGGCCCACATTGTGAGGGAGACCTGGGCCCCCAGGGCTCCTGTTGGTGCCCCTTGTCGGACCCCCAGGCCCTCTTCTCACTCCTGCCTACACTTGCTGTTGGTGAAGGGTCTATTACTGGTCCTTACACTCCGCGGGAATGAATTTTAAGGCAGGGGGCATTGAAAAACCTAGTCTCTAAAACTGCATCACTGACGTGTGTTGGCAGAAAACCACATGATCGAACGTGTGCCTGCGTTCCACCTGACTTCAGAAAACTTCCAGCTGGATCTGATGCCTTGGAAGCACTCATGTTCTACTCAATACCTCACAAGTGCAAAACCTCTGTGTTCTCTCAAATACCCAAGTTTTAATCCGCAAACTGCACAGGATCTTGAAAAGCCTCTTGTATGTGACTCTTACACATAGTTGGACTTTCCCCCTCAGCCCTCCTGTAAAACCCTCTCTGATTAAGTGCCTACTCAGAGCCAAATACTCACCAGGCTCTTGTCCTCTCACCTGATCCATTACCCGCTTTCCTGCTCTGGGCCTGGGTCACTTCCAAGTGGAAATCAAGGAGTTGGTAAACTCTTTTTTCTTCACCCATCCATTATTTGAAGAAGCATTTCATACTTACAATAGTTACCAAGCAATTGCTGAGCACCTTCTGTACATGTGCTGGATAGGCCATGTCTGGTGTCATCCTTACAACAGCCTGTGATTATTAGCCCCTTTAACAGATGAGAATACTGAGGCTCAGAGGGAAAGTCCCCTCTCACACTGGGAGTGGCAGAGGCAGGATTCCTTACTATGCCTTGGTCTGAAGCATGACTCAGGTGTGTCCTCTGAGCACACACAAGCCAGGAAGGGAGAAGGGCATCAAAGTGCCGGCTGATAGGTCCGCACACAGTAGCTAAGCAGAGTTGTGCTCAGAGGCTGGGTAGGAACCACCTGCTCCTCCAGCCCCAGAAGGGCCCACTTAGACCATGTGTGGCCACTGCCAAGCCCGTTCTCAGAGATAAAAGAAGACAGAGCCTGACCTGCCTCCTCCACTGCGCATATCCTCTGTGTTAGCTCCCTGGGGCTGCCATAACAAAGGACCACAAACCTCAGGTTTAAAACAACAGAAATCTGTTTTCTCAAGTTCTTGCAGGCCAGAAGTCTGAGGTCAAGGTGTGGGCGGGGCCACACACCCTCTGAGGGCTCCAGGGAAGGATCCTTCCTGCCTCTTCCAGCTTCTGGTGGGGACTGGCAGTCAATCCTTGGTGTCCTTTGGCTTGTGGCCGCGTCCTTCCTGCCTCTGCCCCTCTCCTCACATGGCCTCCCCTCATTGTGTGCCTGTCTCTGGGTCTGTTCCTATGTAAAGATATTTGACATTGGATTCAGGGCCCAACTAATTCAGCATGACGTCTTCATCTTCACCTGATGACATCTGTGAAGACCTTATTTCCAAACAAGGCCACATCCGCAGGTAACAGGGGTTAGGACTTACACACATCTTTTTGGGGGGACACAATTCAATCCACTACAGCTGGCAATAAACCAGGGGAGGATGACCCGAGGTGCCTGCTGGAGGGAACTTGTGCCTTCGCAGGGCGTCTCATACCCACTTACTTCCATGCTTGTCCACTGGGACACGCTGCCTGTCCCTGAAACACATGGAAACGGAAGAGGATGCGCCCTCACAGGGGATTTGGGGGCTGTGGGGACAGAGCCAGGAGTGCAGTTTCTGGGCTCTCGGCCTCATGTGGAAAGGTGCTGGCTCAGGTAGTAAATGGCCATCAACTGTGAGTGGATGGCCATCAGCTGTGGCTACTTGGCCGTCAGCTGTAACCAGTGAGCCATTGGCCACTGATATAACTTCCGTGGCTACACTAGCAGAAAAAATGGGGGCTAGCAAGAAGATGGCGGCTCAGCTAGCAAGAGCGGATTGCAGTTAGCACATGAGCTTGGTTGGCAAAGAAGCAGATGGCAAGTTACGGATAGTGTGGCTCCTGCTTCCTGTGTCTCGACCAGCCGCCAGCGAGAATATAGTGATATGACTCCCCTATCTATGGCTCCGTGGGTGTTCCTGTTTGGCCTCACCATGTCCTGCGTTCTTATGTGGGGAGCGCGGGCTGAGACCCCGCAGGCCGCCCCGCATGACAGGGGCTACCTGGAGAGATGAAGTCACACAGCAGTAACTGTGTCACTCCCAGAGGGGGCTTGGATAGGAGACGTTGCAGGGTCTGATAGGCAGACTGTGCTGAATGTGATGAGATGAGGGTCAGGCGCTTCCCTCTGACATATACCTGTCCCCTCCCAGGGGCGCCAGCTATCATTGTACGCAGCCCTGAGCACAGAGCAGGGACCCATGACCATGTGGCACCTATAGGAATCCATCCCCTGGTTTGAAAGGAAAAGCTGGAAGAGGGGAGGTATGAAAGCCTGTGGAGAGAGAGGAAAGGAACACTCCAGCTTCAGTTCCCCTTCCCCATTCAGGGGGTTGGGGCTGCCCCTACTTCTGCCGCAATCTGCCCTGTGGCGCCACCTGCTGCACGGCTAGGGTAACGCACCTGTGGGAACATTCACCAGAGGGCCGGTGGCACAAGGTCCTCACACCTGGGCCCCCATCACTGTGCTCTTCCCTCAAAGGCAACTCCTAAAGAAGCCAGGGACCTCCTTCCTCGTGTGTCCCCTCACACCGGGCCTCAGCTGCAGAAATGTGCTGGAGGGCTGGAAGAGGAGCCAGGACCTTGGTAGTGGCCCCTAAGTCACCTACATTGGGGGGCCAGTCAGAGTTTCTCCCCACCACCCTGTCTCAGCTCCGTCCTCAGCACGTACACATTTACACTTATGAATTTACACACATACTCACACTGTTGTCATACACTCTGCTCATTCTCACACCCATTTTCTCACACTGCTCACACTCCCATCCACGGCTACACACTGCTTACTCTCATATTATATTCAACCCTGTGCCACACACTGCCGACATTCACACCCATGGTCACGCACTGTTTACACTCACATCCACTGTCACACACACATACGCATACAACCATTGTCTCACACTTCTCACACTCATACACACACACACACACACACATTGGCACGCACATGCTTTCTCTCATACATATTCATACACACTCATTCATGCTCATACACATTCCACATCCTCATATAAACACACCCTCTCCCACACTCATGTACTCACCCATACATATGCTTACACTTATACTCACACACATGTTCACACATTGTCCCACAGTAACAATCACACACATTCAAACACTCACATTACCTCCCTTTTCCTTCCACGCTCTCACGCTCACACACATGTTCTCACACACTGGCACCACACACACCAGTCTCCCACCCTCACCTGTCCAGGTGTTCTTTCTCACTGATGAGTGGAGTGAAGAGGGAGGAGATCACATCTCAGCACTGCGAACAAGTCCGGGGAAACCCTAGACCACCTTTTCTAGGCAGCTTGTCAAACTTGACGGAAGTAATGTTATGCCACATTCACTATGGAGCTTTTCTGATTCAACAGCATGTTTCGGAGACTTATCAATGTCGCTGTAGTTCATTGATCGTAATGGCCCCAGTATTCCATTGTACCAATCAACCATGATTTATGGATTCATTCTACTGTCAGGGAATACTGCCAGGCTGCTTGCTATTATAAACAATACAATTGTGAGTGTTCATGCATGTATGTTTGCATGTCTGGGAGCATTTTTCTGCAGCTTGTCCTTAAAGGTCATGGGATGTGTGCCACTTCCTCTCTCCTGGATGCCGCACGCAGGGGTCTTCTGTGCAGCAAAGGATCAGACACCTGTGCTCCCAAAACTTGTCACCTGGTGTGGTCAGGTTTTTAAGTTTTGCTAGTCTTCTTGGCAAGAAAAGGTGTCACATGGTGATTTGGATTTGTGTATTCCTGCTGACTTGCAAAGTCCCGCATTTTGCATACATTTGTCAACTATGCACTTTCTCTCTGCTTCTACTTGCCCATTTCTGGGCCCTTTGTCCGTCCTCCTTTCCACTTGGTTACTTGTCTTTTTACTTACAGATTTTCAGAAGTTCTTTAGATAGTCTGATACTAATCCTTGACTGGTTACTTATATTGCAAATAACTTCTAATCTGTGACTTGTGTTTTCACTGTATTTACAGGAATATGTTTTGAACAGAAGTTTTAAAAGTTTAATGTCAAAATCATCAATATTTTCTTCTACAGTTTGTGCTTTGGGGATCTTCTCTACCTTAAAGTCATAAAGATACGGTTTTCTCCCCCCAAAGTTTTCCACATTTTGCTTTTTGCTATTAAAAGCCAACCAGCCATCAAAGAATTGTCACGACTGCTTCCCCCAACACGGTTTCCACCCCAGCCTCCTTGCCCTCTTGCTGGCAACTTTGTCCTCTCTCCACCCTCATCTCTCTTCACTTGCTTCCTCTGGTCCACTCCTCCAACTCCAAATTTTCCTTCATCATTTTCCAGAACAATTCCGCTCTCCTGAGGCCCTCTTCCCACGTTCAGCCCCAGCCCATCGTGGGAGAGCCCTGACTAACACTCTAGCTCTGTTATTTGTTCTCGTGTGATGGTGACCACATTTCTCAGCCTGCCACAAATACCTGTCATAAAACTTGCCTGCTATAAACACCCTGCCCAATTGCTCTGCCACGAATGCCTGTTCCAATTGTTGCCACTGCACAGTGTAACCAAATCACCCTGCACATCCACACTCTATCCTATTCTCTGCCCAAGGAGCTGACTGTACTTCTGGCAGAAATGGACACCCTTGCACTCTGGCTGCGGGTTGCCATGGCACCCTGGTGTAAAATCAGCATGGAGATGCTGAGTGAGGTCCCATGTTTACTCCTTGGGCTCCTTTCCCACAGGGTTGCCTCGGGCATGTGTGTCCCACACCTGAAGGTCACATCTCCTCAAGGCTGTGGACTCCACACATTACCCACTCCAGGTTCCAATGCTGCCTGCCTTCATAGTCCAGGCCCAGGAGTGGTAGCAGCCCTGGAGTCGTCCCTCCAGGGTCCCTGCATTATTCTTCACGGTCCCCTGCCCACCCATACTCTGTAAGTAACGCCCTGTAAATACCCTCCTCGTGTTATCCTAATGTGAGTGTGCCATGCGTTCCCTGACTGACAGACCAAGGGCTACCTTTCCTCCTTCAGGAACCTTTAAGTCTATCAACTGAGATAGAAACCCTCATAAAAGTCAAAGAGACTCTGGTAGGTTCCAGTGATCATCAATTTCACTGGTAATGACCATGTGTCCTAGTTGGGTCATTGTTCTCCTTGAGTTAGGATGTCACAAAGATTTACGAGGATGGTCAGCATGCCAGAGGGGCAGCCTTGCCACCAGAAAGTCAAACTATCCTTTCACCCCCCCCTCGCCCTGCCGTAAGCACTGATGAAAGCAGCAGGCAGAAGGGGGGGTGGGGTCTGACAGGAGAGCCTGGCGACAGTCCCAGGTTTTCCCAAGCACTTTATCAAGGTCAAAGAAGGTTACCTCCTCCTGCCCCCAACCCCTGCCTGCTGGAAAGTTAAATTCCATTAGAGAGCGGTGACAGCTGCCAATAAGAGATAGAGTGGCAGTGGGAAGGACATGTGCTTTGAAGCTGGACCTGTCTGGGCTGGGTGCCCAGCCTTGCCATTTTCTAGTTGTGTGCCTTGGGAAGGTCCCTCAGCCTCTCTGAGCCAGGTTTCCTGGTCCATAAAGTGAGGGCAGCAATGCCACCTTCCTTATAGAACTGTTGAAAGGATTACAGGAGTGCATGTGAAACATTTGACCTATGGCAAGAACTTACTCATTGTTAGCATTCATAGCTGAAGCATTCTTATCATTAGGATAAAAAACAGAACTACTAAACATGTCCTTTGAACATAAGAAATGATTTCAATGCTGAAGCTAATGACCATTGTCCTCTACTGTTTTGTCATATAGATGAGGACACTGAGGCCCAGAGAAGCTGAGTGGTTTGCCCAAGGTATTCCAGCAATGGGTCTGGAACACAGATCCTCTGAGTTTGTTTCCACACTCTCTTGCTCTGGCAGATACATCCTAGGGGGACCTGCAGTGAATTACGCCCTGTGTGACCTCCTCCCCTTCCCCCCCGGTTTCCTCAAGGGTGGGCAGGACCTGTGACCTGCTTCTAACCAATAGAATATGGGATGTCACTCCTATGGTTATATTTCATTATTTAAGACTGGCTTAGCAGACTGGAGGGAGAAAGATTCTTCCGCTGGCCTTGAAGAATTAACAGGCATGCTGTGAAATGCCTGTGGAGTAGGCCATGAGGCAGGGAACTCTGAGCACCTCCGGGACCCAAATGTGGTCTCCAGCTGACATCCAGTGACAAAGTGAAGCCTTCCATCCTCTAACCACAAGGAAAGGAATCCTGCCAACAAACTGAGTGAACTTGGAAGCAGAGTGTTCCCCAGTCGAGCCTCCAGATGACAGCGCAGCCCAGTTGACAGCTGGACTTGGTCTCCTGACCCACAGAAACTGTGAGACAATCACTGAGTTATTTTAAGCTGCTAAGTTTCTGATAATTTATTGTGCCACGTACGACCTAGATCATGAGAAAACATCCCATTTTTCTACATACAGTGATAGCTAGCCCCTTTATCACGCCTTTGCTCATTCATTGATTTACTGAGCACTTGGGCTCTGGGCTGGCCCATGCCAGGTATTATATTATCTTCTTCCTGTCACTCCCATAGTAAAGGACCTCTGGCTCTAAATAAGCACAAGGCTTCCCACAGTAAACACGGTACCTCCCAGACTCCTTGCAGGGAGATGTAACCATCTGAACAAGTTCTGGCCAGGGGATCAGAGCAGAGGTGATGTGTGAAACTTCTGAACCATGTCCTCAAAGACCATGAAGCGCCCTGCCTCTCCCTTCTCCCCTTCCTGTTGGCCAGAATGCAGCCTGTGGTGAGCCAGCATGGTTATGCACTGTGTGCCTTTGTGAGTGTCATGCTGACCACCCAGGCACCCTGCAAGGCCAAAGGACTCGTCCCTGACGCTAGGAAATGGCCTTCCACTATCAGCCCTCTCTGAAGAGCTGCCTTGCCTGAGCCACATCCCCTCTGATCCATGTGGGGATACAAAGACCCAGCCCCTCGCCTTGTTTGGGACATCCGTGAAGGGCCATCCCAGCCTTGGAGCTCCTCGTGGGGCTGGCTGAGGCCTGTGGAGGCTGCATCACTGCAAGGTCTCCCCTGCCTAGCAGTACCCCTGAGACCCTTCCTGCATGCAGACCGAGGCCCAATCTGTAGCCCCAGAGAGAAGGGCAGCACCACAAGACTGGGGAAACAATGAGAGAGAGGGCAGCTGTGCCATGCCAGCTTCACTCATCTTAATAGGAGAGAGACAGAAAAAGAAACTTCCATTTCTGCTATGTTGGTTGTCTTTGTTACAGCACCCAAATCGATATCCTCATGAATATACCTGGCCCGGTGGATACATGGACAGCCCAAATGGACTTAGTGCCTGTCATCATGGGTACCTTTTTAAATTCCTCCACCCAGCGGGCTGTGCCTTTCTAAACTTAGTCCATTTGGATAGGGGTACCTTTTTCTAATTTGTACCAACACAGCCTGTGGACTAGCTCCAGCCTTACCTGCCCTGTGGGCTTAAAGACTCATGGAAGAGAAGACACAAGTCCCCTTCATCAAGGTCAGCACAAGACTGCAATGCAGAGGCAGCTAGTCATCACATAAACAGGTGGCCAGCAAAGAGTCAGAAATCCTCAGGAGAAACTTCTTCCAGAAAGTCGTCTTGACCAGCCAATAGGCGGCTCACGCAGGACCACACAGCCCCATTTGGAGGATGACGTATGGACCACGCACAGCAAGTCGATGTGAGAAGTGGTGGGAAGTGATGGCAGAGGCCATTCAGAGACCAGATAATGCAATCTCTATCAGCGTTTGCAAGGACTCGGCTTATCTGAAAGACCTTAAACTTTAGTATCAAATGTCGAGAATCAATGATACCGTTTTGGCCAGAAAGCATATTTTACACATCATATCAACAGATAAATAAAACGTGGCAATGATTAGAGTGATTTCTACGGCAATGCTCGGCGTACACCAAGGCTGGGAAATGCAGAGAAGAGCTTATTGCTAAATCTGCTGCAGGGTATTGAGAATGCAGGGCGAGCCCACCGCTGAAGGGACGTGTCTCTTTGCTCCCGCTGAGCGCCAAGCCTCTGGAGGAAATCAGCACGATTTTGTGTTTCTTGGGCTCCTCCTACGTGCTTGTTCATGGAAGTGTTCCATAAATCGATGACAATCTGTCCACTGGTGGTCCCTAAGCTAGGGGAAGTGCCTTTGCCACCTGGATTCCCTGCTGCTCAGAAGCTGCCAGTTCCAACCAAATTGAACAGGATCTATTTCAACAGTGCAGTAGATGAGGCCAGGGCTCCTCCCAGATCTCCCCTGGATCCCTTTTTGCCATTTTTGTACACCCAAATTGGGCTTACAACATCCGCCCCTGTTGTTGGGAGAACTATCCTGGGCTCACGCAGGCTAATTCACCCTCACAAGTGAAATGCCTGGGAATTTATATCACTCTGGGCAGCCCTTC
This sequence comes from Rhinolophus hipposideros, assembly GCF_964194185.1. Classification (NCBI taxonomy): domain Eukaryota; kingdom Metazoa; phylum Chordata; class Mammalia; order Chiroptera; family Rhinolophidae; genus Rhinolophus; species Rhinolophus hipposideros. The sequence goes on along the minus strand of NC_138067.1, from coordinate 32,247,165 downwards.
ACCAAGACAGTGGGCTTGGAGCAGGAGAGTGAAAACCTGCTCCCTGGGCATTCTTGTGTGACCTCCTGCCCTCCTGCCCTGTGTGCCTCACTCTTGTTCCTGTTTCTCCAGGAAACACTTCCCGAATAATCTCTCGCAAAAAAATCTTCACGTTAGGTTCTGCTGCTGGGCTACTTGTCCGAGGAAAAGAGATTTGGATAAATGCGCAGATTCTTTAGTACACCCAACAAAGGAAACAGCCCTATATGAAACTATAATACAAGGGAAGGAGAAGAAGGAAGAAGAAGAGGAGATGGTGGAGGAGGGGAGGGAGGAAAAAAAGTAGGAAGAGGTGGAGGAAAAGATGGAGAAGGAGAAGGAGGAGAAGTAGTAGTAGTTACGGATTTGGGGACACCTTTAGAATATACTGTTCAGTGAAAATAGCGAAGTGCCTAAGAATGGATATCGTATCCTTATTTTTGAAAAGGAAGGCAAAGAATGTGTATTGTATGTGTTTTCATCTCCATAAAAATAAAATAAATCACAAAATTCATGGAAATGGATACTTAGGGTGCAAGAGCGTGAGCAAGAGTTCGCAACTTCTCTGTGTGTTTCGGTTATTGAGTCATGTGGATTTTCACTACTTCAGAACATAAAATACAGATTCCTAAGCTCTACCCTCCAAGGAACCTGAAGTGTCTGGTCTGGGGTGAGAAGCCAGGATCTTGAAAGTCTCCTCCGCTGATTGATGCACGGCCAGACTTGGGGACATTGCTCTGAATGATTTCATCAAATGTTTGAACAAAAACCCAACAACCACCCAGCAGCTAAACACCCAGGTGGTGCTGTTTTCCAGGACTCAAGCCAGCCCACTAGAAGCACCATTGAAAGCTGCCTTTCTTTCCTGGGTGACCCCTGACAGCAAGTGTGAGCCGGGCCTCCCGGGGTGGAAATCGACTGCCTTCCCGGCCTTCTCGGCCCCTGCAAGCCCAGTGCTCCGCCACATCTCCGTTGCCACAGCAACAGCAGACACAATGGTTTCTGTGGAGTTCGGGTCTATAAATAATTTCTAGATCAGTCTCTTTGGTTTGAACGAGGTGGGCTCGGCAGGGCGGTTCGTGGTGGCCAGTGGGCTAGGCCATCGTCCTCAGGAAACAGCCATGCTGGGGGAAGGAGGGTGCGGAAGCAAGGTCGCAGCCTGCGAGTCTGCCTAAAGCCTTGCTCTATCCAGATGGGCCTGGGTGGCCTCACCCCATTTCACAGCAGTTCCTGCTTCAGAGAACAGATCTGGGATTACTCTATCTCATCTGTGAATCTCAGAGATGGAGATACCTGAACCAGCTACGCTGGGTGAGGGGGGGCTGGCTGGGTGGGGGTGGGAAGGGTTAAAAAAAAATCCCTTCTGGTGACTTGGGGACTGAGACAGGCTCAGAGGGCAGATGTGGATCTCTGTTTCTGTGCTGGCAAAGATGGTGCCTATTGAACGTCTCAGTTTGGCTGGGGGAGCTCTGGCAGAACAGAGGGGCCGGGAGCAGAGGCTATGGATCTGGTCTATCTGGCTCTCTTGATGCAGGCAGCAGTTCGGCAGTTCTAGTGCTGCTCTAAGGATGCCCTTTCCAACCAGGTCCTTTTTTTTCTCCTTTTTTTTTAAATAACAGTGTTTGCAGGGGAGGGCTCATGGTCCCCAGACAAGGGCTGAGGAGGTGGATGTTGTCATTTGAAAATCAAGCCGATTGAACATCTCTGCTTTCTGATGACAGTGAGTTCCCGGACACTGGAAGGGCTCCTGGCCGTGGTGCTCTGTGTGTGGCATTAGGAGCGGGGTGTTGCTTTGACACACAGTGGGCTTCCTGCAATGTGAGTAGGGCAGCCTCTCTGGAGGGCAATGAAATGACAGCTCTCAGCCCTGAGACAACGGGTCCCTCCATGCAGCAGTTCTACCTCCCAGGGTTCTTTCGGACCCGTGTCCCGGCATGCGTGTGCCAAGGCGTGTTCCATAAGCATGCAACGAGTAATGTTCCACATAGCTCTATTTACTACAGCGAAGAGGGAGAGTGTCAATATAGCCTGGCGCCCATATACTAACAACTAGCGCACAGTCAGACAAAAAGAAGGGGTAGGTCTGCGCAAGCTGACGCAGGACAGTGTCTGAGATAAATTAAGGAAAACGAGCAAGGTGCAGGGATGCTCCCATTTCTGTAAGAAGGAATGTGTAATGCATGGCAAACTCGTATAGATGTGCATATCTGTGCAGACACACACACCGTATTTCCCTGAAAATAAGACTTAGCCGGACAATCAGCTCTAATGCGTCTTTTGGAGCAAAAATTAATATAAGACCCAGTCTTATGTTAGATAAGACCCGGTCTTATATCGTAGTAAAATAATTTGTGCTCCAAAAGACGCATTAGAGCTGATTGTCTGCCTAGGTCTTTTTTCCGGGAAACATGGTATCTATGCATTACATACACATATGTGGATAGAGAATATTTCTGTAAACATACGCAAGAAACTGATGAATTTGCTTAGCTCTGGAAAGGCGGGTCTGGTGCCCTGAGATTTGGGGTAGAAGGAGATTTACTTTTTCATTGCACACTTTTCTGTAGTGTTTGGGTTTTTTTTTTTAAATCATTTGCATACATTAAGTTTTCAATTAAACATAGATGGAAGCACGGAGAAAAAGGAAGGGAGAAAGAGGAAACAAGGCAGGAGGAAGGGATGGAGGCAAAACCTTTGTTTCTTCTAATCCTCATGACTCCAGAGCTGGCTTTCAGGGTATGTGGCTGGAAAGTCAGAGGGTGCTAGCCCCAGCATGCTTTCAGTCTGGGGACTCAGCAAAAGCAATGAAAATGCAAACCAGATATGGAAGTGCTTTTCTCTGACTCTGCATCAGCTCCCAGGCTGCTAGAAAATGCTCTCTGAGAGGTGAAAGGCAGCCTATGAATTTGTTTCTCTGCCTGAGAGGACAGCTGGGGTTTTGAGTTCTCCAAGGTGAGTGAAACAGAAGCAGCTCTCTGAGGCAGCTGCATTTGCCCTCAGCCCAGCTGCAGTTCACCTTGCTGACCAACTGAGATAAGGGAGAGAAAAAAGGAATGAAAAGGACTTGGAAAGTGTGTTTTTCACATGTCTGAAATGGATGGAGATCTATCATGCATTTGAGCCTCAAGAACTGTGAATCTGTTGCCTATTGTGCTACTAGTGAAGAGGGGAGACCTGACACCAGTGGGGAAGGTCAAAAGGCAACTTCGCTGGAAATTGAATGCAGAAACATCCCTCTTCAAACCAAAGTGTTGGCCTGGGTCTGACTTGAATCTCAAACTTTCCAAATGGTGTTGCATCTCCAGGAAAGATGGGGTCGCTGTGGGGGTGCCGGGTGGTTTGGATGTTGGCATGGTGACTTCAAACTTGTAAGTGTAAGAACTCCAAGTTCATCAGCTATAATTTCACTCAGATGGGTGGGAATGACCTTGACCTGTGTGGTCTGAGGGATGTAAGTGGGTCTCGGAGTGTTTTCCCACAATTGACGAGCACTTTCTCACAGGCTAACAACATGTTTTGAAAACGCAAAAAAAAAAAAAAAAAGAAAACGCAGATATTACCCTCCTCTGCCAGAGAGGCTGACTCAGTAACTCTAAGACGGGCTCAGGAAGCTACATTTTAAGAGTGCCATGAGTGACCAAATCCCCAGGCTAGGACAGCCGGACATGTGCACCCCAACATATACCAGATGATACATTGAAAGTGCAGAAAGACACGTAGAATTTCAACTTCAATTCATCGCATCCTTTTCAAGTTTCTCTTTCATGTTTGATAATGTGCATAAAATGATAGCAACGGAGTGTGGATGTATGCTTTATAAACGGTACTAGCAATAACTGGCCCTTACACTGCCTCCACTGCACAGCCCTGTGCCAAGCCTTTTACAGCGATTCATTCACTTACTCCTCACAAGTCGATGTTATTACCCCCTGCTATGAGCTGAATTGTGCCCCCCACCACCACCAAATGCATGGGTTGAAGCCCTCCCTAATCCTCAATATGGCTGAATTTGCGGTAATGAAATAATAAAGAAAAAATGAGTGTAGGATGAGTGCTCTTACAGAGGAGCTACAAGAGAGCTTGCTCTGTCTCTCTCCATCTTATGAGACACAACAAGAAGGAAGCAATCTACAAGCCAAAAAGAGAGTCTTCCTCAGACACTGAATTAGCCAGAACCTTGATCTTAGACTTGTGGCCTCCAGAATTGTGAGACGATTAATGTCTGTTGTTTAAACCACCCAGTCTGTGTCAGTTTGTTATGGCAGCCATAGGGAACTAATACCCCAAATCATGCACGTGAAGAAATGGAGGTGTGGAGAGGTTAAGGAGTCTGGCCATGGCAGGACAGCCAGGAGGTGGGGGCTGGGACTTGAATCCAGGTAATTTGGCTGCAGAGCCCAGGCTTTTAATTATATGTATGAGGAATTTTTAATTTTTTTTTACTCATATTGGAATGTTTGAAAAAGTCTGGAAACTACCAGGTTAGAAGAAAAGAGCATGAGAGTCTGTGGCAGACAGAATAACAGCCCCCAGTGATGTCACCATCCTATTCCCTGGGACTTGTGACTATTTACCAAGTTTTACTTCACTTGGAAAAAGACACTTTGCAGACATGATTCAGTTAAGGGTGTTGAGATGAGGTTATCTTGGATTATTCAAGTGGGCCCTACCCATAGTCCTAAGTGTCCTTGTAAGAGGAAGCCAGGAAGTCGGAGAGGAGAGAAGATGCTATGGCCTGGGGTTGGAAGTTGGAGGAAGGGGCCACACACCAAGGAATGGAGCATCTTTAAAAGCTGGAAAAAGCAAGAAAATGAATTCACCTCTAGAACCTCCAGAAGGAAAGCATTCCTGCAGACCATTTTGGAGTTCTGAGCTCCAGAACTTTAAGATAATACATTTCTGTTGTTCTAAGTCACTAAGCATATGGTAATTTGTGACGGCAGCTGTAGAAAATTACACAGAGGAAAAAACTGGGGATTTGAGTGGAGGGGATTATCAAGGGAAGGATATGGTTGGGGAGAAAGTGATTCTCAGTTTTGAACTGAAACAAGGGGCCTGTATATGTGCTCCCTTGTAATGTGACTGCAGATTAGGCCAACATACTTCGGGGAAAGTGATGTTATGTGACTTGTGACCTCAGTCTCAAAAAGAGACATTGAAGTTCCCACTCTCACCTTCTCAGAACACTGTGAAGATGCCCAGTCCATCAACGGAGAATGAGGCCACATGGAGCAGAGAAGAGGCAGGGATGCTGGACCAATAGCCAGCGCCATCACCAGGTATGTGAGAGAGGCCGTCTTGGACCACACAGCCCAATGAACCACTAGATGACTACAGTCACGTGAGTGATCCCACATGAGACAATGGAAGTACTGTCAGCTGAGCCCCACCCAAACTGCCCTGCTCTTAGATGGTGGTAGAACCAGGTCCCTCCCCTTCAGGAGTGTAGGTGGGGAGATACCTCACAGGTTATCCTCTACCTCTTCTCCCTGTTATCATCCTTGCCTCCTATCAGTTTCAATAACCACATGAGTAAATAACTCCTTCAGCCTGTTAATCCTCACGACAACCTTCTGAAGTCGTCATATTATCCCCATTTTATAGATAAAGAAACTGAGGCTGAGATAGAGGTTAATGGACCAAGATCACTCAGCAGGTGAGAGGAGGGAGTGGATTTGAACCCAGATTTATCTGACCCCAGAGCCACTGTCGTGTGACTTTTGCTAGCCTGCTCCCTTCTTTCACTCAAGATGTGTTTATTGAGTCTTTTACTCCCAATACTTGGATGGATCCCGGATTGTGTGTTTGTGTCAGTGATGAATTTGGGGTGAATGTGAGAGTGGCCATTTGTTCCAAGTATAAATTAGGATTGTGTTCAGCTGTAACAGAAAACCTACTCCTGTGGCTTATCCAGCTAAACGTTTAATTTTTCACATCATAAGTCTAAAGACAGAGTACAGGGTTGATGCAGCAACTGCATGACATCACCTTCGTGTGTGGCTTTCCCCCTGATGTGGGGTCCAGCTCACGTGTGGCCCAATCCCTGTGGCTAAAAAGATGGAGGTTCTGGTTGGCCCGGTCTGGGTCCTGGGCTTCCTCTGGGTTTATGAACAAGCAAAGGGGGAGCTTGTGAGGGGAAGAGAGCTGGGGCAGACTGGATTACCCAAAATGGCTGTAACAATATCTTCCATCCCACAGGCTCTCCTTACAGCGGGATTTTACCACTCCTCCCAAAAGAAGTGGGCATAGATTTCCTTCCCTTGAATGGGAGTGGGCTTGTGACAATGGTCAAAGTGACTCTATGTGACAACTGATGCTAGGTCACAAAGGGTAATGTACCGTACACCTGGTTCTCTTAAGAGGATCACTCTTAAAAGCCAGCCACCATGGAGAAATCACATGTAGGTGTTTGAGCTGAGGTCCCACCAGACCTAAGAGTGAGAGAACCTTCAGCTGAGTCCAACTCCCAGCCACTGAGTCACGTTCAGACTTTGAGCTGCCCCAGCTGAACCCATATAGAGCAGAGATGCGCTGTCCTTGCCAAACACTGCTCAAATCACAGATTTGTCACCATAATGCATGGTTATTTTTCTTTTAGCCATTAAGTCTGTGGTAGTTTGTTAGGTAGCAACAGATAACTAGAACCAGAGGTGATCAGTATAGGAGACAAGATAGGCACTATTCAATCAGCTCCTTTCTTCTGGGGAGGTGAGAGGCGAGACAGGCAAAAGAGACCTGGGGAAAGAAAGGTATGGAGATACCCGACTTGGTAACATCAGAGCAGGGTCATCGGATCTGGGTGTATCTGTTTCTTGCAAAGATGAAAGACTCTAACCCAACCATTTGGTTGCATGCTAGTTGGGTTAGAGGAGACCCAGAGACAGTATTGCTGGAACCAAAAGAGAAGGAAGCAAGAGATTCATGAGGCTAACGCCGGATCAGCCTTGCTCCCCACCCTTCCATGCCTCCTCTCCAACCAGGTGGAACGGCAGTTATGTCTGGGCTCAGACCCACCCACATTTTTGCACTAGCCCTAGCCTTGGGCAGAAGCCCTTCTGGGGACAAGTGGCTCTGTGATGGGTACTGTTTTTGCTAACAGCACCCTGCGTCTCTTGTCTAAGTCATGCCCCTGCTGCTTTGTTTGTCCCCCTGGCTCTTGGATTTGAGCTTTTAATTACTGGACATTACCTTGCTAAACCCTTTTAACATATCTAATTATTTTTTTCTGTAGATTCAAGTTTTTAATGTCACATCATCTAAGAGTAATGACAATTTTGTTTCTTCTTTTCCAAACCTGACATCTTTTATTAGTTGTCTTTCTAGTCTGGTAGCTTCTCCGGTACAATGTGGAACAGAAACAAAGAGTTAACCTTGTCTTGTTTCTGATTTTAAAGACACTCCTTCAAATATACACCATTAAGAATCATGTTTACTATAGCATTTTGGTAGATGTGCTTTATTGTATTAAGAAAGTTTAATTTTGTTCTTAATTTGTTCAGAGTTTTTATGATAAAAGGATGTTGAGTTTTAGCATGGCTCTTTCTGGACTGTGGAGGAGCACATGTTTTTTCTCCTTAAATCTGATAATGTGATGAATGACACATACATTCTCTAATGTTAAGTCACTCTTGTATTCCTGGTGTGCATTTGTCATGATGTTGTTTTTTCATATATCAAAGATTGGGTTTGCTACTATTGTGTGTAAGATTTTTGTGCCTGTTTTCATTTTGACCTATAATTTTCGGTTCTTACACTATTCTTGTTAGATTTGATATCAAGGTGATACCAGCTTCATAGAATGAATTTGTAAATGTTCCTTCCTTTTGTATTCCTTGGGAGAGCTTGCGTAAGACTAGAATGAGAGATTTTACATGTTAAATAGAATTTATCTGTAAAACTCACGGAACCTGCTGTTTGTGAAAAATTTTAAATTACTGTTCAGTTTCATTACTGGTTATAGGGCTATTCAGACTTTCTGTTTCTTCTTGAGTCAGTCTTGGTCAATTATGTTTTTTTCTAAGAATTTTTCCATTTCCCTGAGTTGGAAGAACCCCTTTCTGGACATCCCTAGGATATATTTCTGCCTTCTAAATCTTAAACTGATCTCTCTGAATTTACCCTCTAATCTCTTTGGAACCTCAGTTCCGCCTTGCTTCTCTCTGTCTGTGTTGGCATTTCTATCAGAGTGATTTGGACTGCAAGTATGTTTGATTGAAAATGGCTCAGACAACAAAGTATTTTTACTAATACAAGTGAGAAGTCCAAGGCAGGCAGTTCCATGGCTGGTTCAGGGGCACTGAGGACCCAAACTCTTTCTGCTCCTCCATCCTCAGCATACTGGTCTGCTTTTCAGGTCTCTCTCCACATGGGAGTATGATAGCTACTGTGTTTCCAGGCATTCTGTGTTGTGGGCATCTCATACGTCACTTTTTATTGTGGAGGAAAGCTTTCCCCCAAACGAACCCCTCCCCCACCCAGCAGAATTCCCCCCAGGTCCTGCTGGCTATAGTGGGGCTCCCAGGGAGATCAGGACAGTGAGGATGTGGAGCTTTCATCTCTATAAGTGGGTACGTGGCCCTGCAGCCAGGAGTGGGAAGGGCTGGTGGGCAGAAAAACACCTCTGCTCCAGCACCTTCGGGCTTAACGCCCGCCCCCCCACCCCTTTTCCCGTCTGACCCTCTCCTGATCTCTCTGGCCTGTTGCTGCCTAGGCCAGCTTGACAGAAAGAACTAAAACTTGTATGTGCTGATTAATGTTTAACATCTGGCTCTCAGGATGGGGGAAGCCCTCATTAAAAGGTTTGTTGATTTTCAGTATAAATATTCCCACTGTGGTTGATTTCAAGTTACCAATTCGATGTCACTGAATACAGAGCTGGGAAGAGATGCACACAGCTGGGCCTCACGAGCCGGCACAAGCCAGCTCCAGGGCACCCCTCACTCAAACCCAACTAGATTCCATGAATTTGAGCGGGGCGGAAGAAGGATGCCCTCCCCTGGCCAGAGGGTAATAATTAAGGCATTAAAGGGCTGACTTGAGACAAATTAGAAACCATTTGGAATACCTACTATGTGCTAGTCTTGATTCCTCACCAGTGTCCATTTTTTCAATGAGGAAACTGAGATTCAGAGAGGTTAAGGCACCAGTGACTGACGTGGAGTCAGATCCAAACCCAGGCCTGTCTCATTCATGTCCTTTCACCCAAAGGACCAGATTCAGAATAGATTTGGCTAGCTCTCAATCAAAACTACAATGTGCCCTAAAAGTGGAGCATTATTTGTAAGAGCCAAAAAAATGTGTTGGGGGGGGAACACATATCCATCAACTGATGAATGGGCGGACAAACATGATCTATTCAAACAATGGAATGTTATTCAGCCATAAAAAGGAAATCCTGACACACGTTACAATGTGGATGGACCTCAAAAACGTTATGCTGATTGAAAGAAGTCAGTCACAAAGGACCAGGTATTGTATGTTTCTAATTACAGTAAATATCCAGAATGGACAAATCTACAGAGACAGAAAATAGATCAGTGGTTGCCAGGAACTGAAGGGATGAGGGAATGAGGAGTGACCACTAAGGGATATGGGGCTTCTTTCTGGAGTGATGAAAATATTCTGGAATTAGATGCTGATGAAGGTTGCTCAACTATGTGACTATCTTAAAAACCACTGAACTGTAAAACAAAAACATGTGGAAGATTTATTGAAAAGGGATTTTGTTTTGCACCTCCCTCCGCCAGGCTGTGGCCTTTTATAACTTCTCAGAATCAAAATCTTTCCCAGGCCATCTCTGTGTTTTGACAAGTTCAGTGCTTAACTAGAATGTTTTATTGAAAGGAAAAAATAAAATACAACAAGAATAAATAGAGCTCCCAGGAGTCTTTGGTAACAAATTTCGATGTGCCTGAGTGAGTTCATACCACGTGGCATTCCTTTCTATTAATTATTTTCCCTGGTTTATCTTCTCCTCATCTCTTCTCTAATTTATTGCGTTTCAACACAGCTAGTGTAACCGTTTGGGCACCACCTTTCCCACCTGCATGGGACAGAATGTTCAAGGCACTTGGTGTCAGGGATGATACACAGAACCGGCAGTTGTGCCAGGGAGCGTAGAAAAGCAAAAAGGAGGACGTGAAGAGCAGAGTCAACCCAGGCCAGACAGGAAACAGACTTCAGTGAGGGGGGCTTTGCATTGAATAGCACCCCCCAAATATTCACGTCCACCCAAAACCTCAATGTGACCTTGCTCGGAAGCAGGGTCTTCGCAGGTATACAGTTAGGTTAGAAAGAGGTCACATGGAGTTAGTGTAACCCTAAAGTAGGCCCTCTTCTTGTAAAAAGAGGACAGGACACAGGGAGAGACAGAGGAGAAGACCAGGTGACAATTGAGGCAGAGGTTGGAGTCACGTGCCACAAGCTGAGGAACGCCAGTGACTGTCAGGAGCCCCCAGGAGCTGGAAGAGGAGGGAAGGACCCTCTCCTGGAGCCTCCGGAACGAGCCTGGCCCTGCTCACACCTTGATTTCAGACTTCTGGCTTCTAGGACTGGGAGAGAATCGATCTCTGATGTTTTAAGCCCCATAGTTGGTGGTCGGTTGTTATGGCAGGTACAGGACACTCATCCAGAGCTTCTGATGGAAAACCAACAAGGTGAGTGTTATGGGCTAAATGTTTGTTTCCTCCCAAAATTTATATGTCCACACTCTCCCCCTAATGTGACGGTATCAGCAGGTGGCGTCTTTGGGAGGTGATTAGGATTTGATGAGGCCTAAGGTGGAGCTCTCATCCGTGGGATCAGTGCCCTTCTGAGAGTCAGGAAGGAGTTTGCTGCTTTGCTCTGCTCTCTACCATGTGAGGACACAATTAGTCAGCAGTCCACAACCCAGAAGCGGGTCCTCACCAGAGGCGCAACTGTGCTGCACCCTGATCTTGGACTTCCAGCCTCTAGAGTTGTGAGAAATACATTTCCGCTGCTTATAAGCCCCCTCGTTTCTGGAATTTTGTTATAGCAGCCCTGATTTATGGATGGGGTCAGTACGTGAGCTGATCCTCATCCCTTGCCGCCTAAACCCCATCCCTTTCATCTAGCCATCAACTGCCAAATCGATTTTTAAAACCCAAGTGGTGTGTGGGTAGGAGGAAGTACCTGCCTGCCTCTTGTCTTGCTAACAGATAGGTGGTTTATGAACTCACTGAGCGTTGGATATTATTTCAGCTCCAGCTGAATGAACCACTTCCTTCTCCCCACTGAGGACACTTGGTGATAGCACAATGGCTGGCATTTATTGAGTTCTTACTCCAATCCTGGAACGATTCAAGTGAATATACAGGAATGTGAACATTCTGTATTCCATTGATAATTCTATTAACAAATAGAATAGTTACATTTTATATTTTATTCTCAAAACAATTGTATTTCATTGAATATTAGATCCATTGTTGTAAGATACACCATTATGTTGTATACTATTAAGAACAACAACCAAACACCTGTCAATTCAAGATGTGTGCGTATGCATATTCAGCTTGTATGCGTAAACACATCCTAATTTTAGAGATGTTACCATGTGAATCTTAGAATCAATGAAATATGATTGCTTTTATGGATAAGAAAATTGAGGCTAAGGTCACACAACTATTAAATAGTACAGGCAAGATTAAACCCCATGGAAATTCAACTCTTGGGCTTGAGCTCTTAATCAGTATACACACACCCTCTTTTGTTAGGGAATACATGCTAGCAGAAGCTGGCACAGCCATCTTATATCTTAAGATGGAAACCACCTATCGGGGTTAGCAGAACAACAAGATAAAAATAAACAGCACCTAGAGTTGCCATGTTGGCCTGCATGTTTAGTCTTGGGCAATTGCAAGAGAGAAAAAATAAACTTCTATCTTGTTTAAGCCACTGCTGCTTTGGCCTTTGTTATTGCAGCCAAGGTATAATCCTAATACACACCATTATGTGCCCTGGAGGCTCAGTCCCTTCCCCCAAGAGGTGCAAGCTCATTAAATGAGAATGCGTATGAAACACTCAAAGCAATGCTAAGCACAGAGCTGGCCCTAGATAAATATGAGTTCCTCACACAAACATGGGTAACCTAGGCATTCGTTATTCATAAATCTTGGTGTTCTCCTGCTTTCTCCAAATCCTACTCATGTATGGTAGAAGAAACAGCATGGATCTTATTTTTCTGGGTTCCTTTTCCCAACTCCCCATCACTTATGCCTTAACAAATAAAAATAAAACATTTTCTTGCTAGGTAGAGCAATTCACAAGTACGTTGTGGACCTGCCTTTATATCGTAGAATATATCCCCCTTTCCTTGCTGAACCAACTCTGGCCGTGCTCTGGCACTCTCCCTGTGGTCCTGGCTAGATTGACTGTCTTTGACCCCACTCTTCACCAGGCCAGAGCGTGGCTCATGACCAAGCCTAACCAGCCAGAGTTCTCCGCTCTCTGGCCACAAAGACTGGTTTAGAAGTGGGAGTCTCGCCTAAGCTGAATCAACCTTCATCTTTACTAAGAATCAATATGCGGACGTTGGGAGAGTGAAGATCTATCTCCTCGACTAAGATTTTGAGCTATAGGGATCATGCAATCTATTGCAGAAATCTATGGCTGCCTAATAAATTACCCCAAAACCTAGTGACAGAGAGCAACCATATACTATGCTTTACAGACTCTGTGGTTCAAGACAAGGCACAGTGTGGATGACGTTTCTGCTCCACAATGTCTGGGGCATCAGCTGGGAGACTCAGAAGCTAGAGGCTGCAATTATCTGAAGGCTCAGTCTTGCACGTGCTGGCTGGAGCTGGGCCTCAGTTCCTCTCTACGTGGGCCTCTCCCCGTGGTCTCTCTGCCGAGGCTAGCTTGGGCTTCTTTACTTCATGACTGCTGGTTTCCAAAGGCTAGTGTTCTGAAAGAGAGCAAGCCAAGAAGAAGTTATGTGCCTTTTAAGACCCTTGGAGGTTACCTAATGTCACTTCCACCATTTCCTATTGGTTGAAACACTTACAACAGGCATTCAACGTCAAGAGAAGAGAACAGAAGCCCTCCCTCATGATGGAACTATGTCCACATTATATTTTAGAAGAGCATGTGGAATGGGTCATAGGTTGATGGGGCCAACTTTGAAATATACAACCTGCCACAGAAGCCTAGAGCTACCACCATCCTTAGGCACATGGATAAAGAAAGATATCTGCAAAATGAGGCCCACGCACAGAGAATTTTAGAGCAAAGAGGAGAAATGTCATTTGAGCTCCTGGATCCGGTTGTACCTGAAGGTACACTCACCTATAGATTTTTCTTTTTTGGTTAGTGAGCCAATAAAGGTTATTTTAAATTTAGGGAGTTGGGCTACATGTCTGTCATTTGCAGCAAAAAGAGTTTGGAACCACAGATAGACCACAAACTCACCAAGATGTTTGGCTAAGCCAGAACTCTAGCTGGTGCTTTGAAAGGACATATTTCGCTCTGCTCTTGGCTAACCAGAATCCCTAAGCCGGAATCCTCAATGTGAATTTGTCAGTCTGTTTAGAAGGCAAGAATTGATGACAGTCAGTTTTCCATTTGGCTTGCTTTTAAGCAGCCAAAACGTTCCCTTCTGCCATGAGTGCAATATAAGGTAGCATCTGGGGAGGGCTACCAAAATGACCCAGATCAAGGTGACAGGCAACACAAGGGACAGCTATGTGCCAAACATTGGTGTTTCCACACCTTACCCCTAATGTGTATAGCAACCTTGTATCTCCACATTACAAAGGAAGAACCTGAGGCAGAGAGAAGCTATGCAACTTGCACAAGCTCCACCACCAGGAAATTGTGAAGCCAGACATGTAGTTCTCTGACAGCAAAGCCGAGATTCTTTCATGACAAGCTAGAGGGGCTGAGAGGAGCACAGGGGAAGGGCTTTCCCTGGGTAATGTGTGAGAAAGGAGGGATGGGTGAGTTGTCTGGTATGGCCACAACAAGGTGGGGAGGGATTTGTCATGGGAGCAAATGCTGGGGAGGTGGGCTTGCTGGTGGTCAGACAGGTGAAGCCTGACAATGCCATTCCTAGGTGGCCTCTGTGGAAGTAGAGGCCCAGCTGCTTGGAGCATGGTTTTGGCTGCTGGTTAGTGGCTGCACACTGGCTCCTGCTTGCCAGCCTCTCTGTTTGGCACTTGGCTGGGTAGACAGAGATGAGTCACACCTCAGGCCTGTCTGAGCTCCCTCCGTCTGCCTGGGGCCCAGGCTGAACCAATCCAAGGTAAGCAATGCGTGGCCCGAGGGATCAGGGTCTGGGAGCGGAAAGGGACCCACAAGAGATGCTGGACCTCTTGCTTGGAGGACCCTAGTGGCTTTGGACTTCTTTGAGGGCCAGGGCTGGTCCCACTGCATCACCTCACACGTCTGAGATCCAGGGCTGGCTGGGGCTCCAATGAGCCCCCTGGGACTGGGCAAGTCCTTTCCCCCTCTGACTGTCAGTTGTTTGGTGTGTACAATGGAGCAGATTGATCCCAGCAGCATGTGCCTTTCCCCTCCCTCCAACTTGTCACCCCCACCCCTCCCACCCCTCCCTGCTTGTTCATCTACCTCCCAGATCCTAGTAGCACTGTGACGCCCCTGTCTGTCTCATTATCTGTTATCCTTTCTTTCTTTTCTGCAGACTAGCCCATCTCCTTCCGGTAGCCCCCTTCCTTCAGATGCAACATGGTTCTGTTGCTTGCAACCCACAACCCTAAGCTGAAAGAGTAACTGGGCTGGGTACCACAGCCTGCCGCTTGTGCCCACCTCACACAGCTGCCAATGCTCCAAAGGGGATCTGTGTCCTCACCTCACAGAGCCTGCCATACAAAGAGCTTTTTCTGCTTCCTGTGGTGGCCTAGAGCCCACCCAATCTCCAGAGCCAGGCAGGGGGGATCCATTTGGCTGGGGGTGGGGGGGTCGGGTACGGCCCCATCATGGGAAGTATGGCTGAGAAGCACCCTTAATAGTCTAGATGGGAGCTTTCCAGAAGCGAGGTGTGGCCTCATGCGTCAGGGCTGCTGGAGAAGGCAAGACAGGATGTGATTAATGTCGGCTGTGGGTGTGACAGCCCACCAGCCTGAGCCTGCATTGTTACAGCAGCACAAATGCAGCCCCCCTGCCTCCACCCCTGCTTGTTGCCCACCCAGCCCTGCTCTGTTAAGTCCCCTCTCCTCCCTTCAAATACAAATCCACAGTGCCAGGCACTTAAAAATAGCATCCTATCTGAATCTTAGGCATGAGACGGAACTCCAGAAAAGGAGAAAGCTCTCTTGCCTCAAAGCACATGGGCTCTCACGTGGTCTGTGCTCGGCGCTGACAAGGGGCTGCTCTCCAGGGCCTTCTGTTCTGCATGGGGAAGGAAAAGCTCATGTGATACAATTCAACAGGGCTGGGCATCATCGTTACCCATCCAGGGCCACTCTGCATTGTGGCCAGGGGTGGGGGCTGACCTAAAGCACAGTATCCCCCCCTTCTTTGACAATGAGGAGCACTCGCATGAGATCAGAGAGAGGAAGGAGAGGACGGCTGAGGTACTTATCACCTACCTTCCTCCCTACAAGGTCAGCACTGGCTGGCTGTGACCTTGACCTCTGCACCCAGTCTCCATCCTTCTGGGTCAATGAACCACGTGATTGTACTTCCTGCCATATATTTTCTTCTGCAGCATTGTTGATAATAGTGAAAAACCGTAGTGGCTAAAATGTCCAAAAATAGAGGTTGATGAAGTTAATGATAGAGAAGGCACCTAAGAAAACTATGTGGTCTTTAAGAAGTGTCTTTCATGTGAGATGCCACGTTTCTTTCAGTCTGAGACACCATTATTCATTGCATGTATCACCCATTTCATAATCCCATTTTCAGGGGAAAAGAGAGAGAAGAAACAGCTGGCACGTTTCTTTTGACATTGATTCTAAAACACGTCCTAATTTCAGAAACACCAAAGTGTGGGGAAATATGCAAGACGGTAAAATGTAATGATTTGGAGAAAATGTCCTCAATATATTTTTAAGTTTAAAAAATGTGAGTTAAGAAACATCCTGCCTGGTTATTAAGAAAAACTACCATGTGTGTACATATGTAAATTGTACTCATTGAACAAAGAGCTGAGTCTATGAAATATACATGCACAGAAAAAACGACTCGAAGGAAACCTAACAGGAGGCTAGCAGTATGTGCCTCCAGGACATGGGGTTAGGAGAGCTTTTATTATAGTTTTTATCTTTGAATTGTTCTGGATTTTCTGATTTTATAATCCGACGACTTAAATAACAATAGCTACCACTTAGGATCTTTCCACATGTCGGAAATGATTTAGAACAATGATTTCATTCAGGTCTCACAACCACCGTTCATAGCACATGGTACAAATGCTTCTTATTGCCATTATGCAGATTGGAAAACTGAGGCTCAGACATACTGAGTCAGACATTCTTGAGTTCCCCAAGGCCACACGGCTATTAAGAGGTAGTGCTGGGATTCAAATCCTGGTCAATCTGATTCCAAAACAGAGGCCCTTAACTGTCATGTTATAGACTCGAACTGCACCTAGTACTGCTTCTTTATGCAAGAGTCACATCTAAGAGCAATGCCACCTCCTGAAGACCCCAGTCTCTTTGGTTCTGAGTCACCAACATGTTTTGTGACATAAAATGACCACGATTGGGCTGAGAAAGCCGATACTGCTAGCCTGGTTGACTCGCCTCTCTTGGAGGCGATGTTGGCTGAGGCAGGACAAAGAAAATGGATATTCCCGCAGCACCAGTACGCTTTGGCAAGACCCCTGCACCCCCTTTTGTGGTTTCTTCTTGTTCTGCTAAAAGGAGCTCTGCAGCTTGCTCAAGAGATAAACATTCCTAACATCATTTCTTCTCAGCTGGGCAGACAAGGGAGCAGCTGGGAGCCCTCCAAGAGGGAGGGGGAGGGGAGAATGTTCATTTTCTGGAACTCAGCTGGGAATCTTTCCTCTAGGAGACCCCAAGAAACCATTCCAAGCAAACAAAAGGGCTGCTGGGGAAACTGGTGACTGGGAGTCCAGAGAGGCCGCTGCAGCCCTGTGAAGAACGATGGGGTCAGCAAACATTGCATCACCCACACTGGGCATCACTACCAGTGACCACGCTTCTCAAGGTACCAGACTCTTTTTGTCCATTGCAACAACCGGGGGAGAGGAGGTGGATTGTCCCATGGTCCAGATGAGGAAAGCTGAGGCTCAGAGAGGTGAAGTGATGATCCTATGGTCAGAACCCCCCTGAGCTCAGAATGATGCTTTCCCAACTCTGTTTCAACTGGCCTCAGGTCTCAGACTCCTTCAAAAATACGGTGAAAGTTATGAGACTTTTTGTTTAAGAAAAAAATGGGCACAGACATTTACATGCAAACGATGTGTATAAATTCAGGGAGCATCAGTCAAGCTCTCCTTGAAGCCTTTGATAAGAATCCCCATCAACCGTCCAAACACATTCACCTCTATCCTCCATCTCTGCATCCAGGTGAAGGGGAGGTAGGGATGTTGGTCTCCACTTCCTACGCCAGCCTTGAAGGAGAGAATGACCCAGACCTGTATTTTCTCTGTAGAGTATTATACACTTATGGCCAGAAATCTATGTATGGTTGGGGGAGCCAGAACAGTCCCCCAACATTTCTTGCTATTTATTGGAAGCTCTAGTCTCACCTCTACCCAATTCTCACACTGCTGAAAAGTGGGCATGACATGGAGATGTGAAGGAACTTTTTCCAGTTCTAATAAATCTGTAAAAAAAGAAAACTCTACCAAACATCTTTGCTATGTAACAGCTTCTTTGCACCACCAAAAAATGTCTAGAGCTTCATGATTTGTTTATAGTCATCTCCAACACAGTTCACGATTGTATAAAACATAAAGCTAACATGTTTTATACATTGTTGCTTGATTTGGTGTTTTTGTTTTGACAGCTAGTAGACATGAATTCTTTAGGGCAGTAGTCTCCCAAGAATTTTTTATCATGAATCCCATCAGGCAAAAACTTTCCAGCATGCACCCGCAATCTATGTGCATTTTAAAATTTATGTAATTATCCACATGCATCACTGTTCTCATATTTTATGCACAATCATAAAACCCATATCAAAGTGGAAAATTTTAAATGCTAAGTAAAAGATTAAACAATGTTTTTTAATGTCTTGCTAATTGTGACGACTTCCATTATTACTAACCAATATCTCAAGGCAGAAAGAGGAATGAGGATTTTTGTGAACAATCATGGTTTTTAAATATGTGTTTCAAATAGACTTCTTAATAATTTGGAATTTTTGGCTGTCTTCCTTTGAGGTATGATTGGATGACTGTCTTTGTTTTCACCTTGGTATGGGTCTGATAAAGAGCTTGGGCCAGGAATAAGACAGTTGCCTCTGCAATTTTCTTGTTCTTTATTTGTGCTTGATTTATTTTAGTACAGTATTTTCTTCAATCCACAGTTTCTTTGCAGGAATCTTGTTATGGCACACGTCTAATTTTGTTAGGACTCGATGAGATAGGTATATAACCCACAAATCCACTTTCCTAAGCCAAAACTTCACAACCCTATGTCTCTATCCTAAGAGCTAACAAACTTGTCAATGGGACTTTGTTGTGAAATTCTCCCTCTTTCCGCAGGAGACATGTTGGGAGATGGGTGAGGGGTGACCACTTGCAGCCTGACCACGCCCAAGGGGCCACAGCTACTTCCCCTCTGTGTTATCTCAGGTTCCTTTTCGCCTTTCAGTCCTATAGCATCTGTTCAACCAAAGCTCAGTTCAGTAGTCACCCTCTTACCTGCAGGGAATATGTTCCAAGACCCCCAGTCGATGCCTGAAACCATGGATAGTATTGGACCCTATATATAATATGTTTTTCCCTATACATACATATCTTTTCACCTAAAGGAAGCACTTTACTCAGTCATGGGAGGATACAATGAGAATATGCCACCTACATGTCAGGAAAAAGATTCTCACCAGACACTGAATCTACAAACACCTTGATCTTGGGACTCCCCAGCTTCTGGAACCACGAGAAATGTCTGTTGTGTAAGCTATCCAGTCTGTTATGTTTGTCATAGCAGCCCAAACTGACTGAGGTAGGCCTGTGAGTTTTAGAAGAGTACACCAATGTGGAAGATAGAAAATATTAAGGCATGCATGTGATTTTTGTTTCTAGCTTTCATCTGTCTCCAAAATTTAATAGAAGAGAAAATATTAAGTAGGCCATTGGTGATACATTGGCCACCATCCTTAGCTTCTGTTGATATTTTGGTCTTGCCTTAGTATAAACCTGCTTTTGGGCTTTTGATGTCGCCAGTGAAGTCTGGGATCAGCAAGGTCATCTCCCTCCCTTTGTTCGTGGAAGCTTGTTTAACTATACAGCCGTCGTGGGTAAAAATTCTTAGTGGAGTGTCCCAAATAATCTGTTTGACCAAAGTTGCATCTGAAGTCCTTAAACCTTTGACCCATATCATCTGGGCATGTGCCCACATGAAAAAACCAAAATAAAAACCTCAGTTCCATTACTATTTCTTGCCCTAAGCTCTTTGTCTTAGTGAATAATTTGTATATGGCAGAATTATATCTGTTCCTAGCAAATGCTTATTGATTCAAGTTTCTTTTGAGATGAGACTATCCTCCAGAAAACTGGTACCAAATAGTCTTGCTTAATTCCTTCACGTGAGGACATGGGAGGTACATAGAATTTTTAAAAATGTACGGCTTGTGTAGTTGTGCTTCTTCTACTAGTACCGGTTTTTTTCATTTATTTATGCATAAGGGCAATTCTTACAAATCAATGATTAAGCACATAAAATTCTAATACCAATAATAATAATAATAATAATAATGATAATAATAATAATAAAGGAAGCATTTTATGGCTTCTCTTTGGGACATCCAAATTGCCAGCATCACTACTCTTGTGCTTTGGGGCCAGTATTAAGTAAAATAAGGGTTATCTGAACACAAGCACTGCACTACCGTAACAGTGTATCTGATAACCTAGACAGCTACGAAGTGACTAATGGGTGGGAAGCAACTACAGCATGAAAATGCTGGACAAAGGGATGATTCACGTCCCAGGCACGCTGGAGCAAGACCGCTCAAGATTTCATCACACTACTCAGAAAGGTGTGCAATTTAAAACTTAGACTTCCGGTCAAGATGGCAAAGTACATAAATGCTGTGCTTGCCTCCTTTCATGATCACATCAAAATTACAACTACATTATAGAATAACCACCCTTGAGAATCACCTAAATACTACCATGTTTCCCCAAAAATAAAACCTAGCCGGACCATCAGCTCTAATGCATCTTTTGGAGCAAACATTAATATCAGGCCCAGTCTTATTTTAATATAATACAATATAAGAGCCAGTCATATAATATAATATAATATAATATAATATAATATAATATAATATAATATAATATAATACTGGGTCTTATATTAATTTTTGCTCCAAAAGATGCAAATCAATAATTACTTTAAAGGTAAATAGATTAAATGCTCTAATCAAAAGACATAGGGTGGCTGAATGGAGAAGAAAACAAGACCCATACATAGGCTACCTACAAGAGATACACTTAGGATTGAAAGACACACACAGATTGAAAGTAAAGGGATGGAAGCAGATATTTCATGCAAATGTAAATAAAGAAAAAGCTGGAGTAACAGTACTTATATCAAACAAAATAGATTTTAAAACAAAGGCTATACCAAGAGACAAAGAAGGACATTTCATATACAATAGCCAAGATATGGAAGCAACCTAAGTGGCCACTGATAGATGGTTGGATAAAGAAGATGTGGTACATATATGAAATGGAATATTACTCAGCCATAAAAAAGAATGGAATCTTACCTACCATTTGCAACAACATGCATAGACCTAAAAGGTATTATACTAAGTGAAATAAGTCAGACAGAGAAAGACAAATATTATATGATTTCACTCACGGCAGGGGAAAAGTAACAATAAAAAACAAAAACACATAAAGGAAGTACTGGCACATGCTACAACATGGATGAACCTTGAAAACATTATGCTAAGTTAAGAAATCAGTGACAAACGACCACATAACATACAATTCCATCTATATGAAATGTCCAGAATAGGCAAATCCATAGAGATGGAAATAGATAAGTGGTTGCCTAGGGCTGGGGTTGTTGGGGAGAAATGACTAGTAATGGTAGTGGGGTACAAGGCTTCTTTTTGGGGTGATGGAGAGATGTTCTAAAATTGATTGCAGTGATGGTTGTAAAACTCTTAATTCACTAAAAATTATTGAATTGTACACTTTAAATGGGTAAACTGTAGGGTATGTGAATTATATCTCAATAATACTGTTGTGAAAATTTGCATTTAAACGACAATCATTAATTTTCATGCATCTGCAGGTAAGCAGAGGGTCACCTGACCTAGGCGGGTTCAATAGGGCAGCTCTGAACTCACAGATCTAGGGTTCCGCTGGAAGCTGGCTGATCCAGGTTGGGCTCAGCTGGGATGATTCTATTCCACGTCTCGCGTTCTCCTCTAAGAACCAGTGGACTAGTCTGGGCATGCTTCTCTCAGGGCAATGGCAGGGGTGCAAGAGAGCAAGCCCCATCGCGAAGCCTTTGGACAATCCTGGCCACGTTCGTCCCTCATCTCCTTTGCAGCATAGGTGACCACTGATATAATGTTAGCAAATGAGATTTAAGTAGAAATCCACTAGGGTTTTAAGTAGAAATTTAAGTAGAAATCTCTAGGGTTTCTCAGCAAGTGTTTGCTTTTCCTCATAAAAGGAACACTTACAAGTTTCATCTTCTCTTTCCTTTTTCCTGCATTGAATGCAAGACATGATGCCTAGTGCTGTGGCAGCCACATTGCTACCATAAGGAAAGTCAAAAAGAATCACAGATGTTTTCCTTGAAATCACTGAGCATCATTCCTGGAGCAGCACCAGCAACTGCCCATCTCTGGATGTCTTATCATAGGAGGAAAACAGACTCCTATATGTTTGCTGACATTGTTCGGTGTAGCCAAAGATATTTCTCACCAAAACCCCACAGCAACCAAACAGGAAAGTCTAGTGTCAAATGACGAAGTGAAAACAATTTAATAACAAGTTTGATGTCTTTGATTCAAGGGAAAGCGATCCATAGATTGGGGGAGTACAGTGCCTTACAAGCAGTGGGGCACTCTTCCAGAGGCATTTTGCACAAGAGCAAGTTGCATAGAATGTTAGAAGAGGCAAGGCAGAAACGGCAGGGTTGGCTAAGACGTCGGGGATTTCCCTATAAGGCCAGCTGGTCCTGCTTTCTAAGATAAGCTTGCTGAAGCTGAGTTGAGGTGGAGGATTATGATTGGTGTCTATTAGGTGTCCTTGACAGTTGTTTCCCCTAAGTACAGGCTGATTTAGGTTTAGATTTGTGACGTGGGCTGGGCCACTGGGGGGGCGGGTGGCCTCCATTTTGTGGGGCCCAACGTACGAATTCTCATTATCACTAGTACACATGCTCAGTGGACCATTACAGTCAATGGGAAAGTCATACAGGGCATTTCAATCCAAGTTTCATCAATCATTCACTCAACAAATCTGTGTTGGTTACCTTACATGTACTAGTCACTGTGAACAAACAGACTTGATCCCTTCCTGCCCTCTGAGAGCTGCTAGTTAGCAGGTTACATGGCTAAAATAATATCTAATGACAGAAGCATGGGTGAATAGTGAATAGAACATGTTACTGCAAAATATTATCACCTATGCAATACAGAAAAATTTGGTCAAACATAGTTGATCAAAAACCTAAAGATGGGTGAACCCAATCAATTTTCTGCACCAGCAGTCAGCTCTCAGCACGGATGACAAGTGGATGGGCTGGCCTGACAGTCCCTTTACCTCTGTGAACTTCCGTTTCCTCATCTGCTAATTAAGAAGTTAACCCACCAGACTGCTTAATTCTCTTCCAGCTCAAGTCTTTCCCATTCTGGAATTAACGCTTTGTTACAAGGAAATATTAACAATATTTTGGAAAAAATTCCACTTCACACGTACTTGGGTAGAACCATAATTATACATAACAAACAATAATTGACAGACAAGATTTCCCACTAGTAGAAGAAATTGGCACAGTGCCATCATCTTTACAAAAGAAAATGTTTGTTTGGGAGATGCATTGCAAAAGCTTTGCTGACAGAATGACCACTGAGCGAACATTTGATAAGTTCGGGTATGACGCCTCCAGCGACAAAAAAGTATCAAACCTGGTCCTGCTCTCAAAGAGCTTAGAATTTAATTAAGCCATAGATATATGTGTATCAATAGGACTCACTTCCACTGGGACACGCCGGCATGGCCTTATTGTATTTTACAGCCAGGGATGGTCTGATGGTTCCATACAGATGTCCTCGTGGAATGCTAGTCCTGCGTAAAAGAAAAGAAGTCTTAGTGCCAAGAATGAAATGTGTGAAAGAATCACATGTCTGGTATATGGACCAGTGGTTTAAAACAATGTTAGCCACAGAAACCGCTCTTCACACAAAATTTCGAGCTGAAGACAAACGCATACTATATATAAAAGCATACACACCTACATCTATATTAGAGCTGCTCTGCTTAAAATGGGAGGGCAAAGGCCTCTACCTGGTCAGGACATCCCTGGTGTGATAGGGTCACACAGTGGAGAGGACATGGGCCTGTCCTTGCTGGCTGTCTACCCAGGACAAGTGGCCTCTCTGAGCCTCAGTCTCTTCATGTGTAAAAGGAGAAACAAATGAGATGATGCAAAGTATCCCCCCTCCAGGACGTCTCAACAGGAGCTGTTAGCTGCATGACACCAGGGTCACCTGTGCCATGTTGAAGAAACTCTACAGTGACTGTCCTCACCCACGAGTTGTAATCTTGACCCAGACTCTGTCTTCAACCATTCTAGAAGGTCCAGGGCAGCAGGATTTGGGATCAGGAAATCTTTGCTCCAGTCCGAGCCCTGCCAGTTTCTGCTCTCTTTCCCTGAGGCCTGATTGCCTCCTTTGACAGGTGAGGATAATGATCTGTTGATTTTAAAGCATGTCACAAGAGTTAAACGAAGCATGAAAGTGCTTTGTCCCCTGGTGTTTCTGCCCTTCCTGCTTTTGGTGCCAGAACTTAGCATGAACTTGGAAGGATGTATGGTGCACTGCCAAGTCTTGAGACTAAGCTCTGTCATTTGTTAGCTGTCCGTTCTTTGGCAACTTACTGCTCCGTGCCCCACGCACAGAACCACTGGATAAATGGCAACGACAGGATGATCTATTCCTATTATTGTTCTCTAACACCGGAATGGCTTAAGCCAAGCTCAGGACGGGGGGTGCCGGTGGGGGGGGGGTGTCTGTGATACAAACACACACATGCACTAAGAAAAGGGGTACCCATTTGGCTTTAAGAGCTTGTTTAAAGTCAAGGTGAGATGGGAAATTCTTGTCCTGGCCTCGACTGTTCACGTAGTACTGAGCCTTTCTTTTGTGGGACCCCCCTACGTACATCAGAACATGGGGATAAAGGTGCTTCTAGAAATTATGACAGCCACTATTTCCCGAGCATCTCCTAAGCACTTGCCAGGCATTATCGCTTCTAACTCTCCAGCCGTCTTGTGAAGTAGATATCTTTATCTCCATTTTGCGGAGAAGCGGAGGCACAGAGAGAAGGGGGTGAATTGAAAATTGGGGGTGAGAGAGTCGGGATTAGGATCTGCTCACTCTGACTTCCAGAACTCCCACCCTCAATGTCTGTGGTCCGCCAGAGAGAAGATGGGTTTGGGAAGGCCCCGGTGGGCAGATCGTGGTATTGGCTAAGAAAGCGTTTGGCAGCAGGTAGCAGCGAGTCCGATTAACTTGAACAAATAGGGGTTTATTTTTCTCATGCGATAAGCTTGGCTGAGCAGATGGATGTTGCTAGGCACTGGGTGAGTCTGGGGGAGTCTCTGTGCTTGTCACTGCAAGGTAAAAGGATGGCAGCCGGGGACCCTAACACCGTGGCCAGACTGTTCAAAGAGGCATTGATAGGGAGGGTGAAGAGGTGTGCCTGACGTTTCCCCTTCTATCAGACAAGCAGAAGCTTTCAGAAAACCCTGGGCAGACTTACTTGGGTCTTACTGGCCAAAACTGGATCACATGGTCAGTCTCGGATGCAAGGGAAGTGGGCATGTAAAAATTTTGTTTCCCAACCTTTGTAATCCGAGACAACGAGAGACAACAGGTTGGGAATGGGTTTCAGGTAGTTCCCTGGCAGCTGCACATTCACTGAGCGGCTGTCCCCAGAGACTGGATCAGTGCCCTGGGGCTGCAATATCACAGGACCACCAACTGGGGGGCTTAAAACAATAGAAATTGATTCTCACAGTTCTGAAGGCTTAAAGCCTGAAGACAAGGTGTTGGCAGGACTGCCTCCTCTGACGGCGCCAGGGGAGGAGCCTTCCTGCCTCTTCCAGCTCCTGGTGGCCCCAGGTGTCACTTGGCTTGTGGCTGCATCACTCTAGTCTCTGTCTCCGTCTTCCTGTGGCCTCCATCTCCCTGTGTCATCTTTTCTTAGAAGGACACAAGTCCTATTGGATTAGGAACCACCCTAATGATAGCGTCTCAATCTTATTACATCTGCAAAGACCCTATTTCCAAATAAATCCACATTCAGTTTTCAGGAGTTAGGATTTCAACACTTCTTTTGGGGGGACCCAATGCAACCCACAAGAGACAGTATCAGCCCTCTGTCTTCTTCCAGAGGGAAGATAAAGGGCTATGCCTGCCCACTTTAGAGGGGTGAAGATGTCTTCCTCCAAGATCGGACACCTTCCCCCCACCCCATTCACTCCTGTGGCCTTGGGTCACCCTTGCCTGAGCGGACGCTTTCCCATCCACTTCCTTCCTCAAACCCCCCGCCTCGATGTGAGAGCCCCAAAGCCTGCCACAGAAAAAATGGTTTTCAAACCCTACACTGCCTTGCTCAGTACCAACCCTTCCGCCCACCTGAAACCTGGCCTTCACCGTCCCCATGCTCCCTCAATGCTCAGGGCTCCCAGGGTTATGTTTCCAGGTAGAGGCTCAGCTCCTCGCTGGCCCAGCATCGGTAGTGGTGAACAGTTGCCAGGTGATGTTTATATGCAGACAGAGCTGTGAGTCCCTTCTCTGGTCCTCAGTTTTGTGATGGGATGAAGAAACTGCCTGGGAGCCCTGCCCTGGGTCACGCAGCTGAACAAACCATATCGGGGAGCGGTGTGCCACAAGCATCACGTCTCTGAGGGTCGTAATCCCAACTGCTAACATTTATTGAGCACCTGCTACAAGCCAGATTTTCACACCTACCATCTCCGACTCTATGAGGTGGGAGCTACAGGGAAGTGGAAAAAATTAGGTTGATGCAAAAGTAATTGTGGTTTTTGCAATTATTTTTAACCTTTAAACTGCACTTGCTTTTGCACCAACCTAATAACTTGCCCAAGGCTAAGTGTACCCAGAGCTGTGATGTATAAAATCCTTTGCTACTTACTTCTTCTTGGGGAGTGGAGGGACTACAATTTTCTGGGACCTTACCCCAAAGGAGGAATTGTGTTAAAAGACTTTACCACGATTCCTTCTAGCCCTAGGAACCTGTAAAACACCAGGATAAGATGTGGTTAGACCCACCTGGTTCCCTGGTCTGAATAACTGGTTAACCATGAGAAGATGGTTGATTCCCATCAATCTCTGAAGCCACTGAGGACACCCCACCCCCAGTTCCTTTTGGCATCTTTCTGTCTTGCACAGGGATCTCATAAATCAAAAGGATGACCATATGAATGGAGGTGCAACAGGAGGAAGAAATGGAATTGCCCAGTCCCAAATCCCCGTTACTCCCCCATCATTTTTATTGTCCCCACCCCCAGAACTTCACCAAGAACAGAGGTGTGTTAATTTCTACTGCTGCACAACAAGTTAGCACAAACTTTACGGCCTAAAAAACACCTTTTATCATCTGACAATCTATAGGCCAGAAATCGGAACAGGCTCGACTGGGTTTTCTGCTCAGGTCTCACAGGTGAAAATGAAGGTGTCGCGTGAGTCTTTGGGAGAATCTGCTTCCAAGCTTATTCAGGTCGTGGCACAATCCACTTCCTTGAGGCTGTAGGTCTAAGGTCCCATCTGTGCTGGCTGTAGGCCGCGGGCACTCTGCTCCTGGAAGCCACTCACATTCTTTCCCACATGGCCCTGTCTGTCTTCAAAGCAGCAATGGTGTGTCATGTTCTTCTGACCCTTCTAACATCTCTTAAGTCCCCTTCTACCACCAGCCAGAGAAAACTCTTTTAAAATTTTCATCTGATTGCGTCAGCCCACCCAGACAATCTCCCTGTCTGAAGGTCACCTGACCTTGGACTTCATATCTGCAAAATTTCATCACAGCAACACCTAGATTAGTGTTTAGATAACCAGAGGCCGGAATCCTAGGAGACCATCTTTAGAATTCTGCCTACCCTGGGACATCTTACAGAAAATTCGTTGCAAAGAGAGCCTCTCCTCTGGATCTCCGAGTAGGGAAAATATCATCTTCCTCCTTCCTGGTATGAAATGAGCCCTCTTTTGGCACAGAAGAATTTGTAGGAATTCACCCTTTACACTGAAGGGAAAAGCATAACAGAGTCCTGACTTCCAACAGGAAACCCAAGTATTCATACTGAACAAACCTATCTTCTATAAAGGTGTGGGATAAGCCGTCCATTAGTTCAGACTTAGAAGAATGGTCCACGGATTTCTTCTTTCTTTTTTTCTGAACATTTTAAAGCGATAAGCTATCATTGCTTTTCAAAACCAATTCTGGGTGAAGTTTAGTGAGTTTCCCAGTACAGTAGACTCTTCATCACTAGGCAAAGACAATTCCAACAGCAACATAAGATATCTATGGAGGGTCCCCTAGCTCTCAGCATGCAGGCCACAGGGGCTCCAGACAGTTCTGCTTTTCTCTCACTGTACTGGGGTGAATAGAGTCCCTCCCAAATTCATGTCCACCTGGAACCTGTGAATGTGACCTTATTTGGAAATAGGGTCTCTGCAGATGTAATCAAGATAAATGACTGCATAGTGAATCAGGGTGGGACTAAATGCAATAACTGGTGTCCGTATGAGAAGAGGGAAGTTTGGACACAGACCCAGAGAGAATGACACAGGAAGATGGAGACAGAGATGGAAGTGATGCAGCTACGAGACGAAGGAAAGCCAAGGATTGCTGGCAATCACAGGGAGCTGGGAGAGAGGGCTGGAACAGACTCTCCATCACAGTCTCCAGAAGGACCCAACTCTGCTGACACCTTGATTTCAAACTTCTGGCCACCAGAACCGTGAGGATAAATTTCTGTTATTTTAAGCCACCACGTTTGTGATAATTTGTTTATTACAGCCCTAGGAAACTAATACGCATACTATGTGGGTGTGTTTTTTCAATTTAATCTCTGGTTGACCACAGGCCTCACCACTCCCTATTTTATTGTACCATCTAGCTTCACTCATTTACTCTCTGCCTGGCTCTTTAAAGCCTTTTAATTCGCAACCCCTGGTTTAATTAATACACTTACTAAAACTGGGTTTCAAAAGCAAATACCTAATCTACGTAAGAGTGAACTCTAAGTGGATCAGAAATCTAAATGTGAAAAAAATGAAACCATATGCATCCTACAAGAAAGCATGGGTGAATTTATTTATAACTTGGGTGTAGGGAAAGGTTTCTAACCACAACTCAAAATCCAGATGCAATGAAAGAAGAGATCAATAAATTTAACTACATAAAAACAAGAGCAACGTTTTTTAAATTAAAAAGAAAAAAAAACTCCACCAAAAATGAAGTCAAAGGCAACTGACAAACTGGGAGAGAATATTTTCAACACAAATTACAGATCGAGTACTAATATTCCAATATGTAAAGAACTCTTAAAAATTGACAGAAACAAAGACTCAAAACCTGATCGAGAAATGGGCAAAGAACACGAACAGGCAATTCATTTTTTAAAAGATACAAGAATGGCATCCACATTGCATTCTCCAACCCTGCCAGATTCTCTGAGTTCCCTGTTATAATTTAATAAATGTTTCTGCTCAAACTAGACACAGTAGATTCTGCTGTTTATAATTTATCAGCACAGGCTATCTCCAGATATCAATCCACCTTGAAGCATACATCCAAAAATGATTTACACCAGACTCTGGAGACAGTTTTAAGGGAGGAATTCACGGATGTTATTTTCAAGCAATCACAGTTTTATTGCAATAAGAGTGCTAATGCCTCATGGGGTGAAGGAGAGTGAGTTACTGGATTGGGTGAGCTCTGGTATGTTTGTTTAAAAAGACACCTTCCATACTTTAAGAGTTACACTTTGTCACCCAAATAATATGCTACCTGCCTTTGGAATGTGTTTTTCATCCACGTTGAATCTGGGTGTGTCTTGTGTCTTGAGACTTCAAACCAAGCCATGAAGACTTGATTGGGATGGAATTGAGAAGCAATCTAGTTCCTCATCTTTATCCCTTCTCAATCCTTCTCAGAAACCCATGCAGAATTCTACAGGAGGTGGATCTAGTTTCAGCCTGGTGCAAAGTCCAGGGTAAGCAGAACTGCCTTTTTGAAACTCCATTAGCAGAGCACAGAAACAACCTGAATGTCCACAATAGGAGATTAATTGAAAATCATGATACATCCAAACAAGATTCTGGGCTGCCTTTGAAAACCATGATTTATGAGAGAGTCCATGACATGGACAGACATCTGGGATATGTTAAGTGGAAAAAAATGGATCACAAAATGTGGAGTACCACCCTATTTTTGTGGGGTATACCTCACATAGTAAAACTAGGTGTGCATAGGTATGTATGAACACAAGAGTGTCTGGAAAGATGTATTTTAAAATGTTCACATTGGTTATGACTGAGAAGTGACATTACTTGTGACTTTTACATTGTTTTTTAGTGAGATGTAATCTCTTTATAAGGAGCATGTATTACTTCATAACCAGACAAAACAACACATGATACATATACATATATTTATTTGCTTAAAATACCTCAGAAAGAAAATGTTATGCCAGCGTGGAGGGGGAGAAATAGATGAAATAGGAACGGCAAAATGTCACTCTTTTGAAGCTGAGCAATACGGATGTGAAAAATTACTACACTATTTCTTGACTTTGGGTGTTTTTGAAAACTTCTATAGTAAAAACGTAAACAAACAAACAAAGCACAAACCCCAAAGCAGCAATGAATTAACCGTTGGCTTTCAGAGTATTTCATTACTGTGGTGGAAGCCACATAAAAATGTGAAAACAAACAAATACAACAGAAATAAAGGATGCAGAATTTCACAATGAGAATCCACGAGCCATTAGCTGTGGGACCTCTGTAAGCCTCGGTTTCCTCATCTGTCATTTAGGGAGGATCCTTGCTGGCTGGTAGGCATGTAATACAGACTTAACTGATTATTACTGAGGTTGCTGTTGGTCGATCCAGGGAAGTATGCTAGAAGTCTGAAAGCAAGATGTCCGCCTCCAACAGCAGTTTTCAAACTAGGGTGTGCGGATCACTGCGGAGCTGGCAAACGCAGACTCCAAGCCCCCCTAACCCCACCCTTCCCCAGAGTCTGACACTGTATCTGGGGGTCAGGCCTAGGAATCTGCATCTTAAATAAGAGCCCCGGGGAATTTCCATTGGGGAAACACCAAAACTAGTCCAAAGCCAAAGACCCTGGGAAGCAGGTCTGCCTGGAGGAAAGTATGCATCTGTGCAGAAACAGGACTGGGCGCCGGGACACCTGCTCGTTTAAGACTCCAGGCAGACTTTGTCAGCGGTCATGGCTAGGAAAATTGGGCATGTGACAGATGCCTTTGGAGTCCCCAGTTTGCAGAAATAGTGAATCAATGATGTCACCATTGTGCTTTCCTCCCCAAAGTACAGAGTCTGGACAACTGACTTAGGTCAGAATTTGATTCCAACACATACAGACTGCACAGCCCCGGGATTGCGCCTGACCATTGAGCATCCGTGAAATGGGAATTATGATGGCCGTATTAGGACCAGTCAGTCACACAGGGTTAGGGTGATAGCAGGAGGCTATCAGGAGTTGAGGCACGGAGCAAGAATCCCCTCTGTAAGCTTAGGGACCCACGTCTTAAGGCCTCCACATGAGAAGTTTGGGGTCCCTTTGCTTTCTTAGTCATAGGAAACCAGGGCCTAGACAAAGGAAAACTAAAACCAAAACTCAGTAAGTCCATCCCATGTGAGACCACACACAAGCCGATGACATAACCGCAGGAAAAAAATTAAGTGGCAGATCCAGGCAGGGAGCCTGTGTACACACCTCCAGCCCCAACTGTTTTAAGGAACCTTCGTAATCGGCCTCTCAATCTTTTTCCATTTTCCTTATCACAACCTGGCCTCCAGGTTCTTCCTCTCTGCCTGATTTTGATGAGCAGGGAAAGCAGGGCCACATGGCATGGGGGGAGCTGTGCTTGGAGTCCAGGTGGCTAATCTCCTCTCAGCCCGGTCACGGCCTGCTGTTGTAGTGTAATGCGTATCACTAATTCAGACACTAGAAGCAATCCTGGGTACCTCGTATCTCCATTGCAAAATCGTTTGTTTGGAGAATTTGTGATGAACTCTGGTCTCTCTCTTTCTTAAAAATATTAATTTGTGCTTGATTCCAGCACTCTGGAAAATGCAGACAGACATATTGTTCCATCCTAGGCTCTGAACTCCCTGAGGGCTCCTTGTAGAGAGATTATATCTCACTAAAAAGCAATGTAAGTCACAAAGAATCCCACTTCTCAGTCTTAACCAACGTTAACATTTTAAAACACATCTTTCGAGACACTCTTGTATTCATATGTATTTATGTGTATGCACACATAGAAATGTGAAAAACCTAGTTTTACAAAAATGGTATCCTCCACAAAAATAGGACTGTACTCCACATTTTGTGATCCGTTTTTTCCCACTGCTCCATCAGCCCCTGGCTCCAATTAGGCACAAGGCAAGTATGGCCTGAAGGACTTAGTGACCTGCTGACCCACTCAGCATCGTGTGGGACTCTCTTTTTGTCTGAAGACACAGCCCCACGTCTCTTGTACCTGTAGTGTCGTTTTCTCATGGGGAAGAATGCCCCACCCTCTGACTTATCCTACTACGCCCCCACCTCAGCGTCTTCCCATAGACCCCCAGCCCCTCCACTATGTCAAAGCAGAGGTGGAAGAATGTTGAACCCAGGGGTCACCTTTTGCAGAGAAAGTGAGACGCTCCAAATAGCTAGGAGATGGAATTTGTTTTAGGGAAGGAGCCCTGGCTGGGAAGGAGAGCAGGTACAACCTCAGGGCCAGGCCCGAGAGACTATGTTCAGAGGGCCTGGCAGGTCGGTGTCCACCCTCTCCGCTGGGAGACCCTTGGCTGCTTCCCAGGGAAGGGAATAGTGTGCAGAAGGGACAGCTCCCGCGGACAGACAGCAGTCCACTTTGGCGTGCGGAGTTCAAGCCACCAGTTCCTTAAAGATGGGGGGCTGGATCTCATTCTCCTTAGAGACCCCCCCAAACCCTTAGTGAGGTCTGATCCTACAGGGTAGGCATTTAACATCCATTGAATTGCATTAAGTTGAGCTAGACTGAAGTTGAGGGGGACACGATACAGTATGAATGTCTTGGAGCTGCCATAATACATAAGCACAAACTTGGTGGCTTAACACAGCAGAAATTAATCCTCACACAGTTCTGGAGGCCAGAAGTCCAGTCAAGATGTGGGCTGGGCCGTGCTCCCTCTGGAGGCTCTCGGGGAGGATCCTTCTTGCCTCTTCTAGCTTCTGGTGGCTCCAGGCACCTCTGGCTCCAATCTCTGCCTCCATCTTCACATGCCTTTTTCTTTGAGTCTCTGCTTGTTCTTTTCTGTCTCTTCTAAACACACTCTTATTGGATTTAGGGCTTAACGTAATCCATGTTCTCATTTTGATTCTTACCTGAATTATATCTGTGAAGACGATATTTCCAAATAAGGTCTGAGGTTCTGGGTGGACATGACCTTTTGAGAGACACTATTCAACCAGTACAGACATTAAATAGCAAATAGCACAGCAAAGAAGTTGCAAAAAGGCGGTTGGGAGCTGGGGAACCTTGATCCAGTGAATTCTGTGGCTCAGTTATCCCAGCTATTGAGGGCTCACTTTAGCATCTCTGAGCTCCCCTGCCAGCTGGGAGGTGGGGTTCCTGACTCCCTTTTACAGATGAGGAAACTGAGGCTCAAAGTGGTTGAGAGAACAGCCAAGGTCCTCCCAGCCAGCTAGACCTGGGACTGAAATCCAGGTTGGCTTGGCACCAGAGCTTGGGGGTTTCACAACCAGGTTGAGCTGTATTTGAGGAACCCCCGACGCTGATAAGATCCCAAGATCTTTCCACTCTGAGGAACTTCATTTATCAATAGAAGGCAAAGGTTTTAACTGTATTGATTTTTATGCTCCTTCACTTCCTCACATTGTAGATTTTGGAAAGTGACCACTTCCCTGGAATCACTTGAAAAAGTGAGGTCAAAGAGAAAAAAGATTAATTTAATTATTTGTAAGAAATTAGTTTGGACTGGGGAAATAAGGCAGGAAGACCCAGCTGGATCCAGCCTCACTCCTGCTACCTATGTGGATTTAATACCCTTGGGAAACTATCCTGGATTCCTGCTCCTTCCTATACTGGCCTGCAACACCAGGTGGCTCCGGGAAATTTTGTCCAAGGTGTGGGAAGCAAATTTTCTTTTTCCCCCAACTATGGCTCTGCAATGTCTGTTCAACTCGGAAGCCCCAAGGCTGAAAGAAGGATGTCTTGTTAGGAAGTTTCTAGTACTTTGGAACCTGTCTTAAAGAAATGCATTTATTCAATTGTGTGCTTTCCGGAACCAAGTTGTAAGCTCCCTAGGGCAATAAGGGCACCCCTCTGCTCATGGCTGCCCCCCAGAGCTTAGATCTTGGCACACACCAGGCCTCCACAGAGTTCCTGAACGAATGAACTAAACAGCCACACCCTAGTAGATTACAGGATGTCAAAAGAAGGGCTCTAGGGATAGGGCAGGGGAGGAATAAATTTCTTGCTCCAGGGTCTCAGTTTCCGTATCTGTAGATGGTGGGACCACTGCCTGCAGTTGTATGATTTAAAGGTGGTTGGGTGCCCCAGCTTCTCCCCCACCTTTCTGCAGCCTGTAATCCGGTGCCAACGCAAATGCCAAGGGGCGTTTCACCTGCTCCCTGACCCCTGGCCAGTGTATTTGCATCCTCTTGGTTCCTGAGCTGTGGTAGTAACCCGCTGAAAGGAGGCTTACTTAACGGAGAAAGCTTGTTCCCATCACGTCCTCAACGCAGGCCAACCGTCTCAGAAACGCGGGCGCCCGCCCTCTGTGAGCTCACAACCTGCTCACAAGCCCCCGGAGCGGTTATTATTACCCTTATTTTCCGGAGAGGCGCCCAGGGCTCAGAGAGGCCAAGCGACTTGCTCAAGGTCACACAGCTTAGTAGGCAGAGCAGGGATGGGGACTAGGGTCTCCGGAGCCCCACTCCAGCGGCTTTTCTAAGTCACCTCCTATCTCCCTACTGTGACGCTCAGAAATAAAACTGGAAGATCGGACGACTGCCTTTTACCCAAACAATGCTCCATGCAAATCTGTGGGAACAAAAGCAACCAGAAATCCATCCCGGGTTTTCCGCCCCTCCGGCCCTGCTGGCCAATCGACTCCGCGGGCCGCGGAGGGGCGGGAGGGGGCTGTTCCAACGTGATCGACAGCCCCGGTGAGGCGTGGTCGCGGCGGGGCCGAATCGCGATTGGGGACCCGGAACAATCACGGGCCAAGAAGGGGCAGCCCGAGCCAATCAGCAGGGGGGGCGGGCACGGCCGGTCCGACTGTCGCGAGAGGCGGCCACCCCGCCCACTTGAGCCTCGTCCCGGTGCCCGTCAGCAGCGGACGCGGCGGCGCTCGCCAGGATCCGTCCGCGGAGTCGGGAGCCTAGGCGCGAGGCCGCGCGAGTGCCGGCGCAGATCCCTCCGCCGCCCGCCCTCGCGCCGCGCCCCGCTTGTTTCTCCACCGCCGTTCCTGAGGCGTCCGCCCGCGGCCTCCATCCTAGTAACGGCCGGCCGGCCCAGGCGCGGCGGCGGCATGGCCCGGGCGGCTCCGTCGGGGGGCGGCCCGCAGTGACAGACCCTGCGGCGCGGGGGGAGATGGGGGCGGCCGCCTCCCGGGCGACGACGACGACGACGAGGAGCAGCCGCCGCCGCCGCCGCGCACCGGCCGCCGCTGGGGACGGGCGCGGGCCAAGAGCCCGCCCGTGAGCGGGGGGCCCGAGGCCGCTCGCCGCCCCCGGCCGCCCCGGCCGCCCCGGGCCCCCCCGGCGCCCCGCGCGCGCCTGCCTGCCGGCCCCTGGCGGGGGTCTCGCCCGCTCCGCGCGCCCCCGGCCCCGGCCCCGGCCCCGGCCCCGGCCCGGCCCGCGGCGCCCGCCTGCCCTCGCCTGGCCCCGGCCCGCGCGCCCCCGGCCCCGGCGCGCCCCGGCCCCGGTCCGCCGCGCCCTCCGCCCGCGCCCGCCGCGCCCCGCGCCCCCGGCCCCGGGCGGCGGCCCCCGGCCCCGGGCGGCGGCGCGGCGCGGGCGGCAGCATGGTGGAGAAGCGCTGCCCGCTGCAGAGGGACGGCGTGTACCGCTGGTTCTCGGAGCTGCCGTCGCCGCAGCGCGTGGAGTTCCTCTGCGGCCTGCTGGACCTGTGCATCCCGCTCGAGCTGCGCTTCCTCGGCTCGTGCCTCGAGGACCTGGCGCGCAAGGACTACCACTCGCTGCGCGACTCCGAGATCAAGGCCAACAACCCGGCCGACCTGGGCAGCCTCACCAACCTGACGGACGAGGTGGTGCGCAGCAAGCTGCTGGTGTCGCTGGCGCTGCTGGGCTCCGAGCAGCGCGAGGCGGCGGGCGTGCTGTACCGCACGCTCACGCACATCGACTCCATCATCCACAACTACGGGCTGCAGCTCAACGAGGGCCGCACGGGCGATGAGTTCCTGCTGCTCTTCACCATGGCCTCCAACCACCCGGCCTTCAGCTTCCACCAGAAGCAGGTGCTGCGCCAGGAGCTCACGCAGATCCAGAGTAGCCTGAGCGGCGGCGGCGGCGGCGGCGGGGGCCACGGGGGCAAGAGCGTGCTGCCCACCTGCCCAGCCTGCCACAAGGTGCGTGCCGGTGTCTGAGGCGGGCCCGGCGCCCCCATCCGTACCCCAAGCCTCCAACCCGCTTCCCAAAACCCCACTTGCCCCCCAGGCTTTCACGTAGGGTCCCAAATCCCCACCCGCGCATTAACCCTTTACTCCAAGCCCCCACCCGAACCCTAAACTCCTACCTGTACCCCAGGCTTCCACCTCACAGCCCCAACCTCTCACCCAGGCTTCCACCCGGTACCCCCAACCCCCACTCACCGCAAGCCCCTGCCCCCACCTCAACTCGCAAGTCCCTCGCCCTTGGGGACAGTCGCACTCGCCGCCTCGCGGGAGAGGGCCGCGCTTGTGGCGCCCCTACACGGACGAGTCGCTCCTACTTGGCCAGAGGTCGCGGTCTTTTTACCTTGTCGGGAAGCGCCGTAAGGCCTTTGTCCCCTTAACAGGATTCTTGGGCGACAGATGACAGTTACACATTGTGTCACCTTGATTTCTCCAAATCTGGTGTTTATTACCAGAAAAGGAAGCCGTTATGAGGTGGAGATGAGAAGGCGCTAGAACCTTTGCAGACATTCGAGGGTGTTGTCGGGCGCCCCAGGCCTGGGTGTCTATTTCCCCCGAGTGGGCGGTGTCGCCGCTGGAGAGGTTTGGGGGGGCGGGGGGACGCGGCATGTGCACGTGTGTGCGTTCACGTGTGCGCGCGCTTGTATTCGTGTGCTTGTGAGTGTACGTGTATGCTGTGTGTGCACGTACTGGTGAATGCTTATGCACGTATGGGAGTATATGGTGAATGTACTGTGTGTATTTTTGAATGCATATGCGTGTCTGTGTTTATGAGCCAGGCTGTAACAGACAAAAACAGGATCGGAGCCTTCAATGAATGTGAAACAGTTATTTCTCAAGGTCCGCCTTCCTTTGTGCAAACAAATCCCAGGCAGAGTTGGAGCCGGTCTCCTAAGGAATGCTAGGTTAAGTTAAAGATCTCTGGTCTCCAAATTAAACAGGAAGGGCATCGTGGTCATCCACTTAGAAATGTGAACTTTTGTCTAAATGTTTCAAAACTATGTTAACAAAGTGTTTGGGGCTCAAACTTATTTTTAACGGCCCTCTGGGACCCAATGCCAAAATAAATTGTGCTAGGAGAAAAAGATTTTTCTTTGACCAAGTGTGTTGTATTTAGATTACACGCTGACTTTCTTTGGGAAGCAAGAGATTTGCAGTCAGGACCAGTCGGTGCTAACTATCTTTGACGTTGAAAGTTTGATACTCTCTGGTTTGCTGCTGGTGGTTTTAAGCTGTCTTTCAACCCTGGATTGTGGCTTTTCTTCTTTAATGTCTTCCTGTGGCTTTTCTTCTTTAATGTCTTCCGTTAAGAAGTGGTTGTGGTCGCTGCATTGGTTTTAAACTATGTCCTATCTTTTTTGGTGACATTGACCTCTGAGACTGTGGTTTTCTTTTAAAGTGTGTGTTCAAATCCCACCCGTGTTGTGCACTGGCAGCAGAATGTTATTCCAGTCACAACAAAGGGAAGGTAGGGTCCTAGCTCGGGAATGTGGTTGTCTGTAGGGAGCTCAGGGAGCTTTGGGGGGGGTCAGTGGGACTTCAGTGCCCCAAGGTCAGTTTCATGTGCTGTTAGTGTTCAGATTAAATGTTACACACTGATAATGTCCATGGCTGTGACTCCAGTCGTGTTCAGCTCTTGAAGGGGGTTCTTTTGTGTGTGAAGATGCATCACTTTATAAAAGCAGAAGATGGTGATCGTTATCTTGGTCGCATAGCGAGCTAAAAGCTGGAACAAAAATATCACTTGTAAGAGAGCTTTTCTGTCAAGGCAAAAATCCCTTTGCTGAGATCAAGGGGCTCATCTCCCCAGAGCGTCCAACGTGGGCACCAAATTGACCAGCCAAATATGACCTTGGCCAGAGTCCTCCCTCCTCTTGGTGTTTCTCTATTGGAGTAGAGGGCAAGTTACCTGCTTCATGGACTTGGCCTCATGGATTTGTTCGGGGGGTCACATGAGGTCACGTATGAAGTGCCCAGCAGATGTGCAGTGAGGGCTTCCTTCTCCGTGGTGTCCTCTCGGGCCTTTTATAGAGGAATGCTAACTTGAGCGAGCCACATTGTTAGAGAGTGGAAGGCTTATGTCTCGAGTGTTTGTGTGTTTGAAATTGATACTGGAGCTGACAGTTTTTTTGTTGTTGTTTGTCTTTGGGAAACTGGAGAATCCTGCCTGACTCTTAATAATGAGGTTATAATGAGTAACCTTGGGGCTACTGCTATATTTTAAAACAACCACGGTATATCTAGTTTTTCTGTACATCCCCTGTGTTACTGTTAAACTAATTTCAGTCCCGTTCATTTAACTTTTTGTTCCTTTGCTGCTTTAAAAGTAAGGCCTGACATTGATAAACCCTTCTGTTGCCTGGTAGTAGGCAAGTCAGATGAAATCTAACATTTAAGCTTTTTGCCACCTTAGTTTCTCCGAATCTAACATTTAGTGTAATTCTGAGAAAGCAGCCCAATTAAAGCTCTGTTTGCATTTCTTTGGTAAGCTGTTGTATTTTCTTTTAAACTCTGAGCCTATAGACTTTGTGTTTATCTTTTAGAGATAAAGATGTTGACTGCTTCATTCTTTATCCTATTTAAAGTGACACTTCTTTTAACTGTATTTTCTGAGATAGATGTTATTTGCATTTGCTTCTCCAAATGCTTACTGTGTTATTTTAAAATTCTTATTGCTCTGAGGACTTGCAGAGGAAGTTTAAGAGTGTGAGGAATGTAAAATAGATACGTTTACTTTCAGAATGGAAAGTATTCATAGTGGTAAAGCTGGTGGTCGGATGCTATGGATGCTGTAGCTGTAGCGTTCTTCTGCTCCGTAGCTGACACGTCTGTAGGTGTGGGGTTCCTTAAGGTGTGATGGGAAATAGTGATAAGGGTTGGTTTGGACTTACACTACCTCTGTCTTTCCATTTTATTTAAATATAAAGCCATAGTTTTGGGGGTAAAAGTTTATCATTTGCAGTCTTTATGTAAGTGATAATGTGCTATGGTATATGTTTAGTTTTTAAAAGTAACAGCTGCATTGAGCTTTAACCCTTATATGGCAAAATGTACCCCTTTAAAAGTGTACAATTAACGTGTTCAGCGTATTTACAGAATTGTGCCCTCCCACCCTTGTGTTTCAGAATTCTCGCAGTAGGGACCACAATGGGACTACTTCATGAAGTTGATGGTTTTTTTTCCTTAAGGGGCTGCTGAAACCGAATTGAAAGTACTCAGTGCAGGTGGCGGTCTTCCTTTGGGTGTGTGTTCTGTGGTACAGTTCTGGAACTATCTATCTGGTTTCCACCATGAGTGCTCTAGGGAAAGCATGGTGGACAGTTTGGGTATATACACAGATGCTGTGAGTAAAACCTGCTAATAATCTTTTGCTGAAGGCAAGTAATAGCTTGCTTTATTTCATTGCTTTTTGTAAGCTGTTGGGAATCCTTGCAGTTCAAAGGTGAAACATTGTCCTGTGGTTGTCATCTGAGGTGTAATGGACTTCTTCTGGTTTCTCCTTTAACCCTAAATTCTTTGCCTAGCTGAGGACAGTTTAGGTTCCACAAGAAGGGACTTTGTGTGGAGCAGCTGTTGTTATTGCTGAGGGTTAAAGGAATAGCTTTAACCTA
Source organism: Rhinolophus hipposideros (assembly GCF_964194185.1). Taxonomy (NCBI): domain Eukaryota; kingdom Metazoa; phylum Chordata; class Mammalia; order Chiroptera; family Rhinolophidae; genus Rhinolophus; species Rhinolophus hipposideros. The sequence continues at coordinate 32,207,275 of NC_138067.1, read as the reverse complement.
AAGGCAGGATCGTGGCTCCACCAAGTAACACTTGTTCTTCTGGGCAGCTGAGGACGGCCCAGCCCACGAACCAAAAACTCCCTGAAGTCTCTAAGTGTAGCTGTCCTTGCTTGCGTTATTTGTTTATCACATTACAGAGAAAAGGTCCTAAAACATTGGATGGGGCAGCTTTCATAGTTGGAAAAGACTGTCCTCTTCTTATAGTGAAGTACGGGACAGAGGAATTGAGACATCCTGGGATGCACTTTTAATTGCTTTCTTGGTGGTGGTTTAATCACTGAAAATGAACACCTAGTCATATCTTCCGGAGCTGCAGGGGTGCTGCTGTTCTGTCCAGCGGCTTGGATTATGTGGCACTTTAATTACTGTCCATTGCTCTCACGTTCAGTGAAGGCTGTTTACTTTCACAGGAGCTAGTTCATGTTTGCTTTATTCAGCCCAGCAACATTTGAGTTTCCGTGTGTATTGTGTTCTGGAGTACAGCTGGAGAAACTAGAAGATTTATGTTACGTTAGGGTATAATGAGTAATGTGGTAGTATTTATTTTCTTAGGCTTCATTTTACCCATCTTTGTCTCTGTCTTGTATCCTTCATTTACCTTCCTTTTGGATGGAGGACATTTTGGATTAAGCTATGTATTTTCTCAACACATGGACGTATGAGTTACGACTTCAAAGGCAAAACAGTAGAAGGCACTGGTGCTGGTGCGTTTGTTGTTGTTGTTAAATTGGTGACTGCTCACCTCCTTAAAGACTTAGTAAATCAAAAGAAAATTTGTTATGTCTAGGAAAAATAGTTTCTACTTAGGTTTTCTTTTTCTTTTCCTCTTTTTTTTTTTTTTTTTTTTGTTTGTTGTTTGTTTTTGCCTTGGATGGATTAGATTTAGGAAACGATCGTTTGGATATTTCTGTCTTTTTTGCGAAGTCCCCGGTCAGGACACTCGTCATCTTCCTTAGTTGAAGTAAGCCGTTGCCGTAGATTCACTAATTAGTTTACAGATTATTGAAAGGTTTCTGAGTTTTTACTTTACGCTTCACATATACAGTTTAGAAATTGTTTTAACAGGTGTAATTTTTCTCCAGTCTGTGATGTTTGTGTGTGGAGAGACTTAACACATTACAGAAACATTTCCTATCAAAAGTGAAAAGCAGTAATCAAGAACTCGTATAAACGGTTAAATCCTAAGCAGTTTTTTTTGTTGTTCTTGCTGTTCTGGGTTGAGGCCTGAAGTTATTTGGAGTAAAGAGAAGACAAAGGCAAGACCGAATATCTTTCAAGTAATTGATATTCTAACAGCTATTTATAATATGTGATCAGGATATGCTAAAGTATGACTGGACTTAAAATGAGTCCACAAAGGACGTAAAGAGAACTGTGACAGTGTCACTAAAGCAGAGAGGAGCACTTTGGGTATTTTCTCTACGAGTTGGCTGTCGGGAGTTTGAGATTTTAGGTGGATGTTTTGTAGGTTCATAGAAAAATCATTAGCTCTTGAAATATCTTTTCTGTACCTGTTCCCATCCTTAGTTTCTCCTGTCTTGTTTCGGAGGCAGAGGTTTCCTTTCTGTAGAAGACTTGTCCCTCTGTCTGTGTTTTGGTCACATCTCTGTTTCCTCGGAGGCATTGTTAGGTCAGGTGGCTGCACTTTGCCGTTTCTGGCCCTCCCCCCTCCCCCACACCAATCTTTGGCCTCCACGGTTTTCCCACTGGCTGTATAGATACATCCGTGGTGCTGTTATTTGTCTTTTAAATAACAAAACCCGTCCTTTAATGCTGTCCCCCTCTCTTAACCACTCTTCTCTTTGTCCCTGCAGTCCCAAGTCCCCTCCCCAACCAACCAACAGGAAAACCTTGCTATCCCTTCTTTCTAGGGATAGTCCATTTTTAACAGTTTGGTGTGTGTGTGTCCTTCTGACATTTTAGTGCATGTGTAAACATTTATTTATATTCCTTTAAAACACTCTATTACATATTTAAATGCGACCAGGATATTCCACATATGCTGTTCTACACACACACACACACACACACACACCCCACCCAGTGATGGGGACTACAGCCAGGCTACTTGGGATGGGTGACACTGTCTCGGCCCACCCCGCCGCCCCCTTCAGGAGATCCCTCAGCCTCCTGAACCTGGCTTTTGCCCCCAACATCTTCCACTAAAAAAAAATTTATTAAAGGGAACTCAAGCTCTTAAATTAAAAAAAAAAATTGATAGACTATATAATCAGTGGTAAAGAATCAAAAAAATACAAAAGGATATTTGATAAAGTCACTCCCATTCCCCACACAATCAGAGAAGGACACAGGACATTTTAAGGTGTAGGCAACATTCTATTCTTTACCTGGCTTTTGATATCTTTTATTCCACATTTAAAACAAAAAACCCCCACAAAGTTTCTTAACCTTTCCGCATCCAGTTCTGTTCCTCTCTTTGTTGCTTGTAGAAACTTCTGGAGAGACTCTGTATTTACAAATAGGTAACTGGTGTCTTACTCCCCACAAGGTCTGTCCTTTCTCTTGGCAGTCTTTCCTGCGGAGCATTCCCTATCAGTTTGTAGAGCTTCTTCATTCCAGCTTATGGCTGCCCTGTCCGAATGTGTTATTTAATCAGTCCCATTCGATGGACATTTTGTCCCATCTTACCTTACAAACAAGTCAGTGTCATTGACATACTATGTATGTGTCATCTACATATGACAAACAGCACGCAGTGCCTTTCACAGTTCCATAGAGTATCTGTAGACTAGAAACCTGGAAGTGGGATTGGTGGTGGGTCAAATGCTCTGTACTTCTGTAATTATTTTAGATAGTCCTGAGGTCCGTCTTTTGGGATTCCCGCAGCAAAGTGCGTGCCTGTTTGTATACCTCAACTAGTGTGGGGCGTTGGTTAGCCCTCCACCCCATCGTTGCCATGAGGTTAGATGAGAAACACATCTCAGCGTGTCTCATTTTATTTTGCAGGCCTCTTCTGAGTGAGGTTGAACATCTTTTCAAGTGAACCATTTTCTTTATTCTTGGCAAACTCTCCATATCCTTTGCCCACGTCTGTTGAGTTGTTGATCTTTATTATTTTTTAGGAGCTCTTTAAGTTTCAAGGGAATTGTCCTTTTGTCTTTAGGAGAAGTTGCAAATACTTGTTTTCCAGTTGTTGCTTTTTTCCCTTGCCTTTTCACTTTGCCACGCAGTTTATAAAATTAAATTTTTTTAAAACAATTTTTCAATTACAGTTGACATACGATATTATTTTATATTAGTTTCAGGTGTACAGCATAGTGGTTAGACATTTATATAACCCATGCAGTTTTTTTTTATGCCATATTTTCAGCCTTGTGTAGCTTCTGGGTTTTGAGTCATAATTAGAAATGCATTGTGCATTGTACGTACTATTACACATACGCATTATACATTATATAGACATTCCCTGTTGTTTCTTCTGGTACTGGTGTGGTTTCTCATTTTACATTTAGCAGATCCATCTGGAATTTATTTTGTGTAAGGTACAAAGCTAGTTTTATATTTTCCAGATGACAACCCAGTTGTCCCAGTGCCATTTGTTGAATAATCCATCTTTTCCCTCCCAGATTTGAAATGGTGTCTTTTATTATTTGCTGCATTTCCTGTATGTATTTGGGTTTACTTCTACACTATATTTAGTTTCATTGATATTTTTATCTGGATGATTTATCTATCAGTTCCATTGGATACTTTTCAGTCCTTGTCTTTTTTTTAATCTCTCATTTGTTCTGTGGGCTCCCCACACAGTGGAATCCCACAGTGGAAACAGGGTGTTTTTAAAAACAAACAAACAAACAAACAAACATATATTATGACTGCTGAGATGCCTCCCCCAGATGCTGGCTTCAAGGAGTCAGGGCATGGCCAGGGCAGGCCTCTGAGAGTCTGAGAGTCTCGTTGCCTCCATAAGTTCTCTGGCACCACTGTTTTTCCTCTTGGTTCTCTGCATTCTTGTTTTCAGTTTCTCTTCTGCTTTCCTGCCCTTTTGATGATGGTATTCCTCAGACGCTTCTTCTTTCCCTTCTCTTTTTATTTTCTAATTCATGACATTCTAAACTTTGATTTTGCCACTCTCTCTGATGAATCCAAAATCCGTATGCCCAGCTTGACCTGCGCTCCAGCTTGGAGGTCCAGGTAGCTCAATCTGCCCAAAAGCAAGTTACTCTCTTCTCTTCCTGGACCGCTCCTCCGCCCTTGTCTTCGGTGCCCCAGCCGGAAGCCCACGCCTTTCAGATAGTCTTCCTACCTTCTCATCTCTCCAGCCAGCTTGTTTTTAGGTCCTAAACATCCTTATAGATTTGTTCTCCATCAACACAGCCACAGCCCAGGTCACTGTTCTCTGTCTGGCTGTCTGTCTCTCTTCCTCTCCTTCAACCTTTCCCCACCACACTTGGTATGATGATCACATATATGGCACACTTCTGTGTTGGCGGACTTAGATTTGAGGCAATTTGCCAGGGAGCCAGGGAATAGATTAAATTAGTCTTCAGGGAACAAACACAACCTAGCCTCCTGTAACCCACTCCTTACGAGTCAAGAATGCGTGCTGGAATGCAAGTGAAGTGATGATCTTCTTTTAGAGTTAAGCTGATGTCATTGTTTAAAGTCAACAAGAGACAACTTTATAGCTGCTCTACTTTGTTTTTAATTAAATTATTCAGAAACTTGGGTACCTCAACCCTTTTTGTAGAAATCACAGTGTGCCCAACTTCTGACCTTGACCTGGGTCTAGCTACTATAACAACTGCTCTCTCTGGCCCACATTTAGCCTCCAGCAACCGTTCCCGTGGTGTCGCTGGAATGGTGTTGGTAAGATGCCTATAGGATTCTTATTCCCTGGCATACAGTTCTTAGCATGGTATGCTGCGGTGTTTGTCATCTGTCCAGAGCCTGTCTGGACTCACTGTGTCTGTACTTGCAGTTCCTCATATTCTCTGTGTTTTCTCTTTCCCCGGAGCCTTTGCACATGCCGTTTTCTGAGGAGGGACACCTGGTACCTGGGGCAGCCCAGCCCCCACTTCTTGGCTCACACATACCAGGACTTCGGTTGCCTCCTTCTGTCCTAGACCTTAGCTACTGTATTCTACTAGGTTTCTTTAATTTTCCATCACAAGACTGATTTACTAGAGGACAGAGATTGTCTTTCTCTTTTAATCCCAGAGCCCAGTGGCCCCTGCCACCCAATAGGGCTGTGTCCTGAGCGTCTGTGAACACCTAGTGGGAGGGGGGAAGTGTTGGATGTTTCTGAAAGGCCACCCTAGTGAGAACATTTTCTTCTCTTAGTGCTTTGCTTTTCTATGGCCTTATTACTGATACCTGTTACCAACTCAGACGCTTCCTTAATTGCCTTTATCTAACGGCTCCATATTTCTTTAGTGCATTATTACATAGCTGTAGATGCTAGGGAATTTTAACCTCTGTATTCTACTTTCTTATTTTTCAAAAGTTGGCATGCACAAGCTTTCATTGGGAGAAATTCTCTGAATACGATAGTTTGGCTTTATATTACCCCATGACAAAACCAAGTTTTATGGACAAGTACACGGAGAGCTGGGAAGGTGTGGGTAGTCTTCTGATGCTCGGTAGGAGCTGCGCATGGGGATTAGTTTATCTCCTCGGAGTAATATGTGTAGTTCTAAAAGTAATACTGTTTCGATTATATTTCTTTAATACTTAGAAATTGTAAATCATGATAAACATAGATATTTTAGTTTGCTATAGAATGGCAATAAATTGAATGACTGTTAATCATCCCAATTAAAGCTTAGTTTATATTTCTTTTACACTTCAAACAGTGACATCAGATTAATTATAAGAAGGGAGCATTGTAGAGTTATTTCCTAATTATGTGAGACTTACATAAAAGCTTCACTAGATTTACTAGAAAGAAATATCCTCAGGTTTCTTACTGATTCACAGTGAATCTAATTAAAACGTGTATGTGGGAACTATTTGTAGAAATGTTATAGTCTTGACTAGAAAAAAATAACTGAAAAAAGAAGAGAATTAATTTGTGGGGGAAGAGAAACTATCCCCTTCTCTCATCTCTTTTGGGCATTTTAATAAGATGTAAAAGCTTGGGAATAATGCTAACAACCTAGCTATAATAAAGTTAATAAAATTGATGAGATACTTTGCACATACTGAGTATTGAAGTTGTGTGGGAAGCACTGTGTGACGTGTGTACTCTACCTGGACAATTAAATACTAGAATACTATTCTGAACTTATGCTTTACCTATGGGAGATGGATTCTTCTTCTGACTCCAGCTTCCTAGTAAAGTGTTTTCTTGTACGGATACTGTGGCAAAGTGTGGTTATTTCTGAGAACATTCATTTGTGAGGGATTTTTTATTTTTTATTTTAAAGACTAGGTATGAACCTCATGAACCGGTATACTGTTAATATTTATATTGGGGAGGCTAATTTACCAATCAAAATAATTTTTTTGTTTCAGCGTTATTAATAAAGAGACAAAGTAAAAAACAGATAGTCAAAAGAGGGAATGATGCCAGTGATAACATTTCGGATATTTACTATGTGCAAGGCACTGTTCTAAGTGCTTCCAGTGTATTTATTTAATCCTCATAACAACTCAGTGAGTTAGGTTCTATTTTTGTCCCCATTTTAGCAGTGACAAAACAGAGATAGAAAGGTTAAGTATAAGTAATTTGCCAAAGGTGACATTTGTAAGTGGCTATTTTTATTATGTGAAGCCAAAATTATGTTAAAATTTTTTTTTCCTACATCATCAAGAGTGAGAGGAAAAACCTGAAGACAGTGAAATGAGAAGAAAAAGGGAGGCTTAAATTCTGTGTAACTTGTGGAAGTAGGAAGTATGACGTCATTCATAGCTTTTGTTTGAACGGCCAGTGCCCAGACTCCACTGGGCCTGCTGCCGATTTTCTTGTTTGGAATCTACTGTCTCTATAATTCCCCTCCCCACCCATCCGCGTCCACCCCCCAAATTTATTTTTATTCATTCAGTAACCTTCAGTTGATTATCTTCAGCACAACGTTAGGATATACATATATATTTTTAATTTGAAGGTAAAACTTAGATTTTTATGAGATGCACATATTTTAAGTGTATTATTTGAGTTTTGATAAATGCAGAAACTGTGTAACGAAACCCCTGTCAAGATACAGAACATTACTATTACCCCAGAAACAGCCTCATGCCATTTTTTGGTCAATTCCCACCTTCACCACCTCCAAACCCCCCTCCAACACCCCACCCACCCCTGCCTTTTTTCTTTTCTTTTTTTTTCCTGTTCTAGTTTTTTTCCACTGTTGATGAGTTTTGCATATTCTAGAGCTTCGTTTAAGTGGCATCATAGCATTCCATCTTAGCTATCGACTTGCCTTGTTGCATTATTTTTAGTGGTCTTGGGATTACAGTGTATATTCTTAATTTTTCAGTCTCTCTCGATGGAGTTAATACTGTACTGCTTCACCTAAAATGTAAGAATCTTGCAATTGTATTGGAACTGTTTACCTTGTCTGTCCTTCATGCTATGGTTACCATGTTGTGTCACTTCTGCATGTGCTATACACCCCAGGATATATCATTTTTTGTTTGAATGCGTTTTTAAAAATTAAGAAGAAAATATATAGTCTTTTACATTTACCCACATATTTACCATTTCTGATATTATACTTTCCATTCCTTACCGAAGACCCAGTTTGTTACTATACACCTTAAGTCTGGAAAACTTTTCTTCAATATTTTTTTAGAATGTGGGTCTGCTGGCAAGAAATTCTCTTAGTTTTCTTTTATCCAAAAATGTTTTGCTTTGCTTATATTGTTAAAGGGTCTTTTCACTGGATGTAGGAGTCTTTGTTGACAGTTTTTTTTCTTTCGATGTTTAAAGAAGTTGAGATAATATCTTCTGACCATCATTCATTTTGCTGTTCTGCTGTATCCAACATGCTGTTTTTCTCTGGCTGGTTTCAAGATTGTCTCTATATTTTCATATTGGAGCAGCTTGACTATAATGTGTCCCAAGTGTCGTTTCCTTGAATTTATCTTGTTTGGTGTTCTCTGAACTTAATGGATTTTTAAATTTATGTCTTCTATCAAATTTGGGAAAATTTCAGCCATAATTTCTCCGTATTTTTTCCTGTCTCAGTATCTCTTTCTGAGATGCTAGCTGCAGGTATGTTAAACCTTTTGATATTATTCTATAGGCCCCAAAAGCTTTGTTCATTTTTTTTTTCAAATCTTTCTCTGTTTTTCAGATTGGACACTTTCTGTTGATCTGTCTTGAAATTGACTGTCTTCTGTTAACTCCATACTGCTGTTAACCTCATCCAGTGGATTTTTTAGCTCAGAAAAAGCATCTTTTCATTGTAGAATTTCCATTTAAAAAAATTTTTATTAAGATCCTTTTTTTTTTTTTAAAGCAGTTTTAGGTTCACAGGAAGATTGAACATGAAAGTCACCCAGAATCCACAGTTTACATTAGGCTCACTCTTGGTGGTGTACACTTTTTAGGGTCGGACACATGTGTTAGGGCATACATCCACCATTGTGGTTATCGTACAGAGTATTTTCACTGTCTTTAAAATCCTCTGTGCTCTGCTTATTCATCCTGCCCCTAACCCCTGGCAACTACTGATCTTTTTAGTGTCTCCGTAGTGTTGTCTTTCCCAGAATGTCACATATTGGAATCATACAGCGTGTAGCCTTTTACATTGGTTCCTTTCACTTCGTAATATATATTTAAGCTTTCTCCATGTCTTGTCGTGGCTTGACAGCTCATTTCTTTTTGTCACTGAATAATATTTGCATTGTCTGGACGTGCACAGTTTATTCATTCACCTACTGAAGGACATCTTGGTTGCTTCCTGACTTTTCATTTTTAAATCGTTTTCCTCCTGAGCTATCTTTCCGGTTTATACATCGTGAGCATGTTTTCCTTTGCGTTCTTGAGGCTCCTAACAGCCACTTGCTGCTACTTCCTGTGATTTCGGTATGTGACTCATCTTGTGCTTGATCTCCTTTTTCTCTTTGTAGGGGTCATGTTTTTGTTTGTTTGCATGTCTAGTAATTATGGATTGCTTCTTGAATGTTGTGAATGAGACATTGTAGAAACTCTGGATTTTGTTTTGTCCTCCTGAAGAGTATTGATGTTATTTTGTTTGTTTAGCGGGCAATTTGGCTGGACGCAAACTCTGGAATTCTTTTCCCTGTGTATGATCAGCAGCTACAGTCTCTGTTCAGTTGTTTGGTCTTAGCTTGGCTTCTTGGAACCTGTCCCACGCATGCCCAGTCCAGGACTCACCTGGAGACGGGGATGCAGACTTGGGTGTTCCCCTTCAGAGGTGCCCCCCTTCCTGGGACATCCCCCTCACTTCCCAGCTGCCGTGGTCTCCCAGAGTTCTGATCTCTGGTTTTTCAAGTCAGTAAGACTGGGGTTCTGTCTGAGCTTCAGCCATTCTTTTTTTGATGAGGACTGGGCCTGCCGGACATGAGACTTACCTGGGGCAAATCTCTTTTTCTAAGTGTAGACCTCCCTCTCGTTTCTGCCTGCTTTTTGGCTGTGTTCAGTTTATTGTTTTTTTATACTTTGTCCAGATTTTATGGTTACCTGCATGAAGAGGGGTTTGACTGTTCAGCCATTGTTGAAAGTAGAAATACCTGCTTTTTATAATCCAAGTGTTATGGTGAATATGGGGCATGTGTTCTAGGAAGGAAGTGGACCTGTGAAGGAGGGTTTTACACTATGACATTTTTCTTTATAGAGAATGAGGTTCCGGGCAGTCTGTTGGCTCGGTTGGTTAGAGCACAGTGCTCATAACACCAAGGTCGCCGGTTCGATTCCCACATGGGCCAGTGAGCTGCACCCTCCACAACTAGATTGAAAACGACTTGACTTGGAGCTGATGGGTCCTGGAGAAACACACTGTTCTCCAATATTCCCCAATAAAAAAAATTTTTTTTCTTTTTTTTTTAAAGAATAAGGTCCTGTGCAGAGGAGAAAAATGACCTGGCTTGGAGCCTTGAAATTAGAGGGTCGTATGAAGAATGCAAGTGAGATGTGATTTAAATGTTCTGGCCCTTAGTAGCTGCTAAATAACTGAAAGGAGAACCTGGTGGTGTGTGGATGAATTTGACAGGAGAAGTATGAAAGGCAGGTTCGGGCTCTGTTTTACTGATAGTCAGTGGAATTTATTTGAGCAAATACCACTTGCCTGTTGGATGCAGGGTCTGGTTATATCTGCTGTAGGAGGTAAATCTTGAATTTCTTGACCAAAAATCTTTTCTGTTCATTCCAGTTGAGCCCTTTCTGGCCTGATCTTTCTGTGCATGGCTAGCTGTAAAAGAGGCTTGGTCTCCGACTCAGAGCAACTTTGCCTCGTTTATAATAGCTGCCCAGTCAAGACTCACTCTGTAGAAATAACACCCAACGGCCTGTTTTACTGATGCTTTCTAGACCTTTGATGCTTCCCGTTCATTTCTAGCTTATTTCAGTGCCTGATCTTACCCTCCTGGATGCCTGCAAGTTCTGTAACTGAACTTACATTGTGGATAGTATCCCATGGGGATCATGAAGCAACCATTGTAATGTGCTAACTGCTCTGAATGGTTCATCTCAGGCAATTGAATATTATATGGGAAGCCAATATGGTCATTAGAACACAGTTTACTTACGATTAGACATTGATCCAGTTTCTCAAAGAAACACCCAAATTTAAAAATACTTCTGGCCAAAATATGCACAATAACAATATTGTAAATAATGTGTGTTTAATGTCAAAAGTCCAGGAGGAAAAAGTAAGCTACACGAATGCTGCACCTGCTGTCCTTTTGGAGGTGATGTCCACGGGGTGAAATTCCCTCTGAAACTGTGTGTGGAGGAGTAACCGTGCCTCTGCAGCTGAACTTGTTTTCACTGTTAACCATTTTTGATACTACAATTTTTGATATTATAATTTAAGTTTTTCTTGAAGGGGCCGAGACTGTCTTCCTGATTGTGTTGTTTTTATATTCAGACAGTGTTGCCTTCAGAGTTTAAGGTTGGGTTGTTTGTTCCCACATGGCTGTGCCTTTTAAACCTCTGCTTTTCAAAATGCTTCTTTATGTCCCCTTTCTGTCACTTGTGGCTCCTTACTGCTGACATTCTCCAGCAACCATTGATTTCTTTAGGCTCCCCCTCCCCCTCCCTTAAATTTGCTGCCTGTTATTTGCTCTGTTCTAGAATACCCCTAAGCCTGTTGAAATTGTGTTTACATAAAACTCTGAAGGAGAGGTGGGGTAGTGTGGCTGTTCAGACAAAGTTTCTCTTGCTACCCCCACTCCTCCTCAGTTGTGTCACTGACCTGGATAACGGTGGCTGTTTATTGAGCACCTGCTTATGTGACAGGCTCTGGAAGTGCCACTTTCCAGGGACTAGATACTTTAATCCTGTAACAACCCTAAGAAGTTGACTAAATTGCTATTTTAACCCCATTTTATAGGTTTGCATAGTTTAGTCAGCCCAGGCCTCTTGCTTTGAATCCAGGCTGTTCTGCACTCAGTTTCCGGAGCAGTGATTCCGGATCCCTTCAGAGCTGTTTGTACCAGGGCATGCCCCCCGCTCCCCGCTTCCAGGTTTTGGTTTAATTAGCCTGTTGTGGGGTGTCCTGGAATCTGAATTTCTAAAGGCGGCTCAGGTTTGCACAGTTAGGGCTGGACACTCCAGGTAGAAGCTCCACGACTCTGCAGGCTGCTTGTGGAAGACCTTTGCTTTACAGTCACATTGCTGGAGCTTCTCTAGTTAAGTCCTGAGATTTGCTGAGATTTTTGAGTAGTAATCTTTTTTTCTCTTCTTTTTTTAATGAGTAGAGCTCTAGGGTAAGAAATACTAAAAGGAATGTTTTCATGTGGAAAACGGTTTTTGGTTAGCATTGGCTTTCAGTTGGCCTAAGTCAGCAAATAGCTTTCACTATTAAACGCTCTATTTTCTTGTTCTGGTTTTTAGAGACAAGTAATTACTATTTTAGTAAAATGCTTACAAATCAGTCTTCTTTTTGATTTTATGTATTTTTTTTTCCATTGACTTAAAAGTATGTAACAGATGTTATTCTCTCCCTCGTGGATGACACGGGTTACTTGGAAAACAGATTGAACAATAAATGGCTGTGGTCACTTTGGAGTTCAGTTTTGCACTTGAGGGTACCTGACCCTGCTGAGCCATTGGCACTCAGAAGCTTCAGCCAAGAGGGTCTTTCTGCCTAGCTCTTCTTGTGCCTACAAGGCCCTTCCTGCAGGGCTGGGCTTGGCTGGCTCCTTCTCCAGTTAGGCCTCAGTGCCACTATTGTTTCTGGACCCCCAGGAAATGTGCCCGCCCCCACCCCCCACTTTCTTTGACATTGTCTTGTTTGTTCTCCCACGAGGCTGGCTGGCCAGCGTCTCTCCCACCCGGTGGAGGCAGCTCAGCACCTCCGACAGCTCCACAGCACCCAGCCCCGCAGGGAGATGGTGGACAGGCAGTCAGCACCGGGCCGGGTTCCGGGTTCCGTTTCCGGGGCTGCTGCTCCTGTCTGACATTTTTTTGTTTATATCTTGTAGGAAGGTACTTACATTTAGACTCAATGTCTGTAACTTTTTGGGTTTTTTTTTTTTTTTTGGCTTTGAATTCTTTTCTTGGTTGTTTTTTTTTTGGCTTTTAATTCTAATAGTGACGTTCCTTGCAGAAAATTGGAAAACAGAAAAAGACATTTTTTAAAAATCGCTCAGAGATAATAAATACTACTATGGTGCATCATCTTTTCTTCAATACCTGTTTGTGTATACACACAATTGACATATTGTAAATTCTACGTTGTTTCAAGATAGAGTCAGAAACAGAGAGCAGAGGGATAGTTAACCAGAGGGGTGGTTGGGGTAGACGGTGAAAACGGTCAAAGGCAGTAAAGTCAGTGATATTGTGGGAAGTTTGCACGGTGACAGATGGGTACTAGACTTAGTGTGGTGATCAGATTATTAGGTATAAAAATGTCAAAACACTGTGTTGTACACCTGAAACAACTGATATTATATTGTTTCAGGTGGAATACAACTGATATAATATTGTATAACAATTACACTTAAAATGTTTTCAAATAAATGACCCAGAAAAAAAATTCTACCTTGTTTCATTGATCTAAGTGTGAGCATGCCCCATGCCTTATGTTTTCTGAAATTATTTTTCAAAGACTGCATAATATTTAATCATGTGGATATACATTTATTTAAAGATTAATCTTGCTGGATACTTATGTCGTTCATATTTATTTTTTGCTCTTTTAAAGCAAAGGTGAAGCTCCTTGCGCACAAACCTTTGTATCACCGACTGTATTCTTAGGGGAGAGTCCTCCCAACATGACCACTGTGTCCAGAGATACAGATGTCATGAATATTTATTGCATGTGCCCAGTTGCTGTCCACATAGTTGCACCGATTAGCATTTGCTAGTTGGGGGTGAGATCGCTCTCCTTGTAACATTATGTCTAAGCGTAGTTCAAATAAATAATCTTAACAGCTATTTCATGCTAGTTTGAGAATAAGTGCTCGCTTGTCTTGGTGGAGTCCATTTTTAAGTGAAGTGTCTATTTAGGGGAGAAGGTAGCAATCCCCTCCTCCCCGGTTGCAGGGAAGGGGACATGCAAACTGGTGGCTGTCTGGAGCTCGTCCCCAGGCATGTGTCCCCAGTGCATTTTTGTATGTGCGCCACAGCAGGGCAGTGACAGTTGAGTCAGCACAGACCCTGCTCCCAGGGAGATTCAGCCTTCCAGAAGAGACTCTCTGCCAGGACCTCATGAGTGTGTGTCCAGTCCAGGGGTTGTCGCAGAGCTTGTGTCCATTAGGGCACTTGAGCCTATTTAATTGCCATCCCAATGAGACTGGGAGCACCATAGTAATAATAGCAGCTAACATGTTACTGAATACTGACGGTTTTTCCAGCTCACTAACCACTTTAAATGCATTTTATTTAATTCTCACAAAAACCCTATGAGGTAGGTACCATTATTCCCACTTTGCAGTCTGCGCGAGCTGAAGCCTTTGCCACAGTCACGCAGCCGCAGGGGCTATGCTGCTGCTGGAACCAGAGCTGTCGCCACTGCAGCCAGGCTGTGCCCTCCTCCTGGGATTTAATCTACACCATCCTAAACCTCTGCAGCTATAGGACTGCTCCCTCCTGGGCAGCTGACCTTGGGGAGGTTCATGATGAGTGTCAGTCGTTCTTATTGTTAAAGTAGAGGTAACGATTCCTGCAAGGATTAAGTACATGGCTTCATGTGTATAAAAGGATAATGGAACTGTATAAAAGTGGTTATAAAACTAGTATTTTTCATTATTTTATTTTCTGTGGCTTCTTACAGACTGTTCGTATCTTAGACTTTCAGTGTGCACCTTGCTTTTTAAACTTCACGCATATCTTAACAGTCTTTTCGTGTCAAAATCTAGTGTTCTCACTCTGCCTTTTGTGTACACCTGCTTAGTATTCCAAGCGTAGATGTATCATTTTATTTAACGAGTTCCATATTAATGGCACTTAATTGTTTCCAGTCTCTTGCTGGTCCATAGACTGCTATAGTGGAAACCTTGTATAGGTGCTGTTTTGAATGTTTTGGGGTATATCTGAAGGTAGATTTTGGAACTTTTAACTTCATGCATGAGGGCAAGGCGTGCCATTGTCTTTTTGTCATAGTTTCCAAGTGATCCTAACAGAGGGCCTCACCACGGAGAACCATCGCTTAACAAATGGGCTGTCCTGCTGCCTATGGCATCCCCTTCAGTTGCTTATGACCAGTGATTCATTTAATTACAGCACAGCTAGGACATTGAAGCTTTGGTTTCTCAAGATATTAACCATTGCTTTACTGTTGTTGTTTTTTTAAAACTTCCTCTGCATCACTTAGATGTGGACCATTTGAGAGCATGCTGCATGCCTTGCCCTCTTCTGGGCTTTAGGTACGTGAGGGCCTTACTTACGTATGTAAGGGGTAAGTTTTGGGGCCCATCTTCAAGAACTTAGTGGTAGGGGAAATAAATCTGCTTGCACTTGCAGTTAAGAGTTCAGCACTGCATTTGTTTTAGAGGGATTACGTTGTGGGGATGACGTGATGAGGGAAGGCCTCCTATAGACTTTCTCTGATTCGGGCTGGATTTTAGGAGGTTCTGGTTAGAAAGGAGGTTGCTCTTGTCTGAAAAGTCCTACGACTTACAGTAGAGAAAATGAATGAGGGTAGCGTTTCTCAACTTCGGGGCTGTCAAGGTTTTGGCCAGAGACTTCTTTGTTTTGAGGCCTGCCCAGTTGAAAACAATCAGATGTTTTCATATTGCAGTGGATCAGGCATCTTAGATATCCTTCGTGCTCATCACTACTTCAGATTACATGACACCCGCTTGCCAAGTGTGTCAAAGAAGCACGTTTGTCTTTGATAACAGACTTGGATAACTTTTTAGTGCAATTGGCTTTATTTGCAATCCTGTTTATTTTATGCATTTAATATATATGTCTGGGAAGGGTCGTTAGGCTTCATCAGACAGCTCCAAGTGTTGTGTTTTGTTCTTGTTTTCTTCACAAGGAAAGTTAAAACCCCTGAATTGGTGCACACTGCCATTTTCTGAGCTGTTTTCCAATGCCTGTTAATGGCATGAAGTGAGGCTTTTGGAAACCCAGGCCTCCATCCGGTTTATCTGTTTCAGTCAGCGTTTTGGGGTTCTTCTGCAGTCCAAGTACGTGCTAGCATGTCCCATTCGGATGACTTTGAGGGGTCTTTAATGAAATAGATTTTTAATAATTAAAACTCTCTTCTAAAAACTGTGGTTCTGGTCCATGAATATTAAAAGTGAGTTTTAAACATAAAGCTTTAAAGCAGCCAGTGTAGAGTTAGACTAAGGAAAACCGTTAGACTAAGTTTTTAGACTTAGTTTTAGACTAAGTTTATAGACTAAGGAAAACCGTTACAGAAAAGTGTAAATATCTGAGGGAGGGAATCAGCAGGGGTCATGCTGTCCAACGGGTGTCCTCTAGGCTGATGCTCCATACGCTTTGTGATCTTTGCATCTTATCCTTGGGTGCAGTCTTCGAATTGATCTGATTTAATTGTCTACACAGCTCTGGATTCCTTTTTTACATGCCCCCTAAAAGAAGGTTGTTTGGCCTGGGAAGGTTCCGATCATGGAGAGCTCCTTTATCTTGAAGTACCCCTGCACAGCGGCACCCCAGGCAGCTGGTTACAAATGCAGGGGCTCAGCCCTGCCCACCCTCAACCCCCCCAAGACCTTCTGAATCAGAACCATCACTTCAATACGCTCTGGAGGCATTTGGCACATTCAAGTTTGGAAGCAGAGGGGAGAGGGTTAACTCTGAGCCAGGCATGCGCTGTGAGGTTGGGGGGTGGGACGGGAGCCCGGTGCTGTCTCCCTAGGTGTGTGGCAAAGTCAGACCACAAGCACTTCCCTGGCAGAACCACAGAATAGAGTGTGTGCCTCGTGACTGGTAGCTCGCTGCAGAGTCAGATTTCATTCATGGCTAGAGCTTTGCAAGTCCTGTGTGAAACACTGTGATGATTGCATAGTACGTAATTTAGACTGCAGATATTTTACTTTGAAATAGAGGTGCTTTTTTTTGTTGTTGTTAGGTCAATCCTGAATTTATTAAATCCAGTCATACATTTCACACATACTTATTAAGTACCTATTTTGTGCCAGGCACTGTTTGAAGTGCAGAGGATACAGCAGTGAACAAAACAGACAAAAAGTCCTGCTTCACTGAGCCTCAAGAAGTCCTTGCTAATGGGCGGCCGGATGGCTCAGTTGGTTAGAGCGTGAGCTCAACACCAAGGTGGCCAGTTCAATTCCCACTATGGGACGGGGGGCTGCGCCCCTGCAATTAAGATTGAAAATGGCGACTGGACTTGGAGCTGAGCTGCGCCCTCCACAACTAGATTGAAGGACAATGTCTTGGAGCTGATGGGCCGTGGAGAAACACACTGTGTCCCAATATTCCCCAATAAAAAAAGAGTCCTTGCTAAGAAGGTGACATTGGTGATGGCAGTGAAGGGACCATTCCAGGCAAAAGGCGAAGCAGAACTCGGCTGCTGAGCCCACCCTGGGCGGCTGCACTAGCTTGAGCAGAGGGAAGAAGCGGGAGATGGCAGACGACGAGCCAGGCCCTGGCGGCTCATCCAAGAGGCTGCTGTCAACATGCAAGGGAGCATGCTGGGTGTTCATTTAGAAATAAAGCAAGGAGCTTGCATGGAAAAGGATGTGGAAGTGAAGGAAACACATCCCTCAGGGTGGAGCCGGGCTCTTGTCGGAGAGCATTTTCTCAGTGCCTTCCTCACGGTAGCAGAAGGCGACATTTGGAACTGATCAAGTCTTCATTCTCGTGCACACCGAGCTGGTGACTGGAGCTCCGCTGTGAGCGTGAGTCAGAGAGCATCTGAGTTGAACTGCGTAGGTCACATGGGCAAATTAACTTAACCAAAAATAACCCGAAAAACAGCATTTCTGGGAAATGCAAGTGAAGGCAGCTTTCAATGTAAACAAAGGAGCAAAGGAAAGATAAAGGCTTGGTTGGCAAAAGTGAACATTTGGAAAACTAAAAAGAAATACTTTGGGGGAAAATACTGAGGAAAACAAATATTTCTATTGTAACAGTTACAGTATGAAAGTTTTCATTTGTTTATGTCGAGCAATGCATATGTTTTGATAGGGTAACGCAGAGGTTCCTCCTTCCTCTTGGTAGCATGGCAACTAGACTAGACCTACACCCTTCAGCTTTTCCTGTTAATCCACGGAAGGAGCTTCCTGTACCCTCTGGGTTTCCTCTTGGGCTTTGCTGAGAATTCACAAGATGGTGGCTGCAGTCAAAACCCTGGACTTGGCGCCCTCAGCGATTCACCGCCTGGCTGCAGTTAGTCACCTGGGGAGCTGAACGGACGCACACAACAAAAGAAAACCACAACCAGTATCCCAGCCCCACTCCGGAAGTTTTGATGGAATTGGGGTGGTGGGACTTGGCGTGGGCATACGTTCTTCCAGTGCCTTACGGGCTCCACGTGCAGCCACGGTTGAGAACCATCCTTTCAGTCCAGCTCTCAAGCTGTGTTCTCCTGGCCGTAGCACTACACATTGTGACCGTAGTGCATTCTCCACTCAGCCTTCGCTCCCTCTCCCGTCCTCCCGCAGCCTGAGAGTCTGCTTTTCTGTTTGTGGCTGTTCGGCATGTTTCAGGCTGAGCAAGTGGCTGTGTGTGCGCGGCTTGGGGCAGGAGAGGTTTGTTACTAGTCTGGGCAACTCAGCTTCTTCTTAGGACCGGGACTTAGAATTGCTTTCCAGGGTAGCTGTGAGAACATGGGGGTTCCTAAGAATCAGGCCAAATGGGATGGAAATTGCTGAGGTTTTGTGTATTGTATAGTTACAAATGTTAACCTCCTGAGTTGTTTCCCGTGGTAATATTTACTTGGAACTAAGAATCTTGCTTTTTGAGTAATTGCTTGTACTTATTAGTTCTATTATTTAATAGGAAAAGAAGTTCATTTCTGTAGTACTCTGACCATTTGGATAATGAAAGAGATTTTACCAAATCTAAGGGAAATAATCCAATTTAGTTCGATTAGCAATATAAGTGATTAAAAATTGAACTGTCTTGATAGCGTCTTCGTAATGTTATGGAAAGATTTGACTTTTTGAAGGAGTACTGGATGGGCAGGGTTATTTCCTCGAGTTATATTAACTTCCAGATTACCGAGACTTGTGATAAGTTCCTTTTCACGGGCGGTGTCTCTTGGTACAGGACCTGTCAGTCCTGTGCTGTGTGTGCCCAGTGGGACTTGTCCCACAAAGCCGGGGGAGCCTTCCTGCTCCAGTGGACTTGACAAAGGTGGGAGGAGAGAGAGCTGTTGTGTGTAGGGCATGCGGTCTTGCTGCGTGCAGTTCGCTGTGAATGACTAGGTGTTGCTGTCTATTTAATGTGGCACGTGCGAGCAGGAGAGGCGGCAGCCTCCATCCTTTCTTTCTCTCTGCCTCGGCCTCAGTGCCCCCGGGCCAGACCTTTATGCGGGCGATGGGGTCTGTGCTTGCAGTGCACTTACAGGTTCTTTTCATCAGCTCCGGTAATGAAGTAAACTGGTGAGAATGACGGCCAGAGAACTCAGAGGGACACGCGTCTCAAGTAGAGCCTGTCTCAGAATCAGGACTCAACGTCATGCTTCTTTTTCCCCAAATGGTTCCCCTTTATTGTTTGTGTAACAGTGTTTCTCCACCTGGGGAAGCTGCTGTCTCTTTTGATTAACTTTAAAATTTTAATTGTCCTCTACTGTTCTTTGAAATTTTGACAGACATTGAATTGTGACTTTGGTAAATTACAGCATTGGTCATTTTTCTTTTCTTTTAAATCCTGCAAAGCAAATATATTTTGGCTGTAAAATTTTCAAATACAAAATTATTATTACGGGGAAACAAATAAAAGTTATTGCACTCTTCTCACCCTACCCAATAGTCTCCTTTCCACTCCTGAGGTCACTACAGTTAAGAGTTTGCCATGTCCTTCCCGGCCCCTTTCCATTCATTTACACACAAACACATTCATTTTAAGCCAAAGAACAGGAGGCAATGATAGAACGATACTCTGTGACTTGTTTTTAATCTTCCTGTATGTAGAAGAGCTTTCATGGTTGTTTTATGACTGTCATAGCCCATCTGTGGATGCACTGTCCTTTATTTACTTGGGTCTTTATTTGGTAGCTATTTAAGATGTTTTCAGCTTTTCACTATCACAAACGTGCTACAGCGAGCATTCCCCCCCACACACACACACAAAAACATGTTTTTCACATGTTTACTTTGTGTGATGAATTCCTAGAAATGGAATTGTAATACAATTTCAGAATATGCTTTTATAAAACGTACCCCCTACTAAATCCAGTTGTGCTCCATTCTTTACTATTGATTTTAGAGCATTTCATGATTTATTCAAGGTCTGTAGGACAATGTTAAGTCCTGCTGTGATTAATTTTATAGGTTCTGTCTCAGTTATAGATATATATAATTCATGGCAACTTGGCTGACATAATTTTATCTAGACGAGTGAACCATAGACACGAGACAAATTCCCATATTTTCTTAAAGTTATCTGAGCTGTTTTTAAATTGCAGTGGTGAGTAATGATTGGTGAACTTTTTGTGTTTCATAGGAAACGCTTATTATTGCACTAGTCATGTTTTATAGAAAAAATTGAAACTATAGTAAACATAAATGACTTTTAAATAACAATGGAAATCATTCCACATGACCCAAACGGAAGAAAATATGACGATTATGTTTCTGTTCCTCCAGGTCACTCCGAGAACTGAGACCCCCGTCAGCAGTGTCAGTAATAGTTTGGAGAATGCACTACGTACATCAGCACATTCCACTGAGGAGTCGCTGCCCAAGAGGGCTGTAGGAAAACACTCCAAAGGTGAGTCTGTCCCCGCAGCGTTGCAAGGAGGGAGACGCACTCGAGTGTGTAGAGGGGCGATTTTGCAATGATGTTTGGTTACATGCTTTCAGATCTTTCATAAACGCTAGTCATAGTAAGGTGTATTATTTTTCTAAATTCTCTAATGCATGAATGTAACTTGGCTGTAAAAAATCTCAACTGCTGTTTATTAAGGGGGAAAAAATGTAAGTGGTTGTTATACCCTCCTCCCTGCCCCACGCTAAAATAAGCCCTGAATTCTAGATCTAGCAGCACTCTCCTGGAGAACATTGTGCAATAATGGGATGCTCTTCATCTGCACTAACTCGGTTGCCAGCGGCCACACGTGCCCTTGGAGCACTTGAAATGTGGCTCATATAACTATGGCCCTGAAAGTTTATTTTTATTTCATTGCGATTGCAGTAGCTCAGTGTGGACTGTGCAGCTCTGAACGTGGCAGGGGCATGTTGCAGACGAAGCTGTGAGCTCCTGGGTTCTCGTGTGCCTGACCTTGTGCTGGGCAGTCAGCTTGCTGTGCAGTTGGGGGCTTTGTGGAGGTGTGGCAGACCTTCCAGCAGGAAAGTAAGGTGATATGTAGGACTAGGGTTGGCAGCGAACCCCACGTCTGCAGTCAGCAGGGGGCCAGGATAACCCCACCTCAGACGGTCGTCGTGAGACCCTGGAGTATTCGAGGCTGGTGGGTCCTTCACTCAGCTGGCCTGAGTTCCCCCCCTTGTTTGTGTCTCTTCTAGAATCGAGCTGCACTAAGGAGGGGGCCACTCCTGCTTGTTTTGTGTGTTTTCCCTTCTCTGTTGTCTCCGTCTCAGACACAGTGTTTTGTACCTCACAGATGCTTAATAAACACTTTAAACACTTTAAAATAAAGCCCCATTCTGACAAAACCATAGAGAGTCAGCTATCCCTGACTTGGGTCAGATGCTGGATATATCTCTGTCCTGGTAATGGCTGCATGCGTGTTTATGTATACGTCACCATGTTAGGGTGTTAAAACAGCAAATCCTCATAGCAGACCTGGGATGTGGTCAGCTTGTTTTATATAATCCGCTCCAGGGACTGTCATGCTGAGGACGCAAGGCCGTGTACTCCTGTGCCGTGTACTCCCCTAATCTGAAGGGCTGGCCTCTTCTTCACCAGTGCTTTTTCCTCGAGACATAATTATCCAGACCCCTTGCTCGTGTTTTGTTTTGTTTTTAATACAATTGCAGAGCATGTGGCTATTGCCTCTGTCATTCTCTTGTCTGTGTGTGGTGGTGCCCAGAGAGGCACCAGTGAGCCAGCGTCAGCATCACCTGTGCCAAACGTCATTCATTATCTACAGGATTCTCCATCCAGTGGTCACAGGGAATAACAGTTTCTTCCGTCCAGCAATTGGCAAGCAAGTTAACTTGCTTTTATTAGTCACTTCTTGTAACTCTCTGTTGGGCCTCGGTGGTTAGTCCTCGGAAAGACTAAAGTCACTCTTGAGTGTTATCACTATAAAGTTTTCTCACTGTCTTTTCTGTAGCCTACCTGTGTTTTGGAAATCTAAACTGATAAAATGTATTCATAAAGAGGTCAGACTTCTGCATTTCTTTTGTATAAAAGCTCAGGGAACAGCAGTGAGGATCTTCTGAACCCCTGACTGCTCTGGTCAGGCTGGGTCCCAAGCTTATTACGTAGACCAACCCCATAACCTTCCTGAGAGCTCTGGGTGATCAGTTATACCTGTTTAATTCTAAGCACAATCCCATGAAGAGATAATTACCTCATCTTACAGACGGGAGAACTGAGTCACAGGTAAATAATTTATATCTAAGCTAAGCTGGGATTCCAACCCGGAGCTAATGCTCTTAACCCTTGTGTTAGGCTGAAGAGTGTAGAAGAAGATCAAAGCGAAAGCATCGCCTTTTTTTCTATACTATTATGAAGATTTTCAAGTCCAGGAGTGGAGAGAACAGTACAGTGCTGTCCGCATCTGGCTTCAGCAACACATAATCGACCCACCGTGTATTCTTTGGGGCCCTGAGTTGCTCAGGCATGTCGTGTAGGACTATCCTGCACCCTGGGAGAGCTCCACGTCTTCCCCAGTGCAACCACTCATTTGTTATTGAAACTTCAGGAGGTGGTTATAATGTACATGGTGAGGTCGAAATTACTTCTAATAATACTCTAAGTAAAAGAAGTTCTGTGACTTAGTTCCCTGGACTTTGGGTAGTTATCTTTCAAAATTATCCTTTTGTGAGACAGTGAAAGAGTTGCATCGAAGTTAATTAAACTGCAGATCATCTACCAGAAGTTCTAAAACTTTTTGGTCTCAGGACGCCTTTGCATTCTCCCCCCCCACCCCCTTTTCTGCCTCCCCACCCCACACTCCGGTTCAAGCTGTTGTCTCTCAATCTAGTTGTGTAGGACACAGCTCCCTGGCCCGGGCTGGTATTATGAGCCTTGTGCTCTGCCCCAGCTGAGCCAGTCGGTCGGCAGCTCTCGCCAGCTGTTGGCCACTCACCCTGGCTGCCGGCCGCTCACGCTGGCCACCAGCCGCTCATGGCAGCACATGGTAGCCCACGGCAGCTCACGGCATGTCACGGCAGCATGTGGGAATCGAACCAGCGACCTCCACCCGAGCCACTGGACCGGTCCCCCCACTTTGCGTTCTTAAAATTGATTTCAAAGAGCTTTTGTTTATGTCAATTCTTATTTATAGCTATTTACCAAGTTGTAAATTAAAACATTTTTTTACCTAAATTAATGCTTTTTGTTGTGTGCCGCTAAGGTTTTTGTGTTTGTCATGTAGCATTATGATGACAAAAGATAATTAATTAAAAGACTGAACCCCCAAAGTCTTGTACTTTTGGTAAAACAAAACCCAACCCAAAGAATTAGAACATGAATTCTAGTAAGACAAGAATTAGAATAAAATCTAAATTCTAAACTACCAGTAGTATGTTATTTTTCTTGGGTTGGATTGGGGATTCTAATATAACGTGCATTTGGAATTGAGAAGGCTTGATGATTTAAACTATTGGCCCTTTATTCAACATTTTATTATGAAGACTTTCAAACGCATAGTATAGTTCAAAGAATTTTACAGTGAATATCTACCACCTAGATTCCACAATTCCATTTTACTTTACTTGCTTCTCCCTTATCTGCCCGTCTCTCCATCCATTAAGACATTGCATTTTTTAAGAGGGGAAGGGCCTCTAGAAGAGGGTATGCGGGGTCTAATATATGGGGATGGAAAGAGAACGAACTGACTTTGGGTGGTGAACACACAATGTGAGATATAGATAATGTATTATAGAGTTGTACACCTGAAATCTATGTAACTTGACTAACAATTGTCACCCCAGTAAACTTAAAAAAACAAACAAACAAAATAAAAACAAAACCAAAAAAAGACATTGCATTTTTTGATGCGTTTCACAGTAAGTTGTTAACCATTGGTGTAGTTCTCCAGACTTGTTTTATTTGTCACATGTGATCATATACATGTGCTGCACGCCCACAGCCCTGCTCCAGGAAGAGGAGTGGCTTCTCCATGACCCCTTAGCCTCTGCACCCTGACTTCATTCAGCACCCTCCTCTCTGGTCACGAATGACTCTTTGGGTGACAAGTCAGCTGGCTCTTCACCTACCATTTGTGATCACTCCACCCCAAACTCTGTCCTCCCTTGTTTTTTTTCTGTTTTTCAATTGTGGAACATCAGATAATATACACAAGCGTTGGTGTGCCACAGGTCTGCTGAGAACATGCTGGCCTGGTTTTCCTCCTGCCTTTCTGTCCACTTCTGTTTCCTTGGCGATTCCCTCTTTTTCTGCCCCTTAAATGTCAGTGCTCTCCAGGCTCTTTCCTGGCCCCCCACTTAACAATGTCTAAGCGTTCTTCTTTGAGCCTGTGCTGAAGCCATTGTTGATCTGTTGATGACTTCAGATTTGTCTGACTTCAGAGTCCAGCTAGGACTCTTCTCCTGGACCCCAAATCCCTGTGAACCTACTGGTCATTGAGTATTTACACCTGGATGGCTCACTGGTACCTCAGTCAGTTATACCTAGAATGCAACCATTACTTTTGTTGCCACCCCCAAAATGGGTTTCCAGTATTTGTGATTGATACCAGCATTTGGGCACTTGGAACAAAACCTGGAGGTCCATGACAGCTCCCTCCCCTCTCACGGGGTCTCAGCCCTCACAGTCCTGGTAGGTCTGGCCTTGTAGGGCCATCATGTTTCTTCTTCCCATCACTGGGCCACCATCCTGGTTCAAGACCTCTGTCTTCTCTGCTGCCTGTGGGTTCTCTTCTGTGGCGCGTTTTCTGAGCGCGGACCTGTCCAGCACATTGCATCATGGTTCCCCTGCTTAGGAAGCCTCTCGGCACCACTGATGGCAGCAGCTGGTGGCATGCAGTACTGACCACCACCAGGTGCTGCCCTGTAGTTTGCATGTGTTCACATAGTTGATGCCACGATCACATGAAGTGGGAACCATTATTCCTTTTGTTCCGGGATTAAATAACTGCCCAAGGTCACTGAGCTGGAAAGTGTCACATTTCAAACTGAGCCTGTCTGACTGCAAATCCCATGGGTTTACCTTGACTTACGGGGAAGCCCCAGTTTCCTTATATGCGCATTCGCTGTGGGGTTGGTAGGCCAGCCTGTCTGTGCCCTTGCCTCTTTGTGACCTTCCCTCCTCTCTGCTTGCATCTCCTGTTACTCCTCTCAGTTCCTGGCTCCCACCCCAACTAAACTTAAACACTATGCGCTGTCATACCTGGGCCTGGATTACTGTGTCCCTCTGCCCAGATGGGCTCTGCCCTTTGAGGTCTAACTCAAGCGTTACTACTTTGAACTCTATAATTTTTATATCACTTAGGGCTGGTGCTGTGCTAGGTCATACTAATGCAGGGATAAAAAATGCCTCAGTACGTAAATAAAATCCCTTAGGTCCCTAAATTCAAGTGTCTTATCACTAACCACTCACAGGGAATATGTGTGTATTCATTTCCTGTTTTTGCTACTTTGGAAATAATGATTTATCAA
Source organism: Rhinolophus hipposideros (assembly GCF_964194185.1). NCBI lineage: Eukaryota > Metazoa > Chordata > Mammalia > Chiroptera > Rhinolophidae > Rhinolophus > Rhinolophus hipposideros. Next base: position 32,181,775 of record NC_138067.1, on the reverse strand, counting down.
CTTTGTGTTTTCTCGATCATGCACTGCTTTTGTTTCTATTCCTGGAGAACCAACAAATTAATGCAAGATAGTTAGATTAAAAAAATCAAAGAAAAATAAATTATAGAGTTTTTAAATATAACATGATATATGTCCTAAAAAAATGTTGAAAAGCAGGATCAGTGTAATCAGTGTAATAGTGAACATTCACATTTTAACAGCAGCTGACAGAAGCTATCCTTGTAAAAATTATCCCCATTAACACAAACAACTAAATGAAAGTGAGAAAGTAAGTTGGTATTTTAGGAACATCATTATTCAGCTGAGACTTTTAAGAATTCAGTTTTTTAATTCTTTTAATTTTTAAATGAAAACTAGATTTCAGTAGTAAGATTTTAAATTAGGAAGCATCTTAAATGCTATTCTGGTTCAGTTTCTTTATTTCAAGTATGAAGACTTTGAGTTCTGTTGTGTAGAATTTAGGAGATGGAGGTGTTTGTGCTAGAAATGATTTCTTTTCATCTTTTCTCTCAGCCATAAATAATATGCTCTTTACTATGATTTTTTTCTTTTTTTTTTTTTTAATTTATTGGGGTGACGATTGTTAGTGAAATTACATAGATTTCAGGCGTACAGTTCTGTATTACATCATCTATAAATCCCATTGTGTGTTCACCACCCAGAGTCAGTTCTCCTTCCATCACCATATATTTGATCCCCCTTACCCTCATCTCCCACCCCCACCCTAGTATGATTTCTTTGAGCACAGTTTTGGTAATTTTTGAAGTTGTTTCTTGTTATTGAGCATAATAGAATTAAACTATTTAATAAAGATATATTGAAATCAAGTAAAAGACATATTTGACAGAAAACTACCAACCATCCAGTTTTTATCCCAGAAGACTTCAGAAAGGGAAAATGTCTCAAAAGAGTAGCTCATTTTTGGAACATATTAAAGCCATAATCTGTAGGTATCTTACAATTACAGATGTGACAGCTGGATCTTGTAAATCATTTGAAGATGCTTGGCTGCAAAGATGGTCCTTAGGCTGTGGCAGTTTTAACCAGGAGCTCCCTGGGCTGAAATGAATATGTTCCTGGTCCTGGCTTTGGCACCTGCTGGCTGTGTGGCCTCTGGGTCAGTCATCATCCTCAGTCATCTGTGATTTTTTGCCAGCCCCCACCCCCATGTAGTCGCCCTGTAGGCTTCAGGCCTTTTGGACACTTGCTGGGGGTTTTATTACAACACATTTTGTACTTGCTCATCTAACAAATTTCCCTCCCCCTTGTTTCAGTTACATTAGTGTATTGGCTTTTAAATTAGGTATTGATTCAATTATAAAAATGGAAGTTTAATGCAATTATACATTTTATGAAGGCTCTGTAATCTAACTTACAAGGTTTGAGAATTTCTAGTGTGCATCTTGAATGAGAAAAGAAGAAAAGTTTGAACAAACGCAGTTTTAAAAGGAAAAAGTACATAGTCCTTTTCTTTCTCATCTCAACATGAGAGAGCAGGCTGGGCTAGCCTTGTGTCCCTTTGTCCCAGCTCCATCTGTCCTACACAGACATGTCTATACACAGCCTAGACCTTAACCCCATTTATCCTCATTCCCCAGGTTTCTCGCAGATAGGAGCTCCCGTCTTTCCCAGGCCGCCTTTTAGAGCCCTGTTCCTGGCCAGGACTCGCTCATCGCTGGCCCAGCAGGAGCGTGCCCTTTGAGTCTTTCCAGTTGATGCAGATCCTATCTTTGTGGCCACCTTTTACTCTGTTCTGTCCCTGCAGGTGATAGATTGATATCTAGCCCCTCAAATGTACACACGTTTGCTTGCACTCTTCAGAAAGTAGAGGAACTTTCTGTATGGCAGTTAGATGACACAGTCTGCAGGATTGACACAGAGGTGAGAGGGAAAGGAGAGGTCACTTTATCTGCCAGTAGACTTAAGTGGATAGATACTTGTATGCATATAGGTATATACTTTAAAATTATGAAACCACGTTACAGAAATTGGGGGGGGGGATCTACCCATAATTCCACCACCAAACACATTCACATAATTGCTGTCATTTTTGATAATTTATTTTTAATTGACATTCTAAACAACAATAAGCATGTTACAATTTATAATTTCAGTTGATTCTATAGACGTTTTTTATGGTTTTGTTTTTATAATCGTGGTCTTTAATATAGCTCCAAAGTTGAGAGCGTGCTTGAACATCTTTGAAGCCTAATTAGACATCCCATGACTCTACCCCCCCACATTAGCCATTTCCACTACTGATGTTTGCTACAGAAAATTACTCCGCAGATGCCTTTCCATTCCAGCAGGCTCCCCTGCACCCGTCTTCAGAGCCCTGTACGACGACAGGACAACACGTGTTGTTTTCAGGGAGGGCAGTGTGGAGAGAACTTCACTGTGAGGAAAACAGCAGAACTTTTAAACCATCTATTTGGTCTGGAGCTGTCCTGGCTGTGAAAGCCGCTGCAGCAGCTGCCTGCACATGGGCTGGTGGCACTGACGGATGGAGCTGACACAATGCACCATGTCCGTTGGTCTGACGATTCTGACGAGGACTCACAAACATTTCAGCCCTGGAGTTCAAAATGCCTCTTTGACTTCAAAACAGCTGAATAATGTTCATCTGCTCTTCACATTTTCCTGTCCAGATATGAGTCACTTCCCGCTTTCAGTCCAGATGAAGTTTTTTCTTTTTCTTTTTTTCCCGTAAATCCGCGTATAATTCAGTCCTGGGACATGTAGGTACACATTGGTGTTCTGTGGTCAGGGAAAATGCTGACTGCATTTTTCTGTACTCATTGACTTTATATGTTCTGTTGTTTAAAAAAGTGAAAGATCTGGATTAGAGTGTCATTGTGGGTAGATTTTTAAAACTACTGGTTGGGAAAACATCAAAGCTGTTTATTTGCTGACCATCTGCCTAAAGGAAGTCAGACAGGAACAGTGAGTAGTTTCACTGAGTGAAAATAGGGAGGTGTACAACCTCCAAATGTAGTGTTGTCTTTGTTTTGCCAGAAAGGAAACAAACATTCTTAGTTTTTTAGAGTAATTCCTTCCTGTAAGGTGCTATTTTTAAGTTTAAAATACTCTAAACTGAATGGATTCTAGTTATCTCCCAAGATGCGTGTTGACCCTGATATAACTTGACAACATTAGGGAGGCTTATGGGAAAATAATTTAGGAGGTGAAGGGTGTTTTCCCCATCAGACCACATAACCTGTGTGAGTCTGACAACACACCCCTCCAGCTTGTTCACTGCCGTATTCCCAGTCCCTCCAATGAGGCCTGGTCCACAGCAGGGCCTTCACGAGACAGGTTGGTGAATGGACGATTGTTGGTTTAGAACCAGGCTCCACAAATGTTTCTCTGCAAAGATCCAGATAGTAAATATTTTTGGCTTTGGGGGGCATACGGCAGCTCTGCTGTCTTGGGGTGGAAAACAGCCATTGGCGATACATAAGCAAATAGTGTGGCTATGTACCGATAAAATCATTCAAACCAACAGGCGGAGGGCAGGCCGCATGGAGTTTGCCAGGCCCTGCCTTAGAACAGCGCTGTCCCGTGGAACTCTTGAGTGATGACTGAATGCTCTGTGGCTGTGCTGTACAGTATGGTAGCCACTGCCCACGTGTCGAGCACTTAGAATGTGGTCAGTGCAACTGAGAATTAGATTTTTAATTTCATTCCATTGTAATGAATACAAATTTCAGTGGTCCCATGTGGCTAGTGGCTGCAGTATTGGGTGATGGAAGCTTTGAACCATCCTCAAAGCGGATTGTACAGAGCAACTTGTTTTCTCTGGGATGTTCATACATCTTAGGGGAGGAAAGATTTCTGTGGCCAAAAAGAAAACAACAAAGGACGAGGACTTGTTAATAAAAAGAGTATCCGTGTGGGACTTCTCAGAGCCTTGAATATGCTAACGTACATGGACAGTTCCCAAGAAGGAATTTCTTGGATTTTTCCTCTAAACTTGATGACCATGAAGCTTTTTGGGGGTGACGCTGGACATCTTACTGAACTGGTGTTCCTTGGAGGAGACTTTTGGGAACACTGGTGTGGCAGACCAGGAGATGGGGCGGCTACAGGAATTGTAACATAATAGGTTTGAGTATTTCACATAGGACGGGGAGGTTGAAAGATCTGTAGAAATCCTCAGTACACTGCCAAATGACCTCTAGAAATAGTAAACAGTAATGGAAGGTGGCGTAGTCTGATGTATCATTTTATTTTTGAGGAGAAAAAATGCACCCACGTTTGTGAAAAGGGTGGTATGAAGAAACGGATGACTTTAGGATGCTCTCGAATGGTGGTTTGTCTTTTTTGGTCATTGTCTGTCTGTGCGGCCATCTCTGGTAATCCTCGTCGTGTTCTTTGGTGGCAGCCTTGGGAATCTTCCTGTCTCTTCTGTGAGTGCTGCTTGCTGACCTCCAGCCTTGCCCTGTCGGAGGAGGAGACGGTGCTCTGTTGACGAGAAGGTCCCATGAAAGCCTCCGCGTCTGAGACAGTCACAGTGGAAATGTGGAGCGTTAGGTTTTCAGAAGTTGGAACTGATCATAACTAATCTTCCGTTATAATGAGAATTCGTACTCTTCGTGCATTCAAATAAATTTATGTTCTCTTTTCAAGCACGGCTCTTCCTTTTTCTAGGATCTGTACTTATTTGTTTGACTGCTTTTCCCGATACACCTTCCATTCCTGAGCATGACAGCTTTTTCTCTTCCTCTTCAGTTTCTCATTCCAGGCAAACACCCCACAGAAGAGACTGAGCAGCCCTGGGTGTGGAAAGCCTTCTTTTGAAAATTGCTAAAATATCAACTGCTAACTGCTAACTAAGTAATAATATGTACTTCAAGGTTGTATTTCACTTTTTTAATTTCGTTTGTTGTTTTTTGTTTTTGTACTTTTACAGTGAGTGTTGAAAAGATAGACCTGAAGGGATTATCACATAAAAAAAATGAAAGAAATGTTGAATGTTCCTTTGAGGTAAGATGCTAAATTTTTGTTTCCCCTTTTCTCCTCTAAGGGTAGAAAGGAAACATTTACCATGAATAGATTCATTTATTTATCTAAATAAAGATGGGCCTTTTTTGCAAAGCACTGCTCCTTCTGTGGAAGATAGAAAGCTGGGACTGGGACCATGGGTGGGCCATCTCCAGGACAGGGCTTGTTGGACTTCTGGCCTTTGGGGTGTTCACCCCCTAACCTCAGTGGCCTCCCCAAGGGGGAGGGGCCCAGGCTCTGGAATAGCCTGGAGTTAATAGTCCAATCCCATCCCTGTTAGCCGTGTGACCAAGGACAACGCTGAACTTCTCTGTGCCCCACCAACTCCAGTCAGTCCGTAAAGGGGGAGGGGGCTAGGGGAGAATTAAATGAGGCAGTCTCTTCCAAACACAGGATCCGGAGTTAGGAAAGGCCTGCAAACTCAAGCTGTTCTTCTTCTGTACCCACTAGATGACAAAAGCTCCTTGGTCTGTATGGTGAACGTTCTCTAAACTGACATGCGCAGCTGCTGGTAGTTGGTCACCTAAGTTGGCTACCGTGGAGAACTGTGACAATTGAGGCACACCGTGTGTTAGGATGAGAGACTCCAAATAACAGTGGCTTACTAGCACCGGCACATACAGGGAGGCAGCCGGGTGCTGGGGTGGCAGCTGTGCTCCCTGAAACCCTTATGGTCCAGGCTCCCTCCAGCTGGCTGCTTTGATGTCCCTACAGAGGTGAACCTTAGCCTCATGGCCCCAGCGGGCAGCTAGGGCTCCTGTCCTCACATTGTCATTCCAAGTAGCAAGACACAGGATGAAAAGGAGGGGACAGGGTTTATCTTTCTTTTAAGGAACATTCCTAAGAACAGCCACTAGACTCTTCTGCTTCTGTTTTGTTGACCAGAACCTAGTGTCTTGGTCCCACTTAGCTGTGGGATTGGCTGAGAAGTGTATTCTGCATGGCCACGTCCCCGAGGTTCTGTTACTTGCCTAGCACGTTGTGTGAGGTTCTCTGACCACGTGCCTGAAAACTGATTGATAAGGAAAACCTGCGTCCTGCATTATTGGGGAATATTCTCAGGAATAAAAGCTTCTGGTTGGTATATAGTGTGTATAACTATGTACAGATTACTGGTTTTTCAAAGAGTATATATAGTTACATCAAAACACTTTTTCCACTGAAAGGATAAAATCTTCATTTGATTTGGGAGGTACTGCATCATGAGAATCAGGTGTTTGGCTGTAGATGTCTTTCCAAAATGTACAGGAAACACTTACATTAGGTTTTGGAGGTTGTTAAGTTTGCCACTAGCACCCAAGCCTCAGCAACCAGAGAATCTGGGAATCTACCGTCTTCCAGGCCTAGTTGGGGTCGGAGCCCAGCAAGTCCCTGGAACTCCGGGCGTGTTGTCCCCTCCCCTCCACTCTCTGCTTCTTACTGGCAGGTGTCCCCTGCGGGACTGCCCATTTGGGAAACTGCTGAGTGGGCAGCATTTCTGAGGCAGTCGGCCCCACTCACTGCCCCCCTGATCATCTGGGCTTTGATACACCTTCACCCCCATCCTCAGTCCTGTTCCTTGTGGCCAGGAATTGGGTTTGTGCCATGTGAAATGAAGAAACTGTATACAGTACGACTGCCTGCAGCCTCTTGCCAAAGACATGAGCTTTGGCAAACTAGACACTGGCCTCTCCTGCTTCTCCCCAGAGGAGGGACTCGTGCTCAGGAGGTGCAGGCAGCAGCCGGCTGGCAGCCACAGGGACCTGGTGCCCCGCGTCCTCTGCACAGCTCCAGGAGGAGCCGGGAGCTGAGGCCGCCCCGCCTGTCGCAGCTCGGGGGCTGCTGCACTAGTCTAGGGACTTTGCTTAGTGTGCACATGACGAGTGTCGCACAGGGTTAGATGTTCAGTTTAAGATGTTTCTACCCCGAGGGATGAAGCTGAAGTGTTTTAGTCCTTAAAGAGAAAGCTCCGGTTGTCTGGAAAGCTGGCTTTTCCTGATCTGATAACTGATAAAAGGATGCTTGTGTTTAGGAAGGTGATCATTCTTCACTACCCAGCATCTAGCTGTTCTTTTGGGATACCAGCTCAATGTGCCCTAAGGAATGTATCGTCCAAACTGCATTTGTTGGATGGTATTCAAAGCACAAAAGAAAGATAAAATCAACATTAAAAAAAAATCGTCTTATTTACAAAACACGCCGTTTATTTGTGCAGCTGTAACTGTGTGCTTGAGTGCTGGCGAGTCACACTCTTCTGCTCTGAAATAAGCGGCTACTTGCTTATTATTCACATGTAGGAAAAGAACCTCCTTATGGTGAGGGACCTCCTGGCATTTTGCGGTCACTCTGGCCACTGTGTTTCCCCGAAAATAAGACCTAGCCAGACAATCAGCTCTAATGCATCTTTTGGAGCAAAAATTAATATAAGACCCGGTTTTATTTTGCTATTATACAAGACCAGGTATAATAGAATAGAATATAAAATATACCAGGTCTTAACATTATTTTTGCTCCAAAAGACACATTAGAGCTGATTGTCCGGCTAGGTCTTATTTTCGGGGAAGCAGGGTAGCTGTTACCAGATCCGACAGCTCTGCAAAGAGGGAGGATGACTTAACATACCCTTACACTTACGGACTTCCCATCATCTTAATGACCCACCCCCCAAAAATAAGTCCCAATAGGATTTTTCCTGTTTCATAAATCAGCAAGTTGATTCTCAAGTGTAGATGGAAACAACTACAGTGTAATCAAAATGATTTGGAGAAGAAGAAAAGAGTTGGAAGACACACTACCTGGTTTCAAGACTTGCAGTTAAACTACGAGAATCCTGACATCTTGGCGTTGCTGAACAGGTAGAGGAGGCATCGACCAGAACAAAACGGGTCAGAACAAAACGGAGCCGGGAGTCAGACTCACATGTAAATGGTCCATTGATTTTGACAAAGGTTCAAAGGCAGTTCAATGAAGAAAGGATATTTTTCCAACAAATGGTTCTGGAACAGACATCCATACACAAAAGAAATGAACCTTGATCAATCTCACCTCTTACACAGAAATTAACTCAACATTGATGGGAGACCTAAATGTAGAACCTAAAATTATAAAACTTCCAGAAGAAAGCATAGGATAAAACTTCATGACAAAGGCAAAGACTTTTTGGATGCAGTACCAAAAATGCCCATAAAAGACAAATAAATTAGACTTCATCAAAATTTAAAACTTGCTCTTTGGAAGGCCCTGTTAAGAAAATAGACAAGCTGTGCGCCTGAAATTAATATCATATTGAATGTTAAATAAAGTGTAAAAAATTTTTTAAAAAATTAAAGACAAGGCAAAGACTAGGAGAAAATAGTGGCAAATTATATATCTGATAAAGGTTTGTATTCAAAATACTGGGGGTGCCAAAAAAATGTGTACAAGTGGACACTTTGGTCAGTGTTGCCCAAGCAGTAGTTCACCATAATCAGAAATGTCTGGAGGCTGATGGGAACCACTCTAAGCACCTCTTTTAATTGCAGAAATCAAACGTGATTTCTGTATTCATCTTTTGTTATCAGTATATATTGAGTATTACACTTTTAATACAGTTTTCTTTTCTTAAAATGTGTATACAATTTTTGGCACCCTCTGTATATATAATGAATTCTCAAACTCAATAAGATAACAGTCCAATAAAAATTGAATCAAAGATTTGAACAGATACTTTACCAAAGGAGACGTATGGGTGGCAAAGAGCACATGTGAACGGATGTTCAGCATCATTTGTCATTAGGAAAACACCAATTAAAACCACAGTGAGATAATACTAGATGCCTATTAGAATGGCTAAACTTAAATAGACTGACCGTATCAAGTGTTGCCAGGTATGTGGAAGCACTGGAACTCTCCTGCACTGGGAATGTAAAATGGTGCAAGTACTGTGGAAAACATTTTGGTAGTTTTTTAAAAAAGTTAAACATATTCCTAAAATATGACCCATCAGATTCACTCCAAAGGAAATGAGAGCGTATGTTCATACAAAGATTTCTACATGAATATTCATAACAGCTTTATTTGTAACACCCCAAATACCCGTCTGCAGGAGAATGGATAAACAGACTGTATGGTGTCATATCCATACAGTAGAACACCACTCAAAGTAAAAAGGAGCGAGCTATTGATACACTCAGCAATATGGATGAAACGCAAATAACTAGGCTGTGAGAAAGAAAGCGGTCCCTCACACCAAAATATGAGTATGAGTCCATTTACATAAAATCCTGGAAAAATGCAAAGACACAAAGTAGATCAGTGGTTTCCTGGGGAGTGGCAGGAGGAAACTTATGGGAGTGATGGATATGTTCATTATATTGATTGGAGTGATGATGCCATCATCGGTATATACATATGGTGAAACATCAAATTGTGCTCTTTAAATAGGTGTGTTTTGTTGTCAGTTACAACTTAATAAAACCTTTAAAAAAATTAACCTGCTGATTACACTTTTCCTTTTGTCCACAGAACCCTAACTAATGAAGATTAAATAAATTGTCCTTTAAATAGGTTGTTCTTTGTATATGGAAATAGGTATTATACTGTGACCAGAAAAAATAAATCTTACTAGGAGTGTCTGCCATTCCTCGATGAGATGTGACAGTCTTTTGCTGACACTATAAGAGGACTCAAAGACACACTTTTTCCTGAAAGCCTTCACTTATTCAGGGAGAAATCAATGACTGTGTGTGCCACCAATTTTCTCAGCCTTATTTATCTCTAGTTTTAATTTTTATGTATCATTGTTTCCCAGGATACAAGTGAAAGGTTACTCTTTTATAGCAAGACATAACCGGATTAGGATGATTTCAAGACAATACAAATGTACCACAGATAGGAGTTTTTGAGTTTCCTATTCTTTTCCATGGAGTTGAGTTTTTTTTGCTGAAGTTGTAATTGCTAGTTACTAGTTACTGAGGAAACCAAATCAGTATACAGGAAGCAAGTGACAGAATATTTTCAAATATGAAATTAGTGTGTGACTGTGTACATGTGAAATGTGTCCAAATTTTACCAGCTTTTCCAAATTCACTTGAGAAACTGGAATAACTAAAACTTTTTTTTTTTAATAAAAATTTTCTTATTACAGATGAAGGACAGGGAGAAAAAAACATCAAAAGACAGACTACCCAAACCCTTGAAACACCTATTTGATTCTAGTTTTATTGACTTAAAAAAAAACTGTAGAACACTACTAATAAAAAAAAAACAAAACACTCTTTTTATGACATTCTTCCTTAAGAATCCAGACATTACATTTATTTTAGTGCTATGTCTTTAAAAGTTTATGTTTTTCACCTTAAAACAATCTTAACTGCTCTGAATATTTTATCACTATTAGCAAAGGATGAGTCTTGGCATCTTTTTTTTTAAATGTAGTTTTTGTTTTCATCAGCTGTACATATACAGAGTTTAGAGTCCAGTAATTCTGCATGCGTTGCCGGAAGTCACAGGGAGCTGCTGCTTTTGATATATGCCTCAGTGGTTGTATAATTAGTGTGACTATGTGAAGGTTGTTGGTACTGGGAGCCATATGGTGTATGCCTAGTACTTTTCCTTTCCAACATTTGGTTTTCCCTAGAGTTAAGTATCTCTTCTTGTTTGTTTGCTCAGGGACAAGTCCTTAGGAAAACAGCTTCACCCCTTAGGTTTTCCGTGGGTGTCTGAGGCTCCCCTCAGTGAGTTCAGATGTGTCTGGGCTCCTTTCAATTTGGTCTTTGGAGATATGGCTCTGCTCTGACCTGGAGGTGAGGTCTTCAGCCCAGTACACAGCTCTCATCGTGGGGTCCCCTTTCATCATCACCCAGAAGTCCCTTCCTCCCTTTCCTGTTGTTGGGTCTTAGGTCACCTTCAGTCTTAAGTTAGTCCAGGTTTTAGTGGTTGCTCTGGTCACTTCTTAGGGTGACCAGAGTACTTGGGAGGCACCGTTTATGAGACCTTTCGTGTCCGGAAGTGTATCCGTCCACACTGACATGTGGCCGAGAAGACAATTCTAGAGTGGACATGTTGTTCCATAGGAATTTGAAAGCACTGCTTATTGACTGTATTGCAGTGTTGCTGCTGGGAAGCAGGAATCTGTTTTGGTTCCTGATCCTGTGCTGTGGCCTGTTTTTACACTCTGGCAGTTTTCAGGATTTTCTTAGTCCCAAGTGTTTGCACGTTTCTCAGAGATGTCCTTGTTGTAGATCTGTGTTCATCACGTGCTGAGACCCAGGGCGCCCTTTTAATCTAAAATTTGGGGACCTTTTCTGGAATCATTCCTCGTGATTTCCTCTGCTCCATTTTTCTGTTGTTTTTTTTTGTTTTGGATGTCCTATTGTCTGCATGTTGGACCTCAAGACTGGTCCTTTGTTTTATTTTCTTCCTGTTTTCCTTCCCTTTGAATTTTTTTTTTATATGCTTTATGGAAGATTACCTCATCCTCCATCTCATCAATTGAAGTTTTCACTTCTGCTATCCTATTTTTAATTTCAAGGAACACTTGTTCTGTGACAGTTCTTTTTCCATGGCATCCTGTTCTTGGCTTTGCTTTCTTCTCTTACTTCACTGAGAATATTAATGACAGTGTTAGTTTTTTAAAACAGTTTTCTTCTCTGCACATGGCTTGTGCTTCCTCCAGGCCACGTTGTTCCGTGTGGCTGCGGTGTCTGTCTCCGTGGTTGGCCTGGGGTGCCTTAGGGGCCCGGCAGTGGGTCTGGTGATGCTGGGTCTCCTGCTTACCTTAGAGGTAAGGCGTGAGCACTGGGCAGGGACCCCTGGCTGGACCAGTTCCTGTGCAGAGTGGAGAAAATGCTGTTTCACGTGCTCCAGAGTGAGAGGCTGTGGAAAATCACGATTGTTGGGAACTGAGGTGAAAAGGAAGTCAGAGGAATAAGACTCTGAGTGTGAAGAAATCCTAAGTGTACGTATGTGTATGTATTTTGTGCATATTCTGCTTTTTCTGCATGCTTAAGATATGTTCAAATCTGTCTCCATAGGGCCAAGTAGCTCTTTGAGTAAGTGATAGGAAAATACTGTGCCATAATTTGATTGGCAGCGTATTTTCCTGGTGGTACATAAAATCATGGGGTAGCTTACAATTAATGACACCTTGGATTTGACGGGACATGTGTCTGTCTAGCATTTGGCATGATGTGAATCTGTTCTCTTGTATCGGGAACAGACACCCCAGGATAGTTGTGTCTATTTAAAGTATATAATTGTTGGGGACACAGATTGTCTTATTTCAACATGGATGGTCTGTCCGTGCTACCCTTACTATTCAGTTGTGGGATTACATGTTTTAATGGGGTTAGGATGCGTTCATGCGATGTGAATGTGGACGGAAAGAGAGAAAAGAGGCAAACTAGAAACAGATTGTTGTAGGCAAGAGTTGTAAGGAAAAAAGAAGTTTTCCACAACAATCATAGATGTTACGGGTGTTTTATGTGGGTAGCAGCTTGCCCCCTACCCCCGAACTTCCTTTTAATGTTGTATGATTTGATTATTTCAGAGAGAAAAACAGCTTGGGTGTTTTCATTTTAGTGTAGGTAGAGTTTAAATGACAAGGCACATTCATGGACAATGCCAGTGCTTGCCTTGCCTTGCTGGTGAATTCCTGTAGGTGTTGGGAACTCAAAGATAAAGAAGTGGGTCCCTTTCCTCAGTTAGCTTGTCTTTTATGGGAACTTGATGAAACATACACCTTAGTAATTTTTGTGTGGTGTGACAACTGGAATAGAAAGGGACTTGTGAATTTCAGCCAACGAGGGGAGATGACAGCCTGGTCAAGCCAAGGGAGACCATCAGCACACACGATTGGGGGAGGGGGACAGAGGTGTTTTTCATATTTCCAAGCCCTGTTTGCTCTAAATCAGTGTTTAAAAAAGAAATATATATATACATATATGTACGTATATGTATGTGTGTGTGTGTGTGTGTGTGTATATATATATATGTGTGTGTGTGTGTATATATATAAATTATTTAAAAAATATTATTATTATTTTTGGTAATAAAATAAATTTGGCCATTTAATTACCTGACTTGAAATCCTCCCATGGCTTCTTCCGGGTTTTAGGGTAAAGTTCCTGTTTCATGGTTTATCCTTCTTGTTCTGGCCCCTGACTACCTCTCATTTCTTCATCCCCTCTGTCTGTCTCATTCCTTTAACAGATTTCTCACTTGCCCTTCCCAATTCAGCTCAGGCTTTTCTTCTGCAGAAAAAGCCCTCTGATGTGCATAGATAGGTGCCGTCCCCACCTCCCCTTATTGTCCATTTAGCACCTTAGGTGAACATTGTGAAACACTGGGAGAAAACTGAGGAAGAAGGCAGCTCTCTCCCACAGGGAGCTTACAGTCCATTTGGGGAGACTGACATTTATGAAGTGATGAAATAAAACTACCCACTGTCACATGTGCAGGCAGGGAAAAAACAGATGTAGGTATAGTGAGGTATTCGGCATGCCAGGCATTGTAGAACTTCCAGAAAGTCCTTCTGATGCTTTCTTCCGAAATTCTTCCTGCACCCTCATCAGTGGAATATTTTCTCCACTGTTCAGTACTGCTGCCATGGCCTGTTGTCATGGATTTACTCCTATGGGGCGCCCATTCTGTCAGATTCCTGAGGGCAGGGACACACCAGGCATTTCCTCTGTGGGTGCATGGCTGATAATCTGGTAACTTCTCGATTCCACGTCCGAAGTCATGTCCACTGACCTAAGAAGAGGAGGTCCACTTGAGGGTAATGTCCACTGCTATCACAAGCAGTCGTAATTGTCAGTGACTTGCTTGAACCTTGAGGAGCCAGCCTTAGACTCCGTGCTTGAGTAATTTGGTGATATGTGAATAATTGCACAAAACACAAAGTTAAACTTTAATGGACCTGAGTGAATGCTTTTTCTCTAACAAGTCAAGGGATGTGTAAATGCTCCATTTAGAAGGTGCACGGTACACTAGGGTTCATCATGCTCACAGCACCTGTGCCAGTGAAGAATGCCTGGACAGGTGTGCTGTGAATTACAGATGTGGTGTCTGTGTTTAAGGGTTGTTTTGTTTGTTTTTAAGGTCTTGTGGTCTGACTCTTCAGTAACATCAGTAACCAAATCTTCCTCTGAAGTGACTGAATTTATTTCAAAGGTAAGGTGATTAAAGGCTCTTACAAAAACGCGAGGGCTCCCGCTCCCCTGTGGTTGCTACCACTGCAGAGCCATTGCAGTGGACGGCTTCCTTCAGCGAGCATCCTGAGTATAGCACCTGTGCACAGGAAGTCCAAGTGTGTGGCAAGAAGCACGTGGTCCTCCACGCCACAGTCTGTACCCCTTCTGGTTGTGGAGAAGGGGATGAGGCAGAAGATGGCAACTGCACCAACGACCGAGGGGGTTTGGTTTGGTTTGGTTTGTTTCCTCTTCAGCAGAGGTGGAGGGTGGCCCAGTGGTCAGAGACTTCACGTAGTCCCCCCTTTATGTGTTTTACACATTGGCTTTTCCTGTTTGTTTTTAAACTGATTCAACAAATACCGTTTGAACAAAATGTTCCACTACTGAATAAATGCCTCTTTCCCTACATATACCTGTATACATGCATGCATACGTACATACATACGTAGGTCTAAAGTGTCTCCAATGTAAGTCAGACATTTTCATTATAAAAATCAAGGATATAAGGTTGTAGGAGAAACTCCCATTGATGGATCCTATTTTACAAGCTTGGGCAGGAAGTTGTTTGATTCTGCTTATCTTTTCGGCCTGTCAGGCCGAAGGCTAGAGACCAGATATCGCTAGAGAACAGCACAGTGCCATGCTCTATCGGATTACTAATCCTCCCTGGAGTTCCCTTTTCCTCTATAATAATATTTAGAACACTCAGTTTCCTCTCCTTTGTGTCTTGCCTCATTTTGTAACCAAAAAAAAAAAAAACCGAAAAAAAATCCAAAATAGTTTCTCTGGACTCGCTGATGCTGGTGGGAACTTTGACCTCGCATTGGTCTTACGTCTGGGTGTTTATAGTGGCCAATATTCATCCGGCTTCAGGTTCTCTGGCATTCCTGGATATCTGGTTTGCTGTCTTTTATTTTTGGAAAATTCTTGTTCATTACCCCCTCAAATATTTCTTCTGCTCTGCTTGCTCTCACTTCTCCTGGGACTTCACTTACACGTACTTGGACCTTTGATATTCTCTGCAGCTCTTGGGTGCTTATTTTGTTTTTCTTACTCTTTTCACTCTGTATTTCAGTTTGGATAATTTCTATTGCCCTGTCTTCCAGTTTACTGATGTTTCTCCTCAGCTCTGCCCAGGCTGTTGATAAGTGTTGAATTTGCTGAATTCGTCATCTCTGGTACCATGGTTTTCTTGTGCTTTTTTCCCCCCTAGCCTTTCCATTTGACATGTCTTTTAATAAAGTTTCCGCCTCTCTGCTGAAATTTCCCATTTGTTCATGCATTTTTAAAAAATTAAATTCTTTAGTATGTTAAGTCGTGGTTATTTTAAAGTTCCTGTCTGATAGTTCCAGCATCTGGGTTAGTTTTGAATCTGGTTCTGATGATTATCTTGATGATAGTTTATTCTCCCTTCTTCTTCTCCTCCTCCTCTTCCTCCTCTCCCTCCTCCTCCTCCTCCTCTTCTTCCTCCATGTCTTGCAATTTTTGATTATTAGACATCATGTTTAGAAAATATGGAGACTGAGGGAAACAGTATTATGCCTGGAAATGTGCGTGCTGCTCTGTCAGACCATCAAGTTGATCTAGTCAGGAGTTGCACTGGGTTTGGATTTTGTTGCTGTGGTTACCTTCAGCGCACCACAGGCTTTATGTTCCTCTAGTAAAGAGCTGGTACTTTGAACCCTGAGTGGAGCCTAGAGTGTAGGTTTTTCTCAGTGGTCTTGCTTCACTCTGAGCTTTCAGCAGTCCTGTGTGCCTGTGGCACAGAGGGGGTCTCCCTACCTTGTTGACCTCTCATACACACCCCACCCCGGGAGATAGCTGTTACTTGTTGCCTGGTGATGGACTTATGGCTGGAGTGGGGGCGATTTTCCATCCTCTGCTCCAGCCTCAGGCCCAGGTACAAGGGCAGTGGTGTGGGGCTTTCTCAGGATCCCTCCCCTTCCTTTCCCAGCAGCAGCTGACCTCTGCTTTGTGCTGGTTCAGGATCCTCAACTCAAGGGCTTCTTGCCCATTCCGTGGGGCCATAGGGGTTTTGCTTATACCTTCCCCAGAGACAGGGCATCTCTACCCATGGCCTGGTGACAGGTAGACTTCCTATCCCACCCGCAGAGGCAGGCAAGTATTGCTTCTGCCTCATCCCCAGAACAGTGGGGTCTTTGCTTGGGCTCTGGGAGCAAGAGCTATGTTGTCCCTCCCTCAACTGTTGATGGGCTTTTGTCTTAGATTGAGTGAAGTCTCCAGGGAAAGGCATGGGGTTTACTGCCTGGCCCCCAGGGGCAGCCACCTGTGGAGGCTCTCTCCAGTCTCCTGCCTGTGGAAGAGAGCTTAGGAATGAGGGCACACCCCCTTGTGTGTGGGGCTCCTGGCTGTCTGATACCTGGCCCCACTCAGCCTGTGGGAATGTGTCCATCTTGGCTCATCTCTTCTACCTGCTTGTGTGACAGCCACCTCCTCCTCGTACTGTGTCATTGCTCAGGCAGTTCACATGTCCTGTCTCTTGGAGGGGCAGGTCCCTCTTGAAATTCAGTTCAGGTGGTGGGCTTGCAACTCAGCTCTCTGGTGGGCTCAAGGAAAGGTACAGTTGTGTAGATTATCAAGCTTTTTCTTTTTGTTATGGTGAGAGCGTGACGTTCTTTTATGGCTTTCTGTATCCAGAGTGGGTGTAGAACTCCAAAGTAGCCAATAGAACAGGACTTTGTAGCATACCAGCTGATGTCACCATTTAGGACCTGCCCAAGTTTTTCTTGAGGAGTTCTGGTTTTGTAAAAAATGATTTTTCACGTAACTGGTTATGCTTTTTCATTCTTTTCAGTTATCTCAGCTATACCCTGAAGAAAATTTGGAGAAATTCATTCCTTGCTTAGCTGGCCCAGATTCGTTTTATGTAGAGAGAAACCACATGGATCTGGAAGCGGACCTGAGGTAATGCCCTTCACCCACCCAGGGGCCACCTGGAGCAGCCAGGCCAGTGGCACAGTGGTGACCGAGGGCCATCGGTGGTGTGGGGCGGGGCCAGTAGTGTGGGTGGGGCCGGCAGTGTGGGAGGGGCCAGACATGAGCTGCTCTGTCATCCCAGGAGCTCTTGAGGGTGACACGTTGCTCTCCAGGGATTGAGTCTCTTTTTTTCCTCTGGGAGTTTTAATAATCAGTTTTGGAGAATTTGAAGACTCTTAATAACCTATGTGTGATTTTGAGGCTATAAATAAAGGAATTTCAAAGTATATGCCACCATTTAATGTAATTTTGACAGTCTTAAGAAATAAAATCTGATTACTGTTTCTGCTCTATAAGACTGTTCCTGCGTAAAACTAGGGCCTATAAAAAGTGTCTTAGGCCAAGTGTCTCTGGACTCTGGATCCTGTCTGGGCACACTAGTTTTGTAAATGTGCGGGGATTGGTAGGCCTGCTGCCTGGCTCCAGGACTGGCATTGACATCTCTGCCCAAGACGTGGTTGCAGCACAGTGGCTGCAGGTTCCTGATGGCTCTGATGGCGCTGGCTGCACTCACATTGTGGCTCACTGCCCGTCTGGTGGGCCTGAGGGACATGATTCACGTAACGCGAGTCAGTGTAAATAAGGGAAGGGAGATGAGGAAGTGGTATGAATCATGACGAGGTTTAAATTGAAGTAAAGCAGGAGGAATGTAGGTTAAGGTACTTCTGTTTACTTTTTTTCTCTAACATATGTTTCTCGTAATTGCAAATTAAAATTTCTCTCCCAATCGATTTTTGTAATGTCATTTTTATGCCAATAAAACCACTTTCTTTACTTTTTTAGGTATTTGGCTTCATTACCTTCTCACGTATTGAAGAATGACCATGTTAAGAAGTTTTTCAGCACTTCATCTCCCACCCAACAGCTTCAAAGTCCAAGTGAGTTTATAAAATGTGATTAAATAAAAATAAAAATATTTTTATTGTCTGTAAATTTTATATGTATTTTAACTTACAGGTCCTGGCAACCCTTCCCTTTCTAAAGTGGGTACCATGATGGGCGTGTCTGGAAGGTGAGACTCTGTCATGTAACCAACATGTTTCAAATCAGCATTGTATAGAGGCTACTTTTGTAAACGTGCAAATAATTGTTCCTAGAGTTAAGTCATTCTTGATCTTAGTCTTGAATAATGTTGCGAGAAGAAGCAGACAGAGATAATCCAAGATTCCTGGGAAGGGTAGTGGTGGAGTGGTTCTCTGAGCCACTGGAATTGGAATTCCCAAGGACCCCTATTGCAAATGCCAGTTTCTGGGCCCTGCACATTCTAAGAAACCGGAATTTCTGAGAATCTCCATTTTTACAAGCTCACAGCGGGTGATAAGGCCCACAAAGTGCTAGAGTGCTGCTCTAGGGGTCTTCTATTCTCAAGAGACCCGACAGCAATTGTAGGAGTGCTCAGGTGATCAAGAGGCTGACTGTCTCACTGACAGCTGACATTAAAAGGGGCTAACGTCACAGAGAGCGCGTGCGCACACACATGGTTGGGTGAAGCTCTAGGCAGGTAATGGGTCTTTGAAAGTTCTGGCTTCCCTCTTTACTATGTACCCCTTGGCCTGATATGTAGTGAGCATGTAGTAAACGTATGTGGGTTTGCAGTTTAGGGTGGAAGGGGCAAGAAGAGAAAGTAGAATGCTTTTTGCTCCTTTCAGCTTCCAGGATTTGCTTTTCAAAAAAATGAATTTGAATATTAAAGATTTAGAAGTCAGTCTTAGTTTATGATTATCAGTATCACCCTGTGGTACAAGTAATAGAAAGAAACTAAGCAGCTCAGCCGGAGGTCTGGTGATGACACATACATGTATGTACACAAACATACTTTTAAGCACGTGCATACAAATGTGCACACATGTACACGTTCTCAAGCACATACAAGTAGATAGCTGTGCACGCACACATGTACACATATGTACCTACAGACTTTGAACTTCAGCGGTGGTGTGGGGGGGTCGGGGGGGGCAGCAGGGGCTCTGAGGTGAGCAGTGGACGTGACGCAAATGTGGGCCAGGATGTGCAAGCTGATGCACACCTCTAACGTGATCTTCAGTGGAGGCTGAGGTCTTTGGAAACCCCATGTCCGCTGTCCTCGCAGGCCCGTGTGCGGAGTGGCCGGCATCCCGTCCTCTCAGAGTGGCGCTCAGCACCATGTGCAGCACTCGGCCGGCGCGGCCGCCTTGCCCCACTGCTCCCACAGCGGGGGTGGGGGCTCGGCACTGGCCTACCGGACCCCGATGGACACCTCGCCTGCCATCTTAATGCCTTCCAGTCTGCAGACCCCTCAGACCCAGGAGCAGAATGGGATTTTAGATTGGCTGCGGAAACTGCGTTTGCACAAGTACTACCCCGTCTTTAAACAGCTCACGATGGAGAAGGTATGTTGGCTTCTAAACCGGCAAATGTAGAATTTGCCTGCTTTCTGAGGTAACCTGCCTTTCTTCTGACCTCATTCCTAGAGGAACTGAGTTGGGTTTCTAAACTGCATGGGATGTGGAAATCACACAGCCTGATACTTAACACCCACAGGTGCTTGCTACGGGAGGGTGGCAGTGGGTTCGGATTTGAAGGCCGCCTGCAGCTGAAGCAGAAACTGGAACAGAATTGGTTATAAACAGCTTTTGTAGATAGTTTGAGGTACTTTATGTGATGTGAAGGACATTATGTCTCCAGCCATCCCGCAGTACGTAGAAATAGTGAATTGTGGTGCCTGCATGCCCCACCTGTCTTAGAAGTCCTGCAGTGTAGGCCAGAACAGGTGCGGAGGCTCGTCTCAGGAAGGCCAGGTCTGCAAGGGGCCCAGACACTGCCCTGAGGAAGTGGCTCTCCAATGAGCTGACTTGGTTTAGGGTCACATAGCTAAAGGAATAGATGGGCTTTATGTTTTTCAAGCAGTCCACATAGAAATTATTTTTTACAATAGAAAGTTCTGATGAACTTTTTTTCACTGTTAAAAAAATTCTGAAATTTCTTAAGTCTTGGTGTCACTAATAAGACTAGGCTAGAGCTGTACACAGTACTTGAATTCTGAGCTCCCCCTGCTGGATAAAATGACTTGGTGGCTTTTATCTAGGTAAAAATGGCATTTGTCCAGAAATTGCAATTGAACCTAGAAATCCAGCTTTTACTACATATTAAAGAACAGATTTCAAGTATATTTGTACTACTCTTGGTTTAGGATTCATAGATCTTAAAAACAACAGATTTTACTAACCTTGGTTGTGATCAGTTTAAAAAGTTTTAATCTGATTTTTGAGTTGAAATGGTTAAAATCACAAATCGACATGGACTATTGTGAGAACCAGAGTACAGTGTCAGGCCGGTGGGTTAGTTAGCCATTCAATTCGAATGGCATCTACTCTCCTGAATCACTTGCTACCCAACAAAGTTGCACTTGTCCCTAGAACAATGGTGATTTTCAAGATAAAAAGAGAGCTGTTAAAAGAAACTGTCCTCCTGTCTGCAGGAGGATAAATGCTTGCATTTGAGGGGGCGTTCCAGGGAGGGAGGGTGCACTGACACATATTGCATCTCTGTTCTCACCTGCCTGCACAGCACCGACTTTCCAGGACCTCGTCTTAACCAAACCGTCATGAGGTGCCTGTGCCCCTTAAACGCAAAATGAGCATCTAGTATTTTGAATGATGGACACCAAAATATTTAGCAAGTAAATGTTTCTGTGTTCCCAAGTCCTTTATTATCTAGTTAAGTTTAACTATCTGTTCACATATTCTAGAGATAGAATACATTTGTTAAGCTCCAAGTTCTTTTGTTTTCAGAATCCTACTTAACGCTCATTAATTTTTTTATTTGTTTCTTCTTTGGAAGTTTCTGAGTCTTACTGAAGAAGATCTAAATAAATTCGAATCCCTTACCATGGGAGCAAAGAAAAAACTCAAGACTCAGCTGGAGCTGGAGAAGTAAGTGTGAAGTGGTTTGTGAAATGTCTGTTTGTTTTTAGTTTCCCACCTGCTGAACGGGTAGATACAGCTAGGACCTACATTTTGTTATGTGTCAGTTATTGGATTACTTTTGATTGCTTATCAACCTTAATTACTGCTTTTAAAATTCTACAAATGTGACTTTAGTTTACTAGGAAAGGCCCTTTGTAGTGAATCTGACAAGTCAGAACGTGTTATTTTCCACTGTGGAGATTATTTTGATGAAAATCACCTTTGTATGGCCTAGATGTACTTAAGCAGAGTTTGTGAAACATTAGAAGGTTTTTCAACAGAAGAATTTAAAACTCACTTGTTTGCATGCTTTCTTATTGCACAGGGAGAAGTCAGAGAAACGGTGCCTGAACCCCTCAGCCCCAACCCCGGTCACCAGCAGCGGAGTGGCCCGCGTGCCCCCCACCAGCCATGTGGGGCCCGTGCAGACAGTGCGAGGCACCCATGCGGCAGGTGGGTGAGGGCCGGGTTCACCCTGACGTGTGGGTTGCACTTTGTTCCTTTTGATAATAATTAGGCTTCAGAACACACCCTTTGCCATCTACGGTTTTTAGTACTCACAATTACTGTTCATTGTTTTAGATTTTATAGTCTCTACTATAGGAAAATGGAAGGGTCATTTGGCTTAGAAGCTGGAGACTGGTGACTGGCCTGAAGTTGTTTGGGCAAAAGAATTAGATCCAGTAACTACTATGGTGAGAGGGAAAGAGCGGCAAATTCACAAAATAGTTGAAAACATCTCTGTTCCCCAAGATGGGACACAGAGGTCATGGTTAGGTCATTTAGCAGGTCCGTCTTGCAATTCTCCTCAGTGCCTAACCACCAGCCTTCCTGCTCTGGAGACTTGAAGTTTCAGTGATCTGATTTTTCAACCACCATTCCCCTTCTCCCCGCGTCTCCCTCTCTCTCTCCTCAGAAAAACGTTGAGGACTCCTGTGACAGTTGTTCTGTTGTTTTCTTTATATAGTAGAAATATCAAGAGTAACACTGAAAGAGGAAGGAAAAAATGCCAGTGTATCTTTGAAGTGGTTATTTGGCTAAAAAGGTTATACGTCCAGAAAGGTTATACGTCCCTCGGCCTCACAAAACAGAGTGTTTGTGGGTGACTCCTTTTGTAGCAGTGTGCTGGTTTGGGAACCCTTTTTTCTCACTTTCCAGTGTTTCTGTAGGGAGGCATTAGAGCAACTGGCTGAGAGCATTGCTGTGTCTGCATCTGCCACGTAACTAGCCGTGTGACCTTGGGCCATTTGTTCTCTAAGAATCTCAGAGCCCTGTCTGAATGTGGAAATAATCACACCTGCCTCCTTGGGGCTGATTTAAAGAAGTCTGTATGTGATAGATGTGCACTGAGGTGGGTGAAGCGGGACCCCTGTCCGAGTCCTGCGTGGACTTGGGTGCCACCTTTGGACTATATCACCTGTCCCTTCTCCGCAGCACTGCGGGTGGAAGTGGAGCAGCCCCCTCACCAGGCAGCCCGGGAAGGAAGCTCCTCCGAATGCTCCAGCTCCTCGCCCAGCCCCATGGGGGTGCAGGCCCGAGAAGAGAGTTCGGACAGCGCTGAGGAGAACGACAGACGTAAGGATGTCCAGAGTGGCTGGCGTGTGCTGCCTCTGCCCTGGCCTGTGGACGGTGCTGACCGCTCTGTTTCCATCTCTAGGTGTGGAGATGCACTTGGAGGGCTCCGATAAGGAGAAGCCTGTCATGCTACTGAATCACTTCACTTCGAGTTCGGCCAGACCCACGGCCCAGGTTCTCCCTGTGCAGAATGAGGCGGGCTCCAGTCCCTCCGGCCACCATCCGCTGCCTCCGCAGATGATGCCCGCATCCTCGCACATCGCTCCCATCCGAATGCTGAATTCCGTGCACAAATCAGAACGGGGAGGCACAGACATGAAACTCCTGTCGTCTTCTATGCACTCACTGCTGTCTCTAGAAGAAAGGAATAAAGTCTCTGGACCAAGAAGCGGCATCAAAGTGGACAAGAGCTTTGGCAATGCCATGATGGACGTGATACCCACGTCAGCCCCCCATCCGCCCATGCAGGTTCTCTCTGGACTTGCCGAGAGCAGCTCCGTGTCACCCAGCGTCTCCTTTGGTCCCCGCACCAAAGTCGTCCATGCGGCCACACTGGACAGGGTGATGAAGCCGGCCCCGCAGCCGGCCCTGGTGGTCGAGACAAGCACGGCTGCTGTGGGGACATCCAGCACGGTCTTCCACGTGGCTCGGCCACCCATCAAACTTCTGGTGTCTTCATCTGTCCCTGCGGATTCTGCCATTTCTGGGCAAACTTCTTGTTCCAATAACGTGCAGATCAGTGTGCCCCCTGCAATAATAAACCCCCGGACTGCTCTGTACACAGCCACCACCAAAGCTGCCTTCTCTGCGATGAGCAGTGTGCCCGTGGGCCCCCTGCAGGGCAGCTTCTGTGCAAACAGCAACACTGCCTCCTCCAGTAGCCACCCTGCCCCGTCTTTCCCAAACATGGCCAGTGTGCCCAGCTGCCCGGCCCCCAGTTCCAGCCCTGCGCTCTCTTCCGTCCCCGAGAGCAGTTTCTACAGCAGCAGCGGCAGCGGGGGCAGCGGCTCCCCCGGGAACATTCCTGCCTCTGCTCAGAGCCACCACCACCACCACCACCACCAGCAGCCGCCGGCGCCCCAGCAGCCCTCGCCCGGCCCGCCGCCCGGCTGTGTCGTGTGCACGTCGTGCGGATGCAGCGGGAGCTGCGGCTCCGGCGGCCTGACCGTCAGCTACGCCAACTACTTCCAGCACCCGTTCTCGGGGCCGTCCGTCTTCCCCTTCCCCTTCCTGCCCTTCAGCCCAGTGTGCGGCAGCGGCTACGTGGGCACCCAGCAGTACGGCAGCGGCGCTTTCCCGGTCGTGCACTCGCCCTACGGCGGCAGCGTGCCCGCCGAGCCCGTGCTGGGCGGCCAGTCCGCCTTTGCCGTCCCGCCCGTGCAGAGCTTCATGGCGGGGGCGGCCGGCGTGTACCAGGCCCAGGGCTTGGTGGGCAGCAGCAACGGTTCCAGTCACAAAAAGAGCGGCAATCTCTCGTGTTACAACTGTGGGGCCACCGGTCACCGCGCTCAGGACTGCAAGCAGCCGTCCATGGACTTCAATAGGCAAGGTAAAGGCGGGCCTCGGCCGGCGAGACTCCGGAGGCAGACCGGCTACACTGCTTAGCAGTGCAGCGCTGCCCACGGGCGCGGGAGCAGGGGCACTGTGTGTGCAAATCATAGTAAACGTTCCTTTTAAAGCCAAAAGTAATTTTTCAAATGCTCTTTGAAAAAGCGTGAAATTCTTAATAGGCCGTGAAGCCCCCAGAAGGAGGGCTGGTTTGATTCTGAGACTGTTTTCATGATGTCAGCCTGCTCCTCATTCTAGAACATAACGAACTGGCCATGGAGAGGGGCGATTGGTCCCTGGCTCCTTGGGCTGGTGCTTCTTGCAATGTGACTGGGGAGCAAGTCTGGGTGATTTAGTGACACCCCCAACCTTTAATGACAGCCTAGGGCCTAGCACATGAGTTGAAAAGCTGCAGATGGAACTCAGTGGCCCCACTTCTGCTCTCCCCCTCCAGGGTGGCCCTGGCTGCTGGTATGCGTGCGTGGGTGCATGATGTCATCCTCACTGCGCTGTCATCTTCTTCCGTCCCCCCCTTCCTTCCACTTGTTCTTTTTTGTCTCCTTTAGTCAAATTCAAGTGTATGTCTGATGTATGTATTACAACAGGTTTGTTCTTGCTATTGGTTTCGGAAAGATGATTAAACTGGGCATTGGGAAAATTGGTCCCCGCTCCGTGACTACTCACTGCGCAGCCTTGAAAAGTCCCTTGATCTCTGTAGACTTGAGGGTTGCTCCAGACCTGCCTGTGCATCTTAGTCACCTGGAGAGCTTGAAAGACAAGCCACTCGGACTCAGTAGGTGGGGTGGCAGGTGGAGGCGACGGGGGGTTGTGGCCCCCCATTCGTAAAGGTGATGCTGCATCTCCTGAAGCAGCGAGCACAGAGCCTGTGTGGGACTCTTGTGCCAGGGAAGGGTGCGCGCCCTGGATCGCCCAGCAGTTGGGGTCCCAGCGAGAGAGCTAAAGAATGAAGGAATGGCTTGGTAACTTAACTCTTCAGTCATTCACCCCTTGTCTGACTTTATAAGTTAGTGAACTAAAATAGCCTCCAGGTTTGGGGGTGGGACAGGGGTTGGCAGTGGTTAGAACAGGTGTTCTTAAGTTTCCAGCACCTGAATCTTGACCAGTGACTCTGGAAATAACTTTGGACAGATCGGTTGTTTGTGGTAATTCTACAGTGATTCAAATTTGATCTTTTTTTTTCCCTCTCTCTAGGTACTTTTAGGTTGAAATATGCCCCTCCAGCAGAGAGTCTGGACTCCACAGACTGATATTTTTCTCTGGCAACAGAACACTATTAAGCCATGGAGACATAAGGAAAACTAAATACAAAACTGAGAAGTCTAGTTGCTGTTGAGCTTAATATTTTTAATCCAAAGGTGCTTTACTTTACTAGACTGGATAGAAAAACCTAGCATAGGAGTGCATCAAACTCAAGTTTTATTGCCAAAATTCTAGATTGGAGCTTGATGTCAGGACTTGCCTAGTGGATATCTCCACCGCGGGTGAAATTGGCCACCTCCACCCGTGGCTGCAATGCGGAGACCTCCCGTCCCCAGAAGAGCATTGCTGTAATTGGTCCTCCTAGGCTCACACGTAATTCCAGGGCAGCTACGCGAGATCGGAATCGAGAACTGAAGGTTGGAGTTCTCCAAGTGGAGTTCCACCAGTCGGACTCTTGAAACCCCTGGGTGAGGGAAAATGTCACCTTTGTTTTTGTTTTGTTTTGTTCAGTTTTGTTTTGTTTTGTTCTTTTCTGTTCCTGAAGTGGTTAGGCACTAATTTCTGGGCTTTTTAAGGATTGCACTACAGAAGAATGTAAACTGATGTCAATCTCTGCAGTTCTGGGAGACAAACTCCCTGAGACCAGTCAGTGCAAGACACTCAGAATCCGTTTCTAAAGAGTTGGCACCAGCAGGCTCCATAACGTAGTCCACAACAGAGATTTTAGTATTTACTTCCCTCCGTAAAACACTTGTAGCAGTTTCAGGTTTTTAATTTTTTTCTGCGCATAAAACTAAACTACACTATTAAATAGAAATAGTTACTCGCAACAACTTAATTTCTAAGGGTCCAAGTCCCTAGTTGTCGGAATGTTGAGAATATCTTCCTTCCTGGCCCTTCCATAGCTTTGAGCCCTGTCACCTTCCACCAGGAAGGAACTCTTGCAGAGACGGTGACAGCACGGCCTTTGTGAGTTGGCTCTGATGGAAATTACCCATCCTTAGCAAAGTTTGCGGTTTTTTTATTCTCTTGGTTTTTTTTAAATCTCACACAGACTTCCCAAGGACCCCAAGGCGTATGCTAACAATTCATACTTGAGACACACATTTCAACAATAATACAGTCTACTTTATGAGCAAAAGATTTGAAATTTCTCCTGTCAACTTCTTTTGCTGTGTATTAATACTTAGTTATATTTAAAATTACCTGGAAAACTACAATAGAAACTGGTTAAGACTCTGAAAGAGACCACACCAACAGGACAGAACTACAGGATTTGCAGAAATCCAGTTTTATCAAGGTGGGAAATAAAGTCCTCTCCACGCAGCTCTCAGTTTCACCCCAGTGCAATGAGAGCTTTTTGGTTTGAAATTTAGGGATTTAAATCCTCAAGGCTAAAGGGAATTTTCTGCTCAAATACTATTATTTTAAATGCTAAAGCCTTCAGTATTAAAATATTGATTGGTAAGGCCTTGCCCAGGGATTTTCCAGTTGAGTATTTATTTAAGAAAAGAAAATCACAATATTCAGATCATTCTTCAGATGGGACAATCAGCCTCAGGCAAAATTGGTGTAAATCGAAAGAATACCCTAGAATTTGAGGCATTGTGATGTGAGACTTCAAATTTTGACATCAGTTTCCTGGCTTTATGGAAACTGAAGCAGAAAGTTGTTACATTTTTTTATGAAAGGCTTTTAGTAGAGTTTTTAGAGTTTTATTTTAGTAGAGTTTTATTTCTATGCAATGCAGAATTGACAGACTCTGTATTCTTATCTCTCTTCCTGGTACACAGTATTATATACAGTTTTTAAGAAACAGTTATGCTTACAACAGCTTTTTGGGGGGAATGTTACATTGATCTCTTAAATATAAACACTACAAAAATGTCAAAATAATGGGAACTGACACATCTTTGCCTTAAAGAGTACTAGACTGGGACTTGTCACACTATGTTAAAGGAAGACTTAAGAGTGTTCATTGATGTTTACGATTTTAATATTTCTGAAGGCCGTTACAGTGGCCTGGATATGTGCTGGAAGCCAAACTTTTAAATTTTTTGGTTTTTTAAACAAATAAATATTTTAAATAAATCCTATTTCAACACAGTGAAATTGTTGAAAACTGTCTCATAACAAAAGAAAAAAGTCATATTTAGGTCTTTTGTTTTAATGGTCAGTATTGGGGAATGAAAGTGTCTGCTGTTACCCTTATAACTATTTTGATAAATATTAGAGGTTAGTATTAAATACAACAAAAAATTAAAACAGAAACTTCAGTTTGAAGTATGACATTCAAATTGAGGTAAATACGTTTAGACATTGCGTGGCTGTGTTCCCGTCATCAAAGGTCTTAGAAAAATTCCCGGTTTCTTTGAAAGTGCATGTGTGGTGTGACATCTCCAATGAGGTCACTCCAAGTTGAGAATTGTAAAACGTGAATCTGAGCTACACAGGACACAGAGCTGCCAATCCATGAGCTCTCTTCCCAAGTGAACTGCATACTCGGACTTGGGAATGTTTGCTGGCAGTATGATCTCTGATGAATTTCTCTCCGAAAGCAACCAAAGTCAGTAAGCCTAAAGAGCATTTTGCATTTCCTCAGAAGACGTCCTCATCAGTTAGAAACACAAATCAGACTGACCCCTTCAACTACTTAGTCGTTTTCCTGAAATCGTGGGCTGTGGCAACCAGGTAGGTGTGGCACCAGCCACTTTGTTCTGTGTAGTCTGTCATATATTAAAGTTTCTAACCCCATGCTCTTATCTCCAAGAATGGGGAAAGTAGAATGTACAGATGGAAGTAGAATATAATGTTGGGA
This sequence comes from Rhinolophus hipposideros, assembly GCF_964194185.1. NCBI lineage: Eukaryota > Metazoa > Chordata > Mammalia > Chiroptera > Rhinolophidae > Rhinolophus > Rhinolophus hipposideros. The sequence continues at coordinate 32,153,516 of NC_138067.1, read as the reverse complement.
TAAAACAATTATTTAATCTTTTTTTTTTTTAAGCAAAACACTCAATTTTCTACCTTATTTTCTAATTTTTATTTCATGGTTATACTGAAAATTGGAAAGTGTTTAAACGTTAAAACTCCTGATTGCTAAAGAGCACTGAGGAAAAGGGAGCTTAGCACTTCTAATAAAAACAAAGACAAATTTTATTTTTTTGAAAGCAGATATGTGATTGGATATTTAAAAAACCAGCATCATCTATAATCTCCAAAAGATTACAGGAGTCAGCTTGTTAATATAGTAGTTAGTAGACTGAGTATTTTAATTCACTATTTAGAATTCTATAGGTCCTTTATCGCAAGAAGTCAACATAGTTCATTTACACTACATGTTATGTATGGAGGCGCAGTAGTAGTGGTAGTAACTTCACCTAACGTCACACCGCTGTGACGTGTTTCCTGTTTGAGCACAGGCTGACGGAGGCTTGCACTCGCCCACTCACTCCATTGTTTGCAGTGAGCACTCGCTGAGAGGGAACTGGGTTGCACCCTCCTCACTCCCTATCATTTTGTCACTCTTCCTGCTTCTGTGGTGGTTTATTTGATGCCTTGCTACTTTTCCATACTGATAACTGATGGCGTTACATGTATAAGTCTTAAAGGTTGTAAGGGAAACCGTGTCCCTGCTCAGCTCGACCACCCGTCCCAGAGGATGGGCCTGTGGAACCAGATGTGTCGGCCATCCTTTCCAAAGTGCAGATGACTCCCAAAGAATGAGTCAGGTGACATTTAAAGCCATGGGTTCTGAGAGGCTCAATTGAAAAGTCCCAAGGTTCTAAAGGAAAGTGAGTATCTTTCATCAACATTCGCAAAACTACATACTGTGCTGGTTGAGGCCAAAGGTCAATGTTACTACACTGTTGAGGGAGGGGCGTGCCTTTGTAGGTGGTCCTCAGTCCCGGGTATTGTAACAAGCCCCTCACATGCATAAGTTCTACATGCACAAAGACACAGGCTTTGGTACTGAAACTGAAGACCTTGTAATACTCAAGAATCTTCACAGCTTCTATTGGACATATTTTCTTTTTAGGAATGAAGGAAAATTCTCCCATTTTTGAGCCATTCTTTTATGTCAATTCTACAAAATTGCATGTAACTTTATAAATATTTTTAAAAGATATAGTTTTGTAAATATTTAATATTCTGCTAATTTGATTTTGAATTGTAAATGTCAAGTATTCTGTTTTTGGGGTTTTTATGTTTTATTATACTTTGTTAAAAAGGAAAAATTGTACATTTTTAGAATGTTTTTATGAGTAAATTTAATGTACTGAAAATAAAAATTAAAAAAAAAAGCCGTGTTTCATTTTATTAGGTTGTCTCAAAATATGAAGCACACATCTTTTTAAAAAAACCCACAATTCTTGATCGCCAAACTAGGGAGTCAATCCTCTTTCTGCTTTCTTCCCAGCTTTACAAAAGGGATACTTGTCCTTAAATCCATTTTCTATCATGTTTTTTCCAGGTTTTTAAAAAATGTCCCTGATATGAAGAGAAATGTGAATTCTTGATTTGGGGATTTAAAGATATTCCAGCTGTAGGTTCCATGTATGATCAAGGTTGGTGTTAACAGGTGTCTAAGCATCTTTTGAATGTTTCCAAATGCGTGGTGAATATGGCATGAATGTGTTGTCATCTAAAGCTCCGTCCTCTCTGGATTTGGGAGGGTGGCAGTCTAATGTGCATGCCTCAACCCCAGTTAACAGAGCCAGGCACCAGAGGGAGGGTCCTGGTGCCTTTTCCCTGTAGAGGTCCCCAAGATGTGGTCTTTTCAGGCCTGTGGTTACCCAGAGGAAAACGCGCACACACGGTTCTAGGTATGGTCAGGGCCCATCGGATACATGACATCAGGAGACACAGCTGGCAACCTGACAAGAAGGGCCTCTCTGGTTACATCCAGGGCCACGGTTGTCTCGAGAGAACCATACAGGCCAGGCCTCTGAAGATGGGGAACGTGCACATGTGCTGAAAAAGGAACTCAGGGAAGCAGAGCATTTCCTCAGCTTGCTCCCTATAGTCTTTCAGAAATGTTTCAGTGCCTACTTCAATTTGAGTTGAGTCCAGAGTTTTCCGAATGAGGAACACTGGCCACTATGTGGCTCGTGTGTGTACTGTTATCTTTACCTGTGAGGTAGTTCTAGTCACTGGACTAGGTACCATAAGCCACATGTCTTCTTGGCCACACAACACACATACCTTTGTGTTTTACTTTGGTGTTCATTTAGAGATTTTCAAATGTTTATTCCTACAAAACACCTAGGTCCCACATCCATCCTCACATTTTGTGGCCTGTCTATAAGTTCTCAAGAAAAGTTTCATGAGGACAAGACCAGGTGGCCAGACCTTGACCAATGTGAGGAAGGCAGGCAAAGATCTTCAGAGGACCCGGCTGCTCCCCCAGCACAGGGAAACCAGCCGGAATGCTCCGTGTTAGGAAGGATGTTACTTGGCTTTGGGTAGTACAGACAGTATGCAGGTCTCAAATACTGATCCATTAAATTGAGCGTTGATGAGTTTTCAGTTGTGCCTTTATTCACCTTAGTTCATTAAAAATGTACTTGTTTTAAAGATCCTATATAGAATGACGACCCACTAATGTGGGTATGTCACCCCCTCAGCATGGTATTTTTGTTTTTTTAAAAAGCAGAATCTCTTATAGGAATCTTATTGATCACACAGTTGTTACAAGTGTCAGATATAATGACGTATACAATCTAAACAAGACAGGCTGATTAAGAATGTACATAATGTAAAAATATACATATTAAAAGTTCGGCATGTGGACAGATGCATGCAGCGGGAGGAGTGGGTGATGGGAGCTTGGTGGTCGAGGGCCCCCTTAGCCCTCCATTACAGTAAATAACTTCCACTAACCGATAACAGGTGTCCACACACATCTAATGTACAAGGGCAAATCATGAGCTGCTACAAGTAGTCCAAAGTGGTCTGTGAGCTTCATGAAAGTGGTCTGTGATACCTTCATGAAACTAGGAACTAGTGAACCCCATGCAAGTAGTAAGAAGCACTGGTTATTTGTTCTAGTTAGACTTGGGAAGTGTTGAACTTTTGACATACTTGTGAAGAGAATATGTCTCCTTTTACTATGTTTTCTTCACAACTGACATGCACTTAAAGTGGGGGGATTTCGATGGTGGTTTGACCTACCAGTGAGAACTGAAATACTCTGAAAATAAATGTGGTTAACTTTTTAATAATATATTTTAGCTACATACTTAAAACATGGATCACCTATAGCTTTAAGCCAAAAGGTAGAGGAAGTGCATCTGAATTTTAATGCTTTTATTAGTTTCAGGATTCTGTAGTTTCTACTGTCCTAAAGAATGAAACGGATACAACTGTTTATTTACCAAAGCAGGCACTAGTTTGTGCTTTTAGATGAGAGAATATCCAAAACAGAAGAAATGTCACTCTTTTTTTCTTTGGATCTTTTGAGATACCAAAATTATAAATTATTCAAGGTTCCTATTAAGCAGTGGTGTTTTTCTTTGTGTTTCTATTTAGAGAACAAACCAAATAAAAACTCCCTCATGCTGCAAGAGCGTTGACTTGGGGTATACTTAGAAATCAGGAAACTTGAACAGCAGTTGAGTTTTCTTATACAGCCCCACTTACCCTGCTTTTTGCCAACTATTATGGCAAATGCATTTTGGGGGTGGAGGAGGCTATGCTTGCTCCTCTTACGGAAATTTCCTTAGTTGAGTAGAAATCCTCTATAAAAAGTTGGCAGGTTCTGTAAACCTAGAGAAGAGACTTAAAATCTCTGAATGCTCAAATTGCAAGTTCCTTATTGGGGAAAGAGCATAAAATAACTTGAAGGTCTGTTTTATTGGTAACTTAGAATGCAAAGTATTTTATTTTTAAACTTCTAAATTTGAAAACAAGACAGCCTAGGTTAAATAATAATAAGTTTTCCAAAGCTGAATGTGCTCATTTGGAGCTCATTTTTCTGCTTGAAGTACAAAAACAACTTTCTAAAACTCCTAGGCAGGAACACTACTGTTTTGATGATCTGTGATTAGATGAACTGATCGATCTCGGTTGGTAACATCCCTTTTTTCCCCCTTGGTAAGGGTTTAAAAATTTTTAGAACAGATGCATTTTTCTAGTCTTACACCGACAATTTCATTCCAAAGGTCTCCTGAGAGGCATATACCATATACAGGAATCCGTCTTCATCCTTCTCACTTTCGTACACTTCCGAAATGGGCGTGGAAACGCTCACCATGCTGTGTCCATTCACTAACAGGAAGAAGGCTTGATTAGCGTTGAGCTGTAAGCGCCTTCTATTGAAAGAAAACAATGTGAAGAAATATTGATGACATCAACAAGTAGGGAGCATGTGTAAAAATACAACCCACCCTGATCAGTTTAAAAGTATGAAGATTTTGTAAATGCTGCTTCTGGCAAAATAAAGTGCATACATTACTAATGATAACTAATATTTCTTCCCACAAAGCATGGGACATTTTCTATGATTATATTCATGATCAATATTAGTGATAATCCTTGATAACTTATTCTTACTACCTCCCTGAAGCCAGTTTTAAACTAGTATGCTGTGCAAGAGCCATTAGTGTCTAATGTGAGGAAAAAAACAGTTCAAAATACAATTTACAAACTAAGATCTAAGCTGGTGCAATTGACTACCATTCTAACAAGTCTACATTCTTTTATTTTTTATGTTTTATTTTTTTTTAAGAATTTTGCTATACGAAACATAACTTCTGATTAATGGACAACATCTACATTGATTGGATGTTATGATGAAAGAATCAGAAGAGACATGCGATCAAGCAGGTAAGAAATACAAAAAAGCTCAGAAATGAAACATCCTATAGAGTTACTAAGCTTGCATAGATTTTAACCAGAACTAAAGGTTTATCTGTAAGTATGATCATGAGAAGTTCCCAAAGGGAAAAAAAAAGTGATTAAATACCTAATTATCTTGATGAGTTCACTCATGTTGACATGATCAGGTACAAGAAACTTGGTTTTATCCAGGACAGGAAGCTGCTTCTCACCCTTGTATCGTTCTATTATCACCTAGAAAAGCCAGAAAAGTGATTTAAAAATAGCCATAACAATGAAAAATAGATAAAATACTTCCTATGTTGTAAATGGCATGTGCCAAAATGAGGTTTAAAATAGCACATTTGTTAGTTTCCTCATACCTCTCCTGTGAAGAGTGATAATTTATTAGCTTTGACTTTATTCCTTACAAAATATGCACAAAAGACAAAGTGGCTGCCTCCACGGAGGTGAGCAGGGTGAAGAAAGAAACAACTATGTATTTTTTTGTTACTTGGAACCAAATACACTATGTAGTCAGAAAAAGACCCTAAAAGAACAAAAGCTGGGCAGCAGCTTAAATTGTAATGATCTGTCTCTATATCAATCCTAATACCACTATTTAATGTGACATGGCAGGAACCTTCATCAAAGTATAAGACTTTAATTACAGAATGGACTTAATGTCTTTTTTTTTTATACTAGAACCATGTTTCTCTATTTGACATGAAAAAAATCCTAAGTATTTGACAAGTAGAGACAATGATTAGCTGCTTCTGGAGACAAATATACAGAAAGACTTGAAGATTCTTTCGTTTTGATAAAATATTCTTGCTATTTCTTTAACGAGATTAAAAGTCAAGAACTTTAAACTATGCAGGCAACAAAAACAGTTCCACATCATGAATGGAAATCTATTAGCTCCTTGCCATACTTCCTTTCTGTAGAGAAAAAATGTTTTGTATTCTAGTTTTAAGTCACCATAAAAGCTCTGGCCATAGACCGGTGGCTGGTTTTGAGCCTTGTTAATCGTCTATTGACCGAGCACCAGACATCCTTCTCCATGTACAACTCTCCTGTCACACGAGAAGATGAGGGACAGGAATGGAAAGTCTTTACATGATGTGTCTTTAGGAGAGGGAAAAATGTGTATCTGGATGGGACCTACATGAGGTTCTAGGTAAGGCCAAGTCAAGCTGTCATCACCTTCCTTGTAAAATGGAACACATTATCCACAAGGAAGTATCAGTGCATAGACTACACTTGTCTGGGTTTAAGTGGTAGCAGAAATCAGAGGCATCACAGAAATCATAGATTCTTGGTCCAGGAGGAGGCAGAAGTAAAGAGCGAGAAGAAAACTAAAGACCTTAGAACCTTTCTGTAAAAGGAACACAACACAGCAGCCTAGAAAGTGCAGGATAAGATGGTCTTGGGTACCTGCTCCCAGTTGCTGAGTGTGGTCTGCTTTGGGGGGAGCTGTTCTCAACTGCTGCTCCTCACTGTGCCGTAGTGATCTCCATGAAAATACAATCACCTACAAATGACTGGTACTTTTCATTTTTCCTTTAATTCTTCTAATTTGGGAGAGAAGATGTGTAAGTCATAGGACAAGGCATTTGGCTAGATCTGAAAAGTACCTTCTCGAACGTTTCACTTAGATGGTAGGGCTATGGACAGGAGTGAAGGCAGAAAAGCCATTGGGGGAAGGAGACTAGAGGGCCAGGGAGCTGCCTGTGCCTTATCCGTCAGTCAGTCCGTCCATCTGTCCATCCGTCCATTCTAGTCTCAATATGTAAGTGTGACAGTCTGCTTCTGAAACTTGTTCAGGGTGTCACAAGCACATTCGTGGAAGTACAAATGTGTGATTTCTGCAAAAAAACGAAAACTACTAGCAGAAAAGGTCTCTTAACGTACACAGTCATATTCACATTTCAAAAGGAGGCTGTAGGACATATCCTGGCAGACTGTTGGGCTATTTGTTTCCAATGGCTAGCACCTGTTAGCAAAGAGACAGCAGGTCCTCTAAAGTGAAGAAAAACCTTAAAATTAAGGAAATTCCCCAGAATGTTGACACCAAGACATATGTTGACCCTAAGTGCAAGGACAGATTGTGAAATTTCAAACCAGTCCAAGGAAAACAGAGAATATGTCTTTTACTGTAGAATCCTAGTTGTGAAAATGCTGAGCAGACCCGTCTTACTCTGTTTTCTGTGCAGCTTACAGCCCTAACCCATGGATCTTTTCTCTCCTTTCCCCTCATTTCAGTATGAGATGACCAGTCAGAAAGCCAAACATGTAAGGTTCCACAGAATTGAGCAGTGGAGTCTCCTTATAAGTGGCCTGTAGAATTTGTAGGAGGTAACAACCATGTACCCAGAATTGTGCAAATCTTTCCAACAACCACATGGGATGGGATTCTCTTCCCATTTTACAAATGAGGATGTGAAAGCTCCTCTTAGAATTTTAGTAACTAGCCCAAGCTCACTAAGTAACCTTGAATGTAGGGCCTGAATTCGGCCTCCGCCCCAAATCAAAAGTTCCTTTTGACCATCTCTCTCTAGACTTAGTGCCTCAGCAGAAACTATTTAAGGTCCACCACCAAAGGATTCCAGGCAGAGGACACTGTTGGCAGGACACAGCAACAACCATCTGAGGCCTGCACCATCTCCTGCAAAGAAGCCAAATGAGAGAGACTCTCTGGGGCATCAAAAGGCAGGCAGCCTGGAATGTCCTGAGAGCCACTCATTTTCCCACAGCAGTAGTCTTTGCTTTCTTTAGAAGAGGGTGGGTATCTTCTTCCACTGACAAATACTAACAGTTCTAACCCTTCTATCCCTGCCCCCACACATAAATGCATTTGATTTCTGAGGTAACATTAAAGTAGCAAACTCAAACTCAAGATAGGATACGAGATAGGATACGATTAAAAAACTAGATCAAGATATCGCAATTCTAGGTCATGAAACTGACACATAATTTCGTGTCTGAAGAATCCTGTAGAAACCCCTGTCAGGTAGCTGCACACAGCAGCACTGTATTACAGTTGTACTTAAGCTGTGCTCTCTTCTTCGTATATTAACCACGGAAACCCAAGTACTGAAGATTACCTACCGGGATTTTGGTTGGATGCTGCTCTCGGATAAGTCGGACATCTTCCACTCTTTGTTCTGCAATGAAAGGAAGAGACATAGGCATTGTTAAGGGCCCAAATGCAGCTTCTTTCCTGCATTTTTGTTGGTGACTTCCATATCTGAATTCACCTTTTCTTAGCTGTAGCAGAACAAAGCCGTAAACACATCTTTCCCAGAACTGAGAGAAACCAAGCACTAACACTTCAAATCTGGCAAAGGTTGGTATGTAAGGCCAAAGGCAATTATATGGAAACCAACATGCAATTACATGGCTCCGTCAGGTGGTATGACATAAGAACAGGGATACAGAATTCCTAGTTTCAAGGGCTTGGGAACCCAAGTTTGTAGTCATATGTAATCAGCAGATTAACTGCATGGCATTACCAATGTCCTCCAAGGACTCCTACTGCCCATCAACTTTTGTGAATTTTCCACAGTGTAAGTTGGTATAGAAATCCATTATAAACCATAGGTTCTTCAATGCAATTTTCTCTTATTACTTACAGCTGTTTAATGATATAGTGCTTAAAAGAAAATGCCCAAGAAAAAGGTATATGGAAAAAAGAATATCCTATTTGAGTTTTAACTGGTTTTGCTCAGTGCCCAAAATAAAAGTTTAAAGGACAAAGTCTACTGTTTATATATATTTTCAACAGTTGTACTAGGCAATCTGGGGAATACAGGAAAAAAAAAAGCCAAGTCCAATTCTCCATAAGGTGACACTATAATTGGAGGGACATATCATATATAGAAGAATACATGAACATGTATGATTAAGATGACATTAATTAAAATCTTCCAAAAAATTAACAAAATCCCCATGATTTACTATGATAGGATTCATTGTTATGGTGTTTGCAAATAAATGATTCCTGAGAAAGTACTTATACTGGTGGCTCCAGAAAAAAGATGACATGACCTATATAAATATGGATTTATTCTAACATTGCCAATTTAGTTTTGATTTTTAAAAAAACCATTTTATTTCTTCATAAAAGTGTTGAAATAATTTCTACATTCAAATATGAACATATAAGTTCTATTTCTATTTTCCCATCCAACATTTTTAAATCAGCTACTAAGATAAATTACTAAATAGAAACATATTTACTATAGACAAAGATGATTGCAAACTCATGGATTTCTACCAGTGCACCTTTCTATTCAATACATATGGATAAAGATAAATTTAGCTATTGTTAATAGTAAACTTAACATAGAGGTTTTCATCTGTGATATTGTGATTTACAAGAAATATGTATTTGGTCCTCAGAGAGCTCCCAAAACCCTTGGAATTTCCTAAGTTATGAGTTAAAGATGTCATTATTCATAACAAGCCCCTTTCAATGACACATGAGTTTATGTTAATGAAGTGATTTGGGGAAAGCGTCAAAGGGTGGGGGCTGGTTGCCAGGGGCACCAACCACTAGAGGGTTGGAACTTTCAGCCCCTGGCCACCAGAGAGGAGTGAGGGGCTGGAAGTTGAATTACCACAATGGCCAGTGCTTTAATTAGTCATGGCTATGTAATGAAGCTTCCATACACACCCAAAAGGACAGAGTTTGAGAGCTCCCAGGTGGCATACACCAAACATGGAGACAGAAGCTCCTGTGCTTCGGGCTCTTCAAGACCTCACCCTATGTATATCTAGGCCTGTTCATTTGAATCCTTTTAATATCCCGTGTAATTATCCAATAACCTAGTAAGTAAACGGTTTTCCTGAGTTCTGTGAGCCACTTGAGCAATTCAATCAAACAGGCGTGGGTTGTGAGAACATGATTTATAGCCAGTCAGAAGCATAGGTAACAACCTAAAATTGCAATTAGTGGTTGAAGTGGTCGAGGGGGAGGGGCAGTTCTGTGGGACTGACCCTTTAACCTGTTGGATCTGAGGCTATCACCAGGTAGACAGTGTTAGAACTGAATTAAATTGTAGGACACCCAGCTGAACTGCTCGATGTGTGGAAAATCCACGTCTGGCGTCAGAAGTGAAGCAGTGTTTAGTAGAGTACTGTGAGTGGAGGAGACATTAGGAGAAGGAGTTTTTCCTTTACATCATCCTTTGAACCCTTCTCTATTTCTGAGGATGTCAACTCCTATGTATTCTGGACCAACACATAAACTTCCCCCAAAGCGTGCAGACCCTTTCATTATTAATGGAGGAGCTTCAGACCCAAGTCTACCACTGAATCTCAGCAAACAGTGTCTGGGAAACGGATCTGTTATGAAATAAAGTGGGCAACCCCAGAAGAAAATGGAGTGAAATTATTACATTAGAGAAGACTAAACCCAAAATTGTTTGCTCAAACACAACTTTTGAAGTTCATTATATTTTTCAAAACATCTGCAAGAATACACTATGCCGCCTGAACTCAAAGAGTGTTGATCTACTTCCTGTAATTGGAAATGATGGCTACCTACTGGAGGATGGAAGAACTCATGCCAGAAGGTTAAAAGTACAAGTCCATACTCTGCCACTAGGTGGACCGTGATCTTCACCTCTCTGGACTCCACCCAATTTCTGCCTCTACAAAAGGAAGGGGTTGTTTTCCATAGGCCCTAAGATCCATGTGTTTCAACCCTCTCAATCCTGGTAGAAGAGATCAGCAGAGCTATATGCAATTTTAAATTGAATCCAAACTCACTTGGAAAGAGGAAGGACTGCTCAAGCTAACCGGGCCTGGTCTTAGGTTGTGTACAGAGGTTCTCACCAAAGGACTGATTTCCCTCGTGCGGTGCTGCAAATCTCTGAAAACCGTCCGTGCTGTTACCATACTCAGGAGCAACCGGAGGGCAGTAGCCATGAAAAGATATTGGATACTTTTCTGCAAAATGACTCTCAAAGCGATCTTTAAAAGGGGGGAGGGGACAAAAGTGAGCCCAGGGGAAAGCCTAAATGCAACATACATGAGGTATGCTAACGGGAGGAAAAGCAACGCAGCATTCCTGCTTGTCTACCCGCAGGGCCCCAGGTTCCAGGTGAACTCCTTCTAATTCACCGGAACACACGTTCTCAAAATCGCGTACGTGTACTTGGAGCCAGGGAAGGGAACCATCGTTTTGGTCATAAGAAAACGGGCATCTTCCCCCCAGAAATGTCCGCAGTTAACTTTCAAACGCCGGACTCAGTGAGGGCAGAAGCCCGACGCAGCAGACGTGCTTCAAACCCCGCTTTCAGGGCCGCCTAACAGCTACACACCGCGCAGAGTTTACCAAGGTCCCCGGAGGGAAAACGTCTAACAAGCACAGCCTGCGCACGTCCCGGTGACCGGCACTCGCGAGGGGCTGTCTGCAGAACGCTCGCTCCGCAGGCCGACGAGAACTTCACCGGCCGGAGCGCGTCGGGCGCAAGGACCGCACCCCTCACGAGGGTGGGGGCGAAGACGGCACACCCCGGCTCCAGTGGGTGCTCGCTCCTCTGCGGACGCCGGGGCCCGGGGCGGGAGGGATCGGTGCGTGCGGGTCACGGAGAGTCGCACGGGGAACCGCGGGCCCGGAAGGCGCCTGGCACTTGGCCCGCCCTCCGTGGGCTCCCCGAGCGTCCGCGCACACGAGTCCCACCCGCGGGCGTTCACGGCGGCCGCTCCCCGCGGGTCCGGGCGGGCGGGCAGGGCTCCCTCCGCCGCCTCCTCCCAGCGCGGGCCCCGGGCCACCGGGACCCCTTCCCGGCCGTGATCCACTCGCATCCGAGAGCCACCACTTCCAAGGAGCTGTCACAGCCCGGCGTCCGGACCCGCCTCCCACGAGTCCGACACTTGTGACGCGGGCTGCGCTGCGCGGGGCGACGGTCGCCCCCTCCCCAGACCGCAGGGGCCAAAGGGGCCGCAGCACCTCGGGGCTCGGACGCGGCCTCGCGGCCCCAGGCCCTGCTTCCGGCCTCCCGCGGCCCCGGGCGCTGGCCGACAGCCCGCGGCCCGTCGGCCGCCCGCGTGGGTCCTCAGCTCCGCGTCCCTCGGACCCCGAGCCTCAGCGCTCGCTCTCCGGCCCGGCCCCTCGGCCCCGCGACCCGTCAAACTTCAGCCGGGCCCTGCGCCTGGGCCCCGCCGCCCCAGCCCCGCAGTCCTCCCGGGCCCGGCCACCCCCCCCCCCCGGCCCCGGCGCCGCCCGCGGCACCCACCGAAGGTGCGGCGCTGCTTGAAGGTTTTCTCCGACGGCATGGCGCGGGAGGCTGGGCCGCGAGGCGGAGGGTCCCGGCTTCTTCAGGAGGCGGCGGCTACGGACCCGACCGTGGCGACAGCGACTTCCCTTGTGTCTCCTCCGCCCGCAGCCGCGTCAAGTGATCGGCGCACCGCCCCAGGAGGCGGAGCCAAGGGCGGGCCGCCGCCGCCGCCATAGCGTGCGTGGCGGAAGCGGGCCCCCCACGCAGAGCCGGAGGCGGGGTTTGGCCAGGGGCGCGTGCGCAGCGGGGAGCGCACCGTGCGCATGCTCGCGCGGCCGGGGCGGGGTCCCCAGTTGACTGTCGGCGGTGGGGATGGTTCAGTGCGGCCTGCGGTGAGGAGCGCGAGCCGGGGCCCAGGACGGTGTCCGCTGCCCCTCGTCCCCGCGGAGCCGCGCAGCTGCGACCCCCGGGGTCCCTGCCGCGTGGTGCCGTCCCGCGAAGCCAGCTGCTCGGCGTTAACGCACTCCTTTCCAGCGCCCTGTGCTCGTGGCCCGTAATATTTCTACCTGAAAACAGTGGTTTTGCGCGCCTGTCTCACGAGCAACACCCATCTAGGAGCTGCTTTTTGTTTTCGTTCGCTTTCCAGATCAAGCACATTGAAATTTTTTTTTTAAAACTAGGAAAAGAACTGCAGCTGCGTTGTGTCAGGGTATGTTTAATACGATGTATCCTCGGAGGAAGTCTAAGGATAATGGTTTCTGTCGTCAGGACTTCCTATGGGGTGGATTCCTCTGTTGACACGATGCTACAGGTTAGGTGACCCTCGGATGGCACCTCGAGCTTTGGTGATTTAGGTGTCTGTACGAGCACGTGACTAGCGGGCCTGCCCGACTTCATTGCTCTGCTGGTTTCATTTCAGGAGAATTTTCCAGTCTCTCAAATACTGAATCTTACTCATATTCATACCCCTCAGTGTTTCAACCACTAACTAGCTGAGCAACCAAAAGGACAATAACATTTTACAACTCCGTGTTTTGGGGCCTGTAGAATCCAGATCACTATGCAGTTACCAGTTCAGCTATTGCCCATCGCAGGGTCTGATGAACATACACTTGTATGAAGAGCACTTGAGCGTTTGGCTGGTTTTCCTCTTTAATATCTAATAGTTTGAAAATTTTCCAGGCTTTTTTCCCTTTTGAGTTAGTAAAAGCCTGCTCTTATATGCCTGTTTGATAGAGTAATTGAACTGTGCTAATATACATCATTATATAAACATACAAAACGTTTTAACACATTTCTCAAAGCGGTTTTAATACAGCGGGGATTCCTTTTTTTTGTAGAGAAGCAAGTATGTTGTAGATACTTGTGTAATTATTCCCCACCACCAAAACTGTTACTTGTAGATCTTAATTCTGCCACTGTTCACAAAAGAACAGTGCATTTGTGCATGCTCTTTTTGTCCCAGGTGTTTTTCCCCGTCACAGTTCTTTACCTTGAAAATCTGATAGTATACAGTTAATAAAGAAGAGCACTTAGACATTCTATCTGGTTTCCAAAGTTTCGAAAAAAGGTTTTAAACTCCCAAGTGCTTTGTGCTTGGTTGTTTTGTACTTACTCTGTGAAAATTGAAAGAAAAAAAAAATCCAGTAAGTGCTTATTATGTACCTAGCTTCTGCCAAACACAAAATGATCTGAAGGCAAGAGAGTGGATTATGTTGCTTGCTTTTCTGGGTTTTTATGATATTAAATATTGGCTGGTGAGTGCTATCTTGGCTTAAGTGCTACTTTGTAAGAAATGGACTTTTCCTTCTCTTGCTGGACAACTGTTCCAAATGCAAGAAGAGGGGAGAAAAATCAATTATCTGGCATATGGAGGTTGGGGGCGGGGAAGGAGAGTGTCATATTTTCCTGTCCCACAGGCATCTATAAACCTTTACCAAATTACCCCAGCCCCTGGGTTCACAGACTCAAGGGATTAGCTTCAAGCTTCCTGTGCTAGTGACAGGAGAGTTATTCTTTGTGATTTTCAAGTACTGAAAGTCCACATTTACACTGGCTGTTAGAGTCCTATCCCTAGCCTTGAATTCCTACTTGATTCTAAAACAACATATCCCTACATGTTTCTCAGAAAATCATCCAATACAGTTGGTGTATAAAGGTGTCTCGTAAGCATAATCTCCATTTAAGACAAGCAAATTCAAATAAATAATATATAAATTATATTTAAAATGTATTACTTTACATTCATATACAAATGCACATAAATGAAGAAGTAACTTCACTTAACTTTTGAAAGCAAGTGTGCTTGAGTGGATGTGAAATTTTTCATGTGCCCCTAGATTGCAGCTTAATAGAAGTTTGATGTAGTGAACAATATTTAGAGTAGTAAATTAATATTATTCACGAGTTACTTTAAGCTAGTTAATATAAGCATAGTATGATTTACTTTTAGATGAGTAACGTAAATATTATTTTCTTGGAATAATTCATATAAAATAGGAAAGCAAGAACACAGCTTTCGTTTTAATTTAGTGTTTTCTCCAGGAATCTCATGATGCTTTTGAACTATCAAATAATCATTCTAGAAAGCCAACCAGTGTCAGTTTTAAATAACTGTCCTATTCCTTTTTTCATAACATGAAAAGACCATAAATGCTCATACTCGTGGGGGAAATAAAGTAACTGCTGAAAATGGAATGATGCCCCAGCATTAGTGATATGACATAGCTGTAAATCATTCTGTCTAGCTACTTCTAAGAATCTGTTAAATGGGGCATGAAACATGAACCTGCAGTCCCGAACACATTAGTGTTATTTTTGCCACACTCAACATGGAGGGCAAGCCACACTGAGAATTAGTTCATCTCCTCAGGCCAGCCTGGCCTGTCCCACCTCGCCTCTTTCTAATTGGAAGAACTATTCCACCCTCGAGGTTGTCTGGGCTACTATTGGCCAGTTGTCCGATCAGTTGTGTCATCTTTTTGCTCTTTAGAACAAGTAAATAAACAAGTATTGCTCAAGAGGAGTGCAGGAGCTATTCTCAGAAAGGATTCAGCCAGGAGGACAGGAGGATTTTTTAGTTGACATGCAATAGATGTAGCCTGTAGGAGTGTCGTCCCCGGTTCCCCTGAGGTTTTGCCAAGAAAGGCACGGTGTTGCGTTGGAGTGCTTCCTCTCCCGGTGAAGCTCTACCTCTGGGCTACAACTTCAGAAATCAGCAAACTAGTGCATAACTCGCGGATATAACCTAACATTATTTAAGTGAGTGAATAACCTCTAATGGAACTGGCTGACGTTCCACAGTTTTTGTTTGTTTGTTTGTTCGCTTGTTTCATTTTAAACAAATTTCAAAGGATTGCTGTGTTTCCAGCTTTTGCCCATATCCGGGACTGTTAAGGGATGCAATTGTTCAGACTCTGGTTTTAAACCACGAACCTCGTGTTTAGCCCTTTATTATTTTCCCTTTTTTCCATTCACCTTGACTGTTTCTGCTGAGCAGTGAGGAAGATGCCACTTTTCACATCTGGATTCCGAGAACCAGCATGGGTCAAGTTAACACAGTTTGCTTAAGTCCAAGAAACAGTACTTTCAGTGACTTTCAAGGCAACCAATTGAAAATGCCCTGCCCTGTATTCTGCTTATTTCCTTAGATGTTATCAGCCCTTGCTAACAAAGAGTTCATTATTGTAGTCTCATAGTGTTAAAACAAATGATCTCTTCTGTCTAGTTTTTCCTCATTTTCGCATGAATGCACCCTCCTGAGTGTTCTTTGTAAAGGATACAGTTCTGTATAAGGGATTGTAAATTTGTTCAAGGACGTATAAAGCTATCAGGGTTCAACATGCCGTCGTTCTCAGTTATATGCAGTCTTTCCCTTTTGGTTCCTTTCCACCGACATAGATCACCCAAGCTCTCACAGCCATCCTTTTCTTTCTCTTTGGATGGTCTGCACCAATTCAATCCTTCAACATTTTGGTGTGTTATTCTACACAGCCTTCCTGCTGTCAAGAATATGTGGATCTATCTTTTATCTGTATAGTTGCATAATTCAAATTATGAACAAAGAATAGTTTAACCATTTTTCTAAAGATGTAAATTTAACCAAATTATTTTGTACATTTTAATATACTCTAAGCTCCTCTAGGAGAAAATTATATTTTAGTAATAAGGCCTAGGAGGGAGTAGATAGATTTTTAAAATAACTGACCAAAATGTAACAGTGACGTGGATCATACTTTAGAATCTATGGATCAACACAGAACATAGCACTTAGGCTAGTCAGGTACTCTGTAAATATTTATTATATTGGTTGATGCATTTCTGCTTGCTGAGATACTTCCTAGTTTGGATGGTGATGGTGGTAACTCACCAGCCTTCTCTACATGTTTGGTTTACGTTCCTCCATTTATCCTTTTAGTCGGTTTATTTGTTTGTTGTTTTTTTTGTTCAACAAATATTTAGTCAGTAAACATTCATTGATTACATGAAGTGTTAGCATATATATCATGTGATGGGGTTACATCTAGTAAAGCTGGTGCCAAAGGAAGCCACGTGTTTACAATAAAACGATATGATGGTGCTGCAATAAAGGGGCCAACCTTCCTAGAAGGGGGTGCCATTTGAGGACAAGGAGGAAGGGGGCTGGTTTTGATGGCACAGACTGGGGCGATGGGGCTTCTTGGCAGAGGAGACAGCTTGAGCAAAGTGACAGAGATGTTGACAAGGCATGGTGAGTTTTGGCTTAGGAATTTGATGGCTCCCAATGAAAGACGTGTGTGGGGAAGGAGAGGAGGCCAGGCTAGGAGGTTAGGACCAGATTGTGAGCTACTTTGAAGTGATAAGGAGTCCATGGGGCCATTAAGTACTTTTAATAGGGAAGTGATGGGATGAGTCTGCTTTTGTTTATGTTACTACAGAAGGTGCCAAAAAATGTACATATATTTTAAGAAAGGAAAACTGTATGAAAATTGTAATACTCAATATATACCGATATCAGAAGATGAATACAAGTCATGTTTGACTTCTGCAATAACAGGAGGTGCTCAAAGTGGTTCCCATCAGCGTCCAGACACTTCTGATGACGGCATAGTGCTTCAGCAACAATTATTGCTTCAGCAACATTGACCAGAGTGTTCATTTGTATACAGTTTTTTGGCACCCTTGGTATTTGAAGGAAGACAGTTCTGATAACTGTGGAGGATGGATTGAAAAACCTAGATGCAGGGAGGTCAGTTTGGTGTTGTCTTTCAATTGTGTGGACCTGAGGTGGTCAAAATTTGAACTAAGGCATTATTTTGCACTTTGTACTTTCCCATTTATGGGATTCTGTGGACCAGGGTAGGCAGCCCCCTTTTCTGCTTAGAGACTTCCTCATGGTGGTACTGGATAGCCAGGAATTTGTGGCGGCTGGGCCCAGGGGAACTGGCAGGGTCACTATTTTCTATTTGATTAGCAAAACCCACACTTGACCAGAAACACTGGAGTGGCCCCTCGATTCTTAGCTTCCATTTAGACTGTGGGAAATTCCTCCAGCACTTTTCAGGGCATGGAAGTAGGTCTTGACTAGAAAAGAGTTGGGCCCACCCAGTTATAGAGCTGCTTCTTTAACACCCCTGGCCCTCCTTTCTGGAAACAACTAATAACAGTTTCTTGTTCTGAGTTTTTTAAGGTTAAGCCACTGTCTTGAGGTGGCTTTACAGATTCTCCAGAACACACGTGCCCTGGAGCACAGTAAACAAGGTAACTAGGGTACAACCATGTTTCCGGAGCGTGGGCTGGCTGTTCTCGATGTGGTGTCCCAGTTCTTGGTGCTTCGAGCAAGGAATTGAATGAGACACAGAAATAAAGTGGTGAAAGAGTAGTTTATTAGAAGAGATAATACACTTTAAAGAAATAGAAGTGGACCTGAGCAGAAGAGAATGGCTCAAGGGCCCAAGGTGACATTATTAGGAGAAAAAGTGCGCTCCAAAGAGTTTGGAGCGGGCTGGGCAAAAGAAGAGGCTCAAAGGGCCCAAACTGGCCAGCACATTTTTCTCTTGAATGGGCTGTTCCTGTCTGGGCAGTGGGACTACTTGATTGACACCTGTGATTGACAAGAGGCTATTACCTCATCTTTTTAGACTGTGCAGGTGTGAATGGCCGGTTTAATCTAGTTGGGTATCTTGTACACATTTGTTTACAATGAAAAGAATTTTAGACAGAGAGGGGAGGTCTTTGGGCGGTAATGCAGAGACCCAATATTTATCTCTAACTGCCTGCCTTTTATTCCCCTTGAGAGAGGTGATCCCCATAAAATCTCTATGGGAAATTGAGGGACAGAAGGTCTGTGTTTCTGTATCTGCTTCCTGCTGGGCAGGGGTGTAGCGCTGTCCCTACCTATTGGGGGATTCACGGAACTCTTGCCCCATCTGACCTCAGATGAGAGGACAGGGTCTCGAGATCCGAGATCCGCCTGGCTTCTTTGGTTGGGGCTGGCAATCTTGCTGGGGTGTCCTCTGTATCGCCAAGGCCCCAGAATGAGGAAAAATAGATTTTAATTAATAAATCCATTAGCTCTGTAGAGCCTGTGGCCATTCAACCAGTCATTCAGGTGGCATCAGTTGTCCAAGAGCTGGGCCCAGAATGAGTTGGAAAGAGCAATCAACAAGTACACTGGCCTGGGGGATCCGGAATGGCTTTGGGGACGTTGGGAAGTCACAGGCTTTTAGGTAGTTATCTGAGAGACATTCTGTGATGCAGGCTAGGAGCAATCTGTAGTGTAAGATTCAGAAACTGATTAGAAGAGGAATCAAGGCCAGGGGCTGAGGAACTAGGAAACGAAGGAAAAGGAGACTAAATTTCTAAAGGGAGAGAGGCTTAAAACTTTTGTAGTGAGCGAGCTCTCCCATATCGACAAGATCAGGGCAGATGACAGGATTCATCACCTCGCATGACCTCCCCTTTTCACTGCACGAAGGGCAGACATGAGTGAACGTGTTTCTAGGTAAAAGAAAGCCGATGGGCACAATTCAGGGTTCTATTTGGCTTACCTAGTAGTGTAGAGGGCGGTGACAGTTCGCTTGGCTCCACCCACCTAGACGACGGCTTCTCTGCGAAGCAGTCCGGGGGCTTCCTCCGGGGGTTCACGGCGGGTGTCCTTGGGAAATGCAGGGGGCCAGTCCTTGCGGCCGTCCTCAGGGGCACGTCCTGGGAGAGGTTCTGGGGGACTGTCCTCGGGGCCGTCCTCGGCGGGGGGTTCCTCAGAGACGGTCCTGGAGTGGTTCACGGGGAAGGTCCTCCCGCAAGTCCTGGGCTGCGGGTGGTTCCCAGGGCGGTTCTGGGGGGTGGTCTCTCGAGCCTTCCTGGGAGAGGTTTGGGTGGGGGTGTCCTTAGGGGCCATGCACGGGGCAGCAGACGCACCCGAAGGCGTCCCAGGGTGGGGGGCGACTGCCGAGAGCCCCATACTCTGGACGGTGGTGAGTTCCGCCCTCACTCGCCGCACGGAGTCGTTTTGTTGCCCACACACACCTCCTCAGTCGGGAAGGAGCGGCAGTCCAGTGTTTGTGACATTGTTTTCCCGTGCTCGGTCTGGAAGCGGGACTGGAAGGCCGCAGATCTCAGGCTGGCGGAGACCGGGGCCGCCCTGGGATTCCCCCGGCTGGCGGAGAGGGTCCGGTTCATCCCCTCCCCAGAGGGCGGGGCTTCCCAGGCCCAGACCCCCGCACCTTCCTCCGGGTGGGCGTGGCCGGGCCTGGCCGGCGGCGTGTGGGCGTGGCTCGGCTCTGGTGGGGCGGGGCTGGCTGTCGGCTGCGCGTGCGCAAGCCTTGGCGGCGCGGCGGCTGTCAGTCTGGCTGGCATGGCGGTGTGCGCTCGCCTCTGCGGCGTGGGCCCGTCGCGGGGATGCCGGCGCCGCCAGCAGCGCCGGGGCCCAGCCGAGACGGCGGCGGCCGACAGCGAGCCGGACACGGACCCAGAGGAGGAGTGCATCGAGGCGGGTGCGGTGGCGCTGTGCGGGGCGGAGGGCGGCCGGGGCGCGGGCCCCTCGCCGCCCCCGCGCTGCTCGCTGCTGGAGCTGCCGCCCGAGCTGCTGGTGGAGATCTTCGCCTCGCTGCCCGGCACCGACCTGCCCAGCCTGGCCCAGGTCTGCACCAAGTTCCGGCGCATCCTGCTCACCGACACCATCTGGAGACGGCGCTGCCGCGAGGGTGAGTGCGCCGTAGTGGGGGTCCGGGCCTGGGAGGGGGCTCTGGCCTGGAGGGGGCTTTGGACGGTGGTGGGGGCAGTGGGGGTCCGGGCCTCGGAGGGGAGTCGGAGGTCTGCAAGGGCCCTGGACAGGGACCTGCCATAGGTCCGGTGCCCAGTGGGCAGGGTCCTAGCTGGGCGGGTGTTTCTGGCCTGAAAGGGACTCGGGGTCTCAGGTCCCCATGGACCCTGGACGGGGACCTGCCACAGATCAGGGACTCCAGGGGGCGGACCCAGCTGGGCGGGGGCCTCCCCACAGATTCGGGGCGCGGCGTCCGGGCGAGGTGGAGTTTCTGGTGGGCATTGGGGTGTCAGAGAGGGGTGCGGGGTCCCCCAGCTGCGGGGACAGGATGCCTCGAAGCCAAGGGGAGTGATTCGAACTGGGGCGGGGTGTCCCTGTGGGTGCGAGACCCTGGAGGTTTAGGTCGGAGACTTAACTGACCTCTGTGGGCGCCCTCCCCCTTCCCAGCCCTGGTGAGGAGGCTTTGGGGAAGCTGAGGAGAGCAATGAGGGTGAGCTTGAGTAGTTAGGGAGCAGAGGGGGCCGAGTGTTTGGAGGGTCTCTTGAGGGGAGGACCAGATCTGTGGACAGTTGGGAGCAGGTCAGTGCTGCAGGCGTTGCTGTCACCCTCAGGGATGCTGGTGGCAGTAGTGAGGGCAGTGAGTAGTTTTGTAACAAATCCCTGGAGGAGTTATTTACTTAATCCCGAGTGCAAGCCTCTCTGGTTTAAACGTTGACAGATCTCTGATGTTCAATAAGCTCTCATATTTTGGTAAACAGGACAGGTAAGAAACAATCTGAACAACGCAGAACAGCAGAAGGATGGAAGTAGAATCATCAGAGAGCCCTACAATCAAAGATAAGCCACCCTTACAATTTTAGGAAACATCTCTCCATACACACATGTAGAGTCATGGACACATTTTTATTTAAATGGGATCATACCGTATATATTCTTTTAGAGACAGTTTAATATACAAGAGCTTCATACTATTCCACAGCATACATATGCCACAGGCTAGTCCCTTACTGGTTGATTTTGAAGTTTGCAATTTTTTCTTGTCATAAACAGTGCTATCAAGACTGCCTTTGTGCATTTCGTAGGACTTAATGAGACTTAAATGTACCTGTTAGGACTTCTAAGATTACCATGTTAGTGTGCACTTCTCGAGGTGGGGTTGTGCACGTTGATAACACCTTAGATACCCATTTCCAAGCTGTTGGAATTTGTACCCCAATCCTCCCCAACCAGGGGATCAGCCAGTCAACTCTGCTGTAAAGCTCAATGGCCAGTACTTTGGATTTGTAGTCAGCAGGGCAGGCTCTGTGTATCTGCTGAGATTGTGAACATGCTGCTTCACCTCCCAAGTGTTAGTGGGAAGGGCTGTCCCACAGGGTTAAATGAGATGATGTGTCTAAGCCCTCACCCTTTAAATCGTAGGTGTTTACTTATCATGCTTCTTTGCCATTTTTATATCACCTCTTGGGAATTCCCTATTTGTGTGTGTGTGTGTGTGTGTGTGTGTGTGTGTGTGTGTCTTTTCCTCTTAGGGAGTCTATTTTTGTCTTACAAATTTTAAGCACTTTAAATATTACCAGTATTAACCTTTTGTCATTTTTGTGGCAAATAAATTTCTTTTGACGGTTTTTTTAAAAAAGATTTTATTGGGGAAGGGGAACAGGACTTTATTGGGGAACAGTATGTATTTCCAGGACTTTATTGGGGAACAGTGTGTTTTTCCCTGGACCCATGGATCCAAGTCAAATTGTCCTTTCAGTCTTACTGAGGAGGGCGTAGCTCAGCTCCAAGTTCAGTTGCTGTTGTTCAATCTTAGTTGCAGGGGGCGCAGCCCACCATCCCTTGCGGAACTTGAACTGGCAACCTTGTGGTTGAGAGCACATGTTCCAACCAACTGAGCCATACGGCTGCCTGGGAACTCAGTGGCAGCTCAGTGGCAGCTCATTTGTCTTCATTCTAGTTGTGAAGGGTGCAGCCCGCTGGCTCTGATGGGAATCAAACTGGCAACCCTGTTGCCCAGATCTCAAGCTCTAGTCAACTGAGCCACCCATCCACCCCTCTTTTGACATTTTAAAATAGAGGCAAAGAAAGTTCCAGTTTCTCTGTGATTTCCCTTTGCTTTTTTTTTGTTTTGCATTTTGTACACCTGTAAGACCCAGGTCGATCACAGATGTTCCATTGTGCTTTGAGGAGTTTCTCCATCAGTCAGCCAAACCTGTGTGGCGGTCTCTGGGGAACTGTAAGGTCTATAGCTAGCTCAGCTCTAGGAATGGAGGGTAACAGAAGACTTTTGTGTAAACAGAAAACCCAAAGGCATGCCACAGAGTAAAATTAACTGGAGTTATAGCTCAGGGTAAATTCTGAGAATTTCTAACAGAAATACAAAAGGTCCCGATGAAGATGTAGAAAGAAGTTGCGGAGCTGACGTGGAAGAATCTTCAGTTCTTCTTTTCCCGCTGCTACATTTCTCCGTTCAGCTTTCCTGTGACAATAGACACCGTGACGGTGGAATCCAGGCATCTTGTTTACCGAGGTGGCCTATGTGCTAGGGGAATTTTCATTTTGAGAAATTAAAAAAAATGAAAGCTAAATATAATAAACTAGGCATATTCCTAATAAATACCCCCAATAAATAACTGTTAAGTCTTGTCATATTTGCTTTTGGTTCTTCTACGGGTTTTTAAAGAAAACATCTCAGCTAACACTCAAGTCCCATCTCATCATCACTGTACTTCCCACTCCATGAAGCAGCCACTGGCGTGGATTTAGTTTACTTGTATATACATATACCTGTGTACATCTCCCAATATATAGTGTTTGGTGGTGATTTAATTTTTTGAAATATACCATACTGTAAGTATTGTGCATCTGCTTTGCCCCTGTCAACTTGTGTGTTTAAGTTCTGTCCATGTCAATAAAGACTGGTTCAGTCTTTTGAAATGTTACATGGTGGTTCATAATTTGAAGGCCACACTTTTGTTCTTTTGCTTATTTTTATGTTTTTCATTAGAACCAGTGTGAAAGTGAACGATCTCATGTGTGTTTCCTTGGATACAGATAGTTTGACAATTTCTCCAAGGAATAATCCAGGAATGGTGTTGCTGTGCAGTAGGCTTGGAGATTTGCCGTTTTCCTAGATACTGCCCCGTTCTTTCTCAGAGTGATTTTATCTGTTTACACACCTGTCACTAGGGCATAAACAGGCAACACACAAAAGATGAAATACAAATGCTGAGCATGCTGCATCACTGTGCAGCTGCCTTTTGTGGTCCAAGGAAATTTAAGTTACCTCATTTAATCCAGTATCGGCTAAATTCTCTCTAACGTGAACGATCCATCTTTAAAAACCTGTGCCTGTCTGGGAGAGAGGCAGCATTTAATTTTAATTTGCATATGCCTGATACCCAGTGAGGATGCACATTTTAAAAATATAGTGATTGGCAATTTGGATTTCTTTTATTTGCTTATCCCTAATCTTTGCCTTTTTTTTTCTATTATTTTTTTCTTACTGATTTGTAGGTTTTGTTAATTTCATCTGGAAAGATTTCTGTTTAATATATTACAAAACAGTTTGTAATCTATAGTCATTTGAGTCATTGCTTTTGTTTTTCATAATGATTTTGAGCGTCCTTTCTTTTAATGGTCCCAAATTTTATTTTTATTTAAAAAAATTTTTTTTCAGTTACAGTTGACATTCAGTATTTTTTTGTATTAGTCTCAGGTGTACAGCATAGCGGTTAGACATTTGTATAATTTACGCAGTGATCCCCCCCATTAGTCTAGTACCCACCTGCCACTATACATAGTTGTTACAGCATTACTGACTATATTCTCTATGCTGTGTTTTACATCCCTGTCTATCTTGTAACTGTCAATTTGTATTTCTTAAACCCTTCACCTTTTTCACCTACCCCCAATCCTCCTCCCCTCTGACAAGTTTGTTCCCTGTATCTATGGGTGTGTTACTGTTTTGTTTGTTCGTTTATTTTGTTCTGTAGATTCCACATATAAGTGAGATCATGCGGTGTTTGTCTTTCTCAGTCTGATTTATTTCACTTAGCATAATATCCTCCAGGTCCATCCATGTTGTCACAAATGGTAAGATTCCATTCTTTTTTATGGCCGAGTAATAGTCCATTGTATATATGAACCGTATCTTATTTATCCAATCGCCTATAGTCATTTGCCTTTTTTTTTTTTAAACAGGACTTTATTGGGAACAGTGTGTACTTCCAGGACTTTTTTCCAAGTCAAGTTGTTGTCCTTTCAGTCTTAGTTGTGGAGGGCGCAGCTCAGCTCCAGGTCCAGTTGCAGTTGCTAGTTGAAGGGGGCACAGCCCACCATCCCTTACGGGAGTGAACGGGCAACCTTGTAGTTAAGAGGACACACTCCAACCAACTGAGCCGTCCGGGAGCTCAGCGGCAGCTCAGCTGAAGGTGCCGTGTTCAATTTTATTTGCAGGGGGTGTAGCCCACCATCCCTTGCGGGACTCGAGGAATTGAACTGGCAACCTTGTGGTTGAGAGCCTGCGCTCCAACCAACTGGGCTATCTGGGAGGCAGCTCAGCTCAAGGTGCTGTATTCAATCTTAGTTGCAGGGGGCGGAGCCCACCATCCCTTGCGGGACTCGAGGAATTGAACCAGCAACCTTGTGGTTGAGAGCCCACTGGCCCATGTGGGAATCGAACCGGCAGCCTTCGGAGTTAGGAGCAGGGAGCTCTAACCGCCTGAGCCACTGGTCTGGCCCCCGCTGCTTGCTTTTTTTTTTTTTTTTTTTTAACTAAAGTTTATTGGGGTGACAATTGTTAGTAAAGTTACGTAAATTTCAGGTGTAGAATTCTGTATTATATCCTCTATAAATCATTGTGTGTTCACCACCCAGAGTCAGTTTTCCTTCCATCACCATAAAGGGAATCATATGCTTTTTAACTTCATTTATAGTGACCTTTGTGAGTTACAGCGTTAATCAAAGTTACACATTTTTAACTTGGGTTTAAGTAATCATCCCACGGTTGTGAAGATGGTCAACAGTTAGGTCTTCAGTTTCACTAGTTCATTCTCGTAGCTTTAATTTCCAGCTCATCTCCCAAGTGGTATTCATAGGTGTCTTGTAGAGTTAGTGTAATTGTGGTTGGATTTTATGTAAGAATTGTTGTTTATGAGACAAGTTTAGTCCTATTTCTCTGAGCCCTAAAACTTCATCTTTTCTGAACATTTGATTATAGTGGATGTTAATAAGGCCAAATTCAAGTCCATGTACATAAAAACCAAAGCCCTCCCAGCCTTGGTGAGCAGGAGTCAGGATCTCAGGCTGACTGAGGAGGTGGGTCATCCTACCTATCAGGATTCCTGGAACAGAGCTTCCAGGTTCAGCCCTGACGTGGATATAATGGTGGCTTCATTTTTTCAGTGTCTTGGGAGGGTAAGACTAACTAGTGAATTTGCATGTTTACTTTCTGTATTTTGATAATTGGATTTTTCCAGAACAAAAGAGCCACGGAAAAATGGGAGTGGGAAAGAGGATACCATACACCTGTGTTACTGCTGCAGAGAATTTTGGGCCATGATTGATTTTCAGGGTGCAGGCAAGGCATTCATGTTTAAGAATGCTTCTTAAAATGATAGGATGATTTTGGGGCAAGGGGGAGGTACACTAGAAATTTAAAATGTGGTTGCTTTTCATAATGTTTGGTGAGAAGCTCACAATTTCCAGTGTCCTGGCAATAATAAATTAGCAGTAATTAGTTATTTTTATAGAACTTTGGCCTTTCTAGCCCCGTACATGTTGGAGCTGTGGGATTAAATTTGTTCTAGTGGTATTTCCCTGGGCAGGTGAAAGGAAGTGGCTACTGAGAAGCCAAATATGTGTTCCTGATTTTGGTGCAAGTATATAACAAATAGGTGATGCTTTCCCCTCTTATAAGAAACCAGACCACATCCAGACTCACGGGCAGGGGCGGGTAGAGGGAGGGTAAATACTTTTTGATGCATCATTCCTTTGGCTACAGTCCTCCTGCAGCTACTTGCATGTGGGGCTATAAATAACTCACCATTTCTCAGCGTACCCAGGGTGGAAGCCAAGTATGTTGTTTTGCCTTTGACTCTGACGGGGCTTTTTTGGTTAATACCTCGCCATTTAGTTGGTGAATTTTCAAATGCCAGCCAATTCTGACACTGTTCATTTATGCAATACGTCATGAAATCTAGGTAAGGCTAATGAGTTGAGAAAATTCAAACTGTAGTTCTAAATCAAAATGTTCAATTAATAACAGAAGATAAATTTAAAAACAAAGGAAATATTCATACATGTATTTTTCCATTCCACACTGAACTCTAAATATTTAGTCACAAAAGATTTTATATTATTCAGTTCTTTGCCTGCCAGGGTCAGGTTTTGAGTGAATAATATATCATTTTGCCATGTCTTTCCTTGATGGTAAGTGTTTTAATGACACGTGGAATAATATTTGTCTAATATTTTGATCAGTTGTAAGTCTAAAGTGGGTTTAAATTCCATTATAATTAGAAATATCTTTTTCCCATAATGTGCAATCTTTATGACAGAAATGGGAAATTAAAAACCAATATTTTGATGGAATCTAAAGAAAAGAATAAATGAATGAACTAATCAGAAACAGTCTCAGAGACATAGAGGAAAAACTGAGGGTTGCTAGATGGGGGCAGGGGCTAAGGATAAGGGGGAAGGTGAGGGGATTAGAAAACACAATCGGTAACCACAAGATTGCCACAGGGATACAAAAGTCAATTTAAGGAATATAATCAATAATGTTGTAAAGATTATGTAGGGTATCCAACGGACACTTGTCTCATTAGGGAGACCACCTCGGGGAGGGTGTAGATGCCTGATCACTGCACTGGACACCTGAAGCTGAACAATAATGAATGCCAACTACAATTATATGTATATGTGTATATATGTATAACTGTATATAGATATACATATATATATAGTTACAAGAAGTGGAGAACAGCATTAGGAATAGAGACAGTGGAAATGTAATGGCTGTGTGCGATGTCAGAGGGGTAGTAGATGGAGGGAGGGGGGTTATCACTGTGTGAGGGATATAAATGATAAATGTCTAACTATTACATTGTTTTGTACACCTGAAACTAATAAAAAAACCAGTATCTTGTTTTCACGTGCAGAAGAAAATGGTATTTCTGTTCTGTTTGATATGCTGATGCAAAATATGAGAAATGTGGCTTTTGTTAAATATGACTGAAATTGGAAGGGCCATTTTGGGAAGAGGTGAAATGGGCAAGCTGTTTGTAAGATTGGCTTGAGGAAAATGTTTTGATTCCTGTTAAGCAGATATTTCTTTTTCTTTTTCTTTTTTTTTTAAGGCAGATGTTTCTTGAGCCCCCCAGTTTTGGTGGTGGGGTATGCGCGTCAGCAATTGGATAAACAAGCTGACCATGTCAGAGAAACCCGTGTGTCAACCAGGAGAACAGGAAGCCAGTCCATTTCCTGGACATACAACAGAATCTCAACACTGTAGGGAAAATCTGTATTCTTTTTTTCTGCTTTGCTAATTGAAAGGACTACAGTTCTCTGTATTTTTGCAGGTTGAATCTCATA
Source organism: Rhinolophus hipposideros (assembly GCF_964194185.1). Lineage (NCBI taxonomy): Eukaryota > Metazoa > Chordata > Mammalia > Chiroptera > Rhinolophidae > Rhinolophus > Rhinolophus hipposideros. The sequence continues at coordinate 32,125,605 of NC_138067.1, read as the reverse complement.
TGCTGCTTTATAGAAAAACAGTCCTTTCAATGAGCAAACTAGAAAAGGATAAAGGGAAACGATGCCTTTTAGGGGAACATTTTTAAGACTTCCCCTTCTTTTTTTAACCTTAAAAAAGCAAGCTGGAAAGTTAATCTGGTACCCAGAAAGCATTGAGTAAAGATTTCCCCCTGGCCCTATTTAACTGGGCAGACACTGGTGCCTTGCCAAAAAGAATTGAATGGTTGTTAGAGGTCCAGGCACTGCCATTTTTTCTGTTTCACTGTATTTATAAAGTGGTTACGTAATGCATTTGAGGATCTGGATTTGTCTCTCTGGTGGGCATGTAAATACAAGGACATCTTTTGGCCTTTGGAGAGGAATAAGTGTCTCCCCCCCCACCCTCCCCAAACCAGGCCCTTGCAGGAGATCCCTTGGGTTTCAAACTCATGAGTCAGCATCTTTTGCAGTGATGCCATCACTGTCCACCCAGTGGCGATGGAGAGTAAAATCGGGATCACCAGGCCTGCTTGTATAGTATTAGTGGGGGAATAGGGAAGTGTCTGGGGTGTTAGAAAAGGACCAGAGTGAGATGATTGCAAAGTCAGACTCACGGGCCTTATCTCCTGGTCTTACAATGGGTGCTGAGAAAGATCGGGTGTGCTTGCACTCAGGAAGAACAGGTGTCTGGATAGCAGCTGGGTTTTAGATGGAGTGGATCTCCCTTGGCCAGGGGGTTCCTTCGTGGGAGCCGGATGGGATTAGAGTCCTCTAGCTGGAAGAACAATGCTTCTCAAGCTTCCTGTTGGCACCTAGACTGTTTGTCTTTGCAGGGATGGAACTGGTTGGGAATGTCACATTGATGATATAGGTGGTTTCACCTATCCTCGGGAACATTTGTTTAGCATCCTAAATGTTCTAGGTATTCACAGGAGATGCCTATGGGCTGTGTCGTGCGGGGTGACAGGTGGAGTCTCTGGTCCCGCTCTCCACATAAGAACTCAGGACATGAGGAGGCCAAAACGGAAAACCCATGGAGCCATAGGTAGGGGAGTCATACCGCTATATTCTCGCTGGCGGCATCTGCCTCTCTGCAATCCACTCTTGCTAGCTCAGCCACCATCTTCTTGCTAGCCCCCATTTTTTCTGCTAGTGTAGCCACGGCAGTTATATATATATGCAAACAAAGATGGTGGCCAATGGCTCACTGGTTACAGCTGACGGCCAACTAGCCACAGCTGATGGCCATCCAATCACAGTTGATGGCCATTTACTACCCGAGCCAGCACCGTTCCACGTGAGGCCGAGAGCCTGGAAACTGCTCTCTGGGGCTCTGTCCCCATAGGCTGTGTCCAGGTTTTGGTGTTTTACATTCTTTCCCATCCTAAGATGAGCAGGCTGCAGAGTGTTTTTCTAGATCTGCTACATTATTATTATTATTATTTTAAAGGCATTTGATGCACTTACAGTAATAACTGAGTAAAGCAGCCACTGGAGAACACACAGGGATTTGAAATCAGGGCTCTGTTGTTGCGCAGTGTTTTTGGATATTCCCTCAGAGCAGCTGTGTCAGGAAACCTGGGGGGGTGCTGGATGCCTGACTCCTCCCCCCAGCCTGGTGGCGGTCCCCTCCCACCAGCTCCCCGTCCCACTGCCCTTGACTTCTTTTTCAGCAGGAAGTAAAAGCTTTAACCGTATTCCACTAAGGGTTATAACTGTCCCCTAATTTAATGCAAACAAAGATGCAGTCTTTCCAATCAATACCACCTTCTAGTTTTATTTAGAAAACTGAGTTTACAGCAGATGGGGAAACAAGCTAGCAGCGTTTCTTCAGTCCGCACTCCACCCCTTCTCCCTGGCTCCCTCCTGCTTGCCGGGTGCCACGTTTGGGTTGCGCCCTCCTTTCCTCCTGCCTCTGCCTTACCTGGTGGTCCAGTGGTCTCCTCACTGCACCCCCCACCCACCTGCGTTTCCAGGGGCATCTCCGCTGGCTCCACCCACAGGTTGATAGTCTGCTCTGCAGGCCCTGTCCGTGCTGCTTTTCTTCCTACGACTCTTCGGTGCTTCTGTGTTGCCTGTGGACTCCTGTCTCTGACGTTCAGGTCCCTCCAGGACCAGAAGAGAGCCTCCCTTTCCAAACTTACCTTGTGTGCCCACCAGCTTGCTTCACATAGTGCCTGAGCACCATGCCTTTCCAACGTGGCAGCGCTCCTTCCTAAGCGCTGTTTCTTGGGACAAGGAGACTAAATCCCCGCTAATTGCAGTTTCCCAATATCGAAGCAGTGCTCAGAGTAATGACTTAATTTCTGTGTCCCCTTCTGTTTCGATGCAAAGTGTGTGCAGATCTCAGTCACACTGGCATAGGTTCCATCTCCATTACTCCGTTGTCTCTTCTGGGGAAGGAGCCTCAGGAAGCAGAGGTCTGCCTGTTGGGCTCTCCTGTGGGGGTGAGAGAGTAGAAAAGAGAGAAAACTCTGTTCACCCGTTCCCACGCATAGACACTGAGCAGCTTCTGTGCATTTTCAGAAATGTGCTGTGGGGACAGAGATGTTTTGCCAAGTCCCATCACACGTTGACAGGAAATGAGTGATGAGAGGTTGGCAGCCCCTGGCAATTAGATGCAGCTTCAGTGTTGACATGACTCAGGCTAAACTACTGAGCTGTTGTTTTCCTCTTGGCAAAACATCTTTTAAATCGCCTTTTGGAAAATTTCTGATTGGAATATTTGAAGTGGCAATTTAATTTTTTAACTGTAGTAACATATACAAAAAATTTACCATTTTCACCATTTTTAGGTGTATAGTCGAGAGGCTTTAAGTACATTTACATTGTTGGGCAACCATTACCGTCGTCCATCTCCATAGCTCTTTTCATCTTCCCAAACTGAAACTCTGTCCCCATTAACCACCAACTCGCCGTTTTCCCTTCCCCAATCCCTGGCAAGCCCCATTCTCCTTTCTGTCTCTATGAATTCAACTCCTCGAGGGGCCTTATGTAAATGGAATCATACAATATTTGTCCTTTGTGTCTGGCTTATCTCACTCAGCATAATATTCTCAAGGTTCGTCCATGTTGTAGCACGTGTCAGGATTTCCTTCCTTTTAAAGACGGAATAATATTCCATTGTATGGATGGATCACACTTTGCTTATACATTTGTCCATCAGTGGACACTTGGGTTGCTTCCACCTTTTGGCTGTTGTGAATAATGCCGCTATGAACATGGGTGTACAACTATCTCTTCAAGTCCCAGCTTTCAATTGTTTGGGGTATATACCCAGCAGTAGAATAATGGCTGGACCATATGGTAATTCTATGTTTAATTTTTTGAGGAACTGACAGACTATTTTCCAGAGTGTGACCATTTAATGTTATTAATTTCCTCAAGTCCAGTTCACCCATTTTTTCCTCAGCCTTCCCAACTTTTTAATACTTTGTTACCATCTTTGGAGTGGGCATTTTCAAAAAAGTACCTATGCAAGTTTCCTTAGCAAGGAAACTTTTTGACTCGACAGCCTACAACACCAAATCCCATACTTAAAGAGCAGCCATTGGCAGCATGGTTTGATGTGCTAACTTTTAATCATCTCAGATTGGGTCTGTGCAGAAGGATGGAGTTAACACTTGTTAGTTTTTCTGGAAGGAAGGACACACGGTGCTGGCAAGTACACTGTCCTTCAAGCTATTTTCAGGGCATTTTCCCTTGATGACTTATGGGAAGGTTTATAGAACAATCAGAGGATGTCGAATTGTTCTTGGCCGCTCTTGAAAAAAAAAAAAAGATTTTTCCATCATGTGGAAAAACACCAGATATTTCTTATAGGAATAGTTTCATCAGAATGACATTATTCTACTTTGGTGAATTGATTGTGATCTTTTGGGAACATTAAGAAAAGCCCACTAAGGATTGCTGTATTCATTAGCACTAACTTCATCATAACTCTGTTTTTCTTCTGATTGTTAATGGCATTTTTGTGGGCGCTTTATCTGGTTGTGCAAGTTCCCCTTCTCCATGACATTAGCAATACCATTTGTTGACAAAGTATGCAGAGACTTATGATGTGGTCATCCTAGCTAAACAGCTTGGCACCACTCAGAAGTCCAAGTGATTAATGAGAGGCAGTGGTTGTTTCTAGCAGGTTAGAGTATACATTGGACTGAGATACAGAAATCATAAACCAAGTCACCAGACTTCAACAATCTGAGCACGGAGGAATTCCCAAGGAACAATCTCGATGCCTTGCAAAAGGCCTGGCTTTGGACTGCAGGTTCCATCAGCAAGAACAGCACAAATGGATGCGTTTTCAGGTCTTGCCCTGTATGTAACCGTTGCCCTGCAGGACTAACACATGCTACGGCAGTGTGCATTTCAAAGGAAAAGACCCCACACCCACCCCCCGCCCTGCAAGCAAACTGCCATGTCACCAAGGAAGAAAGAGGCTCATCCTCGGCTGCTTCATGCACTGGCGGCACGCTGGAACCGAGAAAAGGAGCTGGCCTTTCAGAACCACACAGAAAACAAACCAAAGCACGCCGCTTACTACACGGAAACAATTTTGAAGTTCATCGTTTGTACAGAAGAAGAACAAAGTGTGTTGATGGAGAGCTGGACAGAGTAGTGACAATGACTGGTGGTGTTTGGGGAGCCACTTGGCCATCACAGAGCCACAGGAGAGTGTGAAGACCATTTAACAGAGAGCAGAGCTTGTCTCAGTGAGAGCCGGGTAGACCCGTTGTTCCAGTTTGTTCTGTCGACCTGGGGTGGTCTGCAGGGATTTTGACAAACTGGTCTCCCACAGGGCTGGTAACTCATGTTTCATGCCCTCATTATTTTATCCCCGCCGCAGATTCACAAACAGCATATTCGTGGTTGTCGTTCCTCACAAGTTCTTACAACTTGCGTAATTCTTTGGAATGGAGTCCACATTATTCTTGACAGGAGGATAAAACAGATGCGTTTTTTTTATCCCCTGAGAAAGAGTAAGGCCATGGTTTTAGGTCTTTCTCTTCACGTCTGTTCATCAGCAGTGGCAGTAGAGAAAAGCAGGGCAGGCCTGATCAGAGGGGTTTGCAGAGGACTAACAACGCACCTCAGACAACTTCTCCAGCCTGTGTGCATGTTGAGCTTTTACTTTGTCAAAATCCGAACAGTTACGGAAGCATTTGGGTTAATATCATCCATTCTGTTGAAAGGACCAGACCTCAGGAGGGTTTAGGCACAATCAAAGTGATGAGATGAGGTGGACAGCGCTTTGCAGCTCCTGGCCAGATCACATCAATCCCTGTTTCAGATGACTGCTGAGTCACCAACTCACTGAGCCTCAGTTTCCCTCCCTGCAATCGGGGCAGATTACTGGTCTTAGAGGTGGTTGTCAGGATTTTGTTACAGGCCGTCCTGTGAAGCCCCAGTCGCACCTGGTGTGAGCACCGTGAATGAGAGTCTTGGTGGTTACTCCTGTGGGGTGCTAGGGGCCCCCTGTTGTCCTTCTCATCAGATTTGCTGAGCATGTGCCTTGTGCCGAGGCTGTGCTCACCACTGGGAGGCATTCCCATCCAGCCTTTGTTTCTGGGCCCCCCGTCCCAAGCCCATGTTCCTTTCTGCAAGTCAGCCACCTCTCTGCCCCTGCTTTCTCGCCATGAAAACGGACATGGCAGTAGCACCTCTCTCATGAGCTGCTGGCAAGGTGGGGTGCTGTGGGGCCCGGCAGGAGCTGGCGTGCTGCCCAGCACACACAAAGGCTGGTACGAGTCAGGTCTCGTCATTATTAGCCTTGGCTAACAGGCAGTGCTGTATTAGTGTGGATTAGTTCAATTACAGTGCTTCCTGTAGAAGCCTCACAGACTGGAACAGAAGGACCCGAGGTTTGGGTTGGGATGTGCGAGGATGATGATTTTGAAAAGTGGAGCCGTGGTGGGGTGGGAGTAGGGCCAGGGAGGAGAAAGTAGGAGAGCGTGCTGTCAGCCAGGCAGGGGTTGGACAGGGAGGCTGGGAGGGAATCAAGGACCCCCTTCCCTGGCTGCTCATCTAGGTTAGGCCTGTGCAAAAGGACACAGAGTGGCCAGCTCCTCCTTCCAGTGTCTCACCTGGGTCTTTAGTGAAAGGATCTGTGTCTTTGTTTCATAGAATTAGTAGCATGGTGACCCATACTGCGGGTTAAGGGGGTCTTTGTGGAACCCTGATACCAATGACAATCTCATTTCCATAGGAACGTGCATCCTTTCCAGACCACTGAGTTTTTACCACACTGTATTCATAAGCTGAGGACTGTCTGCATTGGGGTTTGTGTGATCAGGTTAGCAAGACCAGGCCAAGGCTCAGGCATCCTCCCTGCTTCCCTCCATACATGCCTCCCTCCCCCTTTCTTCAGTCCCTCCCTTTTCCCCTCCCTCTTTCCCTTCCATCAGTCTGTTTCTGTTGCTTTGTGATTTCTTGACTCTAATGTCCAGCAAATGTTTCTTGTTACAGAGTATGGCGTTTGTGAAAACTTGCGGAAGCTGGAGATCACGGGCGTGTCTTGCCGAGATGTCTATGCGAAGCGTAAGTTAGTCTGCTTTAATCATCCATCATTAACTTTGCTCCAAAAGCAGGCAGTGAGTATCAACAGTGGATAATAAATTTGACCCAAAGCCCATCGTTCCATTCTCAGACATCTTCTTAAAGTCATAATTGGCATTACAGATAATTGGCATTACAGACAGCATTACAGACAGCGCTGGTAGTAAGAGTACTAAAATCGGGGAGCAGACCTCTCCCTTTCTGGGTATGTCAGCACCCCTATTTTTCAGCCCATCACTGGATTTAGGCATCAAGGACCTTTAGACTTGAGAAACATGGCTGCACAGGGAACAACTGTGAGGTGCTTCCGAGGGGGGACGTCCCTTTCTCTGGATTGCGGGCCCACAGCCTGATTGGCTCTTTGCACGGCTGCTGGTAAATGGAAAATGAAGCTTTGAGGCCCCGTTGGCTCCCTCAGCTAATGTGGCTGCCTGTGGGCCCGCTCCTTTCTCAAGCCCTTTGTCTCCATCTTCCCTTCAGTTTCCTGCAGGTGTGTCCACTCCCCCAGCTCCCCATTTCTTGTTCTTCACTCCTTTGCTTTCCAGAGTTACCAGCAACTGTTGCTCAGAGTTTCCCCAGCCCCAAGCTGGCCTTTTCTCCACGTCCCTTCACACGAGGCTGTGAAGGCTCCCATTAACGCTGATGGCGCCCGCCCAGTTCTCCGTTGAAAACTTAGGCAGGTGAAGCTCCTTACTAAGCACCTTACCCAGGAACTGAGGGCTCCGCTTCTCCATGGAACCAGTGGTGCTTCAGGACTGAGAAGTAGGCAGGCAGCAGGGCTTTCCTGTGGGCCAGGCTACCACACGTGCCCTGAAGTGCTGGAAGCTTCCTTTCAGAGCTGGGGGCTAGTTGGCGTCACTTCCCGTGTTCCCTCTTTTCTGTGGATTTGTCCCTCTCGGAGTCCCCCTCTGAGGTGCCCCGCCTTCCCGTGGCCGTGCTCCCTGCACAGGCAGAGCATGGTGTTTCCACAGAGCGGCGGCTCTGTAGGAAGACACAGGTGGTGTTCAGTCCCTGCATCCAGGCTGATTCATTGTCTCGTGATTTCCTCGTCCCACCAGAGACCTCTCCATGCTATGATCCCATGGAGACTGGGGTTGTTGGATGGGTTAGTGTTTCTGGGTTAGGATTGGCTCACACTTGGGGAGATCTCATGTCAACAGGCTCTAAGTTCTTTCCTGAGGACCTAGGCGCCATCGACATACACAATTCTGGGTAGCTTGGCTGTGCCCTCCAAGCTTTCGCCCCCTCCCACCTGCCTCCGGGAGCCTTGGAGAGGCTGTTGGGACCCCTCTGCCCTGCCACGTCCCAGCTGCAGTTCTGCCAACTCCTGGCACCCCCTGTATTACCCCCTCTCCTGCGGGCCTCAGGCTTCACCCTTGCCCTCAACCACCCTTTTCAGCCCGGCTGCTGCCTTCTGCACTGCCGTCTCTGGCCCTGGACCCCAGTGCAAAGCTGATCTGCTCAAGACCTCCCTACTCCTCCTTCCCCATGCACGTTCAGATTTTGGTTTCTTCTCTAGCCTCTGCTCCACTTCCCTTTCTGGGTGTGTCTCTCCAGGGGAAGTGGGTCTGGAGGCCCCAGTAGTCATGTCTCATCAAAGTGTAACTCCTTCCTGTCTTTTCCTTTCAGTGGACATCAAAGCCTCTGTGTTTTCTGCAAAGCGCAGAGTTCCAGAGGCAGGAAACTAGTTCTTCCCTCCCCGCTCCCCTCCTACCCTGTTATGTCATTAGTACCCCATCCTGGGGGAGCCCGCACGGCCCTGGCTCCACCCTTGGTTCCTCTGTTGTTTGCCCAGAGCTCAGTGTCTTAAATCAGCCAGAGCATGGAGTCGGAGGAATTCACTCTTGCTATCGGCATTGGTGTTAGAGTCAGAACCAAACTCTCACTGTAACAATCACTGTGTATGTACACATAAGAAATATTTCCTGGTTTTTGTGGATGGCCAGCTGGCTTCTACCAGTATCTAATAAGACAGATTCTTATCTCTTAATTGCTTTTTTGATGTGTTAGGCCTTTTGATATTATCTGAAAGCAACATGAAGGCAGCTTTCTCTTTAATAAGAGTTGTGAGCACTCAAAATAATGTCCTGGAGGGAGGCAGGTGCTTGTGCCTGCTAGGCATTAGGGGCTGTGATACCCAGAGGAAAGCACATCTGGGAAAAAGGCCCCCATGGAGATCGTCTCAGCCATGGGTAGAGAAGGTTGGCTGGGCTGTGGGGGCAGCTGTCCTGTAGAGGGGCATCTGGACCCAGGTGGGCAGGCAGGTAGTATTTGTACATGCAGACCTAGGGAAAAGTCTCAAGACTGAAAATCTACCTCCCTAAGTTGAGGGCAGGGAAAAGAGCCAAGGGAGAGGCTGGCCACTCCAGTCTGGTAGTTAATGGAGTTTACTAAGGGAAACGTACATACAAGGCATGTCTTGGGTGGCTATAAGATGAAATGGATCCCCGTGATGCTTGGCAGGCACCAAAGAATTATACAAGGTAAAGTGGGGGGAACAGTCATGGGTCCAAGTGCGTGAATGCTACCAGCTATGGAAATTACATGCTTGACCAGGTCAAGACAATCTGTTCCAGGAACTAGCACGAAGCAGGAGTCAAAGGAGGGGTGCTGATTTATGTCTGAATGACCATCATTTATGATCAGATGGTCTCTAAGGGGGCTTTGCAGAAAGCAACCTCCATTCTGGCTCAGGACCAGCTTGCAGGACAGATAGCAGTCACGTCAAGGAACAGTCTCCTCCACACATGGGTAGTGACTGCCAGGGAGCAAGAGATGGTGTGGCTGGAAATAAATCTGGAGGTGGGCAAGGGAGAGGGGACAAGGGCCATGATGAGTGAACACATGCACGCATGCGTGGCGAGAGTGTGGCCTTGTGGACAAAGGAGGCTATCTGGAGATTTCTTTTGACTGCTAATTTTGACCCCTTGAAAATGGTTGGGAAATCCAGAGAATAATTCATATTATCTGTTATTTAGTATCCCAGAGTGTTTAATTTGCCCCAGCCAAAGCAGGTTTCACAGGGCAATGTTTTTGTGAATTTGCTTTGAGGCCTTATGCAGGAGAAAATTACTTAGCTTCCGGAATAAGTGGTAGAAGAAAGTAAACCTTAGCTCCCGGCACAGGTGGGAGAGTGAGAGTGGCCAACCTCAATTCAGAAGTGAAGGGTCTGAGTTAGGATCTGGCAGACATCGTCCTTAGTCAAAAACAAAACAAACAAACAAAGGAAAACACCAGGCGAGCACCGGGCAAGCTGGATATCTTAGTTGGGGCAAAGGGGTCCCTAAACCGTGACCCCAAATATCCACGAGTCGCGACCTCTGCTCTCCCACCTCAGTGAGCTCCGTTGATACGGCATTCCAGGGAGTTGAGTGAGCACAGCGTGTCCGGAGCTTGCCCACCATCATGAGTTTCTGGTGTGACTCCATTGAGTAAAAGGAAGACATGTCCCAACATTTTCTTTCCAGCCAGGCCTCTCCTCTTTGGCGAGTGCTTGCCTCCCAAGGTACCCGGGGTTGAGTAGGTAAGGGACACGTGTGATGGCGGTGAGGGAGAGTGTGCTGAGTCATATGAAAACTGTTTATACCGTCGTGAAAGCGGAACCATCCTTAGCCCTTTCCCTACTGTGTCTGTTCAGGTATAAACCCTCGCGTGAAGTCGGGACGTTTCATGAAAATTCTTCCCGATTACGAGCACATGGAGTACAGAGATGTGTACACCTGCCGTACGTACCTCCTTCTGCTTTGGCATTGGCTTTGGCGGGGGAGCACGGCGAGAAGCTGCATGGAGAGGGACCTCTCGTTCAGCACGCGGGTGCTTTGGTACGAAGAGCGAGCTGATCTCCTTGGCTTTTTGAGCTGTCTTTTCACCTTTCCACAGTGTTCTCTGTGGCTCGGCAATAGCCAGGATCACAACTGAGTGGTGGTCTGGGGCAGCTGTACACGTGGGCCAGGTTTCCGTAGCATCTTTTGGGTTTCGGAGTAGTCCCAGCGAGGTCACTTTGTCGATGCACATTTTAACATTTATCGTTTATAGAGGCTGAGAAGAGAGAGTAGAAAGAAGCCTTAAAACCTTTCTATTGCAAGTGGTTTATTTCTAGGCTTCGTTAGTCAATCACGTTTTGACAGCATACGTGAATTTTAAAACACGACATACACATATACTCACACTAGACAAAAGTATGTAGAAACAGGTGATTATTTAGAACCGGATTCCTCTTTTGATTGGCATTACTTGAGCTCTGGAAATTTTCCGAAGCCATGTTCCACACTGATGAAGGTTATCTCCGCTTTTTATTAGATTGAGCTGAGAGGGAGAGTGAATTATAGTTGTCAAGAAAGGTATTAGAAACATCTCCTTATGCTGAAAGCCGTTTGTATGTTTGTGGAAGCACAGGGACACCCCCGCTGCTTGCTACTACTCCCGCCCCACTGAGCATGCCCGGTGTCAGCGTCACCTGTGTGGAGCAGACCCACTTCTGAGTCTTATAAGTGCACAATTTCTAACACGACCTACTTGGCACAGAAGGAATAGAGTCATTTATGGAATTTCTCTTATCCCCTGCCAGGCTCTGGACATGTGGGCAGTATGTTCTCTGGTGCCGTTTTGCTTAGGGGGCCATCCTGGAGTTAGTGCGGAGATTCTAGGACTTGTCCGCGTGCTTTGGGGTGGTGTGTGAGCACTGTGCACGATGGCTAACACCACCCCCAGTGCTTGTGTCATTAGGCCCAGAGAGGAACTGCTCGAGTGAAGACTGGTGGTGAGGGGAGCTTGTCAGGAGTATGTGTGAGCAGTCGGGAGGAGCTGGGGGGCTGTGGTTTGGCGGCGGGCCATGTCTGAAGGCATGAATTGTTTTCCAAACCCTCTTGGAAGTAGTCTGTCTAGAACATTTTGTCATAGACTGACTCACCCTCCCTGCTTAGCAGTCAGTGAGAAAAGGACCCTTCTTCTAGGCCTGTGGGAGAGGATATGACGTAGTGCTTATTGATGAGAACAATCGATCCATCACCGTGGCTATGCTGATGGGAACGGCCTGGCGGGGGCTTTAAAATACAAATGGACAAGCACTTAAAGGCTCATTATATCATGCATCTGTCATGGGATTCTTCTAGAGTAACAATCTGTCTGAATTTATTCGTGAGATCAAGAAATTCTGACCTACCTCTGGGAAGCTCGGTGGCTGGGCCTGGAGTTATATTGGGGGGGTGTTCTTTTTATCCCGAAGGGGTGGTCAGAGCTTTCTAGCTTATAAGGACGAGTCATGAGTCCAGGCTTTTCACCACACTTCTAGGAGATGACCTCCGGAGCATCCGGACTTTTTAGCCATATGTCGTGATGTCTCCCAGCTGCTGGTAGCTGACAGCCTAGAACAGACTTGTTCTAATTGGAGACTGCCATCCCCTGTAAGGTTTGAGTATAGTTATAAAAATATAGTAGTCATTATAGAAAACTTAGAAGATCCAAAAAATACAATGAAAGTAACCACTTGTAAGCATTGGTTGCATTTTTCCATGGACATATTTAAACTGTGAGTGTTCTGTTACCTCCATGCCTATCAGGAGAAAAGTTCACATGCATGAAAAAAGAAAAGTCGTTTCAACCCTAATTTGAAACCTCTGCCCAGGTGGTCAGTATTCCAGTGCTCCTAGTGTGTGCTAATGGAGGGCAGCTCAGACTTTTTTCTCTTAACGGTAGCCGTCAGCCCTTCCAGAAAGGTCTGCGGTGATGAGTGGCTTGTGAGGTACTTGACACGGTTTCTGTGTCCCTCGTCCACTTGCACTCTTCCTGGAGCTGTTGAGAACTTGTGTTCTCCTGGTCTCATGAAACCCTCTGGGCCGTGTTTTATTGGATCAGAAAGGGGCAACAGTCTTGAGGACAAGATGCTGTCCCCGAGAGCAGCAAGTCAGCCTCATCTAAGACTACAGATTCTGACTGGTAGGAGCTTTGTGGCCTCAGATGAGCTGCTTTTGTTGTCACGTTTGTTTATTAATACTTTTCTCAATATCAGGCCATATGTTGTTGCCTGATGTGCTTGATAACCTGTGTCTGTCAGACTGTGAGCATCATGGGGGATGCATGTCCTTATGACGTATCTAACACATGTCCTTGTGTGCGAATTGGTGGCGGCTGTCAGAGCGCACTTTGAACTTACAAATAGCTCTTTGTGTAACCCGAGGGCTCTGGGTTTTGAGGTTCTAACCTAGAATTCTGGCAGCGCTCCAGGTTCCTCTAGTAGCTATGAGGGATTTGGTAGAACATTGCTCACCACATGGTGAGGAGATGGGTAGGCCACTTCTAACCAATGACTCAGCTCAAGGCAGTCAGGCAGTAGGAAATTACCCCTTATTTCTGGAAGGCTTGGCCTTTTATTTTATTCAGGACGAGCCCATGTTTTGGTTAGAGGTCAAAGTTTGAAAAAAACATGACTCAGCTCTCGCAGCCAGGCAGGAGGAGTTCCCTCTTTCTGGTGGGGAGGTCAGGTTTCTATTCGGGCCTTCATCTGATTGGAAGAGGCCCATCACATGGGGCAGGGCAATCTGCTTCACTCAGTCCACTGATTGAAATGTTCGTCTCCTCCAGAAACTCTCACAGACACCCAGAATCGTAGTTGTCAATGATCTGACCAAATTTGGTCAGAATCATGTTTGACCAAATGTCTGGGCACCCCATGGCCCAGTCCAGTTGGCACATAAAATTAACCAGCACACACTGCCTGCAGAGAGACCCCAGGCCCTGTACCTGGCAGTCAGGGCCCTCCAGGAGTCGGTCCCCCATTCATCATCCATCCATTCATTTGTTCACAAATACATGTGCAAAGGAGATCAAAGTGAAGGAGATTTTCCAAAACGTTTACTGCAGCTGATCATCTGTGTAGTGGGACTTCAGGTTGGCTCTGGGTTTCCTTTTCTCCAGCTGTCTTCTATGAATATGTATGCATTACTTTTGAAATAAAGTGCAGAAGTGTGGTTTGCTTAAAAAAAGGAAGATGACCCAACTTCTTAATCTACAGTCCCACGACATTTTGGACTCTGCCCCCACCTGGTAAAGAATCCCGCATTTCCTCGGTTGTGTAAACGGAAGGGAGGCTCCTCACTTTCCAGGGGCGCTCAGTATGTCTTGCGAGACAGCAGTCCCTTGTCATTGGAGCTGCTCGTGTAGAAGCTGGGTTTCAAAATGACCCAGTTGTCTGTTTTATTATGTTTTTCCAAGACATTTTCATCTTAGAATTCTTTCGAAACTGGTAGGTAAGATTTGCTTACGTCCACGTTTGTTTACAAGGCTCTGTCACAAACCTTTATAATGTCTTCATAAGTCTTCCTTCTTGTGCCCTTTCCTCTGATTTACTATAAAGTGAAGGCTGATTGCCTCTAAAAGGAAGACCTGCTCTTTCTCTCTTCCTATAGTGCTCCACCGATACAGACACATTTTGGGGTTGTGGCAGCCAGATATTGGACCTTACGGAGGACTGCTGAATGTAGTGGTAAGTCCAAGAGCACTGCGCGCGCGGATTCTTGTGAAGTCAGGACTGCTGCCCCGCGCGGACGGAACTTAGTGCCTTTTCTGCTGGGGTCAAGTCAGCTGTTTTCTATCTGACATTAATCACAAGGAACTTCTCGGGTTACCTTTTTCGGCCCTCACTGGTTCTCTGCAGAGCAGCTGTTTCCCTACCGAGGCTTGCATGTGCTCTGAACAGCGCCTCTCAAGCAGAAGCCCCGGAGCCGGCTGTCTGCAGTTATACTGTAATGCTGAGCTCTGTGCAGGTGCCTGGACCCCAGGGTTGCTGTACGGATGCTGCAGAGATCCTGGCGTTCTGATCCTGCTTCTCTCTCGCTGGCACCCTCCCGAAGCCCCAGTCCAGGGAACCAGCTGCACATCCTGTAACAGTGGTGGGTCTGCCTGGCCGTGGCCGCTGGGGCCCCTGGACAGCCTCTGTGTGGCTCTTCCGAGCCTGGTCCAGAAGGGCTACCTGGTGACTGGTTACTCTGTCACTCCGTGTATTTTGCTCACCAGGTGGGGTTTGGGGCAGGGATAAATACTGCTTTGTAGTGTTCATATTTGGGGGAAACATTCATTAAGAAACATGCTTTACATATGGTGAATATCACTGGGGAAAAGCCTTACTTTTAGAACATTCTCTCGGGGACAAGCCAGACAGTTCCCAGCAGGGGCAGATTTCTTTCCTTTTAGTTAGGGAGGGTGATAATTGTTTTTCTTACTGGCAGTGAGTAATAGAGTAAAAGAAAAAAAAACACCCAGCTTCTGAAAGCAGGAGATAATTAGAGGAAAATGGAGCCCATGACTGAACAACGGCAACTGGCTCTTATCTCAGACCAATTAGCCACAGAAATGATTAAACTCTCTCTTCCTCTGTCGCTGAGCTGGAAGCTGTGGATCCAGGCTCTCCTGAGAAGGCAGGAGCGGCCGCTGGGTCATCCCAAATGGGGCTTCCGATGCCGTCCCTGTCCCCCCCCTGAGGACATGTGTGCCCTCGTGCTGAGCGCCAGTGTGTGGGGACTGCGTTGCCTTTTGATCTGAGCTCCATTATTTTCTATCACTCACCGGCTCTCACACACACAAGAATAGCAGGAATGATGGCGTGAACTCCTACGGAGGCCACCACCTGGGTTCAACAGTTACCCGTCATGCGCCAGGTTTAGGACATCTGTCTCCCCCCCTTGGCATTTTCTTTGCAGGCATTTTAAAGGAAATCCCAGGCCTGTGTCATTTCATGTTTGTACTTCAGTGTGGATTTCTAAAAACGTGGGTGTTTTCCTACATATCCACCACGTGCTTGTCATACTTTACAAAAGTGCTAGTAATCCCTTGATCTTACCTGAGACCCAGTCTATATGTAAGGTTCCTGATTGTCTCAAAACTGCTTTTTGACAGCTGGTTCGTTCAAATCATGACCTAAACCGGGCCCTCACGGTGCATTCACTTGTTTTGCCTCATGAGTCCTGCTGAAAGCAGCACCCCCATTTTTTCTCAGGTCGGTTGCCCGTTTGGGTGTCCAACTTTCTGGATCATTCTGCTTGCTCTCTCATGTCATTTAGCTTATCCTACACCCTCCCACTCCCCACTTGAAAGCTGGAAGTCCTCTGAAACGCTTTCTTGGATTCAGGTCTTTATGAAAAAAATAATTTTTTCAGCTTTATTAGGTATAATTGACAAATAAAATTGTAAGACATATAAAGTGCACACCATGGTGATTTGGTATAGTATACACTGTGAAAAGATTCCCACATCTAGTTAATTAACATAGCCATCATCTCACATTTTTCTCCTTTTTTTTTTTATGAGAATGTTTACGTTCTCATAGCAAATTTCAGTGATACAGATATTACAGTGTTATCACTTTAGTCACCATGTTTTCCTTTCTAGTTTCCAAGTGCTTGGAGGGCAGGGCTGTGCTTGTCCCCATGTGCTAGATCGGGCGTCACAATGTCCACTGGCCCCGAGGTTCTGCGTGGGACTGGAGCGTGGAGACGTGGCTGGTCACTGTGGACCAACATGTGGACTTGTGCCCTTTCTCCTTGATGCAGGTGGACGGCTTATTCATTATTGGTTGGATGTACCTACCTCCCCACGATCCTCACGTGGATGACCCCATGCGATTCAAACCCTTGTTTCGAATCCACCTGATGGAGAGGAAGGCTGCCACGGTGGAGTGCATGTACGGCCACAGAGGGCCGCACAATGGCCATATCCAGGTGAGTGTGCTGAGGGCTGCCTTAGACACAGCCCTGTGTGCAGCCTAGGGCGAGATGTCCTCCACTCTTCTCACTCCTGGTGCCAGCCGAATTCCTAGCTACAAGGAATTGTTGTATGCAGTTCTTCTGCATACAACCCCCACTTCTTCTACGTATTGTTAATGCTATGGTGCTGTGATGTGACTCCCCAAAGAATCACTTGCTGGAACCCTCCGCCGGTTCTTTGTCCAGCTAAAACCATTTGTTCTTTCCAATTACAATTCCCCACTGTTCCTTTTTCAAAACCTTTTTGCAAGATCAGCTTGGAATAAGACACTGTGATATTGTTCTGGCAAGTGTGTTATCTAACACTGAAACGACAGCCCCTTTTTGCTGCTCTAAGAATCCCCCTGGGAAAGTGCAAACACCTCTCTTGGATACGCCCCTCCTCTGAGAAGGGAGTATGTGTTCAGATTGGTTCTGAGCTCCTTTCTGCAGACGGCCATGATTTGGTGGCATCTCAGGCTTCTGTAGATGAGCGGGGTACATCGGTGGGTAGGGGCTCATTGTCTGGTGGGGGTGTCATGACTGACTCATTCCCCTCCCTCCTTTGTCACGAACACTCAAGATTGTGAAGAAGGACGAGTTCTCCACCAAGTGCAACCAGACGGACCATCACAGAATGTCTGGTGGGAGGCAAGAGGTAAGCTGTGCCCCTTCTGTGCGTGTAGAGCAGACGTGAGGTTGCATGCTTTGACATTGCTAGCGTGCCACCAACAAGAGGGCCTTCTCCTGGTTCACCCTCCTGCTGTTGGCACAGAAGATGCGTCTGACCATTTTGTCAGAAGTGGCCTCGTGTGAATGTGTGGATGTGAGCACGGGTTATTGTTTCCTGCCACCCCTCAGAATGAATAACCAAAAGGAAATAATTTTCTCTAGTTGGTTCTCCTTTGCCCCTTTGGGGAGATCACCTGTGTGCTGTACAGGTTTCTTGGAAGGGAGTTGCAGGGAGACCAGAGAGCTGTTCTCGGACCTGGTGGTCGAGATTCCCAGACCAGGCCGCACAGTGGATCAGCCACACCCAGGAGTTTCTTCGTGCTTCCTTTTGTTCGCACCAGTATAATTTTACCTTGTCTTTGAGTTTTAGTTTTTTTGAGGATCTAAGTCATATTGTCATTTCAAAATGCTCTTAAGAAAAACTTGAGCTTTTAAAATATAGAACACGTGGGGGTGGGCAGATGGCTCAGTTGTTTGGAACGCAGTGCTTGTGGCACCGGGGTCGCTGGTTCGGGTCCCGCATGGGCTGGTGGGCAGCACCCTCCACAACTAGATTGAAAACAACGACTTGGCTTGGAGCTGAGCTGCGTCCCCTCCCCCACCCCCCACAAGGACTTGACATCCTGGAAGGGCATGCTGTTTCCCAGTATTCCCCAGTTAACAAAGGAAGAAAAATAACAATACTAATAGTAATATAAAATAAAACATAGAGCACTCATGACAGCTTCTGTGTATTTGTTGGGTGTGCGTTTCTCAGCCTGTTCCTGAGTCTTTGATGGCTCGGGCTAGCTCATGATCTGTTTAGCATCCTGCTCATGAAGGAACCAGTGAGTCGTCCTCCCCAGCCCTTCATCAACACCAGAAGCCAGCCCTGCAGTCATTTGTTAGTAAACGGTATCCATAGGGCTTGCCAGCCCTCCCACTTCCTTGCATGCAAACTCCAGTCCCAGGATTTCTGCCAACGTTGCACACCTACGAAGGCCAAGTCCAAGCTGTTCTATGATGTGACCTGGTACCTCAGGGCTGCAGGGTCCTCAGCCCCAGCCTCACTGGCGCCGCCCATGTGACCCTCCCATTGCTCCAAAAATCGCAGCAGCATCTTCTGGGTCCCTCTGAACAGCCCTGGGGCTGCCCAGACTCTGACCCCAGTGCAGACGCAGCTTGGCTTGTCTTCACAGATGACGGCTCTAGCCCAGCCACCCCCTTCCTTCCTTGTCCCTGCCTGTCCCTGCCCCCCAACCTGAGGCTTCTGGAAATGTGGGGGATGCAAGGAGGAGCAGAAATGGGGAATAATCACCCATTACTAAAATGAGACCTTATCAGCATTAAATACAAAACCATCAGAATCTGGAGGAAAGAGTGCTGACACGGCCCCACCGAGGAGCCGTCTCCTAGCCCATTCTCCAGCTTCCCTTTATGTTTTTAGGCATTTCTGATGTAATTACAATCTAACTCGATCTAAGTTGGATTTTTTGTAGCGTAACTGTTACTCCAGAGATATTTTCCAATCTCCTTAGAACCCTTCACAAGCTCTATCATCTTTTTGCAGTGTAATCAGATGTAACCGTTCTGCAGTTGGACATAGGGTTTGTGCTCAGATGTTCAGGTTTCCCCTATTACCCTCCTGACCAGGTGCTTGAGTGACTTACCCTCTGGGAGCCTCAGTCCTTATCTGTGAAATGGGGCCATACCTGCAGACCCCAAGTGACTTTGGAGGATTGAGTAGGACCCCGCATATGAATGACTTAGCACCAGGCCTGGTTGGAGCTTCCCAGGAGGAGGCCAAGTGTTATCATTGTAACCCTACTCTGAACTCTGTGCAAAAACCTAACCTGGAGTTTGGCTCACGCAGAAATGGAATTGCCGGGTAAAAGGCCCTGAAGAGGTTCCAAATTCTTGTTACATGTTGTCAAGTTTGCTGGGCCTCGTGTACAGCCCACCAGGGCAGGTGAGCCCTGCCTCCCAAATTCCTGCCAGCCCTGGTGTTAGCTCTGATTCTGGCACTAACTAGGTGGGTGACTTGGGAAAGCTTTCTCCACATTTACAAGCCCCAAACCTCTGTAGAACAGGGTAATGTTAGCACCCATCTGTCTCTTAGATCTTTGTGCTGATGAAAACTATGATTGTATAGTGCCAGCATGATGAGCCAGCCCGGGATAAATGTTAAAGCCATTCCTGTCTTTTATGTTCTAGGCCCCTGTGTTTTCCCTTGTGTGTACATATCTTATAAGATTATTTCATAATGAACAGATGTATCTCAAAGTTCTTGGTTCTGAGTAATTGGGTCTGGTTGGTATTTCTAATGACTTTGACCTTTTCATGCAAAGTAAATAAGATTATGACTGTTCACAAGCCATCTTCTTCATGGTATTTAGCTCAAGTCTGATTATTCACCATGGCAACATTGAAATCCTTGTTCATTACATTCACTTCCATTTTTATGTTATTTATCTATTTGGTTTTTTTAGGGCCTTTCCTCCACAGGTTCAGCCATTTAAATGGAAGGTTTTGACTTCCGTGAACTCTTAATTTGTCAGTTTTTTTCTTTTATGATTATCGTTTTCTGTCCTACAAAATTTTGCCAAGTTTTAAAGAGTCTCTCTCTCGCTCTTTGAAGTGTGGTGGCTTCATGTTATGCTTAGGTCTGTGACCCATCTTGAATTACATGTTGTGTGTGGTGTGAGATAGGGATCGTGGTTCTTTTTCTTCATATGCATGTATAGTTGTTCATAGTTGAGCACCATTTGTGGAAAAGACTTTCCTTTCCCCATAGGGTGGCTTAGGGGCCTTTGTTGAGAATCAGCTGACCAGATAAATGTGGGTCTGTTTCCAGGCTCCCTGTTTAGTTGCGTTGATATATTTGTTCCTCCTTATGCTCATACCACCGTCTTCATTACTGTAGCTTTATAGTAAGTCATAACGTGAGCCAGTGTGCGTCGTCCAGCTTTGTCCTTTTGCAAGATTGCTTTGAATATTCTAGATTACTTTCATTTCCATATGAATTTCAAAATCAGCTTGTTGATTTCCACAGAAAATCTAGCCTGGTGGGATTATGACTGACCTTGAGCCTGTAGATCAATTCGGAGTATTATTGACTTAATACTGAGTCTTCCAGTCCATAGACACCCCTGACTATTATTAGGCCTCTTTACTTCCTTTCAGCAGAGTCTTGGGGTTTCCAGAGTGGAGGGCTCACACATAGTTCATAATATTTATTCCCAACTCCCGTGGTTTTTAAATATTTTTTATTTTATGAGGCTGTTGCAAATAGGATTTAAATATTTTTATTTTCCAATTTTGTGTTGCTAGTATATAAAAATTCAGTTGATTTTATATATTGGCTTTGTAGTTCTAATAGTTGTTTAGTTCAGTCACTAGTGATTTCTGTCCTTGGCGGGAGTTTGGGCAGTAACATATTAAAGCAATTGACAGATTGTAGCTCTTTTTTTCCGTAAATTGCTTTTGCTTTAATTTGCAGTGCTAATTCTAGATAATCATTAGAAACACTACATATATTAAGCTAGAAACGCAGAACTGTGGATTAAGTTAAATGTGCAGAATCAAGTTATTAAGCACTAAGTATCCGTCACATTGTTTGATTCCATAATGAATTATTGAGCTTTGGGGACACAATATTTATAAAATCTCCCCGTTCACACATTATTTACTGAGTATACAAGGTAACTATGAGGCACAATTGCGAAAGGAGAATCCACCCACAGCCTCTCCATCCTGGCTACACCGATGGTGTTCCTCATTGGTAGCCAGAAAGCAGCTCTGGACAACTTGACCAGCGTGAGATTTAACAGTCCTGCTGTGTTCCCGCTCCCCCAGAAGCCTGAGAACCTGCCTCAGAGGCTGAGCTGTTGAATCAGCTCAGTGTAGACAGAAGTGAGGCTCAAGTGGCTGCTCCCTGGGCGCTCTGGACGTGGTCTGTGGCCCCAGCCTCACCTGAAGGGATCCTATGTCCCTGCCGCTTCTCCTGAAGTCTGGGCCCATGTGCTCTGGGAAAGCAGGGACCAGAGCCCCTCACTTTCTGTTGGTGGCACTCCTCAACAGAAAGGGAGGCCAGGTGCTGGGAGACCAAATGCCAGGCAGCTCCCCATTCTCCGGCCTAGCCCTGCTTCCAGTCACCCACCCAGGTGGGTTTCTTTAGTGTAGGTGTGCCCAGGGCATCGTCTACAGCTGTAACAATGCTGCTTTGTCCACTCAGCAGCACTTTCAGCAGTCTCTCCATACCTGTGTCATGGTGGTTTTCATGACCTGTGTTCTCTTGGAAGGAATTCCGAACGTGGCTGAGGGAAGAATGGGGTCGGACGCTGGAGGACATTTTCCACGAGCATATGCAGGAGCTCATCCTGATGAAATTCATCTACACCAGTCAGTATGAGTAAGTGCAGCCCCCCTCTGTGGGTACTGTGAGCACAGTCCCGTTCTCTGTGGATTCTATGAGTGCAGCCCCCCTCTCTGGGTACAATGAGTATAGTCCTTCTCTGGGAGTACTGTGAGCAAAGTCCCTCTGAGCACAGGTCTTTGGTACTGTGAGTACAGTGAACACAGTCCCCATCCTTACCTCCCCGCCACCCCCTCGTATGTTTTCTGTCTGATGTGCCATCATCATCTACCAGCAGCATGCTCCAGGGGGCCTGGTGTGTGTGCCACATCCTCGGGGTTGTTTTCCCATGTCCACCCTGGGAGGTCTGCTTTCTCACCCTCTCTGCCTGTCCCTGCCGCCCCTGTTTAGCCCCTTTGCCATGTCCTCTGTGCAGCCTCCGGTTCCTGTCCCAGGATAACAGAATAGGAGTGACATTTCCGTTGCTCCACTGAGAGCTCCCCTGCAGCTCCCTTGGGGTGCCCAGCAGAGAGCCATGAGCCCCTGTTAAGCCCTGTTGGAATGAGAGAAGGTGTAAGGGTACCACGCACACATGGGTGGGGGTGGGCCTGGCTCAGGACCATGGAGTGTCCCTGTTCCCCACTGGCCTGGCCATGCTAGGCTGCCCTGCCTGCCCTCCATGCAGAGCAGGGAGGAGTGTGGGCTCTGCACTGCTGCTCTCCATGCAGCTCTGCCGTGCTCTCATGCTGCCCACTCCCCCCACAGCAACTGCCTGACCTACCGCCGCATCTACCTCCCGCCAAGCCACCCGGATGACCTCATCAGGCCGGGCCTCTTCAAGGGCACCTATGGCAGCCACGGCCTGGAGATTGTCATGCTCAGCTTCCATGGGAAGTGTGCCAGGGCCACAAAGATCACGGTGAGTCCAAGGTCCGCCTGGCAGGTCCAGCCCTACGTGGACTCGTCGGGTTGGCCGTGGAGCAGTCGGACTCGGGCTGCGCCCTGGCTGCTTGTGGTCGGCCCAGACCCACAGCACGGCTCCGCTGGGGAGCTGGTTGGGAAGCAGATCCTCGGGCCCCACCTGGACCTGCCGACCCAGGATGCGTAGGGGATTTGGAGTGGCGTCACCACAGGGCTCTCCGTCCTGGCTGCACACCAAATGCCCCTGGAGGTTGAAAACTCACTGATTGCCCGGCCCCACCCTACAGATTCTGATTTAATGGGGGCGTGGCTGGTATGGGGCTCCACAAGCTCCCCAGTTAACCCCAGGGCTGCCACATTGGAGATCGATCTCCCACATTAGCACACAGGCCCCGCTGCCTGTCCTGGCCTCAGGGGCTCCTGAGAGCGCTTGGAGGGCCGTTGAGGTGATTGCGGGTCCTGAACAAGTCGGCCACGCATTGCCCTCTGCAGGGGCCACTGTTGATGCTGTGCTCACCGGTCCTTTGCATAGCTGTTGGGTGAGGTTCCAGCAGAGGCACTAAAGCCTCCTGGAGAAGCAGCGCCTCCTCCCAGTCCTCACAAAGCGTTACTCTTGTACTTTGGTCCACCAGGGTCCCTTTGCTTTGGGGAAAGCTCCTTGTAAACGAGAGCCCAGCAGCAGGGCTGAGTTTCTGGTCAGGGGAGTTTGGCGTGTACCTCGGCTCTGGAGAACCGCAGGCCAGGGACACTGGTCTCCTGGCATTCAGGCTTAGGAGCGTCTGCGTTCCGGGCACAGACCTGGCCTGGCACCACAGGCCTGCTGCCTGTGCCTGACCCTGGGAGGGTGCGAACTTCTCTCAACCCCAGCTCTTCAGCTGTCACACAGGCTAGTGCCCACTCGAGGTTTTGGCAGATGAGCCGCCATGCTGGGTGCCTGCAGGCTCTCACCAGGTCACTCGTGGGTGCAGTGGTTCCCTGTCCTCAAAGATCCCTACGCAGATGGGGCCTCCTGCTCTAGGCACCAATTGTTTAATGCCTTCTAAACTCTTACTTCCCCAGGGGTTAGCGCTAAGCCACTGGGAGAGCTGGAGCAAGTTCTCTGGCCTCAGTTGGGATCTAGTCTGGGAACTGCTGGGAGCGTTTTCCTGTGGGTCTCACCCTGCTGACTGCTGCACGCTCCTCAGGGTGACCCCAACATCCCTGCCGGGCAGCAGACGGTGGAGATCGACCTCATGCACCGCATCCAGCTGCCGGACGTTGAGAACCTCCGAAACTTCAACGAGCTCTCACGCATCGTCCTGGAGGCTCGCGAGCAGGTGCGCCTGGAGCAGCAGCAGCAGCAGCAGCAGGAAGACAGGCCCGAGGATGGCGAGGGCCATGGCAGGCACAGCCCCCGCGAGCCCCAGCATGGCCCTGCCCAGCCCAGCGCGGGGCCACCTGCTGAGAAGGGCAGGGAGCTCGGGGACGCAGGGGCCATGGCCGCCGAGGAGCAGCCTGCCCAGGGAGGGCAGGGGCAGCCGTTCGTGTTGCCAGTGGGCGTGAGCTCGAGGAACGACGACTACCCCCGCACCTGCAGGATGTGGTAAGGACTTGAGAGCAGGTGAACACTGAGCCTCAGGGCAGGCCCTGCCTCCACACGCCACGCAGAGACAGCGCTGGGCTGGGATCGGGTCTCACGGGCCAGCACAGGGGCTTGCTGCAGCAGGGCGGGGGCCTCTGACGGCTTGCTCCAAGCGCCAGTTCAGACCCGAGGGGATGGTGCTGTTTCCTGGGCTGCATAGGTACTTCTCACCGCCCTGGGGAGCCTCAGATGGGAGTGTTAGCACTACCAGGCATGAAGACTCTTCCCACATAGTTACTAAGGTAAAAGGGAGACAAGGCAGGACGCCAGGCAGCACTGAGGCAGACAGCAAGGCAGAGGGCACAGGACTGTCCCCCTGCCGAAACCTCGCCCTGTAGGAAGCCTGCTTGGAGTTCACCTGCATGTCCTTGCAGGTAAGGCCTGTCCTGGGTTCTCCATCCGTATTCTAGTGAACGTAGTTCTGCTGTCGGTCCTATGATTTCACTCCTCCTCCTTTCCTTCCTTTTTCCTTTCTGCTATTTTTTTTGCCCTCCTCTGCTACTTGGGGCCAGGACCTCATTGGCCGCCGAAGTGAATCCCAGCCCAGCCAGCACGTGGAAAGGGACTGGCATTGCCGCTTCCCTGCCTGCAGAGGTCAGGGTCCCTGATCTGGGATAAGGCCTCCTCCAGGCTGCCAGCCCCTTGCCTCACTTACTGTTCTTACAGTTTTGTCTCAGGCCACTGCCTTCAGCCACTCAGGCCTACCCCTGCCATCCAGGCTCTTCCTTGGTAGATGAATTACAAGACCCTCGCCCCAGTCACCTACACTCTAGGGCTACTTAAGTTTAACTAAACTTCTGTCTGGCCCCCTGGCAGAGCTGCGGGATGGCCATCCACTCTCGTGCTGGATATCGGGCTCCGTGACTTGGGAGGGTCGTGCTGCCTTCCTTCCCTGTCTGGTTTATGTGTCTGCAAGGACTTGGACTCAGCACCTGGGCAGGAGCCATGTGCTGTGTGCTCTCTAAGCCCAGTGGGCATTCTTTACCTCCCTGTGGCTGTGGTGCTGCTTTCCCCACCCAGGAAACCCTGGGAGCCACCAGCCTCCTGCTCAGGGCTGATCTCCCCGCTGCCGCCCAGTAGAGCCTCTGTGTGGCTGGCAGAGGGGGCGGTCTCGGGTGCCATCCCACGTGCTGGGAGATTTAGGCCAGCCCCTGACTTCCTGTCATTCATCTGAAGCACCAAGTTCTTTGAAAGAAAGACGAAAATGTATTTCAGCCTGATGCCGATCTGGAAACTTGGCCATAAGGGGTATTTGAAAGTTCTGCCTTGTGAGTTCATGTCAGTTACACCCTGATTAACTTTTTATTGATTATATTTGAGTTGTTCTATGCCTGCTGATTCTTAGCTTCTTGCTGGCAAATAACAAAAGTGGCTCGCATGGAGTGCAGTGTGTTCTAGAACACTCAGGACGACAGGGTCCTTGATTTGGGCCAGAACACACACATTGAGGCCCCTCTCATGCTTCTCTCCCTCCTGCTTCCCCTCTTTCTTTGTTCAGTTTCTACGGCACGGGCCTCATCGCTGGCCACGGCTTCACCAGCCCTGAGCGCACCCCCGGGGTCTTCATCCTGTTCGACAAGGACCGCTTCGGGTTCATCTGGCTGGAGCTGAAATCCTTCAGCCTGTACAGCAGGGTGCAGGCCAGCTTCCGGAACGCAGAGGCACCATCCCCACAGGCCTTCGAGGAGATGCTCAAGAACATTCAGTCCCTGACCTCCTGATGGCCCCCTTCCCTGCGGGGGGGCGCTCCGGACCCCTCGGCCTGGGAAGAGCAGCAGCATGCACTTTGGAGATACGACCTTCTGACCAGAACACCCACCTTCTCGTAGGCGTCTCAACCCCGCCACCTGAGACACTGTCTGTAGAGTGTGCAGCATATGCCTGTGTAGTTGTCAGTAGCTAATGGGAAAGCTGAGCTGAGCATGTGTTTAAGAAACAAGACAAAAGAACCAGAACTGATTTAGAGGACAGGCTGCAGGGGTGTGTAAATAATTGAATTGGAGAAATTGGGTTTGTCTTTGGCCCATGAGCAATGTTCTAGGAGGAAAAAAATCCGCCTTCAGGGAAGTTCATGATGTAACAGAGTCTCTTGCCGTGGGCCGATCTAAGGAGTCGAGTGTGTGGGGTGCCAGCTCTACCATCTGCTGTGCAGGAAGCAAGTGCAAGTGGCATGGACCCACGAGGGCCTCCGTGAAGTGACCTTGTCTGCGGCCTGGGCAGGTGCACAGAGGTAGTGTGTGTGGAAAGAATGCCCCAGGGAGTCTGGAGTGTCTGGCTTGGGACCCAGGACTGAATTCCTGTTTATTGACTGTCTCACTTGGATTTTGGACGGAAGCGCTTCACCCCATGTCAGTTTAGGAACCAGTGAAGTGGGGTTAGCGTTACAGGTCACTAGTGATGGCATTCCAGGCCTGTGAACTGCACCCCCGGCCCTGGTCCCTGGGCAGTGCCCATGTGCTTTCCCTGGCCTCTCCAGCTTTAGAACCTTTACTCCCGCCAGTTCCAGTCAGCCGTGGTTGCATACATGCAGCCCCTTCCTCCTGCACAGCACATGCTCTGGTGTCAGAATCCCAGTTAAAGCGCCGGAAATGGCTGCACACAGTGACCTTGCAGCCCCTTTGTGGGTGAGAGAACAGCTTTCTAGAAAAGTCACACCATACTGATAGGGGTGCACTTTGGAGACCAGACCTCTCGGGGATCCTTTCACATGGAGACCCCGAGCATGGACCCCTCTGCTAGCATGCCCGTATCGGGTTGGCTCCTGCATTTGGGGATGCCCTCTGAGGTCCCTACTGATCTGTGTCTCCTGAACAGCAGAGCCCTAAATGTGTGCAAGCCTCCGAGAATGTTTCAGCTCTCCCTGCAACCCACAGAGAGCCATCTCCACACCACCTGCCCAGAAGTGCACTTCATGGGGGGCACGGCAGACTTTGTCCCCCACTCCGTTGCTTGTCCTTGTTGGGTGGACTGTGCCGAGCCCTCACTCTGGGGGCGAGGGACCCCAGGGAAGGGGGCAGCTTTGTGGTGCCTTCATGTAAGAGACCAACCTAAGCTGTCCCATGAAATGTGTACTCTGTTTTCCCAATTTCTCCCTGACTGATCTTTTTTTTAAAAATAAAAAATCTCATTGCCATAGCTTCAGTACGTTTGGCAACTTTGACCTTCCTTTGCTTCCTAGTATCATAGAATTGACAAGCTTTGGGGTACAGCCCCTAAATGGCAAACTGGCCCTTCAGGAGGTTGTGTGAAGACCTCCCGAGGCAAGTGGAGAAGGTGGGGTCCCTACTGGGTAGCAGCAGAGTTCAGCTGCCTGGTGTCAGTTGAATCCTGTCAGAGATGCTCGCTCCCGGCTTACCTTCCAGATCCTTCTAGCAGGTCCTGCAGTCAAGTTGAGGCTTGGTCCCAGTTTCCTCGTCTTTGGTTGGTAAGACATCCTAAAAGCATTGTCACCCCTCCCCTGTCTTGCAGTGTGACTTTTTCATGCCAAATGTGGCCAGGCCTGAACAGTGATACTATGGCCATGAAGATTGGAGGAAAATGAAAATGAAGGACCACTGTGCAAGCTGTTCTTTAAGTTCACTGCCGAAATAAAATCTGCCTACTTTTCCCAGAGCCTGAGGCTTGCTCTAAGGGATTCCATCCCCATCTGAGGCCTCCCAAGCATTGTGAAGCATAAACAGATTGAAGAGAAGCACTTCCAATTAAAACTCAATCTCGGATCTGAAGGATGTAACCTGCTTTTGGTGTTTGGGTCTATACATGGTTTCCACTACTAATCACTGAAATAACCATGGGCTGTTGGCTGTGTTTACGGTGGCCCTGTCTCTGGTGTGAGGTGGGACCCAGGGCCTGTGGGGTCTGTCCAGCTGGCAGTGGCCCACAGAGAGGCCAGCAGCAGTGACGGACAAGGGCTTGTCCTCCGCCCAGCCGGTCATCCAGGGTTCGTTGTTTTCCCATTCTGATGTGTCCTCAGCCAGCTCTCAGTTTCCAGTCCAGCAGGTGAGTGTGCAGGAATGCAAGACTAGCAGGCTTCCCTTGGTCAAGGGAATGGTCAGGCAGCTCATCAGGGGAACTTCCAACCAGTTAATTCCTTGCAGGTCCAGTAAGGAACCAGAATGACCCACTTTAGGGACCAGCTACACCCATGTGGTGCTTGATTTGGGGAAGTGGACAGGTGGACCTAGGAGGGTCTTGAGACATTTTTCCATTGTTGGCACCTACTTCACTTTGCCACCTTGCTGCCGTGAGGGTGGGTAAGTGTGTTGTGTGGCCTGGAAGGAACCTCAGCTGCATCTCTACATGAGGGACATGCTCTGCTCTCCGCTACCTAACTGAAGAGGATGTGATTAATTGGCGTTTTCAGACACGCATCATTGGAGATTCTTCTGTATCGGGGCTGAATGCTCATCGCGTGAAGCTGTTACAGATGACCTTGTTTTCTTCAGCTATGTGGCACGGGCCTGGTGGTATATCCGGTTATATCTGCCCATCCAGCTCACAGTTCCAGTGTCTACTGCGTGTGAGCAGGTTTGGAGGTCTTGTGGAGGTGGGAGAGTTTCCAACTCCCTCATTCCTTGGTCCAGACTGGGACCTCCCTTCCTGACCACACCCCAGGTCCCTCTGTCTGGTGTCAGGCTCACTGTGGCTAGAGCTCACCGCCATACCTGCCCTGCTTCTCCCCTCCCACACCCACCTGTCCCAATATCAGGCTGCTCAGGACCAGACAAGTCCTGGCCAACGTGGAGGGCGGGGAGCGCACACGGTGGCCTAATGAGCTTGATGCAGTTGGGCCTGTGTTCCTGCTTCATGCAGAACTAGCCCAAGAGGCCAGGTTGCCGCGTCAGGCTTTCTCTTTACCGAGAACGTGGGAGTTCACTGCTGTGGCCCAGATAGCCAAGTCCCCTCCCTTAGCCAGCTGATCCTCTCCACCCTGACAATGCTTCAGGGCTGGTTTTGAGTTTGCGGGTTGCCCAGGTTTTCTTGCACTGCCACTGTGAGGTCGCTTTTTCGTGCCCATGAGCAGTGACGGAGAGGAACAGAAAACCTACCTGCTCATTCCCCTTGTCACTTGCTGAACGTGGTCCCAGGAATCTCGGAATTTCCTGAGTTCCTTGTGATCACGGTGTCTGGCGTGTAGACTCCCAGCAGCCCGATGGGAAGACTCAGAGCTTGGAGACAGAAGTCATGTTCTTTGGGAACCCTTTGTTCACTACCTTTATGTTCCATCATGTTACCCTCACCTACTCGAGGAGAAAATGCCCCAATTGACAATTCAGTCTGTCCCAGTGTTAACATAGGCTAACCTCTCTGTCTTTATTTTTGGGAGACGATCTGGAATGTAATTTGGCGACGTGCTCTCAGAAGTATTTAGAGAGTAGAAGAAAGCCACAATGCCATCGGTTTGCCTGATACTGTGACTGGGTACAAGACGTGCCTGCTTCTGGGGGTGTGAGTGACCGGCAGCCATGGAGCAGGAAGGCATTCCATCTTCTGGGTCCTCTGCTCCCAGGAAGAGCAGGCAGAATACGTGGAGAAGTCAGCACCTTTTGCTTTTTTAGCCTAATTTTACTTTGCGTTTTTACCTGAGATCAGATAGGCTACTTGGAGCAGGAAAACATTGATGCTGTTTGGTCTTGGAATCCTTGATGATAAAGACGATAGTTGAGATGAGAAGAGTTGCCGTCACTCTCAGGCACCCACCTGGGCTTGCCGGGTGGGGCTCTGGGATGGGGGCAGGGGAGGCTGCACTTGTGGGCGGGAGCCTAGGCTGCAATGTCACCAGGGCAGGACGACCGTGTGGGATTGCTACTCCATAAATCAGTGGTTGGAATCTTGTTGTGTGCTTTGTAAGTGGCTCTTTTGGGATGTGATTTAGATGGAGGCTGGAGCCCTAAGCAACATGGGCTGTGGATGTGGGAGGGGATGATTGTGGGAAAGGGCTGGATCTTGGAGGCTGCCCTTCTCATACCTGGTCTTGACACAGTTTTGATTTTCCCAGTCATGGGATGGAATGGCGACCCACCCCTGGGAACCCAGACAAGGGGAGATCCCTGGAGCCCTCCCTTTGACCTCAGCTGACATGTGTGTCCCCATCCCGGAAGAGGCAGCCCTGAGGGAGCTGGGCCACGGGGGCTTTTCTGAGGCTCAAGTCAATGTGAGTTTGCCTTTTCTGAGAACAGGATAGGATCAGCATAGACTGGGCGGGGCTGTGCTCTGGGCTGGGCAAACAGCCGAGGAGCTCACTTAGTTTTTGTGTGTGTTCTCCCCCCCACCCCCCCTGTTTACAAAAGTAATGTTCTTGTTTTAAAAATTTAAATGTTTAACACAGAAAGTAAATACCTCATGTTCCCCTCCAGCCTGGCCAGGAGAGCCGAGAGGGGTCCTGGCCAGGTCCCCTCCTCATGGGGGGGCCCTTAGGCTCCGCTGTCCCTAAAGGCACTGCAGTGGCAACTCGCTGGATGAGGCCATGTGTGGTCCTATCTCCCCGCAGTCTGCTATGTTGGTGGGGCCTCCCCTCAGCCCCCTTGAGAGGAGTCTCTGTGTAGCCCGTCCTCTAGTGGGGACCTAGGGTCACTGCAACATGTGTGGCACCAGCCAGCAAGGTGGAAACAACAAAGAAACGCATGCCACTTGGGTCAACTTTTCAGAGCTTGCCCCCATTTTAACTTGAAAACCTATCAGTAATAGAAGGATGCCTGCTGGCTCCTTCCCAGGACATGGTTTTCAGAAATGGCACAGCTGCAGAGAACAAACAGTCTGCTCAGGTTCCCACAGCCACGCACACCGGGACCCTGTGCCAATACCCAGCTTTGTTCTGCCCGGCCCTGGGGTGGACAGCTGCTTCTCAGGGAGCAGAATCAGGGAAAGGGGCAGTGGACCACCTGGGACCCGTGTGGGGGCACCTCAGTGAGGCCTGAGCAGCAGAACAAAGGCCCCTGATGGCTCTGCTCCCCCAGTGGGCATGACAGGGCCTGTGGCCAAGGCCACGCACAGACCAAGGTCTGTGCAGGGAAGCCAGTGCCATGTGACCCAGCACTCCTGTCTCCAGCCCTGCTACTTGTTTGGAGCGGGGCTTCTCTTCCAGGCACTGTCTCCATGTTTGGAGCTGTCCTGTGTGTTGTAAGGCGCCAAACAGCTCCCCTAGCCTCCCCCGTGGTGACAGTCCAAAATACCTCCAGACATGACTAGTTTCCTCAGGGGAAAGTCACCCAGTGGAGAATCACTTGGGCAGTACCTGCACCTCCTTGCCCCAAATGGTGTCAAGCATTGGAGACAAGATGAACAAGCAGCAAGGTCCCAGACCTGCAGGTCTGCAAAGGTCACAGCACAGGATGTCCTGTACAGGGGCTGAGGTAGCCTCCATTTGGCCCTCAGAGTGACGCATCAGGGCGTGGTATCCCCAGTGCACAGGGAGGTCAAAGCCAAGATGGAAGCAGGTGCAGTTGGACTTGTGCCTGACTTGGCTTGAGTGATGCCTGGCCCAGAGCCTGCAGGGTCAGGATGGCAGGGGGGTGCTGTGTCCTCACCTCCCTCCCTCTCTGTCTGGAGGGACATCACTCCCAGAACCTGAGCAGAGGCCCAGGGAAGGGGTCTCCAAGATGATCCTGAGCTGTGGCTCCTCCCCCATCTTCCCTGGCATATTTCCCCTGGCTCCTGGTGGTCAGCAGGAGATGAAGGCTGTTGTGTCAGCAGCAGCACTGTCTGCCAAGGGGGGCTCAGGGAGCTTATCAGAAGGGAGATGTTCCCCCAGCCCCCAAATGCTGAACCATGATCTCTGCGGGGAGGGTCTGAGCACGTATAACTTCCCAAGCGTCCCGAAAGATTCGGAAGCTGCCGCATAGCAGATCTTCCGTAGCTGTCATCTGCTGCGTAACAAATACCCTCTCTTAGGTGGAGGATTCCAGAGAAAATAAGGAATGTCATTTTAAACAGCTAGCTTTCCTTTGCACTTCAGCAAGAAACGGTTGAACTGTCCTTTTTCCCCCCTTGGTTAGGTTTTTGAGATATAATTTATGTACAGTCTAAGTGTGTGTACATTTCTTTGAGTTGACCAATACATACAGCTGTAACCAAGAACCACAATTGAGATATAGAATGTTCCATCACCCTCAAAATCTCTGGTGCTGCCCCTTCCTAGCCAGGCCCCCATCCCCTGTCACTGGGAACCACCGACCTGTACTCCATCCTTATAGGTTTTCCTTTTCCACAATGTCAAATAAACAGAATCAGACAGCATGTAGCTTTTTAAGTCTGGCTTCTTCCATTCAGCACAATGTTCCTCGGCCTTTTTTATTCATTATTGTCTCCCTTCAAGGAGCCTTTTTAGACACTTTTTTCTAATCCTGCCCATGAACTTTTAAACCACAGATGTACTGTTAACTATGCATTTGCATGGGGCTGTGTGCGTGTGCACACGTGTGCTTGTATTCACACAGGCATACATCACGTGGCCCCGGGGGAAGCTCCTGAAGACGTCTGAGCAGGCTCAGATGGTTCTGGTCACCATGTTGAGAAGGGACTGGAGGTGAGGAAGGTGGCGGGAGATGTCCCCTGGGAGGTTGCTCTGGGGATTCCAGTAAGGGCTGACACGGTCTGGACCCTGAGAAGTGCCCGGACTCGGTGAGGAGTTGTGGACTGCTGGACTGAGTGGGGAAATGAGAGACAGATAAGCTGCTTCTGCTCTTGCCTTTGTGTGCCACCGGCCCAAACACAGTCTCAGAGATGCCACCTGCTAGTGGCTCGGCCCTGGAGCCCACCTCACAGAGTCGTGGTGACCACGCAGTGGACAACAGGTGCCTGGACGCTAGCTCACGGTGGCTGCCATCCCAACCGGGGAGCCCAGGTGGCAAAGGAGGATTTGCTGAGGCCTGCAGTGGATGAGCAGGCCGCCTTTGTGCAGTCCTTCAGTGAGTGGCTGCTGAGCAACCAACCTGTGGACAAAGCTGGAGACTGGGGAGGACCTGGACCCAAATCCTGTCCTCTCCTCAGGCTCCCTCCAGGATCCAGGACAGGAACACAGGCCGCCTGAGCCCTGTGGATGGCCCTCATCACCACGGAGCTTCCCTCTGTTCTCAACGTTCCACCGTTCTATCGGAAGGCACACTTCCATGGGGCACCATGGGTGAGTGAGACACTTCTCGGAACCCTTCTTCTCCTAGAGGATGGTGGGTGATCTCAGGGAAAGCACTAGGACGTGGGTCCTTGGTGCTCGGGGTGAAGTGGATGGTGGCCGAGGCATTTGTAAATGAACAAACTCTTAGAGCCTGGCTGTCTGGTTCAGGGTGTGCCCTCTGCGCAGCTCTCTGATGACAGTAAGGGCCAGAGTTTCCAGGGGGCATGAACCTGTCCTCTAGGTGGTACTGTGTTCCCCAGCAGATCGCTGGAGGATGCAGTGAAGAAGTCAGGGGAGACCAAGATGCTAAAATTACACAACGTATCAAAGAGAGAACACTAGAATGTCGCAGACAGAAAGGCGAGGAAAATAGGGGCGACCATGAAGCCTGTGATGCCAGGAAGAAAGGGTAAGGGCTTGGGGCAGCAGAGTCGCACAGGGATGATGTCCACCAGTGGGGACCGGGTATGGGTGAGTGAGCATCCTGTATGCAGGGGCTGCTAACAGAGCACTGACACAAGTCAGCGGCACCTGGTGTGACCTTGACCCAAGCCACTGTGTGACCTGGGCAGAGAAGGCTTGCTTAACTTCTGAGGGACCCAGAAGTCCCCCGATGAGGGACGTGAGATTTAAAAAATTGTAGTTCTTAGATGTTATTTAAAAATCATGTTTTAACTTAACCCACAGGATTTAGATTTGTACAATTCCTTTTCTATGTCGGTCATGGTCAATTAGGTTGAGTGTAGGCTCAATGCAAGTCTCATCCAGGCCCCTCAGTTGGTGAACACTGCATAACTGCACCACGACTCGGGGACTTAGAGCCCTTGCTGTGCTCCCCCTTTCTTACCTGGGAGCTTTGGAAACAAAAGCTTGGCAGAGAAACGTTCGGCAGCCACAGGCTTCTCCGGTCCCCTGTCCGTTCCCTGAGACAGTGGCAATGAGCCAACCCCTGTCTGAAATGGGAAGAGAAAGGAAAATATAGGGGGAAAAATATGATTCTGCCATGCTCAAGAAGTGGCATTTGACACGCCTGTGACACTTCACTCCCTGTCTGGCTCTTTTCAGTACCTTTCACAGTCTGTCTTACGTGATCTTCTCAAACTTCCTGTGGGATTAGTTCTATGGTTATCACTAATTGACTAACGAAACTGAGGCTTGGGAAAATTAGGTGACTTGCCTGATACAGTAAGAGGCAGGGTGTGGATTGGGTTCAGGTCCTTGTTACTTGGGGCAGGATGGCAGGGTGCTCTTTCGATCGCCAACTGGTGTGGTGGTAGATTTGCTTTCCTGGCTTTGAACATTGTACAGGTGGAATCCATGCATACTTTGGGGTCTGGCTTCTTTATCTATTTGCTGTGGGCTGCAAATGTGTGTTCTTTTTCATTGTCACATAATGTTCTACGTGAGAATGCCACACATTCTTTTTAAAAATCTTTTCTCCTATGGATGGACATTTGGGTCATTTCCAGTTTGGAACTGTTAACAGAAGATTGCTGTGGATGTTTTTGTCCATGTCTTCTTGTGGACATAAGCTTTCATTTCTCTTGGGTGTATACCCGGGCAAGGAAATGCTTGGTCATTGGGTGTTCATGTTTAGGTTTTGTAAACACTGCCAGTTTGCCAACATGGTTGTATCTATTTCATGAGCAATGTATAGAGGTTCCAGCTGCCACATCCTCAAAAATTTGGTATTGTCAATCTATTCCTGGTGGGGATGAGGACAGTGATAAGCTATTCTTGACATGAAAGGGTAAGACAGTGTCTCAGTGGTAAGGGCCAGAGCTTCCAGGGGACATGTGCCTGTCCTCTATGCTATAGCAATGTTCCAGTGAGCTCAGGAGAATGGAGACAGCATGGAAGCCAAGAACGCTCCAAGGCGGGCAGAAACAAGACAGCTATAAATAAAATGTCAGGGTAATGAGGAGCTTCCCGGGTAATTTTGTCATTAGCTATTAAGAGACCAGTGATTAAACACACACACACACACACACGCAGGGGGTGATGTTAGGGGCATTCCCTAATCAGCACAGGTGCTGGCCAGGAGAGCATGCGTGTACTAGCCGGAAGCTCAGCCCTGCTCATAGGTCATGCATGACCTAAACGGTTATAGTGGTATCCAAGAAAGCTGAGTAATGTCTGGGAGCCCCGTCTGCTCCATGGCCAGAATGCAGCATATTGGGGGGCCTTGCGTATCATGGTTTGGGCAAATATCAATATTGAGCGTATTGAAATAAGCACGAAAATACTGAAGTGGGGAAAAAACTCGTTTCCAAGAAATACAAGTTGGAGTTTGTGATAAACGAAAGGCACATAGAGACAGAAAGCATTTGGTTTTATGAAAACGTGAAGACATACATGCCATTTTCCTTTCAGCAGCTGCCCAGAGCGCACGTGTGCCGGGGAGGCGGGGGGAGGACGGCGGACGAAGGCAAACAGGCAGACGGTTCGGAAGAGCACCGGACGCTCGGGGTTGACAGCTGTTTTGAATCCACGGCAGTTTAAACCCCAGCTTGCTCAAGACACGCTCATTTCTCTAAAAGTCACGATTTGAGCCCCCGTATCAGACTCAGCAAGTGAAACGCGAGGCGCACCGTTACATCTGAATTTCAAAAAAAAAAAAGAACGACTTTAAATAAAAGTATAGCCCAAGTCCTGCGTGGGATATACTCATGCCGAGATGCTCCGTGGCGCCCTGAAACCGGCCCTTGGCCGGCGTCCACACGGCCCCGCACGGCCGCTGGGGTGCGGGTCCCACAGCCTCCTCTCTTTCCAGGGAACAGACCCCCAGGCTGGGGCGCCCGCGTACTCGCAGGCCTCTCCGTCGGAATGGTGCGTGGGCTTTCCTGGTCAGGGCAGGTGGGCTTCCCGGGCCGACGCCCACCCGGCCGAGGCCGCAGGGCGGGACGGGCGATGGCCACTGAGCCGGGCGGACCTACGCTGACCCCAGGACCACCAGCCCAGGCAACTCCGAGGCCCTTGCCTCCAGGGGCCAATCAACCTCCAGAAGTGCACGTGCTTAGAAGGCAGCGCCTGGTTGGCTGGACGCAGACCAATCAGCGGGGCGGGGCGGTGCCCACGGAGAGGCGGTCGCGCCGGAAGGGCGGGCCTCGGAGCGGCAGGCGGACGGAAGAGGAGGCGCCCGGAGTGAGTGAGTGTGTGTGTGTGTGCGTCGCGCGCGCGCTGGCCCGCGGCGTAAGTGACTCGTGTAAGCAGCAGCCTCCGCTTTCGTCACCACCTGCCAATGAGCATCACCTCCTCCATCATCACCACCGTATCTGCGTCGCGGCAGGAACTTCCGGAAGCTCTCGGGTGTCCGTTGGGTCGGG
Organism: Rhinolophus hipposideros; assembly: GCF_964194185.1. Classification (NCBI taxonomy): domain Eukaryota; kingdom Metazoa; phylum Chordata; class Mammalia; order Chiroptera; family Rhinolophidae; genus Rhinolophus; species Rhinolophus hipposideros. The sequence continues at coordinate 32,089,292 of NC_138067.1, read as the reverse complement.
CGGCGCGCACGCACAGCCCGAGCGCGTCTGGACGGGCCAGTGCGTCCCTGAGTCCGGCACGCTGAGCCACGGACACCACGCCTGGAGGGGCCCCCCCGTCCCAGTCACCCGGGGTGTCCCCAGAGCCCCCGAGTCACCCTATCCCAGCAGTAGCTCGTATCCCATAAGCAGGACAGAGGCCACATTTATGCACAAAACGTAAGCACAAACGGGCAATGTTGTTTCCCTGTGAAGGTCCGGGGTGGGTCTTCAGACGTGGACGTCTCCAGATGTTCAAGGACTGCGGTCAAGGTCTGTTTGTCTCCGTCTCCCGGCGTTGATGTCCTGTGCGCTGGCTTCCCTGCTGGAGGCAAGAGGACCACCGAGAACTCGAAAGGCTTCGCGACGTCGACCGAGAAGTAGATGCGCTTTACTTAACCGTGTTAGCGCAAAGCCCCAGAATGAGTTTCACGGGACTGACTTAGCTGATGACACTGTTTTGAGCCAGTCTCACTGGAGCCGGGCCTCCCTGCCCGCCTGGGAGTGGGGGAGGTTCCGGCCCACTTGAACCGCGTGGACTGAGATGGGTATGCGCCCGCCCCACGGAGACCGCAGCGCTGGCGTTGCCAGCGAGAGGCTTGGGGGCTTGGATGCTGCGCAGGCAACATCCCATAGCCTGTTTCCAAGTATCCTCCGGTGAGTTGCTATCAGTGACCTGAAGCTATTGCTGTAAGGAGACGGCAATAATAAAGGTTATGATAATGACACACAGGAACACCTGCATCACTTGTACCACGTTACGCAGCACTGAGGCATTCCGTTCGTGCCCACTGGAGACGCCCTGGGGACCAACATTCTAGCCATGTGTTGTGGGGAGAATGAGCAAGACTAACACAGATTCCGTCATCCCAGGGACAAGCACCCAGGGTTTTATGCTGGAAAGAAGTCCATTAAATGCACGGTTTTGACAGTGTTTGCCACGTGAGCTCAGGGGTGTCTGAGAAAGCATCACAGGAGTTGTGGGTGGCAGCTCCATGTCTCAGAAAGTTCTCACCAGGTTGGACTGTTTCTGTCTTTCCCAAAGGGCCCAGCACAATTTTGGCTGCAGTGTACCTGAAGCCCAGGTATTGTGGGATGTAGAATTCCACAATAGCCCCACATCTGGGAGCCTCTAGACAGCACATGAGCCCAAACCTACTTCTCTGGGCACCTCCTATCCCCATCTCAGGCTTAGATGATCCCTTCCACCCCTGGGGTTTAATGATAGGAGCCAGTTCCAAGAAGGCTGGCCCAGGCCCACACCCTAGCACTCCTGTCCCCAATTTACACAAAACCTGGAATTTTCTAAGCCTCCTATTCTTTTCTAGGAAGAACACATTTCAAACCTTTGGGAAAGAAGTGTGCCTCACAGATCTTTCAGTAAGGAGAGCAAACCCTCAGCTAGTTGACCCCAACCCGACACACCCCTGTGGGGTGTGCAGAGCAGACAATGGGGGTCCAGAGGCAGCGTCTCATGAGAGGATGTGTCAGACACGGGAGTCTGTGGTTGTAGGGGCCATCAACTGAGTCTCCAGAACCTCTACGTAGGGTCACCCACCGCTTTCTCCCAGCCCCCAGTTCCTCACAACACTTAGAGACAGGTATGCAGGAGGCCTGGGAGAACCCGCACTGCCCGTAGTGTACCTGCTCTGGGCATCAGCTCCTTCATTTGCCCCTGAAAAGGATAACTTCCCCTCTCCTTCCTGCCCGTGGGTGTGGTGAGGATCATGTGGAAGAACGTGGAAGTCCTTGCAAATGGAAAGCACTAGATGCAGACTGACGCATAACCACAAAAAGAGCAATCATCTCACTAGAGTTGGTTGTACGCCCCCATTTTCAGAGAGGGAACCTGAGACTTGCTCATGCTGACATGGCAGTAAGTGGTCCTGAATCCCAGCACACCTGGTCTGCAGGCTCTGGCAGTCCCCCTCTAAATGGCTTTAGAAGGTCAGCCATGGTGGCCTGCCTCTTTCTGAGCTGCAGTGGGAGCTGAGGCCCCATCCCTGCCCCTGCACACCGTGCCTCAACCCTGGCTCCCTCTGAGCATTGATGTACTCTTCCAGAGAGTTCCATGGCTCACGTTACAAATGCAGCATCACATTCAATTCTGTCTTTTCTGGCTCTTGCTCAGATGTGTCCTGCTCCCAGTGCTATTCATGGAGAGCCCATGTGCTGTGAGTGCCAGGCCAGATTCAGGGGCCACCTGCCAATGCCCAGGACTGAGGCGGCACTACCTTACTGGGTGCCTCAATCCCTGAGACCCCAAAAGAAGGTAGGTGACTTGAACCCAGGGGTTCTTCACCTGGGTTCAGGATGAACTTCAGGGGACCAGCAACCCTTCAGAGTCATAGTATTATACGAATAATATTTTAAAATTTATGGAAGACAGTTTATGTTTTTTTAAACCAGATTCTTTTAAAAACCAGATTTGTGGTGTTTTGATTGACATGATAAACTGCACATATGTAAAATGTACAGTTTGCTCAGTCTTGATATATGCGTACAGCTGTGAAACCACCACCACCACGTTGAGGTAACGTACGTATACACAACCCTAAGAGTTTCCTTAGGCCCTTTTGTAACTCCCATCTAATACTCCCTGCCCTGCCGTCCCCAGGCAACCACTGATCTGTTTCTGTCGCTATAGTCACATTTTCTAAAATTTTATATAAGTGGAATCATATAGTATGTACTTTTTTTTCTTTCTTTCTTTTTTTTTTTCTTTTTAGTATGTACTTTTTTTGTCTGGCTTCTTTCACTCAGCATGGTTGTTTTTGAGATTCATTCTCATAGTTGTATATATCTATAGTTCATTCATTTTTACTGCTGAGTCGTATTCCCGTTATATGAATAGACCGCAATCGATCCATTTGTCCAGGGAAGCACATTGAGATCGCTCCTAGAAGTTTTGTCTAATACAGATAAAGCTGCCATGAACATTGGTGTACAAGTCTTTGTATGACCATGCCTTCATTTTGCCTGGCAAATACCTAGGAATGGAATTGCTGGATCGTAGGGTAGGTGTATACTTAACTTTTTAAGCAACTATCAACTGGTTTTTCAAAGTGGCTGTGTTATGTTACATTCCCACCAGTAGTACATAAAGTTCCAGTTCTCCCATATCCTTGCTAACACTTGGTTTGGTCAGTTTTTTTAATTTAGCATCCTAATAGGGATCTCTTTGTGGTATTAATTAATAATTCTATTACGACAAACAGTGCTGAGCATCTCTTCATATATTTTTGCCATCTGCATATCTTATTTGATGATACAAGTTTTCAAATATTTTGCCCATTTAGAGAAATTGGGTTGTTTGTTTTTATTACTGAGTTTTGAGAATTTCTTTATATATTCTAAATATTAGTTCTTTATCAGATACTGAATTTGCACCTATTTTCTCCATGTCTTTGGTTTGTCTTTTTTCTCTTTGATCAGTATCTTTCAAAGAGCAGAAGTTTTAAGTTTTGAGGAAGTCTAATTTATTAGTTTGACCTTTTCTAGTTCTTTGGTAGGTGTACCCACCCCCAGTACAGCAATGGATCCTGCTTTTAAAGCATTTCTAAGAAATTTTTGCCTAACCTGAGGTCAGAAAGGTTTCTCTCATGTTTTCTTCTATAAGTTTTATGGTTTACAATTCATGTTTAATTCTGTGGTCCATTTTAAGTTGATTTTTATATATGGCATTGAAGTTCAGTTTTTTTTTTTTTTGTATATAGATGTCCAGTTGCTATAACATCATATGTCATAAAGACCATCCTTTCCCCACTGGCTTGCTTTTGCATGTTTGTCAAAAATCAGTTCTCTATATATGTGTGAGTCTATTTCTGGGCTCTATTCCTCTGATCTACATAATTGTTTATTTCCATGCCAATACCACGTACTCTGTCTTGATTACTTTAACTTTATAAAAAGTTTGGAAATCAAATAGTGTTAGTTCTTCAACGTTGTTTTTCTTATTCGAAGTTGGTTATTCTAGGTTTTTTGCATTTCCATGTGAATTTTCTAATCAGTTTGTCAATTTCGACAAAACTGTCCTCTTGGGATTTTGACTGGAATTATGTGTATAGATCAATTTGAAGACAATTGTCCTAACAATATTGAGTCTTTTGATCCATGAACATGGTAATTTGTATATTTTTAAAGATCTTCTTTCATACTTCTCGGTAATATTTTGCAGTTTTTAGGGTACAGGAGTTGCGCATATTTTGTCAGATTTATCCGTAAGTATTTCCCATTTTTTGATGACATTGTTTTTAAAATTCAGTTTATGATTGCTCATTGCTAGTATGTAGAAATAGCATTGATTTTTGTATTTTGATCTTGTTTTTCACAATATTGCTACACTCATTTATTCTAGTAACTTTCGTTGTAGATTCCATCCGATTGTCTACATAATAATCATATCATCTGCAGATAAGAGATGGTTGTATTTCTTCCTTTCCAATCTGGATGCCTTTTACTGATTTTTCTTGCCTGGTATACTGGCTAGAACTTCTAGTACACCGTTGACTAGAGTAGGGAGACAAGACATCTTTGCTTTTTTTCCTGATTTTAGAGGGATAATGTTCAGAATTCCGCTATGAAGTATGATGTTAGCTGTAAATTTAAATACCCTTTGTCAGGCTGAGGCCGTTCCCTTCATAGTCCTAGTTTGCTGATAGCATTTATCAGAAATGAATGTTGGATTTTCCCGGTATCTGTTGAGGTCATCATATGGTTTTCTTTTTTTGTTTGTGAATATGATGAATTGCATTGATTGGTTTTCAAAAGTTACACCAATCATTCCTAGGATTAACCTGATTGAATCAGGTTGCTTATCCTTTTGATATAGTTGATTAGAATTTTTACATCTGTATTCATGAGGGATTTTGGTCTGTACTTCTCTTGTAATGCCTTTGGTTGTTTTGGTATTAGGTAATGCTGCCCTTGTAGAATGAGTTGGGACATATTCCTTCTGTTTCAATTTTCTGGAAGACTGTGTGCAATTGGTAATAATTCTTCTTTGAGTGTTTGGTAGAATTTGCCAGTGAAGCCACGTGGGCCTGGAGCTTCCTTATGGCAAGGTTTTTAACTATAAATATAATTTCTTTCATAGATACAGAGGTATTTCGGTTATCTATTTCTTCTTGAGTGAACTTTGTGAGTTTGTGTTTTTTCAAGGAATGTGTTACATCATTGTTGTCGAATTTATTGGTATAATGTTGTTCATGATATTCTCGTATTACCCTATTAATATTTGTTGAATCTGTAGCGATGCCATCTTTCTCACTTCTTGTTTTTGAATAAGCTTTTGAAGGGGTAAGTAGCTTCAAGATAACTAGGTCATATTGTTCTAGGCAGTGGTCATAGCCTTAATCTCTTGCTGGTCAGGGTAGGAATTATCACACCGCTGGAGCAGATGGGCAAACTGAGGTCGTAAGAGGGACAGGGCCTTGTCCAAGGTCAGTCCATAGCAGACAGGGGTTAGAATCCTGGTCTCTGGCTTTGAGTCCAGGACTCTCCCCACTGAGCTGTTCTGCTCCACACCGGGCAGGAGGTGGCCCTGAGCAGGATGGAAGGAATAGAGAAGTCACGGTGTCACTCATGTCTGACTAAGGCAGCTATCTAGTCTCCTAGCAGGTCTCCTTGCCTCCATCCTCTCTCACTTTGTTCATTTTCTGATCCTCAGCCTCGTGAGTTTTCGCACTGTGGGTCTGGTCCTGTCATTCCCCCCGGGCTCCCCGTTTACCTCAGAGTATCGACCACAATCCCTGACACAACCCCGGGGCCCTTCCTGATCTTGCCCCTTCTCGGCTCCCTAGCCCCCTTCCCACTTGCCCCACGGGCTCCTGTTCCATCAGAAAGAAGGTGTTAGGTTGCAAGTGACAGAAAACTGACCGACAGTGGGTGCCAACAGCGTCTTTGGTAGAGAGGGCTCTTCCCCGATTGTTTCTAGGCTTAATGGTGTCTTCAAAGACCCAGATTCCTATTATCCTGCTGTTCAGAGTGTTGGCACTGTCACCTCTAGTGTTTCTAGATGGTGGCCGCCAGTCTTTCTTACACTGAGATGCACGTGGCAGAGAGTGAGCATAGTCTGAGGCCCTCCTTTCTTCAGGAGGACGTAGAAAGCTTACTCTTCCATCCCCTCTTTCTTGTCGGGGGTACGAGATTCCCAGAAAGCCCAGTCAACTTCTCTTTCATCTCTCTGACTTTACCCCATACCTGTTCCTGGCGAGGTCCTCACTGACTTGATGCAGACCCTTTGGGACTGGGCTCTTTGCCCCATGAGCAAAATTGTATTTTTGTTTTGCTTTTAATAAGAGAGAGGAAATGATTGCTGCCTAGCCAACCCGTCAGTTCTGCTGCGTGAAGTGAGGTCTCTTGCCCACACTCCTGTGGGCCCCCACACAGGCACGTGCTGTGCTCCCGCCTTCTAGGACCTGGCTCAGTGATGCCTTCTCAGAAAGCCTCCTCTGGGTTGGAAGCTCCTTCTGCTCCTCGGCATCCTGACATTTATTCTCTCGTGGACAGTGCTGTGTACGGCCCTCCCCCCACAACCCCATCCTCCCCGTGGGCACGATGGGGTCTTACTTGCTTGTAGCGCAGTGCTTGCCACAGAGCACACACTCAGCCAGTACTTGGTGGACTGGATAAAACTGGCCAGAGTGTCCTCATCCTGCTGGCAAGAGGTGTCCCTGCCATGGTGGCAAGAGGTGCAGAGGTAGGGGCCGGTCCCGAGTGCGCCAGGCCCTGGTGCGTCTCCTCCCTTGCGTGAGCCCTCAGATCCCTCAGCCCTTCCCCTGCAGAGCCCTCTGTCCTCACAGCACACCTCCCACAGGTAGTCTGGTTTTCCCGGAAGCCTGGGGAAGTCAGCAGGGTCCCTCCAAAGCGGTTTCTTACAGAATGTGCGACATGAGCCCGTGGTGGGCAATCCCAGCAATACACTGTGGTGACATAGTTGTCCCTTCTGACCCCTCTCCCGTTGCCCAGCCCCTACTCCGAGGCTTCCTGTGTGTGTCTTGTAGGTTTTCTGTGTGTGTGTGTGTGTGTCCTTTCTCTAGCGATGTATCACAAGACACCCAAATGCCTGGCTTGAAGAAACAGTCACTGTTGTTACTTGAGGGCAGCTCGGCCGGGCCACTCAGCCCCACGTGTCTTGGGGCTGGTGGGCTTGCCCCGGCACGCGCTTCTGGTGGCAATGACAGAGGGGTGAGAGCAGCTGGAAACCTGCGAAGCCCCTTTGGCCCAGGCTCAGCTCTGGCTGCTGTTTCTCCCTCCTCGTTCTTTTGGTCAGAGAAGTGCCTGGTCTAACCAAAGTTCAGGGGTGGGGTCTACTCAGTCCCTGTACTGGAAGGAACTGCAGAACCGCATGGCAAAGGGTGAGGCTACAGGGAGGGCTTAGGAATTGGACATAACCCACCACAACTCACGTGCAAGCAGCACTGCATACATATCCTTTTAAACAATGCAAATGGTAGCGTGCTGTGCTTATACTGCCGCATTTCCCACTTAACATCGAGTCAGGACAGACTGGTCCACTCCTTTTCTTGCCAAAGGCCACCGCATTCCCTCTTGTCCCCTTGTTCTGCCATTTGTTGTCCTTTATTGGCGGGCATTCAGGCTGTTGGTCACGACAGCCAGTGCTGCAACGTGTGTTCTTGTGCATACATTGTTTTGCAAATAACACATGTCATCCAGGGATATAGTGCAGCGGTGGATTGCTGGGTCAGAGATTGTCCATTTGAAACTCTGATCAATGTTGTCAAAATGCTAGCAGAGCCCTCTTTAGAGCTGAGAATGCTGAGGCTTAGCGGGGCTAAATGTTGTGCCCCAGGGCTGCTCCTGGAGGCCACCAGGCTCAGGACAGACCCAGGTCCCCCGGCTGCAGCCTGCGTGTCCTGCCCCGGTGCCACGCAGCATCCTACTGCGGAGGTGCAGGCGGTGGTGGGTAGGAGGGCAGGGGGAATATGGAGGTGCTGGTACCTCCTGCCCCAGGAATGTCATGAAGGGGAGACCGTGCTCCCTCAGCCAGGCCGTGGTGTGTGCTTGGGGAGGGATGCAGAGAGGAGCTCTCCAGGCTCTGTCCCTGAGGCTAGGGGTGTCTGGGGCGTGGCTCCATCCCCCTTTGGCCCTTCTTTTCCCTTCCTCTCTGTCAGATCCAAAAGAAGATTCGGCTTTATATCCCCAAAGTCATCAAAGCATGCCCCTGCACATGCCACTGCTTTGGGGGCCGCCTCCCGATGCCTAGGGATCGGGCCATGATGCCCTACTGGGTGCCCCAGGTCCTGAGGTCTCACAATAAGGTAAGAGGGAGGTTCGCACAGCAGCGAGGCCTGAGAGTAAGGGGGCGCTTTCTGAGGGAGCAGGAGAAGAGGAGGGAGGGTGCTGGCTTCTTTCCCCAGAGGCTTCCATTGCTGTCCTGTCGGGGAGGGGTCCTCTGAAAGCCATGGCCAGGGCAGCAGAGCACAGAGGCTGTGCATGGGATGGGGCAGGTCGGTGTCCTGGCGGGGGTTGGGAAGAGGGGTACAGTGCTCTCTGAAGACGGTGCTGCTTTCTTGCCCGCCACCTCTCTTACCACCTTCTCCTCTTCCTCCTCCTTTTTCGACTCCTTTCTTCTCTTGACCACCTCAGTTGCTCACCTCCCTGCCTGCTCCTTCCTTCCCCCTCGTCCCTCACCCCCTCCAGCTCTATCAGCCTGTCTCATAGCCCCAGCCGGGCAGACCTGGGGTTGGGAATGGGAGGGCGGGTGCCCAGGAAGGAGCATTGCTCCGAGTTTCTGTTCTAGCTCTTTGCTCTGGCTGGCGCCTCCAGAGCCCTGGGTCCCAGGGGAGTGACTGCAGGATGGCCAGGTCCAGCCCTCCTCAGCCCAGGGCACCTTTGCTCCCAGGAGTGTCCTGGGTGGTGGTTAGAGGCTTTCTTTCTGCCTTGGCTCACATTCCCGTTGCCTGTTTACTGTCACCAAGTAGCACAATGTCCCCAGAATTCAGACCCCGAGGCCTTTTAAAAGGAGACCAGGGCTGGCCTTGTGCGCAGGCCGTGGGCCCTTAGGAGGTTTCCAGGCCAAATTACTGGCTCTCCCCCTGCTAGTGACAGGGGCTGACACATTTGTCCACATGCTTTTCTTTTAGATGGCGAGAAGGCAACAGAGTTTTACAGGCATCCAAGGTAATTCAGCGTACACATGTCTCATCCCCTCTGTCTCCCCGGGAAGGCAGGGTCTCATGCCCATCATGATGGGGATGGGGAGACTGCTCTCATCCCAGACGCCTGTAACACAAAGAAGGCCACAGACGGGCACACAGAGCCCTTTTCCCGCCTTTGCTCTCCCCAGGCAGCACTAATCACCCACCGTCTTTTCCCAAAGAACCCAGCGAAGCCTCAGACGTTACCAGTCTGCTAGCATCGGCTCTCAAGACGAAACCAATTTGCAAGCCAGAGTTAGGGGGTATCTAAAGTGTTTTTCTTTAAGCTCTAAGCTTCTATAATTCATGACATAGGGTGTGTGTGTTGTATACACATGTATTTATGACATAGTACCTATATTATATTCATGACATGGTACATATGCCTACATTATATGTTCATGACACATCATGTTTGTGACACCACATTTATGCATCTGTTTATTACACAGTAGCTTCACACATTCATGTTTGTGACCTAGCATAGATACACCCATCTATTCAGGACAGACATAGTACACACACGCTCATGTGTTTGCGATGCAGTGTATGCTCACGACAAAGTATATTCATATATTTATACATTTGTGACCCAGTATATATACAGTTATACACTCACGCCATACTCTACTAGGAGGTGGCGTCTGCACCCTGACCATTACTTTCTTTTCTCTAAAAGGAGTGGGTTGGACTTGCTCTGGAAGGCGCTTCCCGGTGCTGCTGGCCAACACAGCTGCTTTCTGTGTTGCATGTGAGCAAAGGAGTGGACATGGTCTGTGGGCTTGTATCATGTCCTTCCCTGGGCGTGCTGTCGCCAGACGGGGTGCTGGCATACGCCTTCATGGAATCTGTAAACATTGGAGGGAACGGACGGGTCCCCAGAGGTCGGATGATAGACGCCAGGGATCCTGTGACCCGCGAGCGAGTTGCGCGGCCCGCTCAGAGCCCAGGGTCACCAAGCTGGATGGGAGCGTGCTTGGGAAACGAATGCCCGCCCCCTGGCACGCTCACCTCGTCACACTGTGAAGGATTCATATATTTTCCTGATTCTAAAAGTAATACCATGAGAAGGAGTGTAAATTGTCACAGCTTTTGTGGAGGGGGAGGACGCAATTTGAAGGCGTCTCTCAGCTCCCGTAATGCGCGGAACCCTTAATCCAGGAAGCCCACATCTGGATAAGATCTGTAGACACCCCGACATACAGGCCTGTCTGCAGCAGCGATTTCCTTGGCAAAATACTTGGAAGCGGCATAAGCGTCTCTCAGTGGGAGCATGGACATCAGGGGGATGTACTTGCCACCCAGACTCCGCAGCTGTTAGGAACAATGCAACAGATCCCCACATTGCGACAGAAAAACAAAAACAAGTCTCTGTAGCCCACACGATAGGACTCCATCAATGTCAATTTATTTTTTCTTATTTATTTATTTACCTATTTATTTATTTATTTATTTATTTCCACCAGAGTCAATTGAAAAAGCAAAAGCCCCGTTAGGGTGTAGGTAAGGGCTGGGTGGGGTGCGTGTGAGCTGCCAGTCACTGGTAACCCATGGGTGCGGGGAAGAGCGAGGTAAGGGCCCTGCAAAGATTGACTGGGGGGAGATATATCATGAATAAAACAGAAGGCATGACGTCGGCGCGAGTTTCAGATAAAAGGGCTAAAGATCACTTTATTTTAAAAAATAACCTCTGTGCCAGTAGGACAAGAACAGTAGGAAAAACTGCCCTTCTAACCATACAACCACACATTTCTGCGTTTATTTTTATTGGCAGTTTTTGGCTTTAAGAAAAGCTAAAAGCTCCCTTGGTTTATTGTCGAATCATGTACATTGTTAAAAACTAGTATTGATTTTTACTCCAGCCATTGTTTTATAGTTCAGGCAATTTGTCTTAATGTTTCAAGCCTCAAACGCTTTCAAGCCAGTGGTGTTCACAGGACAGGACTGAGAGCACAGTCTCACTGTGCCAGAATTAGCACGTGTCTCTTCTCCAGCGTCATACAGAGGAACTTAAAATGTGGTTTTCTAGCCCTCATGTCCAGCTGATTTCTCGTTTAAAGAGAAAAATCCATATTTTTCATCTTGTATTTTCCTTGTAAAGAGGGGGCTCATATGCTTTTGCTGTAGAATTTCTTATAAGGAAAGTATATTTTATATTAATGGTGTATACCTTTATGTCAGTATAATTAGAGTGTACATTTTACAGTAGTAGCATATTAATAGCATAATTGAGAAAATAAGAGAGAGTATCAGGAGGGCACATGTTGACCAAAGCAGGTCTGGAGAATGCTGGCGAGTGTCACGGGGATGGGAACACTGGAATTCCACTGGTGGTCGTGGTGGTTGTTAACTTTTTATTATGGAACATTTCACACACTCAGATCAATCCCATGTTCCCATCACTTGGCTCCTATCATCCTCTCCTTGCCAACCTGGTTTCATCTGAACTTCACCTACACCATCTCCCTGCTCCAAAAAAGAAAAAGGAAAAGATTAATGTGAAGCAAATCCCAGCTAATTACCCTGTCCTTTCATCCGTACACAATTTCAGTGTGCAGCTCTAAAAGATAAAGACTCAAAACACAGTCACGATGCCCCGTGCTTACCCTGGATATCAGGGAACAGTTTCTTCACCTCCCTGAACATGGCTGAGCGTCCACACCCTAGGGACGGTGACCAGCCTCGCTGGGACGCTGGGCTTCCCACCCTGGGTTCTGGAGGGTTCTCTGGTGTGCAGTACACAAAGTCAGGACAAGCCTGTCCCCAGACCCGGCCTGGGCCTGACTCGCTTTCTCCGCCTAGAAACCTCCTGGGACTCAAGCGCCTGTTATAACTGCTGGCGGATCTGTGACAGACGCCTCCTCTTCAAGTGGCAGCAGCTCCAGCCCCATCATCAGGAAAGGCAACTGGCCCTGGGGAGTGGAGCGAGCCCCCAGGTCCTCCTCCTGCCCCTCAGCTTCCTGACCCTCCTCCAGGCTATCCTGAGGGTCATCGTGATCATTCGGTGAGCAGGCTCGGGGTGGGGGCAGAGGTGGCCCTGGGCCCATCTTACTCCCTGGGCTGCTTCACCCTGGGTTGAGTCAAGGATGTGGAAGAACTGGGTTGCAGTTCAACAAAAGGGTAAGACCTGGGTGTGGCCATGGTGGCTATGAGGTGGTTATCGCTGTCCAGAGTCTTGCTCACACCCAGTGCAGGTATCTTCTTATTCCAGCAAGGTGAATGGAAGAGCAGTGCAGATGTGTCAGAGCTGATGGGGGGAAGCGGCGCATCTGAGGGCCACCTACCTTTCTTACGACTGTTAAGTAGTAGATGGTCAGGAAAGGCCAAAAGGAAAATTGCTGACGCTTTTATAGGAGGTGTTTGCTTCTGAGTCAGGCTCTTAGGGCAGAGAGGTGCAGGCATCCACCAGCTGGTTAGCAGAGATATCTTGCTTGGCCAGGGTGTAGGTGGGATGCCCTGTGAGATACCCCAAGCTACATCACAGCTTATCTGAGGAGAAGCCACCAGCTGCCCATTGGTTGGCCTGGCAGAGACTTGCTAGAGCTGCGGAGGCCTCAGGAGCCCAGAACCTTTCCAACAGGGAGCCCCGAAGAGCAGTGATTAAGTCAGGCGTTGGCCTTCTTGATTGGACCGGTGATAGCCTTCATTTCATTCGACTCCTTTCCCAGTTCTGCAAAGCTGGGGCTCTCCTCATTCTAGAAGGAGAAAGTGGGTGAGGTGATGACGTGAGGTCCCAGAGCGGGAAAGTGAGCCAGCTAAGACTGCACCCTCGTGTCGCCTCACTGCAGCCCTCTCCTGCCTGGGCTCCTGAGGACGGAGTGCATTGGGGACCTGGATGACATCTCCCTCTGCTGTGGGGGTATCCCCTACCCGCCTCTCCGTGGAGTGCTCCCTAATAGGCCCTGCAAGGGCCGTGTGGGCTTAGCTTGGGGATAGTTCCTAGTAACTGCCTTTCTCTTTGCTTTCCAGCCAGTTTTTTTAGTTTGAAGTTCGAATCTTCAGCTACTGTCAGGAACACCAACAAAAATGCCAGTCATAATCAAGGTCTTCAACGAAAGTCGCCAAGTCAGGAGGAGTCTGTGATAGGATAGCCACCGTGTTCTCAGATCGCCTAGTTCACACCCAAGGGTCAAGCCAAATTATTGATCAGGTGATTCTTAGTGGGAGCAGAGTTGCTGTGAATGCGGGTGAGATTCTCGGATGAAAGGAGTCAATAAATGTTATCTGTGAAGTTCTCTATAAAGTGGCCCCTTGTTTGTGCATAGTGACTTTCCTTTGTGAAGATGTTGTTCTCTACCTCTGTGTCCCTGTGGGATGGGGGCCATCTCCAAGCTTTTCTTCCTTCTGCCAAGGACAGCAGACTCACTAGACGAGGGTCCCGAAATGGTTTTAGGATGTTTCAGGTGGATCTCACTTTAAATTGCATAAAATTGTATGTGAATTGAGTTTTTAAAACTGAGCTACCATTCACATATCATAAAATTCACTTTTTTGTAAACCTCATTTTTTTATTCCAATTTTGTACTCTGCCTCATTCTTCTAGATGTCAAAGCCCTATTGCTTCCTTACTTTCATAAATATTTTGTTATGAAAGTAATGCTCATAATAGAAATATCCCTGAAAATACAGGTAAGACAAAAAGTAGAAAATATAAGTCAGTCAGAATCCCTTTACCCAGAGATAACCTCTGGGTAAATCAAATTACAATCATATGACGGAATATCATGGGGTTAATGAACGATCACACTAATAAGCTGAGAAGCCATGACACCATACTGTTGAACTTACAAAAGGATTATAAAACACTTGGGGTAATATTATCCCACTTTTCTACATATCTAAATGCATAGAACAAAGATTGATAGGATGTACACAAAATCCACCTTTTCGAAGTATATGATTGAGTGTTTTTAGTATATTTACGAGGTTGTGCAGTCATCACCACTATCTAATTCTAGACCTTTTTCGTCATCCCCAAAAGAAACCTTGTACCTACTAAGTAGTCACAGCTCTTTCCCTTGTCCCCCAGCCGCTGGAAACCACTAACCTACTTTCCGACTTTCCCTATTCTGGACATTTTATGTAAATGTAATCATATGATATGGGGGTATTTTGTGTCTAGCTTCTTTCACTTACTTAACATTTTCAAGGATCACCGGCTGTAGCAGATATCAGTGCTTCATTCCTTTTCATGGCTGAATAAAGAATCTTCCATTATACGACTAGACCACATCTTGTTGAGCCATTCATCAATTGGCGGATCCTTGGGTTGTTGCCACTTTTTGGCTGCTATGAACATTTGTGTACAAGTTTTCGTTGTTGTTGTTTTTGTTTGTGTGTGTGTGAACATACTTTCATTTCTCTTGGTTATGTACCTAGGGATGCTGGGTTATATGGTAACTCTGTTTAATGTTTTCAGGAGCAGTCTCAGTTTTCCACAGTGGAAAACTGCACCATTTTGTATTTTATATTCCTGTCAGCAAGGCATGAGGTTTGGGTTTCTCCACATCCTCAGCAACACTTGTGACCCATTGTTTGGATTCTAGCCATCCTTGTGGGTGTGAAGTGGCATCTCATTGTGGTTTTGATTTGCATTTCCCCTATGCTTAATGATGGTGAACATCTTTTCAGGTGCTTCTTGGCCATTTGTACATCTTCTTTGGAGAAATGTCTCTTTAAACCCATTGTATGTATTTTAATTGCATTATCTATTTTTTATTGTTGTTGAGTTTGTGTTCTGTATATATTCTGGACACTAAATCCTTACCAGATGTATCATTTGAAAATATTTTCTCCCATTCTGTGGGTTGCCTTTTCACTTTCTTTATTTAAAAATTTTTAAAAATGTTTATTTTTTTCAATTACAGTTGTCATTCAGTTTATCTGAGTTTCAGTTGTACAGCATAGTGGTTAGGCAGTTATATACCTTATGCAGCAATGCCCTCAATAAGTCTAGTACCCACCTGTCACCATACAAATAGTTATTACAATGTCATTGACTATACTTCCTGTGCTGTACTTTACACCTCAACCTTTTTATTGTCTTGATGACGTTCTTTGACGTACAAAAGTTTCCAATTTTGATGAAATCCAATTTTCTATATTTTCTCGGTTGCTTGTGCTTTTGGTCTTATGGTCATTTCTAAGACACCATTGCCTAATCCAAATTCACAAAGATTTACCTATGTTTTCTCTTAAGAGATTTATAGTTGAACTCTTGCATTTAGGGTTTTGATCTATTTTGAGTTCACTTTGATCTATTTTGAGTTCGTTTTGTAATGTTTGTTTATGGTGTTAGGTAGGTGTCCAGGTTCCTTCTTTTGCATGTGGATATCCAGTTGTCCCACATAACATTCTTCACACAATAAAATTATAGAAATGGAGAACAGATTGATGGGTGTCACGGGTTCAGGAAGGGGTAAGGTGGGAGGGAAGTGGGTATGACTACTCAAGGGCAACGTGAGGCATCCTTGTGATGGAAATATTCTGTGTCTTGACTCTATCAGTGCTATGGTTGTGATATCGTACCCTAGTTTTTCAAGCTGTTACCCAGGGGCAACTGGATGAAGGGTAACATGGGATTTCTATCGTTTCTTATAAGCACATGTGGATCTACAATGATCTCAAAATAAAATTAATTAGAAATGCAGTACAATTTGCTTTGGGAGATTTTGAGAATATGGAAAAGTACAAAGTAGAAAATAGGAACCACTCAAATCCCCCACCCTTTGCTAACCTCTGTCGCTGCCCCGGCAGGAAGGAATGGACCTATTCCCACAGGAACTAGACTCTGGGACGCGTGGGCAGGGGTGTCTACTTTAGAGACGGGAAGAAGAAAGAGGTGGGAGTCTAGTCTGAAGAGCACTTCACAGCCTCAGACTGAGCCTCAGCGTCAGACATACAGGACGAAGAGGGCTGTGGTCACTGGGCCAGCGGCGGGCCCTGTGGGGCATTTTGAGCACAGTCTTCCCTCTGAGCTGGCCGCCGTGGAGGCTTCCTGGGGAGGCATAGCTGTGTTCTCCTGGGGCACATCTTCAGTGGCCTGAGGGCTACGTTAAGCATCATTCATTAAATCAGCTAGTATTGGTGCCTACTATGTGCCAGGCATTGGGGAGATTGTGTAAGAAGATGCGCCTGACCCCCACGTTGCCCTTGGGCTGATGGAATATTGTAACACAGGGGTACAGTTGATGTTATGGGTGACGTATACATGAGCATGGGGGTTGGGCTGTATGGGACATTGTGCATGTCACGACTTTCCCACATTCTCATGTTGCCTCGAGGACCAGCAGTCCCCGACTGGGGTGATCTCTGGCTGTGGGAGCCTGTGCAGGGGACAGGCTGATGTGTTGGGGAGTGACACCCTTGGAAGCAGCCCTCAGTCACCGGTGGCTGGGAGGTGTGGATAAACACCCATCCTCTTCCCCCTCTGAGCTGTGTTCTCTGCTGTCTCCTGGAGGTTCCAGCAGAACTGAGCCGATTCCCACAGTGGTCACCTTGTCCTGGCTATTTTCCTTCCCCATTTTACTTCCCCACTTCCTCCCTGGACTACTTCCAATAGAACACTTGCACTCCATCCTTGCCTCAGGCTCTGTCTTGGGGGAACCTAAGATAAGACCAGTCATGCTAACTGGGACTTGAGAATCGGGGAAGGTTCCTGGGGGCAAGGCCGTCTGAGCTGAGACTTGATGAGTCTGGTTATCTTAGAAGGAGGGGTGAGGACAGAATATCCGAAGAGGCATGCAGTGTGAAGGCCGGCAGGTGGCAGTCTGGTGTGTACCACCCACCTAGGGAGCTCATGCTTGGGAGGGGACAGTGGCAGAAGATGGAGCAGGTGCCAGACGGTGGGAGGCCTTGGGAGGTTTGCAGACGACCACGAGTGCCTCAGACTTGTGTTTGGGAAAAGCTACTACGGCTGAAGCAATTGGAATGGAATGGAGGGCGAAATTAATATGGGAGACCCACTTGCAGGCTGCAGCAGAAAACCTGGCCGGGGGGGCCAGCAACGTGAGGGACGATGGTACCTGGACCGGGATGGCAGCAGTGGTGGTTTTCTTCCAGGAATGGAGAAGTATTTGGCCCCATCATTCATAAATCTGTGCAGATACGCTCCAGGGGAATGACATAGCCACTTGTCGTTAACGCAGTGATGGCTTTGCTGCCGTGGCCCAAGCTGGATGTGCTGTGTGGTTATCAGACCTGCGCCCGCCCAGGCACTCCCTGCCTGCATGTGTGTTCTTGAAGCTGGCACGCAGAGCCACAAGAGGGCGGTGTCTGAAAGCCTCTGGTCTGGCGCCTTCTCAGAGAAGCCAGAGAAGATCAGGATTGGAAGCTGCTCTGGCCCAGCTTGGCCCTGGTTTCTCCTGTCTCCTCCTGGGGCTGCTGATTGCTCTCCCCAGGGGAGGCCCCGAAGTCTGCAGATCTTCCGGGCAGATTGAGGGGTTTGGGGAAAGACGTTCCCGTGATCCATGGCACCTCAAGACTCAAGTCAGGGAGCACAAACGCCTTCCCACTCCCTCTTCTTTTCTCCTCTTCCTCCCCTTTCCACCCCTCTATTTCCATACCATTTACTGAGCAATTACTTACAGTACAGCCCCATCCAATAGAACTTTCCATGATGGAATGTTCTAGATCTGCACTGCTCTGTACAGGAGCCACAGCCACCTGTGACTACTGAGCACTTGAAATGTGGCCACTTGCGAGGAGGTTGCTCCATCCGGGGCTCACTTGCCTTGGGGAAACAATGTCTTTGGTTTTCTGAGAAGAAGCCTGTCTGCTGCCTACTCAGGGACCGAGGACAGCAGACCGTTGCAGAAAATCCATCCTTAGAAAAAATTATGCTGGAAAAGGTGGCTAAGCCGCTGCCACAGGTGAAAGCAGGTGCATTGAGAAGCACCTCAACACCCATCACTGGGGACATCTGTCCACCTCTGCCAGGATGCTGGCGGTCCCCTCCCTGCCCCACATGGGCCCTGGCCCAGGCATCTGTCCCAGCATGGTGGTGAGTGATGAGAGCAGCTTTCCAGTATTGCGGAGAAGCGCGTGGAACAAGGGGAACAAGGAGGAGACACGTCTTTGGGGCAGGGTTCTGAGGCTTCCTGATAGGTGGGACTTGACACAGAGAACAAAAGCATGCAGCAGGCAGGGGAGAATGTTCCGGGCAGAGAGAAGAACATTCTTTGGGGTGAGGGCAGCATACAGGATCCTTTTGGGGCTAACAGTGGTTTAAAATGTCTGGCAAACGAAGGCCCCCAAACTACTGATCAGAATTGGATTCCTAGGACTGGAAAGGATCCTGCTGGAGGCCAGAGGATCTCTTTCAATTTCTTGCCAGAGAAATTCCCTAAATTCCCCTTCTAGAAGAAGTCCTTTACAGCCAGTTGAGAGCTGGTCCCTTCACTGTAAACCCATTTCCCCTGGCTTCCACAACAACAGTGAGCCTCTTCCTGCCAGAAGCGATTCCCATATTTGACGAGTTTCTCTTAGCCCCTGGATGAAGCAGACCCCACTGTTTGTTTTGAATGTGGGGTGACTGGCTTTCCTGTCCCGTGAGTGCTTGTCTCGTCGTCTGTGATGAGAACCCGGCCACAACTCTCAGCTCGGCCCCAGACAACTGCTGCACGGAGCAGCTGCAAGCTCTCTGCCGGTGAGGTTAGCCCGGAGATCACAGAGGTTAATGGCGCTTTCATACTTGACAGCAACTGAGGGCTCCCCAGCCAAGAAATGCAACAGCCTGAAAGGACAACAGCCTCGGATCTCTGTTGCCGCTGAATCTACTGTGATTTTAGGCTAACATAGGCTCCAAGTGCTTCTGCTCGACGTTTGACCAAGGAAGTGTCCAGACTTTGGAAACACAGGTTGGAGAACTAGTAGCATCCAAACTATGAAAGGCTGTGACCATCAGGGTCTCTTAAGGAACAGTGTTAATGGTTGAGAGTTTTCTTCCCCCGCAGAACTCAACAACTGATCTGCTTCGTTATTCAGTACTTGTTCTGGCCTCAGGTGTCAGAGATGAGGATGTGGACCTATTTGGGGGCCATCATCCTGCTGACCACTGCTCCCTTGAAATAGCCCTCTCCGAAGTCCTGAACAGCACACTCACACAAATCTTCTGGAAGGTTCTTATGCTCTTACGCTTATGCCAGAGCCTTGTCTGTGGCTGCCCCTCTGTGAGCGAGGCTGGGAATGCAGCTGTTGTGTTGGGCAGTGATGACTCTGGGCTCCTTTACTACAGAGGGTGGGGGAGAGGATGCTGGGAAGACGGTCAGCAGTCTCCGTCAACTTAAATCTTGACAGCAGCCCAACGAGGCAGCCATTTCATCATTTCACCATTTCAAAGATGGGGAAACTGAGCCTCAGAGAGGTTAAGTAACTTGTTGATAGTCACACTGCAGATCAGAAGCAGAGCCAAGGTTCGGTTTCAGCCACATCACCTCCCACTGGTTTCATGCATACACCAACTTCAGGAGGAAGCTATTGACGTTAGGTCCCTTTCAGACGCGATGCCTCAAGCTCAGAGAGATTGAGTAACTTGTTTTCGGTCACACAGCTATAAGTGGTGGAGCTGGGATTCAAAATCATGTGTTCTGACCCCAGTTCCTTAACATGACCCAGCTCTAACAAGTCCCTGTTGGTCGCAGCTCTAACAAGTCCCTGTCCGTGAACTTTACTGCCAGTAATAAACCCAGTTCACAGACACTGAACATCTAATAGCTCTGTCCTGTGCTGTTGCCTGGGGCAGCTGCGAGCGCATCTTCACTCTTGTCACCCTTCTTGCCTGGCATCCAGATGTTCTCTTTGCGTCTCCATCATAGACTTAGGACATGCCACAGTTATCTCTGTTCACGGTTTGCTGGGTGAACAGATCTCCACTTACCAGACTAAGTACGCTAAGCTTGCATGCACATGTACGCCTAATGCTTGACACAGAGCTTGTTACAGGTGGGTACTCAGTAGCTGTTGGTTGAATGAATCAGTGAGAGAATGAATGCATTCTAGAGCTCCAGCTAGCTATGTGCTGGGAAACATCTCATTCTTATCTGGGGAAACGACCTGTTGACTGGGCCAGGTACCCAGGAGCTGGGCACTTGTGTGGCCTTGGGAGGTCAGTTTGCATTTGAAGGGATGTGGGAGGGGTCTTGTGGGGGCCAGGTGCCCCTCCTCCCTCCATAACCCCATCCTATGCCTGCTCCAGCCTCCTGGCACTCGCTGGGTCTCATGCCCTGTCCAGCTTCCTAGTACCGATGGGCCGGCCTGGAATAGCTGTGCCCCATTGGCGTGGCCAAACCACTGTGTAGTCACCAGCAGTCTGCCCAGTGCGGCCCCAGTCCTTGGTAGGCTCCCTGCCCTGTTTCACCTTCAAAGAACTCTCTGGTTACATGTGTGCTGAGATGGGGGCTGGGAGGGGCCATGGGGACACCTAGTCCAACCACCTCATTCGTAGATGGGGATGCTGAAGCCCAGAGAGGCCAGGCCATGTCCAAAGCCATACAGCAAGCTAGTGGCAGATACAAGACTCAAACTCAGCTCTCCTGCATCCCCTCCAGATCACCTTTCACACAGTGACCGCCCGTCTGTAGGTGCCTCCTCTCCACTCTGGGTGAGCTCCCCATGGCCCTGTGTCCCTCGATCCTTTGCAAGCTTCCCCATTACAGGAATGGCCAATGGGTTTTATTTCACGTACTGCCTGGGCACTGTGGCAAAGACCAGAGCTCCTGTGGGTCCTAGAGGAGAGCGCTCTGCAGTCGATTAATGATGTCTGCCACAGGCCTGGGTTGGGGCGTGGGGTGAGTGCCATGGATTTTTCATTGCTGTCCTAACAGCTCTCACTGCTTGGCACACAGTAAGTATTTCATAAGCACTTGTTGATTTTGGGTATCCATGGTTTTCTCTGGTGGGTGACCGATTTGGGGGTCTGGGAGCCCAGCAGAGCGATTGGAAACTTCCTGTTTTCACTTTTGCTACTTCCAAGAGAGTAGTCCTGTTCGAGGACACCGCTTTTATGTTAAAACAACAAACCTCAGGGTTGACCCATGAGCAGTGGAAGGTGGTGGCATTCCGGAGGAGGCCAAGTCTGGCATTCCAGAGTTCGGGGAATTTTGTTGTCTCAGCATCAGCAGAGCAAGTGTATCCTTTCCAGACATCCCACATTTGAAGGGGAGGGGGGACATTCCAGAGATTGCAGTACACTGAGCTCCCTGGTCTCAGGTGGGGAGTGGGGGTGGGCTGGGGATCGGGTGCCCTTGGCCAACTTGGTTTGCCCCCCACATTGCCAACAGTGGGGGGCTTGATGGGGGGCTCGGTGGCTCTGGGGCTTAGCCAGGGTTGGGCAGTTCATCTATAAAGTGATTATAACCCCATTATCTTGCTTGTGCACGCTTCACTGGCATCAGCCAGCCTCTGGATCCTCCTCTCTGTCCCAGCAATGCCCTCCCTTCCCCTCCCTTTCCCTCCCCTCCCCTTCCTTTCCTCTTCCTTCCAGAAATCATTTTTCATATAAAAATTGGTATATGATTCTAAAATATTTAAAAAGGCAAAGACTAAAAACAATGGAACCTCAGCGCATCATCACTCTTCTTTTTCAGCATTTCTTGGAAACTCATAGTTGATCTAGAGACTTGACAGATTGGAGGGTAACCCTTGTGGCAAGATTACTTCCTCGGCAGGGCTGTGTGCTACCTGTGGCATTGAAGCAGGAGGTTCCCAATCGTGATGGTCCCACACTTCAAATGTTACAACGGACCAGTAAGTCCAGGGGGGTCCGCATGACCCCAGTGAACCCTCACCTAATGGCTTCAGCGTCCCTTTGTTAGTTCATAGGTAGCGGGGGACTTCAATATATGGATTTAAAAAATATATATTATGTGCTTTCATCCCTGGGACCTCATTTAATTCTCACAACAAGCTTGGAAACAGATTATTATTGTCCTATTTTGCAGACAAGGAAACCGCTGCCCAGAAAGGGTCTGTTGTGGCTGCACAGGGCCACACAGGGTCACCCAGGGTCACATAGGAGCACACAGAACCAGGATCTGTCCCAGAACTGTTTATTTTTAATGCTGACACTTCCCAGCCTGTATCTCAGCTTCCTCTTGCTAGAATTCCATGGAACATTTCTTACCTGAGCTGCTCTTGGAGGGTTCCATTGTCAGATATGTTTGCGGCTTGCATTTATATGTGTCTGAAGAGATTCCCCCCTCCCCCCCCCACACAACGTGTTTCCATGCATGCTGGATGTGCTTACAAATCAGGTCTGTTATTTCAGTGAAGGAATGCATTCTCCACTCTGTGCTGCATGTAACAGTGTACAGACACAGGTGTAGCAAATTTTTTTTAAAGGTTTTTTTTTTTTTAAATATAGCTAACATAAAATATTGTATTAGTTTCAGGTGTACACGATAATTATTCAACAACATTTATATACCTAAAGAAGTGGTCACCGTAAGTCTAGTAACCATCTGACACATTACCACATTATCACAATATTATTGACAATATTCCCCATGCTGTGCATCACATCCCCATGACTTATTTGTTTTATACCTGGAAATTTAAACCTCTTATTCCCCTTCACCTTTTTCCCCCTTTGAAAAAATTTTCAATTACAGTTGACATTCAATATTATTTATATTAATTTCAGGTGTACAGCATAGTGGTTAGACATTTATATAATTTAAGAAGTGGTCCCCCTGACTAGTAGTTCTCACCTGGCGCTACACGTAGTTATTACCATATTTTTGACTATCTTCCCTGTTTTTTTACATTCTCGTGACTATTTTGTAACTATCAATTTGTACTTAATCCCTTCACTTTTTTTCACTCTGCCCACAATCCCCTCCCCTCTATTACCCCAACAAATCTAATACCCATCTGACACCATACATAGTTATTATAATATTATTGACTATATTCTTTATGCTATACCCTACATCCCCATAACTACTTTGTAACAACCAATTTGTACTTCTTAATCCCTTCCCCTTTTTTCACCCACACCCCCCATCCCCGTCTGGCAACCACTAATACGCTCTCTGTATCTATGAGTTTCTGTTTTGTTTGTTTGTTTTATTCTTTAAATTCTACATACCATGTTTCCCTGAAAATAAGACTGGGTCTTATATTAATTTTTGCTCCAAAAGAGGCATTCGGGCTTATGTTCAGGGGTTGTCATCCTGAAAAATCATGCTAGGACTTATTTTTCTGTTAGGTCTTATTTTTTGGGGAAACACGGTATAAGCAACATCACATTGCATCTGTCTTTCTCTGTCTGACACTCCACTCAGCACAATACCCTCCAGGTCCATCCATGACGCCGCAGATGGCAAGAACCCATTCCTTTCAATGGCCAAGCAATATTCCACTGTATATATGTACAACCTTCTTTTTATCTATTCTTCCATCAATGGACACTCAGGCTGCCTCCACATCTTGGCCATTGTAAACAATGCTGCAGTGAACATATGGATGCCCACAGCCCCTTGGAGTAGCTTTTGGGTTGTTTTTACCCTGAAGTGGGTGAAAAATCCCAAACCTACTGGGTCCTTCCTTGATTCTTGTTATAGCTTTTTGTTTTAAAATCTATTTTGTCTGGTATAAGTATTGCTACTCCAGATTTTTTTCATTTCCATTTTCATGAAATATCTTTTTCCATTCCTTTACTTTCCTTCTGTGTGTATCTTTTCATCTAACGTGATTCTCTTGTAGGCAGCATATGTAAGGGTTTTGTTTTCTTATTCATTGAGCCTTCCTATGTCTTTTGAGTGGAGCATTTAATCTATTTACATCAAAAGCAATTGTTGATAGATATGTAGCTGTTGCCATTTTATTATTCATAATTTTGATCATTTTTTTTCTCCATCTTAAAGAAGTCCCTCTAACATTCCTTGTAATACTGGTTTGGTAGTGATGAACTCCTTTAGCTTTTTCTTGTCTGGGAAGCTCTTTATTTGTCCTTCAATTCTAAATGATAGCTTTGCTGAGTAGAGTAACCTTGATTGTAGGTCCTAACTTTTCATTACTTTGAATATTTCATCCCAATCCCTTCTGGCCTGCAGTTTCTGTTGAGAAGTCAGCTGACAATCTTGTGGGAGCTCCCTTATAAGTTACTAGTTGCTGCCTTTCTCTTGCTGCTTTTAGGATTCTCTCTTTGTCTTTAACCTTTGCCATTCTAATTATATAGTGTGTTTTGGTGCAGGCCTCTTTGGGTTCATCTTTTTGGGACTCTCTCTGCTTCCTGGGCTTGTATGTGTATTTCATTCACCTGGTTAGGAGAGTTTTCCATCATTATTTCCTCAAATAGGTTTTCAATCCCTTGCTTTTTCTCTTCTCCCTCTGGTACTTCTATGATATGAATGTTGTTACACTTGATGTTGTCTCAGAGGTCTCTTGAACTCTTCTCATTTTTTTGAATTCTTTTGTCTTTTTTCTGTTCCAATTGGGTGTTTTCTGCTACCTTATCTCCCAAATCGCTGATTCTGTTCCTCTGCTTCATCTAGTCTGCTGGTGATTCTTTCTAGTGCATTCTTCATTTCAGTTATTGTATTCTTCACTTCTAACTGGTTCTTTTTTTATGGTTTCTATGTCCTTCTTTATGCTTCCTATCTCTTTGTTGAAGTTCCTTGCGCATCCTTATAACCGTTGTTTTAAATTCTGTATCTGGTAGGTTGCTTGCCTCCATTTCATTTAGTTCTTTTTCTGGAGTTTTCTCCTGTTCTTTCATTTGGGGTGTATTTCTTTGTTTCCTCATTTTGGCTGCCTCTCTGTTTGTTTCTATGTATTAGATAGATCTGCTATGTCTCCCAGTCTTGGCCAGGTGACCTTATGTAATAAGTGCCCAGTGGCGCCTTGGCGCAGTCTCCCTGGTCATCTTAGCTGGATGCTCCAGGAGTGTCCCTTGTGTGTGCCTTCCTGTTATAGTTCATCCATGATTGCTATTGGCATGTTAGTGGGTGCGATTGGTTGGTTGTGTATGGGTTTTGGCCATGTCCACAGTTCACAGGCTGTTGTGTGTGGGGTTTACCCCACTGAGTGGGATTCACCCAGTGGGCTTTGGTGTCTTTTGAGACCACCCTTTTGGTGTGCCATTTGTGGCTAATTGGGTGGTGCCCTGCTGTGGTCTGAAGCTAACCTCTAAGTATATTGGTTCTGGGGCCTCTTGTGAGGGGCTCCAGTGCAGTCCCAGGTCACCCATTGCCTGTGACTGGCTGGGGACCAATTGGTAGGAGCAACAAAGCGACCTGCAGTTGTTTGCTGCCTGTGCTAAAGTTGGAGGCACTTGGGAGAGGCCATGCTGCGTACCTAGGATGGTTGTTACTAATATTGGCCTGGGGTAGCTCTGCAAAATGCCAGGACACCCCGAGGCCTGCTGCCACCTGCTGGCTCCCTTAAGTTCCAGCCCCTGATAAAGCCTTGTGTGGTACACAAGTTGAGTGAGGCAGGGTCTGAGGGAGTCACTAGACTGGGAAGAGTTGTGGTCAACAGGTTACTGTAGACTCTGGTGCCATTGCTGAGCCTGGAGGCACTCAGCAAGTCTCAGAGCACACTGAGGCCAGCTGCCGCTCAGCTGGGTCCTGCATACTTCGATAGTTTTTCAAGAAAAAGTGCAATGCGGGCAGGGCTGGCTGTTCTCAGAGAAAGTGCCTGACTGAAGACTGCTGGGTAAGTTGGGTGGGACAAGGTCTCAGGGAGTCAGTGGGCAGAACGCACCAGATCAATCAAATTCAGATTTGGCTGTGAGGGGGAGGGCTCAACACAGGAAAGATGACACCCACCTGCCCGCCTACCAGTGTAATGGAAAGAGGACCTCACACTGGGAAATTGTCAACTATCCTCTCGCTATAAAGCCACACACCTCAGTCTGCTTCCTGTATGCCTCTGACACCCTGAGTTACTGTCCTTCCACTGGAGCCCAAGGTGAGTGCCTTCGAGCGAGTCTGTGTGTGGGCTGTTTAAGATGATGGCTGGTTTTCTCGCAGCCTTCCGTCCCACCCGATGTTCAGAATCCCCCTTATTTTCCACAGCCAGTTGATTTGGAGGCTCCTCTTTCTGGCAGCAGTACTCTGGGCTGGGGAGGCCAGTGTGGGGTTGGGGGGGAGTCTCTTGCTACTCTGGGGGTAGCCTCGGTGGCTGAGACATCCCTCCCAGTTCTCAACCACCACACGGAGGTTTGGCGTCAGCCTGTTTTGCATCTCCACTGCTCCTACCAGTCTCGATGTGGCTTCTTTATATCCTTACTGTGTTTCCCTGAAAATAAGACTGGGTCTTATATTAATTTTTGCTCCAAAAGACGCAGTAATGCTTATGTTCAGGGGATGTCATCCTGAAAAATCATGCTAGGGCTTATTTTCCGGTTAGGTCTGATTTTCGGGGAAACACGGTAGTTCTAAAACTTCTGTTCAGCCAGACTTCAGCTGCTTCTCCAGGTTGATTGTTCTATAATTTAGTTGTAATTTTACTATGTTCACGGAGGAAGCAGGCACTGTGTTTATCTAGTCGGCCATTTTGGATCTCCTTCGCAACAGATGTTTTTAAGAGTGCCACTGAGTGTGTGTGCAAACACAACCGTCACCCCCATTCCCCACACCTGCACTTCTCTTTGGAATCTTTGCTAGCCTGAGAGGTGAAATATGCTGCTGCTGTGTTGTTTTCATTGGCATCGCTTAATTAAGATGTGAGCAGCTTTTCCCACTTTCGCTGGCATTTGCGCTGCCTCTGCTGTGAATGGTCTGTCCGGAGCCTTCGCCCATCCCTTCCACTGTCTCACGTGGTTCCAGTTGAGGACATCTGACAATGCCAGTCAACAGATTAAAAAGCCAAATAAAAGAGTGATAAATCTTTAACTGGAATTCCCTTGGACCCCAGTGTGCTATAAGAGGGTGTTTCTATTTTGGGGTGTGATCTGATGGGGGCTGAGGTCATAGACATGGGCATGTGTGAAGCATGGAAAGTCAACAAGGCATGAAAAACATCACACTCTGAACTCTGTGGTCTGTGAGTCAATGTTTAGGAATTGAGGAAGTGATGACCAAATCCTCGTGTACCTCTGATTTTCATCAGTTGACAAAAGTGAGGACTGAGATGTGCCATTTCATCGACAATGGTTCCTTCTCCTGCAGGTCTGACTCTAGAACATTCAAAGACGATACAAATATGTAGGCAAATAGTCTGTCTGGTGATGACATCGCTAGGAAGAAAGGTGAAGGAAGCAGAGTAAGGGGGTGGTCGGTGAAGGCGTGGGGTAGGCCTCTCTGAAGGGGGTACCCTGGACTTGAAAGAGGGGGCGGGTTTATGGTGGAGAATGCTGGGCAGAGAGGCAGCAGGTGCAAAGGCCCCAAGGACAGACACACGGTGTGTGACGACTGGCAGGAGTCTATTGTGGCTGGAGTGGAGAGAGAAGTGGACGGTGGTCAGAAACGGAGGCCTGGGGGGGGGGTCAGCTCACGCCGGGTCATGAGGCCTCCATATCATTGGAGGTTGTTGGGATTTATTTTGACTTGGGGAAGCCTTTGGGAGCTCCTGGCAGGCTTGGATTCTAACATGCGCCCTCTGGTGGCTGTGCTGAGAATTGGCCGCGGAGGCCTGTGATCCTTGTGTATTTTGAGGATGGAGACGACAGGATTTGCTGATGGATTGTCTGGGAGTGGGAGCAGCAGAGAAGACACCTGGGAACCTGAAGTTCCATTTACTGAGCCGGGAAAGGTGGGGGAGGGGCAGGCCCCTTGGGGTGGGGCTGTACTGAACAGCCATGTGGAGATGTGCCCATGGCTGGTAGAACTTTGAGTCTAAGTGGAAGGGAGAGGTTGGTGCTAGAGGTGTAAATCCGAGTCACCAGCTGGCTTGTTTTTAGGGGCCACGGGCTGGATGCGATCACCTGGGGAGTGGGAGAAAACAGAGAATGGGGGAGGAGGGGGCTGCCGTGGGGCGTGCTGCTGGCATGCTCCAGGTTATCTAGTAGCACACCAGCAAATGGGACTTTCTCTCTGCCACCAGCAGTTCTGGATGACAGAGAGAGAACACATGCTGTGCAGAGAAACTCATTTTGTTAGAACGGAAAGACTGTGACCTGGTTCCTAATGATACTTTGTGTTCCTACCCAACTGAGTATGTGCCATAGCAATGAAAATAGTTTCTGGTGTCACACAGGCCTGGTGACCTTTCACTTCCTGACCCCCTAGCTGTGTGTCCTTGGGTTGGTCGCCTCCCTGAGCTCATTTTCCACATCTGAGAAGTGGGAGTGGTGATATTACCACCTGCATTGGGTTTCTGCAGAAAATGCGAATCAAGCACTTTGCAAGGGCCTGGAGGGCAGAAAGTGCTGTGACTCGTGGTCCCCTCCCCCTCCCCCACTGCCTTTCTCTCCTCCTCTTCCCTCCTCTCCCTCTCTTCCTCTCCCATTTCCTTCCCTTCCTCCTCCTGTCCTCCTCTTGCCCCTTTCTTCTCCTTCATCCACCCTCCCCCTCCTCTTCTCGCCTATCTTGTTCCTGGTCATCTTTCTGTCATCAGTGACCATGTGCTGTAGGTGCTCTCTGCAGCCCAGGAGGCCCAGCTTTGGGTGCAGCCCAGGAGGCCCTTCCCTGAGCTGAATTGCCAGGGTGCCTGCAGACAGTAGAAGTTGCCTGTCTGCCTGCCCCTGGGGCTCAGGGCACAGGCCTTACATTTTCAGTTTATTCCGCACTTCTTGTTGGTATCTGGGCAAAGGTGATATTTTATTAGGGTTTGGGAGCACTGGGTGCGAGCAGAGGGAACACTCTGCAGTCAGCCTCCCTCTGTCCCCAGCCACATTCCCAGGGTGTGTCCTCCATGGGAGGGAGCCAGCAGCTCTTCTTGGCGTGGCCCACCTGGAGTACAAAGGAGTTAGGCACCAGCTGTCAGCCTTCTCCCAAGGCACGTAGGACGAGGGACAATAACTGAAGGTCGAGTGCTGGAGGTGACACCTTTGCGTCCGAGCAGATCCTCCTGTGGGCCTGTCCTTGGCTCTTACACATCCTCCTCCATCCTCGGATGTCTAACGGAAGTGGAACGTGAGCCACGTGTAACTTCAAGTTTTCCAGAGGCGCATTGAGAAGAGGAAAAAGAATAAGTGAAATGAGTTACAATAATGTATTGCATTTGGCTCAATTTGTATAAAATATGATTCCCACACGTGGCACTGACTGTTCTGAGGGCTCCCTGGCCGCAATGGGTGCCCCACGGAACAGTGCTGCCCCCTGTGGGTGGGGTGGGGATGCTCAGGGGTTGGACAGTCTGAACATCCTCAGTTCAAGCCCAGGCTTTCTCTCTCACTAGTAGTGTGGCCCTGGGCAGGTTTCCCAAGTGTCTTGACATCCGTTTCCCCAGTGGTAAGATGGGCCTACGAATAGTTCTGTCACACGGTTTGGGAAAGGACTTGGTAATGTGATGTGTATAAAGAATTTGTGGTATAAGAGATAGTCAACCTGCTGGCTCCTCCTTTGTTTCCTGGTCATTTCAAATGTGGACTCTGAGCAGGATGTTCTGGTTTGAATCCTGGTTCCACAGCTTCCTGCGTGTTCAATCTCTGCCTTAGTTTCCTTATCTGTAAAATGGAGATAATAATGGCTCCTGCCTAAGGTTGCTGTGATGATTAAATAAGTTAATAATTATAAAGCAGTTTCAACAGTACCTGCAGGCAAGTGCTAAGGAAATGGTTGTTAAGTAAAAGCAAATAACTGTCATGATAAAAACACGCAATAAACTAGGAATACAAGAAAACTATCTCGACCTAGTAAAATCCATGTATGAAAAACCCACCATGAATGTCATACTCCGTGGTGAAAGACTAAAAGCTTTTCTGCTAAGATCAGGAGCAAGGCAAAGATGCTTTCAGCACTTCTGTTCAACAGAGTGTTCAAGTGGAAGTCCTGGCCAGAGCAATGAAGCAAGAAAGATAAATTAAAGGCATCCACATTGGAAAGGAAGAAGTAAAGTTTATTCACAGATGATATGATCTCATATGTAGAAAATCATAAAGATTTCACAAAAATAAGCTCGAACTAATGAATGAATTCAAAGTAGCAAGACGCAAAGCCAACACAGAAAAGTCATTTGCATTTCTGTACACTGACAGTGAACAATCCACAGGGGAAATTAAGACAACTATTCCATTTACACTAGCAATGAAAAATTAAATCCTTAGGAATAAACCTAACCAAAGAGGTGAAAGACATGTATGCTGAAAACTACAAATCATTGCTGAAAGAAATTAAAGAAGTAAATGGAAAAGACATCCCATGTTCGTGGATTGGAAGACTTAATATTGTTAAGATGTTAACAATCTTACTACTCAAAGTGATCTGCACATTCAATATAATCCTTGTCAAGATCCCAATAATGTCTTTTGCAGAAATAGAAAAACCCATGCTAAAATTCATGTGGAATTTCAAAGGATGCCCAATAGCTAAACCAATCTTGAAAAAGAAAAAAGCTGAAGGTGTCATACATTCTGATTTCAAAACTTACTATAAAGCTAAAAAATAGTGTGCTACTGGCACACACATCAAAGGTAGATATACAGATATATAGACCAAAGGAATAGACTAGAGGGCCCAGAAATAAATCCTTGCATATACGGTTAAACGATTTTTGACAAAGGTGTCAAGATTATTCAATGGGAAAAAGACAGTCTTTTCAACAAACAATGCTGGGAAAACTCTATATCCACAAAGAACGAATGAAGTTGGGCCCTTACGTAACACCAGAAATAAAAATTAACTCGAATCGAAGATCTAAATGTTAGAGTTAAAACTATAAAACTCTTACAAGAAAACATTGGGGGGAAAACTTCATGACACTGGATTTAGCAACAATTTCTTGGTTATGACACTAAAGATAACAAAAGAAAAAATAGGTAAATTGGACTTCATGAAACTTAAAAAGTATTTATTGATCAGAAAGAGTAAAAAGGCAACCCACAGAATGGGAGAAATACTTGCAAATCACATATCTGATAAGAGATTAATATTCAGGGTATATAGAGAACTCCTAAAACTCAACAATAAAAAAAATGAACAACTGATTCAAAAGTGAGCAAAGGACTGGAATAGACACTTCTCCAAAGATATACATATGGCTAATAAGCGTACGAAAAGATGTTCAACGTCACTAATCATCAGGGAAATGCAAATCAAATCCACAATGAGACACCTCACACCCATTATGACGGCTACTATCAAAAACCAAAACAAGACAAAACAAAAACACAACAACCAAAACCAGAGAATACCAGGTGTTGGTGAGGATGTGGAAAAATTGGTACCCTTGTGCACTATTGGAATGTAAAATGGTGCAGCCACTATGGAAAACAGTTTGGTAGTTCCTCAAAAAAATTAAAAAATAGAATTACCATATTGGTAATTCCACTTCTGGGTATATACTCAAAAGAAAGCAGGGCCTCAAAGAGATATTTGTACAGCCATGTGCATAGCAGAATTATTCACAATAGCTAAAATGTGGAAGAAACCCAAACGTCCACGGACAGATGAATGGAGAGACAAAATGTGCTCTAGACATACAATGGGATATTATTCAGCCTTAAAAAGGAAGGAAATTCTGCTGCAACATGGATGAATCCTGCACACATTATGCTAAGTGAAATACTCCAGGCACAAAAAGACGAATCCTGTATGATTCCACTTACCTTGGGTTTCTAGAGTAGTTCAATGTATAGAGACAGAAAGTAGAATAGTGGTCGCCAGGGCCTTGGGGAGGGTGAGGAACGGGGAGTGAATGTTTAGTAGGGACAGAGCTTCAGTTGGGGAAGATGAGAAGGTTCCGGAGGTGGACCGGGGTGACAGTAACACATCAGGCCTGTACTTAATGCCACCAAACTGTACACTTATATGGTTAAGGTGGTCAATTTTATGTTTGTGTATTTTACTACAGTAAAAAAAGTGAAAACAAATCACTAAATCCTTGGTAGTTGTCACTGGTGTAGATCACTGGTGCCGTGTCCTCAGCTCCCCGAGTGTCGCGCTGTGTGTCTCGTGAGGCCGTGGGGACCTGAGAAGTGGTGTCCAAGACACAGCATGTTGCTGGAGTCAGCTACTCTGTGGGACAGGGGGATTCTGTTGGCTTGCGCTACATGTTTTACGAGGTGCCTACTATGTGCTAGGGGACATGCCAGCCCCTAGTGTGGCTCCGACACCCAGTGTGAGCCCTCTTAATTGGCTTCAATCGGAGCCGCCGTCTTCCTGAGTCACTTAACGACCCTGGGTAACGAGCTGTCTCACTCTCAATATTTGTTTAATGCTTTATTCATGGGCACAAAACAGTGGGAACATTAATTTCAGGGGAGCTTTAATGATGTATGTGTTTGGTGAAGTCCCCAGCTTCTGACCCTTAGGTGCTAGATCTGTTCGGGGCCATGTGAAATGTTTTGCATCACTTGCAAGAAAGAAAAAAGAAGTGCTGTTTTTCCTCAGGAAAAGAAGAGGTATTTTACAGCCAAACCTTATTCTACTGTGGAATATTTGTCAAGGACCGTGGAAAGCAAGCACGTGGAAATTTGTAAAACTTCTTCTAAAGGAAGGAGGCGGGGACGTGTCACAACCAGGACAATGATCTGGTTCCTCTATTTGCTAATCTGTTCCTCCACCCACCTACCCCCCTACCAACCCATCTATTCCTTCTTCCATCCATCCATCCATCTACCCATCTACCCATCCACTCATCCCTACATCCATCCTCCCACAAAAACCATCTATTCATCCTTCATTCCATCCATCCATTCATCCACCCACCCACCCACCCATCACAGGCTGAGGCCCACTCTATTCTGCCAGCCCTGGGGTCAATATGTGTGTCCAACCAGCTGGACCTGGCCAGTGACTTCACCTTTCTGAGCTCCTGTTTCTTCACCTGCCCAATGCAGCCATATTGGTGACATGCTAAGCCCATGGCCTGACTTAGCGTGAGCAAGAGTTCCATCCATTGAGCCACAGACATCGTCTGGAAGGATAATATACTCTGAGATAGATACTGTTATCCCCTCACTTTACAGAGGAGGAAACTGAGGTAGCGCAGTCCAGCACTGTTGCCTCCAGAACACAGATGTGCAATGCATAGGAGCCTGGCTGGGCTGGACCCCTGCCCCTTGTTACCTGAGTCACTGTGACTTTTTCTAGATCTCTGGGGTCCCTCAGGGCTCAGGTTCAAGGGTTTCCTTGGGAGGAAGCCAGAGGCTGTAATTTTCTACTTCTGGAAACAGTGAAAAGATTAAAAACAAAGATTTTTCACTTCATCATTTTTTCCTATAAGTAGCTACTTTCTTTCCCACTCCCCTTACACCATTCCGAACAAAGTTTGGTTGGGGTTTCCAGGCTTCTTTCTTATTTCTGTTCTCCCAGGTGAGAGAGAAGCTGATTACGACCTGGTCTGGCACAGATGGCTCCTGTTTGTGTAGTCCCAAATTCTTCCTTCTTAAATAAAATTTAAGACCATCTGCAACGACCTGCAGGGCTGACCTCTGGCTCTGATTCTTGGTTGAGTTTCTGAAATGCCTATATGAGGCCCGAGCCTGCTAATGCGCTGAAATAATTACCCTTGGCAGGAGGGAGGTGTTAATGCCTTAGGTGTTTGCCTGCCAGTTGTCTTGCAACTAGTGAGAAATAGTGTCAACCTTTCCATTCATTCGCTATCAAGTTGCAGCCTTCCCATCCTTTTCAGGAGTTTCCAGCCCTGCTGTGAGTCCTCACTGATGGCAGCCACCTCACTTGATGGTGTACCAGAGGAAGACGTGGGTGCCCCCATCTGTGTGCTTCTGGTGGTATCCTTGGCAACAGACCTCAGACACATTGTGGCAGCCAGCCTCCATGCTGCCCAATGGTCCCACCTACTAGAATTCACATTCGTAGAGAGTTTCCTCCCTCATTGCACCAGGGTTGGTCTGTGTGACCAATAGAATCTGCAGAAGTGATGCTATGCCACTTTCAAGATTAGGTTATAAAAGACAATGCAGTTTCCATGTTGGCTTCTCTCTCTCTCTCTCTCTCTCTCTCTCTCTCTTTCTCTCTCTCTCTCTCTCCTTCTCTGTCTTTCTCTTTTCGATCCTTTGCTCTGCCATGTCATGAGCAGTCCTATGGAGAGGTCACACAGGAAGGAACTGAAACCTCAATGGCCATGTGCGTGAACTCTGAAGGAGATTCTTTGGCCCTAGGAGAGCCTTCAGATGACTGCACCCTGGCTGTCACTTTGCGTGATTTTTCCTGCAGGAAAATGACTTGGGTTGAGTGAGAGCTGCAGATGTCCCCTGACTTGCCGCCCACCCAGTGGATGGGGAAATGATCACTTATGCGCTCCGGAATGTAAGAAGACGCTTACAGGAAATGAGCTCCAGAGCCTTCTTTGCTACAGTTATTAATGCCTATATCAGAATGTTTTGCTGTTCTGTGATGGGAAAGGAGGAGGGAAGTGGACTGGTAGTTTTTGAGTGCCAACAATAATGATAGTTACTATTCACTGTTTCCTATCTGCCATTTGCTCTGCAGACTTTTTACATGCATGATCTCACCTTTAACAGGTGAGGGAACTGAGGTGCAGGGAGGTGCCGTGACTTTGCCCCAAGGTCACACAGCTACACAACAAGTGAGCCTGGGCTCAACCCAGGGTTTTCTCCTTGCAAAGGGGTGAATAATGAATGGAACAAACACGGAAGGTATAGAATCTCAGAGTTTGAAGGCGTGAAGGTTCTATAGACTGTGACCGAATTCTCAGAAAATGTAAAATTGAGACATATAGACTAGCAAAATATTTTTCCCAGATGTGTGAACTTACAAGAAAAAAATCTTAGATGTTCAAATTGAATCATATTTAATCATGCATTTAATACATTGCCTGCTTTGGAAAGAAGAGAATTCCATGAAGGAAAACCAAAAATTATGCAGAAAGATTTACACCTACCCACGTTAGTCAGTACCATATCTGAATATTGGAAATTGGGATGAGCCTGGAAAATTGGGCACATGTGGTTGTCATGGCTACATATTTCAGGTGAGCTCTGGGAATGGAAGCTTTGGT
The DNA here is from genome assembly GCF_964194185.1 of Rhinolophus hipposideros. Taxonomy (NCBI): domain Eukaryota; kingdom Metazoa; phylum Chordata; class Mammalia; order Chiroptera; family Rhinolophidae; genus Rhinolophus; species Rhinolophus hipposideros. The sequence continues at coordinate 32,054,085 of NC_138067.1, read as the reverse complement.
CACCCCTTCCTCCAGGTAATGGAGCAAGCTGGGTTTCTGCTCCTGGCTGTTCCTGTGTCAATCAGACTATTAAAAAAAAAGATTATTATTAAAATATAGCTAACATACAATGTTATATTAGTTTCCGGTGTACACAATGGTTATTCAACATTTATAGATGTAAAGGAGTGATCACCATGATAAGTCCAGCAACCATCTAACACCGTACCACACTATCACAATGTTATTGACTATATTCCCTGTGCTGTGCATTACATCCCCATGACTTATTTGTTTTATACCTGGAAATTTGAACCTCTTATTCCCCTTTACTTTTCCCCCACCTCTTTTAAAATTTTTCCATTACAGTTGACATTCAATATTATTTTATATTAATTTTAGGTGTACAGCATAGTGGTTAGATATTTATGTAATTTAAGAAGTGGTCTCCCTGACTAGTCTAGTACCCACCTGGCACTATACATAATTATTACCATATTATTGACTATATTCCTTATGCTTTACTTTATATCCCTGTGACTGTTTTTTAACTATCAATTTGTACTTCTTAATCCCTTCACCTTTTTTACCCTGTCCCCCAACCCACCTCCTATCTATCTACGCAATAAATCTAGTACCCACCTGACACCATACATAGTTATTACAATATTATTGACTGTATTCCTTATGCTATATTCTACATCCCCATGACTACTGTGTAACAACCAATTTGTACTTAATTCCTTCCCTTTTTTCACCATTCCCAACCCAAACTGTCTGGCAACCATCAAAATGTTCTCTGTATCTATGAGTTTGTTTCTGTTTTGTTTGTTTGTTTATTTTGTTCTTTAGATTCCACATATAAGCAAAATTACATTGCATCTGTCTTTCTCTGTCTAACACTCCATTCAGCACAATACTTTCCAGGTCCATTCATGCTGCCACAGATGGCAAGAACCCATTTCCTTCCATGGCTGAGCAATATTCCACTGTATACATGTACCACCTCCTCTTTTTCCATTCTTCCATCAATGGACACCCAGGCTGCCTCCACATCTTGGCCATTGTAAACAATGCTGCAGTGAACATATGGACGCACAGGTCTCCTCGAAGTACCATTTTGAGTTTCTTTGGAAGTGGGATTACTGGGTCCTTCTTTTGTCTCTTGTTATAGCCTTTGTTTTAAAGTCTATTTTGTCTGGGATAAGTATTGCTACCACAGCTTTTTTTGTTTGCTTGTTTCCTTTTTCATGAAATACCTTTTTCCATGCCTTTATTTTCACTCTTCGTGTGTCTTTTGATCTGAAGTGAGTCTATTGAAGGCAGAAGATGTAAGGGTTTTGTTTCTTTGTAATACTGGTTTGGTGGTGAAGAACTCCTTTTTCTTGTCTGGGAAGCTCTTCATCTGTCCTTTGATTCCAAATGATAGCTTTGCTGGGTAGAGTAATCTTGGTTGTAGGTCCTTGCTTTTCATCATGTTGAATATTTTGTGCCAGTCCCTTCAGGCCTGCAAAGTTTCTGTTGAGAAATCAGCTGAAAGTCTTAAGGAGCTCTCTTGTAGGTAACTAATTGCATTTCTCTTGCTGCTTTTAAGATTCTTTCTTTGTCTTTAACCTTTGCCATTTTTATTATGATGTGTCTTGGTGCGGGCCTCTTTGGGTTCATCTTGTTTGGGACTCTGTAATTCCTGGGCTTGTATGTCTATTTCCTTCGCCAGGTTAGGGAAGTTTTCAGTCATTATGTCCTCAGGTAGATTTTCAATGCCTTTGTTTCCCTTCTCCTTTTGGTACCCCTTTGATGTGAATGTTGGTACACAGAGTGTTGTCACAGAGGCCCCTTAAACTCTCCTCATTTTTTTGGATTCTTTTTTCTTTTTTCTTGCTGATTGGGTGTTTTCTGCTAATTTTATCTTCTAAATCGCCAATTCCATCCTCTGTTTCATCTAATCTACTGTTGATTCTCTCTAATGTATTTTTCTTTTCATGTATTGTAGTCTTTATTTTGGACAGCTTCTTTTTTATGTTTTCTGTATCCATTTTTATGTTTCCTGCCTTTTTACTGAAGTTCTCCCTGAGATCATTGAACATTCTTATAACCAGTGTTTGGAACTCTGAATCTGGCAGATTGCCTGTCTCCATTTTGTTCAGTTCTTTCCCTGGAGCTTTGTTCTGTTATTTTATTTGGGAAATATTTATCTCCTCATTTTGGGTACCTCCTTGTGTTTGTTTCTATGTAGGGTTGCTACGCTTTCCAGTCTTAGTAGAGTGGCCTTATGTAGTAGGTGTCCTGTGGGGCCCAGTGGTGCCATTTCCCTGATCACCAGAGCTGGGTGCTTCAGGTGTGTTCCTTGTGTGGGTTGTGTGTTCCCCCTCCTGTTGTAGTTGTGACTTGATTGCTGATTGCACATCCGAGGGAGGGATTGACCCCCAGGCTGCTGGTTGTGAGGACTGGCTATGACTACAGTGGAGGAGCGATTGTGTAGGGGCTGACCCTACAGAGCAGGGTTTGCTCTAGCAGGGCTCTGGTGACTGCCCAGTCTGCTTTTTGAGTGTGTCATCCTTGGAGGTGGCTGGGAGATGCTCTGGCCCAGTCCAAAGCTGGCCATTGGGCCGGCCAGCCCTGAGGGTTACTGGGAGGGGACCTGTTGCAGGCCAAGTTCAGCTGCAGTCTGTGCCTTGCCTGGGGCCACCTGGCATGACCCACAAAGCAATCCAAAGATGGCAGCCACCCGGAATGTGCTTGGAGGTGCTTTGAAAGGCCAAATTGTAAATAAAGGCTGGCTGTTGCTAGTACTGGGCTTAGGGCTGCTCAGCCAGAGGTATGGGCCATGCTAAAGCCAGATGCTGCTTGTTTGGGTTTTGTGAACTTTTGAGAGATTTTAGGAAAGTCTGCAGCATGAGCCAAGGCAGGCTGTTTCTACAGAAAAGCCACTGGAGTGGGTTGGGTGGGCCTGAAAGTTGGGTGGGGCATGGTCTCATGGAATCAGTGGGGTGGGGCAGATAGAAAGTGATAGCCTGTTTAATGGAGACTCAGATATGGTGTCTGCCTGCATCTGCACACAGGATGGGGAGGGCTCAACAAAGAAACAATAGCTTCCACCAACTCCTCCATCCAGAAGAAAGCTGCCTCTTCAGCCCTTACCCTGAAGCTAGACAATTCAGTTCCTCACCGTATGTCCCTGGTGCCCTTTGAGCTGCGGCCCCAGTGCTGGAGCTCAGAGTGCGTGAATCCGTCAGTGAGTAAGTCCATGTGCAGACCCCTTAAGAGGAGCGGCTAGGAGTGCAGCGGCCCTCTGTCTCACTCAGCCACAATCTCTGCTGGTTTTCATAGCTGGAAGTTATGGGGACTTCTTGGCACTGAAACCCTGGGTTGGGGAGGGGCTGGGACCCCTGGCTCCTCAGGGAATTGTCCTCTGCAGCCAAGGTAGCCCTTCCAATTTTTAATGGTCACACATGGGTGTGGGACCAGCCTGTTCCACATCTCTGCCCCTCTTACCAGTCTCATAGTGGCTTCTTCTGTATGTCTGTAGTTGTAAGGCTTTGGTTCAACTAGACTTCAGGTGATTTTCAATAATGGTTGTCCTGTGGTGTAGTTGTAATTAATGTGGTCCTGAGAGGAGGCGAGCACAGCTTTTACCTACTCCTCCATCTTGACCAGGAAAAATCAACTCAATCAGACTATTTTTTTTTAATTAATTTTATTGGGGTGACAATTGTTAGTAAATTTACATAGATTTCAGGTGTACAATTCTGTATTACATCGTCTATAAATCCCATTGCGTGTTCACCACCCAGAGTCAGTTCTCCTTCCATCACCATATATTTGATCCCCCTTACCCTCATCACCCACCCCCCACCCCCTTACCCTCTGGTAACCACTAAATTATTGTCTGTGTCTATGAGTTTTTGTTTCTCATTTGTTTGTCTTGTTCTTTTTGGTTTATATACCACATATCAGTGAAATCATACAATCAGACTATTTTTTAAAGTAAAGTTTTATTTTGTAATAACTTTAGAGTTATTGAAAAGTTACAATGATGGTACAGAGTTTTCCTAGATACCTGGCACCCAAGTTTCCACTAATGTAGCTTATATGATCATAGCATTTGCCAAAACTAAGAAACCAATATGATGCTATTAATTAAACTTAAGTCGGCATTCGGATTTTATCAGTTTTTCCACTGATGTCCTTTTTTCTATTATGGGGTTCAATTCAGGACACAATAGTGCATTTCTCACACTCTTTTTGAGTCATCCTGAATTTGCTCTTAAAACCTTTTACTGTAGAGCTGAAATTTTGCTGAGTAGTCAGGAATCCTTTCAGCACATCACTTGACAGGTGGCAACCAAATTACTTGTTGTGGCTTAAGCCCATTTCCTCCAGTGGTGTGCAGGTCTCAGTGGATAGATACATTTCATCTTCTGGGCCAGCTCTAATCTATTGAGTCTGCCTGGAACAGTGTGTCAAGAACAAGGACGAGATCACATTTGAGCTCTGTGATCAACTAGCAATGTCTGTGCTGGGTGTGGGAGTACAGAGGAGTAATGTGTGCTAAGCATCTGCCATCTGGCACCAGAGTGTTTCACATTTGAGCATTCTGTCCCCATGTTCAGGAAGGGAAACTATATTTGAGTGTTGGATATGAAATCGGGTGTTTCCACCATCATAGCCACACTTAGCCGTAAGGTGGTAGTGATGATGATGATATAAAAATAAGGAGGTACCATTTATTGAATGTTTCATATGTCCCAGGCACTATAGGTGCCACATGAGTATCATACTTATTCCTTATAACAACCTGTGAGGTAGGGCACGATTGTCATTCCCATTTTACAGATGACAAAACTTAACACAGGTAAGCTTTGTCTAGTTCCCTCGGCTGGTAAGTTTCCTTGCAGAGGAGCCATTGTTCTCCAGGCAAGGCAGGCTTTGCCAAGCCCTGGCTGCTTAGAGGTCCTCTGCCTCATGCCATACGTCACAGCCTTCTTCGCCTAATGGGTTGGTCATCACCTAACAAGTGATCCATGTTGGGCTCCGCTAACTACAGAATTCCATGGGATTTATTCACAGGGCTTTGGGGCAAGAGCAGGATTGAGGGCAACTTCACAGAAGTGACAGGTAGGGAGAGCCAAGCATCTGCATACCCAAGAGAATTTCTATCGAATTCAGTTCAGAAACTATTTCTTTAAATGGATAATGTTTATCTGTGCCAGTGATGCAAATTAAAATTTGATTTCAAAGAAAAAATTTCCATACCCCGAAAGGAACCCCTTCACTTATTGAAAGAATAGATCCCCCCCCTTTTAGTAGGTAAAGTTCTCAGTAGTTTGAGCCCTTCTGACCTGTGAAACCCTGTTTCCCCCTGTTTCCTTTCCCTACCCCACACTCCAGCCCGCCTGGTCCACTAGTTTTTATTTCCATCCTCCTTTCCTTTGCTCTGCTCACTCTCTCTTCCAGAAGAGCCCTCCCTACCTGCATTGCTCTGCCTCAGAGTCTTGTGGATGCTGCTCCTTGGGCCCTGTCTCATCCTTCCTGGTTCCTGTCTTCCCACTGCCTCTAGCCTGGACACCTCTGGAGGGTGGCAGTGTGCCTCTGTGTTCTCAGTGTTTAGCCCAGTGTTTGGGATAGAGGTTGTGCAAGAAGGTTCATACATGAATCAGTGTCTCTTGAAAAATGAGCAGGTCTGTAGCCAATGGGAATCTTATATCCTTTAGCTACTTCTTCAGAATTGCAGGAGCTCCTTAGGCCATCGATGTCTGTGGCCAGAGCAATGATAAAAACATCTCGTGTGGATCATAGTCTTGCTGCACCAAAATGTGGAACAGACACCGTCTTATTCTACCCTCACTGTAATCCTCTGGGGTGAATGGCTTATCTCATTTGTGTAGAGGAGGTTATGGAAGCTGAAGTTATTTGCTTAGGGACCCAGAGCCATCAGAAATGTACTTACACATGGCAGTGCCCAGAGGGCAGTCTCCCAGCCTGGAACGATCATTGGGGCCGAAGAGGATGGTGGGGCCAGGACTGTAGGGTCTGGGGCAACCTCCTGTCTACACCACCTCACTTTGTCTCCCCACTTCCTGTCCGGGATCAGCAGCCCAGGCGGCTGTGTGCTCATCTCCTATATGCTTTTTCCCTTTGGGCAGCCACATGGAGCTAGCATACTTATGATGCTATTATGAAGACAAAATAAAAATCAGTTGCCTAAAGCTTTGCAGAAATCTTCAAATGTAGTAAAACTATCCCACCCAATATCAATTGCTATCAACGTTATAAAGAGATAAACAAACTTTTGGGAAATTGTTAAATTTGGTAAATTCTGCCAGTTAGTCGGTCACTGAGCAAACTGATTCTTTGGGGGAGGGGCCATGAGGCCAAGTAACGTACCCCAAGGAGGGCTGCTGCTAAACCCACTCAGGGGGTAACTGGGACTCGCCACTTGGGAGACTTCCTGACGAACCTAGAAATTGTCTACTGGAGACATCAGAAGTGAGTGTTTATCCACTGGCTCTGATCTCCCATCGGTGAAGGGCAGACCCACAGGATGATACGTCTTTGGCCTTTTTATGATGGATTGGGCTTCTAGAAGCTTCCCACGAGGCAGTGGCAGAGAAGCTGGGCAGATAACATGACACGCACATGCAACAGGCCTAGGTGCTCTGCCTGCATCTGTGCCCAGCTGGTTGCTGCAGAAGTCGCTGGAGCAAAATGGTGGGCTGAGAAGATAGCACATGGGGCATGGAACGTTCAACATGCCAGCCTCAAAGATCCAGCAGTTCTTCCCCGGACGTGCCCTGGGCTTTCCCATTGCCTCCTTGTCTCAAGCAGTTGGTTCCTCTTTCTAAGTTGGGTCGTGTTTCTCCCCAGCAAAATGGAAAGCGTGTAATTCCTTTGACTGACATCCCGTTGAAAGACCTTTCCCTGGGCCTTATTTGTTGCTCTTAGCCTAGGATTCAGGCACAAAGCCTAATGGAAATTGTGATTCCATCAGGCTTTATTTGATTTATAGTAATATTATCGAATATTGGATTTATTAGATTCACAGTAATAGTTACCTGGCAAGGGCAGGTTGGAGAATATTTGCTGACTGGTTTGCTGTAAAATCTGTGTTTGGTTTATGCATTTATAACAAACCAGCCAGACTCCTTACGGCCTTAGGGTCAGACAGAGAAGTACAAATGCTCATCACAAGATAAATGTGCATTACAGATGTTGGGGGAATAAAACATTCCTTTTCTCAACATAAGCTGTTTGTGGTTCTCCTTGTCCCTTTCTCTAGGTAAGTTTATTTTTCCTGACTGCCATTACTAACTAAACTCTGTCTGCCTCACTTACAAGCTCCTGGGAGGGCGACTGAGTTTTCAGAAGTGGAATTGATTATATTACAGACCAGGACTTGAAGATACAAAGCTAGTTGGCACTTAACCCACTTCCTCGTGAGCACTGTATAGGAAATCTACATTCAGCTTTTTGGGGTTCTCTGCTTTGGGAGAAATCCCAACTCTGTTGTATGGTGAGTGGGATGTATGCTATTGACTACTCATTCATTCATTCAACAGTTATATCCCAAGCTCTTACTGTATGTCAGGGTGGAGCTTGATGTATGCATTCCTATTCATTAGTGATCTTCATTAGTAATCCAGGGAGGCAGGTAGTTTCTTTGTTTTACAAATGTGGTTGGTTTGGTCAAAGAGATGGAGTAAGCATTTTTTCCATCCCCTATTTTTGTGCTATTTTTCTCATACATTTTACTTCTACATATGTTATAAACTCCACAATACATTATATTTTTATTAAACAATTAATGATATTTTATTGGCTGTCCTGAGGTTTAGAATATGCATCTTTAATTTTTTCAGTCTACCTCCAAATACTGTATCTTCATGTGTAGTGTAAGAACTTTGTTACAGTCTGCTCCCAGTTTTCACCATCTTTTGGGCTATTGTTGTCATAACATTACTTTTACGTGGGCTAGAAATCCACAATCTTTTGCTTCCATTTTTTGCTTTAAACAATAAATATTTTAGAATGATTAAAAAAGCCTTTTATACTTAACCTTCATTTAAACAACTTCCAGAGCTCTTCATTTTCTTGTGTAGATCCAAGTTTCTGTCTTGTTTCATATCCTTCTACCTAAAAAAACTTACTTTAATATCTTATAGCACAGGTCTACTGGTACGTAATTATCTCAGATTTTGTTTTTCTGAAAATTAAAACAAAAATTGCTTTTATTTATAAAGGTATTTTTTTCCTGGGGGTAGAATTCTGTATTGACAGTTATTTTTTTTTCTCAGCATTTTAAAGATGACATTTCATTGTCCTCTGGATTATATAGTTTCTGATGAGAAGTCTGTTGTCATTCTTATATTTGTTCCTTCATTTCTTTGCCTGCCTTGATTTTCTCTTTCTCTTTTTCCATATTTTGAATATGATATGTTAAAAAAATAATCCTGCTTGGATTATTTGGATTATCCTGCTCTGATCTTTTTGGATTTGTGATTTGATACCTTCATTGGTTTTCATAAAATTCTCAGCCATTAATGCTTCACATATATCTTCTACATTGTTATCTCTCTTTCCTTTGGGATTTCAGTTACGTGTATATTAGATTATATTGTCTCAAGTGTTTTTCAAACTTCCCATTGCTGTCCTTATCGTCCTTGTCCTCCTTTCCTCTCTCCTCTTTCTTCCCTTCTTCCTCCCCTTCTCCTTCCTGCTTTCCCTTCCCCTTCTCCAAATTCTGAAAGCCTAATTTGCATCAAGGGGACAAATCCCATCTACCTGGCACTGCCTAGAGAAGGAGGCAGCCCTTCCCCAGGCCCTGGCAATGTGGGGAAGGGAGTGCCTGAGGAAAGGAAGGCTTCTTACCCCATCACTTGATACAGTAAATAGGTCTTCTGTCACCTGTGATTCACAGTGTGGTCCATGGACCGTAGCAGCGCTATTCTTGTGTGCTGAGACACACGGCCTTACCCCAGGCCCATTGTATCAGAATCTGCAAATTAACGCCTCCCAGGTAATTAGTGTGCACATTACAGTTTGAGATCACTGTCTGCATGATCAATGAGAAAAAGTTGGGGCAGCAAAAGCATGAGATGTGTACAGTAAGCAGCATTTGGTGCAGTCTGGAGCATCAGGTGGAAGGTACAGATGGCTCATAGGAGCCTGTAGAGACCTGCCTTGAGCTGGGAGTAGCTACATGCTGAGTGAGGCTGTGATCTAGAAGAGGGCCCCGTCCCATTTCTCCCTTAGGTTTGGGGTTGTCTGTTCAGATTTTGATAGTGTCCTCTGAAAACCTTTGAAATTTTAATCAAGTCCAATTCATCTTTGTTGTTGTTGTTACTGTTGCTTGTGCTTTTGATGTCATATCTAAGAATCCATTGGAAATTTCAATGTCATGAAGATGTATCCCTGTATTTTCTTTTAAGAGCTTAAGGTTTTAGCTTTTACATTTACCTGCTTGATCCATTTGGAGTTAATTTTTGTGTATGGTGTGAGGTAGGGGTCCAATTCCATCCTTTTGCATGTGAGCAAGCTTTGGTTTCCTTGTTTAATGGATCTGTAACTATTGTGTAGAAAACAGACTGTAGGGGCTAGAAGGAAGCAGGGAGACTGACTTCCCACTGTTCTGTGATAATCTGCCTCTAAGAGAAGGTATGTTAGAATGCCAACTCCTAAGGTTAGAGGGAATGATTAAGAAAGTACCGCTTGACAACCATCATGGCAATAATTGATTTAGGCAAGAATCATTAGTGGATGCTAAAACTAACCTGGTTTCTTGAATAACAGAATAGTTGCATGGTCTCAGAGAACCTCCCTGCAGGAAACTAATGACAAAGGGTAGAGGGTGAACATTACAGTGAAGGACCCTGGCAGACAAAATGTAAATGACCACCCAAGTCAATAGTGAGGTCATCATGAGTGGACACAGATTTCATGGGCCTCCTCATACGACACGCTGACGAGGACCCAGTATCACACTCCGGAGTTGCTGCTCAGAATGCACACCCTGAATCTAATCATGACTTAATATCAGATGCGCTCAACCCAAAGGACATTCTACACAATCACTGGCCCCCAAGAGATCAGAACGACTGAGAAGTGTTCCTGATGAGAGGAGACTAAAGAGCCGTGACAATGGAATGCCCTGCGTGGTCTGGGATTTTCTTTGCTGTAAAGGGCATTATCAGGACAGTTGGTGAAATTCGAGCAAGGTCTGTAGGTTAGATGGTGACATTGTATCAAAGGGACTTTCCTGATTTTGAGGTTCTGTACTAAGTACTGTCACTGAGAAAGAGAGCATCCTCGTCTTAAGGAGATGCACATTGAAGCATTTAGGGGCTCAGAGATCATCCTATCTGTGGGGCAACTTACTCTGAAATGGCTCCGAGAACAAATGTACAGAGAGGAAATGATAAGGAAGTTGTGGGAAAATGTCCACACTGGTGGTATCCAGGTTACGGGTAGATGGGACTATTTTGTACTGTTTTGAATTTTAATACAAGTCTCAAATTATGTCAAAATATGTCTGAAAAAGAAGAATCTTCCCCCTTTAACACAACAGACTTGAGAACCACAGCAAGTGTCACAACAGGTCGCCACCTGCCACCTGGCTGCCAGGCCTTGTCCATCGTCTCTCGAACCCCAGCGTCCTGGCACAGCGATCAGAGCAGTTTTAACACCAACCAACCACCAACGTCTGCCTGTGGGCCTCATCTCAGGCTTGCTGCCTTTTTTTCTGAGCTGCTAATAAAGACAGCCACTACTGTTGCGTATATCCTGGGGTCAGGTAGTTTTTAATCTTCATGTCAACCCTACTCGTATCTCTGTTTTACAGATGAGAAAACTGAGGCTCACAGGGATGAAATAAGAGCCAAGTTTTGAAAGCAGGTCTGTCCAGCTCCACTCTGAAGCAGTCTGCCCTCCCTCCCCTGAATCTTGTTCTCTTGTTCATTTGTTATCATCCATCTTCCCTGCATCAGCTCTTTGAGGGTGGGGCCCTTGTTCTGTTCACTGATGTGTCTCAAGTACCTGGCTCAGTGCCCATCCCGTGACAGGAGCTTAGTCAATATCTTCTGGATGAAGGGCCATCACAAGGCTCAGCATACTTTATTAAGTATGAACACCCACCTATTAGTGGGTGTTCAGGTTGAACCTTGGCTCATTCTGATTCTGCTACTGAGAAGCTGTGTGCCCTTGGATAAGTTAATGAACCTCTCTGGAACACAATTTCCAAATCTATAAAATGCGTATTCTACTCCTACTTCATAGGGATTGTGGTGAAGATCTAATGACACGTGCACATAAAGTGCTCATTGCAGAATCTGGCATTGCATAGATGCTGAGTCCATATTTTCCGAATGAATGAATGACTGAATGAATGAAAGTTTTAAGTGGCCTCTATCTGTGGGAGACCCCAGCTCCTCCTGTAACTGTTTATTGGAAGTTGTATAGAGGGACTTACCTGGAAATTTAAGTTGCTGTAACAAACAACATGGGACTATTATCTATGTATTTATTTTTGTGTGTCTGGTGTCTCCCATTCCTGTGTAAGCCCTGGGCATACGTAGATCCTGCTGGTTTCATTCAGGCCACCGGCACACCCGCAGCTGTGGCTCATGGCAGGCAGGCCTACTTGCTGATTGACTCATCATTTTGCTTCATGACATCTCTACTGGGGCTTGCCCCTGTGCCAGGTCCTATCCTGGGCGCTGAACACATGCCTGTCCTCATTTTGTCTGCCTCATACCTCCAGTTTCTTCCCCTGGGCCCTCAACCTGGCTCATGGACGGGACTCCCTTGGCCCGGTTTTCTTCCTCCCAGAACCTGCTTTGGGTTGCTCGCTTGGCTTGGGAGGTCCTGTGCCCTCTGGCCCAGAGGCCCGTTTGGTACCCAACCTTTGAAACATGCTGTCAGGCATCCCTGGAAGCCCTGGAAGCCCTGCAGCCATGTTGTCGCAGCTCCTGCAGCAGCTAAGCGAGCCCAGGGAGGACACTCCAGCCTCCTTTTCCATAAGCACTTTGTGTCTGTATGTATTTCCTCTCCTAATTGAGACTGAAGAGGCTAAATTGCTCAGGAGGGCTCAAGGACGGCCTGCTCACTGGACATCATCACGCCAGAGGCCACTGTCCTGCATCTGGTGGCCAGAAGGTGGCGCTGTCCCACATTTTATGGGCGCATGAGGAAGGAGAGCAGAGAAATCCGTTTTATCCCCCAATGCTACTTTAAGATCAAGGCAAAAATCATGGGCATTTGGACCAGTTTTATGGAAGAAAAAGAATCCTGAAAATAAAATGATGAGTTAAAGCTCCCATTCAGGTTCTGTATCTGAGTTTTGAGTTCTGCTCACATGAGGACCTATCCTAGAGGTTAGAAGAGATTTCTTTTTCTTTTTTAGCTCTACCTAGAAATCCTGCAGGAAAAGCTGGTGTGGCCAAGGACCCAGTACTGTTTCTCTAAGCGACTGAGAGGGGCATTGTGGCTGTGCCCCTGGCTTGGTGTCCCTGGGCAAGTTACAAGAGCACTCGGAGCCCCGGTTCCCTCATCTGAGAAGTGGAGATAAAAGTCCAGACGCCAGGGGGTTGTGGAGAGGCTATCAGATGATGAATATAAAGTGCTTAGCCCTGGGCCTGCTATGTAGAAAGCGCTTCCTGCGACTGGGCTGGCAGCCCTCTCCTTCTACTGAGGGAGCTTAGTGGAGAATGCAAACCCTCCAGGGAAGTCATTTTTATAGAGCACCTACTGTGCGCAGGGAGCTGGGCATGCAAAGAGGAATACCCCCAGCCCTGCCTCTTGGATCTCAGAGAGACACTGTGTGAAAGCCTTTCTGGAGATTCTGGCCGAAGTGCTTTGAGGGGAACACAGACAGAAAGGGATGTGTTCTGCTGGGTGTATTGGTGTTGGCATAATGGAGGAGGTGACAATTAGGACTTCTTCAGGAGAGGACACAGGGAAGGACCATTTGAGCAGAGGGCACAGCCTAGGCAAAGGTGTGGAGATGGGAAAGCTTCAGGTGTGGTGGAGGGTGTGCCAGGGGTGCCATGGGGGTCTGTGTGAGTGTGGATTCACTCCAGGCCCGTTGGTTTGGGTGGGGCCTTCAGCAGAGACTTTTGAACCAGGGCAAAGAAATCCTGTAGCGCTGAGGACAAAACCAAAATGCTTCAGTGTTTGCTTTCCTGAAACTCGATGAGAAGTGCACCGTGGGAAGTGCACCGTGGAGGCTCCCAGTGGTTTTCCTCAGAGCCCAGAGATTTCAGCCTATTCACATTTCTCTGACCTTGTGCTCTTTACTTGATGTTTCCCTTCCCAAGGCTTGGAGCCTCTCCCTTTCTCTCCTTACGTGCTCTCTAGCTCCTCACTCCGGCCAAATCCTTGACATGTCAGCCTTTGCATTTTGACTCCCACGCCTATAGAGAACTCGATAGGCCGTGGCAGGGGGTGGGGTCCCGAAGGTCTCATCTTCCAGCTTCCCCTGCTCTTTCTTCACCCTCCTGGGTCCCCACCTGACCAGGTGAAGTTTGTCCAAGCCGTTTTTGAATCTCCAGGGTTTCATCTGGAGGATTGTCTACATTTCTAAGACTGCTGTCTGAACTCGGTAAACAAATGCAGGAAACTCTGGTCCCTGTGACTTACGGCTATTCTGTCGTTTCCCCCCAGAATGTGGTCAGCCAACAGTGGTCGCTGTTCTAAGGGGCTCTTTCACTCCAAACACTCCAGTCTCGGAGCCCTTCCTGAGTTGATTCTCTGCACGCTGGCCTTTGGCTTTTGGTAGAGGGGCCGGTGTCAGCTGCAGCCAGGTTTAATTTACGTGATTTACTGTGATGGGGGCAATGTCAGGGGTGTTTGGGCTCCAGACTGGGGATGTCATGGCTGCCAGTCTATGTGCAGATGGGGACAGGAAAGATCCTGCTGATGGAAGCATCCTTGAATGTAAATGTTTCGAGGGGAAGAAAGGGGCTCGGTGACGGTCCTGAATCATAGAACCATCTCACTAGAGCACTAGGGGAGGAGGCAGAGCCCAGCGTCGGCCCCGCAGAACAACATTTGGGTTTTCACACTCGACACTGAGAAGCCATTAAATGGAAAGGAAACCTGTACCCCTTCCCTCGGCAGTCACGCCAGCCGCCGTCCCCAGGCACCTCACAGTGCCGCTTTTGTTCGGGGGTCCGGAGTGTAAAATTGGAGTGGCAGATTGTTGGTGCGTACATTTCGAATTTCCTGGCTTTCATCAGCTGCGCCACTCAAATGACAATATTTAATCCCAAATGTTTCCTTCCCCTCCCCCATCCCTCCTGTTTCATAAATGAGGGGGCTTCCCCCCCTTATTTGCAAAGTAGACTTCATTTCCATTTCTTCAACCATAATGAAAGTCTATTTATGATTTTTCTCTCATGTGTTACACAAATTACACCAAAACCCTTCTGAACATATTAAGGGTCCTTTCTTAGGAGAACTTGACTTCCTGTGTTTTAGTTTCACGTAACTATGTTTTTGCTGATTTCTTCATCCCCACTGACCATTTTACAAGGAAGAGGCATACACATTTCACTTCCAGGGGTCAGATCTCGTAGCGAGAATGCCATGCCATTTTATTCTACTGGCTGGGGTTACATCTTCCGTTGTTTTGAGCCAGGTTGTTTTTCTGTTATTTAGGAATTTTTCATTGTAGTCATGTTATTAAAGAATGATCTGTCTTAGATGGGAGAATCAGCTACCTGAGATGTAAGGTGTGAGGTTCTTCTGTTGCTTGGTAACTATGTGGAAGCAATTGCTTAGCAAGACAGCCCTTGTGAGACAAGAACAAATTGTAATAGCATCATTCCTGGATTTTCTAAACAATAGATATCCACATACGTATAAAAATCACTGTTTACATTTTGCATAGTGCATTAGCGTGTCCCAAGTGACATTTCATATAAAGAAAGCAGCATGCGGTCCTGAGATGAGACTCTCCATTCTGGGAAGGAGCAAGTGTGACACCTGCTTGTGTCTCAGCTTTGGCTTTCTGGTGTGTGCAGCACTGATATCTGAGTGGCGTCTGATACCTGAACAGGTTCTGATACAATACATGAACACGTTTAGATTCTGAGAAGATTCTGATACCTGAGCGAGTCTGACACCTGAGTAGGATCTGATACTTGGCTGAGACCCCATGGGCTGTGCGATGGTCAGTTTTATGTATGGACTTGGCCAGGCTGTAGTACCCAATTACTCAGTCAAACATGAGTCTAGGTGTTGCCGAGAAGCTTTCTGGTAATTGTGGCTAACCTCTACAGCCAGTAGACTTCGAGGAAAGAAGATTATCCTGGATAGTCAGGGTGGACCTCATGGAATCAGGTGAAGGGTTCAAAAGCAAAAACGGAGGTTTCCCTGAGATGAAGAAATCCCGCCTCAGGGCTGCCATGTCAGCTCCTGCTGGAGGCTCCCGCCTGCCGCAGCCCTACAGGCCTTGGACTTGCCAGGCCCCACAGTCATGGGAGCCAATTCCTTCAGACACATTTCTTTACGTGGTCATGTATCTCCTCTTGGTTCTGTTCTCCTGGGGCGCCCTGACTAATACTGTAGGGTTTTCAGGCTTGAACTACGTAAAAGGATGGCAGTCTCAGGCCACCGAGGGTCTACAGAAATCAGACATGTGCTTCTCTGGGCCTCTCTAGGACCTCCTAGGAATCTTGAGTTGTTTCCCAACCATGAGTGTGTGTGGGGGGTGGGACAGTGACGTGTGACACGGACACGCTGGACCCGCGTCCCTGCACATGTGCTCTACCAGCAGGCATGCCCACTTCAGTGCAAACCAGCTACCACACTGCATGTATGGCCACGGCAGAGGGTCCTGGAAGAAAGCACCACAGGCAGTGGACTTCCAGGGTGGACCATGGCTATTTCTTATGTACAAGGTCTAAAATAAATACTGATGAGCCCAAAATACATATTGGAGGTGATGCAGGTGAGGCTCTCAAATTTCCCCCACTTTGAGACACTCTGTAAGGACATACACTTTCATTCTTAAGATGCCAAGCTCCAGCTCTGTGATCATTGGGAGCTGGGCTCAAGCCCCAGCTCTGCCATGTATAAGCTGTGTGGCGTTAGGGACATTTCTTAACCTCTCTGAGCCTGGTGTGAAGAAGGGAGGGAAGGAGCTCAAGCTGTCTCATAGGCTTGCTGTAATGCTCAAGTTAAAGGATGTAAGAACTGTCCGCGGTACACCACCCAGCCTGTAGGAAGCCCTCAAATCATAGTTCTGTATTGTCAGGACTAGGGTAACGACAGTGAAGCGTCCAGCTATCCAATTTAAGGTGGCGCCCACCCTCAGATGCCAACTCTGCATTTGGGCAAGCAGAAGAGTGAGCACCACCTTAACTTGTGCACCCTGGGCACCTCGCCCCCCTCACCCTAGTCCTGGCTCTCACTTTACCCTTAAAAATGCCAGACCAGCTTTGCCAGGGAAGGGAATCACCCATCTCTCTGAGACTACAAACCCACCCAAGCCCCCAGGTGGTGTGAGCTCTTGGAAGGCAGTGACTGTCCCTTACTCATCTCGTACTATTGCATACAGCACCCTGTACACAGTAGGTACTACATAAATACTTACCAATGTGGATTGGATGAAGGGGAAGAGGGAGAATTCAAACTTTGACGTGGTTTCCCGTGAGCGAGGCTATCTGCTCCAGCTGCCATCAAGAAGGGGTCCCTTATGAGACCGGGGACTGAAAACGCAATTTTTATCCTCTTAAGTGGAGAGCTTTGTCAAAGGAGGACAGCCATATCCCACTGAGGGTGAGAGCTGTTTCAGGATTGCTCTAAAACTAGATTTGGACCAAAGGTCAGAATTGTATGAGTCCATGTATATGAAATATCCAGAATATATAAAGTCAGAGAGACAGGGTTTCTGGGGGTGAAGGGAGAGGGATGGGGAGTGACTGCTATGGCATACAGAGTTTCCTTTTGGGCTGATGAAAAAGTCTTGGAGCTAGACAGAGATGATCGTCGCACAATCCTAAAAATATACTAAATACCACTGAATTGTACACTTTAAAAATGTTTGAGCGGTAAATTTTTTGTTATGTGGACTTGAAGGTGGGGTTGAACAACTAGACTATGGCAATGGCACAGCTTTACTTCTCTGTGTCTTCTTCAGGCTCATTTAGAGCAACTATTATTTCCTCCCTTCTAAAGCCTCCCAGATGCCTACAAAAGCCTGGACCAGATGGCAGAGTTCACCAAAGATACCAAGTCTCCAACAAGGGGGTGTGTGTGGGGCATGGAGGAGGCAGATAAAGACGTGGGAAAGTTGTCATGCACGGTAGTGTTTGGGATGAGGAGAATAGGGAGATTCTTCCAAGATTAAGCCCGAGTATTCATGCCAGGGCAAGACTATAGAATCGGTCCCCGCAAGACAATCCCTGCCGCCCAGGAACTGTGGGAGAACTGGGCAATTAATGGATGTCTTGGAGACAGAGAGCCTGGCAGCGCTGATCAGCTGAGCCAACGTGACACACGAGCATAAGGCGTGAGTGTGTGTGCGTGGAGTGAGTGTTATGTGGGTTTCCAAGTCCATAATGCCTACGAAATAATGGTCTTGATGGTTGGTTGTCCAGTTGTTGGAACATCTATTCAGCTTTTGACTAAAAGCCAGTGGGGGGATCTCCTTGCTTGATCCCCAAAGATAGTTTTTACTTACCATTCAGGAAAGAGATTGTGAGAGCTCTAAAACAAACAAACAAAACCTGATTTCAAACATGATTGGTATCCTGGGGGAGGTTGCTTTCCCAGCCTTCATTTGGGGATTAATTTCTGTTAGAAGTTCCTTGGCTGCTAGTGTGTGTGTGTGTGTATAAGAAAAGACACACTAGGAAGAAAGTATGTCATATTCTTCTGAAACCAATTGCCTGCCTTAGTTTCCTCAGTGTATCTTGAGGATGGCACGACCTTGGGGCACATCTTTCACCTCTGCAGTCTCCTTTGAGGAGGCTTTGAAAGAATGAAAGGAAATTGGGCCACTCCCCAAGCCTGTTCCCCTGGTGGCTGCATGTCAGGGCTGTCCTCACCTGCATTAATTTGTTTCATTATTAATTCAAAGTGATGTTGGTTAATACAAATACAGAGGCAAAAGCTGGGAGTTCTCTTGATTTCTAGCTTCGGTCCCTTTATTACTATCCACGAATAACAAACTATTCTGATAGTTCCATTGGTTCTCATTCCTGGAGGTGGGGAGTCCATGCTGTACAACCTTCTCTTCTGAAGTTTTAAACTTTAATTTCAAGTTATGGTCACCAAAGGCTCTTTTTCTAATGATTCTTGAATTCTTGTGATTCAATAGGGGGTATTAGTCATACATGAGTTTCTTTTTATGTTTGTTTTTTTGGGGGGGGTAAGTGGGGAAAGGGAAGGTCTTTATTACTTTATAGATTACACAAGCCAGATAAGAATATACTTCCAGGATTAAAGATTCGAATGATTCTGACGTTCAGAGTAAGAGGTTTTATCTCTTTCCTCCCCAGGTGATTTCCTCTGCCCTAAATGATTAGATGACTCCTTCCTAGTTTCTCCTGGGCACTGAGATATGTGTATGGATAGTAAGACTTTTGTCATTGAATGCCGCATTAATGGAATAATTCTGTGTATATTCATTGGTTCAGCTAATATTTCTGAGCACCTTCTGTATGCCAGGTGTGATGCTGGGAGCTGCAGACTCAGTAATGAGCAAAAAGGCCACCACCATCACACAGCTTATGGGCTGCAGGAATATTGTGCGGGGACTTAATTTCCCCCTCCCATTTAACAAAACAGCTGGGCGGTCTCTCCATGGCCATTCTTATATGTCTGCTCTATTCTTTTCAGTGTTTAGAGGTAACAGACATCAAATTGATTTCCAATAGATTTGTCATTATATAAAAAAAAAATGAAGCAATGAAAGTCTTTACACCTCTTTGAGCACCTGGGTGTTTTACATGATTATATAAGATTCTTTGGGTGGTGAGTCTTGGATGGAAGACACTCCCATTTGAATCCTGTGTTACAGTTTCCCAAACAGAGTCTTCACGTACAAGGTCTCATGGAGTCTTCACTACCAACCTAGGAAGCAGGTACTGATATTGCTACTATTTTACAGATGAGGAAACCAAGACTCAGGGAAGTCAAGAAGTCGGGCCAGGGTCACACACCTCAGAAGCATCCGGGCAGAGCCTTGAATTCAGGGTTTGTGATGCTTATGTGAGGACCTTCTATTTCAACCATGTCTGGAATTTGGCTTCTCTGCCTCAAGGTTTGATCTCTGCTTCCCGAGTATCTCTGGGAGTCTTCATGAATCTGAAGAGCAAGCATGCCCACATCTCCACCCTTGACAGAAATCTGGCCTTTCCATGTCTGATGGTCAATTTCATACCTGGAATAGGACATTTTCCTATTCTGGGGTGCTATGCCATGACTCTTTAGGAAGGTTATGATATCATAGTATGAACAATTTCCAAACGCCCCTTGTCAACATCTCCCACAGCTCTGACACCTGGAGAAGCGAAAACCATTCCAGAGGAAGAAAGATACCCTTTGAATCATGTTGTCAGGCACATGCCACTCTGTTTGAATTATTTTTCTTGAAGGCGAACACTTTTCAATAGTCCAAAGCCAGAGTCTGTCACTTGCGAGAGCGCTTGATGTGTTGCTGTTTTAAAAATTAAGTATGTGGAGTTTGTAGAATGGACACGGCCTTTCAGTTTTTTAATTTAAGGTTTAAAAAGTGCTTTCATGCTATAATCCCCAGGGGATGGGAAAGGCTGTTTGTTCTGCCCTGGGCCTCCAGGAAATCTGGCCCAGACCACCTACGGGAAATTAGCCTGAGACCTCAGCTTAGCTGGGAGGCGACAGCAACCGCTCTTCTCTGCACTGCAGTCCAGTACGAGGTTCGCACTACATAATCTAATCTTTCAAGGCTGTTTTCCCCTGGAGAGGCAGGGAGCTGAGTAACTAAACAGACAAAATGCTGCTAATCCCTCTTTCCTGAGGCCGAAGGTTTAACTCCTTGCCTTCTGTTTTAAGGCAGTGAGCTCAAAGTGGACTGTTGAGGTCAACATCAGAGTTTTATAAAAAGCACTTGGTTTTGTACTCTGTGCCAGTGGAATAATCATAGCCGACACTAGTCAATGTCCCTGGTTCTTCTATATGCCTGGCATGACTCTACATGCTTCAAATAGAGTAATGTGATTATGCCTGCCCTAGAAGGTGGGTACTATTATTGCACACAGAGATGTTAAGTTACTTGCCCAAGGTCACACAGTGTGGAGGGAAGCAGAGGCTGGGATTCAAACCCAGGTTTGGCTGCTTCCGAGACCCTGCTCTTGACCCCTGGGCTCCTCATTAAAGAGGAAGGGCTCACAATGACTCTGAACTGCCTGCCTAGTCAAGTTTATTTCATTCATTCATTCACTCGCTCCATTTGCATTCAGCACCTGCCATGTGTGAATGCCAAGGTGATTTAGTTAGTGGCACTCATTGTCCTCCCAGGAGCTGGCAGCCAGACACGGGAATGAATAATCTAGAAATAAATGCGATGCAGAAAGCTGAGGGCAACGATAGCTGTGCAAGGGGCCGAGGGGGCCAGCAGAGTGAGGGGCGCATTTAACTCAGATGGAAGCAGGAGAAAGAAGGTTTCCCCAGAGGTGAGGAGGAGAAGGAGAACGGGGCATTTGCCAGGAAGGGGTGACGATGAGGTGCACTGAGGGTGGAGAAAGTGGTCCTTGCTGTGTCTTCTGGGAAATTCTCTGGGGGGGGGTGGTTAGTGTGGATGACTGTGAGAAGGAGCCTAGACTTAGTTATCTTGGCTTGGGCAGGGTCTAAATCAGCATCTCTTGATTTTTCTGGCAGGCCAGGTGAATAATTTCATTAGGCCCGGTTGCTTAGCGCCTTAGGAACCAGTGTTACCAGGTAGGGTAGGTGCAGAGGGGCCCCGGCTAAAACCATAGGATGTAGCACTTGGTTTCTGCAAAACCAGCAGCTCTTACCTGCTTTCATCAAAATGTCCACAGAGTGCCCCTGACAAAGGCCTCTTGAGGGCTCAAGTGCTGTTGCTGTGGGGCTCAGCCAACTTCATCCCCCTCCCCCCAGGAGACCTAGGGACGCTAAGTAAAGCCCGCCCCCTAGGACACAGGTCAGGGGCAGGTTCTTGACCCTCATCCATCACAAGGTGACTACTGGCTGGTGCAGGATGTGACCAGGTTCCAGCTGGTTCCATCCCAGTGACGGCAGACAAACCATCCTTGCATTTTGCTCTGCAACCCCAGCCCAGGGCAGCACATGGGGAGACCTCGATGGAATGCCCCTCTCTCCAAGCCTGGGCTGAGATGTTTCCTCTGGCTTGACACAGCCGATGCTGGAAGTGCCACTCAGCCAGCTGGGTTCAGAGGGCCTCTGCAATTGGGGAACACAAAGATATTTGGAGCTGGAAATTGCTGTCCACTGTTTTGAAAGGTGCAAAATGTTTAAATAATTACTTCCAAACGTGGGGACCTCCTTCACCTGAACTCTGAGTCAGCTTCCTCTTGTCAAACTCCCGTTAGTCTCTCCATCTCCTCCGCTCCATTTCCTTTGCCCTTTTGCAGCCCTCCTCTGCTTCCCCCCTCCTCTCTGGAGCTTGGAGTGAGTTCTGAGGGTGCTTCATTAACGACTTAGATTTCTCCTGACTACTTCTTTCTTTGCTTGTTTGTTTTCAAGCCTATCTCTTAAATAACCACATGGAAAGGGGGCCCTGTTTGTTTTCCTTGCTTTGTGTTTCCCCACCAATCAGTTATTCACCAAACAAAGGCTGTGTGATCTCCTCACCTCTCCCTGCCCTGCCAGGACTAAAAGGAAGTGAGAGCTCCCCACCCCCTTGTTGCCCCCCAGGGAGAGGACTCCAGCACACACACCTGTTCTGGGGAAAATGGCCCTTGGAAGGGCTGTTTGCCAGGTGATGTTGCAAATAGAAAGTTTCCCTTTCTGTGCCAGAATGACTCCCTTTTCATAGATTAGCAACCCAAGGGCACACAGCACCTTATGCACATAGATATGAAACCATGGTCTGTCTGAACAAGAAGCACTGTCCCATTGACATAGGTGAGCCACATGTGTAATTAAAATTTTTGCCATAGCCACATTATAAAAAAGTGAAATTAATTTTAATAATATACTTCAGCTCAATATATCCAAAATATTACCCTTTCAACATGTAATCAACATTAACAATATTAGTGGGATGGACTGAATGTATACCCCCACCCCCCATTCCTATGTTGAAGCCCTAAACCCTGTGTGATGGTATTTGGTTGGAGGTGGGCCTTTCCGAGGCAATTAGGGTTAGCTGAGGCCCTGGGGGGCATGATGGGATTAGTTTCCTTATACAAAGAGGAAGAGACCAGAGTCTCTCTCCATTGTGTGAGGACACAGTAAATAGTTGGCAAACACTGCTAACTGGGGTTCCCCAATTCAAATGCTGGTTGTTCAATATTTGCCTGCATATCACTCTGTCCTTGCAGAGCCGCATGAACTGAGTCTGTCGATTTTCAGGAGAGAAAGCTGAAGCAGTGTGACAAGTTCAAGTTACACTTAACGCCTGTCTGTGACTCTGTCAATGTATTTTTATAATCGAAAAGCTAGAGTTTACTTCAGGCTCTTCCCTGGTCAAAGACAAAGGAAAAAGTGGTCCTAAAAGCCCTCGTCTCTTGCTTCTACTCGCTCAAAGTGACCCTGTTATTTTTCCTCTAGAACTTTATTATGTATTTTAATAGCAAAAAATATTATATTGGAACAACGGGGAAATATTGAAAGCATATCGTAAAAATGCAAAGTTGTCCTTAGAGGCAAATTTGCACACATGTGGATTAGTAGTTTGTATAAAATGTATAATGGAACTATGCTGTTTCGATGCTAATGAAATACATCAGCCACTGAAGAACTTTTTTTTTTTTTTAAAAACAACTTAGTCCTTTAGGTGAACTCACTTTACCTCAGTTTATAAATTTGGAAAGCAGGAAAGTGGGAAAAATGTAAGAAGGTGAAAAAAAGGGTTAAGACATACTGCTTATTTCAGTGATGTAATGCCACTGAGTTTTAACATCATCTTTGGAACAGGAGATTTAGTTTTCTTTCTGTTCATTCATTAATTTGTTCAACAAATATTTGAGTCAGAACCTGAGCTAGGAACTGGGGAAACCACGGAGAAGAAGACCAATGTAGTGCCTGCCCGTACAGGCTCCGAGTCCAGTGGGGGAGACAAATAAATACTGTAGAACCACAGCGTGGTTAGAATTACAAGGAGACGTGCAGGTGGATGGGAGTTTGTTAAAAGGGGGCCTAAGCCTGTGGGGGCTGGGGTGTTTGGCCAAGGGAGGTCGGCCCTGGGAGTTGATACTTATGCTGAGACCAGAAGAAGGAAGGAGTTGGCTAGGTGAGGAACAGACCGGGGCAAGGTTGTCGCAAGCAGAGGGAACCGTCTGTGCGAAGGCCCCAAGGCTGGAAGGAGCTTGGGGAGTTTGACCCAAGTCTGTTCCCTGACAGAGGAGACTCTCTGTGGGAGACCCCAGTTGTAGAAAGGGGCCTTATTGTCTCTCCATCCTCACCCAACTGTCCAGCGGGCAGGCACGGCACCCACAATTGCCCATGTTGTTAGAAGCCAAGGGAGAGTTTCTGTCTCAGAAAACAGACCTGGAATTGGGGTCTTGGGAGAATGCTGGGAGTTTCATGGAGAGAGGGATTCTTCCCATTCCTCTCTGTAAACACCGCAGACTTCAGGCAGAGTTCTTCCTCCTTCAGCAGTGCCCCTAGCTCTTCATGTCTGTTGCACTTTGCAGCTTCTGCTACACAGATTTAACTTAGTGATCGTGGCACAGTCTGTTTCTTTTCTACCCAGTATCCACCCCTCCTTTTCCTTTCTACCAGAGCCCTGACTCAGGCCAGGGCACCCAGCCCCGGCGCCATCTGCGTCAGGCAGGCGTTGGCAAACTACGACCCGGGGGCCATCGCGTCTCGGTGTAAATAAAGTGTTGGTGGAACACAGCCGTGCTCATAGGTTGATGGCTTGTCTGTGATACTGTCACTTTACAACAACAGAGTTGAGTGGTTACAACAACACGGTCTGGCTCGCGAGGCCGAAGATATTTACTACCTGGTCTTCCAGGGAAAAGTTTGCCAAATTGGGTCTAAGTCAGTCCTTCATTTGCCAGCTTCCATGACAACTGGTGGGGGGACCTCGGTTGTGAAACGTCAAGCGAGTTATACAACTTCTCTGAGTCTCAGTTCCTGATCTATAAGCACTTCATGTACATTATTTCGTTTGTTCTTCACAAGAGCCCAGGAGGTCGATACTACTGGTATCGTGCAACTACGGAAAAGGAGGAACAGAGAGGTCTAAGATCACACAGCTTGAAAATGGCGGAGCAGAGACTGGAATCCTGCCCGAGTCTAGGTCTTAACCTCAGACCCCTGGAGTTGAGGGCTGGTGGGAATAGGTGAGCGGAAGGTATCTATGTGGATTTCCATGTCTCTCTGATCCTAATTCAATTGGAGAATGAGCTTGTCCATGCCCTATTCGGCCCCCTTCACATGTAGCTTAGAGGAGGGGGTAAACACGTGGGCTTGGAGTCCAACTGCCTGGGTTGAAATCCCAGTTCTCCTGCTTACTGAGCCTCAGCCTTTCCATCTGTCCAGTGGGAAAACTCATAGAGCTTCTGGAAGGATTAGGTAGCGCACATGGGTAAGTGCCTACTACATAGTAAGTGCTCAATCAAACTGGCCGTTAGCATTCACTCAAAGCCAGCCTTTGCCAAAAGGAAACACACAGGCTTCCACTCAACCGTTTGGTGCATCAATTATTAAAAAAGAATTGGGAGGAGGAAGTAAAAACTATTGCGTGGGATCCAATCTGGGGATAGACCCTTTGTACGTGACTCCGGTTTTGTTCAGTCTCGATGAGAGAGGTGCTTTGTTATTCCCGTGTTTCGATGATGAAAATGAGCCTGGGAGAGGAGCATGCCCTAGCTCACATCCCTGCGCTGGTGAGTGGCAGGCAGGCACTCTGTGTGAAGCAGCCCTTCGCTTCTCCTCTGTGCCCAGACGGTGCGTCAGCAGGTGCTATGGCCTGTCCCACCCCACTAGCCAATGGTCAACACCTCAGAATCCAGTGATTTTTTAACTCTCTGTGAAGAAGCAGAAAGCCAGGCCCAAGGAACTCTCCCAGGACCACAGGGGGCGTTTAAACTGGGCCTGGGCTCGTGCTCAGGGGGGGCCGGTTTACGGTCTGAGGCCAAGGTTACTAGCTCAGACCTCATTTTCTCGGCCTATGAATTTCTACTGAGTCAGTTAAAAAACAAATGGATCTATTTAAGTAAAAATGCTTAGAGGCAGGGAATTTAATTACTCAATAATTTTTTTCCTTTTCTTTTTTTTAACTATTGAAATTAATTAAAAAATAATTTTGAACTTGTATGGCTGACACTCTGCCAGGAACATGTCATGCAAAAAATTATTCGTTTTTACATCATGTATTCATAAATCCTGACTGGTCATCTGTTTCCATAAGACCATTTGGAGCCCACCTTCAGGGACATTTATTTTTATGCAAAGCAAATTAAGATTTGAAAGTTTTCCTTGGGAAAGAAAATCCTGATGTGTGTGTGTGTGTGTGTGTGTGTGTGTATATATATATATATATATATATATATATATATATACATGGATATGTACATATACACACAGACACATAAACCCACACATATATGTGTGTCTCTGTGTGTATATATGTAGTATGTATGTATGAAAGTATATGTGTATATATAAATACATGTGTATGAATATATATGCAAATTATCTTGACATAATTTTTAAGCTCGCTTGTAGTGAATGATCAGAAATAGCTAAATGTCAAAGACAGTAATACTGTTTTAAATACTGACTTTTTAATCATAACCTCCAATTGACATCAGAACTGATTTGAACTTTTGGGTCATTTCTTTGTTGAGAACTTTTCCTCACCTACTGTATAAGACGTACGTACTCATTAAAGAAATGGACCTCCATCTCTTTTGCTGCCAAATACAACCCCATTCCACGTGATGTATTTCTTTCCAGTATATATACATTTTATGTGCCCAAGTTAGTATATGTAAGTACAATTTTCTATTCTACTTTTTTCACTTGAAAATATATCGTAAGCATTTCCCACCGCCGTTAAAGAAATTATATTTGGTGATTGCATAGTATTTCGTCCGCTGGATACTGAAATGAATTAGGCACATTTCTAGATTTGAACCTTGAGGCCGTTTGTAACATTTTAATATTAAATAAATATTAATGGGACACAGCCGTGAACAGCACTATTAGCGATTTTGCCCCTGAGCACCCGCCTAAGAAGCTTCCACCTGTTACTCTGTCACGCTGTCCTGGGGTTCCTTTATCACACCCATTCATGCACAACAGCTTCTCCTGCTTACTTGTCTGCACTCCCTCTAGAATGAAAGTGTTGGGGAGCAGATCCTGTCTGCTGGGCCTGTTGGGGTGTCCCCCCGCACCATGCCAGCCTCAATCACAGCCGTCGCCTGCCTCATGTGGGGCATGGGACTCCAGCCTGGACTGAGTCCCCCACGGCCTGGGCAGGAGTCCACCTCGGGCATGTGGGAACTCTGTGCTCAATTTTCTGTAAACGCAGCGTGCTCTAAAAAATAGTCTATTAATTAAAAAAAATTTTTTTCCCCGGTCTGTTCAGGATCTTAACCAAACAAGAGCTGGTTCAGATCTCAAACAAAGAGGGCATTAACAAGAGAAAAGCTTATCTAAAATATTTGCGACAGATAGGCCCAGGGGAAGCTGGACGTATGTGTAGAACTCTCAGCCCTCCTAAAATACATGGCAGTGCGCCCTGTTCGCAGCTCCAGGGCGAGGAGAGGGAACCCCAAGGGGCGTCCAGAGCAGCCGCAGTTCGCCTCATTGAACTTGACTATTTAAATGTTTGTCCTCTTCCCCTGTCCCTCGGTTTCATAGATTCCTGCCTTTATGCAGCTCGGCTGGGCTTGTTTCTCTCTTGTTTCCCGTGTATATGAAATGCTTTGCACCAAAGGAAAATTATACAGTGTAAACATTTATTCAGAAAAATGGTTTGCAGTGTTACCTCCCTGGAGTGCTTGGCCAAGAATGAAAGCCTGGTACATGCGCCTGCCGGCCGAGGACAGGAAATGGAATCCTTTGCTCAATATATTTCCAGCTTTTATGAGGCAGCTTTAGTGGAGACGTGTCAACTTCTCGCCTGAAGTACAGGCTGCAAAGGGCCCTACCCGCAAAGCCAGACAAACACCCGGGCATGGAGAAGGGCTGAGAAAATTGGCGCAGGGGTCTTGGCAACGAAGTGATGCTCTCGGTAACTTTCGTTTGAGCTCCAGATGGGTCCCAGAATTCTGAGGGTCTGAAAAGGGTGGGGGTCACTCCTGTCCTGGCCCACAAGACCACCAATGCTGACAATGTCACCTCTGGACACACAGCCACATGTCGCCCCTCCCCCTGACTCTGGCACATCTTTTCTCTGCTTTATTTTCTCCAAATACAAGTGTGGCTTGAATTGTGTCCCCTGTAAAGATAGGTCAAGTTCTAACGCCAGGTGCCTATGAATGTGACCTTATTTGGAAATAGGGTCTTTGCAGATGGTCAAGTTAAGATGATTTCATTAGGGTGGGCCCTATGCCATGACTGGTGTCACAGAGACATAGGAGAAGGCCATGTGGTGATGGAGGCAGTGGTGGGAGAGATGCATTCAAGCCAAGGAATGCCAAGGACTGCTGGCAACAGAAGAAGCTGAGAAAAAGGCACAGGATGGATTTCCCCTGTAAGTGTGAGAGGGCATGTGGCCCTACCAACACCTTTATTTTGGACTTCTGGCCTTTGGAACGATGAGAGAATAGATTTCTATATTTTAAGTCCCCAGTTTGTGCAACTTTGTTACAGCAGCCGCAGGGTACGCATACACACTGAATAATGTATTACCGATGTTCAGGGCCTACCTCCTCACCCCATCTCTGCGTGAACAGGGCTCGTGTCCACTCCAGTCACTGCTGGACCCCACATGTGGGCATAGAGCTATTTGTTGAGTGAGTGAATTCTCGGGGATGGTCAGTACAATTGTTCGTGGAGCAATCTGGGGAGTCCTCCTGAAGTTGGTTTGGGGGAGTCTTGAAGCCCCACTGAGAGGAGACTGCCTGCTCCACTCCCTTCACCAGAATGCAGCCCTCACACCCTCTGCCCCCAGCTCTTCAGCACAGAACGCAGAGTGTCACCTCCCCTGTGAGAACACAGGGAGGGCGCGGCTCTTTTTTCTTTTTGTTTTTAATTTTTCCCCTGTCCTTGTCCACACTCGTCATTCTGGATTATGCATTTTTGCCTGAGAAGCCCCAGAGAGAGGAGAGGAAGGGGAAGCACACAGGAGGAAGGAGGTGATGGAAGGAGTTTTGTCATGCATCAGAGGAAAAAATACTTTACAACAAAGGCACCAAGATCCGAGGGGCGTGCCTCTGTTTTTTCACCCACAAAGGTGAACATGCTCACCTCACCCTCAGTACCGACCAGGCTGTGAGCTCTCTGGGCAGGAGGGACTTCCCTACTCATAGGGTGTCTCGTGCTGGACAGAGCCACCACCTCGGAAACAGATGTGAGGCGTCTCCTCCTCCTGCATCCCATGGAGGATGGAGAAACATGTGCTCTGGGAAGCTCGGAACACCCCAGAACCCTGGGGAGAGTGTGACATGCCTGGACCCTGGAGAGCTTGACCCTTACAACGTGCTGGACATGGTCAGCTTTACAAAGCAAAGTCCTGGTTTTTCTAGGAGGTCGTGACCTCCAGTCTTTACCCTACTTGGCTTGGAGTCCTCTCCCAGAAAGTCCTGCCAAGTGCAGGATTTGGGGACAGCCAGGGAGCAGCCCCTGCTTATTTTCTCTCCTGCAGCCCTAGTTGGAGTGGGAAGGAGGCAGAGAGCTGCTGGGTTCGAGAGGCAGAAATGCAAGATGGGATCCCTCGGGGCTCAGGCAAGTGACAGAGTCTCATGGAATTGGAACTGGGACCCAGGAGACCCATGTTGTTAATCAGTCACTTAATTAAGACTTTTTATTAAACAGTTTTTGCATAATCTGTTTGTCCAACATATATTTATCGAGCACCTACTATGTGCCAGGATTGAAAGAACTGAGATCTGCACCCGCGTGGGGCTGGCATTCTAGCGATTAATACCGGCTCACACTGAGATGCACTTACATCTGTGCCCACTCATTTATCCTCACACAGTTTGGTAAATGACAGAAGGGGATGAGAGAAGCACTGGCATTGGTCAGAGGGAAGGAGGGCACTTTCTGGCTCAGCACAAGCTGAGGAGGGTGGTGGGCAAGCAGCTGGGGGGCCCCCAGAACCTCCTGACCCTCAGAGCAACAGGGAAGGAGCATGTGCTTTGAACTGACGCCCCACAGCTCCTGCCCTGTCCTTCCCCCCAAGGTGGAGCTAGCTGCAGCTAGACCATGCATCGTTTTGTTTCTAACTCTGTTTGCCTTATGTGCTCATGGCTCTTTAAATTATGATTTAATGAAAAGAGAGGCATGACTGCGCCCTGGGAACGGGGCCTGCTCAGCCCAGTCTCTGCTGGACTCCTCTCTGAGTGATGGAGTTCCAGCTGTGTGCTCAGCTCACTCCAGATTTGCGTCCTCAAGCACGGGACACTACCCACCCCCCTCTTTGTTATCTTGCCTGTTTCTCCAAATGTCTGGGTTCAGGTCCCCTTTTCACCTTGTGGATGGGAGGGCAATTTGCTTAGCTTTCATGTAGCTCAGCTTGGCTTACTCATCGGCAAGTGGAGGGAATGGTGCTGACTGGTGCCTGGCCCGTAGAGGGCGCTCTGCAGAAGCTTAGCGCCCTTGGTCAAGGAGCGCAGGCTCCAGGGCTGCCTGGGGCTTTGTTCCCCCCCAATCAAAGGGTGCCGCCGTCACGACGTGTTCCACGTGGGAATTCATGGAGGCCTGAAATTCCCCTTAGCACCAGTATAGTGTGAAGCCTGAGAGAAGAAAGAAGGGAAATTGAACGGAGAAGTTGAGACCATCCCAAAGCGAGGGTGGCCCCTGGCTGTGCCATGCATGGAAGCACAAATGAGGATTAAGTGTCCCCGTCTAAACGAAACTCCGTGGATGTGTCGCTGTTTGCCTTCTGTCACTGCGGTTGATTGTATCAACAAACAGCAAGCAATTAACCGGCTCATTTTCTGCTCAGGGCTGGTGTAGCCACCTCCCACCGCTCGGAGGAAGGAGGAGCCTCGTTGCCTTATTTCTGAAAACCGAATAAGAAAGCAGCGGTTGGAGTTGCTTTTCCTCTTGGGATTTTCAAATAAAATCAGAGCCTAATCCCTCGTCTAATACCAATTTAGTAAGGGCTGGGTTAGAACGTAGTCAACTCCATTTATGAACACCGGTTAATATTTCTTTATAGAAAGCTATACTATTTTCAGAAGCATTTCAGACAAACATCCTAAGAAGACTTAGCGGACTCAAAATGTTTACCTTGGACCCGAATCTTATTTCTAATTAACCGAGTCTTCAACAGTCCATCAGAGAATGCAGTTACTTGCCAAATTTCACACCTAAGGGGAAAAAATATTCCCAATAAAATTTTCCTTAAAAAAAAAAAAAAATCCACTCGCTTTTACCACTAAAGACGTTCTCAACATATTTAAATCAATCCGTCTCCACGAACACACAGAGAACTAATGTTCTAGATCCCAAGCCTGTCTTTGTGGGTCCCAGATTTCAGGGAAGCCATTTAATTCGACATTAAGTTTTCATCAGACACTAAAGCAGGGATGCCGCGAGGACAGAGGGGGCTGAATGTGTGGGCGCAGCAAGTCCAAGTTTTCCAGGCTGCAGACACACATTCCTGTGATACCACACATTCTGGGAAAGTTTAAATGATCGTATTGTTTTAATTCACCTTACAGAAGCAACTGCTTATGGAAACTAAAGCTTTCCTTCCCTCTGTTCAGAAAGAGACGGGTTTCAGGGACAGGCGATGGGTTTTTCTCGCGCTTCAGCATGCAGCAGCTAAGAGTTTATTTCAAGGTACTGGGTTGGACATAAGAGTTTTGTCCTCAGCTGTGAGCTTCCTGGGGTAGGATTTCCAGCTCCGCAGGGGTTGAAACTTTCTCTGTTTTGTTTACTGCCCTGCATCGTGCTGGGCACCTAGGAGGCTCTTTGTTGAATATTTATTGAATAAAAAAAGTTGGTTGAATAGGTGTCACCGTTTGTTTTACCAATAGTTTTCTAAATTTTAGATTCTTGGAATTTTAGCTCATCTGTTTTACCCCAACAAAGATACCTGGACACACACACACAGACACACACACACACCCCTTATCAATTGTCACAGATCAGTCAGTAAACACTTAGCCCTTTTTAAAAAATTACCTTTTAGGCTGGCCTGAAAGTGCAAAAACAAAAACAAAAAAATACTTGTGTTGGTGAATTAAATTCGCAAGTTTGTCTCAAGTGGTTTGGTGGAACCCGGCATGTTTGTGAAGAAGGAAGTTGGTATTTTAGGACGAGTTTGGATCTTGACTTCACTACTTGCAAGCTGTGTGGCCTTAGAAAAGTCAGTCACCTTCTCTGGGCCTCAGTTGCCTTATCTTTGAAATAGTGGGACTGGAGTTCATACGCTCAGCAGTCCCACCAGTTCTGGCATCCTAGAAGGAGAACAGATCCTAGGTTCAAGAGTCAGAATTACCAATGTGTTTCACTGATTCTGTGTGGCAATCAAAAACAAGAGCAGACAAGAGGTCTACAATGACAGAAACACAACGTTTTCTTTGTGTTTCTGAAAGGTGGTTGACCAGTAACATATTGGCTTTCTTGTGCTGGCATTTTGGGGGAAAGTTCTTTTTATGTTTACTTTTGCATTTCCCTTGCAATCAGCTATCTGTCATCAAGTAATTTTGTTACTCATTTTGGTTTGAAGTCTGAGAGAGCCAGTATTTATTTATTTGAGTATTTATTTTTTACCCCCTTTTGGAAGAACTTTGAAATGACTTACTTAAATATAAAATACAAAGCACAAAAATCATTAATCCAGAATAAAAGGAAAGGGTGAAGAGAATAAAGGTGCCGAGATAGATGGAAATTATATAAACAAATCCAGACAGAGGGAAACTACAGCAGCTAAATTCACAACTTAGCTCAGAGCTTCCTAGCAGCCAAGGCAAAGAAGAAAACTAAGAGAGCGTTGTTACAGGTGTTCAATGCAGAGAAGCAGAAATCGAGGAGAGATAGTCCTAGGTCGCATCATCAAGAAGATCCTTTAAAAGTTCCTGGAACTTTTTTTTTTTTTTTAAGGAAGGCGCAGGTCATGGTGGCCCATGCGGGGATCGAACCGGCAACCTTGGTATTATCAGCACCACACTGTCACAAACTGAGCTAACTGGCCACCCGCCTGGAACGTGCTTGATCCCAGTCTGAAAGGAAGATTTCGTGAGTGTGAAATCTTTGGCTGAAGTTCAAATTAAAGAGGCTGCTAGTTATTGACCTTCATTCAGTTCCAGATGGTCAAATAATGTTGAAGTTTGCTGGCAGAAGTGTAGACAGTATTTGTTCCAGGAAGTAAGGACTGATAGTAGAAATAAGTAAATTATTATTTACTTGTCACTCTGCAACAAGCAGAAGCTGCAAAAATTACTTATTATTACTGAGAGAGATATGAGAAAAAAAGAACCTAAAAACCACTGAATAAAGAGACCTGGATTTGAATTTCAGCTCTGTTAATAATCTCTGTATCCCACAGCCTCTCTGGGCCTCAGTTTCCTCATCTGTAAAATGGGAGGTTTAAACTAATCTCCTTTGAGATCTCGAGTATGATGGTTCCACGCGGGTTATAGTGTGTATCAGGAGGGAGCAATTATTTTGTCTTCCACAGTCAGACCTGTTTAGGGCACAACCCTTGTGTATCAGAAGTCACCTTGAGACCTTCATGTTCCATTCCCGAGAAATGCAAATGGCCCCTTTCTAATTCTTGAAAGAGAAAATATCTTTTCTTGTCGTGCGGAGTTTTTCCAACCGAAGCACATTTCTGGGATCCCAGGCATACACATCTGGCTGCAGGTGAAACCCGCCCAGTGTGGACAACGGACCTGCATGCCAGCAGCTTCCTTGGGTTCCAGCAGAGCTATCACAGGGCCGAAACACTGCAGAGATGTTTTTCCAAGAAATTGTCCCCGGGCAAAAACGTTGCCCCTTTCACTGGGGGAAAAATGGTTTCAAATATTGGCTTTTGTTTTTATGGAAAATGGTGAAAAATTTGAGGGAAAACCACAAAAACCCTTTGCTTTTATTGAAACCGCAGAAATTGATTAAATTTTTCTAAAAAACCCAGTTTTTTGCTGAGGGCTGAACTTTTTTCCTTGAAAGGCTCTACTTTACTTTTCTCTTTTTGAAATGTCTCCTGAGAGCTTCATGAAAGGTCTTTCTGTTAGCTTGGCCGAGCCAAGCCCAGGCGTTCCGAGGCTCCACACAGAAGCATAATTTTTGAGCCCAAACACTGCCTTTTGGGGGATGTCTTCTTGCTCCGATCTCCAGACACTGGCTTAACTCTTCCCAAGTTCCCAGGGGGGCACGGTGCCCATGAAGCTGGTGAACAGTCCCAGGCAGACCCCTGGGCACTCAATAAAATCATTGAACCTGACTTGACTTCCCGACTCGTCTCTGCAATGCCTCCGCTTCCTGCACAAACGGAAAACTATGTGCGTAGATGCTGCTTTTGCCAGTGGGGGCCTCGAAAGCTGACTTCATGAATTAATTGGTCCCCCACCTGGTGGCTGGCGAGGGCTGTCCCTGGGCAGGAGACAAGCTGTCTGTCCCAGCTGAAGTCTGTCTTTCGCTCTGCCCACAGCGGACACCCTGCCAGCTGGGCCAGGGTACTGCTATCTTCACACTGCATTTAGTTTCTCTTAGCAAAAGCAGCTGGGGAATTCTCCTGTGCCACGAAGAGGCAGTTGGTTTCTGGCCACAGAACAGATTTGTCTTAATGCAAGTTGGAAGGTGCAGGAAACAGAGGCCGCCTGGAGGCATTTTTTGCCCTCCCTGCCCCCAAACTCAGGTCAGCGGTATGCATGCTGACCTGGTATGCTGAAGGGTCTGCTTCTGGCCGAGAGGTTTTGGCCTGTACAGGGTTCCACCTCCCTTGTCTCTATGTGCTGGCATGCTCTCTCCACGGAAGGGACATTCCATTCCTGGAGCTGGACTGTCAGGTTCCTATCCCACTTGCTCGCCGCTGCCTGCTGGCAGGTTCATTCGCCCTTTGGGCCTTGGCTTCTCCATCTGTCAAATGGAGACAATGACAGCACCAGCCACATAGATGTGTTAGGAGGGTTAAACAAAGCCGTGCCTGGCTGCAGTAATGCTACAAACTACAATGCAAAGAGCATAGAAAGTATTCTTCCTGCCCTCCCTGCTGTATCCCAGTCTGATTTCATTTTACAGGTGAAAAAACTGCAACATGACAAAACTCAAGACAATTTTCAGGAAATGATGATCAGGAATCTCCCATCATCCTAACACAATGCCCATCTCCAGCTTGCGTTTTTCGCTTTTCTGCCACTACTGTGTTCAGTGTAAGCCAGGCACCATGCCGAGTGCTCCCCAGGCACGGGCCCCCTCAGTGGGTCCAGTTCTGGGGACGTGAACCCCCTTTTCAGATGAGGGACCTGAGGGTCGGAGAGATGAGCCCACTTAGGTCGAGAAGCAGAAACTGCAAGAGTTTGAGCCCTGACTTCAAAATCTCTAAGCTCATCCAAAATCCTATACTCTTTCTGGTTCCTGTATATGAGTTTTATTTTTTATTAATGTATCCAATGCCTATTAGTTTCAGGTATACATCATAGTGATTTAATATTTATATATATTACAAAATGATCTCCGTGATAAATCTAGTTGCCATCTATCATCATACAACGTTATTACAATATTATCACTGCATTCCCTATACTGCACATTAGATCCCTGTGACGTATGGATTTTATAACTGGAAGTCTGTACCTCTTGGTCCTGTCTGTGAGTTTTAAACCAAGAGAGTTGCATTATGTTAAAAAAAAAAAAGAAAGAAAAAGGAGATTTCAGTCTGAAGCATTGTTCTGTTCTGTCTTCTTAGTAGGTGAAACCAGTGGAAGGTTCAATCTCTGTCTGTCTAAGAAAAGCTCTCCCAACCTCACAGACAAATTGAGGGGATGGAGTGAAAGGCCCATCCTAGTTGGGTGGGTTCCCTTCCCTTTCCTGCCAAGCATGTGACACAGTGTGTGACAGCCTGGGGAATCAGAATCCAAGAGCCAAAATCCCAAGTCATTCTAAAATCCAGAAAAAGGACTCTGGAATGTTTCCCTTCTCTTCTTCATTGAGGTCACGGTCACCCTGAAAAAACCCTCAGAGACTGGGGTCTCCTCCCGAAAGCTCACCCCTTCTCCGTTCTATTCTGGATTGTTATTATTCAAAACACAGTCTGTCCATTTGTCTCTGGGTAAACAGAGTGTGTTGTTAACAGGCAAACACTGCTTCCCTGGCCATTGACCTGTAATTTCATTAGCTTTACATTTAATGTAAATATTGTATGATTGTGGGCTCCGGAGCAGCTAGGAACAAGTCTTCCTTTTGCTCTCTTATCTGATTATCTTTTAAGAAAATGCCTCATTGTTCATATTCAAGAATAACAAGTTTCCCCATGTCCAGTCCCCTCAACTCTTCATTTTTCTTCATTCCATCTGTCCTGTTTAGCATCGTTTAATTACAGAAACATGTCTGTAAGCGATTTGCACATCTGATAATCAGATTTTCTCTTGTTCCCAATTCTTTCTCCATCTGCTCCCACCCCCACCCCATGCTGCCACATCTGGAACAGTCCCCTGCCACTCCATGCCCAACTGACTGCTGAACTATTTCCAAATCACATCTCTCTTTTCCGGTCCTGGCTGCCTGACATGCTCAGTCATAAAATACTCCGATCCTCCGTGCTTGTCGTCGCTAATTCCTCTCGATGGCAGATGACAACTGTGGAGCAGAGTTGTCTCATTTCTTCCCTTCCAGTTTGGTCATTTTAAAATATAATTTTCAAAAGGTAAAATCATGTCTCTCACGCCAGTATACAACGAACACATAGAAGAGATTTTATAATAAGGTGGTAGGATGTGAAAGTTGGTCCAAAGGAGAATGGGAAGGGCAGACATGTCTGTATGCATTTAGGAAAACTGAAATGAATTTCTCATAGGCACACGCCCCGTTTAAATCGGTAGGGCAAGAGCTGTGTGCTGGGAATCATCTTTTCTGCAGGGCGGACAAATTATATCTCTACAGGACAATTTGTAAATACTTCTGTGGGCAAGAATTATTTGCGTTACCCTGGGTTCTATGATACACCGTTGTGAAACAGCCACCAGAAGACAAAGGTGGCGCTAGGGGATTTGCCAGACAATTCCCTGGATTCCAGGGAAGTGTCCATTGATTTTGCAATTCAATAAGTCAATTGCATTGATTCCAGTGATATCCAGTCACCCCTTTTTACCTACTTTGAAGTGTTTCACACTTTTTCTTAACAGTCACTTTCTATTTAAATCTACTCTGAATAGTCGCATGGAAAGAGTGCAAGAGCCAAACCTCATTTTAGGAGACACTTAGGAGGACACAGTCAGGCAAGGGGTTAGGGGGAATCACTAGTTCAAGGGAAATCTTCTAAAAATGACACTTTAGTCCAGGAAATTCTTGGCTCAGAGACCTTCCATGGCTCCCTATCGCTCTTGGGATAATTTCCAGATACTCCCATGTGGCATTTAAGCTTTTCCACAACCTGGCCATGGTATATGTTTAAGTCTCCAAAAACATTTGTTAAAATAATACGTGGCTCTGGCAAAAAATTCAGAGATTACAAAACCATATAGTATGAAGACTGAAAACTTCCTGCATCTCTCAAATCTTTAGCATGGACACGAAAAAAAAGAATAACTGGTTGACAGTCATTGGTTCCTGGCTGAGGGTTAACTTGAAGTTTATTTGAAAATCACATAAGCATTTTATCAAAAATGTCAGTTTCTTCCCAGAAGGAGGTTGTAAATGACATCATGGTAAGAAGGCTTTGTCCACCACAGGTTTAGGGCAATTTTTCATTATCATCTCTCTAGAAATTTCCTTGACATCTTACATCATATTTATATTTATATCTATGTCTATATAGTTGTAAACATAAATGGTATCATTTTCTACCCATACCACTTGTGTTCAATACCATTTGTTTTTACATTAACCATGTGTCCCAGATATTGTTAGGTGTAGAATATATTTAACGTGGGTTAGAGCTCTTTCTGTGTCAGCAGAGACATAGCTATTCACTCTGGCTTATGGTACAGAATATCTCATTGTCTGGATGCACTATAATTTAGTCAACCACTAAAAATTCTTGCAGTTTACTTTCCTACTACATGGCCTCTCTCCCTTTCTCTCCTATGAGCCAGATTAATTCAGTCTCTTTGCTTCACGATATCTTACCCATTCCTGGTCATATGTCTTCCCATGCAGTGTAGTAACATTCCAAATACAGGCAACAACCAAGAAGAAGAGAATGAGCAGTCTGGGTGTGGCGGTCGTCTGGAAGATTGACGAATACCCATCCCACCCCACGTACCTAAGTCACCTTTCAAGGCCTAATTCAGTTTGATCTTCCTTAGGAAGCCATCCTTGAGGATAGTTATTAAAGTACGATTTTCAGAAAAGTTAAAACCATGTCCAGTGGCTATTGGAACAGCTCATTAGTCAGAGAGACAGGAAGAAGGCAAAGCTGGTTCAAAGAGCCTTAGAGGAACAGGGATTTATATGAAGAGTGCCAAAAAAAAGTATACAACTGGACACTTTGCTCAAGCAGTAGTTTGCTGTAATCAGAAGTGTCTGGACCCTGATGGTCACCACTTTGAGCACCTCTTGTAATTGCAGAACTCAAACGTGACTTGTATTCATCTTTTGTTATTTGTGTATATCAAGTATTACAATTTTAATAGTTTTTTCCTGTCTTAAAATGTGTATACATTGTTTTGGCACCTTCTGTGTATTTCAGCAGGAAAGGCATTTTTTTTTCTTAAATGTGAGAATAAGATTTCTAAGAATAGCTACAAATCTGGTTAACGTCCTATAAGGTAATAAAGGATAATCTTTAGGGTTGTATTTTCTAACAAACTCATTGGCATTGGATGAATTTCTGTTTTCATTTCTATCAGTGTCTTTCAAGTTAGGCTCTACCTTTAAAGACACGTAGAATACCTGAATAAACAGGGAGCCAAACAAAACAGTGTACAGGAAACCTCTGGGTAGGCCAGCCGGACAGTGCTCAGCAACCACCTGAAAGGACACTTAGCATTCCTTTTGCCTATTTCCAGCCTTTGGATAATTTTTACCAATGAATTAATCTACAGGAGTGTTGCCCAAAGTGTGTTCCATGGAGCCCTACATTCAGGATGTTGGGGGGAAGAAAGGAATGAAAGGATTTCCGTGGTTAAATCTATCTGGGACATACTTGTCCTCTTGTGGAGCTTCGCCTTGTGTGTTTGGGAAGAAACTGGCTTTATTTTAAGTTGCTTTCTTTAAATCTATTTGCCCACAGAATCATTTATCATGTGGTGAAGTAATCTGTTTCTTGAGTAAGTTCTTGAATGCCACTCCCTCTTGCCCCCCATTGCTCCCCATTAAACCTACTCTCCCAATGTGTTGTTCCCTCTCCCCCTAGGTGAAATCTTGGGCAAGTACCTACCTTTTCTGGTCACTTTTAAATAAAAAAATAGTCCTTTTTTTTTTCACAGGCTATAAAAGTTCAATCCAGGATGATGTCTAAACTCCAAACCATAATCCAATTGAAGACTTCTTCCTCCCCCAGGTCATCCTGTGGGAGAAAGGGGAGTTAAGGCTCCAGAATGTTCTCCCTCCACTGGTCTATGAGTGAAATCTGCTGCTGCAGCTTGCGGAATGAGGCAGATTCCAAATGCTGAACTGTGTGGGGTCTTTGAAGACCCTCCTTTGGCCCAGGTCACTGGGGGTCTTTCATCCGGAGTTCTTTCATCACAGGCTGTGTGTTTTGATGAAGGGACATCATTAAGCAAACAGCCACTTGGCCCATCTGGGCTTTCTTTGCAGGGCATACTGTAGGAGGCAAGAGCCTGTCGTGGTGAAAAGTTGGGGTCTCGGGAGGCCCGTCGTTGGTTGGAAACTGGCTGTATCACCTCCTGGCAGTGTGATCATGACCAAGGGGCTCCACTTCTCTGTGCCTGTGCTTCTTGAGCAATAAAATGGGCGAGATAATAGTACGTGCTGCGGGGGCACATGCCGCTACCCGAGTGAACCCTTGCCACGTGCCTAGAGCAGCTCCTGACCCGTCGTACACTCTGCATGAGTCATTCTCATACCGTCTGTTATCACAGAGTCCTTCTTCTGTAGGACTGACTCAAAGATGAAGATTTGAAGTTATGTCTTAGGAGACAAAGTGGAAGGGGGGAGGTCGCTGATTTATTGTGATCATTTGCCCAGCATCCCTCCTTTGCCTATTTCTGTGGTTGAGGCCTCCCCGCCATGACAGCCTGCTGTCCCACAGTCTGTGTGCTGAGTCTTGTGTTTCCCTGTGGCGTGGCGACAGGATATTAGTCATCTGGTAGGGATGTGGCTAAATATAAGGTAAATATTTTTCTCCGTGCTGGTGAGTTTCCCAGGGCTGAGGATGGGAAAGCTGGAGGAGGGGCTGAGAGTCAAGAGGGGTTTGGGGTCCTCTAGAATGGAATTCTGGGTAGATGAGGGAAGGTATGCTTGGGAAGAGCCGAAGGATGGAGAATGGAAACTTAGGAGGTTAATAGAGATAGGACTCAGGTGGCCCCCAGACCAGGCTCCTCATAACCTCCCGGTGGCTCACCTGAAACCAAACTGTGCTCCAGGTGCCTATCACACGTGATCTGTTTCTCTGCCTAAAGTTCATTAAATTCCTGTCTGCTTCCTTTACCTGGATAGCGACGTCACAAGGTCAAAGACCACGTCTCTTTCACTCATGATGTTTTGTCCTGAACTAGCACATGCCTGCACACAGTAGGTGCACAGCGTGTATTTGTTGATGTTGGAATGGCTTCTAGGAGGAGAAAAAGGAGCAGGGTGGTGACTTCTGTGATCTCTGGCCATGAGGACTTGGGTTGGAGGATGGACATTTGACTACTACTTAGAAATTTGGAATTTGGAGACACTGCTCTCTGGGGATGGCTTGAAGGGTAGATTTATCACTGGGGAGCTGCAGACCATTGATATTTTTCCAAGTCCACAGAGAACCAGAGAAAGTGGGTTTGGAACTGGGGAGGGGGGAGGATAGCCCACAAGAACACAAGAAACATACATGAGGAATCTGGTGGTGGAAGCTGAGGGAGAGAGGGCGAGACTGTGTCTGCCTTGATCTCTGAAGGACGTAGCTCCTGGCTTAGCCCTCTGCAAGCCGAGTGTCTCATGAACTACCCGTGTTGCTTTGAAGTTATGTCTTAGGAGACAAAGTGCAAGGGGGGAGGATAAGACAAAGTGGAAGGAGGGATAACAAATCCCTCTCTTTGGCTCAAGCTAATTCAAGTCAGTTTCTGTTCCCTCAACTCCCAGGGGCTTTACCTAGATCCATTTGCTCCCTAAAACCAGATAAAGGGGGAGCAGGCAAAAAGGGAGGCCAAAACCTCATAGAGCCTCACATGTAGGTTGTAGGATGAAAATTCTTCAGTCCCAAAGGGAAATTCCTCTTTCCTCTCCTACTGCATAACAGCCAACAGTGAAAGGTGGCTGCTTTCTCCTTAAAACACATGTCCTGGACTCCAGAAAGGGATTTGCAGAACTCCATAAAGAGACAGAGAAGCCTAAATGGGCAGAGCCTTGCCACACATTCCTCCCAGGAATGCTAGGGACTCCATGGGGCTGAGTAGACCTCCTTCATGGTCCCACCGGAGCCAGGATGCCAGGCTGGCCCCACGAGCTTTTATTGGCGCTAACTTTCCATTTAGTCCCATGTGACTGCTCCAAGCTTCCCTCCAGGATGGTGCTGGCTCCCCCACAACATTTACACCCTATAAACCACCACCGTGACCCAACTGGGGCTGCTTATGTGAGGCGATGCACAGCCCCTGGTAACGGAGAGTAAATAACTCAGCAGTGTTTCCTTGTGCTTTTCCAGCGTTCATTCGGTCTCAGAAGAAATAAAACAACTAACTTAATGGTGTTCTTTAATCTTCTGCACCAGTGGCTTTCTTTATAAGGTGTTATACAGAGTCCGTGTAAATCCAAACTCTGCAATGGGGTCAGTGTTTCTTAACAGGTGCTGGGTGGGTTTGGGGTAAGATGTGCTCACCCCCCACCCCGAACCTCCTGAAAAAATACAGAAGCAGGGGTTTACTTTCCAACACAGCTCTCGTTTACAAGCCAGATAGCTGCTCATGGCCAGCTGCTGGGACTGTTTGTTCCCCCACACCCTATTCCCACCCCAGCTCGATTGAAATTAAGTAAAAATGGGGACTTATTGAGAGGATGAAATCCAAGCCTTGGGGAAGGCAGGAATGGACCTGGGACTCTGTGTCAGCTCAGCCAGGGGAGCATGAGAAATGTCTGTTTCTCTCACATCCATTTCTTTCTGCCTGACATCCTTTCTCCTCACTCTCCAAAACAGCTTCTTCCACATGGAGGCAGAAGGGACAGCATCTGAGACATTCAATTCACCTTATGGTTCATAATGGCTCCACATGAGAGGGACTGCTCCTGCTCCTTCTCCCAATGACTGTGAAAAATCTCAGGGAAGAACTTTGATTTGCTCATAGTTTCTCCCTGGGGCCAATCAGCTCTGTCTGTGGAGGTGGAGTCACAGATGAATATGGCTGCCCTCCCTAGAAAAAGGAGTTGGAGAAGGGAGAGAGAAGTGGTTTATATGAGGAGGTGGGGTCATGCCTGGATAAAAGGAGAGATGCCAGGATGAAAAGACTAGAGACTCCACTACATGCACCTAACATGGTCTTGCTACTACCTGGATCCTGGGGCCTGAAGGGAGCCTGGAGCCCACAGCACCTCTGTCTGGCCCCTCAGTGGCTCAGGGACCCCAGTGTCCTTGGCAAAGAGGACATGGACAGAAGGACCAAGGGTGATAAAGACCTTGTCCCCACCCTTGGACCCTGTTACTGCCCAACCCTCCCCACAATCTAAAGGATTATCTGAGTTTGGGCTCTTTTGATTCTTGTCTGTGAAAGGGTGCAGGAGCCTATAAGGCTGCTTCTTGGCCTGATGTTCTTGTCACCAGGTCCTGGTGTACGTGTCACTCTTGTTGCCCACTGAACCCTCTGTGTGGTCTCTCTGATATTTATACTGCCAGTTCACACACCTTTATCTGCAGTGACCAAATCTCAAAAAATTGGAACACTGAAACATTTTTCCTAAGTTTTCTGAAAACTACAATAAGTCCTCACTTAATGTCCTCAATAAGTTCTTTGTCTTTACAAGGTACAAGGAAACCAGTTTTACCCTAAGCTAATTGATATAAACAAGAGTTAAATTCCTATTTAAATTCTCGTCAACATTATAATGAAATGACATTGAATAAAATGATGTTATTCAAAGACCTGCTGTAATTGGGTGGGAAAATTTGACCTGAACTGATGAGCTTATTTAGGTCTTTGTTTATCCCACTTAGTGGGGGGACGTCCATATGTTTTGCTGCAAAGGTATCAACATGCACGACTGCAGGTGCTGCCCAGCCCCTGCTGGAGTGTTGAGACAATACATGGTATATACCTCATTACCTTTCTAAAATCCTCAAAAGTCTGAACTCAGAATCACATTTGGCCCCTGAGGTTTCAGATAATGGACTGTGGACCGCTGATATTCCTGCATCCTTGGCATAGTGCTAAAAACCTTACATGGGGTAAAAATTGGCTAGTTCTCCCCGGGTGGTTGTGACACTAAATGCACTGAAATGGAGAAAGCCTGGAATTCAGTGCTTGGGGCAGAGTAATCCTCCCATAAATGTTAGCTTTTAGCATGACGTGCTTTGGGTTGTCAAATCTTTGCAGCACCCCTCTGAGGCTTGAGTTTTCTCACCACCCCATTTCACAGATACAAAAGCTAAGGCCGGGAGAAGTGAAGTAACTTGCCTAAGGTCACAAAGGTAGCGTGGCCATGACTGGTTGATCCCAGATCAAAACACTTCTCCTTGCTATGCTGTCTGCCATGCAATGTCCGGGGTCTGCTAATCCATGCTGTTCCATTGGGCTTTATCCCTACCCGCTCCAGGTTGCAGAGTAGGAGCTAGCTTTTCTTGTGCCAAGGCTGTTCTCAGCAATCCTTACATGTTATCTAATCCAGTTTTCGCTATTACCCTAGGAAGTGGGTGATCTGGTTATCCCCATTGAACAGCAGGGAAACTGAGGCACAGAGAGGGCAGGGTCTTGCCCTGGGTCACACAACCAGAAAATGAGAAAGCCTTGATGAGAGGCCTTCCGTTTTGCCCCAGGGTCTGTGAGCTCATCCTTTTTCCTGAGTTGCCTCAGAGTGTAGGATGAAACACCTGTATAAATAAGCTTTTCCCTCCCATTTCCCTACAGTGTTGCAGCCTCCAACATGCTTTCACGCAGAAAGCCCATGGGAAGGCATTATTCTATGTTAGGGAAAGTGACTAGCAAAAGGGCACTCTGGGAGTGTGGGCTATGTACCACATCCCCATGCTTCTGGGGCTCATGGACTCAAGCTGAAGGGCGCAAAGAACGAAGGCTGCTGAAAGCTTCCTGTGATCACAGCCACCATATGTTTCTGCTATCTCAGCCCCTGCTTGGTGGAGAGAGGTTGGTCTTATGCTGAGCAGGGCATGGAACAACGCCTAACACATTACCACAAGCCACTGGATTATCAGCACTGAGTGTCAACACAGCTAATACCACAAAGCAAGAGACAAGAGACTCCTGATGGAAGAGTGTGCCATCGCTCATGAGCAATCTTGCCCAAAACGTCAAAACTGAACTTGATTGGGCCTCCGGATCTAACCACCAATTTACAGGAAACACAAAGGACAGAGAACAGGTTATACCACACCACGAGGCTGGAGCCAGCCAAACCCAGACCGTGGGAAACCCTACAGGACAAACAACCTGGGTGCTTCAAACAGTCTCTCTCGATTATTCTCTTACTCCCTCCATACAAATGTGTGTACCCAGGGCCAGTTACCTAGATGCTCTGTGCCTCAGTTTCCCTGCTTTTAAGTGGGGATAACCATATCACCCACTTCATATACGTGTATGCATATATATACATATGCATACATATTTATACATACATGCATACATACATATGTATATATACATGTATGCATACATACCTATGTGTGTGTATATTTATAGAGAGCAAGCATGAATAATCTGTATAATAAAAAGATTTAAAGGTCATATCAAAAGATTTGTGGCCCTTATTTGGATTATGATTCAAACAAACCTTTAAAAATGATTTATAACATTATGAGACGTTAGAAATATAAACAAACTAGATATTTGATGACATTAAGCAATTGTTCTTTTTTAGGTGTGATAATAGCACTAAATTCTGGATAGATAGGGTAGAGA
Organism: Rhinolophus hipposideros; assembly: GCF_964194185.1. NCBI lineage: Eukaryota > Metazoa > Chordata > Mammalia > Chiroptera > Rhinolophidae > Rhinolophus > Rhinolophus hipposideros. Next base: position 32,009,461 of record NC_138067.1, on the reverse strand, counting down.
GGAAACAAAAGTGGACAGGAGTTGATCATTTTTGAAGCTGGAAGTTGGGCAATAAGGTACATTGGGGTTAATTGCACGAATCTTTCTATTTTTGCACATTTGAATTTTTCCATAACAGAAATTAAAGAATATATTTACTTGCCTAAAGCAGTACCGCTTTTAGAAACAATTCAAGCAATATAAAAGCTAAATAAAACATAAAGGTTTCTCATTCTTCCAACTTGTTCCCCATCCAGGTAACCACGGGCTAAGAGTTTGATGTATATCCTTCTAGATTTTCCAATGTCTCTATAAACAATCACATATATTTATACTTTTTTACACAAATGGGATTAGGTTATACACACAGGTCTGCAACCTGCTTTTTTCACTCAACAATATATCACGGCCAATTTTTCATGTTATAGCTCCATTTCTTTCTTTTTAACTACACAGTATTCCTTTGTATGGATGTACCATAATTTATTTAACCGTTCCCTTTGGGTAAACTTTCAGGTTGATTTCAGCCTTTTGCCATTACACGTCATGCCTCAGTGAATATCCTTGCACATATATCTTGGTGCATTTGTTCACAGATTTATGTAGGATGAATTCCTAGAAGGAGAATTGCTGGGCTAGAATGTGTGCTGCCAAAATGCCCTCCCCCAAAATTGTTCTCTGCCAACAGGAATGAAGTGACCTGCGTCCCTGCTTTGCCTCAAAAAAACAAAAACAAAAACAAAACTATTGATGTTGTTTCTCACTGATTTTTCCCACTACATGCATTTTGGAGGAATTTGGAAACTACAGAAAAATGAAAGAAGAAAATAACCTCAACAATCTTTCCACACTCGGTCCCTCTTGCCATTTATTTAGATTGTTTCCAAGTTTTGCTATTGAAAATCAGGCAGTGAACATCACTGTGTATAAATCTTTACCCACGTCTTGCTCATTTCCTTAGGAGATATTCCGACAGCAGGAGTTATCGAGTAAAACCTTGTGGCTAATTTTAGAATTCTTGCACGATGTGGCCAAAACAAATACGAGAATGTCTGTATTAATTCTGACTACCACCAGCAATGTAATGGAGGTCCTGTCTCAATATGCCTTGTCCAGCATCGAGTATTACCATTAAAGGGCTATCTTTTTCTGTATTGCTCATTTGCAGGAAAAAGTTAGATTGTGCTCTTGACTTTTTGTCCTTTTGACTTGTGACGCTCAGTTAGAATTATGGATTAATCACTAATGTGGTCAATGACAGGCTACCTGGGCTCATATCCTGGCTATGCTTAACAGCTCACTTTTTTTTTGAGCCCTGGTTTCTCCTCTGCAAAATGGGGATCTCACTGTATCTATTATGAAATGAGATAATCCACAGGAAGTGCTGGGCGCAGCTTCTGAGCACGGAGTGGGTGCTGAGCTGTGACAGCCATGATGCTGTCAGCAAGAAGAACACGAGCTTGGACCTTTGGAGTGTAGCTGAGAAGATGAGACGTAAACAAGAGAGATTAGATTGAGACAGAACCTCAGGTACCAGCGAAGAGGAGGGAGAGCCCCCTGAGGGCTTCCTGGCAGAGGTGGCAATTGAGCAGAACCTTGAAGGACAAACACAGGGAAGCAGAAGAACAGAGCCAGGCAGGATGGGGGGGTGGTATGATGTGCTTCTCTCCCCTTCTCCACCATGTCACTGCTTACGCTGGGCATCCATCACCCTAATGAGGTCCGAGGGGAGAGCTGGATGGAGAGAGGAACCACTGCACAACAGGAATAAAAATACTTGGCCCCGGGGTGGGATGAATTCAGTCTCACTGGGCAGTTTTGTTTTGAATAATTAACTAACATAGCTGGGGAGATTTCATAACAAAGCCAGAAAAATATGGAAAAGTACTTTGCCACAGGAAAAAAAATGAGATTTTTTTTTTCTAGTTTCATTAACACTGACAGGAATACAGCTCATAAATGTTCTGCAATGTCCCTGTTTCTCAGAGGAAGCTTGCAGAGTGAGTGTGTAAAGCATGAAGAGCGGGCAATGAGAAAACCCGCGTGTGGCTCCTCCACGCAGGCCGGATTGGGGTCCAGGATCAACACTGCCATTCTGAGAAGTCTCCCAGCAGCTAAATATACGCTCGGAGCTTGTCACATGGCCAGCGGCTTTCCCAGGAGAAGGTACCCAGGCTGGGCAGCACCAGCACTCTGCCAGGGAGGGAGACGGCACCCGGGATAGCAGTGGGCTTGCTGGTTCTGATGGCACAGGATTGCACACACACCGAGGTCACAAGGCTCTGAGGGGCAGACCGGCAAGACGGACCAAGTGATGAGCAGTAATCATGAGGCATGCAGATGCTTTCAGGACACGTGAAGCAATTCGGTGAAGGGTGGGAGAGAGTGAGAGAAGCGTGTGGGTTCTTTTGTAAATTAGCATGGTTTAGGGGGCCCACCCCACAGTGATGAGACATAAGGGACCTCATATCAGGTCATGTTCTGGTCGTCTAGTGCTATGTGACAAACCATCCCCAAACGGAGGGGCTTAAACTAATAGCCTTTTATTGAGTCTCGTGACAGTGGGCCAGCTCAGGCTCAGCTGGGCAGTTCTTCCGCTGTCTCACGGGGGGGTCCCTTATGTAATTGTCCTGAGGTGACAGCAAGGGTCGTGGCCAGATAAGCAGTGTGGCTCCTTGGCGTGGCCTCTCCCCACGTGGCATCTCATTCTCCAGGGCCTCTTCACATGACTGTTGTTTCCTCCAAGAGATTCAGGGCTCCAAGCACCAGGTCTTCCTAATACCCATGCTTGGGCCACCCACATGTCACTTCCTCTACTTTCTGTTAGCCAAGCAATCCCAGTCCCAGGGAATGAGTCCAGGGAACGGGACGCACACTCCGACTCTCATGGGAGGGGTGGCTCGTGTGTACAGGGTGGGGAGGAATTGTGTGGGGGTACTTTGCACAGGTGCTTCTTACTGGGGCTGCCACACAGGTACAGGCATTGGGAACGGGACTGTGGTTCAGTATTGAAATGTTGCCATACTAATTCATAAGTAAGCACTTCCCAGAGGCGCCAGTGCCCTCCCATTGCCCCTGCCATGCCCCTAGTACCCCCTTCCCAACTTCCGAGTGATCCAGAGACTAAAGGGTAACATTTGGCATAGTGAGGGCTTCTGAGACCTGTTCCACTGTGTTCTCATCAGCCCAGGCCTGCGGCTCTCTGGTTGCTAAAAAACTTGTTTTTTTGATGTTAGAACCATGGACTTTATTATAAACATAGAGTTCTTCCTGTAGGTTTCTTACATGTAAAGTTCACATGATTACATAGAGTGCGAACACTTTTATAAACCCTAGCTCCTCCTATAAACCCTTCCAACTGATTGTTTTTTCTTTTTTTCTTTTTTTTCTGGTTGCTAAACATTTTGAATATCACTCTGCAGGGCATACTCTTTAGTAAGTGCTCAGTAAATGGGAATGTCTTTCATTATAACCAGTGTTGTTTTGTTGATGTTTTACAATGGGGGGCGGGGCAGAGGGGGTGTGCGTCCACAGATTGTGCTTTTGAAAAAACGAGGTCATGCTAGCAGCCTCCAGAGAGTTAGCGTGATTCAGCTTTCCTTTTGGAAAAAGTCGTAGTGATAAAATAGGAAAATCATCAATGCTTCCTACTGGATTTGTTTTTACTTGATCAAGGTGATTAGGGCTTCCTACTGCACATGGAGAATGGGCAGGACAGTATCAACACAGAAGGGACGTCTGTCCTGAGGCAGTCCCTCGGTTTTCCCTCCCCGACGGTGTGTTCCTGGGCGAGCTGGCCCAGACCTGGGCCTCATCCCAGCCCTTCCAGCCCGTTTCCTGAGCTTGCTGACAGAGGCGTCTGCACAGTGCCCCGGCGCACATTCCAGGCAGTCTTGACTGGGAGGCCGTTTCTCCCTGCCCAATTTCAACAAACACAGACAGACCACCACAATCCGGCTCTCGACGTGGGGCTGGCACCGCAGCCCTTGGCGATGGGGAGCGTGAATTGCTTGTGGCTAGGGCAGCAGATGTGGGCCTTCCAAGCAATGACAGCTCCATGAGCAGGATGAGGCAGCCTGGGGAGCGGCTGGCCCGTCAGGGGCTGCAGGTCTTGGGGCCAAGACTGCAGGCCTCTGCAAGTGCAGAGTCCGGCGACAAGGGGGGGGGAGGGGTGTCCCTCCTCCCTGGCGAGGTTGAAGTCGTTATGTCGGGGAACTCATTGGAATGTCGCAGCGCTCTCTCTGATTCCCATGGCGGTGGCCCAAAAGCAACCTCCAGGCAGATGGGAAAATCTGACTTTTTGTATGAACATGAAAAATCCTTTGAAGACTGAACATCTCTGTGTCCTGTTTGGAAGAGTAGGATGCCTGGGGAAATTGAAACACCCGTTCCATTAGGACATCAAGTTTGAAGGAGAGAAGGACTGAATTTGGGTCTTCCTTGGAACGTGCACAAGAATGAAACCCTTGAGAGAAAATTTCCTGTGGAGAATGGCTAATACCTGGGCTATGTCACCAAAGATCTCACTTTTAAAAAATTTTTATAAAGAAAATCACCTCATGGGTTTGGGAAGGTGATCATGCGTTGGTTTTTAGGGGGAGTTTACATCATTTGTTTAATCCAAGTCTCCACAACTGTGGCAGACATTGATGATTGAGTTCTATCCCACTGATCTTATATTTAGCCTCAGAATCCTTCTTAACACAGCTCTCCATTTCCAATCAGTAACCTTGAGTGGAAACCCTTTTGCCATCTCTGGACTCTAGGATCCCACATTCATTACAATTTGTGGAACATTTTAAACATTACAATGTCCTCTAATGACAAAACATGTCTGAAGAGAGCTATACCATTTATACAGCCTCATGCTGTACCCTGTGTCCCCATTTTACTCACAAGAAAACTAATGAATGAGTCGGCCAGAGCCTCTCAGCCAGTTAGTACCGTGTTTCCCCCAAAATAAGACCCATCCCAACAATCAGCTCTAATGCGTTTTTTGGAGCAAAAATTATTATAAGACCCGGTCATATTTTACTATAAGTAAAATAAGAAACTGCTATGTTCTTATTTTACTTGTAGTAAAATAAGACTGGGTCTATATAATAATAATATAATATAATATAATATAATATAATACCGGGTCTTATATTAATTTTTACTCCAAAAGACGCATTAGAGCTGATTGTCTGGCTAGGTCTTATTTCGGGGGAAACACAGTAGTTCTGGGACCTGGGGTCTTCACTTTCCTACTCCAAAATTTTGTTTGTCACTGAGGACATCCTCTCTAGACCATATTCCAGTTGTCTCATAATTACTTGTATGTCAAAGGCAGTGGATTTTTTGGGTTTTAATTATATTGTATGGGCTTTAATATATTATAAAGTAAATTAATTGGTTTTAAGGCATTGAATTATTGTAAAATTATAGCATATTGCCGTGTGCTTTTTTTTGTTGTGGTTGTTTTTATTAGAAATGAAGACACTAGAAAATTCAGCACCTCCCCATTTGCTTTCCTCCTCAACATATACAATTCCAGATTTTTAACTTTGGAACAACAGAACTATATCAACCATTGCCTAACATTTCACACTCTCTTTGTAGATGTGGATTTAACTTATGCTAGTAGCCAAATGATAAATACTGGAGGAGAAATATCATTGAGATTGATCAGTGGGCGTCATTCTCTTGCTGAATCATTGTGGGAGAAAGTTGCAGCATCAAAATGTGCAGGATCTCTACATTTACGTTCCTGTGCTTTGTATTACTGAGATGCGGCGGGATACTGATCCACAATCTGTAATCCTAATTAATACTCCTTCCATAAGCCTAAAATTTTTTTTAAGTGTCTTGTTATAACCCTAAAGTGGGTATACACCTTTAAGAACATAGCAGTTTCTCACCTAAACACCGTAGGCATAAAGGGCTTTCTTTAGACTATTCTCCTTTCTCTGAAGTTATTTCATTTCTAGGGGAATATGCATAGAGAGGCTTCTATTTTAATCTGAGAAATGCAAAGAATTCGCTTTTTAAAAATTTGAGGTAAAATTTACATACCCTGAAATGCCAGATCTTAAGGGTTTTTGTAATTATATACACCTGTGTTATTCTCACCCTGATTAAGACAGAATATGCCTTTCACTCCAAAAAGCCCCATCCCTTCCCTATGAGTGACCTTCACTGAATTTTTGATAATTAAAAAAAATTTTCGATTACAGATGACATACAATATTATGCATTAGTTTCAAGTATACAACTAGTGATTAGACATTTACGAGTATATAACTTACAAAGTGATCACCCCAGGAAAGCTAGTAACTGTCTGAAACCATGCATAGTTATGACCATATTGTTGACTGTATTTTCTATGCTTCATTCTACATCCCCATGACTATTCTGTAACTGCCAATTTGTAGTTCTTCATCCTGTCCTCTTTTTCACCTGCCCCCGAACCCCCCCCATCTTACAACCATCAAAATTTTCCCAGTATCTGTGAGTTTGTTTCTGTTTTCTTTATTTGTTTATTGTGTTCTTTAGATCCCACATATAAGTGAAATCATATGGCATATGTCTTTCTGTGTCTAACTCACCCCACTCGGCATAATCCCCTCTCAATGCATCCACGTTGCAGGTGGCAAGATTTCATGCTTTTGTAGGCTGAGTAACATTCCACTGTAAGTATGTACCACCTCTTCTTTATCCATTCGTCCACTGATGGACACCAGGGCTGCCTCCACATCTTGGCTATTGTGAATAATGCTGCAATGAACATATGGATGCACTTGTCCCTCTGAAATACTGTTGTGGGTTTCTTTGGAGAAATACCCTGAAGTGGTATTACTGGATCCTTCTTTGTCTCTTGTTATAGCCTTCGTTTTAAAGTCTGTTTTGTCTGATACAAGTATTGCTATCCCAGCTTTTTAGTTTTGTTTCCATTTTCATGAAATATCTTTTTCCATCACTTTACTTTCAGCCTGTGTGTGTCTTTTGGTGTCAACTGAGAGTGAGTCTCTTGTAGGCAGCAGATGTAAGGGTCTTGTTTTTTTATCCATTATTGTTTTTTTATCTATGTTTTTTTAATCCAAATATGACATTATTCATATTTTTATTTTTTTCTTCTTCTTAAAGTATTACATTTCTTGTAATACCGGTTGGTGCTGATGAACTCTTTTAGCCTTTTCTTGTCTGGGAAGCTCTTTCTCTCTCCTTTAATTTTAAATGATAGCCTTGCTGGGTAGAGTAGTCTTGGTCTTAGGTCCTTGCTTTTCATCACTTTGAATATTTATTTCGTGCCAGTCCCTTCTGGCCTGCAAAGTTTCTGTTGAGAAATCAGCTGACAGTCTTATGGGAGTTCCCTTGTAGCTAACTCACTGCTTTTTCTCTTTCTGCTTTTAAAATTCTCTCCTTGTTTTTAACCTTTGGCATTTTAATTATGATGTGTCTTGGTGTGGGCCTCTTTGGGTTTATCTTGTTTGGGACTCTCTGTACTTCTTGGGCTTGTATGTCTATTTCCTTTACCAGGTTAGGGAAGTTTTCTGTCATTATTTCTTCAAACAGGTTTTCAATTCCTTGTTCTCTCTCTTCTCCTTCTGGTACCCCTAGGATGTGAATCTTGTCACACTTGATGTTATCCTAGAGGCCCCTTAAACTGTCCTCATTTTTTTGGATTCCTTTTTCTGTTTTGATTGGGTGTTTTCTGCTACCTTATCTTCTAAGTCGCTGATTCGATCCTCTGCTCCATCTAATCTACTGTTGATTCCCTTTAATGTGTTTTTTATTTTAGTCATCGTAGTCTTCATTTCTAACTGGTGTTTTTTAATTTTTTTTTATATCAGTTTTTGTTTTCTATCTCTTTGTTGAAGTTCCCACTGAGGTCATTGAGCATCCTTATAATCAGTGTTTTGAACTCGGTGTCTGGTAGATTGCTTGTCTCCATTTTGTTTAGTTCTTTTTGTGGAGCTCTGTTCTGTTCTTTTATTTGGGACATGTTTCTTTGTCTCCCCATTTTGGCTACCCCCCTGTGTTTGTTGCTATGTATCAGGTAGGGCTGCTATGTCTCCCAGTCTTAGTAGAGTGGCCTTATGTAGTAAGTGCTCTGTGGGGCCCAGTGGCACAGTCTCCATTGTCACCAGAGTCAGGTGCTACATGTGTCCCTTGTGGGGGTTGTGTGCCCCCTCCTGTTGTAGTTGAGCCTTGGTCGCTGTTTGTACATCAATGGAAGAGATTCATCCTCATGTTGATTTGTTGTGAGGACTGGCCATGACTACAGTGGAGTTGCTGACCCTATGGAACAGGATTTGCTCTACTGGGGCTCTCATGCTGGCCCAGTCTGCTCTCTAGGTGTGTTGCCCTCGAAGGTGGTCAGGTAGTTCTCTAGTTCTCTCTGAAGCCGGCCACTGAAGCTTGTGCCTTGCTCTGAGCCACCTTGCATAAGCCACAGAGCAATCCTCAGATGGCCAACACCCACACTGGCCTTGGAGGTGCCTCTAGAGGCCAAGCTGTGAACTAAGGCCGGCTTCCACTAGTGCTGGGTTTGGGGCTGTTCAACAAGAGGTATGGGCCACGCTGGAGACAGATGCTGCATATATGGGTTTGGAGAGATTTTAGGAAAGTCTGCAGCATGGGCCAAGACATGCCATTTGTATGGAAAATCCACTGAAAGTGGCTTGGTGGGTCCACAAATTGGGTGGGGTGGCGTTCTCAGGGAATCACAAGGGTGGGGCAACTGGTGTTGGCCAGGTTGATGCAGACTCAGATATAGCAGCCAAAAAGATGGGGGAGGGCTCAACAAAGAAACAGTGACTTCTACCAGCACTTCTGTCTGAGAGAAAACTGTTGCTCCAGCCTTCACTCTGAAGCCAGACAATTCATTTCCTCCCTGTATGTCCTGATGTCTTTTGATGTGCTTCCCCAGTGCTGGACCTCAGAGTGAGTAAGTCCATCACGTAGTAAGTCCATCCACAGGCCCTTTAAGAGGAGCACCTGGGAATCCAGCCATCCTCCGTCTCTCTCAGCCACAATTACCACTAGTTTTCATAGTCAGAAGTTGTGGGAACTTCTCTTCCCGGTACTGGAACCTTGGGCTGAGGAGCATGGTGTAGGGCTTGGACCCCTCATTCCTCTGGGGGGACCTCTGCAGCCGACATCCCTTCCAGTTTTTAACTGCCGCACATGGGTGGAACCAGTCAGTTCTGCATCTCTGCCCCTCCTACCAGTCTTGAGGTTGCTTCTTCTGTATATCCTTAGTTGTAGGGCTTCTGGTCAGCTAGACTTCACATGATTCTCAGTGGTGGTTGTTCTGTAGTTTAGTTGGTATTTTAATGTGGTAGTGAGAGGAGACAAGCACAGCGTTTATCTACTCTGCCAACTTGACTGGAAATCCTCAGCATTTTACTTATTTTAATAACAGTTTGTGGTCCCTACCCACTCTTGGTCGGGACCTCAGGTCTGTGATGGAAGGATGTTTGTTGAGAGCACCCATCTCCCTGATTTTCAGCTCCTTGTCACTGGCTTGCGTCCTATTTATGAGTAAAATATTGTAACTTGTGTTCTTAGGCAGTTCGTCTCCTTCAATATTGGGGCCGTCTGTTCAGAAATTTGGCAAGAGGAAGTTTAGCATGCAGCTGACAACCACAGACACTTTTGGTGTTCACTAATTTTCTCTTGTGGGATTTAAAAAATTATAGAAATAATGGTGTGCTATCCCCATAGCTCCAAGAATCGGGGAAACTTAGGAAAAAAGTTTGGGTAATGCTTGTTCCTAGGGGTTCCCTAGAGGTAGGCACACCTCTGACCCAACAGTATGCGTGGGTTAAGGAATAAATTGTGTGCATTTCTGTTTATGTAAACCAATGAAAAGTGCAGTGTTCTAGCTGTCTTTAAAACATACCCAGTGAAGTGATAACAGGGCAGCTGCCATCTACTATACCCTCGAGCCTCATTCTTTTTTGCAGAGAGAACATGGAGGAGTGGGAAGATCCCTGGAAGTGGACACAGGCAGACTCAGGTTTAAATCCTGCCTTTGCTGCAGAGCAGCTGGTGGCCTTGGGAATGACGTCTCTGAGCCTCAGTTTTCAGATCTTAGGGATAGAACGATAATGTGGGTTAAATGAGATAACAGCTACAAAAACGTCTATCATAGTGTGGAATAGAGCTGCTATTAACAGAAGGCTGATAGGGTCCTACTGAAAAGGGAACGTATTAAGCGTTTCCCTTTATGTTTGATGAGCTTCCATTGGAGCTTTGAGTTGAGAAGGTACTAAAATGCTCAGAGCACCTTGAGTTTTAGGCTCTGTTTCCATGAGAAACCAAATGCCATGAATGGTGAGCAGTTACGCTATTTCTCACCATTTCTTTCAAAGGAAAGTAGAAGTGGTTTTTGTCCAAAGAAGGCTATTGTCTTCATCTGCTATTGCATGCATGCTTCACCACTGTCATCTGACTGCTGTCAGCTTTATCTATAACAGTTAAAAAAATAGTACTATTTTAGCTGAATTACCACTTTGGTTGAGAGCAATAGCTATGAAGTCCAAATACTTCAGGTTAGACTTGTCAGCTCTGTTCCTCACAGGGCAAGGCACCTGTTCAGTCTGAGCCTTGGTTTTCTTATCTGTAAAATGGGGATAAAAATACCTCCCTCAGAGGACTGTCTTGAGAAATAGTGGGGTCATGTGTGTGTTCACGGTATTGAGTGAGAGTAGATTTTAGGTCACTTTACCCATCAACAAGGCAGCATTTCCATAAAGGGGAAGTAACATTTTGATGAAGTTTTAACAAAATATGTAAGGGAACTTGGATGAGAACCTCCTGGGGAGTAAGCTCTTTTAAGTATTGATTGTCTGGATGGACAAATTCCCCTCTGGAGAAGAAATTTCCAGCCTCTCTAATGCCATCTGGGAACTGCAACTGAGGATGAAAAGTAGAAAGGGTGTTTTGAATGGACTGATGAGAGCAATAGCTAACATTTGCTGAGCAGTTTCTAGGAACACTTTATTTATAATACCGTGCTGAATCCTAAAAATGACCATAGGAGTTGTGACTCTAGGAACAACACTCCTAGTCTCTCTGCTTTACTGCCATCTATTTTGTAGGGAGACTGCCCAACCTGCATTTGTTTTAAATTGGCTGAGGATGAAGGGTAGGACCACTATGCACAATTGCTCAGGTTGTGCACTGCATCAACCCAAAGGCTCCATTCACTTCACAGATATAGATATGGAAGCTTATTATGACATTTCCGACAGATGGTAGTTAAGTGACTTGTTCCAACAAAAAGTATATTATAACCATTTTCTGACAGATTGAAGAAGGGGTACATTTTTCTAATTCACACCAAAGTTCTGTATGGGCTAGCTGTGGCACAATTATGGGGTGGAGTCATTGCCTACTTCAGTGAGGGAGTCTATTCTAATGGGGAAACTGGGATCTTTATATTATCTCTATGTCTGGTAGCCGTGTACCTAAAATCAAATATGGCCTTGCTAGCTCCATATTTGGCACAAGAGGCAGAGAGTCTGGTGAAGAGTAGGGATCAGAGCCAGTTGGGCTGGGTTCATATTCTAGCTCTGCCACCTACTAGCTGTGTGTCTCTTGGCAACTTGCTTAACCTCTCTGTGCCTCAGTTTCCACATCCGTATTTTATATTCAAACAGTATTTTACTATTTTAGTGACAATGACTGTACCTATCTCACAAAACTGGTGTTTAAATGAGTAAGTGCCTAGAACAGCATCTGGACTGCAGTAGGTGTTAGCTGTTTTTATTAAAGTGGCTGAAGGCTTTTCTCACAGGTGAATGGTCTTGAGCATGTGAACTGCCCTCAGTTTTCATAGATTCACCATCACTCAGCTGCATCAGATCACTTGTAAGTTCCTGCATTTTCATGGAGGAGGTGGGTTTACAGTTGGGGAAGAAGACTAAGATATTTTAGCTCTTGCTCTTTGTTCAAAAGAGGACAAATTCCATACAATTTTGGCCCTGCCATCACTACTTAACAGCGTGAACTGCACATGTTTACCACCTACATTTTGCTGTAACTTTGTAGATGGAATTCATAAAGGTTTTATATATTCTATCATGATTATTAAGTTTGCAGTATTTAAAAATAGAGTGTAAAAGGTACACAGTGTAGGCTATAAAACACCCTCAAATGGCATTAACATGGGAACTAACCCATTCATTTGGGTTTCAGCTAAGTTTATCTTGTATTTTATTTTTTAATATCCAAAGAGCTGCAGGAATAGATTTTTGAGTAGTCAGGCCAGGGCTCTGTACCATATGGGCACTTGTGAGCGCTGGCAGAGCCTTCGGAATTTGATCCTGATTGAAACGTTTTTCCAACTACAAAAAACAGTTTTCTCCAGTAAGGGTGGGGAGAGGATTTATTCACTGCTATCCTCTCCAACATGAATCTTTCACATTCCATTAGACTCAACACCCTCATATTGATGCTTGTATGATGGAACCATTGGAAAATAGTCAATATGTTTGTGTTTCTAAACTTAAAAAAAAGTGTTTGCCCTGATATTTTCCATCAGTCTGTGATGAAAGGAGCCATCAAATTCAACATCTCTGGTGTCTTGCAGAACCCCTGGGACCTAGTAGTTGTTAACAAACTCTATGAAATATAGATGAATATATTTCCACATTGCATGAAGAGGATGGATTTCAGGGCAGCAGGTTGAAGACACTTGGTGGAGAACTCAGCATGACAGGCATGAACCAGGACCTAATGAGGCTGGCCAGAGGATGTGGACATGGGCCAGCCCTGGCATCAAACCCATGGGCCAGACTTCCCCGCTGTGGGACAGGGAGCAGGTCTCAAAATCTCTCTCTTTTTTCTCATCTACAAAAAGTGGGAAGTGTGGTTTTACCTACGCCACTAAGGATTTTCGTAAGACTGTGTAAGATTAAGTGTGCATAGTCAATGCTCAGTATGTGTTAGTTGTTGATGATAATGATGATAATGATGGTGGTGGTGGTGATGATGATGATGGTGATGTGATGGTGATCATGGTGATGATGGTGGTGATGTGATGATGGTGATCATGGTGATGATGATGGTGATCATGGTGATGGTGGTGATGGTGATGATGGTGATCATGGTGCTGATGATGGTGATCATGGTGATGGTGGTGATGTGATGATGGTGATCATGGTGATGATGATGGTGATGATGGTGATCATGGTGCTGATGATGGTGATCATGGTGATGGTGGTGATGGTGATGATGGTGATCATGGTGCTGATGATGGTGATCATGGTGATGGTGGTGATGTGATGATGGTGATCATGGTGATGATGATGGTGATGATGGTGATCATGGTGATGGTGGTGATGGTGATGATGGTGATCATGGTGCTGATGATGGTGATCATGGTGATGGTGGTGATGGTGATGCTGGTGATCATGGTGCTGATGATGGTGATCATGGTGATGGTGGTGATGTGATGATGGTGATCATGGTGATGATGATGGTGATGATGGTGATCATGGTGATGTTGGTGATGGTGATGGTAGTGATGATGGTGATGATGATGATGATGGTGGTGGTTGTGATGATGATGGTAATGGTGATGATGATGATGATGATGCTGATAGTGATGATGATGGTGATCATGGTGATGATGGTGATGATGATGGTGATGATGATGGTGATGATGATGGTGATGGTGATGATGGTGATAGTGATGATGGTGATGGTGATAATGATCAGTATTCCTTGCTGGTCTGGATACTTTGACTGAATAGATGATTCCCTTCTAGGATGACTTGAAGAAACTTAGCCATTCCTATATGTTTTTCCTGCTAATCACTAAAATCCCATCATTGATGAGTTGTTCATCGGGACTCAGCATTGCACCCTGTCCAGCATCCCCAAATTCACCAACTTTTGCTTTATAATTTTTATCTTTACCTCTTTTTTAAGAAAGCCTCCTCAAAGCTATCCTTTTATATTTTCTTCCAAAGATTTTAATATTTTGCTTTTCATATTTAGCTATCTAAAGCATTTAGAGTATACTTTTGTCTATGAGGTGAGATGGGGATTTACTTTTTGTTACTATGTAATAGAATTCCTACATTGCCACATATTCAAGAAGTCCTTTACTTCTTCATTTTGTGGGTTAGAATGATTTTCAGAGTATTAGAACTTTTTCCATCCTGTGGAAGATGAACTAGGCAGCAAAGTGAATTAGGAATTTATTTTTGATTTTAAGCTAAGGGAGTCTTTTTACAGATTATTCAAATCCACAACTGGATCATCCATCCATCCATCCATCCATCCATCCATCCATCCATCCATCCATCCATCCCAAGCTGCTTGTGAGTCATCATGCTCCTTCAGTCTGAATATTCAAGTCCTTATTTGATTTTGGAAAAAGTTTAGGTGTTTTTCACCTAAAAGTACTTTTCTCTCATTATCAATTTTCTTCTTTAGGAAAATTATTAAGTATTTGTTGGAGCTTCTCATTCTATCTTCCATGTCTCTTAACTCTCCATGTTTTCCACTTTTTAATTTCTTTGTGTTGCATTTTATGTGATCGTGTAGGTTTGTCTTCTAATTCACTACTTCTTCATTGGGTCTAATCTACGAGGCCAAAATAACAGAAGTGGTCACAAGTGGGACAGTGATATATCCATAAGTGGAAAACTTCAGTCCAAACAAGAGCTGGGAGTCAGGCATGACTGGGCAAAAGAAGGAAGCTATGCCCACTTCCCTGAATCCTGGAGTGATAAGATCGTATATGAGTTCTCTGCATACATGTAATGTGAGCTGAGCCAGTGTCACCTGAGCGCCCAGAATTGTATGATGTTTGATTTAATGTCAATATCCAGATGTTTGATTTTCATTTATAGCTCTTTGGGATTTTTATGGGAAAATTTTAAAAAATGGTGGTTTAGGACATTTCCGTGTTTGAGTAGTGAGTACTCCTTGGGAAGCATGTTGTCAAAAGTACCTGCCTTGGAACAACCTCAGAGATGTTTTGGGACCAAGGATTCCTGCTCAATACACGTTTGTGCTCCAAGACCCAAAACATGTGCCCCAGTACAGAAAAGGCATAAAACTTCCCTTGGGCTCTGCTGTGTGACTTTTTTGAATAACTCTACTTCTCTGAGCCTCAGTTTCCTCATCTGTAGAATAAGGAGACTAATGGAGCTTTGTCTGTCTGCCAGGAGTATACTGAAAGTTACATGATATAATAGATAGTAATGTGCTTTGCAAACTGTAAATGTTTTGGATGCTTGTAGATCATGTACAAGTGAGCTTTGAGAAACCTCCTTTCTATTAGATGCTTGTGTTTGGTGCTGGCTTTTAATCCCAAATAGCCAAGGGAAGGGACCATTGAACGTCAATGGGATTTGAGACTCCTTCAAAGGTTCTATACACTTTCTAAGTTACAGGTTGACTCTTATTATGCAATGGCTGTGAAAACCCTATTTCTTTCTGGGGTCATCACATAGGCTCATTACTCAAAATCTCAAAGTGACATAATTTTGATGGTTGTGGGAAAGAGACCTGACAAATTACAGACACTATTCCTCCATTCCATGATGAATAATAGCAATGATAATAGCTTCCATTTGCTGAGTGCACTGATTTACTAGTCACTTTATATGTATTAACTTCAAAGTAGGTATCTTTACCCCTGTTTTACAGATGAGAAACTTGTGGCTTGGAAATATCAACAAGAAGGGATTTTCTCTAGGTCACAAATTTTGGAAGTGGCAGAACTGGGAGCAGGACACCACGCTGGTTTAGATCTGGTTTCTGTTTTCAGCCAGCCAACCAATCAACTAACCAACCAACCAATCAGCAATCACCCACCCACCCAACAACAACTAACCAAGAATTAGTCAGTCAGCTAACCTTCCTTCCTTCCATCCATCATTCCAACCAACCAACCAACCAACCAACCAACCAACCAACCAACCAACCAATTATTAACAACCATTCACCCAACCAATAAAAGCCAACCAATAATTAGTCAATCAATTAAACATCCATTCATCCAACCAACCAACCAACCAACTAATGAACAACAACCCACTCAACCTGTAACAATAACTAAGAATTAGTCAATCAATTAGCCATTCAACCAACCAACTAACCAACCAACTAATGAGCAACCACCCACTCCACCAATAACAACCAACCAATAATTAATGAACCAACCAACCAACCAACTTATCCACCAACCAACCAATCAGCTAACCCACAACCAGCCACCGATGAACCAACAATGTACGTTGCTATCAGTCATCTGCTCGGCACTGAGTTTTGGGATGGCGAGAACTTACTGTCTCATCCTCTGGGAACTGCTGGTCTGTGGGAAAGTGAGGATCGCTATCTTGCCTATTATAGCATTGCCAGTTGTTTATTCAGCGTCTGCCTCCTCAGCTGGATTGAAACCTCTACAGGGCGGGGGTGGTGCCTGGAGCCCAGAACAGGAACGGAACATCATTGGATGGAATAGAGGTGGGGGAGGCTCGTTAAATATCACACACATGTGCACACATATGCACATGCGTGCACACACACATGCATGTGCACACTCGTACCCACAACATGGAACAAGTCAGAACACTGTGGAATGAATGAAGGAGCCTCAATCAGAAGTGGCTCAGGGTCCGATCCATCTCAGAGGGTTTGTGTATCGGAGGTGAGACGATCCACTGGTCAGGAGAATCTCCTCCTGGGTGTAGCAGAACAAATACTTGCAGGGAAACTGCCTCCCGCTGAATGCTCTCACTGGGCTCCGCTCTGGACAGGCAGCATACCGTGGCGGAAGGAGCCTGGATTGGGGTCAGGGGTCTGAGCCCAGCTGAGCCACTAACACCTTGGGTGGCCTCAGACGGCTGGCCTCAGTCACCCCCCCGACCCCCGCTCCCTCATTTTATGGACAAAGCCACCGAAGCCCCAAGACCTGAGTTCGCCCCTCTCCAAGGCCCCTTCCAGCTCTGCCATTTCCAGTCTTTTCTGGCTCCTCATTAACACAGTATTTTCATTTTCCAATCCACATTCCAGCTTCTTCCCTGGAGCCTCGACCCCTCTGGCAGGGGAGCGGGCACCGTGTGAAAGTCTCTGGAACGCACTCAGGGAACCTTGCCCCATCTCCCACACTGAAGGGGCCAGAGACTAATTGGCAGGCATGGCTGCATCCTGTATCAGCCCCGCGGACATGCGCTCCAGGCCGGGGAGCCCAGTGCTGCCGGGAAACTCGCACCCCGTCTCTCCATATCTGTTACAGGCCCCGCGGTTCACCGTCTGCTCGGAAATTGGGTAAGTGTTTTCTTACCCAAACTTGAGTAACCGCCGTTGAAATGTATGGTTGGAAAGTCTTGGCTCTCAGAACAGACCACACAGTGACTCGCCTAGTGAAACTCAATGCCCTGGGCTTACTCGGTTTTACCTAAGACACCGCTACAGGAAGAAATGGCTTTGGAGGGGATGAATGTCTTTCCATCCATTTCTGAGGGGTTTTATTAGTTGGAGGAAGGCTGAGGGGTGTTGGTGTCACTTTGCTTCTTAGTCCGGGGCCTGGCATCTGGCATAGAATTAGAAAGAAGGTCCAAGAGAGAGGGAAGGCACATCCTCCAAGGCTCCTGGGCCTTGGAGGCTGGTGGGGGCTGCCAGATGCCTGCATTCAGGGGAGCGGGAGCCGGTGAGGATTCTAGCCCCAGCCCACCGGGTCCTGTGCCACATTCTGGCAGGCTGCTCAATATCCAGTGCGGGCCCCATTTTTAATCAGCCTCTTTCACCCGCACAAGCCAAGAAAAAGCCGTAAAGTCAGAAGGAACGCTGGCATCTGTTCCGTGCCTCAGAACAGAGCAGATATTGTCCTGGCCTTCCAGTTCTCTGCGGCCCTCATTCTTGTTGACCACACAAATGGTTCCAATCAGTTTCCAGAGGCTCTCCATGGTGTTTTAAGATGTTTGCTCGCTGCATTCTCGGGTCAATTACTCTCCAACCTTGAAAGTTACCTTCCCACCCACCCTCTCTGGCTGACACAAAAGGGAAGATTAGGTGTAAATTGGATGTGTGTGCACACGTGCCCGTCCACTGGCCTGTATGTACCCTTGATAGATTTTAATTTTCTAGGAGCTGAAATGCCCTACAGAACAGCCACCCCTGTCCAAGGAGATACCTAAGGAAAGGCTCCAGGGCCTCTGGATTATCTGTGCAATGTCAGTGTGGATGGTCTTCTCCTGGGAATTTGGGAAAGATGGTTCAGGGTCTGCAAGACTGCATCTCACCCCTCAGGTGAGCCTTACCTGTTAATGGGGCCACACCCACCTTTTTATGCTATCCTCAGGGGTTTGGGGCATTCCTGTGTAAAACCCCTTTTGGGGACGAACAACCTCTGTGGAGGACACAGGGCCACAAGCCAATGGGGACTTAGGATGTTTTCCTCCTTCATCATAGAGCATGGACTCGCAAGGCCTTTCGCACCCAGCTTCCCGTGAGAGATTAACAAGGTAGAAGGGATGAGGGTCTCATTGCTACCGAACACCGTCAGGTTTGTTGATGTAGCAACATTCTGGACTTGGAAATCAAGTCCTACAACAGAGGCCTGGCCTGCCCGATTCCATGCCTGCCGGAAGAGCTGTGTGTGCAAGCACACAACCATTGCCAGAGAACCTTTCTAGACACGGGATTTAAAGTCTGCTTTAAATCTACCGTTTCTGTCCAGCGATACAAATCCATATAGAGAACCTCTCATGGTGGGACAAGCGTGGCTATGACTTGCTGACAGCTGATTGGTTGCCAGGTGCAGTGTTAAAGAGCTCCACGTGGACGTCGTCGTCTAGCCTTTAGGTTTCCTTTTCTGATGGGGAAGG
Organism: Rhinolophus hipposideros; assembly: GCF_964194185.1. Lineage (NCBI taxonomy): Eukaryota > Metazoa > Chordata > Mammalia > Chiroptera > Rhinolophidae > Rhinolophus > Rhinolophus hipposideros. The sequence goes on along the minus strand of NC_138067.1, from coordinate 31,990,646 downwards.
AATGATAAACTGATTGGCCACAGTGAGTCCAGCCAGGAGGGTCACTGGGGAGTCAGAGAGATGCTGGCTCTTTCCCTTCCCTTCCTTCCATTCCTCCCTTCTGTCTCCCCACTGCTCTGATGGAGAAGTGAGGGTTTTAAACGTAGGTTTGGAAGCCTCTAACAACTGTGTTCATGACCCCCAGCCTTCAGATTATGTAACCGAGGGGAGAAAGGTCAACATTCTCCACTGCATCTGTCACAAGGGTCCTAAATAATTTTTTCTTTAATGCCATCCTCCTCCTCACCACCATCATCATTTACCATCATCATCACCACCCTCCTTCTCACATCATGGGAGGATGGATTACAGAACATCTGTGTGCTGAAGGGAAAACCATATCAAGGAACTGGGCTGAAGTCCCAGCTCCCTGTGACAAAGAGTTGTGTGACAGCTAGATTGTCTGACACTTGGTCATGTACTCCAATGCCCATCGCAGCCAGACTGATAAAGGATTGGAATTTGGGGTATAAGGAAATAGGGTGTGATGAGACTATGGGAAATGTCCTGAAGAGAATCAAATCCCAATGTTTACAAAACAAGGTGATGGCCAAACAAACCCACGGGAGGTGTGAATCCAACTGGAGGGTCTCAGTTAGTACCCACTGGCCCGGAGAGATGTTTTCTTAAGATACAGTGAATTTCCTCATCCTGGATAAGGAGACACAGACGACTGTTTGTCAGGCTTGGGGAGGCCATAGGTTCTAGGGCAAGGTTGTGGGCTTTGGAATCAGACAGACTTAGGTTTGAGTCCCAGCCTGCAACGGGGCCCATGTCTCTGTCCTCTCTGACTCGTAGTCCCCTCCTCTGAAAAAAAGAGCAACCATGTTTGTCCAGCCTTACCTCATTGGGCTGCCCTGAGGGCACAGGAGACAGATTTGGAGAGCACGCAGCTCTGTGCCTAGCACATAAGAAGCGCTCAGGGAAGGTTTACTCTATTGTAATTGTTTTTAGAGGATGAGTTGCTAAAGCAAATGGAAGTTTCTCCACTGTTTCTCCTCCTCCTCATACAATGCCGCCCACACACGCACACACACACGCACATTCTCACACAGCACTTACGTGCACACCACACACACACACACTCACAGACATAGTCACGCATGTATCACTTTCGAGCCTGTCATCTGCCTCATCCCAGAAACTCCCTCTAGAGCATCCTTACGCACATTCCTGGGGAAATCATTTCCTTCCTCCTCCAGAAGATGTCTCATGATATCAGTTCAGAAGAATGAACTCAACCCAGTGGCTCTTGGGGGCCAAACTTTGACCCAAAGGTTTGCTGGCTCTGGGCCTTTCTGAGTAACCAGACCCAGCCCAGCATACCTTGCCTTCAGGCCACCCAGTCTTTCCCTCCCCTCCAGGAAGCCTGTGGGTGGGCTCCCTCCCATTGGGCTGCCCAAACTGGGCGGCTCCTCCCCATCATTGTTAACCCTTTCTTGTAATGGCAGAACCAAGGAGGTAGTATCTTCTCTCCTCCAAGGCTGCCGTGGACCCCAGCCTCTGTCCTGGGGACTGGGTAAGAAGCCCAGTTTTTCCGGCTTTGACCGGGACTCCCGTAGGGAATAGTCAGCCTGTGAGCACAATAGACTTTCTTGGTATATTGCAAGCCCTCAATACACACTCGTTGAGTAGATGCTTTTCCCTAGTTAGCAGGCTTGTCTCCACCTGGACTTTCCAGTGTTGTGGGCACGCAGTGGCTATCTGGTAATTTTGCCCACTCCGTATCCATCTCTTCTTTGTCCCCCTTCAAGGAGTCACCTTCCCTCCACCTCTGGCCCACCTCATTCTGGTGGGCACCAGGAAGAACAGTGCCTCCTTTCTGACCCCAGGAATGATTCAGGGATGTCCTGTGACCCAAACAAGTCCAGTGAGAGCCCTCGAGGAGTGGTCTTCTGCTGGAAGAAGACACAACTCCCTTTGTCTTGGGCTTGCCAGGCTGTGAGGATATGAACATGAGGCTGCCCAAAGCGTCTGGTCATTCCCATAGCAGAACTGATCCCAAATGAAATGGGCACAGAGGCAAACAGCAGAGGAAAGGAGAGCGACCAGGACGTGGGGGCCTGTCTGAGAGAACACTGCAGCACGGGCTCTGTCATTAGGACAAGGAATTAATTCCCCGATTGGCACGTTGGCCCAATTGACGTGGGTCTTTGTTGTCTGTAAACTGAAGAGTCTTAAACTCTTAATACAGTTAATACAGTTAATAAAGACTTAATACAGGTGTCCGGTCGAGGGATGTTTACAGAGCTACTTACAAGTGCTGTAAAAGTCCGTGTAACGCCACAAGTGTCTAATAGTGGCAACAGCAGTCGCAATAGCTGCCATTCACTGGAGCTTTGTCCTGCGCTAGAAATTATACACAGGTTTGAAATAGTTTTCCTGAGTAAATCATGAAAACCACCTTCTGCTGGGCGCACGATTATTCCCGTCTCTATCTTCACCACCACCACCATCATCATCATTACTCTTACGGATGACGTGTCTGTGTCCCCCCCACGTGTTGAAGCCCTAACCCCCAGTGCGATGGTATCATGAGATGGGACATAGTTAGGTGTAGATCAGGTCATGAGAGTGGAGACCCCATGGTAGGATTAGTGTCTGTATAAGAAGGAGAGGCCAGAATTCGCTCTTTGTCCACCCAGTGAGGAGTGAGCAGTTCACAGGGAGGTGGCCATCTGCAACCCAGGACGAGAGCCCTCACCCAAAACCTGGTCGTCCTGGCGCCCTGATCTTGGACTTCCCCGCCTCCAGAACTGGGAGGAATAAATGTCTATTGCTTATGTCACTCAGTCTATAGCTGCCCAAACTGGCTAAGACAGTCACCATCATCATCATCCGCAGCAGCGTCACCTTCGACATTATCAGCACCACCATCACCACCATGACCTTCATCATCATCACCATCACCACTGTCACCGTCGTCACCATCTCCATGATGGAGCTTTGCATACTTTCACAGACTATTTCAGTCCCCTGCACTTTTGTTCCGGTGGCCTCATTAGCCTGATCCCCTCAGGTGGGGGGTGGTAGGGGGAGTGGGGACAGGCTGCGGCTTGGGGTTAGGCTGCCTGGGTTCACGTATGAGGTGTTAGCTGTGTCCCCTGGCAAGTGGTTTAGCCTTCTCTGGCCCTGGTGCCCTTGTATGCACAATGGGAATGACAACCGGACTCTAGTCCAAGTGTAGACGTTGACTTTCGCAATTACCAAGTCGGGTGTGCACAACTGTGCCTTTCCGTACTGCTCTGTAATTCAACTTATCTCTTGAGATCCCAAGTCCACTGAATGCAGGAAGAGTCAATCTGCTGGTTTCAAGGAACTCATATCTGGTGTAAGACACTCGTTTTGGAACGTCAGTTTCCTCTGCATCCCTTCACCTTCCCGGTTATTTCCGGGGGGATCTAAGTTCCCGGCAGGGTTTATGTAGCCTTCTAACATAAGGGGTTGGGCGTCTGGTCCATGTGTCTTTCTTCACGCTCTGTCCTTGTTGGGTTTCCCCAAATGTAACTGCCGAGGCATTTACACTTTGATGTGACAGTCACGTAACAACCATTTTAAAGTGTTCAATTTAGTGACATTTAGTACATTCAGTGTTGCTCAACCGTCACCTCTATCTAGTTCCAAAACATTTTCGTCACCTCAAAAGGAGACCCAGAACCCTGTAAGGAGTCACTCCCTATTTCTTCCCCTCCCCAGGCTCTGGCAATCACTAGTCTCCTTTCTGTCTCTGTGGATGTATCTATTCTGGACATTTTATGTAGATGGAATCACGTGGTTCTTTGTGCCTGGCTTCTATCACTCAGCATAATGTTTTCAAGGCTCATCCACATTGTAGCGTGTGCCAGTGCTTCATTCCTTTTTATGGCTGACTAATATTCTGTTGTGTGGATAAACCACATTTTATGTCTTAATTCAATTCTTTGCCTGATGGACATTTGGGCTGTTGCCACCATTTAGCTATCGTGAATAATGCTGCCACGGACATTCATGTACAACTTTGTGTTTCCATTTTGGGGGCTATATACCTCGGGGTGAAATGCTGGGTTATGTGGTACTTGTATGTTTACCTTTTTGAGGAACTGCCAAACTGTTTTCCATAGTGACTGAGTCATTTTACATTCGTGCCAGCAATGTACAAGGGTTCCCTTTCTTTATGTCTGCTGAGGTCCTTTTGCGTTTTCTGTTTTGCAACCATTTTAAATCCATATATCTGTTACTCAACTGATTTCCTTAAGCCTTACTGAGTGTATAGGCTACTTGGGCTGCTGAGTACAGTTGTACAGGTTGTGCACTGTATAATCCCAGACACCATTCACATAATAATCATTGTAGATTTGTATATTTATTATGTCAATTTTGCAGAAAATGGCAGCAAAGAGTCTGGGAAGGGATGTCGTTTTCAAATTTGCACAGTGATGCCAACTGGGCTAGCTGTCATGTTTTGCAGCTAGATTGCTTAGAACCCCAACCCCACCTTCCATTTTCTCTCTCCTGCTCTAGCTGGCCTGGAGCCTGCACCTTTAGCCACCACTCCATCTTACTGTTCAATACTCCCATGGCGGTGACTATCATAGTGCATTCTCCCCATATTCCCCCAAGCTCTTAGTTCAGAGCTCTGACGGAAATTTGGGAGAGGCTCCATCTCTATGGATTTTGCTTAAAGAAGAAATGCTTTTCAAACCTCATCAGCCTCTCTCTAATTCCCCTCAGGTATGCAAGGGGCAAGCCAGACCACGCATCCCTGGGAACCTGCACGGTTTTAGGCATGATCTAATTGGACCGTCCCAGCAACCTTGCAAGCAGGAAGGGATTTCTGTGCCCACTTTGCAAACTAGGAGATGAGAATCAAAAGGTGAAATGGTTTGTTCAAAGTTTCCCAGCAGGGAATACTGATCCCAAGTAACGTTAATTGAGTTCCTACTGTATGCTAGATGCTGTCGTAAGGACTGGTTTCCAGGTATCTATTTATGCAGTGTGTATCATCCCCATTTTACCGATGAGGAAAGTTGAGGCACTGAGAGGGTAGGTGACGTGCCTGGGGTCTGACTATTACAAAGTGCAGACCGTACTCTCCTAACCTGAATGTGGGCCGATGGATTGCTCTTGGGAGGGTAGAGTGTTAAGACACCAAGAAGAAGTTTGGTTTCATTTTAGGGTTTAAACTTAGTGTCCAAATATAGTTTAAACTCACGTGTGGAGCCCTGGGCCTAGTTCCTGCAGTGAAACAACACTGAAAATTGATTCCCGAATGTTTGGTGAATGTAACCAACACGAAGAAGATGGATCTGGTCTGGCTAATAAAGTAGGACTCTTATTGGTTCTGAATTTTGTGGCAATATTATATGTTTTTATTTCCTAGCAAGATTATGTGCTGGCAAGCTGGTTAAATGCGACATTCCGAATCATATGACTTGAGGCTTTTTACACCCAAGTCCTGTTCTTATTTCTCTTGTTTCCTGGGGCATGTGGTTGGTGCCCCTGACGTGCAGGGTGCTTGCTCACCCAGGCTCTCCCCTCACCCTGGAGCCAACCTGGAAATTGGGGATGAGTCATCATCAAACCCAAATGCAATGAGCACGTTGCATATTGGGTGCATATTGGGTGCTGGTGTACGGCGTGTAACAAAATGCATATTGGGTGCTGGTGTATAGCGTGGAGGTGAAATGAGCAGGTTCTGACTCCTGGTCTGGGAGAGAAGGACAGTGAAGAAGGGGACAGAGACAGTTGGGGGAGTGGTCCATGGCTGGTGGAAGTCAAGCGGACATTGTGATGCACAATCAGAGGGGTGGGAATTCACTTTGAATGGGAAGGCCCCTCTGAGGAGCCAGCTTTACAAGAATAGTTCCAGGACAGGAAGGCACCAGTCATAAGGAGAGCCTGGGAACAGACTCTCAGAAGAGGGAATAGAATGTGCAAAACACTGTGACATAAGGAAGAGGTTGACCTGTTATCCCCATTTTGCAGATGAGGAAACTGAGGCTCAGGGAGGTAAAGCATTCAGATCCAGGCTTAGACTTAGGTTTTCTGTTTCCAAATCTGGAGCATCCTCTATGACCATAAGCTGCCTTGCTGATGGTCTGAACCACAAGTTCTAAGGTCCAAATGCAACCGTGTTGAAGGCTTGGCCCATGTGGTTCCATCTGATGGTTACAGACCATTCCTGAAGAGATGGGGCTGCATGGTCAGTGACAGCAGCCTTTCTCACACACGGGGGACACAAACTACTGAAGATATGCATGTATTAACAATGTTCATCTCATCACATGACCTTGCATTGTCCCAAGGACTTGGGGACACTCTTTCACATCAGGGTGGAGGAGCAGTTGCTTCCAGCTAAAGATCACTTTCTTTTTCTGACCACTTGAGCAGTGGTTCCTGGGGAGAGTGAGTACTACCCCAAGGGTTATGTGGCCGCACACGGGGATGGGTGCTTTTTTGGCTGTCGCAGTAACCAGGAGGAGCGATGGCACTTACTGACCAAGGGCCAGGAGGGCAAAACGTCTTGTCATGTGGGTGGCAACTCTGCAGGGTCAAGAACTCTTTCCCCCCAACGATGGCAGAGTCCCCGGTGAGAAACAGCGGCTCGGGGAGTCTGCCCGCGGCATTGCCTCTGCGGCAGGCACACGTTTGCTGCAGGCGGGGAGGCTCAGAGCGCGCCTCAGGGGTTTAACCGTACCCTGGCCGAGCGCGCACATCTCCACAGGGATTGCAACCACGAGGGCTCTGCTCAGGCTCAGATTTCTCGTTTCTGGTGCAACTTCTCCCTCGCTGGGTTTGCTTGGATTTCTCCTCCACGCTGTTAAAATTCCTCAGGCCGTATAATTATTACCTCATTCTAGGTTTAGGACTACATTGGCCGAGCACGAGGACTATAGTTATGTAATTTCCAGCAAATGTGAATTTCCCCCATTTTGTACTCTCTCCCCCTTCCCTGGGTACTAACTGAGACAGAGTCAGGGTCATACTGCTCTGGTCACATGGTTTGGGGGACATTTCTTTTCATTCGCACAGGGTCTAGGGCGGGGGGCACAGAGCCCTGACACTGACCACTCTTTCCTACCTTATTATTTTTAAAACACTGACACGCACTAAAATGGACTTGCTTTTTGTTGTACGGGTCTATGAATGTTAACAGCATTCTAAAAATCTCTCTCATGCTAGCTCTGTACGGCCGCACCTTCCCCTCATCACTAGCCCCTGGAAATTCCTGGTCAGTTCTCCATCCCAATCATTTTGTTTCCTCCGTTCCTCTGTGTGATATCAATGGAATCACACAGAATGTAACCTTTTGAGCACGGCAGTGGATTCTGCTCAGCTAATGGGCCCACCTCCCTCTGGTGGCTCTCTTAGACCCTTCATCTTGTTGGAAGGGCCCTGAGAGATGGTAGCTTCTCCCTGGTCCCCTCATTTCTGTCTTAGCCTTGCAGATAGAGATTCAAACTGCAGCCTGATCTTGCAAGCTGTGAAGGGGCTGGTGGGAGCCCAGCCCAGACATCCATGATGCTGTGTGAGACCATGTGGGGCCCAGACTGGGTGCTGTGGAGCCCCCCCCCCTCAGACCTGCCCTGCGGGGCCTCAGGTCAGGGCAGGGGCTGGTCCCGGAATTGTGCTCCGGGCCCACACCCAGCACCTGCTGAGCCCAGGAGGGAGGCAGAGGTGTGTAGTCCCTCTGCCTGCCAACGCCCAGCCCCCATGGAGGGGGTCAGATCTCAGTGCTGGGAGGGGAGCGGGGGTACTGAGGGAGGTCCTGGCAGCCTCTGAGCCCCCCCACCGCCAAGCTGCATTCCGGGATGTGGGAGATGTTCTCTTCAGCAGGACTAGTGGCAAAAGAAGGCTCCAGTGGGAAAAGGGTTCAGGACCTGGAGCTGTCCCCAGGACACTAAGGCCTGGGGAATCTTGGCCCCAGAGAGGGGTGTTGGGAAGGGCGCTTTTGGGGAGTAAATGTTGAGCACTGAATGTGTCTAAAGCTGCTATGTATCTGCCAGTACCAGCCGTGGGTCTTCGAGCAAGCTGCACCATTGCTCTGAAACTCTATTTTCTCATCTGTAAAATGGACCTTTGAAAGTTGCTGTGAATCCCAGAATGGAAAAGTGTATGTGCTAAACAGGCTTTGTCAGGAGCTCTTCACGTGCATAGTCAATGAGAGGCTTCCCTCTGCCCTCTTCTGTTTCCTTAGGGCTGCTCAGATTGTCTTTGAAACTCTCAGATCATTCGGGCTGTATTAGTGTGTACAGTAAGTTGTAATAAACACCCGACACCCTGAAAAAAGTATAGTCTCACTTTCTCCAGAACCAGTGGGACATGAAACCCACCAGCTATGAGCATGGAGTTGGTGAAAGATGGTCCTGGCTGTTTCCCCCAATTCTATGTATTTCGGCATTAACACCTCCATTCACATTTGTCCCCTTTTCCAAAGATGCCCTTGAGGTTGAACTAGTGAGCCAGGTGGTCTGGGAAGCTGGCAGAAACCATGAGGTCACAGAGGTGTCCCCATGACAAGACTCCTTGGCTGTTTTGTCCCCACGGTTTGCTCTTTTCTTTTGTGACCTCCTTGTTGCCAGGCTGCACTGTGGGTTGTAGGTGTGATAATGTAATCAGCAGTTTCATCAGAAATGTTTACGGGGTGTTCATATCCTGTGCATTGAGCCATGCGTGGCTTACGGAAGGGGAACAGAACATGCTAACTTGGAGCTCCCACTCCATTTGTGGGACAAACCACATCCACAAGTGACAGAATCCATCACATGCCATGGGAGGTAGGAGGAAAGTAACGGCGCAAGCCCAGGAAATGGAGTTAGACAGACCTGGGGTTAAATCCTGGTCTTGTACTTACTACCTGTGAAACCTTGGGCAAGTTACTTAACCTCTTTGGGTCTGTTTCCTCATCTGTAAAATAGAGATAGAAACAATCTTCTCAAGTGCAAATTAAAACCACGGCAAGGTACAGGCATTTCTCACCTACAGACTGGCCAAGATCCAGGAATTGGATAACTCACGGTTTTGATGACTAGATGCAGAAATGGGCATTTTCACACATTGCTGGGAAGAGTGTAAGCTGAGACCATCTGTAAAGAAAGTACATTGTAAATATCTATTGGAATGTAAAATACACATGTCCTTTAACCCAGCAATTCTAGAAATTTATATTAAGATTATACTCACGCATAGATGGAATGATTACAAAGATAGCAATTTCAGCATTGTTTTTAATAGCAAAAAAAGAAAACAGGAAACATCATAAATTTCCATCAGTAGAAATTGCATCGCGTAAGTGATGGCTTAGGCACACAGTGGAATAGTATGTGGCTATACAATAGAAGGAAGCAGAAATGTGCATGCTGATGTAAAGTGACTTCCTGGTGGCTCTGTGCTCCTGGTGCGCCTGCAGACCCACTCTCTTCTCATTGGGGTGGTTGTTTCCCAGCATGCCAGTTGCAGCCCTCTGCGGGGCCCTGCACGCCTCTTTGTTCTGCCTCAGGGATTTCTCCGTGGCTACAGCCAGGAAGTGTGGGGAGATGAACTCCCCAGGAGCTGACTCTCCACCTGGGAAGGGGTGGGAGTCAGTCCTTGCTTCCTGGTGTTTGGAGGAAAACCCAGATAAAACTCGGAAGTTCCTCGGAAGCTTTCTGCAGGACTGAGTCCCAGCTGCCCACAGAGATGGTCAGCTCGGTGACTGTTTCATAGCAAGGGCTCAACACAGATTTCGTTCAAGTGAGCAGTTTGGTGATGTGAACTTGTTTTCATTGTGTTCATTTTTACGGTGATTTTCCATTTATGGCAAGTGATGAAGATCTTTTATTGTTGATGATAATACAGACTTCCTTTTATGATACACTTACTTCAGTTTAAAAAGTTACGGGTGAAGGAAGCTGGTCAAAAAGGGCCACATAGTACAGGATTCCATTTAGATGAAATGCCCAGAACAGGCAAATCCACAGAGACAGAAAGATCAGTGGTGGCCAGGGGCTGGGGGAGGGGGAAAGGGCAGTGACTTCTAATGGATGTGGGGTTTCCTTTTGGGGTAATGCAAAAGCTCAGAAAGTAGACAGAGGTAGGTGACGGTGGCAGAAAATCGTGACTGTACTCAATGCTACTGAATTGTACACTTTCAAATGGCTCAATGGTAAATTTTATGCTATGGGTATTTTACAACAATAAAAACAGCACCAAGTAGTGGGTGGGTTTAAAGAACATGTTAAGTCAGTAACAGTGCAGCTGGCCCTCGTGATCCCCGTGGGGTGAGAGATAGGCTGAGGCTGGGGCGGACTCAGCAGGCCATCTCCAGAGGGATGCTCTCCCTCGCCCCGCCTGGCTGTGCCAGCCCTGGCCTGTGGTTTCTAACTGGACTCCTTTTGATCTCCGTTCACAGTTTCTTGTTGTTGTTCCGACGTGGCAGCCCTGAGCAGGGAGCCCTCTCTATGAAGCTCAGTCTTGAAAGTTGGCCCTGCCTCAAGCCAAATGAAGGTCAAAGAAAACAAGATTTATTTCCAGGGAGAAGCCAAAACTATGTTTGCTGTAACATCAGGCATCAAATGATGATGTGGTCCCCCCCACCGTGGAAAAATACTTCCATCGAGTTTCGTCTATTAATAACGGCGGTCAGCCTGTAAAAATTAATGTGTCAACTGCCTCAGAGCTGACCTATCTCAGAGCCCTTTGATGGCTCTCATCGTGGCTGCTGGCCCTCAAAAATGTTTTCACTCCATATTTTCCCTTGATGGGTTTGCAGGAAGGTAATTAAATTATTAAAACTTTAATTGCCTTCCTGTATATAATTATCGCCTGTTAAAGGACACTTTTTACTCACAGACTGAAAAGCTCTATTTTTTTTTCACCTTTTCTCTCCAGAAATGACCTTGCTATGCGTGTTCTGAACCATTAATAGGTTGTGGGATTTTTTTTTTCTTTTCTGTCTTTAACATTGGTCAGTTTGAAATGGTGCTTTTTGACTTAGAGGAGGAAATTGAGCACTCGTTCGTTCCCTTTTGGGTCCCTGGACCACCCTCTACCTGGCCTATGTGTGTGGAATGTCACGGCAGATGGGCCACCTTCCACGGGTTCCCCCAACTTTTCACCAGGAACGCTGTGTCCTCTGGAGGCACTTTTCGATCGTTCGATCGTGTCGCTTACTTCCTTTATTTTACAGACAAGAAAAGAGCTCAGAGAAGGGGCCTGACTTACCCTGGGTCACACAGGAGATAGGCAACGGGGAAATACGATTTCAAAAACCATGCCGTAACTCATACGAAGGAGAAAGGAAGGGGAAGATATTTATTTAAAATACATGTTTCAGTATGTAAACACTCAGGCTTGCCCACGCTAGAAGTCCTCACCATGTCGTCAAATGCTTCTACCTACTTATCGTGAATGAATTGGGATTTTAAAGACGATACTTCTCCATAGCTAATCTCAAGCCCTTCTTTTCGTAATTGAGATTTTGAAATAAGGACTAAGTATATTTGTTCAGAGACTCAAAGGCTCGCCGGGGGACAGCAGCCCCCTGAAGATCAGCTCTGAGTTCTGTGTGGATGGCTCGCTGGTTCTCTCTGCGATTTGCTGAACAATTTCTAGTAAGGTTGCAAACCAAGCAAATGGTAGTCTTCCCTTGATTTACACGGTGATTGCATTCCTGGAAAATTCAGGGTATGCTAAAATCATTTAAAAAATGCTTTAGATCTGTATGTAAAAAAAAAAAAAAAAAGTTATGTTCCAGGCTCAGAAAATTATAAAATGAACTTTGATCTCTATGAACATCAAAAGTGCCACAAGATGTGGGGCCAATTCTCGGTTGAACCAGGCTCTCTTGCCCACTGTAGGATGCGCACCATCCCTTGCCCCTCCCCTCCTCCCATAAATGCCAGTCGTGCCCCACCAGGGTTTCAACCAAATACGCCCCTTGTTTCCCTCGAGGCAGAAGCAATACCCTCACTGAGAATTTCCAGTGTAATATTACACAGTGCCAAGAATTTGGCTAGCAGGAATTAAGATGACAATATTTTATCTCAGGATTTTGTGGGTCAGGCATTGGGCAGTGTTTGGCTGGGTGGTTCTTCTACTCTGTGTCACGTCCATAGAGGTCACTTGGTGATACTCAGCGAGTGGATGGGCTGCTCTGGGGTCCAAGGCAGCTCTGCTCACATGTCTGGTGCCTTGGTGGGGGTGGCTGGAAGGTTGGCTCTGCTGGAGCTGTCACGTCCAGGAGGCCTCCCCGGCATGGCCGTCTCAGAGTGGTTAGGTCAGCTCAGGACTGTCAGAGTGCATGTCCCAAGAGAAGACACGGAAGAAGGAAGGTTCCTTAGTTGTAGCTGTGGGCATCCCAGCATGTCACTCTGCCACATTCCATTAGCCAAACCAAGTCCCCAGGTTGGCCTAGATTCAGGAGGGACGTTAGACTGCCTCTCCGTGGGCGAAGCAAAGACTGCGTCTTTAATTGGTTACTGCCTCTTCTTTTAGGATTTCTTCGGTGGAACGTGGCTGACTTTTTCAGTATGGCCATTTAGGGACTGGGTCACTGCAGACGAAAGGGGCTGGTTAGTCCTTTATCATAGAGTTATAACAGAATTAAAAGCCTCCCACATGGCTATTTTTCATACACCAGGTTACAGGCTCATTGAGTGGCCAGTCTGGTACCCAATGAAGGAAGTCTCATTGCACAGTGGCAGCTGCAGTGGGCATCCAGCAGGTAGAAGTGATATTCCTGGGGACCCCTGAAAAATAAATACCTACCCAGCTCACGTCACTGTGCAGAAACCCATCACACTTTGGGTTGTCTTTCTCGGGAATCAGATGTGTCTGTGGTAGGGTGCTGGCCACCCAGGAAGCCCTGCTGAGCTAGGGCCACCCAGGCACTGGAATGGGGGAGCCTCAGGCAGGGGCTGGGGGCACAGTAGAAGACATTTTCTTTTTTAAACAGCTTTATTAGCGATAAAAATTCACCTACCATACCCATCTAAAATGTACAATTCAGTAGTTTTTAGTAGATTCATAGAATTGTGCAGCCATCACCATTATCTAATTCTAGAACATTTTGTCACCCCCAAAAGAAACCCTGTACCCATTAATAGTCACTTTCCATTTACCTCCTCTGGCATCTGGCAACCACCAATCTGCTTTCTGCCCCTATGGATTTACTTATTCTGGACGTTACATGTAAATGGAATCACAATATGCGGCCCCTTGTGATTGACTTCTTTCATTCAACATAATGTTTTCAAGGCTCATCCATGTTGTACTGTATGTTAGGACCTCATTCCTTTTCGTGGCCGAATAATATTCCATCCTGTGGATATGCTGCGTTTTGTTTATTCATTCATCAGTTGTTGGACTGAGACATTTTGAGGGGTGGCTCACCACTAAAATAGGTGCTGGTAAGCAGCTTGCTGTGGACCCACGTGTGGGGCAGAGCTGCTGAGGTGGAGACCGAGAAAGGACACCTGGTCCAGTTGGGTCCTTACTCATTTCCCCAGCCTTCCAAGCATCTGCACTTTTTCCAGAAATATCGAGGGAAGGGTGAAAAGTAACACTCAACTCCAGTCCTTACTATTTACGGCCTGGTCTCTACTTAGGAAAACTTGTGTCTATCCCCCACTCCCTTTGTTTGAAATTCAGAACAAATTGTTTGATTTTGGAGGATGTGGGACTCCAAAGGCAGAATGAGAGAGAGAGAGAGACAGAGAGAGAGAGAGAGAGAGAGAGAAGGAGCCCTGTGGCCCCGTGTGAGGCCAGGGGCCCTCTGAGGGCGCCTTCGGGGCAGGACATGCCACACACACACACACACTCACACAGTCAGTCACATGCACACAAACACACACACATCCTATCCCGTGTCAGATCACCTATGCATGGGATGTAATTATACAGCTAACAATCTGGGCCAGACTTGCAAGGCTCAGAGTATCTCTATGAAGGATGCTGCTGGTGGCTGGGTCACAGGGCCAGTGGTTTTGCGTTGGGCCTCTGTGTGTCCTCAGTTCATGACAGTGAAAGCCACCCATGTCACTGCTGGTCTGCCACTAGTGGCCTGATATCACTCTGTCCCAGCAAGCAGTGCGATGTGTCCTGCCCTGAAGGTGCCCTCGGAGGGCCCCTGGCCTCACACAGGGCTCCTTTTTTCCAGGACGACAGTTTGCACTCCAGGCCAGGAGCTTCGGCTCACGCTAGGTGCATGGGAGGTGGAAAACGTTTCACAATGGGAAGTGAGCTGGACTGGGCCTGGAGGGAGGAAGTGTCCTCCGCAGGCCCGTTTGGTCTTGGTATGATTTCAAAGGTCCCTGTTTTGAAATTATGAGACCACCAAAAAAGCATGTCGGGTCCAAAAATGACTGTAAAAGGTAATAATTGTTAATAACTTGGCGTCTGCCCCGCCGTTCGAGCAGCCTGGGTTTGCAAACATAAAGGACAACATTGTAAGTAAATAAGGAGGCCACAGCATGGCCCGTAAAACTGTTAACCACACCATAACTAAGTATTAAATGTGAGTTTTAATTCAATTTATAGCTTTCATAAGGGTCTTTGCACCAAGTTAGAGGGGAGGAGAGGATCTGGGACTTATAAAGTCATAGAGACATAGTACTCTGAGAATCCTGCTAGTTTTATAGTAATGGCAGCAGCCTACACTGGGCAGTCCTGGCAGGTTAGCCCTCGGTGTTTACTGGGGCTTCAGAACACTTTTAACAAGGAGCCATGTGGGCAGAAGTAGGGTGCCCACACCTCCTGGGCTGGTTGCTCTTGCTGGCAGAGCTGTCCTCGCTGCCCTGCCATCAGCTCCTGGGATCCAGCTGCATGGTCTCAGGTCAGCTGTCCATCCCAAGTGGGCATGCCAGGTGCCATTCAAAGCTGGGCTTCCACTTTGCATGGGATTTTGGCCTTGACCTTCGAGCATCCCCAGAAGACACCACATGGCGTACTCTAGGGCCGGTTTCAAGGAGTTATGGGTAAAAAGATTTTTCACTTCAGGTGTCAGCAACACTCATGTGTTGGTTTTCTTGGGAGGACTTTGGAGGGGCTGCCTTCCGACTCGTGAGGTCATTTTCTTTTCAAGTTTCAGATATTTATTAATCAATGTAAACCCAACATAATGCACCAACATGATTTTGTGCATTTGGAGGGGAACAATTTCCTGGTTAAATGGAAAATTGTGCGGATGGCTTCTGAAAGACCTTCATTGTAAGCAGCTTTATAGTGAAACATGTCATTGAGAAGGCTGGACCTTCTTTCTTCAGTTTGCTGTAATCTATATTCGCTGAACACAACTTTTATTGATCATTGGGACTCAGTTTGTTCCCAGCATTCTGGGTTATTCTTTCTGTCTCAACAGACATCCGATTGAACGATGCCGGGTGCAATGCACCAAGCTTCGCTCCAGTACCTCCAGCTCTAATAAATAAAAAGAGGGATCAAGCTTGGATGCTTCTTGGCCTGATAAGGATCTGGCAGAAGGCTTGGGTCCAGAAGCAGAGTAGAAACTGCAAAGCCCGGGACCATGTAGTTTCTGCCTCATGCGGTCCTTGATTGTACCCTCTCCTGCCAAACCAGTGGAGGTAAAGGCTCTCAGACAAGATGAACTTCCATTAAAAAAAAAAAAGTTATAACTCACTTCTTTTTCTCCCATAAAAACTTCATGTTTATAAGTAGAAAAATGTAGACATTTCTGATCTCTAAGAAAATGAAAAATCATGTGTGACCCTAACATGTAGGGCTAAATTCTGTTAACATTTTGGTCTTTTTGCTTTCATTCTTTTTTGAAGCACAGGTACCCTTATTTGACAATACTGGTAGCTGCCACAATTGCCTGCTTTCTGCCCTCTACGGTTGTGACAATTGTCTTATGTAACCCTGGCTCCTTAATACTGGGAACAGCGTCATGGGGTTTGTGTTTCAGGACCTGTTAACTGGAGTCCAGTGAACCCAGGCCGCTGCTCAGGGTCACACAGGTCGCACGTGGTGAGGTCGGGGTTTGATCCCAGTTTCGCCCGATCCCAAATTTCACCCAGCCATCACATCTGCTGATTCCTAAAATCCATGGCTGGTCAGGTCAGTCTCACCCTGAGTTCTGTAAATGCTGCATTTACTTGTGAACTTGCTCTTGCAGCTTCATGGGATAAATAAATGAATGGATGGCCAGATGGCCTGACCGTCAGATAGATGGACAGGTGGATGAATGAATCTAAGCAAGGGTACATGAGTCGCATTTCCCAGCTGTGCCTTGGTGGGGAGCTCTAGGGGTGGGTGGTTCACCTCTTTCCGCCTTTTGCACCTGGGCAGCTGAGTGGGTACTCATCTTGGCAAAGGCCTCTGTCTGGAGAGTTCCTTCTACGCCCATTGGTCAGGGAGACTGACCCTGCCCTTTTGTTCCTCCAAGGTGACCTCACGCTGGCCCTGCTGGCTGGCCTAGCACTGTCCCTAGGGAGTGTGAGAAGTCTGTCATAGGTGCACACCCCCCTCCCCAGGGCTCTGGAACCCCCAAATACCCTCTGACCTGAGACCCTGCGTGCATATGTTTAGTTTGCTAAATGTCCCTCTCCTCTATGCATGGACTTACCCCAGTCCTTTATGTACTATGATCAGAGAGGGTATTTGTAATTTTGCGGGTATGTCATTGAGGATTGAAACAAAGAGGGCTTTCTGATTAACTCTCAGTTCACTAGAAAATCAGTTTTCTGAACTGCATGGATTTGAATCTTGGGTCTTCCTTTCAATAAATGTGTGAACTTGGGCAAGTCACTGAACCTCTCCAAGCCTCTGCTTCCTCATCTGCAAAATGAGGATAAAAATTGTACCTACGTGTATTACATAAGGTGGTCGTGAGGACTAAAGGTAGAACTCATAGAATGGCTGTTATTATTAATTATTAGTTACTTTTTAATTAATATTAATTATCATTGTTTAGTAATTAGTTACTTGTATTACTAATAATTATGATTAACCTTGTTATTTAATGGTAATATTATTATCCAAGTTGCATGTTCTCCAGCCTTTGGTGTATAGTGTTTTCTTCCCAGCATTGGCTCAAAATGAATTTTTGGTACAGAAAGATATATCAGCTTTCATTTTTCAAATAGGTAATTCAAAATAAAGAAAAGGAATTGTCCAACTCTAGCTAGGGTGCTTCTACAAGACCCTTAGCTCACCCCACTTTAGACCCTCTTTCCCCACCCCCAGCTGAGGCCCTTCTGCTTTCTATCTCCAGCGTTTTGTTCTGCAGTCTTTCCCAGCCATGGGCTTTCATAACTCATCTCTCAGGGTTTTTGTGAAAATAGAAACCAGTGTTTTCTAACGGATGACTTTCTGAAATCTGTGACCCTTCGTCCAGAGCCAAGAATTTGCTTTCTCATTTTTTATGCATAAATATTCCTGAGGAAGGTTTCCAGGTGGGAAAAGGAATTCTCCAAGTGGGGAGTGAGCGGAGGGTAAAGAACCCTCTGCACGGCCTGCCCTTTGGCTGCTGGGCTCAGGGACCAGAAGGCTTGCTGAGCAGGAGCACTGGTCCCTTTAGCACGAGGTCATGGGTGGGGACTGGCTCCCACCTCCTCCCCCAGCAGCTGTCTCTGCTCCCTCTACCCTCGACTCTCTGCCTCTCCACATGGGAGGCATGTTTTTCCCTGCCAGGACTTTTGGTGACATGTAAGGCATTGAGTCATGCTGTCAGTTTCCGTGGTCTCTAGACAGTCTCTCCATTGCAGTGTCATCCACCTGCATGGCTGTCAGGCTGGCCTCCACCATTCCCGGCCTGGACCACGTCAAGGCCTTCAGTTCTGTCCCCCATCAATCAGCCAGACAAGTCAGGTGAGGAGTTTCTAGCACCAGAACACACCACTCCCCCGTCGGAATCTTTCCATAGCTTCTTCCTGCCCTTACAAGAAAATCCAAACCCTGCCCATCTCCCCAAGGTCTCCTCTATATCCAGCACACCCCCACCTTGCCCGCCAGCCTCTCCAGCACGCTCTAGCCCACCTGGGACCCTCCATACACCTGTCCCATTTGTCCGGGGTTCCGCCCCTGCCTCTTCTTATGATGGACTCATTTCCTCCTTCATGCTTTGGCTTCAAGGACGCCTTTCCTGACCACCCTGTCCAGGCAATTCCTCCCCTTTTCTCTTCTTTACTTCCTGCTCAGTGACTAACTGGCACGCATCACAGCATGCATGCTTCTTTTTTTTTTTTAATCGAATACCTGGCTCCCCACCAGCGCGTGAGCCCTGCAAAGGCAAGGACTTCTGTGTCTCGCCCACTGGTGCCTCTTTAGCACCTAGCACGCAACTCAGTAAATAGCGGTGGAATGAATGAATGAAAGCACAATTATGGGGTTCCCCTTCTGTTTTGGGCTGACCGTTGGATTGAAGTTTTATTGCCCAGGACATTCTCATGGACACCTAAGAGGACAAGCTCTCCCCTGAACCACACATCTTGACTCTTACCTTTCACCTGGAGTGAGTTTACCTGGATCTGTTGTAGGAGCCTGCCAGGCAGACCCCGTGAGCGTCAGGCAGTGTGACTCACAGTTCACAAATGTCCTGAGAACCCCTCCCTCTACACAAAGCTGCCAGTGGTCCTGGGGCTGTGCACATGCCCACCAGGGGGTTTTAGCTCATGCCGTGCCTCCTTCCTGGAAAACCCCTTGGATTTCTCAAACTCCTTTCTCCCAGTGCCCCCCACCCCACAAGGCTTAGCTGAAACCCAGCACTCCAGAACACCTCGCAGACTTTCAAATCCTGGCACCCTCCCTGCTCACCACCACCTCTTCCTCAGTGCCTCCTGCCAGTCTCAGCGGTGGGAAGTCCCCATCCTCTTCCTGTCACCGAGGTGCCAGTGGAAAAGTGTGTTTCTTCAAAGAGAACATCAGCCTTCAGGCAAGACTTCATTTTCCCTAGCAATTCTGCTCCTAGGGGTCTGCCCAAGAGAAACAAAAACACACAGGTCCACACAGAACTGCCCCAGCCCCCACAGATGTTCTTAGCAGCATTATTCATAAATAGTCAAAAAGTGGAAGCAAGTCAGATCTCCATTAACTGATGGACGGTTAAACAAAATGTCATCCATCCATACCATGGAATATTATTCGGCTCTGAAAAGGACTGAAGTCCCAATACACGTCACAACATGGATGGACCTCCAAAACATCATGCTGAATGAAAGAAGCTTGACACAAAAGATCACATAGCATGTGATTTCATTTATGTGAACTGTGCGGATTAAGCAAATCTATAGGGATGGGAAGTAGCTCAGTGGTTGTCAGAGGCTGCGGGAGGGAGAATGGGGAGTGGCTGTTAATGGGTGTGGGGTTGCTTTTTGGGGTGATGAAAATGATCTGGAACTAGATAGTGATGATGGTTGTACAATTTTGTGAATGTACTAAAACCCTCTGAATTGTACACTTTAAAGAATTTGATGGTACGTGAATTTTTTTCTCAAAAACAATAACAACAACAACAGCAAATCCGTTTTTCCTTATTTCAGTCTGATTCTTGACCCTCCTCTGCACCCCACTCCCCACATCCCCTGGTCTTTGCCACGCACAGTTTGGACTGTAAGGCTTTTGGTTTTGCTAGGGAAATGTGCCCACGGTGTTTTTTTAAGACATGCCCTGGAGAGTAAGACATAACACCGTAAGTCTGAGGTACCCCCTGGGGAAACTGCAAACGAATGAAAGCATCAGAGCTTTTATGCTGCGAAGGTGGGTGCTGCTGCAGGGCTGCTCCTGGACGCAGGCATCCTGCCCATCATGTCCTCACCTGGAGAAGGGCAGGGGACCCCGGGATGCCCCCATTTCTCGCTGGTCCCTACAGGAGGGCTGAGGAAAGGGGCCTGCAGGCTGTCTCCATGATGGGGAGCAGAGCACAGATCTGGGGATCTGAGTCCAGAGTTCCCTGTGCCTTTGACCTCTGTAGAAGAAGGTCCATGCCACCCTGGGCTTCCTTCAGAAGCAGCTGCAAATGTAAATTCTGGCAGCAAGTTGCCAATCCAATTCTTATCTCTGCTCTTATCTTTTAGGAACTTGGAGAAATCCTTGGGCCTCGGCTTCCCCTTCTTTCAAATGGGGATGATAATGATGATGATGATGGTGATGCTGACAGATACCCAAGAGGCTCTTGGAGGTGAGATGCATCGAGCCCCCGGGGGCTCTCTCTGGCCACAGCAGCTGTGACAGTGTCGCACTGTAGAGGCTCACAGTGAATGACAAAGCAGCAGCCCAGTGCAGCAGCCGTCTTCTCTCTGGGACAAAGGTCAGTAGGACGCCTCTCGGATCCCATGATTTCATTGCCTTCTGGTCTATCAGCGACCAGTACTGGAGGGGCTGAGACCTGGGGGCTGCAGATCTGGGCCACTCATGGGTTGTTGTGAAAGACTGTGGTGGGGACACTCAGGCTTAGAGTGGGACACCCCTCAAATGGATATTAGTTTCTTTTTATTTTATACGAACACATTTGAGTGGGCAGTACCCCCGCATTGTTCAAAAATCAAGCTGGGATGAATTCCCCAGAAGCTTCGCGCCTATTTCCATCCATCCGCTGAACCCTCACCTCTACTGAGGACGGGGTTTGTCCATTTCTCCTGCATCCACCAGCGCTCGTGCCGGCGCCCAGAAAACACAGCACTTCAGGAAGCAGACACGTCTGAAAGCTTTCTCGCGGTCTCTTTTACGTCTCCTAAAGTCCACCCATTTCAGGTGTACAATTCAAGGCTTTTTAGTGACTTTACATGGTCTGAAATCAGTTTTAGAACGTTTTCGTCCCCTCGTAAGTTTCCTCATGCCCATGTACCGTGAACCCCCCCAGCCCCTGCAAGCACTCAGTAACTTTGTCTCCACAGGTTTGCCTTTTCTGAACATTTCACATAAATGGAATAATAGAAAATGTTGTCTTTTGCGCCTGGCTTCTTATCATAATGTTTTCAGGGTTCATCCATGTTGTAGCTTGTGTCAGCATTTCACTCCCTTTTATGGCTGAGTAATACTGCATTGTGTGGATGGACCCCGTGTTGTTTGTCCACTCACCTGTGGTTGACGGACACTTGGATTGTTTCCTGCTAATAGATTCTTATGCGTATTCTCTTCTCTTTCTTATACAAAGGATAACCTTATATATAGAAACACACATGTGTACATGTATTTGTACGTGTGTGTGGATATATATATATGTGCGTGTACACAAATGTATTTCTATAGTCTTGTGCTTTGCTTGCTTCACTTAACAATGCCCACAAGATTCTTCCTTAAATCATTGTTCATCGTTGATGTCATGTCATGTTCTCAGCTGTGGCCACAGCCTCTCGGTGAGCTGTCCTCTGTCCTGATTCCTGGGGAGGGCACCCAGCGTCTGTCCCACTCACTGGCAGGAAGTGCCACAGCAGGTAGTCCTGTCTTATGGATATTATACCTCTAGCAGATGGTGAGCTCTGGAGGGCAGGACCCAGGACCCCGTCTGGCACTCGGAAGCTGCTCAGGAGGCTTGTCTAACACGGATTCAGAAAAAATGTCCCCTAGCCCCCAAGCATGTCCCTGAGAGCTTTCCCTGGTCCTGGCTCTCGGCTTCTTTGGCAAGAAAAGGAGGCGGGGGCTGTCTTCCCATGGGCAGCCCTCAATGCTTCTCCCAGCCCCTCCGCCTGGTTGTGCTACAGACTTGAGTGACTCCTGGGAAGGGACTTGCAGTGGCAGACCTGTGTGAAGCCCTCTGTGACACTGCAGGTGCCACCTGTTGAGGTCAGGGTTAGTCCTGGGAGGCACTAGACACTCAGTGGGGAACGGAGCAGAAACAGCCCCTTTTGAGGAGGACAGTGACAGCTCCCTTTGCAAACACTGCCTGTGCGAGCCGCTGTTCTAAACACTTTGAGTGAACGGCCCATTTCCCTGACTGGGGACCTGTGAGGGAGGCATGGTGTGAACCCATTTTACAGGAAGGGAACTAGATACTGAGCAGAGCCCAGGGCCCACCCTCCTATCCACCTGTTTCACCTCCTCCAGAGAGGAGGCTCCTGTCTCCAGGGTCACTGCTGCTTCAAAGTAGTAACAAGGGCAAGGATGACCACAAAGGTACCACTGCCACGCATGTGCCAGTCTCAGAGTGTTGAGCGCTTGCTGTAGACCCACTTCACAGACGAGACAAATGAGGCTGGGCTGGGAGGAGTGGGCAAGGCAGGATTTGAACCCTGCAGAAGCCAAACATTAGCAATGCAGGGCAGAGAACGGACAGGACAGAGGGAGGGTGGTGGGGGTGGCAGCTCGGCCCCCTAGAAAGCTCTCGGTTCCTGCAGGGGGCTCTGGTCAGTGAGGGGGCAGCTTCCTGCCCCTGCCCTCCTGGCCTTCGTCCTGGCTCAAGGCCCAACCCTCCAGTCTGTTTTCCAGACAGGAAATATGAATCAAAATAACATGACATACTCAACCATAATTAGCGCTGTGTCATGAGCCTGAGTGAGCCTTAATGAGGAGCAGGCCTCTGCAGCCAAACCTGCCAGCCATGCCCTCCTTCCCTCCCCAGCGCCATCCATCAGCACCCCCCCCACACACACACCCCAGGTCTATAGAGAGGGCCAGAGTGAGGACCCACAGGGGGAGACAGGAGAGAGAAAGGGAAGAGGGAGAAGAGGGGGGCAGGGGAGGCCCTTCGTGTGTTATTTGGTTTTGCTGTTTTGACACACTTGAATTTTTGACTATCTGGCTTGCTCTGGACTTTGATGGCATCTTGTACTCTTTGGAGTCCATTTGGGGGTTTTCTATGAAAGTCTCTGGCTGTACATGGAGGGGCTGACCGCTGTGGCCCTTCTAGCTCAAAGGCTTGCTGAGATCCCGCCATTCTTCCTCGCTTCTCTGTCACTGTTTTGTGTATTTCTCGGTCTCTCACCCCTTGGCTTTGTCTCTCTTAGTCTCCTCAAGTCTCTCTCTGTCCCTTTCTCTCTCTCTCGCTGTACCTTTTCTTTCTTTGTCTTTATCTTTGTGTCTCTCTTTCTAGGCTCCAGTTTCTCTCTTTGTTTTTCTTCCCTTCTCCCTCCCCTTCGGTTTTCCCAAAAAGAAAGGACTCCTGAGAAAGAGAGAGGCTAAGTTGTAAGGACATCCCCTTCAGACCCGCCCCTTCCTGTGACCTCCCAGCTTGGCCCTTCTCCTCTCTCTAGCCCCTCAGCCTGCCCCTCCTTTCCAGAGACCCCCCAGAAGCTCCCCTCCTGGAAAAACCCTCTTTGCGACCACCCCTCGCTGGCTGACCTCTGCTTCCCTGGTGGTCTTCCTTTTGGTCATCTGGGTGAAAGGTCATGGCTGTTGGAGGAGGTCCTGGGTCTTTGACAGCATCTAACTGGGTGTTCCCCATATGAGGCCCTGGGACCTCTGGGGACCCTGGGCTGCCCAGCCTGGGGGATGGAATCTGTAAGCAGTTCCCTCCTTCATTCATTTTTCATATTCACTTTTACACATATAGTCATGTTCCTTGTGGGAAAACCCGACACATCGAGCATAAATTTGAAACTCCACGGTCCTACCTCTCAGAGACCACTGTTCGTATCAGATACACCAACAGCAGTTGGTCTAAGTGATTTCATCCTTGCTTTTGTCATGTGGTAATAGTTTTGCAATGAAGGACATAGCTCTTCCTGATGAGACCTGGGCCAGGTCACTCAGCACTGTGAAGCCTCAGTGTCTTCATCTGTTAAATGGGAACAAGGACAGCATTGAAGCACCACAGGATTGACAGGAGGACTCACTGGGCACACACGCCCCTCCAGCTCTAGTCTAGGCCCTGAAAAAGGACTCAATGAGTAGTCACAGGGGTGCGTGTGTCAGACCTGGTGCTGGCTGTGTTCATGCACATGAGCTCACGGAATTGTCACAGCAGTCCCCAGTGCAGAAGATGTGTTATCCTCCTTTACAAATATAAGATCAGGCTCAAAGAGGTTGAGTAGCTTGGCCAAACTCCACTATCATAGGTTCATTTATTCATTCGTGCTTTCACCCAGTATTTCAGGAGTGGTGCTATGTATTGAGCACTGTTCTAGACACCAAGGCCACCATGGGGAGCAGAGCAGGTGTGCTCACTACCCTCAAATGCTGTCAGTCCAGGGGGACAGACATTCCACACCTTCACACAGGGGACGTGAATCACATGACACAGTGCTGAGAGATCGCCTGACTGGGTTGGGTGTGGTAAGCCAGGACTTCCCTAAGCATAAGGCCTTGGCAGTGAGATTTGCTGAATGAAGAGGGGTTAAGAAGTAAGAGAGGGAAGCATCTCAGGCAGAGGAAACGGCATGTGCAAAGGCCCTGGGGTGAGACAGAGCTTACCAAACTCACTTGTGGGAATGAGACAATCTCACCAGGATTAGAGTAAACAGTGAAACACGGAAGGTCAAGACTGGGGTGGTTGGCTCAAGGGGTGGCAGGACACCAAGAAGAGGTGGTCTTTTCTGCCCAGAGTGGCGTAGCCTGTGGCTCATGGCAGCACTGGGACAGCCTCTTGGTATCACCCCTTTGTCCAGGGCCTGCCTCAGCTACCAGCATCCTGGCTGGTGTCTGACGGTTACCCTCACTGTGAGAGGCCTGAGGCACTTGCCGTTCCCATCAAGCAGCCCAGGAAGTGCCCTTGACCTGGGCATCCAGGTGAGTGTCCAGCTCAGAGAGGGGCCCTGTCCATCATGGACAAAGGGCCCTGGAGCTGCTGGAGGTGTCTGTTCCCTCCAGTACAGGGAGCATGGCGTGCACCCAAGCTGCCGGTGGGGGGGGTCACCTAGTCTCTGTCCTCACAGTCTAGGTTCTTCTGTCTGCGTGAGGTCATGGTAGGGGACACCCAGCTCACTGTAGGGTGCCTGGGTCACAGACGCTTGCACACTCTGTAAATTAGAGTTTCATCCTTACTGATTTTTAAACAGCTCTATTGAGGTGTAATTTACACATCATGAAAGCTACCCATTTTAAGTGGACAATGGAATTTAACTCAACAATTAAAAAGAACAAATTACCTACATACAATGAGATAGTGAAAGCTCAAAAACCTTATGCTAAGTTAAAGAAGCCTAATGCAAAAAAACATATATGCAGTGATTTCATTTATATAAAATTTCTAGAAAAAGTTATATCCTTATTTTGAAATATCTGATATGAAAAAATTAAGTTGGTTTTGAAATCCATTCTTTTTTATCCCAAGACATTTTTAAAAAAACAATATTTGTCCATAATAGAAAATGATGTGCAACAAGTCTTTAAAACACTTTCAATTATGATCCATTTTTAAATAGCTGTAAACATCAGTTAAAAGTTTTTTTAAATCACCTTGTATAAACAAAATGTTTCTTTGACAGATTATTAAGATCTTGAAGAAATCATCATTAAAATGACCAATGCTGGATCCTGCCTTGTCCTCTGTCCCCTCAACCCCCGACTGCACCTGCAGCTCTGGCAGATAAATTCCAGACAGCTGGTAGCCCCCTACCTCAAGTACCTGAGTTTGTCTTATTTTCTGCTGGAGAACTTTCTTTGGAATGTGGGAGATTGCTTTACTTTCACCCCAGTGAAACCTGGAAGTGAGGAGATGGGTACATCCTTCTCCCATGTGGAAGGGTGGTGCTGGTGGGTGGTGGGTGGTGGAGTGATAAGGGTTGGTAGACAAATGCCCTGGGACTCCCTACCCTCCAGGGTGGAAATTCTGTATATAGGACCATGTCATCTGCAAATAGAGATAGTTTTGCTTTTTCCTTTCCAATTTAGATTCTTTTTATTTCTTTTTCTTGCCTAATTGCTCTGGCCAGCATTTCTAGTACAATGTTGAATAGCAGTGGTGCAAGCAGGCATTTTTGTCTTGTTCTTAATCTTAGGAAAAAAGCTTTTAGTCTTTTACCATTGAGAGTGATGTTAGCTGAGGGTTTTTCATAAATATTGCTTGTCATGTTGAACAAGTTCCCTTCTGGTTCTTAGTTTTCTGAATATTTTTTTTTTTCAAATCATGAAAAGGTGTTGGATTTTGTCAGTTGCCTTTTCTGTGTCAATTGAGATGATTATGTAGTTCTCCCCTATCCTGTTCTATTCATGTGATGTGTTATATTGATTGAATTTCATGTGTTGGACCATCCTTGCATTCCTGGGATAAACCCCACTTGGTAAGGGGGTAAAATCTTTTTATCTTTAATAATATGTTGTTGGATTCTGTTTGATAGTATTCCCTTGAGGACTTTTGCATCACTATACGTAAGACATATTGGTCTACAATTTTCCTGTGGTGGCAGTGGGGCAATTTTGGATCATGCTCCACGTGGTTTTTCAGAGGTCCCCAGTGGGACTGAGTCCCATGTGCCCACAGTGGTCCCACCAACTTTAATACACCCCTTACTGGCTTGTCTCGTTTCTCTGTCTTACTCTTATTTCCTCACTTGTGTCACCTTCCTCACAAACTAGTTCCTCTCAAGTCTTCACATCAGATCTGCTTTGAGAGGAACAAAAACTAGGAGAACCCAGGCTGGTGTGTAACCATTTCAAGCATAAAGCCGATTTTTTTTTAAAAATTGCATTCATGAAAGCAAGCTCAAGAGCCTACTTAAAAAAAATGAAATTGCCTTTATTTGGAAGCTTTATACTCTTTCAATATATAAACACTTTCCTCAAGTTTGAATTTTATTTTTTTCTTAGCATAAGTTGAAAATATGATTTTTTCCCCCACCAGATTTTAAATAGATGCCTCTACTCCCCTCTAGATGGTCCCTGGTGGGCTGCACAACGTTACCATATTCTATGTGTGCCATGATGACAAAGAGGCGGATGGGAAGCGCTGCTTTGGGCAGAGGAGAGAGCCAGGGGTTGGTGGAAGCTTCCTGGTATCTGTGTGGAGGGGATGACAGGGCACCCTACCCTTGTTTTCTGTTTGAAGCAGGGAAATAAGAGGAGCCTAGGGCTAGACCCCCAGCCCTGTCCTAGATGTACCCACAAAGTAATCAACAACAGCACTCTCTCTGCTCATTCACCTGATAACCCAGGGATTCCCGTCGTTCCTCTCAATGAGACCACCACTTGTCACAGGGAAGAGAGCTGCTGGTTGGGTCCAATTCACGGAAGAGATCCTTTCTTTTCCTTCCAGGTTAACTGTAGAGAAAGCAAGTGAGTGAGAATGCCACTCTTATCCCAGTTATCCAGAACTGCCTCTAATGTACATAAAAATGAGCATGGAAGCACACACGGGAACCTGGCCTCAGCTTTGATACACAGTCCCTGTACTTTGTAGTGATTAAGAGCTTGGGTATGAGAGCCAGGCAGGCCTGGGTTTGAATCTTGCCACTTAACCTGCTCTGTTTCCTTGGGCAAGTCCTGAGACTTGGTTTTACCTTCTTTAGAATGGGTATACTTAGTTGCTGGGGGAATTATGGGAGAGAAGGCAGGCTGACCCACTGCCTGGCACCCAGGAAGCACACGGTTCATGAACCTATTATATTATTAATTCAACAAATATTTGTTGGATACCTATTCTGTATCTGGGACTACTATAGGTGCTGGGGACATATCAGTAAACAGAGTGGGCATTCCAGTGTAAGAGGCAGAGGGTGCACCAGCATGTCACATAACATCAGGTACCATCTGTGCTGTGGGGACATTCAAGCAGGGCCAGGGAGAGAGGGTGGTTGAGTGCGTGCAGCTGGGTTGGAAGTGGGTCAGCGAAGGCCTCTGTGATATAATGACCCGGAAGTGAGAGACTGAGTCAGGCTGATATCTTACAGAAGGCCGTCCCAGATGGAAGACACAGTGATGCAAAGGCCCTGAGGCCAGCGGGGGCAGGGCAGGACTAGCCCCCAGGCTGTGTAGGATGCACTGTGGGCAGCAGGAGGTTCGGGGGGCCTTGCCAGCCTTGCTTTGATACTTGGATTTGTCCTGAGTGAGATGGACCGTTGGAGGGTGCTGGGCAGGAAGCAATGGGGGCTCCTTTATAATGTATAAGGATCCTTCTGGATGAGTTATCACATGTATTTTCAGGCTCTCCAGGCTCACGGCCTGGAAGGTTAGCAAATGTTGCTACGATGATTATTACTTGTGACACTCCCACAGGCCAGGGACTGGACCCTTTGCTGAGAAACCATGCAGTGAACCAACTGTGGCAAAGGAGAGTTTGTGCCTGGCAGGGGGCGGTTCACGGCCCTCTCCTCTTGGGATGGAGGGTGTCCCGGGGGGAAGTTCTAGTTGGTTTGTGGGGGTAAAGGGCCAATCTGTCTAATTCAGCCCTCCCTTGGGCAGTCTAATTGCCCATTTAACCTTTGTGGGGGCTTAATTAAGGATGTTTAGTCTGGGTGTACTGCACTTGACTCATTAGGTTAAGCTCATGGCCTTCCCTCTAGTCCATCAATGGCCCAGACACAGGCTTTCCGAGCCGTCCCCCGAGAGGAAGGGGAAATGGAAGGTTTCACTTAAGCTCCCCCCAGTCTGTGGTGGGTGTGGGCTGACCAGAGGGCACGTGTGGGTGGGGTGGGGAGGACGGCTGCCCCAAGATATGGGCACAGTGCCCGGGAGGGGGGAGAGCTGAACACAGGCTTGGATGGTTTACTCAGATAAGGTCTGGCCATAGTGTATACATGCTTGTGTGTACCCACACCTTCCTCCTTGTTCACGAAGGAGGGGATCAGAACTAGGGGGTTAAACATCACTCTTTTAGCAAATTGAGGTGTAGAAAACGGCCCACTCAATGGGATCCCAGAGACAATGTCATCCAGGGGTTAGCAAACGTTTTCTGTAAAGGGCCCAGGTTTTAGGCTTTGCTGGCCTTGGTTGCAACCACTGGACTCTGCCTGTGAAAGCAGCAACAGGGAATATGCAAAATAATGGGTGTGGCTGTGTTCCAATAATACTTTATTTACTAAAAAAGGTGGAGGGCCAGATTTGGCCTGAGAGCCTTAGTTTGTTGATCCCAGATCTAGTAGAACTTTATAGATGAGGAATTCAGACAACTTTCCTTTCATCACTTATAATAGCTCAGAAGCTACAATCTTTGTGAAGCTCCCATCTCCAGCAAATTTCAGGTGTTTTTCAAGGTCAAGTGTCTTATTTACTATATACATCACTTACGGATTTTTATTTTTTTGTTGGCCATTTAACACGTGTGATCTGAGGTACCATTTTTATTAGATTCCTATTGTTTGTTTCTAAAAATGCCGCTGGTGAAGTTTTTGAGTGTGGTGCTCTTAATCCATTTCGCCTCATAAGCCCTGTGGTCTTTACTGTCCAGTTTTGCACAGTGCAGTGATTTTAAGGAGTGTGTGTGTCACGTTACACAAGAACTGACTGTATCTATAATCCAGGCCTACTGAATTGTAGTCCAGTATTTTCCACCTGCATTAGTTTGCTGCTGTAACAAATAAACCCTGAAAGCTCAACAGCTTCATACGCTAAAGATTCATTTCTCTCTTGCCCCAAGTGTAGTTCAGGTTGGTGACTCTCTAGGGTAGGGTGGCTGCCTTTGTGCTGTGACTCAGGGATCCAGGACACTTTATGTGGCTCTGCTGTCTCATCGTGGGGCCTCCTTGGTCAGTGACAAAGCGGAAGACAGAGCTGGGGGATCCTGAGGGATGTGTCTTAGATAAGATCTGGGCGGGGCTTAGAACACTGCTGCTCACATCCCATTGGTCGGAAAGCAGCCACACAGCCCCCACCTAGCTGTAAGGGAGGCTGGGAAATGTAGTCTTCTTGTGTGTCTAGAAAGGGGAATGAGATTTGATGAGCCCGGTGCAATGTCCTGGTCACATCACTTCATCTCAGTTTACTCCCCTTTCAATAATTCACTGTCACTTTCTGCTAGGCCCTGTGCTAGGCTCTGGGGCTATAGCAAAAACAAAATAAAACAAAACTACAGAAACAAACCCTGCTTTCGTGGAGGTTGCATTCTAGGAAATAGATATACAAAAATAAACAAGTTCATGTGATGCATTGTCTGCTGGTGATGTGCTATGGCGCAAAAAGAATGCCTGGAAGTGGGAGAGAGGACCCTGGGAGGAGGTGGTGGCATCACAACTTTAAAAAGATGGTTAGTTTGAACCCCTGTCTGAGAAGCTGGCGTTTGAGAAAAATCTTGAAAGAAGTTCAACAGGCAGCCATGCGGAAGCCCGGGGTCAGAGAATCTCAGCGAGGGTGCACAGCCACTGTAGAGCCCCTGAGGTAGGGACCTACCTGGGATGTTCAGTGAACTGCAAGGTGGCCAGTGTGGCCGAGAGTGGTTGGAGGGGAGAGCAGGGAAGTGGTAGGTGATGAGAGCAGAGCTAGCAAAGCCTAGATTTCTGAGAAGTGATAGCCTATTCTCAGGACTGCAGGGTGAGACCACTGAAAGTCACATGATTGCCGTACTGGACCCCAGGACATCCTATGCTACCTCTTGGCTCCACCACTGACCCCTGGCACCAGGCCCTTGGTAGATGAGGAAAGTAGGGCTCAGAGAGGTTAATGATTCCCGTTCCCCAGAATCATAAAACTAAAATGAGAACATGGTTGTTGTGTGTGTCGGGAACCTCAGTTTCATTTTATGGTAATGTGCAGTGAATATTCAGATTGTCTGGGGTGGGGGGTGGACTATAAGTAACACGGGGTCTGTGAGTTACCCCTCCAATCCTTGCTCCAGCTAGAAATTCCGTGGTTCAAACCCTTTGTCTGAAGATAGCATCTCCCTCATTCATTTAGTTGTCCCAATGGGGCTGCTTGCAGACCAGGTGAAAACACTCTGTGATATTTTTTCCTCTGTGGAAAGGGGGCAGGCAGGGAAGCAGCAAATAATTAAATTGATGTGGACATTTATTGCTGTGAAGGCTATAAAAGCATCACAGGGCTTCCTCATAAAAAGTCATAAGGCCCATTTACAGTCCCACATTATTTTTCTGGTAATCCAAACCAGAAACTTTCTCTGAAGCTCTTATGGGCTCAGCTGAGAGCTTCATGAATGGCTGGGGTGAGGGTGTCTGTGTGTGCACCCAATCCTCCTTCTCTTGATGGGGGTGGAGAGAACCTTGTTTGTTTCAGTTTGTGTGGTTTATTGATGCAGGGCAAATGTCTTTTGGCCATTGCCCAAAAGATCAAAAGCTGCAATCTTGGCATTTCATGGGCAAAAGGCAGGGATTCTTTGCTCGGGAGATAGAACCTAGCAACTTGGAGCCAATGACGTTACTTCAGTTGTCCACAATGATATCTCACATTTCAAGGTCACTCATCCACTTTCTCAAGATATGTTTGCAGAGAGTATGAATTAGGGCCATTCCTTTGGAGAACAAGTCAATCACATGTATCAAAATTTAAAATGCATGCGCATCTTTATTCAGCAGTGTCACATACAGGCATGCACTTTGCACATGAACTCACACATGTGCTCAAAGGCTCATGAATATTGAAGTGAATATATGTCATCTGAAATATTTAAATAAATACGTGAAATCAATATTGAATAGTGAAATACTACAAATGCTGAAAACCACTGTAATTTCTATAGGTAGAATGATTATAAATAAAAAATGGTACATACCTATAAAGCAAGACTAGATAGCCATGAAACAATTGAGGGTCGTCTGCCTGCAAGTGCAACACGATCCTTGATGTGCAAGGTTAAAAAGTAAGATACGGAAGACTACGTTTATAATAAGCCCATTTATCCAGATTAAAAATATCTCTGCTGGTATATGCATAGAAAAGTTCTGCAATGATGCACAAGTCATTATTAAAAGTGGTTCTGGTGATAAGAGAAATGGAAGGGAAAAATATTGTACATGCCTTACTTTCACAATTGAAAACATAGTAAAAAATTTATTTATTACCTGGGAAGGTGACTTTCAGAAATATCGGAGTTGAACTCAGACCTTCTAAAGCTGACTCTAGCTGCCCCATTTATTAGCTGTGTGATCTTGGGCAATTGACTTTTTGGACTCGCAATCTCACTGATTATAAGATGTTGCTATTATCCCCTTGACAGGGTAAGTGTAAAGAGTGAATAAGGTGATATTTTCTGAAACTATTAGGTGAGATATGACACACCACCCCATGTTAGACAATCCTGTTATTATTTCATCTTTATAATATATCAATTTATTTTTTGTTTTTATTGTGAGGAACAGAAATGGACTTAGCAAACTTAAAAAAAAAAAGAAAGAAAATTTAATTGGGGGGATATGGTGGGAATCGGAAGAAAAGCATAACAATTAAGTCCTGGAAAAGATGAAACTAGAGTAGCTCTTGTGACTTGCGAACCCCTAATGAAATGAATCATCTGCAACTGTTTCTCTCCTTCATTTACTCTGCTCAGGCTCCAAAGCCTCAGGACAAAGACTCTGATTGGCTGATGTTGGCTCCTGTACCCACCCCCAGGCTTATGGAGGGTGAAGCATCTTGAATGACAGTAGGATTAACTAAGGAGGGAGGAGGGACATAGAAGAGTGGTAACCAAAAGAAGCAGAGATGGGTTCTGTGTGGGCAAAAAGCCAAAATGAAACAAATAAAATAGTGGTTGTTGTTTTACAGTGTTGAATTAGTCTTGGTAGGCTAATGCTGTAATAAATCAACATTTCAATCGCTTAATAAATAGAAGTTTATTTCTCACTCATGATACCCTCCAAGATTATTGCTTCTTGGTTGGGGAGCCCACCTGGGTTTCTGCTCCACTAGGTCACTCAGGGACTCAGGCTCCTTCCTGTGGGCTCTGTATCTTTCACTACATCCTCTGTATCTGGCCATTAGACAAGGGGAGAGCTGACAGAGGGTACACTTATGGGCCAGAATCTGGTCATGTGGCCATACCTAACCTCAACTGAGAAATTGTCTAATTATGTGTTCAGGAGGAAAAGGGGAAAATTTAGTGACCACCTTGCTGGGGTCTGCCACAGGTAACACCACATACAGCAGGTAATGTTATTGTCATTCCAGGCCTAAGGGCCTGTGAGTCTAACACTCTACCAAAGGCAAGTTATTTCCTCTCTATGAACCTCATTTTCTTCATCTGAAAAATGGGAATATTGGAGAAGATACAAGGTTTTAAACTTTTCCTTGTCCCAGATAACATTTTCCAACTGAAATCCATTTCAGAACAATAAAAAACAAAACAGACAGATGTTGTTGAGGGGTGCAGGTAGGTGGCCAAGAGCCCTGTGTGCTCATCTTCCCTCTTTTGCTTTTGCGGCCTACAGCTGGACCCTGTGGGGCTCTGGGGATCTCATGTGCTGGCTGTTGTGGGCCTACATAGACTCCAGTGATGACGTGATCCAGCCAATCTCTAGACGCTTTAGGGAACTGACAAAACTTTGCTGTGTTCTCACTTTGGAAAAATCTGAAGACATTTGAAATCAGGGCCACTTGGCCTCCCTCCCTGGCTGGCCCTGGGATGGGCCTGCTCCCTGCTCAGAACCACCTGCTTGGCGCTACAAACCTTACTCTACCACAATTTATTTTTCTACTAGGGGAAATGTTTAGCATAATAAATTGTGTGGTTCCAATGTTCCCTGAACCATTTCCATGAAAAGAGGATCCTGAGCTGGTCGTCAGACCAGGACTCACTGTCAGCAGAAGCACTAGGTTCCCATGGCAGAAAGGGGAGAAGGTCTTCCCTCGGACTTTCCAAAGCCAGAGGAACCAAACGGGCACATCTGCTTTGATTGAAAAGGAAAAGGATCACGGATGAAGTGGTGATATTGCTTTACAGGCCAGGGAGACAGTTCCAAACCACGTTATAGATTTTTTACAACAATAATTCTGACAGGGAATTCATATAATCCTGGCAATTTAGACACTAACGTTTCAAAGCTCTAATGGGCCCAAAATAAATATATACATATTTTCCTCCAATTTCAAAAATAATTATCCTAAACCCAAAACGACTTTAGTCTCGTTTCTTGAATTGGTTTGCTTCCTTCCCTAAGTGGAGTAGTTTGAAAGAATCAGAGCAGAGAAGGACAGAAAACTCTCTGCAGCCCCCAACTTGCTCCAGGAGACTTTGACCTTTCAATTGAATTAGATTCAAAACAAAGATTTTGTGGCATTTAAAACTGTGTAAGTCCATGTTCTATCCATCTAGAGATGGCCTAAATGGTAAGAGAGTTCCAAGGGACTCAGGAAATGGCTCTTTGGGTTTTAAATGGTCTTAAAATGGGCTAAGAACTTTCCAAATCCTGGTATTTTCAAGTTCCCTTAGAAATAAATGACTCCACAAACACGCAGTATCTGCCTCAACTGGGCTTATGTTCAACCAGGTGAGACCGGACATTGCATTCTGTCAATCGACCTATCTTTACATCTCCAGGGAGGAAAGGAGATGCCAGTTACACCAGCTAAGGATGCAGTCTTCTCCCAGGCCCTCTGGGTCCCTTACTTCTAGTGATGTGTCTTCAGAGACACATCCACATGTTCTGGGTTTGTAGATAAAGAAGCCCCAGCTCATGGAGAACTTCGACAGAGCAATAAGAGGAGCCAGCTGGAGCATGATAAAAAAATGTTTAGATGGGTCGTAACTGGGCAGTAAGGTAGACCTGAATTTAAGTCCCAGTGGTGTGTTATTTTCTCTGTGAACGTGGACACAGCAATATTGTTTTTCTTATTTATTATTATAACTGTCTTGTGATATAATGCAGGTAAAATGTTTAGCACTGTGTTTGGGTCAGTGTTAACTTCTATTATGCATGAATCCGATGGAAAAGTTCTTACATCACCCAGAAAAAAAAGAGATTTAATTCAGGGGATTAGGTGCTTTCCACACTGTTGAAGAGCTAAAGGAACAAGGAGCAGGGCAAGTTGTCACTGATGCTCACGTTTACCACTAAAGTTTGGCACACCAGGAAGTCACAGGAACTGCAGGAAATTACAGCTGTCGATGGTACTGAGGTGGGTGTTTGGGGGGACCCAAGGCAGCTGCTGCAAAACCTTACATCTGCCAAATCCCACATGTCTGCCCACTCGTGTGAGGGGAGCAGTGTCTTTGGGATTTCTCTCACTTCTCCACTCTTGTGTGGAGGGCTCTCATTGGTGGAGTCCAGTCTAGAACAATCATGACGGCATGGGATTCTGGGAAGTGTAGTTTTGAGGCTTTTAGCCCCTGCCATATCGAGGGATAGGTGCTGAATGGACATCATTTCTGCTACTGAGCCATACGTTTGACCATTGGCATTTTAAAATAAATGATAGAACCACACAAACAAGACCAAGGTGAAGACTCAAAATGACTGGAAATATGTGCATCAGAGACTTGGGACACCAAATGTAACAGTGTAGCTGGCAGTCAGAAATTGTCATTGCAGTCAAAGATATTGGAAATTTGGCTTTGAGACCAATTATGGAACTTGGGAAGTGGGGGCCTGGGATTGTCCAGCAGAAAGAGAACCTTTGTGGTTTGGTGCCTGAGTTACCAGGCTGACTCCCGTACCCTGGAAGCAACCTTCACCCCCAGGACCTCTTTTTCCTGTGAGTTCTTATTACACGCTTTGTCTAAACCACACGTGTGAGTCCCTTTCCTCATGGTTTGCTCTATAAAGTAGAGTAAACCTTCTTCCTAAAGGGAGTTTTTAGCTTCTTGAAGGCAGGGAGTGTGTCCTCAAATCTTCAGAACCACAAAGAAATGTTCCTTAAAAATAACATAAAAATTATGCTCATTAGAAAAAAACCCTGGAAAACCCAGAGAAGCACAAAGAAGAAAATACAAGTCTTCCATAGTTTTGCTTCCCATAGTTATATGCTACTAATACGTGACTGGCTACACTTTCAATTTCCCCCACAATATTCATACATATATAAAGGTGGGATTATGTTAACACCTTAATAAAAAGTTATTGAGCACCTAACACCTGCTAGGCACCAACTGTGTTCATCGTTTATAATAACCATAAACATACTGATCGGCTGTCGTTGTGGGGGAAAGGTGTTCTGTCCCCATTTTTCAAGGCAGAAGTAGCCCTCTGGGCTTCTGGCCTCTTTGTCTTCACTGTCTTTTCCCTGTGGTCAGTGTAGACACGTCCCCTCCCACTTCAATGGACCTGATGGAGCAGGAGTCATCCCTTCCTGACTCTCCATGCAGAAAGTCATGTAGGGCCAGCCCCCTCCCCACCTCTCCTCCCCAGGTGCCTGTGGTGTGCTGCTCTGCCAGCGAAAATCTATGTAATTAGCCCATCCATAAAGTACCTGAGCTAGAACCATGTTCTCCAGTCAGCTTTATCAATAATCAAAATGATACATCTATCCCCATTGGCCTGGTCTCTGTGCCAATCACTGTATGGTCCACGCTTGGGGTGGGAGAAAGGGAGGGTGTGTATTGACACCTAGGCACATACAAAGTGCTCACATGCCTTGTCTAATTAATCCTTAGATGGCAGAGCATAATTATGGCCATTTTTTTTTAGGGTGAAAATAACTAAGGCACAGAGAGATTTAGTCGCCTGCCCTAGGTCACACAGCTGGTAAATGGTGAAGTTGGGTCTTGCCCCAGCCTGTCCCTCTCTCCCTTCTTCCTTCCTTCCCTCTCTCCTTCCCTCCTTTTCTTTTCCTTTGTCTTTCTTTTAAAAGTTTTCTTCGTCTATAATTCACATAAAAATAGAGTTCACTCATTTAAAATGTACAATCCAATGGTTTTTACAATATTTACCAATATGTGAAACGGTCGCTACAGTTAATTTTAGAACATTTTCATCACCTCAAAAAGAAGCCTCATACCCTTTAGCTGTCACCCCTTATTTCCCTTTTCTCCTTCTTCCCACCCCTCGCCTTAAGCAAGACTATTCTGGACATTTTATATAAATGGAATCCCAGTATGTGGCTCTGTGTATCTGGCTTGTCACTCAGCATGATGTTTGCAAGGTTCGGCCACATGTCGCATGATCCACACTCTATTTCTGTTTATGGATGAGTAATATTCCGTTGTGTGGATGTCCACCTTTTGTTTGTTCATTTGTCAGTTGGACATCTGGGCTGTTGCCACTTGGCTAGACCAAAGAGCTCTGTCTTTCCGGACTCTTCCACACCTCCTTCCCAGTGGATCAGTGCCTTTAACTGGGAGCATCATTGATGGCAAAGAGCCTGAGCTGCTCTGCCTTCTCAGACAGGCCCCAATGACAGTCAGTTACCCAACCTGCAATTTAGGCTCAGCCCAGAGAGGGGAGCGGCTCAGGCCCCCTGGGGCCAGACCACCAGGGCAGCCTCAGCTCAATTAAAGTTGTTATTCCCTCAAAGAGGGGGAGTGACAGAGTGGGTTTAGAAGCAATAAAAACAGATGTCACAGCCCTTTCCTCCTCCAGGAAATCTGTCTCTGGGGTTCAGCATTATTGCCCTGCTGGACAAATCCCAAGTGATAGGGCGTTGCTCTGGTTTCCCTTAAATTCTGAGGACCTGAGCAGCAAAAGGTCTGGAATGGATTGAGAAGTGGGAACAAACGCTTCCTCCGACCCCGAGGATATATTAGTGCCTGTCTGTTGGGGAGAAACAATGCTAGAGAGAGAGGCCATGGTGGGGCGGCCTTACCCAGTACCCTTGGGCCTTGAGGTTCATTTGGAATTGGCAGCCCATGTCCCCGAGGGGCTCTGGCCCCCACACGGGATCTGTGTGTTCCTGGAGTCTGTGGTGAGAGGGAATTAGAGTGACCCATGTCGCCACTGTGACCCATGTCGCCAGCAGGGCTTGCTTTGCTCAGCAGCAGGCGGCCAGGCAGGCTGTTTCTGGAATAATCACCCTGCTCATTACAGGCTTCGGGTGGGCTCCCAGGGGTCAGGCTGGGTTTGTTTGCCCATCATGGGAGTCAAGGAGAATGTGACCCTTTTAGCTGCTTCAGCAAAAGAGAAGTTCTGAGATGGCAGCAGGGACAGTAGCAAATGTAGAAATGGCAAACCCAAGGTTGAGAAAGGAAAGGGAGCTGATTAAGAAAGTAGATTGGAGGTGGGCACCCAGGGCTCCTGGCCCCTTCTCTATGTGATGGCAACTTACAAATACGGAAGGACCAGTTTAGCTGATGTATGATAGCACTACTGGGCAGCAGATATGACCCCACAAAGTGGGCCATTTTATCCTCTTTGTACACAAAGAGAGCTGAGACTCAGAGAGGTTAAGTAACCTGCCTGAGATCAAACAGCTGGCTGAAAGAACAGGTGAGCTGTGAGCTCAGGTTGCTCACGCCACAACCCAGCTTTTGATTACTGTGCTCTTTTAGGGACTCATTTGTGAGCTGATTCCTGATCCTGGTCAGGTTCTCATGCACTTGAAGGTCCAGAGGAGGCATTTGCTGGGAACGGCCTGCATGTTTTTCTGTTCCCCAAATTATTATTTTTGTTTAAATTATGATAAAATACACACAATGTAAAATTTACCATTAGAACCATTTTGGATAATAGCTCGGTGGCATGAAATACATTTACATTGTTGTGCAACCGTCACCCCCATCCATCTTCATAGCTCTTTTCATCATGTAAAACTGAAGCTCTGGCCCCCATTAGACAATAACTCCCCAATCCCTCTCCCCCAGCCTTGGTACCACCATTCTACTTTCTGTCTCTGTGACTCGGACTTCTCTAAGGACCTCACATAGCCACCAAGTTTGTGGGCATGTGTTACAACAGCAATAGGAAACTAATACAGTCTTAAATTTGCACAGTATATTTCCGGGCTTCCTGATACTTCCTGAATCTCTCTTAGGGGAGTCCAAGGTAGGGACTCTGACCGAGGCCAGCATGTATGCCTTCGTGGGTGACTCTCCAGTGTGCAGTGTCATTGCACATTTTCTCTGTTTACCTTCACGGCAGCCTTGGGGAATGGTAGGCTGACGGCTGTGTGATGGAGGCCAAAACAACATCATTTGTGGGCCTAGTCATCATTGCTTCTTCTTCAGCTAATGTCGGTAATTCATATTTTCCAAGTAAATTGTTCATTGCGTCTATACTTTTGAACTTGTGTTAAAAAGTTACATGTAGGAGTCTCTTAGGACTTTTAAAATCTCCTCTCTCTGGATATGGTTTACCGTTTTTTGTTCTTAGTGGTTTTCATTTGTACTTTACCTTCTCTTTTCATTGACGGTACTAGCCAAGAATTTTTGTCTATTTTATCGGTCTTTTTGAAGAGCCTGCTTTTGGTTTTATTTTTATTTTTTCCTGAGTGTTCCTATTTGCTAAATTTTCCTTTTTTATTTATTAAATTTATTGGGGTGACAATGGTTAATAAAATTATATAGGTTTCAAGTATACAATTCTATAATACTTCGTCTACATATTGCATTGTGTGTTCACCACCCAGAGTCAGTTCTCCTTCCATCACCATATATTTGATCCCCTTTTTCCCTCTTCTACCACCCCCCTTCCCCTTTACCCTCTGGTAACCACTAAACTGTTGTCTGAATCTATGAGTTTTTGTTTCTTTGTTTGTCTTAAACCTTTGTTGCTTTCAGTTCTATAGCCCACATATGAGTGAAGTCATAAAGTTCTTGACTTTTTCTATCTGACTTATTTCGCTTAGCATAATAATCTCAAAATCTGTGTGTGTTGTTGCAAATGGCAGTATTTCATCTTTTCTTATGGCCAAGAAATAGTCCATTGTGTGTGTGTGTGTGTGTATATATATATATATATATATATATATATATATATATATATATATATATCTCACATCTTCTTTATCTAATCATTTATCAAAGGACACTGGTTGTCCATGTCTTGACTACCATAAATAATGCTGCAGTGATCATTGGAGTACATATATCTTTATGGATAAATGTTTTCAGATTTTTTTGGGTAGATACCCTGGAGAGGGATTGCTGGGTCATATGGTAATTCTATTCTTAATTTTTTCAGGAACTTCCATACTGTTTTCCATAGCGGCTGCATCAATTTACATTCCCACCCACAGTGTATGAGGGTTCTTTTCCCCCCACAGCCTCTCCAACACTTGTTATTATTTGTCTTGTTGATGATAGCCATTCTGACAGGTGTGAGGTGATAGCTCATTATGGTTTTGATTCGCTTTTTCCTATAGTTAGTGATGTTAAGCATTTTTGCATATATCTGTTGGCCATTTGTATGTCTTTTTGGCAGAAGTGTCTGTTCAGGTCCTCTGCTTGTTTTTTAATTGGATTGCCATACATTCTTGAATGTTCTTTTCCCCTAATGTAAGAATCCAGAGAAACATTTTGTTCCCACTCTCATTACTTCAGCCTTAGAAATAAAATAGGATTTCAATATGTATTTGAGTTTGAGTTCTATTTCGGGTGATCTGTGACTCTATGGTGAAAAAATTTCTCTTCCTTCAGCCACTTTCTCTCATAAACCTTGGTGACAGTCTCCCGAATTGGATTTTATGGATATTTGTCTTTATTATTATTATTTTTGCCTGTATTTCAAACACGACACATGAATTTTAAGCTTTGGTACTTAAGTTCATCTGTCAATTACGTATCCTGTGCAGCGAAGTTGGCAAGTAGTTTCTGAGGAAGTTGAGAACATGGTGACAACACTTTAAGTACCAGTTGGGATTTGGTACTTAGGACCCTGAAACATGAAATCAAGTCTTGCTATCCTTTCTGAGATTTAAATTGAGAACCCAGGGCTCATAAATCCAACCATTCTCTAAGATGCTTGCTTAATCTTCCGAACTGACAAAGTTCCATATTGAGTAATTCCATTGGCATCTCTCCCAGCATGGCTAGAGAGATGTGGTTACGACGCTGTGAGTGTGAGGAGGAGCTGATGGAGTGACTGCTGAGGAGAAGTGACCTCTGTGTCCAGGTGGTGGAAGAGTGTCCACATGGTGTCCCGAAGTTTCCATCGGTTGCCCTGCCCCAGCTTTGGCGTCTCCTTCAAGTTACATTCTTGGTGTCTTCCCCATCTATATACCCAAGGCAAAGTGGATGGTTTGAGGTAAATGCCCAAGTCACTCAAGAACGATTCCCGGAGAGGCCAGCCTCTCTGCCTCTCCCACGGAGAACAATTTCAGGCTCCAGCAAATGTGCTTGAAATGCCTGAACAACTGCTCTTGAAGACCCCCACCGACTGAAAGGGCAAACTGAGACAGGCATTCAGAGACTACCTCCTAACCTGTGGTTGCCCCAGAAGTTTGGGAACCTGGGATCTGGGAATGACAGTTTGGCAAGGCTGGAGGGCAGGCCCTGTATGCGTGAGAGCCCTTGGTGCCATCACCAGGCCCTTTCTTCCCCCCCCTTTCTTCCGCCTCTCCCCACCTCCCCCCCCCACTCTGGTTCAAGCCTGCCTGTGGGCCCTGCCATCAGATATCCCTGTGGTGGTTTCCATGCCGGGTCCCTTCTGGATATCATCTACAAGGTCTGACAATTAAGTTCATGAACTTGCCACCGTGCGCTTACGTTGGCAGCACTGTACAAACAGCTCGGTGAGGTTTCATAACCCTGGTATATCAGTGTCTCACAGCTGTGTTCGTGTCGACATGTGGCTGTGTCTTGCTGAGTGGCATTCATTGTTGTTGCGTGTTTTTGTGTGCCGTCGTGAGAATGTCTGAGCTTGAATCAGAGCAACAAACAAACATTAAATTTCTTGTTAAACTTGGCAAAAGTGGAAGTGAAATTAGGGACATGTCAGTCCAAGTTTATGGGGTTAATGCCACAAAGAAAATGGCAAGGTACAGATAGATTAAATGTTTTTCAGAGGGGAGAGAACGTGTCACTGATGAAGAGCGGTCAGGGCAGCCAGTAACGAGTAGAACTGACCAAAACATTGCAAAAATTCATCGAATTGTGTCTCAAAATCATTGGCTGACTGTGAGAAGCATAGCAGACCAAGTAAACATTGACAGAGAACCATTAAGGAAAATCTTAACTGAAAATCTTGGCATGAGAAAGGTGTGTGCAAAAATGGTCCTGAAGGAGCTCACTGATGAACAAAAGCAAAGGAGAGTCGAAGTTTGCCAAGACCATTTGAGGAGGCAAGACGATGTTTTCGGCCATGTTATCACTAATGATGAAACATGGGTGTACCCACACAACTCTGAAACAAAGACTCAAAGTGCACCATAGAGATCAGCCAATTCTCCACGACCAAAAAAGTTCCGTCAATCCAAATCAAGAGTCAAAATGATGTTGCTAACCTTTTTTGATATCAAAGGGATTATTCATCATGAATTTGTACCAACTGGACAAGCAGTTAACCAAGTTGACTATTTGGAAGTGCTGAAAAGGCTGCGTGAAAAAGTTAGACGACCTGAACTTTTCACCAACAATTCATGGCTCTCGCATCACGACAATGCACCAGCTCACACAGCACTGTCTGTGAGGGAGTTTTTAGCCAGTAAACAGTTAACTGTATTGGGAACACCCTCCCTACTCACCTGATCTGGCCCCCAATGACTTCTTTCTTTACCTGAAGATAAAGAAAATATTGAAAGGAAGACATTTGGATGACATTCAGGACGTCAAGGGTAATACGATGACAGCTCTGATCGCCATTACAGAAAAGAGCTCCAAAATTGCTTAGAAGGGTGGACTAGGTGCTGGCATCGGTGCATAGCTTCCCAAGGGGAGGACTTTGAAGGTGACCATAGTGATATTCAGCAATGAGGTACGTAGCACTTTTTCTAGGATGAGTTTGTGAACTTAATTGTCAGACCTCGTAGTCGTGTCCCCAGTGAGGGGAGCAGAACCTCCCGGTGGGGTCTGGATGATGTCCTCCTCCTCTGTCCTGAAGGCCAGTGTGGTGAGAGCAGCCCCCTCTTGTTGGAGCTGCCAGAGCAGGG
This sequence comes from Rhinolophus hipposideros, assembly GCF_964194185.1. Taxonomy (NCBI): domain Eukaryota; kingdom Metazoa; phylum Chordata; class Mammalia; order Chiroptera; family Rhinolophidae; genus Rhinolophus; species Rhinolophus hipposideros. The sequence goes on along the minus strand of NC_138067.1, from coordinate 31,947,986 downwards.
CTGCAATGAGGACACTTCTGATCCATAAATAACCTGGGCTTTTCCTTAAGAAGGGAGGGTCTAGTCTCTTCTTAGGCTTTCTGGTGCACCCAAGGCCTTGGAGACGTCTTCCTGTCATCTCTCTCTGCCCTCAGCCCCCCAGGTTCTCTGGTAGAAATCAAGAGGCTGAGGTCTCAGGTGTTTTGAGACACAGTTTCTGCCCAGAGGAAATGAGGGCTGTTCTGGGAGAGGCAGCGAGAGTGGCCCTGGCTGCCACTGTGGTTTTTGGAAGGCTCAGTTCCAGTTTGCCTAGACAGCTTCCTTTGAGAGACAGAGTCTGAGCGAGAACACCTTCTCCTATGATATAATAATATGATGTAATGTAATATGATAATACAAGCAGTCACGCCTTGCTATGGCCTGAGAGGGCACACTGCTGCACTCTGTCCTATGATAGCCAAACCACCTGGGCCAGACTCTAGTCTTTTCTATGGGCCAAAACTTTGAGTCTCTATGACACAGTGGATCTCTGGGGAGGTTTTAGTCACACCCTAGAAAATGACGTATGGGCTCTTGTCTCCAAAACAGCTATCAGAAGCCAGGGGAGAAGGAGGGTGTGGTAGGCTTCCCAAAGATGTCCAAACCCTGCACCTATGCCTGTGACCTCACGTGGCAAAAGGAACTTTGCAGATGTGATTAAGTTAAGGATCTTGTGATGGGGGGATTCTCCTGGATTATCTGAGTGGATCCTAAATGTACACACAAATGTCTCATTGAGGAAGAGAGAGGGAAATTTTATACAGAAGAGAAGAAGGCCCTGTGCGAGGCAGATTGGAGTGATGTGGCCACAAGCCAAGGACGCTGGTCCCTTAGACGCTGGAAGAGGCAGGGAATAGTTTTCCCTGGAGGCTCTAGAAGGAGAAAGCCCTGCTGACCCCTTCATTTTAGCCCAGGGAGACTCGTTTTGAACCTCTGGCCTCTGGAAGTGTACGAGAATAAATTTGTGTTGTGATTTGGTACAGCAGACATAGGAGCTGGACAGTGAGGGAGTCGGGTGGTCTACAGACCTGAGGAACCAAGCAGTACTGCCCGGGAACACACTGCTCAGAGCTTTCCCATCCCTTCTTTCATCTGTGGCTCAAAGTACCCTGTGAGGTGAGAAGGGTTACACCTCCATTTGTGGGTGGTGAAACAGGCTCAGGGAGCTCCAGCTCCCTGTCTAATATTACACCGCTGGTTGGTGACAGGCATCTTCAGATGTCCAACCCCACATCTTCTCTAAACCCACCCACAATAAACATGTGCCACAGTCTGGGCTGGGGTGGGGCGGGGGCGGCTCTTTGCCTAGAACATTTCACACTTTCCTTCTGGGACCCTCAGGAGGAGAATCCAACCTCCTGAGTTCACAGGCTTGGGCATGAAGGGAGGGGAAGAACCCTGATCGCCACCCACCCCAGAGAGAAGACACATTCCGCTCCCCAGAGATGCTGGGCCCCAGAAGGTGAGCTGAGGATATGGCCAGGCATGGTACAGGGGACCTGGCCTCGTCACACCCTGACACCAGCTTGAAGCCTCATTAGGCTGTGGGTCCTGGGGTGGAGATGAGGGTAGGGCCGGAGGTGCTCAGAGCACACAGGCGGCTCACCCACAGGTGCTGACTCTGAGAGTGGGTACCCTGGGCTCCTCTCCCCCTCACCTTAGGTGGCTCAGTCAGCTGCTCCCTCCAGGGTCCATATCAGCACCCCAGCCCCACAGGCCAGTGCTTTGGACTCTGTGTACTTGATCACCCCTTCCCAAAGCTGCTTCTGCAAAGAACCTCTCACTGCCTTCTCCCTTTAATTCCCCCATGACCCTGGCCCTGCTGAGATGCACACTGTGTTTGTGGGGTTCAGGCAAGAGGGGCAAAGGCTGGTCTTGAGAGGGGCCAGTGGGAGACAGGGAAGGAGGGAGAACTGTTGAGGGAGAACTGCAGGCAGCTGGGGCCTATGAGCCTAGAGCATGGGAACAGAAGTGGGGCAGCCGGGAGGAGCTGGTTGGAAAGGTGCGGTGTCAGGCAGAGTGGGCCCTCTGCCATGTGAAGTGTGGCGGCATCTGGGAGGAAGTGGGGTGCCACATGAGATGCTTACGAGGGTGCCCAGGTTCGTGATACAGCCAAATGCAGGGATCGTTACTCTCATGGGAGTAATACTTGGTACAACCTCTGTGGGGAAATTTGGTCATATTTATCGAACTTATAGATGCAAACACCCTGTTCCCAGCAATTCCACCAAAAGTAGGACTTTTATCCCAGGAGTCGACTTGTACATGTCCAAAATGACACATGCACAGAGTTATCAATGCAGTACCATCTGTAACCTTAAAAGATTGGAAACAACCTAAATGTCGACTAAAAGAATTAGTGGAATTGTGACATAGCCACACAATGGAGGAGTGTGCAGCGGAGGAAAGGAAGAGGATGGTCTTTGTGTGCCCATGTGGAATAACTAGAGGATGAAGATGAAGGTGGATGTGGAGATGATGATAATGATGTCAGCAGCAACAAAAGAAACACTGAGTACCTACTGTGTGCGAGGAGTGGCCTTATGAGTTTACTTTTGGCAACTCTTTCATCTATGTTGTAAAACGGACACATCAAGATACAGAATTAGTGAATAATCTGCTACCATTTGGCAGGAAAGAACTTTCCAGAAAATGTCTCCAGAAGGAGACACAGAGATTGGGGGGCGGGTGTAAATGGAGTGATTGGGGGACGATGGGGAGGGAATTTTTTACTGAATACTTGGTGTTCCTTTGGCATTTTGTGTCACACAAAACTTTTACTTATTAAAAACATCTAATCAAAACGAAAGAAATCCAGTAAGGACCATGGAACGAACTATTACTTTGGAGGAGAACCGTAAAAAAAGCAATTATCCTCAATAAGCTGTAATCCCTATCAGCCACTTTTCCCTTTGAAGTCAGACTGTTTTCCCTTAAGTGGAATTAGGTGATGTTTAAAAAAGAAAGAATGCAAGGAGGGAAGGGAGGGAAGGAGAGAAGGAAGGAGAGAGGGCGGGAGAGAGAGAGAGAGAGAGAGAACTCTCCTTCTTAGCCTCTCCCTTACAGCACAGAAGTCTCCAGTACTCTATTTTCCTAAGGACTTTTTAATGGGCTGCAACATGACACCCAACAGCTAGAAACTTTGCCTCCGAGTTTTGGGCACTGGTACTATTAGAATACTACAGAGGGAATTCTTACTGGCACGTTATTCGTTAACTGTTAGCTGTCATAGTAGGTAAGACATGGGGGCTGTGGGGTCAGATGAACCAAGGCTGGGATGCTGGTTCTAATAGCCACACTGGCTGTGTGACCTTAGGCAAGTGCATCAACATTACTGTTCTCCAGTTTCTTCATCGTTAATATGGGGAGAATAATAGTACCAGCCTTCTCGGATGGCAGTGGTTGCGTGGTTGCTAATGGTGATGGTGATGACTGCCATATGAGACCCATTGCAACGGTCATTCCCAGGTCCCTGCAGCTACGGTTTATCTCTGGTACCTGAACAATACCCTGGCCTCGTTGTTCTCATCTGACACACAGCACCTTCCTGGTGGCCTGCTATTGTGCTCACGCCAATCTTGTCCAGAACCAGCCCTCCTTCCCTGCCATCAGCTCACTCAGCCACCCTACTTGGATCTCTCCCATTTCTTCACAGCTATGCTTGTGTACACGTTCTAAATATTTGCCTAGTGAAGCCCAGACCTTCCTGCCCTTCATCCCTGCTCACTCTTGGGATGATCGCACAAGGGAGCTAATTAGCACCACATTTTCCACTGCCGCCTCCTCTTTGGAACATGTGCAGTTTTATTTGATGTACTTGTTGCCACCCAAGCACGGAATCCTTTCAGGGCTGTTCATTTCATTGATGGACACCAAGAAAGAATAAATCCTTAGCTTGCTTTACATCCATCATCCTGCTGTTTCCATCCATGGGAAGAGAATTCCAGGGGACCCTGCTGGTAAGTGCTTTGTGTAGAAAGGGAAAAAGGATCTTTTGGACTTGAAAGAGCAAAGTAACAATGGGTGACTTTTTTTCTTAATGTTTAGAATAGTATGCTCTCCTACATACTATTTCTGTGGGGCCAGGAGGCTAATGCATGTTTGTGGGACTGAATTTAAATTTCCTCCAGAGATTCCGCATCTGTACTAAAGAAGAAAACACAACCCTCCTCTCCCTCGCCACACTTCCCACTGTAGAAGCAAGGTGTATTGGTTATCTATTGCTGTGTAACAGATTATTCCTAAATTTAGCCATTTAATACAACAAGGAACATTTACTATCTCACACAGCTTCTGAGGATCAGGAATTCAGGAGCAGCTTAGTTGGGTGTCTCTGGCTTAGGGTCTCTGATGAGGTTGTAATCAGGATAGGGATCAGGACTGCCGTCTCATCTGAAGGCTCGACTGGGGCCAGACGATCCATTTCCAAGACAGCTCCTCACATGACTCTAGGCAGGAGGCCTCAGATCCTCTCTGCCTGCCTGAGGGCTTGTTCACCTGGCTGGGCATTTTAGATACTATGTTGTAGCAAATATGGATTCTGAATTGTGTTTTGGAGAGTTGTTTCTGATTTTTAAGTAACATTCCCAGACTTAAACTGTGAAGTTCGTCTACCTTGCAGTGTGCAGCCACTAATGTCTCAAACTTATTTGATTCTTGTTTTTATGTTTTCACCTGGCTTCCTAGAGGTCAGTCCCCTAGTAACTGCATAGCAGTATTCAGCCAGTGAATTAGGCCAAGGTTGTGCACAAAACCTTGAACCCAAAGGCTTCCAGTGTGTGTGGGTGGATCTCTGTGGTTGGGGAGTTCATTCACAGCTCCGTCAATCCTCAGGTCTCCTTGCTTTCACTATCTAGAGGAGGGGTGTTCAAACTGTGGCCCGCGGGCCAACTGCCGCCCCCAATCCATTTTTAACTGGCCCACAGCAAATTCCAAAAATATAGTTTACTTAAATAAACAAGGTGAGGCAATACATACTTCACCTCGAGTGAGTGGCCTGGCTGTTTGTATATTTTACCGCATATGGCCCTTGGTAAAAAACATTCAAAAAAGTTTGGACACCCCTGATCTAGAGGGCTTCTTGGTTTCTTTTCCCAGATGGGCAGGGATGAGGTGGAGATCTTATCCCGACTTCTGTGCTACTCTCATTTCCAGGATTCTTGTTAAACTGCTGGCTGCTTCACTGCTCGTCCCATGGAAGTCATGGTCTCCAGCTACCAAAGCTGGGGGTCCCCTGCAAGTGTCCAGGTCACTGCTGTTAGCAGTGTGCCCCATGGCTACCCGACTGTTGGTTTTCAAAGAGCCCCATGCTGGTAAAGCCACACCTCTCGCTGATCAAGAGGAAGGGGAGGTGGGATGGCGGCAGCAGTGTTCATGCCCCAAGACAATGCTGTTTTTCAAGAACAGACTCCTCTCGGTTGGTTGTCTGCCTTTAGTGAATTCCCTGAGCCCTGAAATGGTTGCTTTGTAACCATTTTGTCCAGTTTTCCATTTGCTTTTTCCAGAGAATCTGTCAGCCTCTTCGTTCTTCAATAGTCCCTTAGTCCACTCATGGAGTGACACTGGGCCACGGGGCTTTGAAGGCGGTTGACCTTTCCCAACCTTTCATGGCTTTAGGGTTCATTCCTGAGTAAGAGATAGCACTGAGGATTCAACTCCCAGTGGGCAGCTGAGTTCAATATGCTGGCTGTTTGTAGTGTGTCCCGGCTCCTTCCTGAAGACCAATTGACGGGACAGGGCTGAGCCCTGGTGGGGGTGGGTCGTATCAAGGCCCAGGAAGGGATTGTGGATTCCCTGGTGGTCAGCATCTGGGGTCTAAAGCTGAACATACTTCAGAGATGTGTGGGAGCGGCCTGGGGCTGCCGTAACAAATGACTATAACCTGGGGGCTTAAAATAGACATGGTTTGGGGACCAGAGTTTCACACTGGGACAGTTACCATCCCTGTAGCTGAGAATACTAGTAGCTTCTTACTCTTGCCTCTCTTTGCTTGCCCTGATTTTAGACTTGTAGGATCAAACTCCGAACCCTAGTGAAATGTCTTCTGGTAATTTCCAGAATTATTGCTGTGGCCCCTCTGGCTGGATGGTTGCGAGGTGTGAACCGAGAGAGAGGCTCGCTCCCCTTTGGAAGTACACGCACCCAAAGGGCTTTCTCTGGGAGGGCCAGGGTGTCTCTGCCCCAGTGTCCTGCATATACTAGGTACTCAATAAAATTTTCTTGAATGGTTGAAAGTTTGGAAGGTCAGAAAATATACCCTCTAAGAACAAGTGTGGTGACTATTAGAGGGTTCAGGATAAGAATGCAAGAAGATGCATGCAAGTACATTTTACATCCCACTTTTAGTTTAAAAAGGTCAATGGCCAGAGTACAAGATCAGAGTGAACGGACTTGATGGTGAAAAAAAAAAAAACACACCAAAAAACCCTCAAACTCCAAATCAATGAATAGCAAGATGCTGGAAGGTTACAGTAGCTCTTGATCACACTGATAAGAGTCGAGAGCAATATGTGTAAAGGTGTATTTCCTGTCGTATGTAGACTCGCGGTTCCCAAGGTGCCTATTGATATACGAGGTCTGGGCTCCAATCAGCAGAGAAAAGGTGACATCCCCGGTGCCCCTGTTGGTGGTTCAAATTCTCAGTGCTCCCTAGGATAGCAAAGTCACTGAGAAGGCCGAGGAGACACTTTTGCATTTGTTTAACCCAGTGTTTGCCAAACTTTTATGGTCATGGAGCATTTCAGTCGTGTCATGCCTGCAAATAACCTTTAGGCTGCATTTTCCTGAAGCCGCTTTGGAGAACAATCACTCAAAGAGGTGGACACTTTCGGGAGAGGTTTAGAGATCAGGCTGTAATGGTGGTTTGGAGCCCGGGTGTCCAGAGCCCAAATGGCAGAGTGGTTTGGGATCCCCAGATGTCGTGCAGGGGCATCCTGCAGGGCTTTTGAGAAGGGAGTCACGCCATCCAAGTTGTAGCTTAGAAGTCAGGGCCTATAGCATTTGGGTGTGAATTTGGTTCACATGAGGGTCCAGGGCACTTGGAAGGGGGTCTATGTCTCGTCCATGCCTCATCGCCAGCCAGCGATGCCAGGAAGCCCTTGTCACACTTGGCTGCAACCAGGTCCCATGTGTTTGCAATTGCCGGGGTCACACCCAGGGCGCAGCTGGCAAGAGGAGGTTGTGCTCAAGGAGATCTGGAAGGTGGAGTAGGTTGAGGTCCAGAGGAATAGGGCTGTCCATAGGCCAGAGGGAGTCTCGCTGCGCACGCCCTCTGCCCTCACCTACAGGGTCCCGGTAAACACCCTTGGGCTTGGCCCTTTGTGACTCAGGATGAGTACATGTGTGGAAGCCTCCGCCCAGCCTTACATGCTGGGCCTGCAATGGGGCATGGAACGCCTGTGTTTTGGGAAGCAGCAGGGGCCTGTGACTTCCCCAGGGTCTTGGCAAGGGGCATGTCAGAGCCTGCGTGATGGAGGGCGGCCTCTGGGCCCTGATCCCTGCTCCGTCAAAGCCCAAGTAAACATGGTTCTGACGATCACAGAGTGTACAAGCTGGAAAGAAGCCTAGATATTCTTCTAGTGCAAAATATCTCACTTCAACAGTAGGGAAACTGAGGCTCAAAATGGGGATCACCTGCTGCTGAGTTAGCCTTGGGACCCTGGGTCCGGACCTTAATTCCAGGATTCCTTTGCCCACTCCAGGGGCATTCCGAAAACCCAACTGGCTGCAAGTAGAACGCTGGGGTGGGGCAAGGCCTCCTTTCCAATTTGGTGTTGGCTTGTGTTGGTGGTGGAAGAAAGGACAAGAGGCTTATTACTCAACATGTCCTCGAGTTGTAAAACAAAAGGAAAATAGTGAGAACGACAATGATTCTTGAATTTCTAAAACACAAAACTTAATTTTTCTAGAAACCTGATTGCCTTGTATCATTTTTTATTATTGCCTATCTAATTAACTTTTTTAAAAGGTTGGCTTTTAAAAATGTTTATTACAGAAAATTTCAAATGTATACAAAAGTAGAACAAGGTTCCACACGTCCATCACCCAACATGAACATTTAATAGCTCACCAATATTATTTCCGTTATACTTCCACTCCTTCCCCTCAAACCAGGATTATTTTGAAGCAAATCCCTGATATTGCGCCTTTTTCATCTGTAACTATTTCAGTATGTATCTCTAAAAGATAAGGATTTCTCTCTTTTTTTTACTAAAATTTTTATATTGAGACAATTGTAGATTTACACGCATTGTAAGAAATAAAACAGAGATGCCTTGCACACTCAGAATCTCTTCTGTTAAACATAACCATAATATTATTATCACACCTAAGATATTTAACAATAATTACTTAATATCATCCAATATCCAAATAACATTTACATTTCCCAAATGGCTCATAATGTTTCTTTTTATGATTTGCTTGATGATTAACTTTTAATCAATTAATTAACTAGCTTTGCTGAGATATAATTCACATACCGTGCAATCACCCACTTAAAGTGTTCAATTCAATGGAGTTTTAGTAGCTTTTAATTTAAAAATATAATATGCATCCATTGTGGAAAATTTATGCCCTACTACGGTAATTTGTAGAATGATACTAACATGAAAAGTCTCTGTTTGTAGTCATCTCTATCCTGTGAATGCCTCCTTTTTATTATATAACTTTAATAATTGTAAAAAACTATATATGTACGTATGACAGATGAACAAAGAAAGGGGGAAAATATACCCTAAATCCTGTACCTAGACATACTCACCAAATCTATTTCAAAAGTTTCTTCCTCTCTGAGGGTTTTCTTTTTCGTTTTTGAAACACAAATTTTAGAATACCTTGCACTTCATGTGTTAGCCTGAAAATTGTTGAAGGCTTGTTGCTGAGTGCTTTCTCTCCGCTCACTCTGCGTGAGGTCCAGAAGCAGCCAGGAGTCTTATGATTACCCTCCAGGTTCCTAACCAAGGTTTCCAGGGGTTGGGGAGAGAATTCAGGGGATTGGTGAACCTGAGTGGACAAATATTGCATCTGTATTTTCCCTAAAGTCTAACCAAAATTTAGCAATTTTCTTATACTTGATCTTAGCCAAAAGGCCGAGAAGCGATAGCAATTTTCTTACATTATGGACAAAGCAACAAGCCAGTAGCATCAATAGAATCTTTGACTTTGTCACAAACAAAATCCAAGATATTTTCTTATCAGAGTACAGTCACACCCGCTATTTTGAAATATAATTTGAGCTCAGTGCTGCTTCGCGTTCAAGAATCTCTTAGACTCACTGTGAGACGTGAATTTCTAAAAGAGCACATATATGACTAAGTCACCATTAAAATTAGCTTGCTAACTGTATTTCAATGTAATTTTTCCCTTTGTAATCCTGCAAATTTTATGTATTCAAAAACATTTTATTAATAAAAAGAGGCTCCTTGGTTTTCTTAGGACTTCCAAAGGGGTCCAAATTCCCCTAAAGATTAAGAGCCTCTGGAGTGGACAGAAATGTTTCTTTTTTTTCTAAGTCACCGATGATTTATTTTTAATTTTTAATTAAAAAAAATATCCAGAGCTCAATTGCCTTCGGCTTCCCAGCCGAGCCCGTTCTCATTTTTCAGGACCAAACGCAAACCCGGCGCCAGAGTCTGGGGGAGAGAGGCAGCAGGAAGCAAAGATACTGGGATGTCTCTGTCGCAGAGGGAGCTGGGCAGGGCTATTTTCAATGGCTGCCTGCCCTTTCCTTGGATGAGTACACAGCAGATTTTCACAGCTGAGCCTGCCCTCCTAGAGAGATCATTTCAGGAGACAATCCATCTCCACGTCCATATGTCCTGTTGCCCTGGATTACGGGCTGCATAAAGAGGATGGACAGCCACCCAGACAGAAGAAGGAAAACCCAAGCTCCCCCATGTTCATGAGGCAATGTGCCCACTTCTTTGCTGCTGTTTGGGGTGAGCAGGAAGCCTTGTGGGCTCTGGGAGTTTACAGGGCGGTGGGTCAGAACAGCATGAGGGAACAGAGAGGGTGCTATTACATACACCTCCTGTGTGCTGGGAGGGACAGAGCACCTCCCCATGAGATCTTCACGCCTCACCCACATGCAGGACTGGCCAAGGGCATGTGCTGCTTGGTACCAGTGGAAATTCTAACCCAGGTCTTCTGCCACCAGCTCTAAGCCCATGGCTTTTCTGTTACAGCATAGCTGCTGATGTGCAGTAAAACAGCCGGTCTGCTTACGGATGCCCAGTGCAGGACTCAAGGGGAGCACTGGGAAGCATGACAGATCATTCCAGAAGATGACAGCTGTTAGCCCTCTACGCAGGAATCAGACCCATCCTATCAGCCACAGTCAGGCCCATGCATGGAGGGTTTTCCACGCGCCAGGCGCAACTGTTATTTAACCACTGAGGCCTCTCTGTGGAGGCAGAAGCACCAAGGGCACCCGCATGGACTCTAGGGCCTGCGTCCTGATCCACAGACAGACTCTGCTATGTCTGAGTTGTGGAACCTGGGCAATGGCCTGGGTTCACCTCTGTGCCTCAGTTTCCTCATCCATAGAATGGGAGCACTGGTAGTCCTACTGCACAAAGTTGCTTCAATAAGCAAATGAAATTCTTTTCTGGGGGGAGGGTTATGCATTTTAAAAAAGATTTTTATTAAAATATAGCTAACGTACAATATTATATTAGTTTCAGGTGTATACCATAGTTATTCAATATTTATAGACCTAGAGAAGTGATCACCATGTATAAGTCCAGCAACCATCTGACACCGTACCACGCTGTCACAATATTATTGACTATACTCCCTATGCTGTATATTATATTCACATGACTTATTTGTTTCATACCTGGAAATTTGAAACTCTTATTCCTCTTCACCTTCCCCCCTTTTTATTTTTTTAATTACACTTGACATTCAATATTATTTTATATTAATTTTAGGTGTACAGCATAGTGGTTAGACAGTTATATACGAAGTGATTTCTGTGACTAATCTACTACCCACCTGGCACTATACATAGTTATTACCATATTATTGACTATATTCCCTCTGCTTTAATTTACATCCCTATGACTTTTTGTAACTACCAATTTGTATTTCTTAATCCCCTCACCTTTTTCACCCTGCCTCCCAACACCCTCCCATCTGGCAACCATCAAAATGTTCTCTGTATCTCTGAGTTTGTTTCTGTTTTGTTTGTTTATTTTGTTCTTTAGAGTCCACATGTAAGTGAAATCACATTGCATCTGTCTTTCTCTGTCTGGTTTACTCAACTCAGCCAATACCCTCCAGGTCCATCCATGCTGCTGCAGATTGCAAGAACCCATTCTCTTCCAGGGCCCAGCAGTATTCCATTGTATATATGTACAACCTACTCTTTATCCATTCATCCATCGACAGACACCTAGGCTGCCTCCACATCTGGGCCATTATAAACTATGTTGCAATGAATAGTATGGATGCACATGTCCCCTCAAAGTAGCGTTTTGGTTTTTATGGATTATTACCCTGAGATGGGATTACTGGGTCCTTCTTTGTCTCTTCTTATAGCCTTTGTTTTAAAGTCTATTATGTCTGGTATAAGTATTGCTATTCTAGTTCATTTGTTTGTCTGTTTCCATTTTCATGAAATATCTTTTTACCATCCCTTCACTTTTTGTGTGTGTCTTTCGATCTAAGAGAAGCAAGTCTCTTATAGGCAGAATATGTAAGGGTTTTGTTTTCTTATCCATTCAGCCACCCCATCTTTTGAGTGGAGAATTTAATCCATTTGCATTTGAAATAACTGTTGATAGGTATGTAGTTATTGCCGTTGTATTCATATTTTTTATCTTTTTTCTTTTTCATCTTAAAGAAGTCCCTGTAAGATTCCTTGTAGTTCTTGTTTGCTCTTGGTGAACTCCTTTAGTTTTTTCTTGTCTGGGAAGCCCTTTATGTCTCCTTCTATTCTAAACGATAGCTTTGGTGGGTAAAGTGATCTTGGTTCTAAGTCCTTATTTTCGTCACTTTGAATATTACCTGCCAATCCCTTCTGGCCTGCAAAGTTTCTGTTGAAAAATCAGCTGACAGTCTTATGGGAGCTCCCCTGTAGGTAACTGCTTTTCTCTTGCTGCTTTTAAAATTCTTTCTCTGTCTTTAACCTTTGGCATTTTAATTATGATGTGTCTTGGTGTGGGCCTGTTTGGGTTCATCTTGATTGGGATTCTCTGCACTTCCTGGCTTGTATATTTATTTCCTTCACTAGGTTAGAAAAGTTTTCAGTTATTATTTCTTCAAACAGGTTTGTAAGTCCTTGCTCTCTCTCCTCCTTTTGGTACCCCAATGATGTGAATGTTGGTATGCTTGATATTGTCCCAGAGGTCCCTAAAACTATTCTCATTTTTTTAATTCTTTTTTTCTGTTCTGATTGGGTGCTTCCTGCTACCTTATCTTCTAAATTGTTGATTTGATCCTCTGCTTCATCTAATCTACGATTGATTCCCTCTAACGTATTCTTCATTTTGGTTTTTGTATTCTTTATTTGATTGGTTCTTTTTTATGTTTTCTATCTCCATTTTTATGTTTCCTATCTCTTTGTTGTAGTTCTCCCTGAGATCATTGAGCATCCTTATAACCAGTGTTTTGAACTCTGCATCTGGTAGATTGCTTGTCTCCATTTTATTGACTAATCCAATAAATCTGGAGTTTTGTTTTGTTCTTTTGTTTGGGACATGTTTCTTTGTCTCTCCATTTTGGCTGCCTCCCTGTGTTTGTTTCTATGTATTAGGTAGGGCTGCTATGTCTCCTATCTTAGTAGAGTGGCCTTACGTAGTAAGTGCCTTGTGGGGCTCAGTGGTGCCGTCCCCCTAGTCACCAGAGCCAGGTTCTCCAGGTGTGTCCCTTGTGTGAGTTGTACATGCCCTACTGTTAGTTGAGCCTTGGTTGCTGTTTGTACATCAATGGGAGGTATTTACCCTCAGGCTGATTGGTCATGAAGACTGGCTGTGACTACAGTGGAGGAGCTGTTGTGGTGGAGCTGACCCTACAGAGCAGGATTAGCTTTAGCAGGGCTCTGGTGACTTCCCAGGGTGCCCTTTGGGTGTGTTGTCCCCAGAGGCAGCCAAGTGATGCTCCAGCTGCATCCAAAGCTGGCCACCAGGTGTGCCAGCCATGGGGCCTCCTGGGAGGGGCTTCACCACAGACCAAGTTCAGCCACAGCTTGTGCACTGCCTGGAGTCACTGCATGAGCCACAAAGATATCAAAGATGGCCACCACCAGCGCTGGGCTTGGAGCTGCCTCCAGAGGCCAAGTCACAAACTAAGGCTGGCTGCTGCTAGTGCTGGGCCTGGGGCTGCTCAGTCAGAGGTATGAGACCCACTAAAGCCAGATGCTACTTGTTTGGGTTTTGTGAATCTTTGAGAGATTTTAGGAAAATCTGCACCATGAGCCAAAGCAGGCCGTTTACAGAAAAGCCACTGGAAACGGCTTGGATGTGTCTGGGCCGGGTCTCAGAGAATCAGGGCAAATTAATGGTATTAGCCAGGTTGATGGAGACTCAGATATGGCCACCGCCTGCATCTACATGCAGGGAGTGGGGAGAGCTCAGCAAAGAAATAATGGCTTCCGCCAGCTCCTCTGTCTGGGAGTAAGCTGTCCCTCCAGCCCTCCTCCTGAAGCCAGTCAACTAATCTCCTCTCTGTGTGTCTCGGGTGCCTTTCAAGCTGCTGCCACAGCATTGGAGTTCAGAGCGAGTGGGTCCATCAGTGAGTAAGTCTGTGCTTGGACCCTTTAAGAGGAGCACCTGGAACTCCAGCTGCCCTTTGTCTCACTCAGCCACAATCTCTGCTGGCTTTCACAGCCAGAATTTGTGGGGACTTCTTTCCCCAGTACTGGGCTGGGGAGCCTGGCATAGGGTTGGGGCCCCTTGCTCCTCAGCTGGGGACCTCCACAGCTGAGATATCCCTCCCGATTTTTAACCACCACAGTTGTGTGTGGGACCAGCCTGTTTACCTCTCTGCCCCTCCTACCAGTCTTGAGGTAGCTTCTTCTATATGTCTTTAGTTGTAGGGCTTCAGTTCAGCTAGACTTCAGGCAATTCTCAATGATGGTTGTTCTGTAGTTTAGGTGTAATTTTGATGTGGTCATGGGAGGAGGTGAGCACAGCGTTTAGCTACTCCTCTATCTTGACTGAATCTTCAAATGCAATTCTTAGAGAAAGGATTGTCATAGTGTGTTAATGTCGCATGGTTGCTATAACAAAATACCACCAATTTGGTGGCTTAGAGCAATACAAATTAATGCTCTTACAATTTTGGAGGTCAGAAGTCCAAAATGGGTCTCACTGGGCTAAAGTCACGGTGTTGGCAGGGCTGGTTTCTTCTGGAGGCTCCAGGGGAGAAATCAATTCCTTGCCTTTTCCAGCTTTTAGAGGTGTCTGCACTCCTCGGCTCAGGGCCTCTTCCTCTATCTTCAAAGTCAGCAATGTTGCATCTCTCTGACTTCTGCATTTGCCATCACGACTTTCTCCGACTCTCCTGGCTCCCTCTTCCACTTTTAAGAATCCGTATGGTTATACCGGGTCCAGCTGGATAATCCAGGATACTCTCCCTATGTTAAGGTCAGCTGATTGTCAACTTTAATTCCCCTTTTGCCATGTAAGGTAACGTATTCACTGGTTCCAGGGATTAGGACCTGGATATCTTGGTAGGGGTATGTCTTTGATGGCCAGCCGTCATGTGTGACAGCCTAAATGTTTCCCATTTTAGTGGTGACCACTGGAGGTTCCCCTTGAAGGCAAAGGACTTCACAAAGCCAAATTCATTTATTTGCTTGCCAAACATTAAGCCTTGGGGCATGGTGCCAGGTTCTGGGAATGCTTTGGTGAGCAAAACGTACGTGGTGGCTGCCTCATGGATTTTAAAGTTAGCGGGGAGACAGATGATTGGAAAAGAAACGAATAAAAACTTCATGATCCATTGTGACGAGGGCTCGTGAGGAAACACGTAGGAGGCCCTGCATTAATGGAAGAGGAGTTAGCATGATCTCAGAAGACCTCTTTGTGTCCTCTGAGCTGTCCCCTGAGGCTGACAAGGATCTAGTCATAGAGGGGAGAGGGGGGGATGGACGTTGCCGGCAGAGGGCAAAGCATTTAGAGGGGCCCAAGTTGAGAAGGGACTTGGTGTGAAGAGAGGCCAGCACAGTTAGTGAGGGGCACAGGGGAGGTGGGCAAGGGTCAAGGGCCAGTTCGTGGAGGGCCTGGGCTCAGGTCATGTTGCGAGTTTGCATTTCATGCTAAGTATAAGTAGGGTTGTGGCATAATCCAAGACGGAGAGATTTGGGGAGGGATGCTGTGTGCTGCTTGTCCATGCATCTGTGAAACGAGAGGGTGGACCCTGGAGCTTCTGAGGTGCTTAGCTTGTGCCAGCACTAAGCTCTGCCTGGAATTAGAAGGCTGCAGCCAGGTAGTTTCCACCCTGGTTTTTCCCTAGGTAAAGCCCCCCTAGTTATCCATATTCTAGTTCAGTCATTCATGGTTCTATAATTCACTGTTCTGTAATTCTGGTACTGTAATTCACAGACCTACCCTCACGCCCTTGCCACCCACCTTCCCACTGCTGGTTGATGACCTTCTACAGGTACCTGAGTTTCCCATCTGACAGCTCTTCTGAGCTCTCACCTGGGCGGTCCCGCCTGACAGCATCGTCAGCCCACACCTGAGCAGACCAGCGATTCTGGGTGTCCTCAGTCAGCAATGGACAGAGGGGGAGGACGAATGGCCCAGATTTCTTACTCCTGGGGGGGCGGTGGGGAGATACATGGAGACACGTCCTACACCATCTCTTCAAGATTCCCAGGAAGACTGAGCTGGTCAAAGACAAAATTGTTAAGAATTTCAAGATGGCCACAGAATGTTAAGCTCGAGGCCCTTCTGAGGACAAGGTCCCATACTGCTGCCTGGGATACGCTGAGATCCCCTCCATCTTTTCTTATAATAATTCTTCTTTTTTGATTTGTTTTCATTATTCTTTTATTTTTATTACTTTTAGCTAACGCTAGTTCATGTGGTTTTTGTTGCATACAACTGAGCACGTTTTAATAAGCAGGTGTGAACAGGTTCAGAGGTTCTTTCCTGGGCAGCATTTTTCCATTTCAATGGAGCTGTTTGGGAGATAACACCAGAATGACTCTGGTGGTGGAAATAAGGTCCAGTGCAGGAGACTTTGTGTCGGTGAAACCACTGTGGCAGCTCTACCTCTGACCTGCGGGCCGGTTGGTCCCTGTACTGGCTGTTGCAGCCTCTAGACAGCTACGTCTTAGTTTCTGTTTTTAGCGGGACTTACACATACCTTTCTAATGGAAAGAAATGGGTCACAGGGAAGGCAGCATTTGGCCCAAAAGCCCAAGGCTAAAACCCCTCAAATACTACTGCTGCTTCCAGGGTTCCAACTGCGTAATTCAGAGAAAACAACCTGAACGATGGAAATTGTGACACCAGCACCTGGAGCTCAGCCTGGAGGCTGCTGAAGAAGGACTGGGAACCGAGTTTGGTGACCCAAAAGATGGAAAACTATGACCATAAATAACATAAGAGGGAATTGGGGGCGGGGGGAATCACCTGAGTGAAGCAGGTACAGCAAATGGGTTTCATTTCATGTACAGACTCTGATTAATCGGTAGAGATTTTCCGGACGCCCACGATTGACTAGTGATGTCTGATGAGGACACCAAATGAGAAGAATGAATGGCAATGATTGTTCAAACGTCTCCCTGGTAGGAGTGCCTCTCCTTCTGTAATGAGCTTTTTGCAACCTTTTCTGAGGCTGGAAAGGCAGGCGGGGGCCAGTTTCACAAGGAGAGCTCTGAATGCCAAGAATTGGAGGCAAGCAATTGTTTTGGGTTTTTCTTTTTCCTATCCAAGGAAAGTTTTTATTTAATTTGTTTCATTATAGTAGGTATTTATCTATTTGTATATTCTTTTAAGATATTTTTAAACATTTTTGATGCTTATCTCTTCACCCCCTCCCCTTTCGCAGCCATCAGCTTGTTCTCTCTCTATATGTGGGTCTGGAGATAAGGAATAGTTTTATATGCCAACCTCTTACTTTGATCTTTTAGCCTCTCTGTGCCTCTGACACATCTTTCCCTTGAGCCGTGCGTCTCTTGCAGTCCCATTTCCTTTGTCAGTTTCAGTTTGGCTTCCTCCCCGACACCTCCACGGGTCACCTCTGCTCCAGTGACTTCTCTGGACATTTCACACGAGGGAAAACATTTCTCATGGACGTGATGCTCATCTTCAGGTACCTGTGACATCTGGGACAGTATCTAGGCAACGTAATGACACACACACACACACCACATACACACACAGCCGTGAAAATAAGCACGCAGCGGCACACACCCGTTCTCAGATTCAGCACCATGTGAGTCCCCAAAGGGAGATCCAGAGCAGCTATCCACTGGTGACTTCTGTCAAATGGGCCTAAACATAGCACCTGCCGCCCCGGTGTGTGCTTAGGATTAACGGAGATGGAAGGCACACAGCACAGTGCCAGGCATACAGTACGTGCCTTACCCATATCCTCTGTTGTCACGATCATTGTGTAGCATTTAGCACAATGATCAGCACATAGTAAAGGCTCAATAAATTGTAACGGTGACAACTAGATTAATACATGGTGATAGGTGGAGTAGTTTCAATTCGGTCTGCCCTAGGCAGTCTGGGCCAGTGGTCCCCTGGGCTTCCCCCACCCATTATGAGGTTAATTTCCTGGGGGACAGTGACCAATGAGGGGAAGAGAGCTTTGTTTGGTGGCAGAAAAAAAATCCCACCTACCAGCCCTCTAAACACCATCTCAGTGATGGCAGCTAATCAGCCTAATAGGGGGACCTCGGCCTGGGGAACGTTTTCTTTCCATCCGTCTCTCAGAGATGTTTTCTTGCCAATCAGGGCTTTGCGAAGGCGGGTGGGAACAATGGAACGCATTGTGCTCCCTCCTGCTGGTTGGCCGCCCTGACAGAGTTCACCTGGCGTGTAATCCTGCGGCCTGCAGAGCCCGCAGCAGTGGGTGAGGAAGAGAAACCACTCCCTGTGTCAGGGAAGTGGAAACAGACAGCTGCGCTGGCCCATGTGTCCCAGGTTAGCCCTCCCCAGGCCCCAGTGGGCACCGCTGTCGTCGTCTTCCCTGGGAGGTGCCTGAGAGCATGTCCCCACTGCTGGGCTGGAGAGAACCATGATAGTTTTAATGATGAGGCTACCTGTCAGGTCGGGTTCACCTGGGAGGACACGGGGACCTGCCCACCCTGGTGCCCTTTCCCCCTGGTTTGTTTCCTTTCTTGACATTCATGTTCTTGCAGAGGCCGCTCTCTGTGGCCGAGGGAAAGAGCGCCACGTGGGTTTCAAATGGAGCTGGAGGCCAGTAGAAAGGGAACTGAGGGCAGTGAGCCTCTTCGGTGACCCACAGCGTGAACATGGCCTCATCACTCTTGCACTCTGGGTCTCTAGTTCTTTATCTGTAACAGAAAAATGACGTATCAGAAGCCATGTCTGCATTGCATTAAGGAGGCAGGGAGGGGACTGTCTGCCTGAGAGGTGATGGAAGGGCCAGGGTATCGGAAGGGGGAGAAATTTAGAGATAATTTAATGTGGTGGTTCCTCACCCTGATTGCAAAACTAGTTTGAGGGAACGATCTCAGCTTTTTGCTTCACATCATGTTTTAAACGTTTTAACAGTTTCCACGTTAATTTGTTTGCTCACTGTGCTCCC
Organism: Rhinolophus hipposideros; assembly: GCF_964194185.1. NCBI lineage: Eukaryota > Metazoa > Chordata > Mammalia > Chiroptera > Rhinolophidae > Rhinolophus > Rhinolophus hipposideros. The sequence continues at coordinate 31,929,233 of NC_138067.1, read as the reverse complement.
TGCATTGTTGGTGTCACCTTCCTCTTCCCTCCTCCTCGCTCTCTGTGCGGGGCACCCACTCCAAGCACAGCCTCGGCTTGAATCGGGGCTTTTCCAGATCCTCACCGGGAGCTCTCTGTGCCTCCGTTTCTTCACCTGTAAACTGGGCGTACTCAGCAGCCTCACTCACAGGGTGACTGTGTGACTAAATGAGTAAACGTGTAGGGCCCTCCATGCCTGCCACGGTCCAGCTACCTTGTCGCCCTCATTGCTTCTGGAACGTGCACGTTTCCTTGGTGTTTGCTAGACTTGGACTCCAAGCTGCTATTTTAAAGAGAAATAAAATAGTGGTAGAGGTAGAGATAGAGATAGAGACAGAGATAGCACAGTAGAGGGGTACAGCAGCAGCTGCTTATCTTTTTGAAAAGCCTTTAGAATGGCTGGTTGGGAGGGAGGGAGGCAGACAGGGAAATGCATGGGTTTCTCCTTCCTCAGGAGTGAGATCCCGTGGGATATTGATGGGGCAGCTCCCGCTTGGCTACGGAAAATTGGACCCAAACTCCCCCACCTTTTGGAGGAGGTGTTGGCATCACTGCTATGGATTTCAGATTGATATGGGCTCTTTATTCATAGCACTCAATAATAACGATGATAGGGATGTCCCTAGGATGTGCCGGGCTCCAGGCACGTATGTTTTGCAGGGTCTTGTCTTAATAAACAGTATGAATGACTCTAAATCAGAGTGTCAACACCATTCTGGTTGCCCAACAGCGTGTGAATATACTGCATTCATTGGTGACACCAGCCCTGGCTCTAGAACCCCAGGTTGACCCTCCTATACACAAGTCCCCGAACTCCTCAGGGCATCTGGTCCACCTCTTGTAGGACTGTGGGTTGGAGAATAGGAGGGAATGAGGACCAAGGCCCACATGGGTCCATCCTGGCGTAGGGTGTCCCACTTGCATGACACTGCCCACCTGGCTGGTCCCAGCCACTGGAGGGAGTTTAGAAATTTTCAGGAAGGTGCCTCAAAGGTGAGGCCCCCGGAGGTGTGGGTCCTGGGGTAAGGGCCCTGCTTGTTCAGGCCTAAGAGTGATAGATATGATATTATAACTGTATGTCATTACAAATTATAACAATCATGATCCAAACTCTAATGTTTATGACATTAAGTAACGTCTTTGTTACTTACTGTATTAATTAGGATTAGATTCAGCTATGAGTGGTAGAAACTAGAAAATTAGCAGCTTCAAAGTGATAGATGTTGCTTTCTCTCTCGTGTCCCGGAGTCCCGGAGCGGGCCATCTGAGGCTGGTGGCTGCCTCTGCTCCACAGTCTTTTTGGATCAAGGCTCCTTCCAGCTCACCACTCCACCATCCAAAAGGTGGCCCCTGTGATCCAAGATGGTAGCCATCACATCTGGAGCACAGATGGGGAAAGATGCTCTTTTCTTCCTCTGCCAGAGTGGCACAATGAATTGTTTTAAATTAAATGGGCAATTGACCTCAACCAAGTCCATCTTGTGAGGGCCAAGCTCTAATGTGATTGCTCCATCTGAATACCAGGACAATCTGAACTTCCTGCTCTGGGTCCCTGTGCTTCTGAATCTCCATCCCTTGTTCCCACACTCTCCTGATCCCTCTCATTCCTCTCCTCATCTCTGACTCAGGTTCTTCTCTCCCTGCCTTCCCCTCTCTCCGTGGTGTTTATGATTTGCTCAGCTGGAAAGTAGTGGTAGTGAAGAGCAGAGCTGGGGTCAGGGGCTCTGAAGGAGGGAGAGGGTGACAGCAGGGCGGCCACCCACCAGACAGGAAGGAATGTCCCTCCTCAGCCCTGGACTTGCTCTTCCCTGTGGCGCTCTCACATTCGGTTATTTCCCTTAAGGGGACGTATGTGAGTCATACCCAAAGCTCACCCCTGACACTCCTCTTCTTCCTGCCCCTTGCGGCTCCGAGGGCCAACTCAATTCAGCTCACTGATTATTTATTCAGCACTTCTCATGTGAAGTATTTAGGACTATTTCCCTGGGAGAGTTGGCCAGAACAAATTACTGAATCAAAATGTCCAAGTGTTGTCAAGGCTCTTGGGACTGGTTGCCAATTTGCTTTCTATTTCTGTGGGCAGGGCATGAGGCTGCTATTTTTACCACATCCTTGTCAGCACTGGGTATTATGTTTTAGTGTGTTTTAAAAGATGTAACCTTTGGAGACCCATTGGTCTCAGAGGTGGTCACCCTTTGAGACGAATAGACTGGACTCTCCCACGTCTCAGGCACAGAAGAGATATCAGGCTGAGCAGGGCTCCTAGAGGGAAAGCAGAGGGATGGAGAGGAAGGAAGGTGGGGTTGTGGGAAAATCGGAATCCTCATGCTGTGTTGGCTGGAGTATAAACCGGTGCAAACCTTTTGAAGCTCAGGCTGGTTCTTTGTGCTTGGACAACAAATCCAGTGTGGTAGGCTAGAGGCTGGCCCTCACCCCACCCCAACCCCACCTCATGAATCCCCAGAACTGTGGATATGTGACCGTATGTGGCAAAAGGCACTTTGCAGGTGTGATCAAGTTAGGGACGTTGAGATGGGGAGATGATCCTGGGTTATCCAGGTGGGACCAGTATAATGACAAGGGTCCTTATAAGAGGTACACATGGGGGGTCGAGTGAGAGGAGATGTGATGACAGGAGCAGAGGTTAGCGTGAAGGAACCATAAGCCAAGGAAAGCAGATGGCCTCTAGAAACTGGACAGGGCAAGACACAGATTCTGTCCAGAGCCTCCAGAAGGAACCAGCCCTGTCACAGCCTGATGTTAGCCCAGTGAGACCCGTTTTGGATTTCTGCCCTCCAGAATAAATTTGGAGGTAACACATTTGTGCTGTTTTAAGCCACTAACTTTGAGGTAATTTGTGCCATCAGCCACAGGAAGCTAAAGCAGCCAGCAGTTCTGCTCCTGGGTGTCTATTTTAAGCCGTTCTTAAGAGGAGCTAAGGGGCATGGGTGAGGGTGTTCTCTGCAGCAGTATCGTGGAGAGGGGAGCTGGAGGGACTTGGTAAGAGCATGCTGTAGAGCCAGCTGCAGGGCTTGGAGAGGACATGGCACATGCACACAGCCTACTGCGGTGGACCAACAGTGGGGCGGGGGGAAACAAGGCGACAGGAATGGTAAGTGGGAAATACCGGCACATCTGAGAAATGTGGGGGGGACAGTGCCTGGAAGGGTTTCCCGGGGGGCTGCTCGGATGCTGGTAGCACTTGGGGTTTCTAGTCAGGTGCCAGTCGCCGGATATGTTCAGTTTGCAGCAACTCTGAACCATGAATTTAGGGTAGGTCCTCATCCCTGTATTGATATTATCCTTCAGTTCAAAGTTTTACGTAATCCACATCCATGAAACGGTGACTCACACCTTTCAAGAACAGCTTCACGTCTGTGGATAACACAAAGCACGGTGGGTGGTGCCGCCTGTGGTGGGAGGGGTGGGAGCTGGGCACAGGGCACTGAGAATCCAGACGCTGACAGTGACGCAGGAAGGATCAAGGGGTTGGAGTAGTCAGGTCTAGAACAGAAAGGAAGGGACTCCCTGGAACCCCTGCGAGGTTAAGCTGGGGGACCATGGGAGGCTCCTGGGGAGTGGAGGCAAGGCGCTGCTCACCCTTCTGTTGTGAGACCGTTCACATGTGGCTATGGGTGTTCCACAGGCCAGGTCAGTGCAGTGCACAGCCATGTGGACGCAGGGAGGACCCCTGCCCCAGAGACCACCCCCGTCATGGGAGGGTGTCCGGCCTGAGTTGGTGGTCCCAGGAGGTCTAAAAGGGTTCATCAGTCTCCGCATGGACTGAACACCAACAAAGGTCCTGGGTCCCTGATTAAGATGCTCGTGTTGTGATCCCGTTGGAGGTCCGGTGCTGCAGCCAGACTGGAGCAGGGGACAGATGAGGTGTCCAGGTCCGCGTGCTGATGAGGTGACCTCAATCAGCTATGTCCAGATGGCCATACCCCTCTCGGGGTGGCCAGTGAGCTCAGGTGGGGGCAGCAAGACCAGTATCCCCCCGGGCCCCTGCTCCCACCCCCACCCCACCCCACTGCCAAGGTCAACTGCAGAGAGGGGACAGAGACCTCCTGCTTGGGAGGTGAGAGGCAAGTCCACTCAAAACCCTCAGCCTCAGCAGAGCCTCCATAGCATTCTAGATAAACACAGCAATGTTTAAAGAATCCACGGGGGGATGTTTTGACCTGGAGGGAGGGAAGGTTCTGGGCCTCAGTCTGAATCAAGGCCAGGACCTATCCATTTCCAGGGCAAATTAATGCCATCATCTACCATATCTTGGTGCCGTTTCTCAGTCCTGCCAAGGTCTGGCAACAGGAGGCGACCCTTGACCATGGAGCTGCATTTTGGGAGACAGAGGTCCCCCCCAAGAACTTGAGGCTTCATGGAAAAGTTGAGCCCAGGAGCACACACAGAGGAAATTCCAGGGTGCGATTGCTGACGGATATGTCTTGGAAGGCAGCTGGTTACATTGGCAGGGTCCCAATGCTCTCACTCTCCTCTCTGTCCTGCCCTCCCACTCCCCAACTTCTCTTTTTCCCTCAAAAGAAAAAAAAATAGCATAACCAGAGAGAAGCCTGAAAGAACCAGGAAGAACCTACTTAGTCAAGAAAAATGGCAAACCTGTAAGGGAGTAAAATTTCCAGGGCATTTTATAGGCACTTGTGTGTTTGCTGGTTAAAGAAAGGTGGTCCGTGCATGGAGTGACAAACATTTTTAAGCTGCCATCTTTGGCGCACTTATGATACACCAGCACTTTCTTTTTCCTTTTATATTGAGGCATAGCGTAAATGTAATCAAGTGTACTTATGTGACGTGCACAGCTTGATGAGTTATTACACGTGTGTTCCCCAGGTAAACACAGATATTCTCAGCACCCCAATTCTCCTTCGGGGTCAGCGACCACCGCCCGTCATCGTGATCCTGACTTCTATCTCTGTTACTGCTCTTGGACTTCACACAGCACATCCGGTTCTGTGCTGGCTTCTGTCACGTGTTATAACATCTGTGACATCCTTCGCTGGGGCAGGTGTAGCAGGTTCGCTCTCTTTGATTGCTGCGCAGGTCCCACTGTGCCACGTGCCCAGTGTGTTCACGTGTGCCCATGCCAATGCACAAATGGGTTGTTTCCAGTTTTTGGACACTGAATCAAGTGGCCACAAGCCTTCTTGTATACGTCTCTCGGTGGCTCAGCTCTTTACCTGAGTCACAGTGTCACAGTAACCCCACGGCATGCATGCAGTTTTTAACATCCTACCTCATAGATGAGGAAACTGAGGCTTGAGTAGTTTTAGTGCCTTCTCCAAAGTTTCAGAGTAAAGAACAGGGTTGGGATGCCAGCCAGGTAGGTCCATGTGCTTGAGAACCAAGCTCTGAGCAAAGGGCACACACAGCATTTCAGGGGCAGAGCGCCAAAGCACCCCGGGTTTGCAAAGCTCGAGTGATTTGTCTGGGGCAAGGGTCCCCCTCCTCCTCTGTGGCAGAGGGGCACCTGGCCTGATCCCTACTTCCCATCCTGTCTGTTCCCACCCAAGCCCAGCTGTGTGCTCCATCCCAAGGGAGGCCCTGACAGCTGTATTAAATGTTCCAGGGAAATGCAGGCTCTCCTGGCTCTGGAGAAAAGCCCTGCAAATCCTGTGACAAACAGCTCTAAGCTGGTGTTTAAAGCAGAGCCTGGTGTCGGCTGCAGTGAGTAAGGGCGGCTGGCTTTGGGAAACACAATCGGTGCCAAGGATGGGACCGTGTACTGCCCTCGCCAGGCAGTCCGCCTGCTGGTCCCCAGCTGAGCATGGCTGGAGACTAGACAGCTTCACCACGGCCTGGGGGGCCTGGTTTGCTGACCCCAGGGTGGATGTGAGCAGTAGTGAGATAATCCACATGAAATGCCAGCACAGACACTTGAATGTGAGCTGGCGTATTGTTTTTAATTGTCCAAAATTGGGACTCCTGATCCGAACAACCTATCCCAAGGTCCCTTATCTGAGTCCCTTATCTGAGACCCTGGAGGCCAGATCTGTTTCAGAATTCAGAATTTGTTAGATTTCGGAATGTTAAATCAGTGTTTATATTGTATATCATTAGCAACCCCATGGGATCCTGGGTAGACTGGGTAATGAAAGTCACTGCAATTCTGCAGCAAGCCGAATGGGTACATGGCCGTGACCAGTCTCGCTGCTTCGTTCGGGGACAGCTGTGCTGCCCAATGACTGTGGCGCACAGTTGGGAGGAAACTTATGTGATTTGGGAACTGGTGCAAAGGGGTTGGGGTGCCACTACTGCGAGGAGGATGAGTTTATCTATACAACGTGTTTGGAGCCGAGGCAATAAACACAGTGGAGGTGCCCTCCGTAGTCACGTGATTGTGAGGAGGGTTACTGTGAGTCCTACCAGTCCTGGGGCTGCTAGTTACTGGCCACCACTTACTGATGCAGATTTAGGCGTGTGGTGGGCCCCGTCTTCTGCAAGTTCAACTGCACACTCTCAGCACTTGAGTGTGTGTGTGGAAGTGTGCTTGTGTGTGTATGGTACGAGTGTGTGGTGTGTGTGTGTGGCATGAGTGTGTGTGGACGTGTGTGGGAAGCCGCTCTTTCCTCCCTTGGTCTTGGCTATCGCAGGCTTATACGGTGTAAGTGGCTCCCTGCATGGCGTGAGAGTCTCATGTATAGAGGCGTGTTTCTCCTTACCACGCAGCCCCTCACCTCGCCAGCCACTTCTTGGGCTCATTCAAAGAAAGAAGAGTCTCCTCCAATGCTGGAGAGAGAGACTGGCTCCTTTGGCTTCTTGGGAAGAGCAGCGGGGCTTCCCCTGAAGTGTGACTTACTTGGCTTTCAGGGGCAGTCTTGGCTCCGGGGGGTCTTGCCCTGCTTGCTGACTAGGACCTATTCCTTTGAGAAATGAAACGTCACCGAGGTGTCTTATTGAATCTTCATGACAGCTGTGAGGTGGACAGAAGTCAGTATCATGCCTACTTTATTGGTAAGGAAACAGGGGCTCTGTGGGGCCAGGCAAGTTACCTGCCGTCCTACAGCAAGTGGCAGAGCCACCCAGACGTGGGGTGCCTGGCTTCTGGGGCTGTGTTCCAGTCATTGTTCGCTGTGTCACAAACCAGCCACACTTAGCAGATGAAAGCAGTCCTTACTCATGTTTTGCTCACTAATGTGCGCTTCGGTCAGACATCTGTGGGGACAGCTCCTCTCTGCTCTGCGCAGTGTCAGCTGGGGAGGCCCGAAGGCAGCGGCGGGAGGTGGTGGTGAATGGATGGCTGGGTTCTGGAATCATCTGGAGGCTGGTGCACGGCCGTGTCCGGGGGGTGATGCTGCCTGTTCATGGGGGCTTCCTTTAGGCTTTGTCATCCTGCCCTCCATACTCGGTCTTCCCTCTGGCTGCCTGGGCTCCCCACAACTCAGAGGCAGAGTTCTCGGCATACAAGGTGGAAGTAAACGGCATTTTAAAGGTTTAGTCTTTGCGGTTATTTCCACCGTGCTTTACTGGTAGAGACAATGACAAAGCTCCCCCCAGGCTCAGCAGGAGGGTACACTGACCCCACCATTGGGAGGAATGTCAGTACCTAGGACCCTTTAGTCTAACGATACTTGGTAGTATCTTTAGTAGGAGTAATCTCTTAAAAAACGTTTTTAAAGGACAATTTTATAATATATTTATTTATAGACTTTATTTTGTATGGTGTTTTATTATTTATAATACAATTTCCATAGCTATACTATATTACATATTCATGTAATTTTGTATTTTATGTATTACAAATTTTATTTTATGTAATTCTTATATTTTTATTTATGACTTTTACGCAACAGTTTTAATATTTTATATATCACAAATGACATATACTAAATATGATTGTATTTCTAGATATAAACTATATTTATTTACTTATAAAACATTTTGTAATAATCATAAAACTTATCACTTTAGTCGTGGCCATCTACTGCCTCTCATAAAGACTAGAAATTATAATCATATTGGGAACGTCTGTGTAAAGGCTGGTTTTTCACAAGTAGTTTCAGTAAGAACCACACTTCTTCCAGGAGGAAGTATTTTCTGGGGATACTTTTAGGGGATAGTTCTGGGGATTACTTAGGGGGTAGCTCTGGGGAGAGCTGTGGGTCATTTCCAGCACAAATGGGAAGACTTACTGGCAGTGAAAAAGAGCAGTCCGAAAATCTGATACCTACAGTCTCCCAGCTAGTGCGTTATCCCAGGTTAGAATGGTTAAGAACAAAACAAAAGAAACAAAACCACTTAACACAGGCTCATGGATTGCCTAAATGCAAGAGAATGGATCATCCAACTTAATTGTGAAGCAAAGTCATGGACACCCAGAGCCTGAAGGGAACTTGGAGACCAGGTAATCCTGTGCATGTTAAATTGGGGCATATAAACCCCCAAGGGTAGACAGAATGGGCAGAGAGAGTTACAACATAAACATGCAAAGCTTTGATTTTTCCTAGACGCCAAGTAATCCAAAACACTTTCTATATTCAAACAAACATGGATGTATTTTGGAGTAGAATGTAAAATCTCCATAAATTTTAGGATAAAACAGAAGACTTCAAAGAAATTCCATGCTGGCAGCAGACTGGCTTGGGAACATCACACAGATACCTCCAAGGTCCTTGCTTGCTCTCTCTGCCGTGTGTGTGTGTGTGTGTGTGTGTGTGTGTGTGTGTACACACTTGGGAGAAAAGCATGAGCAACAGTGCAGTAGCTGGCAGTTCCTACTGTGAGCTCTGTACAGCTAGTTCCTTCACAAAGAAGTGCTAAGAAAAAAAGAAACAAGACAGAAAGGAGGGGTTTGTCAGTCTCCACGAGGCGCTAGAATCGCTCTCACCATCAGCCACACGTGTACATTGACTAGAAATACTGCTGGTCTAAATTGCGCTGTCCTGTAGGAGTAAATGCACACTGGTTATTGAAGACTTTGTCTGAAAAAGAATGCAAAGTATGGCATTAATTATTTATCTTGATTACATAATGAAACGGCAAGGTTTTAGGTGTATTGGATTAAACAGATACAGTTCAGTTGTTTCTTTTTACTTCTTTAATGCTTCAAATACAACATTTATAACTATCTGTGTGGCTCGCATTATATTTTTATTGGATTCATTGGGCTAGAGTAGAAGGTGTCTCTGAATATAATAGACCATGGAACACTTTCCTTCCTGTAACATCTTGGGTGACTAGTTTTGGGCAAACAGTCTGCTGAAAAACATTGCTTTAGGTTAAAGTTGGCCTCGTGACCAAATAAACATTGGGCTTTTCCACCTTCACCCTTTAGTTGACCCTGTTCTGCTGGGAATTCTCACGTCTCTTGACTGTTCCAAACCAATACTTCCTTCCACATGCAGCTCAAATCCTTTTTTACTGTCCTGGCCCTGCTCTGCTTCTTGCCATTGAATATGGTTGAAGTGGCTGGTGTTGCAGCAGCCACGTTGGGACTATGAGTTGTTAACTTAAGACAAGTTGAGGATAACGGAGCAGAAGGAGAGAAAGGGCGAGAGTGACATGATTGCATTGCAACATCAACCCTAGGACCACCTCCTGGGGCTTTAAAAAACGTGATACAATTTAGGTTTTTATCGTCTAGATTGCTCTTAGTTGAGTATTCCATTCCTTGCACCAGAATGCCTCCTCACGGATATGCACTCCACATGATCACAGTGAAAAAGGATTCGTGCAGCAATAAAATTATGTAGTATAAATTCATGCTACTACTAAACCAGAAAACGATGGTCTCACCTTCCCCAAGCATTGACCAATCTGACTTGACTGGTCAGAGCAGCCATGTTCTCTTGAAGCCAGGCCTGGTGGCTCTTGACCAGCAAGATCTCATTGAAGTATCTTCATAACTCTGTGAGGCAGGCGCTCTTACTTCCTCTATAGAGGATAAAACCATGATTTAGAGGGGTAAAGTCACGTGTCTAGAGTCACGCTGTTATTAAGCTCTAGGAGCCCAGACTTTAACCACTGACCTTGCGTTGTTGTGTGATCTGAGGTTCTGGTGTGTCTTCGGTCTGTAATGAGTCTGCCAGCATAGCTCCTCTCCAAGTAATTCCAATGAAATTGGGAAAAAGAAAAAGAATGAAAGAAAGAAAAGAGAGAGGACCTAGTGTACCATTTCTCGAATGGCATGTCTGCTATCCCCTCCCCAGCCGGCTACCTACCATTTATTTGGGGCTGCATCCAGGATGTCAGCTGTTGTTTTCCTTTCCTGCAGGTAGGCAGTTTCTAAATGGACAGATCACATTTTTGATCTGAAAATAACACATGAAAGACATAAAAAAGAAAAAAATAAAGTTCAACAGGTTTATAATCTTTCTCTTATGCCAATAAACAAAGGAGGCAAGAATGTAACAGTAAAGACGAGGTGACCACGCTCCACACATAAAAAAACGCACTCCTCAGAAAAGTTGAGACGTGTTCAAGAAAAGGAACTTAGTTCTGCTCAAATTTAGCTTTAAATGAGTCTTCTCAAATTTAGTCTGGACTGGGATAAACTTGTGGAATAAATCAGTCTTCTTGAGAGAGATGAGGTGAATTTGCTTTTCCAGAAAAGAACCTAATCTTACCAGCATCTTTCACACTGTGTGGTCTCTGTAGAGAAACAGATAAGTGAAATGGAATCTTTTCAGTGTTTCAGCATTTTTTTTCTATTATTGGTATTATCAGATGTCCCAAGAACTACCTTCTCCAACATCCTTGGTTCCAAGTAGAATTACTGATGAATTTCTTTTGAACTCTTAAAATATTTTTTTTAAAGAGCCATGTATGTAAAATATTAGAAATCAATTGATTTTTCTGTATTGTAGAAGAAACATAACTTGATCCCAAAATTTGATGATGATGACAATGATATTAAGCATTTTTAACGGTGGACTAAATGCCAAGCATTATGAAAAATGTCATGTGTGCATTAGCTCATTTCATCCTCACAAAAACCTTGTAAGTTGATTCCAACATTATCTCCATTTTATAGTTGAAGAAACTAAATCCTTGTTTGAGATCACACAACCAGTACTGGAAGAACTCACATTTAATCTTAGGTCTGTCTGACTCCAGAGCTCTTTTACCTAACTGCTAACCTATTCTGAAATAAGGTGTCTTATTTTGGGTTCCCACAAGAGCCAACCCTGAAACAGGATTTGAGTGCCTTTCTTTCTCATGCATACATACCTAGAAATAGAACTGTTGAGTCACAAGGGCACCTATATATTTAGTTTTATAGAGAATGACAAGCAGTTAACCAAAATGGCGGCACTATTTACACTGGCAGTGTGTGAGAGGTCCAGCGGCTCTGTGTTTCCACGGCGGTTGATATTATCAGTCTTTTGGGATTTTAGCCATTCTGGTGGGTGTGTAGTGTTATCTCAGTATTTGCATTTCCCAAATAAAAATTAAGTTTAGCACTTTTTATATGCTTATTGACCATTTACAGCTTTGGTGAATTGCCTATTCAAAGCTTTAGCTCATTTTTCAATTGACTACTTTATCTTTTTCTTATTGATTTGTAGACGTTCTTTAAATATTCTGGATAGGAGTCCTTCCTCAGATATGTGCCTTGCAAATATCTCCTCCCATCTGTGGCTTACTGTTTTACTTTTTAAATTATGTTTTTTTGGGGTTTTTTTTTTTGAGAATTTTTGTAAGAATTTATTTGAGCCAAACTGACAACAGATGCCGGGGAGCAAGATCTCAAATGCTTGTAAATTGTTATCTTTTGATGAACACAAGTTTTTCATTTTGATGAAATCCAATTTATCAGTCTTCCTTTTTGATTAGTGCTTTTGTGTCCTGTTTATGAAATTGTTGCCTCTCCACTGGTCTTTAAAGCAGTAGCCCCCCAAAGCCCTCATGTTTTCCTTGAGGGTGTGAGTTTAATTGGCATTCATGAAGAAATAAAATAGCCTGCTTATTCCCTGGCTCCCACACCCATTCGTGGATTCTCACTTTAACTTTCTCAGAAGGAGACCTGCATCATATGGGGTTTTGGGGAAGAGGCGTGGGTTTATAGATTTTGGATGAGTGGGAGAGATTTCCACCTCCACTGGAAAGCAGATCCATTTGGATGAAAATTCTCTTGAAGGAATATTTTGCTTAATTTTCAGATATAAAAGTGGAAAGTAGTTAGGTTTCACTAGAAAAGTGTGTCTTTGAGCTACTGGAGTTTTCAGACACTGTGTCTCTGTTTGTAAAATAAACAGTAAAAAGACGAAAGGAGGGAATGAATTTTAATGTGATCATTTGCTGGGAGGGGGCAACCAGCATTCTTTGTATTTCATTGCTATGCAAAAATGAAAGAAGGAAACTTAAAGCCGCCATCTTATGAAAACAGTGGCAATTTTTAGATGGCAGCCCTCCCAAGACTATTCCAGTGGCAACTTTTTTAAGGAGAAGAAAAGTTTGCTACGTAAGAACATAAAAGTTCTTTAACCATAGAGCTAAGTATAGTAAAATACAAGAAATGATTCCCTTTTGACTACAGAAGTGTCTACTTTTCTTTCTCAGTTACTATGACCTCACCTTTTTAAAAGGGAAAAAAGAAAACAAGCAAAGAAACTTTGTGGCACCTTAGAGGTCATTTATTTTTTTTCTTTCCTCTCTCTCTCTCTCTCTCTCTCTCTCTCTCTCTCTCCCTCTCTTCTCCAATTGCCCTGTCATTCCATTCTCATTCAGTTACCTCCTTGGGCCTCTGGGTCTCAGTTTCCTTATTTTTAAAATGGGGATAATAATACTATCATCTCACAGGCTCTCTGAAAGATTAGATGAGTTGGTGTGTGAGGAGTTAGAGCAGGGCCTGGTACATAGTCACGTCCAAGAAATGTCGGTTGTTATTGTTGGCTATTACTATTACATCTTCACTTCAAGAAAGAGTAAATTCGTTTTTGTCACCTCTTTTGGGGTACAACTTTTCAGATTATATACTATAATGACTTGATTTGTTACGAGCAAATGAATCCTTTATCTTGGAGTTTTGTGGCTAATCATGGGGCTGCCATCTGACATGACATTTTTCTGTTTGATTCTTGGCACTACTTTCTCTCTATAGAAATGAACCAAAGCCACCTGCTTATTACTCTTTCCAGCAATCAAACTATCTTCCAATAAATACCAACTTCCAAAGACAGGAAACGTGTTGAGAAGTGACCAGTAAGTGGATGTTGACACCATACAAACAGAGGCATGAGTAGGAGTCCCATTTTCTTAAATATAAGCAAATAAGAAAAATGTCACCTCTTGTCAGTCCCTCTTTGTGAAATGCTATATAAAAAGAGTAGTAAAAGAGGAAATGAAAAATTAAGCCAAGACATCGGTCTAGGACATTTTATATCTATGGTCCATTTTGAGCATGAATATTAATATCTTCAGTTTATGGAACAGGAAACCGAATTCAAAGAAGGTAGGTGACTTTACCAAAGGACCTACAGCCGTTTTAGGATGATGTGGTAGGAAGGTGACAAAATGTGTGGTGATTTACTGAAGTGATTCAGAAACCAGGTCTTCTGGTGTGTAAAGTCTTCTGACCTCCTAGAGGGTTCCAGGATTAGATGTGATCAGAATACAAAGCTTGTTCCTCTCCTGGGAGTTAGGACCCTCCTTGGACTGGGCGAGTCCAAAGATCAGAGCTAGGATTATGTAGAGCTCTTTCGTTGGGCCTCACAGCTGTTCCTTCTTATTTGGGTTTCCTTCTTTGCAGTTGGGTTGGGCTAGCCTCACCCTCCCAGACCCAGGGTCGAAAACTTTCTCGAGACCCATCCATCACCACTGTCCACTCCCTGTGAACTCACAGGTCATCTCAGGGATGGGCACAGGCCCCTGAGTCATCAGGCAGCTGGCTAGAGCACTTCCGCTGGAGTTACTGGGGATGTCACCAACACAGACAGGCAGGACCTACATTCAAAACTGTTGACCACCACTCCTATTCCTCTCTATTGGCCAAAGCAAGTCACAGACCAGCCCGGAGTCAACAGGGTGGGAAATATACCTTACCTTGTGACAGAAGAGCAACGTCCCATTTCTGAGGCCATGAAAATGTGGGGCCATTTTCTTCAGTCTATTGCACTTACGCGTACTTTGGTTCACATGCTATTTTAAGTGTATAATATGCACGAGCTTATTTAATTTTTGCATTGATCCTCTTAAGTAGTTATATTACTTTTGTTGGTGTTGTCCCCATGGTACATGAGGTATGATGTGGCTTTGTGGTCTCAGTCCTTTTAGGAGAAGAAAAGGCCAAGACATGAGCTCTATTGTAACAGCTAAATCGTGCACTCCTCCAACCCATGACATCCACTGATTGGCCAGAACAGAGACTGACAGCAGCCATGGTTGGCTGAGGGCTTGCTGTCAATCCTCAACGTTCCCGGTGCCGGGACCACTGTCGTCTCCATTTTCTAGAAGAGGAAACTGAGGCAGAGAAGTTCAGGGCTGTCTCAAGGGCACGCACATCTAGGAAGAGACCAAGATGAGACTGCCTGTGCTGGATGTCTTCTATTGGCCCTTGGGATCCAACTCCACCTTCCCCACCCTGTTCTGTGCCCCAGGAGCCTGACTGTATGGGCGGCATACATGGCTTTCTCCCTCTCCACCGTGTGCTTGGGTTTGGCCACCAGGAGGCATGGCAAGGAACAGAAGACAGAAGGAGGGAGGTTGGAGTATTTGTTCCCCCAGCTTTCTTCCTGCCAAGCCCCTCTACCTAAAACCACAGCTCAGTTAGGTGGCTCTTGGTCTGCTGCTGCCTTCTCTGGGTTCTGGGACCTGTTCCCTCCCCTTCCCCAACAGCCCTGCTGCTGGTTCCCGTCTTGCTCTTACTGCCTGGGGCTTCTACAGTATCTGTTGTTGGTTTCCTTACATTCTGCCCACACCTTTGGCAGTTCCTTTGTTAAACAGTCCTCCGATGACCTCCGTTGCGTGTGCCATCTGATTCTTGCTGGGACCCTAAATGAAGCCCCATCTGACTCAGCAGTCTTTATATTGCATATTTATCGAAAAGATGAAAAGACTGGAATACTAACGACAAAGTGCTAGGTGATACCCAAAGCTGAGCTCCTTGAACGATGAAATCAAAAGTCTAAGTTGAAAATGAGACAAAATGGGGTTGTCTCCGTGCTGGCCGAAAGCAGGTGGGCCTGTTTCTGTCTGGATGAACACCAAGCATTGAATACTGTTTCTGTGTTATTTCCAAAGAGCTTGGATTGCATTTTAATTAATTTGCCTTGAAATTAACATACTCCACTTTTTCTTGAGCCAGGCTCAAACTTTCCAGCATATCCTATTGCAAGGAAATGCTTCCATAAATCAGGGTGAATGTAGCATTGGAGACTGAGAGGAAAGAAGGAGATATTTATATACAGGCATTTTATATTCTGCTCTTGTGCAAAGCTTTAAATATATATTTGTAAGAGGCGTTTTCCATACTGGCAGCCAATAAATCCTGAGGATGACCTGAGAGTGGTTGTTCGTCTATCTACAAGCATGCATTACTGCCAGACACACCCATTTATGCTGGATGGTGGGGGGAGGAGAGAAGTGTCAGATAGACCTGGGGTCGAGTTCAAGTTCCGCCATCTACTAGCTGTGTAACCTGGGGTATGTTGTTGAGCCTCTCTGAGCCTCAGTTTCCGTCTGTGTAAGTTAAACCAAGGGTTCACAGGGGAGGAAGATGAAGAGAACAAAGTTCCCCAAAGCCCTCAGGCACCCCCTCCACACTCCAGCCATATTTTCTACTGGGTGGTCCTGGTTGGGATCTCGGTAGCTATGGGCTCCTCCAAAGTTTCAGATCCATACTTTGCCTGGAAGGAGCTGGAAAAGCTAAATGGCTACCTACAGAACTGACTGGGTCTTCTTGTGCAAACTGTCAAGAAATCTCATTTGCAAAATGACTGAGCAGATGTCTTGTAGAAGAATTCCTCCAAACATGGGTTCAAATCCTGATTCTGTCTCTTGTTCGCTAAGTACCAGTGGGGTGTTGACATCTCTTCTCGGATGCTGCCCCTCCTGGATTGTGGAATGGGAGTAATAATAGCCCTTTTAGAAGGTTGCCAGGGGGTTCAATGAGATGCAAACCTGGAGTAAAGAGATTGAACAAAGTCCTCAGCCACTGCCTAGAAAAAAGTGAGTGTTCAAATCATGGCAGCAAAAGCCAAACAAAAAGAGAAAGATATGTATTCACATATGCAGTAAATATTTACTAAGCGTTCCTGGTGGTTAAATACTGTATTCAAGTAGACAATAGAGAGATGAATGAGGTAAATATAGTCTCTGCCTTTAGGGGAAAAAAAGACATTATATCAATGATACCCATAGGTGAAGAATTACAATTTTTAATAAAGAAGGAAACAAGAAGAAAGAGAATCAAGGGAAGACTCCTTATTTAGGAAGGTAGTGAGTAATCAAGAAGGGAAGTAGCGTTTAAGTCGGAGATGGTATTAGCTAAAGTGATGGCAGCTGCTGTACAGAGCAAGCCCCAGTCTCAGCACCTAACACAATAGGAGACTATTTCTTGTTCACGTGATACTGGATTGCGGATCTGGCAGTCCTTTTTCCTCGTGGTGATTCAGGAACCCAGGCTCCTTTGATCTTGCATTCAGCCATAATAATAATAAAAGAGTGCAGCAAGGTTACAGAACATAAGATTAATCCACACACATCAATAGTAGGCTTACAAATCAGTAATGAAAAATTTAAAATGAAATTAGCAAAATAATTCCATTGACAATAGCATCAAAAAGAATAAAATACTTAGCAATAAAGTTAACTAAGGCATTGCAAAACTTACGCAATGAAAACTACAAAACATTGTTGACAGATATTGAAGAAGTCCTAAATAAATGGAACAACGTTCCATGTCTATATTCTGAACATACAGAAATAACATATATGTCTCAAAGCTTCTTCCTACATCATAAGATAACTGGGGGCTCAGTGATACAATGTATATATGAGCATATATACACATTGTTTATTTATGAAACTCCACTAGATCTTAGGATAGCTGGGGGTTCAGTGATAAAATGTATATCTGAACACATGTATACAATGTATGTATATAAAAACCATTTCCTAGCTCTATGACAGCTGAGTGGCTCAATGATACAATATATACCTAAACATACCCATACAATATTTATGTATGTACAATGTATAACTGAAGCACAATTCCTTCCCTGTGTAAGTTTCTCCCTCACCCCAGTTTCTGATTGTTTTACTAGTTTAGTTGCTCTTCCAAGCTTTTTACATGTGCTTTCTTGTTTTATTTTTCCAGGAAAGCTTTGTAGTTGCTCTTGTAGCACTCAAAGGCTCAGAGAGGACAGGTAACTTGCCCAAAGTCACACAGCTCCTTATTGGCAGAGCTGAGACTTGAACCAAGTCTGTCTGACTTGCAAGCTTGTGGCGCTAGCTGCAAGGCTAGAATTGCTGTCACTGTGTGCCACGCTCCCTGCTAGAGCCCCAGGGGAAGGGGAAAGTACTGGCTGCCTCTGCCACATCTGTGAGACATAGACCCTCCTCCCAAGTACGAGTCACGAGTGGAGTATTGGGCTGGACCAATAGTGATGCCAGCTGTTCTGACTGTGAAGGTGAAAGTGACCCCCGACTGGGCCCTGTCTACTGGTGAAGCAGGGTAATGTGCTGGGGCCACCCCTGAGGCCTCGAGAGTGCTTTCTGTAAGCTTCCCCAGTGATCACCACCTTCACAGAGCTTTGTGTGTGGGGTGGTATAGTAAAACAAAGCGAAACAAAAGAAACAAAACAAGAAAAAAGAACAAAGCTCCAAAGAAAAATGGAGCCACGTGGGGCTGTCTGCGTCTTCTCCTGGTTTGCATTCCTGTGAGTTACATTCAGGAGAAGCTCACCCTGCCAACTTTCCCAGGGGTCCTTCAGAGTGGGAAGGAGGTGGCACGGCACGGCTGGGCTCTCCTCCTCCTCAGTGGGCCTCAGAGTCCTGCCTGCCCTGCTGCAGTACAGGGCCTTGTGGGGTAAGAGATGCCTGTCTGTGAGTCTGGCCCTGCCACCTACAGGTGAAGTGACTTGGCAAACCTCCTCACAGGTGACATGGGGCTAATCATTATCTTATCTCATGTGGTAGCTGTAGGGTGTTCTAAGAGGTTGGCACATGGTAGCTACCTGTTTAATAAAGGCTTTTCCTTCTAAGTGCTTAATTAATCAGCAAGAACAAACATAAATGAACTTGGGAAATAAATAACAAACTGGCTTCCCTGTGCTCTAGAACATGCTGTGCCCCACACCATATGGGGTTGCCCTCGTGTTCTAGAACACACTCTTGCCCTGCAGGCTTCAATTCACCCTCATTGTCCTCTAGAAGCACCCCCTTTGGGCTCTTGAATGCGATCTCACTGTGTTCTAGAATAGTGCTTCTCAAACTGGGTTCGTCCTGTGCAGCCCTTGGTGTTCTTCTGCAGTGACTAGGGGGCACCTCAGGGAGATGGAGCAATGGGCATGTGGCCTGAAGGCTTCTCACCCCAAGAAAGCAGCTGTTTCATACCCTGGGAGAGATTTCATTGGAAGAAAATGATCCTCTTCTAGGTTGCACACTTGAGGCTGCAGGTTCAAAGGTTTTCTGGGTATTTAGTCAGTGCAGGTGGATAGTCAATAAGTTACAGGGTCCAGGTTCCACTGAGGAGGAGTAACAGAGGACAGAGAAAAGTAGAAATCAAAGCCAGTTTCCATCCGCATGAAGTACAGCCCTCATTACAGAGGGTAGACCCACGATTGCGGCCTGAGCAATGCTCAGGGAGAGGCCTTTTACAGCCAGATTCTGCCCTTGGAGGAAAATGGGGTCATTTTCAATGTAAATGTTAAAATTCTTCCAGCCTCAGATATTCTGGTATATCCTTTCCAAAATATAAGTTTTCTCTTTTGACCTAGTGAAAAAATACAGTAAAGTCATAGATATTTGGCTGCATATCTTTCTCTTCCCACATAATAGAATCATTATATCTTTCACAGTGACTGAGTAAGGTGAGAAGTGGAAGGCTCTCATGATGCATGTATTATTGGACAACATTTTGATTTATTTTTAGGGAAATATATATTGAGTTTAAATTAATCCATGTTCATTGTTATTACATCTGGGCCACATGCTGTTGTGTAGCACTCAGCTATTCTAACTGTAATGACCGTTTCCATGACTTCTTTTATCTACTATAAGGTTAAGTTTAATGCTAGATACATATCAGCTACTCTAAAAATACTTGATGGAATTTAGTCTTCTTTGAGTTTTCCTGCGAATGTCCCGCATCCATGGGTTCCCCGATGTCCATGAATCATGTTCTTTCCTTATCCTCAGAAAAGTATGTTGTTTTCTGTATAGACAACATAAATGGAATTACGGTATTTGCAAATAAAAAACTCGGGAAGCAATAGGCTGTCCTTCCTTCTAATGCAACAGCCTGCACTATGCTACGGTTGTTGGTCTGTGTTAATAGAGTTCCTTTTCCTTGTAATAGTACTCAAAGACTGTTTGTTGTGAGATGGAGTGAACAAACGTCCTCTCTACATTCTCCTCCCAAGATCCAACATATTCGTTAGAGTTTACCCCTGCAGCTGTGGCTTAGGTCATAAAGTACCACATGGTACTGTAGTTATAGCTTGTGCATGTTCCCGGCCCTCCAGGCCCAGCCTTGGGTTTAATGAGTATTCAGTAAATATCTAATGAATCAACGACCTGGTGAACAGTAATTTACTTGCTCTCTCAATAGCATGTGGCACTATTGACACTCTGCCTTTCTTGAAATAAACTGTAGCCTCGGCTGATTTTTCTCCTGCTTTCTAGCTGTCCCTTCACAGACTCTTTGAAGACTCTGTCCTGGACCCTCTTCGCTTCCTATCTCCTTGGTTAATATTATCCATCATTTTAGGTTTAAAAACTATCTTCATGTTGAAAACTCCCCCAATTATTTTTCTTTCCCATACCAACCTTCAAACTTCTGAACTCTAAACTCATGCATTTAAAAAAAAAAATTATCACGTGTCTTCTCCATTCCAGCTATATTCATCAGTTCAGGCTGCCATAATAAAATACCATAGATGGGGTGGATTAAGCAAGAAGAATTTGTATCGCACACAAGTTCTGGAGGTTGGGAAGTCCAAGGTCAAGGTGCTGGTTGATTCACTTCCCTAAGGAGGGAGGGCTCTTTTTCTGGCTTGCATATGGCTACCTTTTCACTGTGTCCTCACATGACGGGGCAGGGGGAGGGTGGGGGCAGGGCAGAGAGCATCCAAAATAAAATCTTTTTGAAAAGACAAAGAAAATACCTAGTAATGAAGCATAGGTGTGATATTCAGGGGTGAGGAGGTTACAGCACTCCTCCGTCGGAGGTTTGAGGAAAAAAGGAATGAACAAATCTCTCAGGAGTCCCCCAGCTTTGACATTCAAGGGTGCCATACCCACCAGCAAATAACTAACTCTATATATTCCAGCAAATAAAGTACCTATATAACCTAGCTGGGGCAACAAAACAAGCCATGAGATTCAGCAAGTATCCAGCCGGGGCCTATAAATACCCTTGTGTGCAGGTTCCTCTCATAAACAGAGTGCACGAAAACACATTTTGACTTCCTCTTTCACCAAATGCTCTTGCCACTTACAAACCACTCTGACCCCAATCGTTTCTTTGCTCTTTTCTTCACCCCATTCCCCCCTTTACTAGTGAGTTCTGTATGGTTCCTGCCATCTTGCAGTAAGACTTTATCCCAAGTGGCCATTGTTCTTGCTAGTGACCTCCTTTTTATTTCTCAGCAGAGTAAACAACCCCCAGAGATGTCTGTTTCATTTCCAGGGCGAGTCCTGGTGAAGGCAGAGAGCTCTGGCCACAGCCCCGCAGCCTTAGACCACCAGGCAGCCTAGAGCAAAATAAAACCTGGGCCTGAGGCCTCAAAATGAAACCCAAACACAATATTCTCAGCAAGGAGCACCCACAGATTATGGTCCTCTCTGCTTCCAAGTCTGGCACTGACACTGGCCTACGCCAGTGGGCATTGTCATCCCAGGACACCGCCACGGGGGTTTCCAGGACAGCTCCATATATGGAGACACCTTAGGAAGAGGCCCAGGTTGCAGGGATTCAGACCTTGGGAGGCTGGGGTCAGCATCTTCAATGGAGAGGCCTGCTGAGCAGTCAGGCACCGGGGGACTTCTTGGGAAGTCGGCTTTCGGTATATTTGGGGAAAGGGCTGCCCTGCATCTGCCTCCCAGGTAATTGATGAACGTGGGGACGTGCTGTGGAAGTCTGGGGTGTATGCATCCGGGAGAACGGCTTCTGTTGTGCAGGTGCATTTGCCGAGGAAAATGAGCTCGGGGTTTTTCTAGGACCAGCTTAGCCACTTGCTCTGTGTGGTTGGACGAGCCACTCATTCTCTCTGGCCTCTGTAAACTAGTGGGGTTGAACTGGACCCATGGCTTGTGTAACTGTGTCCCATGGAGCATGAAGAAGGTCCTATGATGCAATATCACCGACCCATAACCAGATGTTATAGGACAGCTCGGTTTCCCCGACGGTATGTGGAGGTCTTCTAGGACTTACTTGAAAATGGATAGTTTTAAGGGAATCAACTCCTACAGGGTTGAGCTTGACTGTCTTCCTCTTCTTTTCATTTTTTTGGACTCTTCTTTTTCAACCTTCTTCTCCTATTTTATCAAGAAAAAGCATAGGATCTTTCTATGATAAATTACCCATGGGTTAGGCATTCAGTGTGCCTACTCTCAAGGGTGGTCCTCAAGAGGACACAGCTAAGACAGCTTCCCTAAGATATTTTTAAGCTTTATTTTATCCAGGTGACAAAAACTTGACTGTCCGTTCACCCATCCATCTACCCATCCATCTACCCACCCATTTATCCATCTACCATATCCATCATCTATTATCTATTCATCCATCCATCCATCCATCATCCATCCATCCATCCATCCATCCATCCATCCATCCATCCATCCATCCATCCATCCTTCTACTTTCCTATTTAACTAATCACCTGTTTTCTATCTTCGAATTAGAATTACAATAGAAGATGATTGTCCTTGAAGGCATGTATTAACACATGCATTTGAATGGACAAAAGGAAGAGGATTTTTCTTTTTTTCTGTTAGAAAGTGCAACTGATTTGGATGGTTGACTTGACGAGGACTAGCTTTGTGGGTTATATGGCAGGCATGTCCTTAAATTGCATTAGCTTCATAAATTTGCAGCTCCAAGATTTTGATGAAAATTTACAGTGTACACTATGCTGAAGAGTGCAACTCCTGAACTCATGATGAAACATTTAGAATTGAATGTTTGAGCCCTTGCATAGAGGCACTGGGAATGTTACACCTACAAATGTCGGTTGAACACATGGTTGTTTTTTGGTGACTCAGATACCACCAGTAGGTTTGTCATTGATGATGTGGTTTTCTGATATAGCGATCATCCTTGAGAAGGTTCTGAACCAGGATAACACAGTCCTCTCTCGAGGTACACAGTAGTTATAGCCCTGAGAAATGTAATACATATTGAAACATTGTATTCGTGTGTAAAATACAGTAAGATGGGCTCAGACAATTATGAATAGGATTTTTAAATTCATGATTGTCTAAGGTGCCTTAGAAAATCCTGTGGGACACAGGACAATTTACCAATGTAAGTTGCTCCATTTGGAGGTCATTTGTTTGGCAACAATCAGAACTACAGCACATGCCACGAGATGATTCTGTAGCACGGTTTGTCAGTATCATCGAATGCTTCCGGATGCCTTGTACCAGGTGGGTAAAAGCGAAGCCTGGCGAGTTAAGGAAACGGCTTGTTCTCACACAGCAAACAACTGGCAGAGCCAGCTCCACATCCCCGCCCCCCTGCCCCCCACCCCCACACCCAACCTGCACACACTCCCAGCGGGCTTCTCAGACTCTAACGTGCACAGGACTCACCTGGGGACCGAGTTCTCATGCAGATTCTGATTCTGCAGGTCTGGGTGGGGCCTGAGATTCTGCACATCTAACCACCTCTCAGTCTGAGCTTTATGTTCCTCTGAACCAGCTTCCTGCCCATTCAGGGAAACCTGTTCCCAGCACAAACCTGGGTTTTCTTCCACTTGTAAAACACACTCATTTTGTCCAGCTTTATTGACATATAATTGACACGCAACATTGTATAAGTTTAAGGGGTACACCATGATGATGTGGTACACGTGTGTTGGGAAATGATAACCATAATAAGGTCAGTTAAGAGCTCCATCGTCTCACATAGTCCCCCCACCCCTTTTTTTTTTGTGGTGAGAACACTTACGATCTACTTTCTTAGCTACTTTCAAGTAGACAATACAGTATTATTGACTATACTTATTCCTCTTCTAACTGGAAGTTTGTAACTTTAACCATCATCTCCCCATGTCCTCCCTCCCTCCCCACCCCAGCCCCTGGCAAACAACATTCTGCTCTCTAGTTCTGAATTCGATAAAACCCGCTTCTGACACTGGGAAATCCCAGGCACTGAGGGAGACATTGTTTTCACACATCTCACGCATGTCACCACAAACAGAGCTGTATGATGGAACCTGTATGATGGCCCCCGTCAGACCCAGTGTTTTCAATCAAGTCTAATACGCAGGCATAGTGAGTACTCACTGAGATTGGAAGGGAGGGTACTTTGTCAGTAATAATAATAAGTTGTCGACAGATGGACACTGCACAGGGCATGCCTGATGGGAACCACATGTGTTCTCGGGGACTATCTCCAGAGTGCCCATGTCATTTGTGTGTTTGCTACTCCTGGGGCCCAGAGACCTTGCTATTCTGTGGGCTGGTGGGATTTGCTGGTTTCCTTACACATATAGGGCCAGGCAGGCCCGAAAACTTCACACCGAAACACGTGCACCTTCTGAACAGTGCCATGCCACGTTCCGTGAAGGGGGGAGACCTCTGTGGGAGAGGAAATGTGTTGGATGGGAGACAGGCCTGGCCGTGTTCCTGCCAAGGGCCGACGTGGAGGTGAGCAGTTGGTCAAGAGAAAATCCTGATGTGGAGAAATCAGAACCCTTGTCCATCGCCGGTGAGAATGTGAAACGATGCAGCCACTGTGGAAAACAGCCTAGAAGTCCCTCAACAGAAGAAAAATACAGTTTCACTCTGACCCAGGAATTCCACTCCTGGGTAGATACTCAAAAAGAAATGAAAAGACGTGTTCAAACAAAAACTTGTACCCATAGCAGCATTATTTATTATACAATAGGCAAAAGATGGAAACAACCCAAATGTCCATCAAATGATGGATAGATTGACCACATGTGGTCTATAAGTACAATGGACTATTATTCAGCTTAAAAACAAACAAACAAAAAAAAAAACAAGAGCACTGACACATGCTACAATGTGGCCGAACCTCAAAAACATTATGCTAAGTCAAAAAAAATTAAAAGCCAGTCACAAAAAGACACATATTGCATGATTCCGCTTACAGGAAATGTCCCAAATAGGTAAATCTATAGAAACAGAAAGCAGGGGCTGGGGTTATGGGGAGTGACTACTGAATGGGCACAGGGTTTCTTTTGGATAATGAAGAGTTTTGGAACCAGATAGTGATGATGGTTGCACATTTTGACGCTACTAAATGTCACTAATGGTAAATTTTATGTTATGCGTATTTTACCAAATTCTAATCACAACGGGAATTGCAAAGGAACATTTCCCGTCACAAATGCGGGGTTTAGATTTGCTTGCCATGGGCATTCTGTTGGCAGCTGGATGCTTTAGACTTAAAAAGCAGGGTGCTGGAGGCACCCCGGGGCACAGAGGAAGCACTGATCACAAAGAGTGAATATTGACGGAACATGTGTGTACACCAGGTGTGGTTCTAAGGGTTTATGCGCATTATCTCTTTTAATCCACACAACTGCCCCAGAAAGAAGGTTCTATTTTATTGTCATTTTACATCCGAGGAACCTGAGGCATAGAGACATAAAATCACCCTCCCTAGGTCACAGAGCTAATGAGTGCACAGCTGGGATTTGACCCAGAACCCATTCAACAAAGATTTGTTAAAGTGTTAACTGTTGTTGAAGAGAGTGGGTGGTTGGCAGGGTCCAGGATTGGGGCTCCCAGAGCCCCACGTTGCTGGCAAGTAAATGTCATTTTGGAATAACCATGTTAAAGGAACTGAGGACATCAACTGCCTCACCGTTGGTTTCTCCTTCAATGAGATGAAAAGCCTGGATCCAAGAAAGCCAGCGGCCAAGATGGCGGCACGGGGACCAGGACAGATGGGAGAGGGGTGGTGACCAGCGCTGCTCAATCATTCTTTCTGCAGATCCAAGGGAAAGTGCTGTCGTTGTTCCCCTTCTTTAGGTTAAGGAACAGAGGCTGTGGGAGGCGACAGCACTTGCCCAAAGTAACACAGTCGAGAGTCAGGTCTGACTCAGGTGGGGGCATCTGCTGTTTGCACCGCCCAATGCAATTCTCTCAGCTGTGCCAGCAACATAGTTTGAGTCCTATTTCTCGTTGGAAACAAACCTATGCTCACATGGGAAATTTTAAAAACGCAGAGAGAAAAAGCCACGTGGAAAGAAATAGCGATCACTCGTACTGTTAGTATCCAGAGAAACCTACCACTGCCTCTTTGATGTAGTGCCTGCTATTTTTGCCTATGTTGGTGCATAAACACACACAGATTTATAAAATTTGGATTGTGCTAAATATGCAGTGGTTTTAGACTTCCTATTTAATGTTGTGCGTATGTTTCCTATTGATTCATTATGGAAAATTTTGATATTTAATATCTGCATAGTTTTGCATCATCTGGCTCTCCAGAATATAATTGTCTCACTAACAATGGGAATGTAGGTGGTTTCTTAATTATTGTTATTACAATCAACACTATAATGATGGTCCTTTAACATAAAAGTTGTACTTGCATATAGTAGGTATTCAATTAATATTTATGAATTAATGAATGATGGATGAATGAATGGATTTCTTTAGGGTGGGTCCTGGATGTAAACTTACTTGGTCTAAAGTAGGCTGTCTATACCTCAGGTTTGCCCTGTTCTCTCCTGTTGCCCTGATGTAATTAGTAATACATCATTACTAATGGGAGAGTAATAGTGCTCCCTTTTACTCTCAAAAGTGTCTTGATTTGGATGATAAATTGTAATGTCACCCTAATCAACTAATATTAATCTTTTTTAAAAATTTTATTGGGGAAGGGGAACAGGACTTTATTGGGGAACAGTGTGTACTTCCAGGACTTTTTTCCCCAAGTCAAGTTGTTGTCCTTTCAATCTTAGTTGTGGAGGTAATATTAATCTTTTTGAAGTTCTTGATATACATTGCTCAATTGCTATACAGATGTGTTGTGCCAATTTACACCTAATCTGTAACCTATTCCCCAAACAAGAGGGCCTGACGAAAATGTCTTGATGCATATTTTGGGAAATGGAATTAGCCTTGTAAAAATGGAGTTAGCTTTGTGAAATTCAGAAATCCATTTTGCACCTAAGTTCTCATGTTCTTAGACTACATTGGTTACATGTTAAGCTTATTTTTTTTATCAATGCATTTTAATAAAAATATATTCATTCCAATGATTACAGCTTTTGGATGGGAGCAGTCATGATCCTGAAGCTATTTGGGTTAGAATCCCAACTCTATCACTAGCTGGGAAACTGAATAAGTCCCCTAACTGAGTCTCAATTTCTTTCTCTGCAGAGTGGAAATGGATATACCCTCATTTCAGAAAGTCATGAGGATTAGACAACAGTGTCCAAACCAGGAAAGCCAATTTCATGCAGACTCTACCCAAATCCAATCTTTTGCCATCCCTTTACATTCCGTCTGTGTGTGTCTTTCAATCTGAAGTGAGTCTCTTATAGGCAGCACATGTAAGGGTCTTGTTTTCTTATCCATTCAACCACCCTATGTATTTTGAGTAGAGCATTTAATCCATTTACATTGAAAGTAATTGTTGACAGATATGTAGCTATTGCCATTTTATTGTTCATAATTTTGATCTTTTTTTTTTGTCATCTTAAAGAAATCCCTTTAACATTCCTTGTAATACTGGTTTGGTGGCGATGAACTCCTCCAACTTTTTCTTGTCTGGGAAGCTCTTTCTCTCTCCTTCATTTCTAAATGATATCTTTGCTGGGTAGAGTAGTCTTGGTTGTGGGTCCTTGCTTTTCTTCACATTGAATATTGTGTGCTGATACCTTCTGGCGTGCAAAGTTTCTGTTGAGAAATCAGCTGACAATCTTATGGGAGCTCCCTTCTAAGTTACTAGTTGCCTTTCTCTTGCTGCTTTTTTAGGGTTCTCTTTGTCTTTAACCTTTGGCATTTTAATTATGATCTGTCTTGGTGTGGGTCTGTTTGGGTTCATCTGCACTTTCTGGGCTTGTATGTCTATTTCCTTCTCCAGGTTAGAAACATTTTCAGTCATTATTTCTTCAAATAGGCTCACAATGCCTTGTTTTCTTTCTTCTCCTTTTGGTACTCCTATGATATGAAAGTTATTATGCTTGATGTCCCAGAAGTCTCTTAAACTATCCTCATTTCTTTGGATTTTTTTTTTTTTTCTGTTCCAATTGGGTGTTTTCTGCTACCTCTTCTTCCAAATCACTGATTTGATCCTCTGCTTCTTCTAGTCTGCTGGTGATTCCTTCTGGCACATTCTTCATTTCAGTGATTGTATTCTTCACTTCCGATTGGTTCTTTTTTATGGTTTCTATCTCCTTTTTAATGCTTGCTATCTCTTTGTTGAAGTTCTCACTAAATTCCTTGAACATCCTTATAACTATTGTTTTGAACTCTGTATCTGGTAGGTTGCTTGCCTCCATTTCGTTTAGTTCTTTTTCTGGAGTTTTCTCTTGTTCTTTCATTTGGAATGTATTTTTTGTTGTTGTTTGTTTCCTCATTTTGGCTGTCTCTTTGTTTCTATGTATTAGGTAGATCTGCTTCATCCCCCCCTTTCCTCCATCTTGGCCAGGTGGCCTTATATAGCAAGTGCCTGGTGGGCCCCAGTGGCACAGTCTCCCTGGTCCCATGGTCTGGGTGCTCCAGGAGTGTCCCTTGTGTGGGTTGTGTGTGCCTTCCTATTATAGTTGAGCCTTGATTCCTATTGGCACATCAGTTGTTGGGATTGACCCTCAGGTTGATGGGCTGTGGAGTTTTGGCATGTCCACAGCTTACAGGCTGCTGTGTGGAAGGCTCACCCCACTGAGTAGCATTTGCCCCTGTGGACTCTGGTAACTGTTGAGAACCACTCTTTGCATGTGCTGCTTGTGGGGCTAATTAAGCGATTCTCTGTATGTTGGTTATGGGGCCTCTTGTGAGGGGCTATCCCAGTCACCCACTGCCTGTGACCAGCTGGGGACTACCTGGTAAAAGCTACAAAGCAATTTGTAGTTGTGACTGCCTGTGCTAAACCTGGAAGAGTGTGGGAGAGGCCACACTGTGATCCAAGGATGTCAACCATTGGTACTGGGCCTGGGGTAGCTCCACAAAATGCCAGGACATCCCGAGGCCTGCTGGCATCTGCCACTCCCTTAAGGTTCAGCCCCTGATAAATCCTCATGTGGTATGCATTGGGTGAGGCAGGGTCTCAAAGAGTCACTAGAGTGGGAAGGGTTGTGGTCACCAGGTTAATGAAAATTCTGGTTTGGTGCCAGTGCTGAGCTTAAAGCTACTCAGTAAAAGTCTCAGAGCACACCAAAGCCAGTCACCACCCACCTGGGGTCTGCAGGACTTTAATAGTTTCCCACCAAAGAGTGCAATGCAAGTAGGGCTGGCTGCTTTTAGAGAAAGTGCCTCTTGCTTTGGGTGGGATGGGGTCCCAGCTAAGCAACAGGGCAGAGCAGCAGAGCTCACCAGACCAATCAAATTCACATTTGGCTGCAAGTGTAGGGGGCAGGCTCAACACAGGAAAGATGGCACCAGCCTGCCAGTTCCACGGGAGGACCTACTATCACAGGGAAAATGCCGACTGTCCTCCAGCCCCTATCTCGAAGCCACACAACTCAGTCTGACCCCTGCACATCTCTGACACCCCCCAAACCACTGTCCCTCTCCCCAAGCCCAAGGTGAGTGCCTGTGAGTGAGACTCTATGTGTGGGCCATTTAAGAGGACGCCTGGGTTTCCCACCGCCTTCCATCCCACCCAGATGGTTGGAATCCCCACTGTTTTTCACAGCCAGATGTTGTGGGGGCACCAGTTCCTGGCACCAGTACTCTAGTCTGGGGAGGCCCATGTAGGGCTGGGGTCCCTGGTTCCTCTGGGGGGAACCTCCGTTGCTGAGATTTCCTTCTCGGTTCTCAACCACCACACAGAGGTTTGGCATTAGCCACTTCCGCATCTCCACTCCTTCTGCCAGTCTTGACGTGGCTTCTTTCTGTCGTTAGTTATAAAACCTCTGTTCAGCCAAACTTCAGATGGTGCTCCAGGTTGATTGTTCTATAATTTAGTTGTAATTTTAATTTGTTCATGGAACGAAGCAGGCCCAGTGTTTTTGTACTCCACCATCTTGGATCTCCTCATTGAGTTTCTATCTAAAATAGTTTTAAAAAGATGTACAAACAAGACCAGTTCTTTCACATTAAGAAAAAAACAAACATGCATTAAAGCCATATCATCCTCTAGCTATCACCTGATCCCTCCCTCTCCTTTCAGGCTACACTTCTCAGAAGTGTGGTCTACGTCTGCTGTTTTCATTTTCTAACCTTCTAGCAACTTCTCAGTCAATTAAAACCTGGCTTCCACTTCTGTTGTTCTAATCAAACAGCTTTTGCCAAAGTCATCGATGACCTTGATATCACTACATCCAATTAGACATTTTTTGGACCTAACACCAGACCACAGGTAGCCTTTCCCTCTGGTGGCCACCCCCTCCTTCTTGAAATGCCCCGTCTTGGCTTCCAAGGAATGCACCCCCTGGTTTCCCTCCTATCTTTCTATGTACTTCTGCCCTGTTCTCTTTGCATGCTCATCTCTGTTAGACCACGAAACGTTTGCATTACTGAAAATTCATGTCTAGGACGCCTGCATGACGTCCTACTTGACACTCTGTCCCGAAGTAAACTCGTTCATACCCACGACTTTAGCTGTTACCTTTAGCCAGAAGATGACAACTCGGTAAACCGATCCTGGACAACTGCCCTCAGTTTCGGTCCATGTGTGAACTGCCTAATCGATATCTCCTGTGTGTCTTTCAAAGGCAACTCAAACCTCAACATGTCCATCCCAAAGTCGTTATTTCTTCCCTTCACCTGGTCTTCTCTGAGTGTTCTCTGTCTCAGAAAATGCCATTCTCAGCATCACTTCCACTGTCATTCCTTCATTGAAAAAATGTTTATTGAGCACTTACTTTGTGTAAGAGACTGGAGATATGATGAACAATAGACAAGGTCTCTGTCTTCATGGAGCTTATACTCTCATGGAGGAGACAAACATTTAGCAAGCAAAGAAACAAACATACCACTTTATTTCCGGAAAGGGTAACTGCCATAAATAAAACTAAAGCAGGGTGAGGAGAGTCTGAAGAGGGGACAGTGGGAGTGGCTAGGATGGGTGGGGTCAAGGGGAGTGGCTGTGTTTGACTGAGGCATGAGGGAAGTCTTCTGGAGGTGACATATGAACAGATACTTCAATGATACGGTAAAGCCTGTGAAGGCCAAGAAGAAGAGATGAGAGAGAGAGCAATTGCAAAGTCAGCTTAAAACCAAGAAATTGTTCTTCACCCTTGGCTTATAACCATCACATTTTATCATTAACTCTTGAAACTGTTATGACTCTGCACCTCTGTTTTCACCCCCCTGGTCCAGAGCACCCTTCATCTCTTAGACTGTGGTCCCAGTCTTAGACTCCTCACATGTACCCTTCTCTCCCTTCAAACCCATTCTCTACATGGCAACTACAGCGTCTCTTTCCGTCACCCGTCTAGCTTACAAATCCTGACTGATTCCTGGCAAGACCATCCTGTTGCTAACTCTTGTCCCACGAAACCCTGTGAGTATCCTTTCCGACTCCCCAGTTGGAGAGGCCCTGGTTGCTCATGGTGTCTTCTCCATGTTCCGTTGGTTCCCTGCAGCTGTGTGTCTGGTGGACGGGGGCTGGAGGCTTTAACATGCTAATGTACAGAGTAGTTAATATGGCCCGTCAGCGTCCCCATGTTCTTTCGCCGTCTCCTTTCCAGCCACATATCCAGCCAAACTTGTCCTGAGTTCCTTTGCTTCCATTACCCTGGCTTCTGTTGGCCCTCAGATCTTCCATGTTCCATCCCTCCAAGCTCCTGAGCCCCCGTGGCTTTCTCTGCTTGTAATGCTCTCCAGGGTTTGCGTAGTTACCATTTCCTCCTTCAGTCTCCCTGCATCATCACTTCGCACCCACAACATTGCTTCCTCAGCGGACAAGTCGTCCTGGGTGTCTCAGGCCAGGTCTGCTGTATTTTAGGCTTCACAACACCCCAACCGCTCCATTTCCTAACGCTTAACTGCTATCGTAACTTCTGTGTGATGATTGTATTGATACCTGTTTGTGTCACTGGACAGAGTTCCAGGAGGGCAGGGGAGAGATCTGGCTTGGCTCCAGCTTTTAGCATGTGGTAGACGCTCAGCATCTTGCTGCAAAATGAGGTGCATGTGTCCACACCCACAAAAGCTCCAAAGGCCAAGTATGTGCCAGAGATGCTGACTCAAACGTAATTGAACAGGTACTTTTACAGCAAGACTTCTCAGAACCTTTGACCCATTGCAAAGCACCAAGAGGGTGGGAGGAAACAGCATTTTCAAAATTTAACTACCCATGGAACATTTTATGGAAGGCATAACGTTTTCTGGCACATTCATATCTTGGGGAGTCTTGTTGGAGAAATACTGACTTATGGCATAGTTTATTATGCTTCCTCTACTTATGCACACAGACATTTATTCGCAGGTCATGTTTCCCGTGTGTGTGTGTGTGTGTGTGTGTGTGTGAGTGTGTGTGTGTGTGTGTGTGTGTGTGTGTACAGTAAGTCTTCAAATAACATCGTTTTATTCAACGTCGGTTTGTTATAACATTGATGGAGGAAAAATGTTTATCCCCGGTGGGGGCCCCCATCTGTGTACAGTCTTGCACAATCTCCCCATGTCTCTGTGTGTGGTTTTCTCTAGGGACTCCGGTTTCCTTCCATACCCCAAAGATGTGTGAGTGAGGTGAATTGGTGTGTCTACATTGGTGCAGTCTGACTGAGTGTGGTATGTGTGTGTGAGTACACCCTACGATGGAAGAATATCCTGTCCAGGGTCGGTCCCACCTTGAGCCCTGAGCTGCCGGGATGAGCTCTGGCTACCTGAGACCCTGACCTTGAATCAGTAAGTTGGAAAATAGTTATCTCACTTGTTTTTATTAATCTTTCTTAAATGTACGTATAGCTCACTTTTACTTCAATGTTTAATATTAGAAATGTTTTGGGGTCTTTATTTAGGAATTTGATGATGTTTTGGTGACCAGAAATATACCGTGGGAATATGATTCTTGTTTCTATTGATTAACCTATGGTGAAATTGGTTTCGTTATATGTTGTTTTGCTTGAAGTTGCAGTTTCCAAGAACCTATCGATAACATTCAGTGAGGACTTACTGTGTTCTCCCCGACATATTCCCATTACTTGCAATTGAGGCCGTGTTTAGTCAGGGACAAGAGCAGGTGTGGCAGGAGTCAAATCATGGTTTGACAGGAGGATTTGGAGGCCGATGAAAGGGACTGATCAGAGGTTCCCTCGGAAGACGTGCAATCACTTCAAATCCTCTGTGGAATGAGGTGTGTGTGGGGGAGGGTGGAGATGGGGGGAAGCAGATAAACATGTGCCTGGTTAATGGAACACTTTACCCAGGAGGCCCATTTTGGCCACAGGGATCTTTCACACATGACTGGGAAGGGAATCGGAGCCAAAGCTTACCCAAAGGGGCCATACAAGTTCTGACAATTAAGGTCGCGAACTTAATTGTCAGACCTCGTATGTGCTTCCTCTGGGCTCAGATGTGACAAAGCTATGAAGTTGGGGATGGTTCAGATGGACAAAAATATAAAGATGGGTAATATGTTGGCTGGCTAACGTGGTGGGAGTGATGGTGGAACGGCCACTCATAAATTGCTATGATCACGTGAGTTGCTGCAAGTTGATGAGGGAACCAAATCTGGCAATTGTTCTGGAAATTCGAATCGCACATAAAACTTGACCCTGAAGTCCCACTCAGGGAAATCTAACTTAAACAAAGAGCACCGACCAGGTGCAATGGCCCTGCAGGAGGGTGTTCACTACAGCACGCATAGGGCATAAAGCTGGACGTCACTGGGTCTTTATCATTAGGGGATCGTGGCATGGATTGGGCACATCCGAAATCTTAGCTGGAACGCAACTTTTCATGCGATTCACATTGTAGCTGCGCGTGTCGGTGCACTGCACATGCGCTGTTATTACGTGAATCAGACGCAAGATGGGGAGTCGTTTTGAGAACAAGAAATACTCACCCTGTAGAGTGTTGGGAAGGGTCAGAGGGAGATGTGGGAGAATCCCTGCCCCCACGGCCCCACCACCCTCATGCTAGTGGGGCTGGGAGAGTGGAGAAGCAAGGGGACAAAATATTCCAAGTTGTGGGGGGGAAGGCAAAGCAATACTTCATCCTATTAAAAGAAAGGAGAATAACCCAAGTTACCGTAGGGAAAGTTGTTGATCACGTTAATTTGGCTGATGATTTGGAGGGGGGAAGGGTTTGTTGGGTGAGAAGAAAGTGCGACTCTGTGATGGTCCCGCCTCTTTGCTCTGTGGGCCCCCGGCCCTTTGGAGGGTCCACTCCTGTTCACCCACACCCTCCTTATTTTGCACAACTTCTCAGTGGTTACACTGGAAAGTCACCCATTCTCTCACAAAGTGCCCACACAGAGGGGCAGCACCCTCTCCTTCTCTCCTGGGGGTGGGGGGCAGACACCAGGAAATAGCTTAGGAGGCAATGCCATCCCCTGGGCTGGCGCATCCCTGCGTCCTCCTGCCCACACAGAACAGCCCCACATGACTTTTGATGCAGCTGAGCCTGTTTTCATCAGTTTCCTGTGGTTCCAACGTTTCTCCTTGGGCTTCCTGTTTCCTAAAGCAGTTCTGGTGAAGAAACCAATGGAGTGAAACCTGTTTCCCTTAGGTCTTTTCATAATCAGCCTTAGCAAGAAGCAGCCCCTAATGTGACCTGGGTGACAGGAGGTGGGTAGAAATAGGGGCCAGCTGTGGCCTTCGGCCACTTACCAGCAACACAGCTGCTGTGACTCAGCTTTCTGTTCTGTAAAATGGGCACAGTGCTGGCAACTCCCTCAGAAGAGCCTGGTGGAGTGTGATGGATTGTCTGTGTTAACATGTGTGAGGTACTGAGTCAGACTGTTGGAAGCACCCTATAAACATCAACGCTGACAATTATTATTTGTTTATGGCTAATACTACCTGAAATTTATTTTTCAATGCCAACCACCAGTTTGGAAGTGCCATAGAAACATCTGTGGCTCCGTCTAGAGAATAACTCTGAGGAGGGATGGCACCGGGAGGACCCAGGTATGCCTGGGCATTCCCTTCCCCTCACCAGCCTTGCCTGGTGCCCCCCACCCCAAGGCCCACAGGCTCACTGAATACTGATGAGGCCCCCTTTTTTTGGTGCAAGTATATTCTGCCAGATATCCTCTGTTTCCTCAATCTTCCCAACTCTGTGAGTAGGTATAATTTTAAGGACTGGACTGTATGTAGAAGTTTGGAAACTGGCTGCCACTCCCTTCACTAGCAGCGGATAGAAGAGGGCTGCGATTCACATTGCTGGGTCTGAAGTCCCCAAACACAGTGGTCAGAGCCCCTCTTTGCCCCCTTCCTTGGGGGTGTCAGACATTGGATTTGTTGCCCCGTGTTCTGCTGGCCAGATTTCAGAGGGCACAGTGTATGCTGTAGGCGGAACTGAAACTGGTGGTATCAGCGTCTCCCTCAGTGCTCAGTGTTTGAACTCATGGGACCACTCCCGTGAAAAGCTCCCACAGAAGGGCCAAAGGGCGGGAATCTGAATTTGTCCCCTCACCACCTGGTGGCGCCACTACTGCTGCAGGACCGAGTCGCTGCAGCCTTGGCCGGCCGGTCTGCCTGGGCTGACAGCGGTGTGGTGTGTGTCCCCGTGTCAGCTCAGGGGCCTGCTCTGTGTCCATTCACGGGGGCTGAGGCTGCAGATGTCAGCTCCCCGTGAGGACGCTGGGGTGGACGGCTGTGGTTTTGGTTTGCAAGCACATCTCTCTCTGTCTCTGTCAGTCTGTCTGTCTGTCTCTGCCCCCATCTCTTTTTCTTTCTTCGTCTCTATCTCTGTTTTTTCTCTATGTGTCTGTCTCTTTCCCTTTCTTCTTCTTCTTCTTCCCCTCCTCCTCCTTCTCCTCCTCTCCGTCCTCCTCCTCTGTCCCTCCCTTCCTCCCTCTCTCTCTCTCTTTCACTCTCTCTCTTTCTCCCTCCCTACCTCTCCCCCTCTCGCTGCCCATTTGTTTGTCTGTCTCTACCCCATCTCTTTTTCTTCCCAATCTCTCTCCATCTCGGTTTTCCTCTCTCTCTCTCTCTTCCTCTCTCTCTCTCTCTCTCTCTCTCTCTCTCTCTCTCTCTCTCTCTCTCCCCCACCCCCATAGGGCCTGTCTTTGACAAAGGCTGGCAGTGGGACCCCTTGAGGCAGGAGGCTCCCAGGTCAACAATCACCTCAGGGTCTACACCCCCAAGGTGGCTTCCTCTTCTGTAACATGGGCTGGGTTTGTGGGCGTGCTGGGCTCACCCCTTCTCCGGCCTCGAAGAAGCATGGGGGCAGAATGATCCTGGAAATCCCGGTTGACAGGCTGACATTCGACTGTAAACCGGATCTAACCAACTGTGAAAGGAAAACAGGATTTCAGTGTATTTATAGCGATCATGTCA
Organism: Rhinolophus hipposideros; assembly: GCF_964194185.1. NCBI lineage: Eukaryota > Metazoa > Chordata > Mammalia > Chiroptera > Rhinolophidae > Rhinolophus > Rhinolophus hipposideros. Next base: position 31,893,280 of record NC_138067.1, on the reverse strand, counting down.
TTACACTCAGTGCAATGGGACGTTAGGGTAAAAATAAAAAATAAAGGAGAACCCTGTTCAAATAGCTTCTACCGCCGTCGCTGCTGCAGAAGCCTCAAACCCCTCTGTCCTGGGGGGACGGGCTGACCCCAGTCCCGGCAGAAAACGTCCTTCAAGACTAGACCCAGCACCGAATGGCCTTCAGTGGGGTGGATGAAACAGCTGTGTATTGGTGGGTATTTTTTGTTTTGTTTTGAACTTTTCTACTTTCTAAAAGTCCTTTCCCAGGAAATACCAATCGGGAAAGAGGGCAGGCAAAGAAAGATTCCTTCTATCGCTTCGTCAATGAGGCTTCTTTTATTAGCAGATTTCATTTTTCACCGTGGTTTTCGGTTTACAGAAAAACTGAGCAGAAATAGAGTTCCCGTCTACTTCCTACCTACCCCAGTTTTCTCTGTTTTTAGCATCTTGCCTTGGTACATTTGGGACAATTGATGGGGCCATTCTGGTACATGATTATTACATAAAGCTTGTAGTTTACAGGAGGGTTTACGCTTGGTGCTGCACACTCTATGTGTTTGGACAAATGCCTGATGTCGTGTACCCACCACCATCACAGTGTCATGCAGAAGAGTCCCACTGCCCTAAAAAATCCTGTGACAATGAAAATTTAAAGCTACTTTTAAAAAACAACTTTCAGAGCTGCAAAAATACCCTAGGAATTGGCTAGCCAGAAGCCTATGCAAATGAGAGCCTATTATCCACACACAGGCGGCTGGTCCCCCAACGTGGGTGTGTCAGAGCCTATGCCTCAGGGGCTAGAACTTGGCCCAGGAAGGAGTAGAGAATATTATGGGTGCACATGTATATAATGATGTTAGTGTATATACATCTATTATTATTATTTTTAAAAACGGAATGACCACAGGGATGTGTGCACTGGCCACTGAGTAGGACCAGCCCTCCCTCCTGGATCTAGGAGGTGGGGTTTTGGGGTGCAGAGAGCTTGTTGAGTCTGGTTTTTGAAGCAGTTGCTGTCGACGTGTTGCCACTTGAGTGATGGTGCCACAGGCCAGCTATGAGCTGGTGTGCACCTGATCAGAAACTGGGCAGGAGGCAGCTTTCTCTCCTTTGCACATTCTCACTGACACGGCTACTGCTGAAATGTGTTGTCCGTCACTGTGCAGAGGCATTGTGTGAACGCAGAGCCGTTAGCAGCCTTTGCCTCTGGGATCCAGAGACAATAAAGCTCTCTTACTTTCTGGAGGTTCAAGTGACATGAGCGGGTGGCCCTTGGACAAAGCATGCTCTTAGGTCCACATAGCAGTGGCCCCCAGAAATGACCACTCGCGGCTCCCAGTGGCTCAGCGTGTCTTCTAGGAGAGCTAAGACGCCTCGGCTTGCGCTGGCTTCTGTCCTAAAATAGATTCTCACAGCCGCCAGTTCCAAAATTTAGGGTCTCCAGAGGTATTTGTGTATACAAGAGACCCTATCGTGTCTGCATGTACCTGACAAATTTGCTCTAATTCATTACCAGAATTCGCTTCTGAATTTGCTTGAATTCATTACTTGAATTAGCTCTGAGATTCCTGGGTGCTGATGCCTTCCTTTTGTATCCAAGGATGCTTGGGGCAGCGTCCATTTCATTCTCCAAAACACCTAGTTGCTCCGAAGACGTCTCTCTGCCATGTTTCCTTCTTGCCCTCCCTGGTGTTCAATCGCATGAAAAAGTACTGATTTGTAATATGAAAACCAGGCATCACTGGATTTCCGTAGACTGCTGTTGCGTGCTGCTAGCCAGTTAGCTGAAATCTACCATTAGAAACTTAGGGTCTTTTTGGGAACTGCTCGTGGCTGCCAAAATGGTTCTAAATATATTAAAAGTAGGTTAACTTACTGTGTCCCCTGCATTTATTCTTCCAGCTGAAATTTTCCTGACTTTTTTTTTTCTTCCCTTTCATTTTATTAGGTTAATAAAACTTGGTTTTCGAGCATTTCGCTGCCCCTGGAGAGCAATGGGCCCCACGTCCAATTCATCAAGTGCCTAATGAGTGGCCTAGGAGGTCCCGGCCCATCCATTCCAGAAGCTCTCTGCCTCGTAAAGGTGAGGCCTATGGGCTGCACTGTATATTTTGTCTGTTGGTTTCCCAAATTCTCCTGCCAGCTCTACTGTCACTTTTCAGGATTTATATGAGGCCGACGGCACCGCGGGGGCTCCCCTCTACAGCAGAAACCCCCCTTCTCTGCCCACTCTTCACACACACCACACACTCCGTGCCATAAAATAACGTTTCTGCAATAAAATGAAATAGAAATGTGTCGATGCTAGCATTTTAGAACATTCCAGCAAAAGGGCTGTGGGAAATGCCTTCGTTTACATTAAGGAGGGAAGTTCTGTGAAGAGAGGGGGTGGTAAAACAGTATGAGAAAGGCCTTTAGTAAGAAGAAATAGCCCGGTATTTAAAGTAAATAAATTAAAAATGAACCGTGTTTGTGTGGTGTGTGTGTGTGTGTGTGCAGTCTGTAAATTATTTTTACACATACATGTATGCTACCACTGGATTATTTTTTGGTGTTTCAGAGAAAGTTCGGTGAAAGAGAAAAGTGAATGTCACTCGCCTTCTGGGCCCGGTTTGGGCTCTGTGTCCTTCTAGAACATTCTTTTCCTCCCTTGCAGGCTCTCTAGCCTTGGCTCAGTGGTCAGGACACTGCCAGGTCTAGGCATGGGGCTTTGTCTGCCTCAGCATGGTTGGAAAACTGGAATCTGAGCAACTAAGAGCCCAGAGTACACACATTAGCTGGCGGCCTGGGAAATGGAGAGACTGCGCGCGGTGGAGTCTTGTGAGGGTGGGGCGGTCATTGGGTGATGGGGAGCTAGAGGCCTCCTGGATTTCCACACAGCAGCCTGGCCTTGTGAGCCTTTGCAGTTTAGTATCCCGGTTCCTCTTTTCTGCTTGGAGCCTCCTAAAAACGCCCGGCCTTGAATTAACTGCACTCTCCTGGGGCATGCGCTATCGCCAATAAATTACTCTATGTGACCTGTAACTTTTTCTTCCCTTCCTTCCATCCGCCTGCCTTGAGCACGGGAGGGAAGGGACACGGAGGAGAGGTTATGCTTGTGTGTGTGCAGTGAGGGAGAAAATGGGAAAGCTGTCTTTGGATGATTCTCTGCGAGGTCCTCTGTATCTTATCACCCTCCCTGGCCTGGGCGCTGGGTAACAGACCCCGTCCAAACACTCAGCTGGGATTTGGGAGGACTTCTTTTAACACCTGGGATGTGGAGAGGTGAGGCCTCTCGGGGCTAGGAGGGAAGTGGCGAGGAGAGCTGTCCCTCTTCCAGGCTCCTTGCCTTTATAGAGGAGCAGCGTTCTGGAAGATATCTGAGGTGAAGGAGGAACGTTCAGGGCCAGCTCGTCACGGGGAGACTAGAACCCAGCCATCACCTCCGTCCTTCTATATGAGGAGATACAGCCTTAACTGCGTCTCTTGCGGCAGTGACCTCAAAGTGCCCACCTGCCCCAGGACTTGTGCCTCAGCTTTGCGCGCCCTCATATGTGCCCACAGGGCAAGTGCTTTGTGACAGTTGTGTTGGTGGCCTAGTGTCTACACAGGGGAGGCCACACAAGCAGTAGACCAGCTTCATGTCTCTTGTAGACCCTCAACCAGGACTGGCCTTTCTTAGTTTCCCCCCAGTCCTTCTCTGGGCAGCTGGGGCACGACTCCCTTGTGGAATTTCCCACCAGAAGCTGGCGCTGCTCCCCCGCACGCCCCTCTTACCGGGCGCTCATTATGCATTAGATTATCTTCTGAAAATATACTTTGAAGGGTTTTTGTTTTGTTTTGTTTCCCTACTTGACACTCTTGAATAAAGTAGGCCATTTGTCTTTTAGGCAGAAGAATTTCAACAGTTACCCTGCACAAGAAGATTGCAGGCTTGCGGCGGAGAGGTAGTTAATTTTTTTTTTTTTTGTGCATCAGGGTTTATTCTTGTATCAGCTTTCCCCCTAAACTTTGCAGCTTTTCTCTCCTCTCTCTAACTGTTCCTCCCAACTGCACACCCCCCTCCCTGGATCCAGCCCACCTCCAGCTACTCAAACTGAAAGGAGCATTCATGCCTGGGCCATCTGTTTGTTTAAACTCACCCTGTGTTAGTCCATGTTAAATGCAACAGAATGGGGAAAAATGTAATTCTCTGCCGGCTTTTGATCAAAGAGAGAGCTTTAAAAAAAAATTCAAGATGGATTTCTGAAGGACAATGTTATACACATTCCGTGTGTTTCTGAGCTTCAGTATTTAGTTGATTTGGGGGGGAAATCTTTTTTTTCCCCTTTTGATCCCAGGGAGAAAACACTCGCACAAAATACATCTCGGCACTACAAACATTGTAAGATGGGCACTTTTCTTTAGACTCCCCAGCTGAAAAGTGGAAGGATGTTGCCTTTTAATTTATCAACAACACAAGAGAATTCGAAATATGGCTCAACTACAACATCCTTCCTTGCTCCTGTGGGAATTCAAGGGGAGGTCACTCTTGTCTGGGGCTAATTCAGGACCCAGGCTTTCCCCCCACCTTGCTCAGAAACACACACATTCATACTCCATTGATCTTAATTTCACGACCAATCATTAAATGTACATTTTCCCCCTCACTCTCTCAGCTTCTGAGCAAATGCAAATAAAACGCTTAAAATGGTTAACATTTCCTGTCACTGAAGGCATTCATTAGGGGTGGGGGTCGCTGAGTTTTAAAGTGGATTTTCATAGGAAAACTCATTTCAGATCTGCAGCAGGAACTCAGACCGTTTCACACAGCGGATTTCGGGGGTTGCGATAAGCCTAAATCCGTTGCGGTCATTCCAGTGATCCTTTATATCATGTGGATGTAGGAGAGCAAATATCCATATTCGAACTTAGATTAACCTGGGACCCCACTCAGGTCACAGGAAAGAATTAAAATAATGTCCTTTCCCCCCTCCCCCCCACTTTCCCCTAGACTATTTTCTTTTCCTTTATTGGAGAAAAAAACCAAATTTGGTCTTTCAAATTGGTTGTGTTTCCTCTATTGATTGTTTAGCTAGTGATTTGGCCAACTTCCTGATGTTCATTTCTGGTTCTGCACAAAAGAGCTACATTTCCTTTTGGAATCGGGACCAGGAGAGAGAGAGACAGCTGCAGACCCTGGAAATTGTGAGTACGCCATGGTCTTGCTCCTGCGTGTCTCTGACCCCGTTTGTCCTGCCCTGTTCTGCCTCCTCTCTCTTGCTCTCTCAGTTAACTTTCTATGGGGCTCCTCGCCTGAACTCCCTCTGTCAGCCCTCAGCACCATTCCCCACTTTTAGGAAAAGAGACTCTACAATTTCTACACAAACATCGGATAGGAAAGGGAGGGGGAGTGTGCTTACCAAATGCAGTGACTTCAATTTTCATGTTAAGGCTCTAGAAAGATGGAGAAAGTAAACAGAAGCAGGCTGGTTTATTTCAGGGGCTAACAGTGAGTCCCCACTGAATTTACCTAATAAAATGAATTTTTAAAAATTTTCATTTTCTCATTTCATTCCAGCAGAAAATGAGTTTGCCTTTATAATATCCAGATCTTTCAAACTCTAGTAAGTGAGAAATTAAGTTACAAAATGTAAATACTTTGATACACACACACGAAATATATGAAATGAAGTAATTTGTGACTGTAATACAATAGCAAGCCTGACTTTAGGCTCGTAGGACATTTAAAATTTTTTTTATTTTTTTATGATGTGTAATAAGGAAAAATAAGGTTCAGTAAAAATGTTCCCCTTTTAAAATGGGTGAATTGTGGTACTTAAAAATTTAATTGTAATTCTCATTTAACATAAGTTGTTGATTTAAAAAAAAATCTTCGGAACATCTTGTCAAATGTTAAGAGGATTGTAAAGAAAACATGTTAATATTCTAGGCCACAACTGACTTCTTTCCTTTCCATGAAACTATTCCAACCAGTGTGGGAAATTGTAAAATAATGTAGTTCTCTCGTGAAAAGAATACCCTGCCTTTAATTACCAGGAGAAAGCAATTAATGCTCAAATTTCAAGGAAAATCCAGTGATCATTTAGGGGCAGGAAGAAAGACGAAAGCAAACGGTTATTTGCATGAGAGAATCCAGAAATCAACATTTGTAATTGTAGATGTATAATCGGAATGTGATTATATTTATAAGGAAAAGTTACATAAACTTAAAAAATGGTAGTTGTTTTGCTTAAGTCCCTGAAAAAAGAATTTAGAATAATATTTGGGTTATCCCAGTTTTGTGTTCTTGTGTTCGCAAAACCTTGTTAGGTTAAAGAACTCCAAAGGAGTGTGTGTGTGTGTGTGTGTGTGTGTGTGTGTGTGTGTTTATATGTGTTTTTCTTCTTTTTTTTAACTTTTATTTATTTTAAGCGTGTTTTTCCAGGATCCATCAACTCCAAGTCAAGTAGTTGTTTCAATCTAGTTGTGGAGGGTGCAGCTCACACTGGCCCATGCGGGGATCGAACTGGCAACCCTGGTGTTACGAGCACTGCGCTCTAACAAACTGAGCAGCCCCTGTATGTGCTTTTCTGACACCCCCAGCCCCGAGGAAATGTAGGAAGAAAAAGGGAGTTGGCTGGTGAAAAAAAATAATCCTTCACTCCAGAAGTTCGTAACTACTATAAAACGCTTAGAAATGAAAAATAGCAGTTTTCTGACTTCTTTTCCTCTTTGGGGTCTGTTGAAGGGGTAGAGTGATGGGCTAGAGCCAGTTTTCAAAATTGTCAGAGACCAGAGAGGTGGAAAAGGGCTATTGCCACTTTCCTTTGCTTTTGGTTATTTTATTCGTGTTCTCCTGTCCCTCAGATTATGGCATTCTACACCTTAAATATATTTTTTAAACTTTCTAATTTGGATTGCCGAAACAGAAACCTTTGCCTTCTTAGGGAGGTATGGCTGCTGTCCAGTAGATGGCGATATGACTTCTAGAGTGAGTGATCAATGGGGGTGGGGGTGGGGAAGATAGATGCTGAGATTTAGCCCCAAATCATGTCAGGTCTCCCCTTCACCTCTCCCGAAGGGGGTCCACTAAGCTCTAAATGTAAGAAGAAAGCCTTTTTTTTGAGACCTCGCCTGAAATTTGCAAGCTATCCCAGAGTATTTAAAGTATTTACATACACCAAATGGAAATTATCAAAGGTCTCACCCTCCTGAAATGGTCCGAGACAGTGCCCAGCTAGAGTTCAAAGAAATACTTCCTGGAAATGTTCAATATAAACATGGAAGGAGCTTAGCCTTGATTTCAGTAGTTTATCAGTTGCCTGTTACGTTTCGAGAACTAAAAGCTATCCTTACGATTCTCCTATAATAATCATGAGGAATGTACGTTATAATTATGTGGAACTTTATATGCGCACAAATAGGCAAGGAAAATCAGGCACGTACAGCTAGTGGCATCAGACTCTCACCTTCTGAAAACAGTGTTTTCCTTCTGGCGTGATGAATATGTATTTGTGAGAATAACCACAGCGGACATTGTATTTCATTGTATCAGCACCTGCTAAAAGAGTATCACCAGCTTCTTAGAGGTTTTAAACCTCCATCTCCCCCCAATTTTTTTCCTATCCTTATCTCTTGCTAAAGAGAATCCCAAAGAATATCAAGCGTGTTCCTCAACATATTTAATGTCAAAATTAAAATGATTTGAAAACATTGTTAAGTGATTTCCGTGTTTCGATTCTTCATGGGACAACATGATTCTATAATTAGTTTTACAGGATAATTTGCCATATTGTTTTTTTAATGTAAAAAGAAATAGTGTGCACGTTGACAACTATTTTAAAGAAATTAATTCAACAACAGCAACCAAAAAATATTTCTTTTCCTACAAATGATGTTATCATTTGTCCTGGAAAAACAAAAAGATGGGGAGGGGGGAAATTCATTAGACTCCAAATGTGAAATACTATTTAAAGACATAGAAATATGTAAATGTAGCAGAATACAATGACTTCATCATGTCTGGTAGTAATTAGTCCATGTATCGGTCTTTAAAAATTTAATGAAAAGACATGCCAGCTTTTATACCTGTATGTATTTACAAACTGTGTAAGTCACCAACTATTCATAACTCAAGTCAACGTATTAATAAAATGATTGTGCTCAAACCCAGCTGTTTAAATAAATTCTGTTCTGCTTTAAAGATTTTGCCTTTTGGGGAGAAAGGCATTTAAGTATTGAGTGGCAGTGACCAGTGAACAATAGTTAAAATGAAAATAAATCTTCCTGAAACTAAGTTCTAATTTTCTTGAGCAAGATACTAACCCATAAAAAATAAACATTGTCTATTGAGCCACGTTTGTATCAAGTGAACATTTGTAAAATGATATGGCAAAAATATGAACTTGTGTGTCCGAAGTAGAAGTACTTGGGTTGACTAGCAGAACAGAGAGCTATTTGCTCCAGAGAAACTGAGTAAAATAAAAATGAACAATTCTGGAGAGGATCCATTCAAATTTGTTCAAGCCCAGGGAGGTGAACATGTTAGAATTAACACAAAAAATTTTGTGTCACTTGGTGCCTTGACTTAAGGGATAATTTAATTACACCATCTATTAATGTTGACTTACTTTTCTGCTCCGTCCAGCCTTCTTACGATCTTGTTTATTTCCAGAAATCACATTTGTGACAGCTCTAATAGGCCATTCAACAGTGAACGCTTTCTCATTTAGTTGAAAATATTTTAAGTTTCAGAAACCCAGCAAGGAAAAGCACTTTCAGGCTTCATGTATATGAATAGACTAGTTCGGGGCAAGATTGTCTCAGAAGATGAATTCAACCAGCCTGTTTGACCAATTTCAGCTTCAAATATTTCTGTGTTTCAATTTGCCAACCAGGCTGGTTGAGCCTTAGCTGATGCAAAGATAATGGCCTCTTCTGGGCTTTTTTTTTTTTTTTTTTTTTTTTTTGGTAGAGGGTAGAAAGTGGCCCTAGTACCATTTTTGCATATGGGTTTACGGAAACAGCACAGAGGCCTGTGTGGCCAGCAAGCACCTTGAATTCACACATCCCTGGCTTAGAGATTTCTGGATTCTGTATTTGTAAACTTTCCACTTTGTGTTTTTTTGAGAACGTCACGTTTGATCTCTGCCAGCGAAGGTGGGGACGCAGTTACTCCCCTTCTAACAGCTGAATGCAATCAAGGCACTTAACTTTGTGTTGTGTTTTAGTTAAAAGGTAAAAGAGAAAAATACACCCAAACAAACCAGAAGACACATTTAGTATCGAGTCTTCAACCCTAAACAGATTGTGCCATCAGTGGAGGAATAAAGCCTGCAGGATACAATGAGTCCCCTCCCTCCCCCGTGAAATTCTCTTGGAAGAAGCCGTGGAATTGTGGGGATTCCATTTAAGGGTCAGCTAGTGTGTTTAAGCTGCATGTCAGGAGAAAGAAGGCTGAGATCCTTTGTGCAAACAAGCACCAGAAACCCAAATCCCTGCCTGTCTCTCAGAAACGAACTTGCCCAACATCTTGTGAGCCGGTTGGAGAAAGGAGCATTGGAGGCCACCTTTCAGTGGTCTGGCCGCCATTGCTGCCGCTGAACGGAAGGTATCCAGGCAGAAGCTACGCGAGGGCCCCAGACATTCTGGGCTGGACCCTGCAGTGAGGCTTCCTTGGTGAGGGAGACATATTCCCATCCCGGGAGCTGTCACGATTCCTGTCCCAGGATGCTTGCAGACGTGGCCACAGACCCAGCCTGGGCAAGGGCTCGGATAACAATGTCATGATGCTATTGCATGACAGCTGCTCTCCCTGATGTCCTAGAGCACTCCACTTTCTTGGAACCCTAATATTGGACACGCAGTCATTTAATTCCTTAGTTTTTTGATTTGTGAGTTGACTGTCTCTCCTGCTTAGAAACTAAGCGTCATTAGATTGTGACATACTCACAACAGGGATGGTATTTATCCAGAGTTTGCAACGTGCCAGGTATCACATGGGATAACAGGGTGGTGAGTCCCAGTAGGTCGCTGGGGTATGGAATGTTAGTGTCCCAATCTGACAGTTGAGGACACTGAGTTCCTGGAGGGGCTGAGTGGAATTGTCAAGGTGGCACAGCTCTTGTCCAAGGCTGAGGAGGAATGGGGTTCGAATCCAGGCCAGTGGATCACAGTCCCCACATTCTTAATCAGGCCTTCACAGTGCTTTCCTAAATCAGAGTTTGTTGACTGAATAAGTGAACTGCGAATTTGAGAGGCAGTGGGGTATAATGTAATGTCTGGAGGAAAGTTTTCGTAGCCGGGCAGATTTGGGTGCAGATGGGGCTCTGCCACTCGTTCCCTAGTGACCTTTGCTGAATTCCTGAAATTTTCTAAGCCTCAGTTTCCTCCTACATAGAATGGAGCTAGAAATATTTTTTTTTCAGGTTGTGAGGCTTTGAGGTTGTGAATGAAAAGGCTGGGTCCTTGGAACGTGCTGGATAGAAGAATGCATCGAGACTGTCTTTGAGCCAATTCCTGGAATCCCAGAAATAAACGGCCAGAGGGGCCACCAGGAATCACATCTCGGCCACCCACAAGCTGGGTGACCCTGGGTGAGTCTCTTGAACATGCTAGGCTATAGTTTTTTCTTCTGTCACGGTTCCTGCCTCAAGGGCTCGCAGAAGGGAGGAGAGCTGGGCCTATAGAAAATACTAAACAAATGTCTGCTTGGCATCTCCATGAAGGCGCTTGCTCCCATGTCGTGCTGTGTTCCCATGCCAGTACCTTGCCATAGGAAGAGTGGCCCAGAACTGGCAGTGTCAGCATCACCTGAGAGCCTGTTAGAAATGCAGTCTCAACCCCCGCCCAGAGCTCCTCAGTCAGAACGCAGGGCTTTGTGAACACTGGCCTGACGGTTGAAGGAGCACCACCCTGGGATACTTGGGAGACAGAAGCCACCTGTCCCCAGGTGGTGGTTGCCTAGCAGCTCACTCTCTGTGAACCTGCCAGCCCTTAGGCCCTGCACTTGTCCCGCCCATGCTACTATGTCGTGCAGGGGCTGAGGGGCTTCATTTCGAAGGCTCCCACATCATCACCCAGCTTCTGGCTGGAGAGAGGATCTGGTGAGAGACAGGAGGGTAGACTGGAGGAGAGAGAAGCTGGTGGGTCCCCCCCTGTCCTCCCCCTGCTCACTGTCTCAGTGGTGGTGCTGCTTGCATGGACAGGCTCTCGCCAACTCTGGCTTCTCCCTGTCCCTCCAGCTCTGGGGTGCTAGCAACTCCCTGACAGTGTTTTCTTAGCCCCTCGACTCCACTGGTTTGGCTTCTCAGCTTTTCCATCGCCAGAGCAACCAGTTCCCTGTATTGAATTCTCTCTTTTAAATGCTCGGGGAAGTTTCTGTTTTACTTGGTTGGATCTAGTGATCCACCCAGGCTCACACTGCAAGGGGTAGGGGTCTTAGAGGCAGGTGGTTTGGACACGGGTTCCAGCTCTCCTGCTGACTCGTGCCATAACCCTGGCCTACTCCCAGAGGAGGATCTGGGCTCAGTGAGGCCCCTTCTCTCTTGCTCCAACACCCCGTCTGGCCCTTGCCCAGCCCTTCCTCACCTGTTGTAGGTGGAGTGCATAAATGGCCTCACGTCTTCACTCCTTCCTGGGTCCAAACCCTTTGCCACGGACTTTGTAGCTCTTTCTACCAAGTCGTGGGTAGATTTCCTTGTCCCTGGAGTCTGGGTTTCACAATCTGACTTGCTTTGGTTAATGGGATGTTAGCAAACATCACACAGGTAGGAGCTTAGAGAAACACTTACCTCCTTCCACTAGTGTAGTGCTCTTGAGCTTCTGCCATCTGCATGAGCAATGCCTGTGCTGGTCCAAGGAAGGGTGAGAGACATGCAAAGTCAAGCAGCCCCATTCACCACAGGGGGACTCGTAGATGGGTGAGTAGGTTAGCCCAGTGTTAGCAGGGACACCTCAGTTACCACCCTAGATGCACAGGGTGCTATCCTTGGATGCCATGATATTTCTGCTTTTGTTATGCAGCACGAGTGTGGGAAGAGCTGACTGATACATGCTCACCAAGGCAATGAGGAGCTCTCTTCATATTGCCCCAAAGGCATGGAGTGTGGTGGGAAATGGCACGTGAGAACAATGTTTGTGGACAGGTAAACCGAGATTGGGACTCCAGTCCTGCTACTTCCTAATGGGTATCTATCCTGGGGAACGTCAGTTTGTTTCTGTGGGCCTCAGTTTTGTCCTCAGTAGAATAGGGATAATAATAGGACCTACCTCATGGGGGGTTGTAGGGATTGAGATGATGTATGTAAAGTGCCTGGAACATAGCATTTGATATAGGCATCATTGTTATAAGCAGAATTAATGATGTTATGTTATAAAAACCAACAACCTTGATCTAATTTTGCCCCCTCTCTGCTCCCTGACATGTGCCCCACTTGCCATTCTTTAAGTGCCCCACTCTGTTTTATGCCTCAGGGCCTTTGCACGTGCAGTGTCTTCTCCCTGGAGGGTCGTTTCCCTCCCCTCCAACTAATGAGTCTCCTCTTTTCATCCCCACTTAAGTGCAGCCAAGAACTGAAGGGTAATTATCTGAACATTTCACTTCTCCCTCTTGTCTTTTTGGGCTGTTACATGCATGAGCATAATTCTTCATTTAATTCTAGGGTCACCTGGGGTTAGCCATCTCTCTCACTGTGGAGTGTGAGAGTTCACTCAGACCTGGGCCAACATGATAAAACACTCACGGTATTTTCCCCGAGGTACAAGATGTAAGGACATGGCATTGTGGCAGAAAAAACATTAGCATGGCAAAACGAAGCTTTATTATATCAGTTCTCCAAACACAAGCTCACTGTGAAACTGCTGCATTCACTCATTGATTCAGTTGGTCAACGGGCAGCAAATATTTATGGATCACCGGCTCTGTGCCAAGTGCTTGGGTGGCTCTAGGTTAACGGCTGTGAACAACAAGCAAGGTCGTTTCAGTCAGGGCCCGCAGTCCATTGGAGAGGACAGACATATGCCTGGGGAAGTGTTTCAGGGAAGCTCTTGAGATGGCTGTGAGGGGTCAGGCCAGTGCGGAGATGGACAGAGCTATTCCAGGCATCCACCTGGGTAAGGGAGCCGGTGGGGGAGGGGGGCACTAGGGGACCACCCAAGGGGCTGAAATGGGAGAGTGAACTGTGACGGGACCGTGGTCAGAGAGCCCGGCCGAGGTCAAATCATGGACGTCAGGGCAGGCATCTGGGCAAGACCAAGCAGCCGAGGTCTGGTCACCCCCATTTCACAGACAGAGACACTGAGAGACCATCTCCATCAGTCACCTCTTGGGGAGGGAACAACAGCCCAAGGAGCACTGCAGTCTGGATGTCACATTTTATGCCTCAGGAAACCTGGAGGCTGGTTTCACCAAGGAAATAAATGCATGAATAAAACAAAACAAAACAAATACATAGAATATTTATTTTAGTGAATAGAAGCAGACTGCCTTTCCGTGACCCAAAGGAGAAAGAGAACCTTGATTGGATGGCATTGCCATCTATCATCTCAGGCAAGAGGGAGGTGGGCCCTAGGCCTGAGTGGGAGTTGTTTCCCTGGAGAGTCTGTCTAACTTCTTCTGTATTCACTCCTCTAAGATGGGGTGGGGGTAGCTGCTCCTTGCATTCAGATGCTGGGTGCATCAGTTGGGAACATGTTCAGCTGCAGTAATGGAGAGACTAACAGAGGGGTGGTTGTCTCAGGCAGGGGCAACTGGAGGTGGGTAGTCCCGGCAGGAACCCCTGCCCCTTCCTCCCCCATACACACATACACACACCTTTTGGTCTCACGATCACAAGGTGAAGGCTACACCTATGAGACTCATTCCAGGAAGGTTAAAGAGAAGATGCATGGTCTTGTTGTTCTGGAGAGACCCCTTTTCAGCAGTTCACCTCTGTCGCATTGGCGGGGACGGTGTCACCTACCACTCTCCACTGCAAAGGAGTCTGGGAAACTGCATATTTTTAGTTGGCTCCATTGCCAAGCCAAACAAAACCCGAGTCCCGTCAACAAGGAGGAATGGGGTGGGGAGCAGACCTGGTTAGGCAGCCAGCAGAGGGCCGAGAGCGCTGTGTGGTCACATCTGACTATTACCTGACGCTCTCCTGATTCGAAGATGCAGGAGACTTTAAAAGAAAAAAAAACAAACCCTCTGATGAGATATTTATTAGCATTCTGAATGTTTCATTTATGGCCTCATTAAAACTAAAATGAGTTAATGTGTTTCTAGGGGGTTGGGAAAGTAAGGGATCAGTGTTTTTGGCCAAGACTTCCCTCGCAGATGGCTTCTTTCACTCCTGTCATCTTACAAAGAAGGAAATTGAGGCACAGAAAGGTTGAGGGTTTGCCCAGAATCACCAGAGTGGGGTTTAAGCCAAACAACTCCGACCTTCCCCCCCCCCCCAGTCCTAGCCTGGGGTGCGGGTGTTGTGGGAAGCTGCAGGAGAAGGTGGGCACACATAGAGGTGGGGTTACACTGGGGAGGAGGGCACCCAGCCTTCTTAATCACACCCCTGGGAGGTGCTGCATGTTAGGCCTTGGGGTGCCCACTGCTTCCCTCTCCCGCCTGCTTCCCCCAAATCTCTCTAGGGCTCCCACTTGATCCCAGATTATCTGAGTCAATTCTCTACACTCAGAGCTTGGCCCTGGGAGGGAATTCTCTTTTTCTGGCTGAGAGCCTCTGCCTGAATTCGCTGTGCTCTTTGGAGCCAAAGAAGGCTCTGCTGTGGCTGGCGGGGCTGTGGGGTCACCGATCAGAGCCCCGATGGGCTATTGGCGGCCTGCGTTCACACCCATCTCCACACATCACCGAGACGTGGGCACGGCGCTAAGTCTCCCCTATGTTTTGGTTTCTTCTTCCTCAGAGTGGGCAGCACAAGGCCGCTCACAGCACTGCTGTGAGAAAGGAAAGAGGTACCTGGCTCATGTGAGAGCTGTGATCACCATGGCAACACACATCCAAGGATAGGCCCTTGTAGGAAGTAGGAAGATCGGCCCCTTTCTCATGCTCTCATTCAGCCCTTGTGAGCCTCGGTGCCTGCCTTGGAATGTGGGAACATTCCCCAGGTTTCCCTTGTAGGGTGAGTTTTAGACACACATTTCAATAGTTAACAAACATTTACTGAGCATTGATCATCTACCAGGCCCTTTGCCCAACCTCTCCCTGGATCCCCTCTTGCATACATAACTGGATGTCAGACCACTCTTGGAGCAGTGAGGGTAAAATGTCTGCAGAGCTTCCCAAGGCCATTCCTGTGCTGAGCGATCCTCGCCAGAGTCTGGTTCCCTCGTGCCCAGCACAGAGGAGGCAGGGCCCTGACAGATGGCCTGTGCCTTCCTAACTCACGGAGTCACTCATCCACCATGAATAGGCAGACACAGTCCAAGCATCTTACTGCAACCCCTTCCTGGAAACCCAGTTGGAAGAGGAGTGATGAAAGAGATTGGGAAAATGCAGCTGAGAAATCACGTTACAGTAAAGTCGTGTTCCTGAAACAGGGCTGTCCGTCAACGAGGTCATAAGAATAACAGCTTTCCATAAAAGCAAAACACAAGGAACCCAGTCCTGTGTGACCCTTTACACGGGACGCCATTTTACCCAATCCTGTAAAGGCGGCAAACAATGAACACATCTAATGTCCCAGAGACCCTGCCATAGAGGGGCTGCAGCCAAACAAATTAACTCTTTTGTTTATTGCAATTAGCTTTTTTGTCTGGGGTCCACTTTATGAGTCCATAAATATTGAATTAACAATTTGTTTCATTTTTTTTTTTTTTTTTTTTTTTTTTAGAATGTTGACGGGCTTTAGGGCATTCTATGGAAGGAAAGAAAAGTTTTCTTAAGAGAATTGCTCCAGGAATTCTGATCTTACTATACCTTCCTTTCTTGGAAAAGGCCCCAGAGACATCCAAAATTTATCTTCAAACCTTGGAGGGCTGTCATTGGTGTTCAATTCCCGTTTCTCGCTGGTGATTCTGTTTCTTTCACATGAAAGGAATTTTTGAAATAAAAAGCTTACCTAGCTGAAGTAGTGCCGATCAGGACCGTATCAGGCTTCAAGTCACAAATAGTCTAACTGGAAATGGCTTAAACCAGCACAGGGAATTTTTTCTCACATGATGAGATGTCTGGAGAAAGGCAGCTGCTGGCATCTTTTCCTTTGCTCAACGAGGGCAATTGTGCATCTCCTATGGTTTGTATTAGTGTCCTGTGGCTGCTGTAACAGAGTACCACACGCATGGTGGCTTAAAACAACATACAGCATCTTAACAGTTCCATAGATGAGAAATCCAACACGAGTCCCACTGGGTTAAAAGTAAGGTGTCAGTGGGGCTGCCGTCCTCCTGAAACTCGAGGGGAGAATCCATTTCCTGGCCTTTTCCAGCTTCTAGGGGTGACCCCCATTCCTTGGCTCAGGGCCCCTTCCTCCATCTTCCAAGCCAGTGAGGTCCATCTCTCTGCCTTTCTTTCATCATCCCATCTCTTTCTCTGATCTCCTCTTCCACCTCCTTCATCCACTTTTAGGGACCCTGTGGGTCTATTAGGTCCACCTGGATATTCCAGGGTACTCCCCCCATCTCAAGGTCAGCTGATTAGGAACCTTAATTCCACCTGCTGCCTTAATGCCTCTTTGCCATGTAATGTAACTTTGTCACGGGTTCCAGGGATTAGGACGTGGACACTTCTTGGGGGGCGGGGGGGCACCATTCTGTCTACCACACTGTTATTGCCTGTCCCATCATGGTCAAGATGGCTGCTGCATCTCCAGCCATCGTGTTGGCATTCAAGGGAGGAAGGGAGGAGAAGCTTTCCAGGACTGCGCCAGCTGGGTCTGTGCCTTTTTTATTAGGAAAGCAAAAGCTTTCCCAGTGGTGACCCAGCAGACTCTGTTCACATCTCACAGGTCAGAACCTGGCCACTTGGCGAGCCACACGAAGTTACAAGCGAGGCTGGTAAGGTACACAATAGGTTTCCTCTAAATCAGGAGGTGGCAAGGGAGAGGGTGGGTGTGAATGACTTAGGAAACATATGGACAGTACCTGCCAAAGCCCCCTTCCCAAGTCACTGAACTCACTTCAGCCAGTCTTTGCAGACGGCACTGCGAGGTAGGAAGTGGTAGCTTCCAACAGCATGTCTTTGAAGCTTTCCAGTGGAATGTAGTTGGCAGCAACTCTGGGAGTTCTAAGAAGAAACTTCAAAATCTGCCTCTGAAATTGTGGGGGAGGCTCCAGGCTTTGGAATGAGCTGTCCTGGGTTCTTGCACCTTCTTGACTTGGAAACTGGAGAGAATATATGCAAAGTGCCCAGCCTGTCTGGTTCCAGGTGGGTGCTTAGCAAAGCTCGAGTGCCACCCAGGGCAGGTGTGGGAGCAATGAGTTAAGGGTGGCCGCAGGTGGGTCTGAAGACACAGGTACTGTTTTGACAGCAATATGGAGATGGAAAGGCTATGGGTTCCCCCACTGGTGCTTCCGTTTTATGGACCTTTCTGGCCCAACCATAGAAGTCTTGAGTATATTGAATGGTGGCCTCATTAGGGGATATTAGCATATCAGCAAACTGTGTGTTCTGCCTGGAAAACTGGTCATGGTTCTATGTCCTAGCTGTATTCTGGGACCCTGTCATTATTGATTTCCCGCCCCAAAGTACTGGTTTTGCCTTAACTCATTTTACTGACCTGCAGTTATGGAAACAAATATCAGCGGCAGTTTGGGTCCCTCCTAGAGGCAAGAGCTACTGAGGACCCACTGAGCAAGCCCCCAACCCTCGCATGCCCCAAACAGCATGGTGCCTCTTCCAGCCCATTCGAATACCACGGGCTCAAAAGAATCTGGGAAATAAAATCAGAGCTAATTCAACTTAAACTTTTGAACCTTCCATCAACTGGCCACTGTGCCCACCTCCCGTGGGAACACAGACAGAGACAAGGTGGGCTCCCTGCCCTTGAGAGGGAAAGGAAGACAGAAAGAGAACAAGCTCCCAGGGGTTGGGTCCCTGCACTGTGCTCCCCTCATTACCTCTGGGCGACTTTGGGCAGGTGACTAAACCTTTCCAAATCTCAATTACCTCACCTGTGAGGGGGGTGATAACAGCACCTCCCTCCAGGGCCTTTTTGAGGACCATGTGTGGAAAGTGCAGGGAGGGGCCTGGCAGAGGCCTGGCAGGTAGGTCATTCTGTGCAAGCGCTGGCTTTCACTCTGGTTATTATCATTTTCGATGTTGGCAAACAGCTCACATACGCAGCATCTGGATGGAACTGAACCACATGGCACGGTCCCATGGAATAGGAATGTAATTTGAGTCAACTAGAGTCGCCACTCTGTTATCAGGCTCTCAGAATGAGCTTTACACGACAGCATGAGTGTGGCCTCTGGCTCCAAGCCTAGTCTCCCTGGCTCCATCAAGCTTCTTCTCCATGTCATACGTATGCCAGCTTCCTCACTGAAATAACGGGACTTGTGGAGATTCCCCACTCCCAGGACTGGCTGAGTGGGCTGGACCAGGTCATACAGGAAGTTGCTGAGGACACAGTGGGTCTTCCATTAATCCTAGCGGTTCCTCTGCACACTTATCTGCAGCAAACAAATCCTGGAAGAATGCCATAAGATAGTTCCTACCAGAAGCCCCATTTTGTAGATGGGGAAACTGAGGCACAGAGAGGCAAAGCCACTGGCCTTGGGTCTACAACCAGTGTGTGGTTGGGTGGGCTTGAAGGTCAGCCCTAAGGGTGATTTCAGGGATGAGTGAAATCAGTGAGCTGGGTCCCAGCTCAATATGTGACCCCTTCCCCAGGTCTTGTCCCAAAGCTGGTGACAGGGAGCTTCCCTGAAGTGAGTTTGCTTCAGGGCATCTTTCTCACGTTCCTCCACGCTCCAGGCCGGCTCTTTGTCCCCAGGGAGCGGCTAGGCAGTGAGAACCTGGGAATTCTCTTATCTCTTCCGAGCAGGATGCGTCCTGTGTTGTGTCCCCACCAGGTTTCCAAGTGCCCTGATGAGCTTGCAGATTTCACAGGCGATTGCTCAGCCGCCCTCCGGCCCAGCTTTGGGGGGGCTGTGTTTTGTTTGCCAGCTCCTCGGACCCGGCCTGGCTCCCCATGTCCCTGGACTTTTCTGCTGCTCCTGGGCCCTCCTCTACCCTGCATGCCTGTCCCGGGACAGCACTCTGAAAAGGCAGGGGTGAATTCCTGCCTCAGAAGGAGGGGGGATTTCCGCCCATTCTTTGTGAGGGGGTAACAGATGGGTTCCCCACCTGGGAGGGAGCTGGTGGGGGACGCAGTGCCCCCTCAGACCTCAGGGGCACTCTTCAGGCAGGCGAGGGAGGGCAGGGGAGGCCTGCCTGCCTGGCCTGGGCTGGATTTCCATCCTCCTTCACCCCATCAATGCCACTCTTAAGCCACGAGGGAATGGAAATAGGTAATTAATCTAGTTCTACCAAGGAGTGTGGGCGGTGGTTCTCACTCTTACCCCCAGGGATATTTGTTTGAAAATGCAGGTACTTGGCCTCTGGTTTCTGAGTCAGACTCCTTAGGAGTGGGTGGAACCACAATTCATAGTTTACAGCAGGCCCTGGGTAATTCTGACCAGGCACATTTGGGGAAATGCTGGTCTGGCAGCTTGGGCAGGTTCTGGAGTCAGGCAGGCCGAGTTTTATCTTCACTGCTATGTCTCCTGATCTCTCTGAGTTTTGGAGCCTCTTGGAACCTCAGTCTCTTCCTCTCCGGACTGATATTCTCTCTCTTACGGTTTTTTTTTGGAGAAATCCCAGGGTGCTCTGCACACACCAAGCACAGAGAGGGTTTTCAGGAAAGGATTCATTCTTGTTGTCCATAATGATAATTCAAAGACATAATCATCCTGGCAACGTTTCTGATAATCAGAGACAAGGACAGACCACTCTGAGCTGATAGGGTCGGAATCAAGAGTAGAGACCTTGAGTGTTTTGAGCACCCTCTGAGGCCTTATTTTAGGTACTAGAACTGTTCGCATGGAAATTTCCAAATGTTGACAATAACACAAGGGACTAAACTTTTCTTTTTCTTGGAGTTCAGGAATCTGGAATCAGGAAATGCCGAGTGATCCTGGCATTCTCAAAGATGAGGTGTTGGGGCCAGATAGGGTTTGACGCTTCTGTGCCTCAGTTTCCTGCTGTATAAACTGGAGGGATTATAGTTCTTACCTCACCAGGGCGTGGAGGATTTCATGTTATCGATGTGGCATGGGTCGCTGACTCTCACTGTTCGAGAGTTAGCTGACAGTGTTAGCATTGGTGCTAGTGCTGTCTCTCTTTTTAACAGATGAGGAAACTGGAGGGGCCCGGAGGAATTCCCCACTTGCACAGGATTCCTGTTGATGAACGGTGGGGCTAGGATTTGAATTGAGGCCTTCTAGAGATCTTCTCCACAATGTGGGCTGTGGACACGGCAGAAGAGGTCTGCGTGGCAGAATCAGCAGGTTCCTAGACAAGGTGGGTCTACTCCCCGGTTTGTCCAACTCCTATGGTCTTTTTTGAAAGTCAGTATGAAGGGGAACCTGATGAGGTTCTCAGAGTTTTGAGGTCCTTGCCTTTTTATGAACTTCCTACTTTGTCACAGGGAATCCCCAAATTTCTCTCATCCAGGATTTCTGTTGACCCAAAGCAGGAAGCTGCAGGCTCAGAGCTGATTTTACATTTATTGGCTTATGTTTTCCCAAAGCAGGGATGCAATAAAACCTGTTCAGGGTGGCTGAACACATGGCCTCATGCTGTCTTCCAGAGACGTTTTTTGGGGGTAGGGAGAGGAACACACACACACACTCACACACGTACACACATTCATTCCCATGTGCACATTTACATTTATAAACACACCATACATACATATGCCAACATAAGTACATTTTTGCTCATGCACACATGCATTCACATACACACTTATGCATACCAACACACATGCACACATGTGCATACTCCACACACACATATATATAATACACCCTGGGTGGTATAAGATGGATCTGCCGTTGATCTCACTCTAGTGAACTGTTGGCTGGGCTGGGAAGGCTCTAAGACAGGTTGGCTTTTTGCAAGCATCTAATACAGGTGGCTTCTGCATTCTAGAAATGTCACTAGGAACCCCCAACTCATGCTTCAATAAATTCATCACCTGCTAGATGATCTCACTATTAAGAATGAACCACTTGGAAACTTAAGGCCTTTTCCTGAAGATTTTCTGTCACAGAATCAACAGAGTAGCCTTTCTTTCCCAGGAGTGTGGACTAAGAGGAAAACCTGCCCAAACATGACCTTTTTGGCATCTCTTTACATTAAAAGTCCACATCTTTTTTTGCTTTGCCTTCCATATTATAGACAGAGATATTTTTAAAAACCATTGTGTTCCTCCCATCATTTTAGCAAAAAATGATGGTTTCCCCCACACACACACCCAGCATCATCTTTATCTCAACTCTTCTCATGGTCTCTTTGTTTGAAAAGCCAAGTTGACCTTAAGGTGATAAACTGAAATGCAATCTCCTCTTCCTAAATGTCAGTCATTCACACTTTAGTAAGAATGATGAAACAATCTTAAGAGTAGGCTTTCAATGACAACATGAAATGGGACCATTAAAACCCAGAATCCCTGTGAGGGGCAAGAATAGGAGATACTGACACCCTAAAAGGAGTCAAATATAATGAAGGAGTTGGAACAAAGCCATTTTGCCAGTGTCCCTATTGGGTCTTAGCCTCCCCTAATTCTCTGGTCTGTGTGTGGTTGTAACTGGGGACAAAATTCTCCCATGGAAACTTCTCTCCCTGGCCAGAGCTCAACTGTCTGGTCCCTCCTCCATCACCCTCTGTTCCATCCCATCACAGAGAAGGCTTCTGGTTTGTTCTTCTGTTTGTATCTCCCCCTTTTCTTCAGTTTGACAAGACACTGAGAATATCAGCGTGTAGGGCTCTTCTCAGAATATTTGGCATCACCCAAACCCTTGCACAAACCCTTAAACTTTGTCCAATATGTATGACATGTTATCCTACATGTGTATCAATAAATGTTTAGTTAATTATTATTTGTTTACCTAAACGGCATCATAGATGTACATATTCTTAATGTCTGCTTCTTCTTGTCTGGGTTCAAATCCCAATGCCTGCCACTTGCTGGCTGTGTGACCTTGGGCAGGTTAGTTTACCTCTCTGTGCCAGTTTTCTAATCTATAAATGCGGATAAAAACAGTACCTAGCCTGTTGTGAGGATTAAATAAGTCAAGACATGTGAAGTCCTAAGACTTCACCTAAGAATGGTATATGCATGTGAGTTCGCTAACTATCAGTGGAATTCGCCCCATGTTGGGGAAGAATAATTTGACTTTTCACACCAGAAGTGGAGTATGATCCTTTGCAGTGCAAAATCATTCCATCCTGTACCGAAGCCTCACTGGGGAGTTACTCCAGCTCAAGCATATTCAAAGGGGTGAATTGGTAGAGGGTCCCAGGAAGCTATGTGGCAGCAGTGTGATTCCCATGTTGGGAGCACACCTGTTGGTGTGACTGGGGGTAGCAGTATTAGTAATAGTTCTTCCTGGTGGGCTGCCCTGGGGCAGGTGGGCCTGAGAACACGGTTGGATGTGAACCTCTGGTTTGCAGGAATTTGGCTCTTGCACCAGCCTTCCTGGAGGTGCCTGGCCCCCCAAGTGCCCTCTTGGGTCTCTGTGATCTCCCCAGGCAGGCCTCTGCGGGGCCTGTGCACAGGGGGCCCCTCCGTTTGTGGTGGGACGCATGCCATTTGTCAGTGGCATGGGGTGACTCCCTGGGCACCCCTTGAAGCGAGCTTGCAGAGTTCAAGGCTGGTCGCCTGGGCACTCATTATCAGATCTAATTGTGGGCTCAGATTTCACAAACCAGAGGGTTGCTCAGGTGGAGGACAAGCTGCAAAGGTCACGCCTAAAAGCTTATTAAACCGCTGGTGTGAAAGGTAAGACCATCTGGATGCCATTTGACAACTTAAGTGGTAATTACACCATTTGGCGCAGGAATTAGTGAGAGCTGTGGCTTGAACTGTGGCAGGGACAACTTTTTTTTTTGTTTGCAAGGGGGTGGTTTGGGACCGTCCCATCCCAGCATCTCGTGGTCTTCACTCCTGTTGGGGCTGTCGGTTCTGTCCTGAATTTTTCGGGTGGACTGCAGAGTTGAGACAGGCAACCATCTCCCTCACCGGGCCCTGCAGCCTTGATATATAACCAGGAACACCTGCTTTCCCAGTGCTCCCCTTCCCGTCCCGGCAAGGGAGGTGGGGCAACGTCCAGCGGCATTCCTCCTGAGCAATATGGAAGTGTTTAAGCAGGGTTTGCACCAGGCAGGGTAGCTAAGATCTGAACCTTTAAATTACAGCCATTCCCAGGCTGAGGAAAAGTAAATAAACAGTTCACAGCTGCAGCCAACTGAACACAGAACTGGCTATCTCTTCTGATTGCCGGACAAGTAATTAAGTGGGAAATGTGAGCCCTCACCGTCAGGGTGAGATGATAAAGGTCTGGGGGCAGTAAATCTACCCAACTCCAGAGACCTCAGATTAACCCTCGCAGGGCTGGCAGGGCGAGGGGTGGGCAGGCATGGGGAAGCCCCGATCAGCAGCCCACTGTCAAGCTCCCTAACTAAACGGACACCACCCACCTCACCCTGTCTTGTTTAGGGGACCTGATGCCCAAGAAAGCACTTTGAAACAGTGTTGTCTGCATTTACTGATCCTTCTGGGTTGAGTTGTGTCTCCGAAAGTTGACATGTTGGAGTGCTAACCCCCAGCACCTCAAAATGTGACTGTACTTGCCGATGGGGCCTTTAAGGAGGCAATTAAGTTAAAATGAGGTCATTAGGGTGGGCCCTGATCCAATTCAACTGGTGTCCGTATAAGAAGAGATTAGGTTGGACAGAGACACGCACAGAGGGAAGACCATATGAGCACACAGGGAAAAGACAGCCATCTACAAGCCAAGGAGAGAGGCCCCAGGAGAAATCAACCCCGCCCACCCCTTGATCTCCAACTTCCAGCTTGTAGATCTGTGAGAAAATCAATGTCTGTGGTGCTTTGTCATGGCAGCCCGAGCAAACTAATCCACTGATCTTTGTCTGTGTGCTGAGAGCAGTGTGTGTGCTTTATCATAAGGGCTGACAATGTCAGAGGCTGATAGTCTGTACTGGCCCCTGCAAGGCATGCACACACATGTGGCTTCTTGTACTCACCAAAGCGACGGCATGCCCATTTCAGAGATGTGGAAACTGAGCCCCGGAGAGGCTAAGCAAATAGCCTAGGGTCACATAGCTAGGATATGTGGAGAGATCCTGTTTCCTAGAGTTGGGGTTCTCAAACTTAGCTGCACAGTGGAATCACCTAGGAAGTCTTAGGAAATACTGATTCCTGGGTCCCACCCCAGATGAAGAGAGTTAGAACATGGGTAACATTTTTCAAGGCACCCCATGTGATTTTCACTTATAGCGAGGGTTCAGAACCACTGCTTTATATCCAATTATTCTTGCTGGATTCCTTTTTTTTTTTTTTTCCTAAAGTGGTGTTTTAGCAGGAGCTTATGTCTAATGTGTCACCCCCCATCTTTCCATATTTCTCCAGGTGAGGCTGCTCCAATGTGGTCCTCACATCCACGGTCAATTAGCTTGTGTTTATGCAACTGTCAGCACAGGCTCTGGAGCCCAAATGCCAGGGTTTGAATCCAGACTCTACCACTTACTTGCTGTGTGATTTTAGGCAAGTCACTTGACCTCTCTGGGCCTCAGTTTCCTCATCTGTAGAATGGGGATAATAAAAGTACCTACCTCTAAGCTTATTCTTAACCAAGTTAATGTTAGTAAACCCCTGAGAACAATGCCTGGTGCATGGAGAGTGCTAGAAAAATGTTTGTTAGTAACAAAATAAATATCTTGTATATTTACCCCTGGGTGGTAAGATGTTGAGGGTGAGGGTAGGAATGGCAGACAGAAACTGAGTCTGAGCCAGCTCTGCATTTCCCCCAGGACACAGAGGGGACTTCAGCAAATTTTAGTGGGAGGGGACAGGACGCCCTTTGTCCAAGGCATTCACCGCCACCCGCCCTCACCACACACGCATCATCCCCATGAGAGGGGTCATGACAGCCGACCTGTTCTCTTCACATGTAAACCATGACACCAGCATCCGGAAGTCATGGAGGCCTGCACACATGGAATTTGAGATGTCGTGGCCACATGGTTTGCTCTGGAGAGAATGAGATGTGGAGAGCCAGGTACCTGGGCATACACGTGCACAGAGCGAGTGCTGATGGGGTTTTGGGCAGTCCTCCTGTCTTTTTGTATTCCATGGAGTCCCTTTTCCCCTCCTGTAAGAATTCATATGCTTTTTGTAGTAAAAACATCATTTTGGTTTTTTTCCTTGTACATTTAAGAGTGATGTAAACATTGGCTAAGTCACCCCAGGCATGTTTTAGCATTTCCTGGACATCCTCGTGGCCTAGCAGGGCTGGATGTCTCTCTGTCCTCACCCGTGGAGCACGTGCCTGCCGGTTTTCTGGCCTGTGGCCCTGGAGGGGGCAGGCATGTGTCACCCAGCGGCCTGCCTCGGGGAGCTGCTGCAGGGGAAGCGGCTGCAGCAGAGGTGCTGGTTACACAGAAGCATGGATCTCTGGGCGGGTGGGGCCTTGGGGCCTTGCTACAGAAGGACTTTGTGTCAAGCTGGCAGTGGCTCCCAGAAGGGTCTGGGGATGAGGACAGAGGTGGCTGTGGGCCCCTCCACAGCCATTCACTCCATCAGTTGGTCTGCAGTGTGTGGGGAGTTCACTCAGAAAGGGAACTGCCTGAGCCCCTCCTATGTGCCAGAGCCCTGGGGTTCAACACCAGCTTGCCAGTTAGCAGATAACTTTCTGTGCCTCAGTTTCCTCTTCTATAAAATGGGGATAACCTACTTTAAAGGGCTGCTAGGAGGAACAAACACATTAAAACAGGCGCCAGTGCCTGCCACTTAGTCATGAGGCTCTTGTTACAATCGTAGTTGTTTTTCTTATAATAACTCTGAGCGGTGTCCATTCACAGGCGTGGACCTGGAGCTCAGGAAAGTACAATTATTTATTCAGTCCCTTCAGCCAATAGTGATAGCCCTGGATTGGGCACTAGCACCTAACAGGAAACAAACCAAGGTTCCCACCCTTGGGAAGTTCTCCATCCCCTGAGGGAGGCAGCCATCAGTCAGATGATCTCCCAGGAGGATAATCCCAAATCTGGAAGGTGCTAGAACCAGCAAGACTAGGGCAAGGAGAACATGTGGCAGGAGCCCTGTTGGAGACCAAATGAAGCCCCTGGCTGGGATCTGAGGGAGGTGTAGGAGTTCGCTAGGCAGAGAAGAGGAACAGTGTCCAGGCAGAAGGAACAGCCTGTGTGCAGAGCTTGTGCTGTCAGAGAAATGAAAGGAGGTGCTGGTAGGACAGCTGGGGTGCAGAGACAGAGGTAGACCCTGCTTATTGTCCCCCCTCTTCCATAGTAATAGAATGTTTAATTAGGCCCATTGCAATTCAGAATAAAGATGGCTTTTCCCCACCTCCATTGCAGCTGAGAAGTATATGTGACAAGCCCTGGCCAATGTGAGAAGGGACATGTGTGCCCATCAAGGGGAGGGCAGCTCCTCCTCTTCCCCCATTTTGTGTCCTCCCAGACATGGTGGTGAATTATCACAGCCCAAGTGATGGACCCCACAACTTACAGGAGAGGAAGGAACCCAATGACTTTAGAGAGCAGAACTCGGATATTTATGTAAGGAAAATAAATTCTGCAGACATCTTGTTTAGCCACTGATATTTTGGTTTTTGTTTAGGAAAGCTGAAGCCTCTGTGACCTAGTCAAGCTTTAATGGTGGGGCGCCAGGCAGTGGCCAGGAAACCCCCACTGTGCCCGCTCTTTGGCATGGCCTTGGGAATTACTCCTGGCCATTCAGACCTAATCCTTCTCTCCGGTACTCCTGGAGATAATGCGAGCCAGCAACATCCTCTTAAGTTGTTTTTTTTTTTTTTTTTTTGACTTAATTCAGCCCAGCTGAGCTTCAGTTACATGGGAATAATACTCTGATCTGATACAGCCTTCTAGGTCATGATACACTGCTATTTTCCTCGGAGCCATGGGAAGCTGATGAGAGGTTGCAGGACTAACCTAAGGTCACAAGGCTAGTAAATGGCAGAGCCAGGGCCCTGATCTTCTTACCACAGTTCCTGTCTATGCTGAGGATGGTACAGGTCAGGAGAGACGCTCACTCCACTCACGTCTCCCCCTTTTTACAGCCGTCCTGCCAGTAGCTGCCTGGGGGAATTTGCACCCATTGAGAGCAGGAGGCCAGCACCGTGCATGGCTGAGTGGAAGGATGGCTGAGTGGAAGGATGGCAAGCCTGAGTCGTGAAGGGCAGCACAGAGCCCTCCATCAGCTTCCCTCCCTGAACGTGGGTCTATGCCGGGATGCAGTTCCTTTTGGCTTAGGCCAGTTTCAGTCGGGATTTCTGTTGCTTGCCCCTGTAGCATCTTAACAAGGAAGCTTGGGCCTGGCATTCACTGTCTGCACCTTCCCTGGGCTGGAGTGTTGTTAGGATTTTCCCAGAGCTGTCGCTTCTCTGGACTGACCTTCCTGAGTTCCTTTGACTTTTGCTTATGGCCCCACCTCCTTCTGCATGAGACCTGTTTCCTCAGGTTCTTGGTTATGTGGCTGATGCTACCTCACCATGGACAGGATGGAATCAGGTTGCTCTTCATTCCAAAGGAGGGACGCACACCATCACCAGGGTCGCACAGACTAGGAGCATTGGGACTTATCCCCCTCCCATGGTACTGGGAGCTCCCAGTTTCCTTATTCTTGGGAGGCCAACCCCTTCTGATGTGAGAGGCTCCTGGGTGCGGGTGTTATCCGAGGACCATGGGATGTGACTTGCTGGAGCAGATCTTCAGGGAGAATAAGTGGAATGAGGAGGCCAGATGAGAGGAGGGTCCCAGAGGATCCCCACTTACAGAGCCATCGGCTGTGACAACACCCATGTTGTTCTCAGCCTCCTGCCCCACAACGGCTCCCCACTTGGTAATGACCCAATTCCTCCCTTCCCCACGAGGCCTCTCCCAGCTACACTCAGCTGGCCTGCGATCCCCGCTGGGTCCCCCTCCCATTTGTGGGAGAAGAGATGTGGGGCTTAGAATGTGGGTTCTGGGTTTAGCAAAGCTTGCACTGGGTCCTGGGTCTGCTCCTTACCAATGGTGTGGGCCGTACCAAAGTCTTTTACTATCCCAGTTTCCATATTTGTGTAATGGGGATCAAAAGCAGTGCCCCCAAACCTGGGTGGTTTTGAGGATTTCAGGAAATAGGGGCTGAAAGGAGGTGCGTGAGTCTGAGCAAGCTCAGCAATGGAGCAGGACCAGGTAGGCGAAGGTGTGGGCAGCACCTGCTACCTAATGTGTGCGGCCCAGTAGGAGATGAAAACGGGGACCCCGGGTTTTAACATCATGAAGAATTTCAAGTTGGCTATAAAAGAGCATTGAACCAAATGCGGTCTCACTGAGCACGGGCCCTGTACATCTTACCTGGTGGAGCTGCTTTAACACTTATATCCTGGCACAGAAAGGACCAAGAAGTGGCAGGACCCCTCGGACACCAAGAGGTCAGTGGCTGATAATCAATTGTCCACTCTCAGGACCTCTGGGTGTCAATCCGGGATCTGAGTGCAGCAGTATCCAGAGACATTACTCTTTAATGGTGGAATCTGTCCAGTGGCTGTGCACTGCCTGGTGTGGGGAAGGGGGCCATGGCTTTTGGACAGTCTCCCCAACCCCGAAATCCAGCCCAAGGGTCACAACCCCTTGCATGCGGAATCAGCTGACTTCTGGTCCTGGGTTCCAAGGCAGGTGGCCCCACCCAGCACAGTGACGTCTGCCAAGGAGACCCCTTGACATCATTGCAAAGGCGATTTTTATGGGAGCAGGTACAGGCTATAAAGCTGTCAGGATGTCAGCTTTGCCCCTTGACCCCTCTTCACCCATCCCTGTCGTCTCACCCTGTGAAGGCTTGGGCTGCTGTGACCAGTAAATGCTCTCATACTTTGGGCAACCCTGGGGCACGTGGGTGTCCCCATACTATCTGTGGGCTGCGTCTTGCCACTCGGTGCCAATGGTGCTTCCAGGTGACGTTTTGTTAGGGTAATAAATGGGATGAAAAAATAGTGTTTCACTGTATTTTTTCCTGGGGCATCATGACAGATTGAGGGCCTATGGCTCGAAGCACGCTGGCTGATTCCAGCTCTTGTGACCTCGAGGCAGAGGAGCAAATGGGCATGTCGCAGGCTTCCCCTACTCGGCCTGGCCTGACGCCAAAGGCCCCTGGCCTCCATCTCACTGGCTGTCCTGCCAGCGACGCCTGTGGGAATGTTGCACCCGGCAGAACCCAGGCCCATTTCTCCTGCTCTGAGAGCCTGTGTAGCCTCACAGGTCCCGGGGGAGTGTGTCATCCAAATGGGCAGGCTGCCCAGCCCACAGCTGGCTGAGCTGCGTGGGGAGGAATGGGCCTGCCTCTTCCTCCATCACCCAGGACCGGAAAGGGCCCCGACGGGTGGGTGTCTTGGTGCTTGGCACCTTACTGGCTCATCTAGAAGAACGACTGCTTCTTTACCCTCGGAGCGATGCTGTTCAGAGAAACCAGGCTGGAGGAGAGGACTTCCTGAGACAAAGAATGATACAATGATCGTGAGCCAATATCTACCCTCTCACTGTCCAAACTCAGGAATCAATTCGATCTAGGTAGCCAGGGACACGTGAGCCTGTAATAAATATGACACTCCTGCTCACTGTTGGAGCACTGTTCTTTGCCAGCTGCTGTATACATATTATGCGAGGAAATTTTCCTAGCAGCTTCCTGAAATAATAGTAATAAGAAACACGTCACACTTCGTATGTGCCTGTTCTAACAGCCTAATATAGAGTGACTCTTGAGATCCTAACAACAACACTGTGAGGTAGGTCCTTTAATCGTCCTCATTTTGCAAATGAGGAAATGAGCTTCGGAGGGGTTTAGTGGTTTGCCCAAGGTCACACAGCTGGTCAGTGTCCAGAGCTAGAATTTCACTTGGTCAGTCTCCATCCAGAGTCTGTGTAATTCAGTTTTGTTGCTAGTCCACTAAAAATAAGAATGGGACCTAAGAAGGGGGCAGGGAGTGGTGTTTACTTCTCCGGCCATATCTCAAACCTCCTCTCCCCCAGCTCACTAACTACAGGGGGCTCTTTTTAGTCCCTCCCATCCAGACTGCACTCTCCTGCCTCAGGGTCTTTGCATAGGCTGTTCCATCTGCTTGGCACACTCTTCCCCCCACATCTACCTTGCCTTTACTGCCCATCCTTCGGATCTCTGCTAAATGCCCCTCCCTCAGAGATGTCTTCTCTGCCCCCCCAGCATGGGGTTTGGTCACCCTGTTGTATGCCCCACGATCCCAGGCACACTTTTCTTTCACAGCACTGGACACATTTGTGATTTGTAAGCTCCTGGACGGTAGGGGCTGAGGCTGCCTTGCCTATTTATTGTTGCACCACTTGCCCGTTCACATGTGGGTACTTCATTTATATTTGTTAACTGGTTAATCAATAAATGAGTAAAGAAGTAAGACGTGACTTTTGCTTGTCTAGTCCTGAGGATAGCTCCCAGTCTATGCTTGGAGTAGAGCTTTTGCTGTCCTTGTGTCTAGCTCCTTTTTTTTTTTTTTAAGACTTTTATTCGAAATATGGCTAACATACACTATTATATGAGTTTCAGGTGTATACCGTAGTTGTTCAACATTCATAGACGTGAAGAAGAGATCATCATGGTAATTCCAGCAACCATCTGACACTGTACACACTATCACAATATTATTGACTATATTCCCTAGTGCTGTATATTACATCCCCATGACTGATTTATTCTATACCTGGAAATTTGGACCTCTTATTCCCTTTCACCTTTCTCCCCCTTTTTAATTTTCCAGTTACAGTTGACATTCATTATTATTTTATATTAATTTCAAGGGTACAGCATACTGGTTAGACATTTATATAATTTAAGAAGTGGTCCCCCTGACTAGTCTAGTACCCACCTGGCACTATACATAGTTATTACCATATTATTGACTATATGCCTTATGCTGTAACCTACATCCCCATGACTACTTTGTAACAACCAATTTGTACTTCTTAATCCCTTTTCCTTTTTCATTCACCTCCAAACTCCCTCCCATCTGGCAACCATCAAAATGTTCTCTGTATCTATGAGTTTGTTTCTGATTTGTTTTGTATATTTTGTTCTTGAGATTCCACATATAAGTGAAATCACATTGCATCTGTCTTTCTCTGTCTGACACTCCACTCAGCACAATACCCTCCAGGTCCATCCAGGCTGCCTCAGATGGCAAGAACCCATTCCCTTCTTGGCCGAGCAATATTCCATTGTATATATGTACCACCTCCTCTTTATCCATTCATCCATTGACAGACACCCAGGCTGCCTCCTTATCTTGACCATTGTAAACAATGCTGCAATGAACATGTGGATAAGCACATCCCCTTAAAGTAGCATTTTGGGTTTCTTCAGATAAATACCCAGAAGTGGGATTACTGGGTCCTTCCTTCTCTTGTTATAGCCTTTGTTTTAAAATCTGTTTTGTCTGGTATATGTATTGCTACCCCGGATTTTTGGTTTTTTTGTTTCTGTTTTTATGAAACATTTTTTTCCATCTCTTTGTATCTCTGTGTGTATGTGTTTCAATCTGAACTGAGTCTCTTGTAGGCAGCATATGTAAGGGTTTTGTTTTCTTGTCTGTTCAGCCCTCCTATGTCTTTTGATTAGAGCATTTAATCCATTTACATCAAAAGTAATTGTTGATAGATATGTAGCTATTACTATTTTATTATTCATAATTTTGATCTTTTTTTCTCCCCTATCTTAAAGAAATCCCTCTAACATTCCTTGTAATAATGATTTGGTGCTGATGAGCTCCTTTGGCTTTTTCTTGTCTGGGAAGCTCTTCATCTGTCCTTTGATTCTAAATGACAGCCTTGCTGGGTAGAGTAACCTTGATTGTAGGTCCTTGCTTTTCATCATGAATATTTCCTGCCAATCCCTTCCGGCCTGCAAAGTTTCTGTTGAGAAATTAGCTGACAATCTTATGGGAGCTCCCTTGTAAGTTACTAGTTGCCTTTCTTTGCCATTTTAATTATAATGTATCTTGGTGTGGGCCTGTTTAGGTTCATTTTGTTTGGCACTCTCTATTCTTTCTGGGCTTATATGTCTATTTCCTTTGCCAGGTTAGGAAAGTTTTCAGTTATTATTTCTTCTAATAGTTTGCAATCCCTTGCGTTCTCTCTTCTGGTACGCCTATGATGTGAATGTTGTTATGCTTGATGTTGTCCCAGAGGTCTCTTAAACTATCCTCATTATTTGGATTCTTTTTCTTTTTGCTCCAATTTGTTCCAATTGGGTGTTTTCTGCTACCTTATCTTCCAAATCACTGATTTGATCCTCCGTTTCATCTAGTCTGCTGGTGATTCCTTCTGGTGCATTTTTTATTTCAGTTATTGTATTCTTTACTTCTGACTGGTTCTTTTTTTATGGTTTCTATGTCCTGTTTTTTATGCTTGCTATCTCTTTGTTGAAGTTCTGAGTTCCTTGAGCATCCTTAAACCATTGTTTTGAACTCTGTATCTGGTAGGATGCTTGCCTCCATTTAGTTCTCTTTCTGGAGTTTTCTCCTGTTCCTTTATGTGGGACAGATTTCTTTGTTTCCTCATTTTAGCTGCCTCCCTGTGTCTGTTTCTATGTGTGAGGTAGGTCTGCCATGTCTCCCAGTCTTAGCTGGGTGGCCTTATGTAGTAGGTGCCCTGTGGGGCCCTGGCACAGTCTCCCTGGTCACCTGCTCTGGGTGCTCCAGGAGTGCCCTTTGTATGTGCCCAACTATTATAGTTGAACCTTGATTGCTATTGGCACGTCAATGGGTGGAATTGACCCTCAGGCTGATTGGCTGTAGGGTTTGGCCATGTCCACAGCTTACTGGCTGCTTTGCAGAGTAATTACCCCAGTGAGTGGGATTCACCTAGTGGACTCTGGTATCTGTTGAGACCACCCTTTGGGTGTGCTGCATGCGGGGCTAATTGGGTGGTGCTCTGCTGTGATCTGAAACCAACCTCCAGGTTTATTGGTTCTGGGGTGTCTTGCTCTTGGGAGGGCTCCAGTGCAGGCCTAGGTCACCTACTGCCTGTGATCAGCCAGGGACCACTTGGTAGGAGCTAAAAAGTGATCCATGGTTTTTTGCTGCTTCTGTTAAACTTGGAGGTATGCAGGAGAGACCATGCTGTGCACAGAGGATTTCTGCCACCACTGCCGGGCCTGGGGTAGCTCTGGAAAAATCCAGAACAGCCTGAGGCCTGCTGCCATCTGCCAGTTCCCTTAAAGTTCAGCCTCTGACAAAGCCTCACGTGGTGTGTGAGTTGGGTGAGGTAGGGTCTCAAGGAGTCACTAGAGTGGGAAGAGTTGGATTCACTAGTTAATGTAGATTCTGGTTTGGTGTCAGTGTTGAGTCTGAAGCTACTCAGAAAAAATCTCAGGGCACACCGAAGCCAGTCGTTACCTGCCTGGGGCCTATGGACTCTGATAATTTTTCAAGAAAGAGTGCAATGCAGGTGGAGCTGGCTGCTCTCAGAGAAAGAGCCTCCTGCATTGAGGGAGTTGGGTGGGGCGAGGTCCTAGCGAGTCAGCAGGGCGGAACCCCCGAGCTCACCAGACCAATCAGATTCAGATTTGTCCGTAAGCGTAAGGGGTGGGCTCAACACATTAAAGATGGCGGCTGCCTGCCCGGATGTAAGGGAGAAGGACTCCAACACAGGTAAAATGGCGACTGTCCAGCCCTGGCCTCAAAGCCACATGCCTCAGTGTGCTCTCCATATGCCTCTGACACCACCTGAGTCACCACCTCACCGCTGGAGCCCAAGGTGAGTGCCTGCGAATCCATATGTGGCCATTTATGAGGACATCTGGGTTTCCCGCAGCCTTCCATCTCACCTGGATGGTTTGAATCCCCACTGTTTTTCACAGCCAGATGTTGTGGGGGGCTCCTCTTCCTGGCACCAGTACTCTGTGCTGGGGAGCCTGGAGTGGAGCTGGGACCCTTTGCTCCTCTGGGAGAACCTCCACAGCTGAGGCTTCCCTCCCTATTTTCAACCTTCACATGGAGGTTTGGGACTGGCCCGGTTTGCGTCTCCACTTCTCCTACCAGTCTCAACATGGCTTCTTCTTTATGTCATTAGTTATAAAACTTGTGTTTAGACAGACTTCAGGTGGTTCTCCAGGTTGATTGTTCTGAAATTTAGTTGTGATTTTAATGTGTTCACGGAAGTAAACAGGCCTGGTGTTTATTTACTCTGCCATCTTGGATTTGTTGTCTGTAGCTCTTTTAATTATAATGAGACAAATAGATTCTATGCAATTCCTGTCATCGAGCAGTGCGATCACAATAGGAATTGCTTCTAGAGCAGTTATTTGTTGCTGTGTGACATACTAGCCCAAGACTTAGGGGCTCAGTGTTCAAGTCCATGGTTCAGAGCCCTGTACCAGAATTTTTTATTTTTATTCTATATCCCAATGAGGTGTGTGTCTCTCTAAATATAAAATGAAGAGGAATGTCACATTTTATCAAAGCCTAGAAACACCTTTCTGTTTCTTCTCACATATGAGTGTTTCTCCAACCAGAATGCATCTTGTCATTGATTGAGTACATATATTCTAATGTCTCTTTTCTCTCTTAAAAACTCTTAGTAACCTGGATGATAGATCACAATTGATGTTGCCTTGCATGGAAGAAATGTGGTAGCCATGAGAACTGCTGTTTGTTGATTGCCCCCTCTGTGCTGTTTTAATGGCCATTACCTCACTCAGCCTTTACAAACACCTGTGGGGAAGGCGAACAGGTGAAAAGTTGTTTCCACGTTACAGATAGGAAGCAGAGTCAGAGAGGGTAAGTAGCTTGCCCAAACTCACATAGCTAATAAGTACATGGTTGCTTTTGGACTTAAACTCAGCCGTAACTGTAGGCTGGATGCTTAAATATTAGCTATGAAGAATTTTTCATAAAATGTAGCTATGAAATATCAGGCATTTGTTCATAAACACTCTGCTGAAACACCTTATTTGCTGTGTTAGACTGCCCGAGCGATAGTAACAAAGTACCACGGCCTAGGTGGCTTAGACAACAGAAATTTATATTCCCATTATCTGGAAGCTGGAAGTCTGAGATCAAGGTGTCAGCAGGGTTGTTTTTTTCTGAGGCCTCTTTCCTTGGCTTGTAGATGGCCATCCTGTCCCCGTGTCTTCATGGTCTTCCCTCTGTGTGTGTCTTTGTCCAAATTACCTTTTCTTATGAGGGCACCAGTCATATTGGATTAGGATCCATCCTAGTGAACTCATTTTAACTTAATTATCTCTTTTAAATACGCTGTGTCCAAATACAGTCATGTTCTGAGGTACTGCGGGTGAGGACTTCAACATATGGATTTTGGGAGGACACAATTCAGGCTATAACATAGCATTATCTTTCTTCCTCCTCACCATGGGGAGCTTCTATCTTACTTTCATGAATCTATTTCTTATCCCCTGTTTTAACAATAGGAGATGCCCATTTTGGAAACTATCAAGTCATTTGAAATCAAACTATTCTCTCCCTCTGAACAATTGAACCATTTTATTTGGTTGTGTGCATAGGGTATGGTTAAACCCGTCTCAAGAGTTGGTTAAGAGCCACTTTGAAGATGTTATGTGTTCACTTAGTGTTAGACCAGAAGTGTCTGAAAACAGATATGCAGCACTTCCCTGTGGCGATTGTTTTAATATGTCTCCTTCCTCACACATGTAAGCATACACACACACACACACACACACACACACTTTTCTCAGTATTTCCCAATGTGTATGGAGCACATCTTAAGAGAGTAATGAATACATATCTCATGGAGAGAAATTTTTTAAAACAAATATGGTTGTGAAATATTATACTAAACAAAGTGGAATGGATTCCCTTGCTGCAGGGTTTCTTGGAATCTTTAGTGCACTGATGTGATTGGTGAATCTCTTTGAAGGTCTTCGAGCAGGGCTCAGAAAGCTTTATCTATAAAGCACGAGCTAGTAACTATTTTAAGCTTTGTGGGTCTCTTGGTCTCTGTTGCCACTACTCAACTCTGATTTCCTAGCCTGAAAGCAGCCACAGACATTATTACGTAAATGAATTGGTGTGGTACCGTTCCAACAAAACTTTATTTATAAAAAGAAGCAGTGGGCCGGATTTGGCCCACGGGCCAGTGTCTTAGAGTTTGGAGTATTTTCCAAATGTTGGACTGTGTAGTTCTCCTTTCAAGGGGAGTTCATGTTCCACAGAGCATACTCTGCATTTGGCCAGCCCTTGACTCTCGGTCATAGGCCATGTCCCCACTGTTCCATGTCCATCCTGTTTGTGCCCATGTCTTCGGATGGTGGGATACTATTTTATGAGGCTCATTTGTGGACGGGGAGAACTCATCTAGACTCCCAGTCAGACTTTGTCCTAAGTAATCCAAACCACTTTGAGCTGGAAAGTTACTGAGCTAGGGTCTTCATGTGAAATTTTTTAGTACTTTGGGGGGTCAGCAGAACTTGAGATTCTTCACCACACATGTTATATCACAGTATTTAAGATTTCTAGAGAAATAATACTCATACATTACGGAAAGACTATTTTTTTCTTCATTCAAGTTACTCATGTTTCCCCTCTCCCTCTGGCCTGTATGTATGTGAGCATTTGAGGAGGGTGAAAAGGGAGGTGGGAAGAAAGGGGAGTGTATGGGGAGTGTTTAATAAAGGTTTACGTGTGTCAGCTACTTTCACTTACACTTAAAAAGTGTTTAGTCTTTGTCTTTAAGCCGATCGCTCTGAATTAATTTTGGATGGAGTGTTTTGGAAAAGGAGGGACTGTTTGTATTAAGACAGACGTGGATATAGTCTTTCAAGGTACGAAATTTGTGCTGACTTGGTCCAAAACACAACCGCATCTGGTTATGTCTGGTCTGGACTGCTCCAAAAATGTCCTAAATTCCAGACAACCTCTTGGGCTTAGTTAGAAATAAAAGTCATTAATCCTGCATTTGAATTTAATATTTGAAATTTTATCCTAATCTTTTTTTTCTTCCACACGAATTAACTTTTGAAAAGTTGGAAAGAAACATGAGTGTTTTTTTTTTTAAAGGGTACATTCTTAACAAAGGGGTATAAAATTAAACTAGGTTTGACCTTTTGAGTTTAGCAGATTTTCCACCTGGTCTGAGCAGGAAATGGGCTTCGCAGTAGAAAGGCTTCTTCTCCCACTTCTGGAAAGGAGTACTGGACACATTCTCGAAGTGGTGCACTTCTTAGCTGAGTAATAGTATGGGTTCCTTGTTGATGGTTAATTGATAAGTCGTGAGATCAAGCATTTGGGTAGATGCCCTGTTCACAGAACAGTTCCAGCCAGCTCTGGTTCAGTCTCATCAGAAATATTTAAGCCCCACTCTCCCCACCAAAAAATGCACATAATTCTGCAGGCATCTCACATGTGGGTGGACAGATCTATCTTGAATTTCATCCACTCAGGGCCAACTTCTCTCTGGCATGAGGAGTGCAAGCTTGGGGCACAGACCCAGCCACCCGGAGAGTTCAAATGATCTGGTAAAAGAGAGAATCTAGGAAAGAAGGGGGGTCTGGGAGCCTGACGGTGGGCAGGAGGTAAGGGAGCAAGAGGAAAAAGAAGAGGGAGGTCCATTCCTCCACCCGGTTGGAGGAATGGAGTATTTGAACTCTTGGAGTCAGGGGTTTGGGGAGCATAACTTTGACTTCTGTCTCAGTTGCGGGGGGCCTCCTGCAAGCAGAGGATGGGGCTCACTCATTTGGCATTATCACCCATCTGCCCAAAAGGGGCCTGTGAATTCTGGCAGCTTGGGGTTCAGTCCTGGCTGAGAAAGAGACTTTGGGCAGGTCATACTACCTCTTAGCCTCAGTCTCCTCATGTGTGAAATGGGAATAAAATAGCCCCTTCCCTGTAGGGCTTAAAGGAGAGGATGCATTTCATTGTCAGCTCAGGGCCCGACACCCAGGGATGGGCTTAAAAAGCGCCACCCTTATATAACTAGAGATTATTTTTATTCTCGAGTTGATTATGTTTGCCAAGGCAAAGGAGGGGCTGGCCCCCTCCCCTTCCACCACCACCCTGCTCTCTTGGTGACTTGTTTTTCCTTTCAAGGGTGGTCTCTGCTCCCTGCACTGTGATGTCACTGCTTAAAAATGCAGGGCGCAGACAGGGGAGGCGGAAGGGGCACTCGCTGATATTTCTCCCCGGCTAGCCTCACGCTCCCCAGGGGCAACCCTGGCCCTGGCTCAGGAGTTCCAGGCTCCTTCCCAGCGGAATTTATGATTCCCTCCTCGGCCAGAGCTGTTTCGCTCCTCCAGAAATAAAACAAAGCCAGCAGAAGGCTGAGGCCATAACCCTGACTTTCTTTTTCCTCCCTAATTTATCAAGTGGCTAACTAGCCAGGTGGAGGGGAGCTCCCTGCAGACCTGGTCTTCAGCGCTAAGTTGTCCCTCAAATAGCCGGGGGCCTTGGGCCAGTCACTCAACCTCTCCAGGCCTCAGTTTCTTCTGAGCTGGGATTTGGGCCAGTGGATTTGCAAAAGCTCATCTGTATCAGAGATTCTATGTTAGCAGGTTAAATGAGTGTTTCCCACAGTTCAGGGCCTATGAGAGATGAGGTGACACAGATGTGGATATTTTAAACCTTTATTTATATGATTATACAGCGGCAGGGTTGCTAGGGGAGGCAGGAGGCATTGGCCTTGGATACAAAATTGAAGGGGGCACCAAACAAACCACACTCATCAAGATAAATACTACTTGATTGCAACATTTAAAAATCGAAATGCAAAAGCCTACACGATTAACAAAATATCAAAATTGTAAATGACGGCAGGATCAATATTACCGAGTTTTCCTTTGTCTCGGGTTCCAATATGGCTTGCATAGGTAATTTTACATTAGAAGAACATTTCTAACAACTCCAACCTGTGGCTTCACAGATTCTACTGCCTAAAGAAGGGCCAGAGGAAAGTTTAAAGAGTGAGTCTCTTAAAAAAGAAAAGGCAAAGTTATCCAGTGTGCATGATGAGTGGCGTGTAGCTATGGCAAAAGACCAGGATGAGGGGAAGAAAACCGAGTTGAGGGAGGGAGGGGTAGTTTGTGTGCTGGTGGGAGGGTGGGATAGTAGATCCAAGGGACCCTTTAACACCTGCTCCCATGCCTGGGAAGCCATGCTTGTGCTGTCAGTGTCCACCCCTTTGATTCCATGGACCAGTCCTGGGGTCCCCTGGCCCGAGCCCATGTCATCAGAACCTCTGTATGTCCAGCCTGGGCTGGTGTCCTCACTGGGGACACATGCACACTTGTGTCCTGGACATGGCCTTTCTTCCTTCTGTGGGTGGAGGAGTGGACAGTGCTGGCTTGCAGAGAGGAGACGGGCACAGACACAGCAACGAGGGTCCAAGCCATTCCTCCAGTGCCTGGCACAGCCCCGCCCTGACTGCCACAGACACCGATGTCTTTGTCATCAACATCCTCTTTGCTAACCTGGTTGGATTGGGTTTCTTTTTCTTTTTTTTTTTTTTTTTAAAGTTTATTGGGGTGACCATGGTTAGTAAAGTTACATAGGTTTCAAGGGTACAAGTCTGTAATACATCATCTATACATCGCGTTGTGTGTTCACCACCCAGAGTCTGTTCTCCTTCCATCACCATGTATTTGATCCCGTTGACCCTCATCTTCTCTTCAAATAAAAATATCCTTATGGGTGGTAGGAGTCCTCATCAGCTACTGACTTTGTGCCCGTGGGCAGGTCATTTTCTTTCTCTCTTTCTCTCCATAAAGTTCCCTGGCATGTAAATCGGCCTGTCCATATCAGATCATAGAACATGAAGCCTTGATTCTCAGAAGGTGAGGCTGAGGCATCTTAGTGCATTCGTCATGCAAGTCAAATTTATTGAGCATCTACTACAGGCACTGGGTGAATGGCGGCGAGATGGTCAGCACGTCCAGAGCGTGGTCATCTTGAAGCTACCGGAAGGGAGGTAAGAGAATCTTACAGAAAGCCGGGTGCCAAAATCTAGCCTCTGAAGCAGAAATTCCCTCAAGAGTAACTGGTATTCATGTCCTTCAAGCAGAAAGAAGATGGTGAGGACTTGGAGGGACCACGGGGAAGAAGCATGAGAGAGTCTGCTACCCTGCAGGGCGTCTAGTCCTCCTGGGTGTTTCTCCTCAGACTCTGCCGACGGATTGGGCTGGTGTCCTCACTGGGTACCAGCAGAGAGCAAGACACAGAGTCTCTCCCTCATAGAGCAAATCTCAGGAAGGGGGCCCCTGGACACTCGTTAGGGGGTGGGGAAGCCAGACAGGGAAGGGGAAAGGCCAGTTCAGATGCCATTGATGGGCAGGTCACTGCTGTGGAAGCAGGGCTCATCCTTTGGGGCATTCGTCAGGGGCCTAGAGAACCCACCTCAGTGCTGTGCCACCTGCAAGAGCTTGGCTTCCTTACTGGTCACAGGTGAGTGTCCCGGCTTCCAGGCACCATGGCCAGCTTTGTTTTCCAGGCTATCATCTGAGTTGTCCTGAGAAGTGGGTTTGGAGAGGAGGAAAGTAAAATATCTGTGAAGAGATTCTGGGGAGGCTGACAGTACCAACCAGCAGAGTCTCAGGGGATGGATTTTGGCTCCTTCATTTCTGCAAGTTTCTCTTACCTCCTTTCCAATCGCTTCTGAATGGCCACGATCTGGACGTGCTGTTCTTTTTGGATTATCTCTCCCATCACTTCCCCATTGGAAACCTCGCAGAGCTGGAAAGATCCCCCTTCTCAAGATCCCCAGCGGGGCCTGAAGCCATCCTTAGCGTGCCGGGAAGATGATCCTTTTTTTTCCAGGCATGCTGTCCTCATCCCACGGATGTCTTTTCTGGAAGGTCTTTGACTATGCCAATCCCTCCTTGGGCTCACTTTGCCTCAGAATCTCTGCCATTCAGAGTGGATTCAGTGCCACTGGTCTCAGAAGGGGCCCTTTGCTTGTAACTGGAGTGATCTTGTTTTTTGCGAGGGGAGCAGGTGTTTGGTACCATTTCCTTTGCAGAGCCAACACTTCCTTCCATAGTAATCTATGCATCTCAGGTAAGGCTGGCCCTGCTTCCTGGCCCATGGATGGCATGTGCCCCGGGCCTGGCCACTCCGAGTTCTCCACACCTCCCCCTGTCCACAACAACAGACACAGATAGAAATGGGACACTACCAAGTCACATCCATCTTCCCCAGGCCTTTCCCAGAGCTACTGGGAGAGATGTGCTCTCCTCGGGACCTACGTTGCGTAGACCAGGAAGATCTGATGGTGCTGAGGATCAGTTTTCCTTGAGAACAAAATCAACACAACCAGTGTCAAAAGATAGAGAGAGAGAGAGAGAGAGAGAGAGACAGAGAGAGAGAGAGAGAGAGAGACCTGACAACTTCCGCTGAATCCCAGGACGGCAGCATGACTGAAGCCAGACCCACGCTGCCGATTTTCCAGTTAAGGGAACCAAGGAATGGCTTTTTGGATTAGGCTGGTTTGAGAGGGGTTTCTGGCACTCACAGCCAGGAGTCCCAACTAATTCTCCAACTGGGATTAAAAACCAAGAACAAGGATGATCGGAAGGATACTGGGACTCACAGATTCAAAGGCAGAACTACACATTCAGATTCCAGGAAGGACGGAAAGAGCCAGCATCTGGCATCTTGGCAGCAGGAAGCCAGGGAATCCGTCCATGCACTGGCTCCAGTGGACTAACACTCCAGTGCAGAATTCCAGGAGGAAATCATCTGGCTGGCCCAGCTTGGGCCCTGTGGCCAACCCGCAGCTGGGGAGCTGGAAGGACAGCTCCCCAGGGACCTCACATACAGGGGGAGCCATCACTGCCAGGGGAGAAGAGTCCGAAGGTGAAGAGGTGGCTGAGCAGTACCACGTCCGGATGTCCGCCATAGATTGGACAGCACAATAGTCGTTTTGTCTCTGGTTGGATTCCAATACATTCGAGGGCTTTTGCTTAAAGGCTTGGCAGAGGGGCTGCCCTGCGATGGAAGGAATGTGGGGTTTGGAGTAGAAGTTCAGTGTGAATGCAACTCTCCCCATCCTTATTTGGACATGGGTCTGTCCTTTCACCTTGGGCTTTTCTCACTGACAACTGAGACCGTAACAATGCCACTCTCTTGGAGCTCCCGGGGCGACCAAGTGAGATGAAGTTTCAACAGCCCATGGCAAATTACGTGTACACCTGTTTGTTTCAAGTACCCTTTTCCATGCTGAACTTATCAGGGGGATCATGTCCTCAGTTATACAAATAACTAATCACTATGTTGAACACCTGAAAATAATATAATATTGTATGTCAACTGTAACTGAAAAATTAAAAAAAATATATTGAAAACATACCCATTTCCATTCACACTGCCGGCGTGCTAATTTTGAACATCTCTTTCCCTCTCCTTTCATAGTGGCTGCAGGGCCATATCACTAAGGCTGTCTTGCCACATGAAGACGTCCTGCTATGTAATGGAATTCTATTGTATTAGGTTGGTGCAAAGGTAACTGCAGTTTCAAAGTTTGAAAACAATTGCAAAAATCTCAATTACCTTTGCTCCAACCTAATACCTCGAGTTCTAAAACCCATGCTCCCCTGTGGGAAAAATGAAGGCCTCAGTCTGTCTTTTGACATTAATTGAAACTGAGATACTATGATAAAACCAATAAAAATGTGACTGAAAGAACTTTTATTCAGGCTGCAATTGACATCCATGGGGATCTCAACATGCAATCATGTTCTTGAATTATTCTATAATAATTCAAAAGATCAGTTTCTGAATGAAAAAGAGTTCCCTCGATTTTTAATCATTAGGAGGAATGGCAGTGTTGGGGTCTGACTCTGGGCTTGGAAGTTGGACTCCAGCAGTGCCAGTTATTTCTGAGTAACTTTGGGTAAGTCCCTTTACCTTTGAGCCTCAGCTTTCCCATCTGTAAAATGGAGATGATAATAGCCTGCCTCATGAAGTCAAACAAGTTAATGCATTTAAAGCTATTAGGATAGCTTGGCACATAGGAAATATGCAATAAATATTAGCTGTGATTACTACTACCAACTAGTAAAGAATTGGACACATGTCTAGCACTTTAAATGCCTAAATTGTGTGTGCTCTCTCTCTGGAATTAGCTACATCCTGAATATAAAAAGGTCCCCATGCCTAGGTCTGAAGCCATTTATAGCAATTCCTGTTTCCACTGTGGATTTCAGTTTTGCTGATATGAAGGGAAAATTTCAAGCCCTCTGCTGTATAAATTTAGTTAACATTTTATTGCTCTTGACTCTTTTATCACATGACTTTTGTTTCTCATTAAGTCAGTGAATGAGATTTACTAATAAGCCAAGTAAAATCTAATTAGGGCAGGGGCCCTTTCCTGAAGAATTAATTCTCCTGCGGACCCACAGATGTTAAGAATTCAGGGTGAGCAATGCAGAGTGTAGCTTTCGCTGCTTGGAAAGCCTGAACATGCACACACTCGCTTTGCATTTAGCGCAAAAGCTGGTATAATTTTCATAGTTTTGTTTCCTGAAAATGAATATTAGTTGCCTCAAGGATCAAAACCAAAAATAGATATAAAGGACAATGGAATTGCCCTGGAATGAAATACGTATATTAAAGGCAACTTTGCAATTCATACTCGATGGGTCTATTATGAAAATGGGAAGAGATTGTTAGATTAACGTTAGGGTTTTTATTTCCTTGTTGGTTATTTAAAAGTTCTGCTTCCAAGGCATGAGAAAAGTTCATGTATCTCAGTCAAGTATCAGCATATTGTTGGTACTTGTCCAGGTCCATTTTCATACATACATCGGCCTGTTGGGACTAAAATCACTATTGTATGTTTCCAGATTTTGTCTTTCTTTCCCTTACCTACTAAAGAAAGTTCTGCTTTGTTTTCTTCCTAGGTTCTTTCCCTATTTCCGCTCCGTTTTGATGTTTGTTGTTACTTAATGCCTTTCCATTCATTCATTAGGGGCTGCAAAATAGTGATGTTCAAAAAAAAAATAGTGATGTTCTAATTCTGTCGTTTTGTTTTCCTTTATTAGCTGGAATGAGTCTATACAGAGATAGTTCCCTTCATCTATCGTTTGGTTTCCCAGTGGTATGGTTCATAAAGAAAAGAGAGAATAAATCATTGGTTTTTTTAATTTACCCACTTCTCAAGATGATAAATTGATTTGCAGTCATTCTCCAAAGGCGATCAATTGTGTTTTTTTTTTAAATCATTATCAACTTGTAGTTTAAACATAATCAGTGAGTTTCAACCCATTGCAATTCATATTATTTTATGTGGAGGTCTGAGAAGATTCAAATCTAGCCTGTCTCGTCCCCATGTCCCTGAAATAAAATGTGACAGCTAGAATGAAACACCTCAGGAGAGGTTAAGCTCCCTGTCACCGTGAGTCTTCCAATGCTGGTCAAGTGGCAAAGCAGAAACAAACCTGGGGGGAAAGAAACACCCATGGAGTTCGAGTCACACGGGC
This sequence comes from Rhinolophus hipposideros, assembly GCF_964194185.1. Lineage (NCBI taxonomy): Eukaryota > Metazoa > Chordata > Mammalia > Chiroptera > Rhinolophidae > Rhinolophus > Rhinolophus hipposideros. The sequence continues at coordinate 31,848,614 of NC_138067.1, read as the reverse complement.
CTGGGGCATAACCCTCACGTCTCCATCATTGTTTGTGTGACTTTGGATGGTTCACTTCCCTTGTCTCTGTCTCAGTTATGTTGTGTCTAATCTGGGGACGGTGTGTCCCTCGCCAGATAGCTACGAGGACCAAGGGTGACGAGCTCTAGGGCAATGTGTGAGCAGCAGCCCCTTTCCTCCATCACCCCGAGGTGGTGAGGATCTAGCAGTTTTATTTCTTCTCAGGTTCTGTGAGTCTGGCTAGCCACATAGCTATTCCAGACTAAAATGAGATTTGCAGCCCTGCCTCTAGTTTTCACCACGTCTTCCTGCTTTCCACTGGGAAAGTCAAGCTTGCTGAGGTAGAACTTTTGTCTTGGCTTCACAGAGGGAAGTGGGAATACCCTAGAGAGTGAGACGTGAGAAGTCATCATACTCACTGCCCCCCCCCCCCTATTATTAACTGACAGGGCAGTGCTCGCTGGGACTGCTCAGGTGTTCAGGGCTCATTGTCTCCCGGTTAAATGTCTACTGATGGCTACCCTCAGGTTTTCATTTTTGTCCCATTGCCTTTGTTGTCATATCTATGGGATCCTTAGAAGCCACCAACCGGTCCTATCCGTGAACCTATTACGTCTGACCATCCTTTACTTGTTTCCTTTCTCAAGATTCTGATAGTCCTGTTTATGGACAAAATGACCAAGTTGGTTAGAATTGTGTCTAAAGTAAAAGTAAATAAGCATAGAATGAGTATGTATAGGGGTACTCAGCAACCCTCTCTGCTTCCCTCCTCGTTCTCCCATGAGGTCCGGATGTTTGAATTCTGGATAATTGAAATCCTGAGTCAAATGCTGCAGGCTTTTGACAATGTCGTTGGTTGCAATTTCTGATTTCCTAGGTTGAGTGGTTGAGATGGACTAGAATTGCTCCATACCTGGACAGGGTCCCTCTTCTCATGCTTGGCTGGACTGGAGGATGAGGTGGGCAAGACCAGCCAAGTACAAATGCATCTCTTCTCTAGTCACTTCCCGGAGGCCTGTCTGGGGAAGGGCTGCCTGCCAGGGAAGAGCCTAGGCTGCTCTCTCCCCCTCCCAGGCAATTAAGAAGTGGACAAATATTTCTTGGGTCATCCTGGATCTCTGTTCCAGCATGTAGTCACACTGCATGTGGTCATGGACTGAGAACTCGGGCCCCCTGTTATAACACAGGGGCCGAGAACCCGGTTTTGGTGTCTGTATGTGCATGTGAACCATGGGCGAGTCATAACCATCCCAAGCCTCAGTTTCCACTTCTGTTAAGTGGGAATAATAAGACGCATCCTCTAACATCATTGTTGAAATGTGATAATGTCTATGAGTATTTGACAAAATGCCTGGCATATATTAAGTGCACTATAATATATATATATGTATATATATATATGTAATGATATATATTACATATTATATATATCATTATATATATATAAATGAGTGATATATATATCACTCATTATTGAGAGAGAAAGGTTAACCACCCTTAGAGCAATAATTCACACAATTGTTTTATTATCTTCCTCCCCTACCAAGCCGTTAGTTCCATGGGCCATAAATTGTGTCTGTTTTATATGCAGAAGTGAGAGCAGCTTTCCCACCTGTGGTGGACAGAATTATGTCCCCGAAAACATCCATGTCCTAATCCATGGACTTATGGCTAGCCGTACGTGGCAAAAGGGACATGGCAGTTGTAATTAAGTGAAGGATCCTGAGATGGGGAGATGGTCCTGGATTATCCAGGTGGACCCATATATAACTCCAGGTAACATTAGATTGACCGCAGGGGAGCACAGGTAAGAGAGTGTAAGTCGGGATTTAAGCCAGTCTGGGTGTCAGGTCAGGCAGCCCAGAGAGATTCAGCTTCAAGGTGAAACTTGAAGGATGATGGAGTTGGCCCACGCTAGAAGGGAAGGAGGAACGTGCCCGGCAGAGGGACCAGAGCACAAAAGCCAGTTTAATTCCCATAACAGCCCAACGAGGTGGTATCAGAACCTCATTACACAGTTGAGAAAACTGTGGCTCAGAGAGAGATGGTGCAGTGGCACAGCAGGCAGGACCTTTCCAAAGCTCAGCTCCAGCTTTACACCCTCAGAGCTGAAGGAAAGAAATGCTGGCGGGCGTTACATGAACCGTATGTGCCTGCTTCTAGCTGACCAGGACCCAGAAATATGGAGGTCCGGTCTCCGAGTGCCGTGCAGAAAAAGAGCCGGAGGGGATGGGTGGGTAATCACCCCCAAGTTTCGCGTAGCGCGTGTGAGCCGGCAGACACAGCGCACCCACTCCCAGCGGTATCACCTGCAGCTGCAACATGGAGCACTTGTAAGCAAGCCCCAGGAGAGAAAATATCCCCCCAGTGGCTTTAGCCATGCAAGACATTTGTCCGTCTGTGTTTTCCTTGCAGTTACTGAAATCCTCTGGTTCATGTTTCATGCCGGTTCCAGCTCGATTTTCGTTAAAATGTTGAAACCTAATTTTTCGTGGAGCAGCTTTCCATTTGAGGCCAGTGTCCAATTAGAGGCTTCCCCCTGGCAGGGCCTGGCAATCGGGGCTCACACCTACTCGGGACATTCAATACACTTTGTTCTGCTCAGTACAAGCAACCCAGTCAGAAAAGCCTGATTTATGATATTGCCCGGGCTTCCTGTTACTTTAAACCATGAGCAAGCCGCACCCTGTGTTCCTGGCCAGAGCAGCTGCCTCCACCTCTCCTCCTATCGCCAGCTTCCCGCTTATATAATGTCAGGAATGAAATAATGGACTTTCCAGGGCTTTGAGTCGTCGCGGACTTCTCTCTGCCTTTAAAAAAAAACAAAACAAAACAAAAAAAAAATGGAGGTTACATTTACACAACATGAAATGAACCTTTTTAAAGTGAACAATCCTGTGGCAATTTTAGTGTATTTAGTGCAACCACCACCTCTATCTAGTTCCAAATGTTTTTCATCACACCCCAGAAAGAGACTCTGTACCCATTAGCAGCTACTCCCCACCCCCCTTTTCCAGCCCCCGTCAACCACTAATCTGTTTTCTGTCGTGATGGATTTGCCTGTTCTGGGTATTTCACAGAAATGGATTCATACACTATGTGGCCTTTGTGACTGGCTTCTTTCACTTAGCAGGTTTTCTAGGTTCCTCCACATCGTAGCATGCCGCAGCACTCAATTCCTTTGTATGGCCGAGTAATATTCCATTGTATGGATTTACTACCATTTGCTTATCCATTCGTCCATGGATGGACATTTGGGCAGTTTTCAGTATTTTTGGTTATTATGAATAATGCTGCTATGAATATTCGTGTATACATTTTTGCCAGAGAACCTGTTTTCACTTCCTTGGGGTCTCTACCCAGGAGTGGAATTGCAGGGTCCTGTGCTGATTCCATGTGTGTCTTTTTGAGGAGCTGCCCAGCTGTGGAGGCTGGAGGGGGGATAGTTTCCTGGGGCAGGTGACGTTTAAGTTAGGACCTGAAGGAACAACGGGGACCACTGGAGATGGTGTGGCTGGAGAGAGCAACACAAGCACAGTGGCCAAATCAGCTCCTGGTGGCTGAGTCTCCCCAAAAACCCTCCCTCCCAGGGCCAAAGGCACCGGAGTCTGGTCACGTTCAGGCCCCTGCAGGACCCACTCAGGTGGGAGAAGTGCTGGCATCCCCAAGGAAGGAAGCCTTTCCCCTGGTGGGCCCTATCTGAGGTTCTTACTACCAGCCAGCTCTGTCCATCCCAGCAGACCAGGTCTGTGTTCCTGTTACACTGTTTCCACCCCATCCTATGTTGGAGAGGAAAGGACTTAGGAGCCCCTTGGATTCAGGTTCCAGTCCTGGCTCTGCCGTTTCCTTAGCTGTGTGGCTTTGAGCGAGCTTCTCCACCACTCTGACCCTCAGTGTCATCATCTAGGAAACAAAGAGAATCACACCAGGCAGGGAGAACTCAGTACGTGCTGACCTTCGTGAGCACTCAGCAAGCGTTTCACAGATAAGGACTCATTTAATTCCCATAGCTCAGCAAGACAGGTATCATTATCACCTTGTAGAGGAGGAAACGGAGGAACAGAGCGGCCAGGATGTCAGTCTGCCCAAGGCCACGCCCCTTGGTAAATGGCAGAGCTGAGCTTCAAGCCGGGCATTCTGGCGGAGCCCTCGGGCTTTTAGCTGTTACACTGTACGGCCCCATCATGACTGTTATCATTCAGGGTCATTATTTCTATGAAATTTGTACTCCGAGGTAGACAGATCAGGACAATAAACCACCCCGGAAACCCTCCTCCCATAGCCAGTCCTGCCACTTCCCTTCTCGATTAATTTGGAAGCAAATCCCAGACATCCTATCATCTCATCCATAAATAGTTCAGTCGGTGTCTTTCAAAGATGGTCATGATTTTAAGTGTTCATCGCTCCCCTCTGTGCTGTGTTCTTTGTCCATCTGAAACTTTCAACATGGGCCTGACCCCGAGCAAGCACTTGCCAAGCGTTTGCTGAATGAGTGAGTGAATGACCAAGCATACAGAGCCCAGTTTACCTGGACCTCGCGTTTTCCATGGATTCCCACGTGGGAGATGTTCTTAGTTCCCCCCTTCCTCCCAAGCTACTCAGGAGCTCTCCTTTCCTGGTGCCTGGGAGAACAGAGACCTCCCTGGAAACGCAGGCCTGGAATCCCTCAGTGCAAGTAGGTGACAATTTATGACATGGATAAGCGCTCATAAGCCTCAAAGAAAAATACCGTGTGTTTATGCAGTGCCTCACATCCAGCCCGCTCAGAGGCCCTGCAGACGAGGCTTGGGAAGCTGCTGCCCGACCGAGGCCAAATTGGACCGAGGCGCGTAGAGCCAGCCCACCCACTTTCCCCAGCTTGCGTGTGGTGTGGCGGGTGGGGCCTGCCCGTGTCTGTCTGGAGGGGCGGCCACCTGTGTGGCCCACGGGGTCCAGCCAGACCATGTCTCCACCCTCAGCAGCTGGAGGGGAGCATGTGGGTGTGTCCTCTAAAGGGCCCCCTTTTCCCCTGGGCTCCCATAAAGGTACCCTGGCACCTACGAATTTACAGTGCAGGGCAACACTGAGGGAGAATGTGGACCTTCCCCAACCCAAATGTCTGCCCTGTCTCCGTTCTTTTAAATTCTTCAAATCCCTCATGCAAACGCTGAAGCACTCGGCGGCTGGCCAGGGAATGTGTCTCCTCTTTGCTCTCTCAAACCCCCTTGCTCCATATTCTCATCCCTTCCAATGCTCTGACCCACATTGGCTCCCACTACTCAATTCAGGCTCCGAGTTCCAAATTCTCGGCAGATAGGAATCTCTGGGAGTCAGGAACTACATATCAGAATTCCTGGGAAATGGCAGGAATTCCTGAAATCATAAATTATTCTACATTTTCTTTTTTTTCTTTTTAATTATTTGACATTTTCCACAGCACTTTATGTGATTTCAATAAGAATGAGAGCCCATAATAGTAAATCATTTTTCTGTAATAGGATTTATGAAAATTTTTAGAGTTTTTTAAATTAAAAAAATACAATGATAAATGCATAGTTTATTACTGGTTTAAATCAATGTATTTTTGACAGTAGTATGTAAGTCAATCATCGATAGCATTTTCCTTTATTTTATACCTGAGTCAGATAGCAAAGTATCAAATAAAAATCATTTAAAATTTTGAAGTGCCACAAATATGTGGTAATTAGAACTTAACGAAATTTTAAAACACGGAATCCATGGGTCCTATCTGAAGGTCTTGATGTTCGACTCCAGATGTAGAAAACTTTCTTTTATTTGGTGTTTACATTAGTCGGGCTGCCGAGGGGGTGTCCGAAAGCATCTGCCACTTGGGCGTTAGATGCATGTCCCTTCGTGTGAGTCCAATTCCTTTTTTAATGGTGAAAAAATGTTGTCTGCTGGCCTGATTACGGCCTTGCCATTAGGACTGGCTTCTGCACATGTAGGTAAGATCAGTTTCTGATTTCACTTGGAGTATTCTACAGTCAGTCACCCCTTCTGTTTGTGTTTCTTCTGTTGAAGTGTTTATAAAGATTCAGCACCCTGCAGTGACTATTCATACACCAGGAATAACGCTGAGTTGAGTTCAGATCTTCTAGCAATGTTAACAGCACTACACAGAATCATGCGTCGAAATCGCCAATTTCTGGATTTATTTTGCTTCCATAAATTGTTATTTCTTGGAACACCACTCACAGGGTTTGGACAGAGTATATACTATGTATTATACTTGTATGTCAGCCTACTGATACTTATTTTATTTGCAAAAATGGCTCACCCCAAGTGGCAGAGCATGCATGAGCCCACAGTTAGATAACATGGTGACTACAGGCAAGACTGGGTGGCTCGGTGGGTACCACTTCTCTCCTCTGTGCTCCTGTCATGGTCCCTGGAAATGCTGACTTTACTCCGAGCGCCTGCCCCCTGGCCTGCACCATCATCTCCAACCTGGATTACAGTAGCAGCCTCCTGACTGGCTGCCCTTCCACCTTCCACCCCAGCCCTTCCCGTAGGAGCCCGAGTCCTGCAGTATCACAACATAATGCTCATTCACATCCGAGCGATAAGAACCGTGACTAGATGGGTCCAGGGAAACCCGCCAAAGTCTCAAAACTTCGGCTGTTTCTTTCCTCCCTCCTTCCTTGTCTCCCGTCTTCTTTTTAAATGTTGAATATATTTTAGGTTTACAGAAAATTGAGCACATAGTACAGAGTTCCTGTACGTGCCCCCGCTCCCTTCATTGCTTCCCGTACCATTAACATCTTGCATGAGTGTGGTACTTTTGTAACAAGTGATGAACTAATACTGATACATTATTAATGACTGAAGTATGTTCATAGGGCTTCCTCTGGGTGGTTTACACTCTATGCATCTGGACAAGTCCATGATGTCATGTGTCCACCCTTACAGTGACATACAGGATCGTGTCACTGCCCTAAAGGTCCCCTGTAGTTGGAGCTTTTATTGAAAAAAAAACCAAATGCCATCCTGTAGGTCAATGTCCTAGCACTGTGCCTGGCACACATCGGACACTCAAAGGTGTACTGCAAAGTCTCCTAATGGGGGAGCCTCCCCCCAGCTTTAGACTCACCGGGGACCCACTCCCTCCATCCATTCGCTCACCGCCTACCCCCCCCCCCCAGTGCAAGCCTTGTCAGCAGAAAAGGGCCATGCAATTAAGCTGGCAAGGTCCTTAAATAGCTCAAATGCCACCAGGGAGCAGACCCTGGGACTCCTCAAGTCAAAGGGCCACTGTGTGCATTATTGACTTTGGGTTGGTCACCAACTGCCCTGCTGGGTCCTGACATCACAGCTCACTGGCTGGGAGCTCAGTCAGGGATCTGCAGCGATGATGGAGGGCACAGAAAACAAGGAGCGACAACGGGGCCATTGAATTCCAGAAGCACAAATACGATGAGTGATGGTGTCGGTTCTTCAGGGTTGCTTGTCTAGAGGTGGTTAGAATTTGGGTCGTCCTGACTCCCGGCATTCCTTTCCAAAGGAATAGCCCAGAAGGGGGCCACTGGCATCTGCAACTAAGTTGTAATTTTCAGTGCAAATAGAGATGAGCAAAAAGAGGCGAGATCGTCTGGGGTGACAGAGGGTGGTGGGCATTTGCTTCAGTTACCCGCTGCTGCCTAACAAGCCACTCCCAAATCCAGTGGTTTGACACAATGATTTTATGTTTCTTCTGACTGGGGGCTACTCAGGTGGGGATTCTGCTCACACAGCGTCTTGGGGTCACTGGCTGGCTGCATTCAGCTGGGAGCTCCATGCTGCCTCTTCCACGCAGGTTGGCTCATCCCTCCCGTGGGGACTCCTCCCCAGCAGCTCTTCTAGGGCCTCTCTCTTCAGCAAGAACACCTCTGCTTCCTAACAGCAGGGCCGCTGACTTCACAGTTTGCAAGTGCTTATCAAGACTCTGCTTTTTCCCATTAGCTAATGTCTCAATGGCCAAAGCAAGTTGCACGGCAAAGCCCAGAGTCAGCAGCATGGGAGGGAGCAATCCAGGCTGCATGTTGGGGAGTGGGATTGAGTGCAGTCCACCAATGTAACTTTCTGCAGCTTTGGGCACCCCAGGACATGTGCCCACTTGCCCTGCATGTGTAGCTGCTGTAGCCCTGAATGATTGGCGCTTAGTCTACTGACTGTGGTCTCCCGGTGCCCATCTGTGGGTCTCTGCCGTATCTCTCTTACCCAGAAGTCCCCCCACCCCAATCTCCCCCAGGCTCACCAGGAAGAAAGAGTGTAGCTTGGTACTCCTCTGGGGGAAAAGGTGCCAGCTCTGTTTGCAGTGTCATTCTGGTAACGGTTCTTGTCCCGTCAGCGGTGACTTTCACCAGATCCCATCCTGAATGGCGGAGCCCCTCTTCCTGGTACTGGTTGCCACCCCTCAGCCTGCTGCTCACAGTTCACGGAGCCACTGAGCTCTGTGGCTTTCAAATGTTATTTCCTTTACGCCTCCCAGCCACCCTGCTGTACCTGTGCTGGAGAAGAGGGTGTGAGCCGGTGCCAACACCCAGCCAGCCCGCGTGTCTGCGAGCTGGCAGCCACCACTGCGCTAACGGGTCCCTTCAGACATAATGATCACAGGCGGTGGTCTCGGGTCCGAGTCTGCAGCATTCGTGGGGATCCTTCCCCTCCAAAGGCCCAGGAATTCCCTAGAGATGGAAGAGCAGTGGCGTGGCATTTCTGCCGGCGAACTCTGCATGTGAAAACACACCCCAGCAGCCATGGACGGCAGCCCCACTCTTGTTCCTCATGTTCCAATACAGTCTTTACTTCCTGTTGCATTTGCAAGTGGCTATGCATGTAGTTTCTCTAACATGGCTGATTTTCTGATTCCTGATCCCTTGTACCTATGCAAAATCACAGCTCTCAGCCCACCCCAGGAGTTCTGTTGGAGGAACACTGAACTCGTGGTGGTCTGGGGGAGGCTTGACTGAGGAGTCTTGACTCAGGGGAGGCCATCTGGGCCCACACTAGGGCCCCCGCCAGGAAGCAGGGCCTGGGGGAGGTCACCACACTTTTAGTGTAGGTTCAGAAACGTGATCCGGTCTGCGCCCCAATGCGCTCAGGTTTTGGAAGGCTGAGTCACACTAACCTGACTCACGAGAGACCAGTGTGCAAACCAGGAAGCCAGAGTGCCACATGTGGTGAGGAGGGGGCCACGGTGGGGCCGATGTTGGTATCAGTGCGTTCCCTCCCTGGGCTGAATGGCTCCTTCATAACCAGCCCCCAGCTGTGCCTGGGCGGGATGTTTACGTCAGCTTGGCCAGCACACGTTCTCCCTGTCGGGACGCGCCATGAAAACTGAAATTATTCTCAGAAGGCTGCTGAGTGAGTATGGAATCCAAGCAGGTGAGGGAGCTGGACAAACTGCAGGGTCAGAGGCAAAGCCAGTGCAGGGCTTGCTGGGGCCTTGGCCAAGCCTATGTGGACATCCAGGCTTGAGGTTGGGCCTAGACAAAGCGGGGTCTTCTTCCTTGCTCAGGCGTGCAGAGCTGGGGGTCCTGGGCAAGGCACTTCACCCACTGGGGTTCTAGTCCTCAGAAGTAGAGTCAAGATGAATGCACACTCTGCAGGACACCCACCCCAGCACCCCACCTGTCCTCTGTCCCGGAGGGCAGCCTATGTGGATTCTGTCAGTGGGACCCCTGACAATTGCTCCCAAGTGGGTTTGGCTTGTGGGGCACCTGGCATAACAGGGAAGGAGAAGAGTGTGAGGTTGGGTTCCCCAGCTCCCTATGTGGGGGAAGGGTCCCATGAGCTAGCCTTGTCCCTCACTAAGGGTCACACAGCTTCTCACAGGCAGTGCCTTCCCCACAGCTCCTGCCTTTTGGATTCTGGTAACCATGGCAACCACTCCCTCTCCTCTATTTATTAGACACTCTTCTGGGGTCACCAAATGCTGTCTGTGAAGGGACAGATCATCGATATTTTAGGCCCTTTGAGCCACATACATATGCTCCCATGTTCTTGTTTGTACTTTTTAGAACGCTGCAAGTATGAAAACCATAGTTAGCTCCCAGGCTATTCCAAAGCAGGCTGGGGTCCTCGTCTGCCCTCGAGCACCCTGGTCTGCCTGTGCCCCCTGCTTCCTGCAGCCCCAGAGGATGAATAGGTCCTTATGATGACGGGGACACGTGGTCCTGGCACAGAGCAGCTCAGCAGATTAGCGCCATCACCAGTGCCGTGTGTGAGGGGGCTTCTCCTGGGTTCACCCGGCATCTGACATGTCTGACCGACCATAGGTGGGCCCATGGATGCTGGCCTCCTGGAGCTCCAAGGTACCCCTGGAAGGGAACATACAGTGATGGGGCAGGAGCTGGGCCACCCCAAGCAGCCCTCAGCAGCAGGGCCTTGGTCCCCAAGGACCCTGGGGCTTGGCTTTTCAGAGAGCATGTCAGTGAAGCATATCTCAGTCCCAGGGGTGCGGCTTGTGGGTAAACACAGAAGGAGCAAGTTCACAGACAGTCAGCGACCCCTGTGACTGGGCCTCACGATTCTGTGAATCTCTCACACATCAGGATGAAACAAGAAGAGGTCCTTCCTACCTCCTGCAGGCCACTGAGGGGCTCGCCCATTCCTGAAGTACGGCTTCCTATGACCAGTGGCCTCACCTGTGGGTGCCACGAGCCCCGGTGGACTGTCAGGAAGTGCTTGAGACAGGAAGTGACCACAGCTCTGGAGATGGTGGCGGGGTCCCTCCTGGGGCAGGGCCCTCTATCTGTCTCTTAGTCCAACCTGTTGGCACCTGGAGCCAGCTCCTCAGGTGCACTCATCTTTGGCTGCTCCAGCTCCCCATTTGCACAACTGACCCCAAGCCCGCTCTGTTGACCCATTACCTCTTGGTCCAGGGTTGAAATTTCCATTCTTTCCGTCTTGCTGGAGCAATTCATTTCATCAAGGAGCTCCTGCAGGGATGGCCACTGTGGGTCCAATCTCAAGGTGGATTAGACTCTGGAAGACTCGTGGTGCTGCAGGGACAGACTGAGCAACGTGCCAGGTGCTTCCCGGTGTGAGCTGTTGTGGGTTCCCATGGCAGGGCAGGCAGGGGCGCGTCTCGCTTCCACCGTGACGCCCATGAGCCTGTTCCTCCTTGGGCGCCGGCTGGCCAGGCTGGGGCCATGTCAAGTTTCTTACACCCTGTTAGTCAAAGGCACGTCCATCAAGTGTGGTGCCAGGATGGGGACGCTCGTCACCCTGACATATGTCGTCCCGCTGAAGCCCTAAGGAGCACAGGAATGTGGTGCAGAGATCAAAAGGCTTCTTCCTGTCTGAGGGCGAAGACATTGGCAAGAGAATAAAGTCTTTGTTTCAAAAGGAGTGTCAAAGATGATGTCACGTAGGCATCATGTGTCACTTGAGTGATCCTAGGTCGCTCGCTGTTTCATGTGGCTCCGGGAGGCATGCGGCCCCATGGTTTGCTCTCTGCATCCACCAGGGGCCATTTTCTGGCGTGAGCTTGTGGCTGAGGGCTGTGTCACTGCTGGGGACAATGCAGGTTGTAAGGACGGCGTGGGTGTCAAACGGGGGTAAGAAACAGCGGGAATTGACCTGTGTCCACCATTCAAACTCCGTGTCACTGTGGGGACATTACGTCACTTCCCTGAGCCTCAGTTTCCTCACCTGTCATATGGGGATACACACACCACCTACCTTGTGTGGTGTCTGGTCACTTTCTATCCGACTACGAGCTCTGGGCGGCAGGGGTCCCCCTGTCTCATTCATCGCTGTATACCCAACTCAGTAAATAGTCAATAGAAGAACGACATGACAAAAAGTTGGCATTTAACATATATCATCATCATTATTAGTGCTATTATTATTATTTCTTTCATGTTCTCCTCTCTCAGTGCCCTGTTAGCTCCAAGCTTCCAGCGCCCCCCAACCCTCACCCTTGCCCAGCTTCAAAAGCTGGAGTGTTTCTCTTTCCCAGTTTAAGATGAAATATTAGGGAGGGAGCCTGATTGGCCCAGTCCCTGGCTGACAAGTGCAAGGGGTGTGGGACTCTGACGTCCCAGCCTGGCTCGTGGACTTGGCCATTTCGGCCTTCTGGGGCCTCTCTGCCAGCTGCCCCAGAGCCAGGGCTGCCTCAGTTTACCAGCCATGTCCTTCACTCTCCAATGTGCATCCCAGCTCACCTCCACTTACCAAGGGGACTGGAGCCTGTGCTCCTGTCGCCATCCTGGATTTCCCTTGCTCCTTTTCTCTCCCTCCTGGAAGTCTTCAACTCTGCCTTCCTGCCAAGCAGAATGCTTCTTCTGGCCTCCTGAGGCAGTCACTTCTCCAGCCACCCTGTTCACAGACTCCTGTCTCCAACAAACCACCCGCAATGATGCCGACACACAGAAGCTCGGAAGTGTCATGTAAAATAAGAAATATAAGCCCCAGTGACCCTTTCTCCAGAGGAGGCAAGGGGAAAGAGCCTACAATTCAGAAAATAAGAGCGAGCGATATTTCCATCTGGAGTCTCATGGACTGCATTTGCTTTAGGTGCTCAGCGGAGGGGAAGCCATGAGGGTGGCCGGGCAGTTAGATTCTGAAGGAAGTGGATGTCCACTGGGCTGCAAAGAATGTGGAGGGAATGGGGATATGGCACCACGCAGATATCATGGTGCGATGAAGTGATTGAAGGGAGTTGAAGGGCAGTTGACAGAGGTGTGGGTGGAAGCGGAGAAAACCCAGGCAGGGGGATCAGCAGGACGTGGGGCACCTTGTTCTGCCTGTCTCTCAGGGGTAGCAGCATTTCGTGCTGTAGCTACTGATAACTCAGGTTACCAATGGCTACAGAAATACATGGAATCTTTAATGACTAAAGGGGTGTAGGATGCAGAATGTTAATGGAAAGAACTCTAGACTGGAAGTCAGAGCCCTGGGTCCAAATTCTAGCACAGCAGTGCAGTGTGCCAATTATTTCCAATTGACAGCTAACCTAATGGAGGTTCAGAGAGGGCGAGCGTCTTGCTTCACATTGCACAGCTTATCAGGTGGCAAGGGGGATTTGAACTCAAATCCACTCGTTGGATTAAATGACAGCTGTAGTGTTAGAGCACATGTAAAGAGCTCTTACCCACCGGGGTCTCTAATCCCCCCACCCACTCACACACCTCTGTCACCTCTTTTGGGGGAGAGAAGAGCATGAATTTCTCACTTTCTCTTGCTCTGATCCTGCAAGAGGGGTTGTGAAGATCCTCCCTTGTTGTGGGTGGAAACCATGAGCTCCTTCTCTATTAAACAGAGCCTTGCCTGGGAATTGTTAAAAACAACTTTACAGAGATATATTTTATATCTCATAACAGTCGACCATTTCAAATGCACGATTCTATGATTTCAGTAGCTTTGCTAAAGGAAAAAAAAGTGGTGCAATCATCACCACAAATGAGTTTTAGAACACTTAGACATTTTAGAATCTCCTTGTCAGTTTCTGCAAAAAATCAAAATTAAAAGCCAGCTATAATTTTGATAAGAATTGCATTGAATCTATAACTCAGTTTGGAAGAATTGACCTTTTTAGTAATAATGAATCTTCCAATCCATGACCACAAACTATCCTTTTATTTATTTAGGTATTCTTTGATTTCCTTCTTCAAAGTTTAGTAATTTTTACTCTTTGAGTCTTGCCCTTTTCTGTTAAATTCCTTCCTAAGTGTTCTATTCTTGTGATGCTGTTGTGAATGGAATTGTATTCTTAGTTTCATTTTTTGGATTGTTCTTCGCTAGTGTATAGAAACAACTGATTTTTTTATGTATTGACCTTGTGTCCTGTGACCTCGTATATCAGTTCTAATAGTGTGTGTGTGTGTACGTACGTATGTATGCATGCCTTAGGTGTCTGTGTATACAGGATGGTGTCATCTGTGAGTAACGTTCATTTGACCTCTTCCTATCCAGGCATAGCTTTTCTTTCCTTTTCTTGCTGGATGGCACGCCCTTGGGAATTTGTATCCCACCTCAGATAGGTGTGACCACTCGGTCTCTGGTCTCCCTTTGGCTTCTCCTCCTTCAGCCTGAAATTCATGATGAGGTGTCCAACCACCCCCCACACCCACCCTCAGAAGCCTGGTGGTCGTCAGCCAGACTGCGGGGTTTGCATTCTGACTTCATAATTTACTTGCTGCGTGACCTCGGGAAAGTTATTACCCTCTCTGTTTCACCCTCCTGGTCTTTACAGAGGGGTGGTAACAATGCTGCTCGGCTGCCTCACAGGACTGTGGGGGTCAGTCTATGTAATACAGCAGCACCTGGCACAAACTCGCCCCTCAGGTCCTGTGGGCTGTTACCATTGTCCTGTGAGTTCAAAGGTGGAATTAGACTCTGTCGAGGTCTTTGGTGATTTAGAACCTATTGTCTTTTATACTTTCACTTTGGGTTTTTTGTTGTTGTTTTTTTTATTTATTGGGGTGACAATTGTTAGTAAAATCACATGGATTTCAGGTGTACAATTCTATATTACATCATCTATAAATCCCATTGTGTGTTCACCACCCAGAGTCAGTTCTCCTTCCATCACCATATATTTGATCCCCCTTACCCTCATCTCCCTCCCCCCACCCCTCTTACCCTCTGGTAACCACTAAACATTGTCTATGTCTATGAGTTTTTGTTTCTCATTTGTTTGTCTTGTTCTTTTGTTGTTTTTGGTTTATATACCACATATCAGTGAAATCATAGGGTTCTCTGCTTTTTCTGTCTGACTTATTTCACTTAGCATTATACTCCCAAGATCCATCCATGTTGTCACAAATGCTCCTACATCATCTTTCCTTAACGCCGAATAGTATTCCATTGTGTATATGTACCACAACTTCTTTATCCATTCATGTATCGAAGGACATTTTGGTTGTTTCCATGTCGTGGCCACCGTAAACACAGCTGCAATGAACATTGGAGCACACGTGTCTTTATGTATAGATGTTTTCAGATTTTTTGGGTAGATACCCAGGAGACGGATTGCTGGGTCATATGGTAATTTTAGTTGTAATTTTTTTACTCTCACTTTCTACATGAAGAAACTGAAGCCTGAGAAGGTCAGGATGTGTCCGAAGACCCCCCCCACCCCAGTTGGTGCATTCCATTACAGTCTGTTACCTACTGTACCCCCAACCCCCACCCCCCAGATGAGTGCAGGGAAGCTCAGTTCCTCCCTGAGCACTTTTCATTTTGGATTTCACTCCTGGTCAAGTCTAGCACACCCTGCTTGCCCATAATTAAAGTGGCTTAAACTGCAACACACAAACACAAATTATAGTTATCTGGGTACCTTTCCGTCCAAAGAGGGGCTCATTGTTTGCTACGAAAGGCATCACCACTTGCCTGGCTGAATTCTGGCTCACATCTCCTGAGGTGCTCTTCATGAGCCACCTCAGGCTGGCTTTGTTCCTTAAAGGAGGGCTCATAGGCCTCCCTTGCCCTGCCCAGGGTCCGGACTCACTCAGAATCTGTGTGGCCTTGGGCAAGTCAGCTCACGCCTCTGAACCTCAGTTTCCCCACCTCTGAGCCTCGGTTTGCACACTTGTGTACTTGTAGGCAAGGTGATAAGACCTGCCTTATGACGTTGTTCAGGAATAATGTGCATCGAGCGATGGCCTCAGGTGAGAGCCAGCTCCATATGTCACTCAGGTCTGGCTTTCTACTTGTACCCCAGGACCTTGTGCAGGGTTTGGTGTGCAGTGGATGTTAAACAAACATGTGTCAATGGAATAGAAATGAATTGTTTTAGACCTGCTCTTCCCTAAAATTGCAATTTCAAATAGTCAGGAAATCCTCTGGAGATGATGAACCTCAAGGTAGGATCTGAAGAGGATAAGAAAAAAAGCTGTGTGAGTTTCGCGGGAAACGGCATTCTAGTAGAGGGGAACGTATGAGAGGAAGGTGAAGGAGGCAGTGTAGCTGATTCTAGTGAGTGAGCTGGAGGGAGTGATAGATGAGGCCAAGGAGGTGGGGAGGATAGATCTTTTAGGATGAGACCCCAAACTGCATTCCCAGCTACCAAAATTGAGATGCTTCACCCCAAAGCATCTCCAGAGGGCATGGGGCAAGCCAGGGTCTGGTCCGACTTCTCCAGAAGAGCCTCACTGCCTCAGGACTTGGGGGAGCAGAGGAAATAGAGTGGACAATTCCTAATTGCACATCAAGAGCCTGATGGCCTGTGACCTCCTCAGCCCCAACATGCCCTTGTGTTGTTGATGCCCAAGTGGAAACAGGTATGTGGGGGTCCCTTTAAGTCTGGGAAGCTGCTGAAAGAGCACAGGAGGCCCCACTGGGCTTACCAAGGCCCAGGGTGCAGGCCGGAGCTGTGCCCCTCCCCAGCAGGAGGGCCCACGGCCAGGATTGCTGGAAGCCATGTGGGAGTGGAATCCACGGGTAGGTCTTCAGCAACTGTCCATAGAAAGGCAGAGGGTAGAGCTGTGTGAGCACCTAGTGACTCCCCCACCCTTTCATTGGTGACTTTGCTTTGCTCTGAGTGGAAGAGAAGCTGGTTCTCTGGCCCATGAGGGGGTCTCCCGCCCTGTTTGTCTCTCTCAATGCATGTCAGTGCTGGCTCAGCTCGGCTTGGCTCAGCTGAGCCCCAGGCCCCACTGGTAGCGAGAACTCAGGACATCTGGGGAGGGGTCTGTGTTGTTTCTCTTTAGCATTTGTAAGGGCATATGTTATGCTCTGAGTCTGTGTTTGGACACTTTTGTGAGAAAAAGCAAGGGTAAATAGGACCACCACGTGTCTTTGGGTGCTAAGCCGCAAACCTCAGCATCAGGAGTGCTCTTGGGGGTGGAGGGGCTTCCTGCAGGAGGTGTCGTTGCAGCCCTGCCTTGAGGGAAGAGCAGGCTTTGGGGGCTGAGAATTGGGGAGAGCCTTCCTGGAGCCTCACGGGGAGCAAAGGCCCAGGCTTGTAGGTATGCGTCTGCTAACTGGGCTGGGCTTCTCTCTTAATCAGCCCAGCTGAGCAAATCATAGCATCAGGTACTAGTGTACGTGTGTGTGTGCATGTGAGCACACGTGCGCTTATGTGTGTTTGTGTGTATGCATGAGTGTGCTGTATGTGCACGTGTGTGGGGGTGGGGGGGGAGGAAACCAAGAGGGAGAACCCCTTTCAGGATGTCCACTGAACCAGACACTTGAGGCCCGCTCACCCACATTCCCTCTGAGGCCCCTCTGTGCCCTTTTCCTCTGATGGGCTGGAATTTCCCTACCCTGACCCAATCAGGAGGTAATATGATAAATACAGATTCAGAGACTGTGATAGAGAAAAGGAAGAAGACATGGAAGAAATAAGGGGAAGGAAGGAAGGAAGGAAGGAAGGAAGGAAGGAAGGAAGGAAGGAAGGAAGGAAAGAAGGTAAGAAAGAAAGAAAGAAAGAAGGAAAGAAGGAAGGAAGAAAAAGAAAAGAAGGGAGGGGAAAGAAAAGGAGGAAGAAGCCAAGAAAGAACGGAGGGAGGGAGAGAAGGAGGTAGAGAGCGAGAGTGAGAGTGAGAGCGAGAGCGAGAGCGAGAGCGAGAGCGAGAGCGAGAGAGAGAGATGGGTCCTGGGAGCTCCCTGAAGCAGGCTTATCCATGGAAGGGAGTGGAGCACCAGGAAAGCGGAAGCCTCTCTAAGGTGGAGAGTTTCTGGCCCGTGTTTTCTGAGGCTGTTTGTCAGGGAAAGGAAATTGGTGGCTGGCTGAAACCCGAGCCAGTGCAGCTGCAGTGGGTGAGAACCAGGCTTCTAGGGCACACAAGCCCCTCAGTGTGGGGCAAGGGCAGTGCCAACCGCTGCTCTCCCACTGGGCTGGGGCCTGACAGGCCCGGGTTGGGCGTGCTCAGGTGGTTAAAAGGCTGGGGCTGGGAAGGGGACTGCTGAAGAAATGTCACTTTGGGGGAGGGGGTGGGGCTGGTGGAAAAGGACGCCTTTGGTGTCTGAGAAATAAAGAGCTTTTTGTGTGTTGGCAGGCGACAGACGCTGTGCGCTGCGTGGCTGATTTGCCATAAGGTGGAAGGACATTCTCGCCTTTCCTTTCAAGTCCAGGCTCGGTCAGGAGGCAGGGATTTTGACCCACTGCTGTAGAAATCCTGGACAGATCCAGAGCTAAGGCCCAGCCCCCTGATGACTTCACTGGGACCCCAAACCTTGCTGTCTGGCTCAAGCTGGGTCTCTGAGCCCAACAGCAGGACTGAAACACGTGCGATGAGAGAAGGAAGTCCCCAGGGTTGGCCAGACTTGAAGAGGGAAGGATGTCCCAAGGGCCCTACTCCTGGTGGGGGCTCTGTGGCCCAGGAATCCTCCAGGCTTCCAGGAAGGTTGGGGTCATGAGAGGAGGAGAACAGAGTTCCAACATCACTCACTGCTCTTGGGGGGTGATGGCTGAATTGCATCAGGGTTATTCCCGGTGCTGCTTCAAGTGCCTCCCATCCTCCGTCAGGCTCGGCCTGCTGTCCCAGCCCTGTGGGGTCTCCTTGCCTGGGGTCTTTCTCCAGCCAGAGCCTGCTCCGCTTGGCCCAGGGCAGCCGGAAATGGCCAGCATGAACAACTGGAACTACCCCACCGAGGCCTGATGATATATAAACAGCCCAGCTCCCCCTCCTCAGGAGGGAACATTCTGAGATGCAGAGGTTAGCCTGGAGTGGTAGATCCCACAGACGTCCCCGTCCTAACCCGTGGAAACCTGTGATTACGTTACATTGCGTGGCAAAGGACACATAAGGCTGCAGATGGAGTTAAGGTGGCTAATCAGCTGACTGTGAGACAGGGTGCTTATGCTGGATTATCTGGGTGGCCCCAGTGTAATCATACGCATCCTTAAACGTGGGAAAGGGAAGCAGGCAAGAAGGGCAGAGAGATGCAGCCTGAGAAAGATTCAACCAGCCATTGCTGGCTGTGAAGATAGAGGAAGGGGCCATGAGTCAAGGAGTGTGGGTGGCCTTTAGCAGCTGGAGAAGACAAGGAAACAGAATCTCTCCTCAAGTGTCCTGAGAAACCAGCCCTGCTGCCACCTTGATTTTTGCTCGGGGCGGGAGACCCATATCCGACATCTGCCCTACACACCTGTGAGATAATAAATTTGTGTTGTTCAAGGATAAATTTGCGGTGAGTTGTTACAGCAGCAGTAGGAAACGCCTACTCACCCCTGGTGCCCCAGCAGGACCAACCCCACCACCCACGGCGGGATGATTTTTTTTTAAGGGGGCCCAGCTCACAGTGGCCCATGTGGAGCTCGAATTGGCAACCTTGGTGTTATCAGCACCACGCTCTAACCCACTGAGCTATCCGGCCACCCCACGGTGGGAACTTCTTGATGAAACCAGCTGTTTTTTTCCCTGTCTCACCTCCCCACTCCCAACAGGGCTTCCTGGGGCCACGTCCCAGTAAACGCCTCTGTCTCCAATGCTCGTCTCAGGGTTTGCTTCTGGGGGACCCCAAGACACTGCTTCCTGTGTTTAAGAAAACATTCCTCCACTGGCTTCTTTGTGGTTGTTTGTGCCAGCACACCAGCGCAGCTGCCAGAATGGCTGCTATCCCCCACTTACCGTGAATGCCCTTGACGTTCTAGGTTGTTCTGGTGTTAAGGAATGGTGGGGACTCATGTCAGTAGATCAACAGAGGTGTGCTTGACCATCCGCAGCCAGAGCTGCCACTTGACCTTCACCACCACCCTTGCAAGGAGCTCAGTTATCATCAGCAACAGCCCGTTTTATAGACGAAGAATTAGAGTCACAGAAAAGTGAGGTAGGTCCCCGTTGGCTTAGGGCCACCCAGCTAGGAGTGGCAGAGCTGGCATCAGAAGCCAGGCATTCTGGCTCCATGCACATTCCTTTGTGGTCTTTACCAGAGGAAAAGTGCAGGGGAGGGGCCCGAGGGCTGTCAGGCCATTACTTAATCAAATACTATGTTGTTTTGCTGGATTCTGTGACATGTGTTATATTTGTTAGTTTTTCAGCTTTGGAGTGAGTTTGAGTTCTCATTCCAAATCAATATTCTAGGTAGCCTAGAACTGCTAACTAGTGGAAGTTTGAGGGACAAACAAGCCTCAGGCCACAGAGGGACTGCCAGAAATTTGCCATTGTCTAGCCTACATTGGTTGTCGGTGTGATCTGGCCTGGATATTCTCCCTATGGAGCGGCGGTCCTTGGAATGAGAGGAGAGCCAGTCCCCACAACTCCTACTAGTGGGCATGTACTGCAGGCCTGCTGTCCCTGGGATGGGCAGCTTAGAGGCTCTAGCTCACGGAATTCTCTCAACAACCTGTCAGACCTACGAAGCTGCTAGTATTATTATCTCGCTGCAAAGATGAGTGAGCTGAGGCCAGAGGGCTCAGGGATTTCTCACGGCCACTTGCCTTAGAGAGCGTCTCAGAGCCCATGAGCACCGTTGAGGCTCCGGAAAGCGCTGCAGGAAACACTCATTTAAATGTCTGGAATCCAGCATTACCTAATAATGCAGGTTCCACCTCAGTGAGTGTGGTATAGAGGACTCATGTACAGAGACCCGTGTGGACTCTCAGTCCATATATGGGGCCACTCGCCTAAATACCAGTTTTAGCACCTGCAACCCCTACGTGTAAAACCCCCTGGTTCCTGGAAGCTATCTGCAACAGAGGAAGCCCTTGATAAACATGCCGTGAGTGAGTGACTGATGATCTGCAGGTCTGTCAGCACCGGTCTTACCTGGCTGACCCTCCCTTCCCCTCAGGACCCTCCCAACAGTCTCTAGTGTTGGGGGGCAGAGAGAAACAGGGCAGAATTAGGTCCCCTCACAAAACACGGCAGTGCAGACTGGTTGCTCCCGCTGCCCCAGATGTGGTCCGGGACCTCACCTCTTTCCATCCTGCCGCCATCCTCAGCCCTTTGGTTTCCAGGTCCTGCTAGTTGATGCAAGATGCTGCGGGTAGCTCTGGGCTCCAGTCTCCACAACAGCCTTCAGAGGTGGGAGGCCATCTCCTCTCCAAGCTCCGCTTTCTGTGAGAGAGGAAGGCCTTCCCTGCCTAGAGCCCCCTTGACCCTGTTGGCTGTGGCTGGGTCACCAGCTCAGCTCCAGCTCCCATTGCACTGGAAGCTGTGGGGTAGATGTCTGTACTGTTAGCCTCTGGAACCCCAAAAGGGCGAGTGAGGGGTGAGATATGCCATCTCTGAAGCTCTCAGCAAAGCGCAGAGCCTGTGTGTCTTGATGACCTGTCTTCCTTCTAAGGTTGCTGCTGTTTCCATTCCCTCACTGGTAGACAAGTTTGTTGAGCATTTATTATGTCCCAGTAACTATTACCGTGTTTCCCCGAAAACAAGACCAGGTCTTATGTTAATTTTTGCTCCAAAAGATGCCTTAGGGCTTATGTTCAGGGGATGTCATCCTGAAAAATTACGCTAGGGCTTATTCTCCAGTGAGGTCTTATTTTCGGGGAAACATGGTAGTATTACACATCTGAACACGTACCACCCACATAGCAATGCTACAGGGCAAGTACTGTAGCTTTTGCTGTACAAAGGGGGAAACTGAGGCCCAGGGATACTAAGGAGGGTACCCAGAGTGACACACAGCTGGGTGGGGCTGAGATTTGGATGTGAGCCCGTTGCCCTCCCCACTGAGCCAGGCCACCTCAGCTGAACGACCGGGCGTATCCCTAGCCGCCTCGTCCAACTCGGGCATCAGAATAGGGCGGGTAGACGTCATTACCCCAAGGACAGATCACGGCTGGCGGGCGAGCTGTCAACTTCACGCACTCCAAAGAGGCTGGACGTGCCTGACTAAAATCCATTTAAGAAAATTAACCCTCTGCTTGGAGTTCGTGGGCGGCAGGAGCTGCAAAGTTCTTAAAAGGTGCGAGGGCAGTTAATGGAGTCCATATGCCTCAAATTGAGAATATCTTTGTGCTGGGTGGGCTTATCATCAAACTCTTGGGATAACAAAGGGTGGGACAGTTCAAAGGATTGGTTCTCCCAGACGCTGGGCTCTTTCGGGGGCTCCGCTCCAGCCCCGCTGAACAAATATTGTTGTCTTCCCCTCTGCTTTTGAGCCCAGGCCTTTGTCTTTACTTTTTCTTTTTTCTTTTCCTTTTTACTCTTTGACAGTGAGCCGGGGTGTTTGTGGGAACCATCCCTGTAAAAGGACTGATTTATAACTCCATTGGGAGTAAAAGGATCTTTGCTGATCCATACCTCAGTTGTGGGGGCCGCGGGCACGAGCAGGGCCGAGGCTTGTCCAGCCTGACAGCTCTGAGCTGAAAGCCTGCTCCGTTGTGTGCGTGGGGGATGTGGGGACTGGACTCTCTCATCTACACAGTCCTGCTGGAAGGAGAGAAAGTCTCCTGGGCAGGCCAGCGGCTGGACTATGGGCCAGCACCCTGTCCCCCCATGGGCTCTAGTGACAAGTTGTTATTTTCACTGGCTTGTTCTGTGAAAGACTTATCGATCCATTTCGTGCAAATGCCCCCAGGAACACACTTGTCCAGAGTGACGTCTACAGGGCCTCAGAGATCAGACAGTTGCCACCTCTCTGCTTTGCTGC
This sequence comes from Rhinolophus hipposideros, assembly GCF_964194185.1. Taxonomy (NCBI): domain Eukaryota; kingdom Metazoa; phylum Chordata; class Mammalia; order Chiroptera; family Rhinolophidae; genus Rhinolophus; species Rhinolophus hipposideros. The sequence goes on along the minus strand of NC_138067.1, from coordinate 31,826,144 downwards.
CATTGTTTCTCATAGCCCATGCCTGAGCTACGATCTGCATTGGATGGTTACTGTGTCCTGGTCTTGACAATGCACTTGAGTTACAGACCTCCCCGCCACCCCATGCTCAGAAATGAGCATTTAAAGACTCCAATGATCCAGTATTGCACCAGAAATTAACTAGGGCTTACAGAGCACCCACTAGGCACAAGGTTTCTTCCTAGGATGGGAGAGCATAATAATAGCAATGAGAATGATGTTTCAGATTTGCACTGGATCCTGATAATGGGTCCTGTGTGCAGAATTGGCCACATCCTTCAGGAAGCCTTCTTGGAGCATGGCGACCTGAGAGTCAGCTTTTCTCTTATGCTTGCCCAACACCTAGTAGTTTTTAAACCCTGTTCCTTCTTCCACCAGACCATACAGTGAGTGGTTGGGAAGTTGCCCAGTTCAGAGGAAAGAGTACATCTCTCCAGACTCGGTTTCTAACTCCATAAATCAAGGAAGTAATAAGGTGTCCACAAGGAAGCTTGGGGTAACAGCGATACAGAGTCTGGGTGGATTCTGGCTCATAGGAGCCCAGTGAGGGTGGCTTTCATCACTGGCTGCCTCTGCTGCTGCTTTTCTATGGAGCAACATGTGCGTGGACTGTTGTATTTCCTGGGTCTGTTGCAAAACCTTTCAGAGGTCTTCTCCCCATATCTAGCTTTTCCCTCTGCTAATTCCTCTAACAACATTTCTGGCCTTACCTTGGGCTCCCCCCAAAGCTGCCACCCTTGGGAATTGGCGGTTTGGTTTATTTGCGAGGTGGTCTAGGGTGCAGGAGTGAGGGAGCAGGGGAGAAGGATGGTGGAGGTCACTGGAATCAACGAGTGCTCAATCCTCTCGGGACCTTGTAAGAAGCTCACAGAACACCTCTCAGAGATGTGTGCCCAGAAGATGGGGGCAGGAGTATTTGTCCATTGGTTTCCTTCCCTCATTGGTCAAATGTCAACTCCAAAGGGTGGTGGGAAAGGAGCCTCCTCAGGCAGCCTCCATGGCAGAGGAGCCCGTGTTTGAGGCAAGGTGTGATCAGCATGAAGGGGCTCGAAGCCTATGGAGGGTCCACCTGGGAGTGGTGAAGTCAGAGGAGAGCCTGCTGTGTGGAATTTGGGGCAGTAGACGTGTCCGTCTCTCTCCTGCCACCTCATCTTCTCCAGGCTCTGGTCATGTGTGCCTCAGGCTCAGAAACCTGCTGATCTCCCTTCTCCATAACAATGTACTCCAAGGTTTGTCAAAAAGAGCCGCTTGATTCCATGAGGCTGAGAAATGCTGTATAAAGCAAATTTGGATTGGATTCTTTACTGCAGGACTTCTCAGAGCCTTGACCCTGGTTCATGAGCCCAGGACTTATTAAGAAGGAAGTAGGCAATGAAGCGGTTCCCTAAACTGTGCCGCTCACAGGACCCGAGTTTCCCAGGGAAACGCTGGGAATAGAATTGCATCCAAACTCCTTAGTCTGAAATTGCGAGACCCTTCATGATCTTGGGGCCAGTGGTATTTTCCAGTCTTATTTTCTCCCACTTCTCCCACATCCTCAACTCTGACAAAATTGGTTCTGTTGCGTGACCCTTAATTTTCAACTTCTGGGCCTTTGCTCATGCTGTTCATTGTACCTGGAACAGCATTTGCTCTCCCAAATCAAGCCCTCCTTCAAGTCTCCACTCAGCCTCTCCAAAGCTGATTCTGCTATCAGATGGGAGTACAGACCAGCCATAGAACGTTATTTGCAACCCTTGAAACCCACCATTGTTCTGGTTACTCTCACACATATTTAATATCTAATCCTCTCCTTAGCCACATGGGCTCCAAGGAAAGATTCTATCTGATTCATCAATCATTGGTCAGCTCTTTCTCTAGCAGTCAGGCCATGTTACTTTGCGCTGCAATAACAAATAGCTCCAAATCTCAATGATGCAACACAACACGACTCTAACTCCTACTTACGCCAAGCCCACTGCAGGTTCAGGCAACCCTCCAGGGCAACTGTCCTCCAAGTGGTGACCCAATGATCCAGGCTGATTCCATCGTATTGCTCCATCATTTCAATTGCAGGCTCTCCCATTTGCCACTGAGGGGAAGAAAGCACATGACGACAATCACCTGCCTTTTCCTGATTCAGCCTGGCAATTACCCATGTCACGTGGGCTCACAGACCTGCCAGAACCAGGCACATGCCACCCTCCTCAGTGGTGGGAAGGCTGAGAAGTGCAGTCTTCCTGGTGCCCAGGACAAAGAGAAGCTTGTGCATGGGCCCACTAACCATGTCTAGCACACCCACTTCCCTCTCCCTCACCTGCACCTACTCCAGGAAAAAGCCCTGTGCCCTACACTAGAAGGTGCCCTCAACACATTTATGCAACGGTGGATAAGTGCAAAGTGACCTCTGCCTGTCATTGGAGTTCAGGGCGCTCACAGCTGGAACCCCTTACTGGGCATCTGAACACATGTTGTCTTAGCAGAACTCTTGGAATGCTGCATGTGGTTCAAATCTAGAACCAAAACATGTCCCAGGAGTTGCTTCATGAAAAGATGTGTCTTTGCCCAAAGAACTGGGGAAACCCATCAACTTTCTGTTTGTTTCTTGGAGATTCACAGAACATGTAAGCATATTCAAGGCTCTGAAACGTCTTGCAGTTAAAGAAACACAAAAACCCATTTCAATTTCCTTAACCCAGCATTTCCCAAAACCCTACCTACCATGTGGGGTTGTAATTGTGATAATTACATGTTAATTGTGATAATATTTACAATTGGCACAGTGCCTGCTGACTTATAGGTGTTCAAGAAATGATAGCTGGTAATATTAACTCTCTCTAAGGCCTCAGTTTTCCCACCTGTAAAATAGAAGAGCTAGACATATACACCCTATAATTAATTCTTCACCTCTGTCATCTGTAGCATGTTTTCATGTCTTAGGGCTTGAATCAATCTGGGGACATGGCTTCTTGCTCACATACCTGCATTCTCCTGTCTGGTGAGGCCAGGTCTGGAAGATAATGTTAGAATTAGACTTGCAGTTTCGATCATAGACTGACTCGTATGTCTCACATAAACCACTTTCCTCCCTGGGTCTCATTTTCCTCATGCCTAAAATCGCGGGCTTGATTAAACTATTTCTAACACCCTTTGTGTCCCTAAAAGTAAGGCTATCATGGCTCTGTCCCATCATGCCTAACCAGTTTGATTTCTGGGTTATCGTAAAATTTCCTGTTCCCATTCCAGATTCTTTCTGCTTACCCACTGAGATGTCTCAAGAATTCCACTATTCAATAAGGAATTAGGTCCCTGGGAGAGTATAGGCATTGTCTAAAATTCTTGCTAGAGTACAAATGACTGATAGGGGGCAGAAAAAGACTTTCCAGAGAACAGTGGGATGGGGAGCAAAGGATTAGAGTGAGGGAATAGCAGGTGCCTGGATAAGGGGCGATGGTGGCCAGTGAAGTGCTGGAGGTGAAATTAAGTTGGGACATGTAACATAAATGTAGCCTATTTCGTTTAAGGATGGAAACGTCAGAGGCAATCTAACAGTGTTGATTGGGAGCACAGGGCTGGGACTGGCCAGCTCGGTTGTCCATTTGCTGTGTGACTTTGGCCAAGTTCCATGATGCCTCAGTGCCTCATACTCCTCATCTGTAGAAGAGGGATTATAATAATACTGAGCCTGTAGGGGTTGTTGTGGTGCATATTAACAGAATCAATACACACCAAGCTCTTAGAACGGGGGCTGGTATGTTTCACTATACCTCTTTATTTAGATAAGCAATTAGAAAATGCAGGGGAAGCTCAGAAGGAAACAAAAGTCCCCTTTCATATGACACTGCTAATACTGAGAATGTCCCTTTGCATTTGTATTTTACCTGGGAGCTGTAGAAATAGGGTGTGATGTGCGGTTGCACAGGTTGTGCACTGCACTACTCCGTTCAGAGAGAGGAGGATGCCATGGCTCCCCCTAGAGGTGTGCCGTGGGAATGCATGTGCCGCAGTGATAACATCCTCTATGACAGCTTTGTCCCACTTTTTAGCTGGGGTGTTAAGCCATCCAATATTTCATAAAACACGTGTAAGGTTCTGCCCTCAGAAGCTTATTTGGCACTATGTGGGCTTTCCTAGGTGTTGCCACCTCAGCTACCTCCAGGCCAGGGCTCTGGAAGAACAGAGCTGAAAGGGATTTGTTATTATTCTGCCCAATTAGTCTCTGATTAAAGGTTTAAAAAGCTTAAACAGACAGGACTGAGAGGGGAGCGGGAGGAAGAGGAGGGAGAGAGTGCGGGCTGTTTATGGAGCAATAAAAGGAACATTATGCTTCCAGGCTCTGCTAAATGTCTCCACAGAAGCCGACCCTCTTGCCAGCTAATTCAGGGCGTAATAAATACTAATCCACAGAGGGGCCCTTGGAAGCCATCGGGAAGCCCTATCTCCCTGTAATCAGAGCTGCATTAAACTCCAGTCTCCCAGCAGTCAGCAGAGGCTGCAGGCCCAGCCCTTGTGTGGGATGTGGCAGCCTGGAGCCCACAGGCTGGGCGGCCTCCACCTGCCCCGCCTCCTCAGCTTCTCTGCAGCTGCCCTGTGGGCCTCACTGTCTTGGGGACATGCTTGGGAGGCCCCTTGTGAAGGCCATCCCTCTGCCTCTGTCACCAGTGCACCCCAGTGCTAGTTGGGGTAGCCAGAGTGTCCCAAGAAGCCCCACAGAACTGTGGCCGCTCTGGGAGTTACGTGAAGCCCACCACGTGTGTCACCCCATTTCACTTGGCGGTTGGGGGCAGGAGTCTCCATTTTACAGCCAAGGCAGGGAGGCCCAGTATCTGTAAGCCACTTGCCAGGTCACAGCTGGAAGTGAAGGACCCAGGCCCCTCTTAACCTCTCAACCACCTTCCCTGGGAGCTTCTGTTCGGGAAAGCCAGCACCCCCAAGCTACACATGCATTCCATACTCTGGTATCAAAGTGAGTATTTTTCCACTCCACAAGGCATCCGTGCCCCCAAATACCTTCAAACTGAGGCACGGAGTGTAATTATCCCATAGGGCAGGAGGTCTGGAGGACCACCTAATGATATGAGGGGCATCTCCTGGTAGAGGTCACTTCTTCACTTTGTGCCTCAATTTCCCCAGCTCTGAGGTGGAGCTGGCACTGGCCCCACCCCCAGGGCCTCTGTGAGGATTAACCAAGAGAGTGCAAGTAAAAATCACAGCTCCACCCCAGACAACCACCTTGCAGGCCTGCGCTGGCATCTTCTGAAGCTCTTCTTTGTCCTGTGTCTGCACACTCCATCCTTCCTTCCTGTCTGTCCCCACCCCAAACCCATCCCAGGCCACACTGAAGTCATGGTCTAATCACATCGCCCTCAAGACTAACAATAGCACCGGGGCATCTCGGGGGTTCCTGATGACCTTCGTGAGTCTGGTCAAGTGTACATGGCCTTCCTAAGCTAATTAGCCCCGGCCTCTGACCTCTACACATCAGTATTTGGGTTCAAGGCGGCAGACAATGCCCTGCTCCCGAAACAGCTGGACAAATTCAGTGGTCAGATGGGGTATCTCGTGGTCCATGCTGTTAACTGGGGGGCATTCTTCTCTCAGAGCTTCTGCTCAGTACCCCGGGATCTAGGGCTCCTGGGGCAGCCGTGGCCATTGCCTAGGGGAGAAGGGTCTGTGGGCCAAGCCATAGTCCAGGGCTGGTGCAGAGCAGACGGCTCCAAATCACGGGTTCGCCTGTCCTTCTCCTTTGGCATCTTGGGGCATCTTGCCAACATGGCTCACACACAGCTCGGTTTTGTCTGTTCCGGAAGGGAAAGGGCCACCTGGGTAGGTGCCAGCCACCGTAATGTTGACAAGGAGAGTTATCCCTCTGTGAGTGGAACTTTGTGAGCATTGAGCCAGTCTCCTAGGGCCACAGCAACAAGTTATCACAATCTGGGTGGCTTACGACAACATAAATAGACTGTGTTCTCCTCTAGTCCTGGAGGCCAGAAGTCCAAATTCAAGGTGTGGGCAGGAGCACGCTTCCTCTGGAGGACAGAGGGGACGATGCTTCCTGCCTCGTCCAGCTCCTGGGGGCTCCAGGTATTCCTTGGCTTGTGGTCCCATCACTTCAACCTTGGCCTCTGTCTTCACCTGGCCAATCCTCCACATCTCTCTGTGTCTCCTCTCCTCTCCTTATAAGGTCAACCAGCCATAGGATTATGGCCCTCTCATCCAGTATGATCTCATCGTAACCAATTACATCTGCAAAGACCCTATTTCCAAATAAGTTCATATGCTGAGATTCCAGGCGGACATGAATATTTTTTGGGGGTGCATTCGTTTTCTAGTATTTTAGTCCTATTTCCAGAGGAGGAAACTGAAGTTCAGATTGGTAAAGTAGACACGTGAAACTTTAAACCCACTGGGTTCCTGGGCCCCTGCTCTCAGCCTGCACATGTCTCACGGGCCCCAAAGGGAAACCTTCTGGAAGTCTGACACCTAAAATAGAAGTTCTTCACGATGTCAGCAGCCAGTGAAACGGGCTAAGGCCTGGGGCAGGCAGGAGGAGGCGCAAGCACGAGAAGAAAGGCCCAGCCCTTCCTTAGCTTCTCTCTCAGCGGGGTGCTGAGATCTGTGCAAAACAGCACAGGAGGCAGAGTCTCAGCACACGGAGTGTCAAGGTCATAAACTCCACAGGAGCCCCGAGGGGCTGGGGCCACGGACGGGCTACTTCAAGGGACTTGAAAGGTGCGATTTGAACCAAAGGGTATGATTTGTGTCATCTTCATCATCATCATCGTCATCATCATCCCGCACGTTTACACAGCAGTAGAGAAATAGTGCCTGGAAGTGTAAACCCCAGGGTCCAGCTGTCCATGAGGAGTAGCAGGCGTCCTTCTCTCACAGGCTCCTCAGCCCCCCCTTCTCCAAGGGGCGTACAAATAATACCTGCTTCATAGAGTTGTTTTGCAAATTCACATGTCTTTCAAATGTGATCTTGGGCAACCACTCTGCCCCTCAGTTTCCTCCTCTGGGGGTAATGGGGGTAATAAGAACAGCCCTACCAGGGTTGTCATGAAGGTCAATGAGTTTGTACCTGGATGACCCTAGAACCCAGTGAGTGTGTAAAACTCATTAGAACCTGTGACCCTAGCACACTTGTTGCTTTTCTATTATCTTATCTCACGGATGGTCTTTCAATAAGCATCTGCCATGGACTTGGTCTTGGGTGAGGCACTGAGGGTTCAAAGCACAGATACAGCTCCTGTTCAGAAGGACTTTCGGTGTCTTGGTCCTTACAGCCACCTAGGGAAGGAGGCAGAACAATTCTCATTATCCCATTTTCTGGATGTGGGAACTGAGGCTCAGAGAGGGGTGTGTGGCAGAGGGTGTCCCTTCTCTCATGGGGCTTCTCAGTGTTCCTATCTGTAAAATGGGTGTAGGAACAATACCTGCATCCAAGCCCTGTTACTCAAGGAGATGATTCATGCAAAACAATTCATGCAGAACGGTGTCTCGTACACAGTGGGTGCTCAATAAATAGGACCTGCTCCTAGCTATTATAGGGCGGTGGGATAAAAAGAAGAGCGGTGAGGAGGCCTCTTAATCCAGACTCCTCCAGGACCACTGAGCTCTCGGCCCAGGCTCTGGGGACACCAGGATGACTGAGGAAGACTGTGCCGCATGAGGGTCAGGGTCTCCCACAGGGACAGCCAGGTCGGGGGAGACAGGGACATCTCCAGGCCAAAACCTGGGAACTAGACTCTTTCTCAGCCAAGGTCAGGTTCAAAAGTTCAAGCCTGCCACTCTCCAGAAGGCAAAATGGAGGCCGCCGTATTCGAAAGCCACACATAACCACTGCTTCCCGGTTTTGACAACAGCAAACACCAAATTTTTCCAGAGAGGGCTCGAGCAGGGATGGCCTGGGCAGGAATAGTCTACCCTTGCTGTTTGATGCAATGTTAGCAAGCATGAAACGACACGACCTCTTTTCTTTATTTTAATCTTCTGAAAGTAACCTTTGCTCATGTGAAGTCAGACCTTCCCCTTTGAGCACATGGCCAGTACAATCACGCTTCAGTGCTTTCAAATAAAAGGGGGACCGTCATACCTGTACCATTCCAAACCTCGCTATTGACCGTTAACAATACCAGTGGGTATCCCTGTGTCAGTGCATATTCATTCAGCATCTACTGAGCACTTCCTGTGTACCTGGACCTGTTCTAGAACCTGGGGATACGGCAGCTGACAGCCGATGACCCTGTCGTGTGGAGCTTGTGGTCTGGCGATGGAGCCTGTTATTTTCAGTGGATGCAGAAGCTCTAGTTGTGTGAGGCACCATAAAAGAACATGTTTGTTTTTGAATGAACACACATCTTTTTTTTTTTAATTAAATTTATTGGGGTGACAATTGTTAGTAAATTTACATAGATTTCTAGGAAAGAGGCCCCAGCCGACATGCTGAGGGTGCAATGGAGTTCTCTGCACAGATCGCTGGGGCTCATGTTGCGATGCTGATTCTGATTCAGGAGTCACCATCAGGTGCCCCTGGGGCACGGACCACACTGAGTAGCCAGAGTGCATAGGAATGTGGACTGTCAGCCACCTCCTGGGGTGACAAGGCCACGCAGGCCTGGATGGGGTCTTGCAGAACCTGGTCTGAGCGCAGGATCCAGGAATGTGGAGACCCAGTTCCTCAAAACCTTGAAGAAGCCCAAGCAGTTCTGCGCTCACCCTCCTACATGTCTGTGCTACACTGTGAGCCGTTGCCCATCTCTGCCATATTCCCAAAGCTTCGGAGACTTTTCAGAAAGCCTTGAGTCAAGGAGAAACCAACCACGTTCATGGGATGTGGGACGGCCAGGCCACTTCCCTGTCTCACCCCTCAGTAACCAGCCTGCATTCCAAAGGAAGGAGGTCTTTCTGCCCAAGACGATTTATGGCTGAGCAATTTGTAACTAATTAGCCAACATGCAATGATTAGAAGCTTGCATAATAATTACAGGTAATTGCCTCTTGACACGGGGAGCCATTCCACTGACCAACTTGAAATGTCTTTTCAAATCAATGTCAACTGCCCCGGGAGGCCCTTGGAGGGAGCTGCTCCATGTCGTTTCTTTGACACTTTGGGGTGAAGTCCTGCCTGGGGGATCATCAAGTGGGTGCCAGGCTCTGACAGCGACTCCAGCCCTCTCTCAATTGGTTCCAGATGCAGCCATCAAATGATCCTCCATTTCTATAAATAGCTTGCCCAGCCTGGGCGCCATGAACAGAGACAGACAGCTCTGCTGTCCCACGGGGCCCATGCACAGGGCGCACTTGCGACTGTCAGGCAACTAAGGGCCACTCACCTGCAGCATGCTTTTCTCCCCTGTTCTTTGCAGGGCACACCAGATTGCTAACTTTGGGCTCCATTTCCCCTGCCTTTTGAACAGCCTTTGGGATATTTCCTCTCTATGTGAGAGAAGGGGTGATTCATTCTGTGCCTCAGGAGAAAATAAACGGCAAGAGGACAGAAATCTCGATTTCACTGCGTTCACTCACTCCTGAGTTCACTACTGTACTCCACGTGGAAGAATTACCCGCCCCCCCGAGGAAAAAAGCAGGGTAGCCAGCATCTCCAGACACTGGGTGAGTCTAGCAGTGACTCTAGGTGGCAGTCAGCACTTTGGTGCTTTCTCAGGCCCAGGGGCTTCCCCCAAAGGGCTCCAGCCGACAGTGTGTGTGCCGCTGACAACCCCGCAGAAGCTGGGATGTGGAGGCAGGAGACGAGGGCAGATCCACTGGAGTCCGAGCAATGAGATGTTGAGATGGAGACTTCCCATTCCCTGCTCATTTCTGTTTTGCTTTCTAGACCATATTTTAAAGTCAGCCAGGCTCTGGGTGGTACATGCGGCAAAGATCAATTCTGGAAACTGCTTTTATAGAAATCGTTCAAAATGGGTGGTTTCCTTCATTTTCCTGCAGCGGTTGGATATAGCCCAGCACTGAGGTGTGGGTATGTGTGTGTGGGGGGAGGCATGGCCCCGAGGCTTTGAGCCACCTCTCTCCTCCCCCACCCTTCAGATGTGTGGATCTATAAACACGTCAGGACAGTTGTAAAAGAGATGGATTTTGCTTCCCAACAATATCCCCATCGGTCTGTCGCCAGATAATTCATGACTGGGTTTTATGGTCAAGTTTCCCTGTCGTACGTCCAGCACCATCTGACCCAGGAGTGAGGGCACGGCTCAGAGCCTGGCTCTGCCTCTCACTAGCTCCGAGGCCCTGGAGCAAATCACTTACCATCTCCGTGCCTCAATTTCCCTACCAATGAAAGGAGGATAAAAAAATAGAATGTTTATAAGCAGTGTTTATAATAATAGACACGTAGCACACCCTCAGTAATTCCCATTTGTTATTGGTAAGATGGTAGAATTGTGGAGAATATGCAAGAATCAGTCCACAGCAGTGCATTTGGAACCTGTAGGCTGCACAGGGGGGGGAGTGAGGTGGGTGGACATAGGGGTGGGTAAAGCTTCTGAATATAGATCTTTTAAATCCAGAACCATGTAAATGCATTTCCTATGAAAAGTTATAAATATCATTTAAATCCATTGCTGTCTAATATCTATTTTAGGATGAAGCTGCTTTGCTTCTATTTTTATTGATGTAAAACACATATTCCGTAAGAAGTACACCTCTCAAGTGTCCTGCTCAGTGGATTTTTTTCATGGCACATGCACACACCCATGTAACTGTCACCCAGAGCAATATCTGGTACATTCCCAGCCCCACAGGCTCCCTCGTGCCCCCTGCCGTCAAAGCTACCCCCTTCTGCAGCAAGGAATCTTCTTTTTGTTTCTACCCCTATCGATTAGCTTTGTCCATTCTTGAATTGCTCATAATAGGTCCATGTAGAGTGTTCCCTTATATGTCCCACTTTTTTTAGTATTATTATTCAGCACAGTCTGTGAGAATCACCCTGTTGCTGGGCTGTACAGGGTAAAGGACTTCTTTTGGGGGCTCTGTTAATTGCTTGAGTCTTCAACCTTTCACTCCATGAAACTTCTAAGGGAAACACATTAAAAAAGAAAATTCACTTCTCTGTGCCAGGAATAGTGCTAGGCTGTTCTGTGTGACCCATATAATATTAAAGGCCCCAGTTGTCAGGAAAATGTATGTTTATAATGCATCTCAAAGAAGTGAATTATCCAGATGAACGGTAAAGTAAGAGAACGGCATCAAGCCAGGACATGTAGACTAACAGCCTGTGTCCAGACCGTGTAAGAGCCTAGGAGACACAGAGAAACATCACCTTGGGGGCATTCAGATCTGAAGGGGAATCTTATCTGTTTGTCAACACTTGTTTATTGAGCACCTATTATGTGCGAGGCACGGTTTGTCCCGAGGACCCATGGACAAGCAAGGTGTCACTTTGGCTAGTAAGTGGCCCCAGAGATCCCACAAAGGGCCATGAGAAGGGCAGGGTGTGGGTCCAGAAGGCAAACTCTGGGTCTTCAACCCCTTAAGGGAGAGCAGTTCTGTTCCTGAAATGGCCCCCCATCCTCTGCTTTTGCCCCAGCCCACATTTAAAGGATGGCTTTGCTATTTGCTGTTGTCTGTGAACACCTCAGAGCACCTGTTCCCACCTCCCAGGTTTCTGGATGGCCGCTGTCGCCGCCTCGTGATAACACTTGGAGGCATTTCTCTGCCTGGTGGGCCTCCCTAGTCTAACTGCTCCTTCCTCCTGAGGTGGCTTCTCCATGTCCCAGTTCCATCCATGACTCTAGCTCCCCTGGACCTTGAGAAGGGTCTCCCTCAGGCCATGCTACTGCCTGCAGCCCTAGGTGGACATTCTACCTGGTTCATCTCAGTTCCAGATCCTGGCTGCCCCCCTGCCCCACCCCCCCACGGTCTCATTTGCCTCACCCCTAGGAGTGAAAGGAAACAGTGCATGAAATGCAAACCCACATGGAAGCCGATGGCTCACCCCTCATGCTGACTACTCACTTCTCACAGTGACCATCCCCCTGGGGTGGACCTGGAATGTGGGGACATACCCTAACTCTACAGGAGACTGAATACAACCCGTGCCTTTGCAGAAAAGGGTTTGGTGCACATGTGTGCCCATGAGTGTAGCCCTGGGAGAGGGATTACTGAGGGCTACTTGGAAACAGGCAGTATATCGAGTGAGGCTGTATAGGTATTCGTCTGTAAACTTTTATTAAAGTTATATCTATGTCTGTACCCTTATTTCACACACTGAACACAAGATTTCACACACTGAACACACCATCCAAAAGCGTCATTGTCAGCCCCTAGTCCCCCTCCCAAGATAACCACGCGGATTTCCCACACCAGAGGCGAGTTTCGCCCATTTTGAACATGATACAAGGGGACCAGCGTTGTTCCCTCACGCTTTGTGAAGGCCGTCTGTGGTGTTTCATGTAGCAACGTTTCCTTCCTTCTTACTGTCGCCGTCCATCGTATGACTGTCCCACAACTGGCCCCTGGACTCCGCTGACAGGCATTGGGTAGTTCCAGTGTGGGGTACTAACAAGTATACCTGTCCCTGTTGTGGTGGACACATGGACCTGTGTCTGGCGAGGGTGTACCCAGGATTGGAATGGCTGGCTAGGCGTGGGGCACACACAGATCTGCTTCTCTAGAACGTACGAAGTCGGACAATTAAGTTCGTGAATGCATCCTAAGAAAAGCGCTACACACCTCCTTGCTGAATATCACTACCGTCAAAGAACTCCCCTTGGGAAGCTATGCACTGATGCCAGCGCCTAGTCCACCCTTCAAAGCAATTTGGGAACTTTTTTTCTGGAATGGCCATCAGAGCTGTCATCGTATTACCCTTGATGTCCTGAATATTATCAAAATGTCTTCCTTTAATATTGCCTTTATCTCCGGGTAAAGACAGAAGTCATTGGGGGCCAGATCAGGTGAGGAGGGAGGGTGTTCCAATACAGTTATTTGTTTACTAGCTAAAAACTCCCTCACAGACAGTGTCGTGTGAGCTGGTGCATTGTCGTGATGCAAGAGCCATGAATTGTTGGCAAAAGTTCAGGTCGTCTAACTTTTTCACGCAGCCTTTTCAGCACTTCCAAATAGTCAACTTGGTTTACTGTTTGTCCAGTTGGTACAAATTCATGATGAATCCCTCTGATATCAAAACAAAAAAAAGGTTAGCAATATCGTGGCAACAAGTTTGCGGACTTCATTGTCAGGCCTTGTATTACTGCTTTGAATCCTCCTACCAACCTAAGAGGCATTTCATGTCATTACTGGGTGTTCACACACGACGAACCTGAGGTCCGGGGGGCGGGAGGTATGCAAGGGATTGCCCAAGTTCACTCTTGTACGTCAAGGAGCTGGGTTCAGCTTAGGAAGTCGGATTCCAGACTCCGACGCTGAACTTTTAACCACCTCGATACGCCGGGACAGACTCGCTGGCCCCACTTTGAGGGGAGGCCCGGGTCATTCTTGCTCTGAAAGCCTTGATCCGTATCTTAAAATCACAGCTTCCTCTCATGAAGGGGGTCAGTCTCTAAGGACACAGCCCTTTTGTAAGAGAAAAAAATATTTTTAGCTCACCCAGGATCAAATTTTGGCTCAGCGACCTAGTAGCTGTGTGACCCTGGATAACTGCCTGGGAGCAGATAACTAGATAAACCACACATGGTGAGGCTTAACGCAATGGCCCCTTGCGATATTCTCCCTCAGGTTCCCAAATAAAGCAATTTTATTTATAATTAAGAAAAATTTCCTGAGCCACGGGAAGGGCGATGAGATTTGGCATCTCATGCTTTGCATTTATTTGGGAAGATTGTCCCTGTAGGAGAAGCAGTTGACACTGGAACATGACACAAATATAACAGAACATGGTGTTAATTGATCTTTTTAACCACGTTTTCCATGTTCTCACATTTTAATACCCTGCCTCCGTCTCCCTTCACCCTCATAAAAGAATTAGTATTTAAACTGATAAAAAAAAGCAAACAAGACAAAATGGAATTTATTGTATAGAAATTAGTTGTGCAGGAAGCTTTTCCATGAGTGAAACTTAAAGCTCTCTTGCTTGACCCCATATCAGGCAATGCTAGTGTTGAGTCCATCTGAATTTGGGGCACAGCTTCTAAGGGTCCTAGGAATTGAGAGAAGAGATGGATACAGTCTAGCGTCACTACAAGAAGCTTCCAACATAGACATTGAAGGACAGGTGGGGTGCAGATGGCCAAACATGAGAAAGAACTATGACAATCATGGAGATAAAAAGAATTGTCTGTATATATCGTAGGGCTGTTCAGTGTTCCTTTGCTCATTCATTCATTCACTCCTTCCTTCCTTCCTTCCTTCCTTCCTTCCTTCCTTCCTTCCTTCCTTCCTTCCTTCCTTCCTTCCTTCCTTCCTTCTTTCCTTCCTTTTCTTCCTTCCACTCATCATTTATCATCCATGTTCCATCCACCCATCTATCCTTCCATCCCTCCATCTGTCCGTCTGTCCGTCCATCCATCCATCCATCCATCCATCCATCCATCCATCCATCCATCCATCTGTCCTTTCTCCCATCCATCATCCATCCATCCGTCCACCTAGATGGCTCATCCCCTCACTGCTTTAGATTTATACTAAAAAATCACCTGTTCAGTAAGCCCTTCACAGTCAACTCTATAGAATTTTTGATTCTCTAGGTACATTTCCTACGTTCCTACCCTTTTTAAATAAGTGAAAAACATATTTTATGTATTTCCTGGTTTATTGACTATCTCCCCACCCAGAATGGGAGCCCATGTCTATCTCTTCTGCTCACTGATGAATCATGGGGTTCGGAACTGCCAGGCACACAGTAAGTGCTCAAAAATATTTATTGTCAAGTCCCATTGAATTCTCCCAGTCCATTCATTCCCTGAGCCCCCACTGTGTGCCAAACACTGAGCTGGGCCCTAGGCTGCCATGGCCATGGACACTCAGGGAGGAGGTGAGAAGGCCTCTCGAGGCAGGCGCCTCTGAGCTGAAACCTGGAGGCAGGTGCAGAAGAGTCTGAGGAGGACACCAGGTCTGGACCTGAAACACCGGTCACCAAGAGGATTAAAAGCAAGTCAGCTCGGTTAGGGTGTGCAATTTGAGGCGAGGGAACGGTCAGCATGGGGAAGGATGAAGCTGGCGAGGCAATCAGAGGCCAGAGCAGACCACACTCTGAAATACACATGAGCGGCTTGGACTTGACCTGGCTGGGGGCGCTCGGGAACTACTGGAGATTCTCAGTGGGCAGGATGCGAATGCCTGAAGAAGGCAGAAAGCCCTGTGAGCAGGCCCTGCCACAGGGGCACGCTGGCCCCAGCTCTCTTCCCTGCTTCCCGTGCCTTTAGAAGCAGATGCTCGCCCATGTGGAGCTGCCTCCAGCCCCGCGCATACTCAGGGCCCCTTTCCGGGGCCTCTCATTTCCGCCTGCTTCCTGTTTCCTGCTTCCACTGGGTTTCCAAAGCCTTCTGTCCTCAGTCCAAACTGCCCAGAGGCTGCCAAACAGCTGGGACATGGCCGTTTGCAGCCAGAGCCAGAACGAAGTCCACAGTCAGAGTTGCATTCAACACGCACTTCTCTGATGCTGGGCGCTGTGGCATTTAACCCCAACGAGGAGCAGACGTGATTCTTCTCCCTTCTGAAGATGAGGAAATTTAGCTCCTAGGGATTAAGTAACTTTCCCACACTCAATCCTTATAAGCTGCAGAGGTCACATTCCAGTGCAGTGGTGTGACCATGACACCCACTCTTGGCCATTGCACCATATTTCTTCTGCCCCTCAGTGGGGACAACTGTCATGGACCTGGGCCTGGCTCATGACTGCTAAATGTGGTTTGGGCGGGGCCAAGTCCCTGTGAGTCCTTGCCTCTTGGTGAAGGCGTTGACTCTGCCCGGAATCTGGAGTCCTCAGTAGAGCTATATGGTTCTGAGAACAAATGTGTGGCAGGAGGAGGGGATTTTGCTCACTACCCTTCTGAGCTGGACTGGGCTCTTCTTGGCTGCCCTCATGATCGGCTCCTGGCTACAGTGGAAGTGAGTCCTGGCTCACGTTCTGTATCCAGGCAAGGTGACGGGGTGAACTGTGGGAGATGGAATGACCAATGCAGAGAAACCTGCAGTTGGGAAGCACGATTTGTGCCTAGCCTGACAGGTCTCTGGGGAAAGGGCCCTCTCGGAACCAGCCCTCCGAGCAAATGTCCCCAGTCTCCAGGTGGTCAGAGACCTCCTTGTGACACATCTCTGCTTATGGGAAACACCCAGTTTTGTGTGTTTGGAGAACGGGCATGTACTACAGACATTTCATTTAGAGTCAGCCACAAAGCTCCACCTCCATGGGTTAAAACTGCCCCTCTTCTCAGAGCAAGGGTGGGGCCAATCCTTGGTACAGGATCCTGCAGTTAGTTGTGGTACCAGTTTCCTGGGGCTGTTATAGCAAACACACAAACTACCGTGTTTCCCTGAAAAGAAGACCGGGTTTTATAGTAAGATCTGCTCCAAAAGACGCATTGGGGCTAATGATCAGGGGATGTCCTCCTGAAAAATCACGCTAGGGCTTATTTTCCGGTGAGATCTTATTTTGGGAAAAACACAGCAGGGTGCTTGAACTAACAGACATCTATGTCTCCCAGGTCTGGAGACCAGATGTCGGAAATCAAAGTGTGGGCTGGGCCAGGCTCCCTCTGGAGGCTGTAGGGTAGGATCCTTCCTGCCTCTTCCAGTTTCTGGGGGCTCCAGGCGTCCCTTGGTGTGTGGCTGCACCATTCCATCTCTGCCTCTGTTGTCACATGGCCTTTGTCTCTGTGTCGGTCACAAATCTCCCACTTAGAAGGACACCTGTCATAATGAAAGTAAGGGTTGTCCTACTTCAGGATGACCTCATCTTCACTAATCCATCTGCAAAGTCCCTGTTTCCAAATGAGGTCACGTGCACAGATTCCAGGGCTTAGGGCCTGGCTGTATGTTTTTGGTGTCACAGTCCCACTTACTAGCAATGTGTCTGCAAAGCTCTGAGCGCAGTCTGGGCACTAAGGACTCCGTTGACTTTCCACATGCCTTGGGCTCCTCTCTTCACGGTGTGGACCCTCACCGTGAGCTCCCCCTTCACCAATGTGCATGTTCCCTGTCTCTAAGATGACCAGGCTCGGGGTTACCCCCTGCATGTCCATCCAAATTCCTCCAAGAGTGTCTGGAAAACGCGCATGACCAGGTGCCACATACTCCAGATCTACTGAGTCAGGAAGCCTGGAGGAGGCTGGGGGAGGAGTAGGATTGATCAGGATAAGTGTGAGTTTTCCTGGTGATTCCTAGGCACAATCCAGTCTAGAGAAGGAAGTGTTGGAAAACTTCCAATGCAGCTCGTCTCCAAGGGCCTCTTCCTGCTCCGACATGCTGGAATTCTATGGCACAGATGACTCTCCCACAGAGGAGATAGTTTGTGTAAGTCTGCGCCTGAGGAACCAGTTCACCCAGCGCTATCCAGTATCCTTAGTCCAAAAATCTTTAAGGAGACACTGCCATTTCAGTAGGAAGCACACGTGTTGAACATACCATCTAGGAATTTTTAATGTGACCAAAAGGTCAACATTTGCCTCAAATGCCCGTCAATTTGTGGTAGAAACCATTGAAAGGGTGTTGGACATTGTTCTTAAAACAACATGAACAGATTGTGCTAATACTTTTTTAGTGTTTTGGCTGAAGGCCTTCTTATGCAGGGGGTCCTCATGCAGGATGTAAAAGTGACGTCCTTAAGGCTTGTTGAAGTCTGAATAACGTTTGGCCACTACAGCAAAATGACAGTAATTGACCCCAAATCTACTAATAATGAAAAAGTATATGTATGTTTATTTTTCTGCAAATTTGGAATTGATGTATAATAACCATGTGGATGTCACAATAATATTTAGGTATTTGATCACTTATTTTCTGAGATTGTGGCCGTCTAGAAGAACCATCTCTAACATGACATCAGAAGAAGGTGTTTCCAGCATCCAACACTGCCATGTGGCAGGAACCCTAGGCTGGCTTTTAGAGCCTCCAATGCCCCTCCTACCCCGACATCTGTTTTAGCTCTCCCACCGATCTGTCTTTCCTGAGTCAGGTCCTCGTGATGGATTGTACCACGTGTCTACCCGTCAATCACCAGATAGCCGGTGGGCTCACACAAGGTGACTCCCACTGGGTCATCTTAAGGCCCCTAGTAATTCACCATGTCTGGCTCTCTCCTCCATGAATATCGAGTGGAAAAACAATTTGCAGTGGGGTCAGTCGCTTGGTGGACACCTCACTGAGTCCATTTAATGGAGAAGGCATCTTGAGGGATGTTTAGATTCCATGCTTGTTACTCCCATATCATCATCATTGTTGAAATAGCAGAATAATCTATTCTCATAGCTAGATCCTTGTGTTAGCATAATTTCTGGTGTGTCCTCTTTTCTCCTAGTGCAATCATAGGTTTACATTAATTAGTAATATGGTAATAACTCATTTCAGTGGACTGAATGGTGTCTCCCACTCCCCCAAATTCATATGTTGAAGCCCTAACCTCCAATGCGGTGGTATTTGGGGAAAGGGCCTATGGGAGGTAATCAGGATTAGATGAGGTGCTGAGAGTGGGGCTTGCATGATGGGATTAGTGTCTTTATGAGAAGAGGGAGAGACACAAGAGCTCTTTCTTCTGCCTCCGCTGTTCACCAGCTGGGGGCCCCTCTGAACCTCAGTGTCCTCAGAACAGTCATTATCATACCCACCTTGTAAGATTTTCACATGGATTACATGGTTGCACCACTCATATTTTGTCATCAGATTCTAAATTCCTTGATAGTTGAGAACAATATGTTTCCTTCTCCACGTGACCAGAGCGGCAGGCTCCTGGAGACATGCCTTCATATTTGTTGAATCAGTGACAGCATAGAAGTGTTAGCCCAGTTCTGGCATGTTGTAAGCACTGAGGTTTAGTCGTACATAGTATTGAAATTAGTTCATTTTACAATGATGGATTTTCAAACAAGGGAGACTGCAGGATATACTGAAGAAAACACAGGCTCTGGAGTAGATGGTATTCAACTTAATCCCTACTCTGCCTTTGAGCCGATTAAATACCTCTCTGAGCCTCAGTTTCTTCATCAGTGCAACGGGTTTGTGGCCCCCCACCCCTCGGAATATAGGGAAGAACTTCAAAGTGGATCACAGCAGGCCTGTAGTGAGCACTCCATAAGTCACACTTATTATTTTAAAATAAAATTTTCTAGGAACGGAGCTTCATAAACCAGAGAACCAAAATCAAATCAGTTGTCCTTAGCAGAAGTAGACACTTTTGTTATCTCTGCCAGTCACAAAGTATGCTTTGAACCCCGTATGTACACATGTAATAGGCTGAAAAGTGCCCCCCCCAAAAAAAAAAAAACCCAGGTATCCACATATAGTCCCTGGAACTTGTGGTGGAGTGCAGAAATAGAGAGGGACGTCAGTGTCCAGGGACATTGTTTGAACCCTGGAGCATGCCATGCCTGAAACCCCTGGACTACCCTTGGGCTATTCTGTTAGATAAGCCAATAAGTTCCTTTGATGGAGGAGTAAGATGAGACTGTCATCCTTGTCTAAAATGTGTGGCAAGACAGATCCCAGAGCTTGGGCTGGGGGCCCAGATGTGGGGTCTGAGGCACTCACCTCTTCATCTCTGCACTTTGCGAACTCTTTGGTTTGCTGTAGCTTGCACCTGGCCCCCTCTGTGGAGCCCTGCCTGCCCTGGGGGTGCACCCAGATTAGAATCAGCAACAAAGCTCCTCTTTGCAAGATCCCTTCCCTGGAGCCCAGGGTTGGGGTGGGGGTGGGGGTGGGAAATGTAGGCACTGGCTTCCAGTCAGACGAAGCACTGGTGGTTGCAGATGCCGCCCCTCTCACGGGGCATGTCGAGGTTAGGTTTCATGGGCCGGACACATTTATAATGGCATAGTCTGTGCAGAAAGTGGAGGAAGGGCAGCAGGAACCAGTGGGAGATTTATCACCTTAATAGTGACTCTGACAGTCCTTAGAGTGAGATGTCATGGGTCCATGGGGAGGTGCGAGTGGGGATGGGGCCAGGGCTGATCTGAAACATAAATTCAGAGAGAGCAGCTGGGGGACAGCTGGGCCCACCTCGGTGGAGCCACAAGCTGCCCTTGGAAGTCATCGTAAGAGCTGACATGTCTCAAGGTGTCATGAGAAGCATGTTATTCGCATCGATCCCTTTGATCCCCCAGCAACCCTAAGTGATAGGTGCTACTTTCCTACCACTGGTGACCAAAGATGAGGTCATTGGAGGGGGCCTACTCTGATATGAGAAAGCTGAGGCACGAGTTGGTGAAGCAACTTGCCCCAGGTCACACGGTTAGTAAGTGGCAGTGCTTGGACTAGAACATCGATCTGTCTCATTCTGAGCCATTCTTGACCCCATCACAGGAGGATTCCCATAAGCCATCAAGTGTGTCCCGTAACGTCTAACTCAGACCAGCACCGGCAGTTTGGTTTCCCTGGGCAGCATCAGGGGGGAACTTGTGCAGGCTGTGGAGATGGATGGGTCTGAGTTTCAATCCTACCTCCATCTGCCCACCTCTGCCCATCTTTGCTGCCCTGAGTAAGTGAATTTGCCTCTGAATCTCAGATTCCACCTGGAGAGAATGGAGACCATACTCCCATGCACCATTTAGGGTTGTGAGGCTAAAACGAAAAGAATACAGAATACTAATTTAGAAAACGCGTATACCAAGTTCAGCTCGGGGTCTCGGCTGTGGGACCATCATCCTCCACCTTGCAGATTCAAGCTTAGGACCCCCAGACCCTCAGGTCTGCAAAAAGCCTATTGCTGAGGACGTGGCATAAACCAGGAGGGAGAAGATCTCCATTCCAGGCTGCCTGTGCCACCAGGTGACTTTGGGCATCTCACTCTCGTTTCTGGAGACTAGGTTTCCTCACATCGGATCGCCTAGAGCAGCAGTTCACGTGGTTCCACATTGGAAGCACACTGGCCTCCCCTTAGATATCTGCTTTCATTGATCGGGGGTAGGACCAGGCTTTGCTATCTTATTGTGGATTAGGGGTTGAGTTGTGTTCCCCCAATGTTGAAGTCCTGACCCCCCCAGTGACTGTGACATTTGCAAACAGAGTTGTGCAGATGTAGATTAAGTTAAGATGAGGTCCTTAGAGTGGGCCAGCTCTGATATGACCATTGTCCTTATAAAAAGGGGCAATTTGGACACGGACAGACGCCCACAGGGAGGACGCCATGGGAAGATGGAGGCCGAGATGGGATGATCCTTCTACAAGCCAAGGAGCACCAAAGGCTGCCAGCAAACCAGCAGGAGCGAGGAGAGAGGCCTGGGCAGACGCTCCCTCACAGCCCCAGAAGGAACCAGCCCTGCCAGCACCTTGGTCCCAGACTTGGTTCTGGCCTCTGGGACAGTGGGAGAATACGTTTCTGCTGTTGGAGCTGCCCAGTGTGTGAGACTTTGTTACAGCAGCCACCAGGTGGTTTTAATGTGCTGGCCTGGTGGGAAGAAAAAACAGCTAAGGTTTCTCCTCACTCATAAATGTTCATATCCCTGGGGCTCCTTCTTGGAAATGATGGGGTTCTGGAGCATTTTGTGGAAAGAACAGAATTCTAAAGGAGAGTGGTCTCTTTTCCAGGCACACCCTTTTTGGGGTGACCCTCTAGAAGGGTCTGGGTGAAGGGAGAGAGCCTTGATCTAGAGTACAAACAGGTGGGTGTGGGAAAGGTCACTGCGGGCTTCACCCCCGGGCAGCAGATGCCGTGGCTGCCTGCTGATAACCCCTGTAAGGGGACAGAGGGTACGAGAGGTAATATTGGTGCAAAACACCCAGATAAGGCAAAGCAAACAGGGCCTGGCTATCATTTCTGGCAGGCCATCAAAGCCCGTCACCCACCAACACAGTGGGTGTTCCGGAAGCTCTCCTGGTTTGCAGCTGGTCACACGGCCAAAACACAGTCCTCTTACCTCCCTTTGCACCCTCCCATGCATGGCCACTGGACATCGAAGGGGTATTCGGAGATCTTTAAAGAGTGGCTTCAGACATGGAGGGGCGTGTCAGGCATACAGAGCAGAAGGCCAGAGCTGGAAGGTACTTTGGGGGATCAGAAACTGAGGCCCGGAGAGGCTAGCTGGTGCATCAGCCCATTTATCACTGCTCCGGCTTCAGGGATGAGAAGTCTGGAAGTCGGAGGGAGGCAACTCGATGTGGTCTCAGGGTTAATTGGTAATAGATGAGAATGGAAGCATGACACATTTGGGACCCGGTGACATGACCATGTATCTTAGGGAGCCACCAGGGTTTGGTGGGTGGCAGACTCCAGGCAAGTGGCTCACTGCACCTAGCCAGCCCCAGCCCATGGAAGGCGCTCTTATTCCCACCCCTGCCGAGGACTAAGGGCCGGCAGGAGACCAGGAGCTCTTTGCTGTGCTGGACCATGTCAGCTGTCCCCCAGGACGGGTTCTCCAATGGGGTGATTGTATCCTGCAGGGGACACTGGACAAGGTCTGAAGACTGTCGGTTGTGATAACTAGGGGGTGAGGGGGTGCTAAATGGCATCTAGTGAGTAGAGGCCAGGGATGATGCTTAATATCCGATCGCGCACAGGACGGCCCCCCCCCCCCCCGCCAACATCAGTGGTGCTGAGCTGGGGCAACGCTGCTCTCGGCCTAACTCCCACGTTAGAAAATGCTCTGAAATGCAGCTGTCCATTGGGTGTTTCCGGTGGTGGTGGCGATTCGTGTTGGCCCGTTCCTTATGGGATGTGGGACCTGGGTGTATCATCTTGCATGACTCCTGAGGGGCTGAATGTCGTCTGTGGAACTCTCCCTTTAACCTCTCTTTGCCCAGATGAGGTACCAGGTCCAGAAGCAGGGTGCAAGCTCTGCCCGGAACTCTATCCCATGCCTCCCTTTCCATCTGCTCGGAGCCTCCCCGCTTATTCTGTCTTGGACTCTACTGTCCACTCACCATCCAGAGTGAGCCCCTTAAGGGCAAATCCAACTCTATCACTTATTGCTGGAAACCTTCCAGCAGCTTCCATGCACAGAGAAAATTCCAAACCCTGCGTGATCCTGCCCGGTCACCTCCCTGACCCTGCTTGGCTTCTTCAATGTCTACAAATGCCCCATGTGCACACCCATCTGGGGCCTTGGCACAGCATTTCCCTCTGCCGGCAATGACCCCTCACTACTTTCAGGACTCCCTTCTTGACCTTGGAAGCTCTGTCATCGGCAAGACCTCCAGTGAACACTCTAAAGCACCATTCTTATCCCTTCCTTCTCTATCCCTCACCCCGCTATATTTTTCTTTGTAAATATTTATTACGAATAAATATTTATGTGACATATTTATTTATCCACTTACTCTTGTAAATAAACGTTTACTATCTGTCTCCCCCACTGGCACGTAAACTCAGAGAAAGCTGGGCCTTGGTGGGCTATGGTTCTTGCTGGGTCCTCAGCTCCGAGAATAGGGCACATGATGATTAAGAGAACTTCTCCTGAGTGGCGTGCAGCAGGGCTGATCCTAGAGCCTATGCCGCCTACCCCCTGCCCAGCTCAGTTCTAAGCCCAGGGATTGCCCCAGGAGGTAAGGGTCCTTCGTGTACTTGCTCAGAAGAAAAAAGAAAACTCGCTGTAGAGGGCTGAGTGGTGCCCCGCAAAATATGTCTGTGCCCTCATCCTCAGAACGTGTGAATGTGACCTTATGTAGGATCTTTGCAGATGTGATTAAACTAAGGATTTGAGATGAGATCATCCCGGATTACCTGGCCAGGCCCTAAATCTAATAATAAGTTTCTTATAAGAGACACAGAGGAAAGACACACACGGGGAGAGGCCCTGTGAAGATGGAGGCAGAGACAGGAGTGAGGTGGCCACAAGCCAAGGACGTCTGGAGCCCCCGGAGCTGGAAGAGGCAGGAAGGAGCCTCCCCAAGACCCTTTGGAGGGAGCATGGTCCTGTTGACACCTCGATTTCAGACTCCTGGCCTCCAGACCTGGGAAACAATAAATTTCTGTTGTTTTAAACCACCCAGTTTGTAGCAATTTGCTGCAGCATGCCAAGGCAGCTCATGCCTCACCTATTTAGGGATTCAGAAATCTGTTTCTTTCCATTGCACTGTAATTCATGTAGAATGTTAGCTCGAAGTCCGGTGTCTATAAGGAACAAGGGAGTTGCTGAGAAATCCACCAGTGTCACATTCCTATAGTCGAGGGCAGAGAGAGTTGAGGGGTTGAGATGGGGAACAGATTTCATTGTAATCAAATCCAGAAGCCGCCTCGTAAACCTTACTCTGAGAGACCCTCTGGGTCTTGAGCGTGGGCAGCAAAACACTGGATTTGTTTCCTTCAAGCCGGCAGATTCCTGGGGTCTGGCCGTCCGGTGATTCTGGGCAAGGAACATGAGGGAAAGTTCCAAGAGTGTCATTGAAGCAGCTTTGGTCTGTCTCGGGGACAGAGTGAGCAGCTGGCTGCTGTCATTCTCACTAAGCACCCCGGGCTCTGGGACAGCCCCTGGGGTACGGAGTTGATGGGGGTTTTGCTGGAAGCCTCATTGTGAACCTTCTACATGAAGGATGAGAAGGGCTGGGAGCTGCTCCTCATTAACCCCCTAGGAGAGAATTGTAAAAGGGATACAACCGAGAGAGAATCTGCTTTCCAACTATGACTATGACCAACCAGGGTGGGGTGCTGCATGAGACGCTGGGCCAGAATTCCAAAATCTGGAGCTGTTGCGTCAGGTGTAGCAGGATGGACACTGGAACCAGGGTGACCTGTGTGGAGTCCAAACTGCCCACTATTGATAACGTGGGCGGCTTGGGCCTGTCATTTGACTTCTCTGAGCTTTAGTCTTCCCACCTATATGGTGGAGGGTCCAATACTTCCACGAGAGTAAGAAAGCTCATAGCAAAGTGAATCTGAGTCTGGGTCAGTCCTGGGTTTGAGTAGGGCTCTGCCACATACTGTGGCTTTGGGTGGCTCCAAGGACATCGCCTAACCCCTCAGTTAACTCATTAGTCAGAAAGGGATCGGAGTAGGGCCTTCTGACAGTAGTGTCATGAAGTTCAATGAGAAAATGTGGATACAGCTTTTAGTATCTTACAGCAGCGTAATAAAAGGGAAGGACTTTTGAATGCCCACATTGCAGACATCAGAAGGTGGAACAATTTGAGTTTCAAGACAGAGGTTACTGTTTTCAGCTATGTGACCTTGGCTAATGTATTTACCCTCTTGGGGCTTCCATTTTCCTGTGTCTGTAAAATGATGACAAAACGATTCATTTCATGGGCTGATTATAAGAACAAAATGAGATTTCCATCTAGAATAGCGCACAGCACTCAGGTGATGGCTTGTAGCCATCATGTGTTGTTACAGCAGCATTCCGCTGCACTCGACAATGGCTTCCCTGCATGTGGGGTGTGCAAGACTGAGGGCCCAGGGAGAAGGCTGAGAAGATTCCTTCATGCAATGTCTATCCCATCATTATTCTTTGCCTCACTAAGGGCCAGGTGGCCTCTGTGAAGCTTACATTCCAGGCAGAGAGACGTAAGCAGACAAGTAGCTAAAATAATCTCGGATGCTGTTCACACACACACACACACACACACACACACACACACACACACTTGATGGGGTGATGATGACAGCTGCTTCTCTGTGTCCTAGCTCTGCAAAGTCAGGCTAAGTCCTACACACCCATTACCTCATCTAATACTCCCTTCCCCCAACAGACTTAGGAAATGGGCAATATTATCATCTACTCTTTCACTTATGGGGAAACCGAGGCACAGAAAGGTTAAGGCACCTACCAAGGCCACATAGCAGAGGCGGGAATTGAACTAAATTGGTCTGGTTCCAGAGGTCTGTCTTCTGATCACCTTGCTATATTACGGTGTGCACACATGTGTACAGGCATGTGTGTGTTTGTGTGTGTCTGAGTGTGTACACACAGGCCTGTGCGTGCCTTGCTGTATTTGGTATTTGGTATGTGTGTGCCTGTATGTGTATGTGCAGCTGTGTGTGTGCCCATGCCCGTGGGTGTGTACCTGTGTGGATATGATATCAGGAGACCCATCTGTGGCGTGTGTGACTGAGGAAAGCTTGTCAGAGGAGGTGGCATCTGGGCTAAAACGAAATGAGACAAGAAAGTAAGACCTCGAAAAAGTCCCTGGGTGAGGGACTGGCAAGTGCAGAAGGCTTGAGGCACGGGCTGGTGGATTTTTCAGAACAGTCAGTGGTCCTACAATCACCAAACACATGTTTCAAGCCCTGGCCCTCAGCTCGTGGAAAGCCCAGCTTGGGGGGTGGGTGCACGGAGCAGGACTGCAAAATCCACCCTCCCCAGACGTTCCGGGAGCTCCTGCCTGTTTAGCTCAGGCTTTCAGAACAGCGGCTTTCCTGATCCCCAATGGGTGGTCTGGGAAGCTGCTCTGCCAGCCATATATTTCTCCTTTTCCACAGCTCAGGGAGAAGCTGTGGAGAACCTGGAATGAATTTCTGAGGCTGTGCTCTGACGCCTCTCTCTTTCCATCCCATTTCTCTCCAGGTGCCCTGTCCACAGCATTCCCACACCCATTCATCTTGGGCCGCACCCCTTTCTATCCTGCACACGCCCTGCTCCCTCCAGACCACAGGGACCTCCCCTCCGGGGAATGTAGTGCTGGGCAGGGGCCCTCTCTCTACCCTGGCCACCTGGCCTCTGCGGCCTCCTGTCCACCCATCAGGACCTGATCTCCCGGCTGCTGGACAGCCACACGAGGGACTGATGGCTTTTACATCCCTTGCCCTTCTCAGAAGGGAATAGCTGTCTCCAAATGCTGAATATGAGATGCGTTTTTCAAATTTTTTGACGGAATGCTTTTCACAGGGCAAAGGGGCTGATAAATCTTTCCTGGATCCCGCCTGCTGGGCCTCTGTGAAGTCTTGATGGGGCAAGTGGGCTGGAGCCGCTCCCGTTTTCTCCTGGAGACCGTGGGGTTGCTGAGAGGTGGGGCGGCTGGGGACTGAGGCCCGAAGGTCTCAGGAAAGCTATGTTAACATCCTGGAAGAAGGCTCAAAGCTCTAGAGCAGGACCAGACGCCAGGGGCTGGGGACGTGGGAGCAGAGCAGGCTGGGTGGTCCTGCCCTTGGGGCCTCGGTCCAGCCAGGGAGACAGACCCTTGTCTTATATGTCCATGGAGGGTCATGACCACCTGTGGGACAGACCCCCCTCTGCCACCTGAGATCTTTCTAGGGGATTTGGCCCTATGAGGGAGGGGTGCTGACCTGTGAAGGAACAGGCTTCGGTGGGAAAGAACAACGGGGGAGAATGAAAATATATTGTGAAAATGGAGGCTAAAGTAGGCTTAGCACCACCCTGCCTTATGTGTTGAAACTTCATGTGTGCAGTTACATGCACGTTCGCATAGGTGTCACACAAATGTTCATGGGCGCGCTCTTACACACAAGCTTGATTGGTGAAAAATCTTGAACTGTACATTTATGAGTGTGCTTTCCCTATGTGTATAATACTTCAGTGAAAAGTTAGAAAAAAAACATTTATCACCCAAAACATCTGGAATCACACCATGTTAAAAACGTGTTGTTTCTCGGTGTTGGGATTCTAAGCAATTCACCTGCTCCCTCACGCCCATGTTTTCTCATCTATGTTTCTATATTCTAGGTTTGCTTGTTTTACAATGACTATACAATATATTACATTTTTAAAGTTGCCCCACTCTCTCAGGTGAGGCTCTTCTGCCTGTCCCAAGGCAGGGGAAGTATTTGAGTCACATCTCATGTCCAGGTGTGGCTTCTTATAAGAGTAGTGGGATCATGAATTAGCATGCCTAGATGCAGGGTCTTCCATAAAACATGGACAAACACCCTTATCTCATCTAATTCTGCAGCTGACGGGCCTGGGCGGCCTTCCCAGGTCAGCCCTGGTGAGGGAGAAACCAAAAGAGATGGCGAGCTGATGTCATTGGTCAGGGGAGGCCCTCACTGCAGCCTAGGGAAGTTGTGAGGGCCAGGCTCAAGATCAACTCAAGGTTAAGTGTTGGGTCTGTCATCCATCTATTTATTCATTTATTCAGCAGATATTGGTTGAGCATCTGCGAAGGACCAGATCTCGTTTCAGCTGTTAGGGATATACCTGTGAATCCAAGTTCTGCTCTCAGGGTTGTGTTTTATTGCGGGTAGACATTCTGAAATGCAGGGCGTAGTAAGTTCTACAAATACTACCAGAGCAAGTAAGGGATGGAGAGATATGGGGGTGCTCTTTTAGTCGGGGGAGGCAGGCCTCTGTGACAAGATATTAGAACAGAAATCTCAGTGAGAGATTGGGCACGGCAGAGGGAGCGGCAAAGCCAAGGTCTTGGGATGACTATGTGCTCAGAGAGTTCATGGATAGCTACTGTGTTTCCCTGAAAATAAGACCTAGCCAGACCATCAGCTCTAATGTGTCTTTTGGAGCAAAAAGTAACAATAGACCCAGTCTTATTTTAGTATAAGACTGGGTATAATATAATACCCAGTATAATATAATATAATATAATAACCAGGTCTTATATTAATTTTTGCTCCAAAAGATGCATTAGAGCTGACGGTCCAGTTAGGAGTTATTTTCAGGGAAACACGGTAGCTAGCATGACTGGAATAGAGTGATCAAGGGGGAGGGTGGTTGCTGTGAGGCATGTGTGGCAGCAGGACAGGAAGGGTGGTCCAGGTGGTCTTGGCAAGGGCCCTGGTTATATTCTGAGTGAGATGGAAGCCACTGGGCCATACAAGATGTCCTTGTGTGATGGTTTCAACACAGATGCAAGCACCACACCATGGAGAGGTGGGCCTGTGACCCTGCCCTTGAATCAGGGTGCACAGGCGACTGAGCAACAGAATGAAGTGGAAGTGATGCTCTAGCTCTTTTAAAGGCCATGCAACTGTCCCCTGGTGTGTGGAAACATTTGCTCTTGAAAGTCTGACAGCTGCATACAAAGTCTACCCTCCCTTGAGGCTGCCATGTTGTCAGGAGGAATGGGATGAAAAAAGGAAGGAACAGGGCCCCAGTCTTTCTCTGTTGCAGAAGACCTTTTGGACCCCTGGCTCCTACAACCCAACCCACCATGTAGGCCCCATGAAGCTTGCCACATCTTTCCAGATTGTTCAGTGGCAGAAAAACTATTGAATGCAATGAGAACAATATCCAGTATTCTAATCTACATCATGTTTAATTTGGATAACTCTGTAGATACTGTTTAGGCTTAACCCTCTCCCCTCTCCTTCTGTCCACACAATTCTGTTACTGTAGAGAAAGCAGAATCAGAGGAACCTAGTCTGCAACCCACCTCTGGCAGTTACAGGCTGTGCCCTTGGACAACTCTCCTACATCTCTCCTCCCTAGAGGAGACTTATAATAATACCTAACTCACAGATTGCGGGGAAGAACAGAAGTGATGACGCATAGGAAAATTCCCGACGCCCACTGGACTCTTTGCCACAGTTTCCTTTCCTCCTTCCTTCTTTGCCGTCTTAGAAGCTTTTATGGATTCAAATAGAAAAGTGGGCTGCTGTTTCCCTCCCTAAATTGCCACCATCTGGAGAGTCGTGCAAGCCCTCCTGTCATTTGATGTTCTCCTGAGATGCCACTGAAAAGGGAGGTCAGAGACTCCACAGGCTCTTGCTAATGGAGACTTACCTGGGACACGAGTCTCTTCACAGTGATTTGTCAGTGTTGGATGCCTTTTCCCCAAGGAGCCCAGAGCCCCATGAGACTCAGCTTTGTGGGTCTGTTCTAGTCAGCTATTGCTACACAAGAAACTGCCCCCAAAGCATTGGCTCACCAGTCCAGGAATTGCCTGTACCCAGCTAGGTGGTTGTCACTCAGACTCTCACATGGCTGCAGTCAGATGGTGGCTGCACTTGGGGTCATCTCAAAGACGACTTCTCTCCTAGCATATAGGCTGGGAGAACCCAAATAGCTGCACTTTAGGGTAGCTGGGGGACCTCAAGCATGTCTCTTCCCATGTGGTCCTGCTAGACTTATTCAATGATGGCTCAGGGCTTTGAAGTGCTTTTCACGCTTGCCTCACTTGTCCACTGTATGATGGTCATGTGGAAAAGTATTCTGGGCAGAAGGAACAGCAATTGCAAAGCCTCTAAGCAGGGAATCAGCATTGCTTCAGTTTTCCTCTCTCAAATGGGAATGGTAATTTCTTGTACACATTGCTGTGAAGTGAATTGAATAAAATGAAGTTGTGGATTCATGTCCGTGCTCACAGGATTAGGGAACTCATTCAGCATTAAACACACACATTACTGGGGCTATGGACACTCCTGCAGGGGAGAATCATGATACCTGGAGGGTGGCCTGACCTGCACGCAGCTCATCATCACAGACGCCATGCACCAACTCAGGGCCCTGTGCCGGACCGGAGACTGGAATCTGGACATCTCTGTCACCACGGGAAGGGGGGCATTTCTTCTGCCCCTTAAAGCCAGAATTATAAATGGCTCCTCTGTGCTCTGCCCACACCTAAAGCAGCCCTCCACATGTCACCCATCAATAATGGTGTATATTTAGCCGCAGCCTGCACTAGGGAAGCCGAAATCCTGCACTTGAAAGCACAGGCATGGTCTCACAGCTGCCTGGTTGGAAGACTGGGAGGGGGTGGGGGGGGCTGGATTTGGGGGTGGGTCAGAGGGGAGACGGGGTAATCTGGAGGTCAGAGGACAGGTCACATTTGTTTTGCAGGGTGGGACACTGGGGCCCAATCTCTGGGTGGCCTCTCTTTCGGAGGCGGGGGGCTGAGCTGGAGGCCCTGGTGCCTCTGACCCTTACCATCCACAGCTCACTCCAAGGCCTGGCCTGTGACTGTGGAGCCCATGGGGTGAGCTCACAGATATAGGGCTGCTGGCTGATGAGGCCAGGGCTTTCCACAAGGCATGGCCTGTGGTGTCCTGAGGACCCCAGGCCCCTTACTCTGTGCTGGGGTGACCTGGCTGGTCTCGTATCTGCAGTTCCAGGCGTGGGGACTCCATGAGTGCTGTGACTCCAAAGGGGGATACAGCCCCAGGGCAGGGGTCCTGTAAGGGCCCTTTTCCCCTCCAAGTAGGAGGAAGAAGCATCTAGCACTGGTGGACAAAGAGGGACCAAGAAGCTGTTTCACCCACCCACCATGGAAACAGACTGGTAGAATCTACACTCTCACACCTCCCAAATATCTTTGTGTTCCTGGCTTCGCTGGAAACGGACAGGAAATAATCAGTGTGACGCTTCTTACTTAAACAACTCTATTTTTTTATGAAAAAGTGCTAGATGCTCATTAAACATTTTTTGTTTGTTTGTTTTTTTTTTGGATAATGTACTTGTAGAACAGCCTAAGCGGGGAAAAAAGGAATTGATCCCACCAATCAGAGAAAACCACCCTTTCACCATTTAGTAGATGTCATTCTGGACCTTTGTATGTTTCGATCATGATTTACTTTATTATTTATATGTGTGCATATTTTTTTATTTATCGGGGTGACAATTGTTAGTGAAATTACATAGATTTCAGGTGTACAATTCTGTATTACATCATCTATAACTCCCACTGTGTGTTCACCACCCAGAGTCAGTCTGTGCATATTTTTTAATAGGTTCAGACTGTAATCCTAGCTAGTGGTCTCTTTTTCTCTTCCTTGTGCCTTCTATCCTGACACACTTCCCCCCTCCCACCCCGTTCCCCTTTAGAATTTAGGCCTAATCTCTCCAAGTGAGCCACAGCCTGGAGGATTCTGGGAGAGGAACGGGTGGTGGGGGTGGGGCAGAGGCAGGACAATGGGGCCTTGTTTTCTATGCGGGCAAAACTCAGCTGGACCCCACTGGTGAGCATGTTGACTCCTTGCAGAGTCAGCACTCTGCCCTGAGCGAGTGAGAGGCTAATTAAGAGAAGCTCACTCCAGCGTGAGCTCTGGCTGCACATCAGAGGGCCCACGGTGATGACTGTTTTGGTCAGGAAGCCCAGGACATTGTCATGGGGGAGGACAAACCAGGGCACAGAGGTGCCGGCTGCCGGCCTCCCCCCCCCCCCCCAGCTCCTGCCCTTTATCAGTTTCCTCCTCCCTCTGGCTGCAAACAAAAGGCTGCCAGTACCTGGGGGCCGGGGAGACAGTATGACACAGGACGTTCCCAGCATTTTGGATATTTCCTCCACCGTCTAACTGATACGTCCTAGAGAAAGCGCTGGGATTCTCCAGGGAGTGAGGGGCTGTAAAAACTCCCAAACACAGTAATAACAAAGCCATAAATCTGGGCCTGCCACAGCAGCTCTCACTGAAGTCAGCAGCTCCAGCCACACAGAGTGGCCAGGGAAGACCCACGAGCTCAAAAGTAGTCAGAATGCTAAGTGATAGAGTGTGGCCTGAAGTGATGTTTTCCATGTTTTGCGTGGGTCATGGTCAGGGCTCGCTATGTCAGGGGCAGGAGCATGTACAGATGGTGCCCTCCAGCGATACAGCCAATGGGAGCAGAACAGGCCAGGGATCTGGGGCAGCCGCAGAACCCAGGGGCAAGAGCCCCCAATTTGGCATCCAGAGAGCAAGGTTTGGGTTTCTTCTGTTTTCTCTTAGCTGAGCAAGTTGATTAACCTCACCATGCTCTACTTTCCTCTTATGTAAAATGGGGCTACTGATAGCACCTGCTTGTGACGTTTTCTTGCAAGGGCAAAATGAGCCAGTGCCTATTCGCCATGTAGTGTGATGCCAGGGAGACAGTTTGCACTCATTGCATATCCACATTCCCTACCACCCATTCTTCTCATGACCACTGTGTCCCTTCTGCAAACTGGGACCACGGTAGGTATTTCACACGGAGGGATTTAATACGGGGATATGGTTTTATAGCTGATGAGCTTGTGAAGATACCAAGTAGGGGTGGTAAGAGCCACAGGGATTAGAAAGAGCAGAAAGTCACCAGCATTCCTTGAGCTGGGAGGACAAAGGAAGACATGGTGTCTTGGCACCTGAGGACTGGGGCCAGATGGTGAAATCTGGTACCCTGCTGGTCCTGTTTGATGAGAACAGGGACCATGGTAAGAGGGCCATTCCCACAGGAACTGGAGCCACCGAGGAGATGGGCAGACAGAGAGAGAGAATGAGAAATGCCTTGGCTTTTCCTTCATCCGCAAGTGCCTCCTGTTGGCTGAGCTTGTCTGGAAGTCAGAGAGCAAGAGACCCTTGGAAATGTAGTTCCTGAGATAGTGAGAAGTGGGAGGGGATCGTCCCAGACCCGCACAGACCAAAGATCATGGTGGCTAATGACGAGGTTTCTGGGGAGAGGTTTTCTGGCATTGAACCTAGCTTCCTACTTTTTAGCTGAGTGATCTTGACTGAATTATATATAATGTCTCTTGGCCTTGGTTTTCTCATCCATAAACAGGTAATATTGAAATTTTTAACTTATTGGGTTGTTATGGAGAGCAAACATGGTAACATACATGGAGCCATTAGCTGAAGACTTGGTCCATTATTGAGAGCACACCCTCAATAAATGTCAGCCATCAGGTATGTCAGAAAGCTGGATTCAAGCAGAGATCACATCAAGGCCTGAAACGTCAGCAAACATTGCCCAACTCTCAGCATGGCACTTGGCATAGCTGGGCTTGGGTCCCTTTTCAAAGAAACAGGTATAACAACCACTCTCTTGGGAAGAAATCACTCATTAAACCTCAACACATCCGCTGCCAAGAATGACATAAGCTCCATGCTGAAGATGACTTTTGGAGGGAAGGAAACAGGTTGAGGGCATCTCCCCATCACACACATTCTTCAAGGATTAGAAAACCATTAGCTGTTACTGCAATGGAGACATGCAGCCATGGCCACTGGTCATCGGAAATTTGGGCATGTCCCTGCTTCTCATTTCCCCGTTCAGGGAGCTCAGCGTTCCCAGCACCCTGGCACAGTCTGCTGATGTGGCTTCTCATCCTGGTTGAGTACACAGTGAGCTCACAAGTGGGAAGAAAATGTTCCATTTCTGGATGGAGCCTCTGAAGTAACTTCTTCACTTCCCGGGCAGTTCTTGAAAGAGGCTACGGAGTGAGTAATTCTCACCACGCCCTGGCTGGACTGGCCAGTCTGAGCACGTGGAGTACCGGCCCTTCTCTGGGCCTCTTGCCTTTGTCATGCTGTTGTCAAAGTGGATTAGCTAAACTGAACATGCTGATGGAGCTGAGGAAACCAGATTTCAGATGTGCTTTGGATTGGTTCTCGACTAGCTCTGAACCGTGGCTGCAGTGGCTGCCATGAGAATAAATATTTGTCTCTGCAAAGCATCTGTAAAGGAAGTGATTATGATGATGATGGTGGTGGTGGTGGTGATGGTGGTGATCATGGTGATGATGATGGTGATAGCTCTCATTTCTGAGTGTTTGTTATCAGCCAGGCACTGTGCTAAGTGCTCTGTACATTCCATTTAATCCTCTCAAGAGCCCAGTGAGCCAAATGCTCTTTCATAAATCGCCCCAACTTTACAGATGAAGAAACAGGCTTGGCGGAGTGAAGTAACCTACCTGGGCTCACAGCACTGGTAGATGGCCAGGGACAGTTATTGTGGGTCTGTCTGATGCCAAAGCCTGCATTCACCTGTATACCTGCTGGCCCCATGCCAGGCACAGTGCTAGACCCAGAGGGCGCCATGACCACGAAGACACAGGGAAATGAGTCCTGGAACTTGAAGTCCCACTGCAGTGAAGTGAGATTTACCTCAGAGCAGACTACTGTCCCTTCAAAGCCTCCAAGGCTGCCAGATTCTGAGGATCAACCCCACCCAAGAGTGGAGAGCACAGTCCTCGGTCTTGGGAGGATGTGTGAGGGTCAGGGCGTCTTCTGGAATAATGGGGGAGAACCCCTTTCCCCTATGCCTCCCCACATGTTGTCAGTGAATGGCTGGGTAATCCGCTGAGGCCAGGGGGCTGGCAGGGAAGAGAGGAGGAGAAGACCCACCAGCGTGGCTGTGTATTGGAAGCTGTGTTTGCAGGATGGAAAGGGACAGGCAAAGAAACACAGAGCCCTGACTGTGATGAGCGGTGAGGTAGTGTGTACGGACATGCACAACACAGGCTTTGGGACTCAGGATTCCAGGACCTTCTCTCCTTAGTCCCGTGGCTTTGGACAAGAGACTTCACCTTTTCCAGCCTCAGTTTCCTCCTCTGTACCCAGGAATACACAGAGTGACTGAGTTACTTCTTACAGTTACTGAAGTCATAAATGAGCTTGTGCACCGGGGCCTCCCACTGCACCAGCGCCCCAACACGCTGTCTATGTGGGAGCCATGCTCAGCTGAGTTCATTGGAGGTTTGGTACCTGTCAGCTATGTCACGATGGAAGTCTTGCCTTATGTGACGGATCAGGAAACAGGTTTGGAGAGGCTAAGGTCTAGCCACGGCTGGGACAGAAGGCTGAGCAGCTTTCCTGTCCCTGAGTTCTTTCTGCACGGTAACCTATGGCTCCTAACTCCAGCATTACCTCCCTATTCTATATAGAAAGCATAGAATCCTAGACTATAAATGTTATAAAACATGTGCCACATTACGCATATGTACTATAATATAATATATAAAGTATTATGCAGTGTATACATTTTAGAATCCATCATCTCCTTTATGCAGAGGAAAGTGAATTGCGTCCTGTTTTGGTCCAGGAACTGCATGAAGCCCGATGAGATGGTCGGAGACACACTGGTGAATTATGAAACCAGGTGGGCACCCACTGGCTCAGATGCCCGGGTGTTTTTGAAGAAGCATTTGGCTTTAGGAAAGAGAAGGCAGCTGCTCTATTTAATCCCAAAAGCTCCTTAAAAGAGAATCAGAGCTTCATACCGAAAAAGAAAATGTCAGGGTGGGGAGGTAAGCTGCCTCTGCCTACCACTTTCAGAACCGTAGTGAGAAGAGTGACCACTCGTGAGCCACTGGTGGGCTGGCGGACTTCCATTCACCATGTCATCGAATCCTTCCAGTGACACCTGAGTATCGAAACAGGTCTGGCTCTCTCCTCTCTGCAGGTGAGAAAATGACGCTCAGGAGATGATTTGCCAGGGTCCCCATGCTGGGTGCCAGGATTCCCCTCCTGCTCCAACTCCAGAGCTGTTGGCACACCTCCAGACTGCCGCGCGAGATAAGGCTTCTGAGTCGTGTATTCCAGCTCATCCTGTGGGATAGGAAGGAAAGACTCCAGACATAATTAGAAGTGTTTCGGAGCGAGTGGAAAGTTCTCAGGAAATGTATTATCATTAGAGCTGGCCTCTCGCCTCCCGGGAGAGAGAGTGCATGGGTGTTTATTGTGCATACATTCACCTCCCAGCTTCCTATATGAAATCCCTTTCATCAAAAATAAAGCAAAAAATCAGCGTTGATTCCTTGCATGAACCTTTCCTTTTGGCTGCGTTTCAAAGAGAATCTGACAGGCTCCAAGCCCCCCAAGAGAAGACCTATGTATACCTGGTTTAAAGGGATTTCTGATCACTCTATGGTTTCAGAAACTTTGCCTAATTGTCCGTGCCTCAGTTTCCCCATCTGCAAAAGGCCTGAGAGCAGAGAGTAGAGTATTGCTTGCAGGATCTCCAAGGTCTTGTCTGGCCTTACGCGTCTTTCTTCTGGCAAAGAAAACTCCGAGAAGACGGTGGCTGAAAGCAGGGGCTTTAGAGCGAGGCAGTGGCTCTAGGATTTTAACTGTTGGTCACTGGGCACGGTTGTAGCCAGAAGTAACTGGCAAGGTGCAGAGCTCTTTATTATGTGCCGGCTCCACTTCTGTTGTTTCCCTTCAAAGCCCTCCTTTCCTCACTCAGAGATAAGCCTTTAGTGTCTCGTGTCTTGGAGAGACTCTGAGCTTCATTTATCTGTGACAACCATTATCCAGTTTTGCCCCTTCCCACGTGTGGATAGTAGAGATGAGATGGAACTCAGTGCCTAGTGCCCAGACCTAGCTTGTGGAATGCTTTCTCCCTCCTGCCAATATGTGACCACAGCTGGTCACTTCCAGGGGACAACTTCCAGCAAAACAGGTATGCCCAGCCCATTTTGCAGATGGGGAATCTGAGGTCTTCCTTGGGACCCTGCATCTCATCAAGGCTTCTCCTGAAAGATGTGTGTCCTCCCGTGGGCTTACCAGGGCCAGCGCCACCCTCGCCCTGGGCCCTGCAGCAGCCTGGGGTGCAGGTGTCTGCTGCAGCATAACCTTTCTCAAGGATTCTTGTGGAACACCGGGAGGGGAAACCTTAAATAAACTCCAGGAAGAAAAGATCCGTTCTCCCCACTTTCCCAGAACCCAAAGGCTTCCACACTTTGGGAATGTGTTGATTTTGAACCTGAGCCCACCATGGACCTGGCCATTGATCAAAGAGGGTGTATTGTTTTTCCTAAAAGTGTTAGGACAGATCAGATCAGCAGAATTTCAGGTGCTGTGACTCAGCGTTTCCTCTGCTACTACCACCTTCCCTCCCTGGGCCTCAAGCGAGGTGGTATCCAGTCCGTTTCCTCAGGGAAGTGTCCTGCGTGGTGGTTAAGGTCGTGGGACTGAAATCGGACAAAAATGGGTTTAAATGTGCCGTTTACCTTCTCTTCAAAATGATCCCTCCGGCAAACTCCTCTTCCTCCCTGAACCTCAGTGTCTCATTTAAAATGGCAATAAAAATGAGGGTCGTACTGCCCACTTCATGCATAAGGTCAAGATGAAATGAGGAAATGGAAAATGCATGCAAAGTGTGTAGCAGGGAGTATGGCACGGAGTAAAAACTTAACAAACGTGTCACTGACCCCATCATTCCCCCGGCCTCTCCCGAAGTCATCTAACACACTCCCAGCTTCCTTCTTTAAGCACCCACTTCTCTCAGCCCAAGAGCTTTCTTGGCTCAGAGAGCAAAGCCCTGCAGAAAGTCAGTGCCCCCGAGTGGTTCCCCACCCGTTAGAAGCAAGAGAAGGCGCCACGCACCCATCTCTTTTGTCCTTCAGGAAGATAATTCCACATGACGCACAGGGGTCCCCCACCGGATCGCACCCCCATTACTCCAGCAGCAGCCTCTTCATTAATGGTGGGCTTACTCTCATTCCGTTACTCTCCTCCAGGTGCTTCCTGAATTCACCTCCAAAATCGCTCACCTGCTTCCAAATCCTTGTTTCTCATGTCCACATATGTGCTTGGGGGTGGGGAGGGGAACCTAACCAAGACAATCCTCAGAAAATATTAGCTATTATTATTATTCAAATAGGCTGGTTGCAGAAGGAGAATAAATGAGTGGTCAAATTTTGTCCTCTGTGTTCCATTTCTCTTTATCGGCAGGTAAGAGCTCTTATCTACATGATGCCAGATGGCTGATCTGGAAACACTTGTTTATTTATGATGCAGACTTTTCTAGAACAGCTAATAGGTGTCCGGTGCTGGGTGAGTAGCGAGGGACCTGGTGCTATAGAGGCAGCCCGGGAATCTGGGCTTTATCTTGAGTGCTGGGAGCGATGGGGTGTTTGGGGCAAGAGATACCATCACACTTGAGTTTTAACATCAGGGATCTGGAACTGAGACATCATGGTGTTATTTGGACTTTCTTGTCTTTCTAGAAGGAGAATGCATCACTTTCGTAATAAGAAAAATAAAAAAGTATTTTGAAGCCCAAAGAGTAAGATGACTGGGTGCTGCTTGCAGACTGTGGGGGGCGGGGGGGGACCGTGGACTTGGGCAACTTAGAGTGTAAGCCTCAGGCTTTGGGCTGGAGGGATTTCTGTGAGAATCCCATAAAGCTGGTGCAATTCTGTCACAGGAAAATGGTCTTCCATGTGTAATCCTGCACCCACCTCAGGTGGGGTTCCGGAGCCACTAAAGCCAGTCGTGGACCCAGTGCAAGGACCACTCAACTTGAAAGAATCTTCTGACAATTCAGGCAAGAGGTTTGGAGGACTTGAGAGTGCTTGGCTGGCTTCATGCCGGGAGGGGATCCCGTTTCCCCACAGGAGAGCACACGTGTGATGAGGTATTTCTGATGAACACATGTGTTGGGGCCCATGGAGGCCAGGCACGGAGGCCTGTGGCCGCCAGATGAATACAGGCAACAGCTTCATTGCAGGTGAATTAAATTTTCCTTGGCGCTGAACCCAACACTGCAGATTTAGATTCGGGAAGAGCATTAGAACCCAGGGACATTTGCATGCATGCAAATGGTTATTAGTGACCGTTCGTGGAGAGGTCAGTCGTCTCTTCCCAAATCTGGCACTGGCCGGTCGAAGCTAGAGGCCTGTGCCTGCTCCCCAGGGCCTCACTCCGTTACAAGGCTGCCTGCCGCCCGGCCTCACTTCAATGACACGGATTGTCTTGTGCCCAAACGCTCTCAGGATTTCCAAGTCTGCTATTGATTTTCAAACTGCAAACAAAAATGTATTCATTCGCTGGGTCTTGCCATAGCCTTACATTATCCACTTAGAGTCACATTACAAAAATAGCTTTAAACCGTTTTGCTTGAAATATTGGACACATCCACTCACTGACAGAGAGGTTTTGTTTGGTTGTCTAGCTCAGCTTCGGGGCATAACTTTTCACACTGATGGTGTACACACCCGTCACTTTGACACAAGCGGGGATGTCGGTATTTATTTTTGCCTCAAGAAAATGATGGGGGAACAGGCAGAATAAAAAGAATTTCCAGAAAGGCCCTCACCAAACTCTTGCCACATCTGTGGACACTGATGTTTTCCCAGGGCCCTTGAATTCCTTTGGTTTGAGGGAAGAGTCCCTTTTCCAGCCCTAAAGTATGGGGCCTGACTAGAAATGTGGGCTTCTCCCACCCCTGGCTGCCCATTGACACCATTTGGGGACCTCTTAAAAAATGCCAGTGCTGAGCCCCACCTGAGGCCCATTGAGTCTTCACCCATCCGTGAGCGTGACGAGGAGCTGGGGTGGAGAAGCACTGCTTTAATCATCCCTGCTCTTCGAGGGGAGAAGAAGTTTATCACAGCAGCTCAGAAGCAGCAGAGTGATTTCTCTGAGTGTTCATTTCTGGGACCACCCTGGATCTCATCCCTCCTGCAGCCTCCCTGACCCACGCCACCACCTTCTCCCACCTGGTGGCCCCATCTCCTTTCTATTTGATTTATTTTTATTTTCTGTGACATTCAATTTACTTTTTTTTAAAAAAAACAACACACTTTTTACTTTGAGATCAGTTTTCTCATGCAGTTTCATGTAGTTTCACATGCAGTGACAAGAATTAATACAGAGAAATCCCATATATCCTTCACCCTATTTCCCTCATAGTAGCTCCTGGACTAACTACATTAGTCCAAATAGGAAATTGACACTGATGCAATCCATCAATTTCATTCAGATTTCACCAGTTTTACATATATTCCTTTATGTGTATGTGTGTATGTGTGTGTATAGGTGTGTGTGTGTTTAGGTGTGTGTATGTGTGTGTCTGTATATGTATGTGTGTGTATGTGTATATGTGTGTGTGTGTGTGTGTGTGTGTGTGTGTATTTTGTCCTATGCAATTTTATCACGTGGGTACATTCATGTGACCACAGCCACAGTCAATACATAGAACAGTCCATCACTTCACAAGGTTCCCTCGTGCTACCTTTTCAGAGCCACAGCCATTCGCCTCCAGATGTCACCCCTGACCCCTGGGCCCTGGAACAACTCTGGCTGCTGTCCTCCCTGCCATGCCTGCTCCCAGCTTCCCATCCCCCGCTTCCCTTCCCCACTGATAGACAAACCATAAATGGATGCAGAGGGCCAGGCCACCATGGATGGAATCCTGGCCCTGCTACGTGTACAAGTCGGGTGCCACTGGGGAAGTCAATCAGCCATTTTGAGCCTCAGTCTCAATCTGTAGAGAGGGGATGATAATAGCGTCCCCCCCCCCACACACACACACAAAGAGTTGTCGTGAGGATTACATGAGGTGTTTTGAAGGAAGTACTGGCATTCGTGTATGCTCATCAAGGCTTACTGACCGTTAGCTGTGATTTCTTAGTAAAAATCCACCATGGGCACAGCATGAGTGGCTATGATCTAGTTAGAGAGAGAAGACTCACGGGGCCTAACCCTTGGAAGGTACCAGTTATCACTTACTGGTTCTGAAAATGACACGAAACAACACAAATGTAAGATGGAACAAAGCTGGATTTTACAGTATAGATTTAAAATGAGCTATTTGAACAGGATTTACAGCTCATTCGTTTCTGATATGGAAATATTAATAATGTGGGGAAGTGGAGAACTAACTCAACTATGTTCCCTAACTTATTTTACCCTCTCCACACCCCTATAAGGTAGCTGTTATTATTCCATTTGGCCAACAGGTAAACTGAGGCTCTGACAAGTAAAGTATCTAACCAAGTAGTG
This sequence comes from Rhinolophus hipposideros, assembly GCF_964194185.1. Lineage (NCBI taxonomy): Eukaryota > Metazoa > Chordata > Mammalia > Chiroptera > Rhinolophidae > Rhinolophus > Rhinolophus hipposideros. Next base: position 31,784,782 of record NC_138067.1, on the reverse strand, counting down.
GCACCCCGCTTCACCAGGCTCCAGAAACCACTCTCTTCAGACTGAATTCTTTCTTACAAACTGGGTCAAAAACTGGGGATAAAAAAATCCGGCCCCAAGACAGCCACCCATCTTTCCATGTTCCATGGGGCCCCCTCTTCTCGCAGACAGCTACAGCAGAATTGTGAATCAACTGGGTCCCAAAGTTCACTTGGGCTGCCTGAAATGCTCCAGCATCCCAGACAATATTTGTTTTTTGCCCTCCTGCAAGTATTTCCATTTGCTTTGGATGGAAAAACAAGCCTTTCTGTTGTTGTGAGCATTTCAAAGGGACCCGCTGACCCACAAGATATCCGCTGGAACATGGTACCAGGAACGGCACGTTGTTTCAGATGTATTGATTTTTATCAGCATTTGACCCCATTTATTTATGAAAAATACCTGGCTCCCAAATGTGATTGCTTTGGAGGCACAGTGATAAGGGAACGAATGTGTCCAAAAAGTGAACAGGATCTTGCGTACTCACACACCCGGTACAGCGAGGCTTCACATGCACTTGTGTCTGGGGATGGAGTGAAATCAGAGCCGGCCATACTTGCAATGCCTCCATCCAGGGGGGAACTGGGATTTGGAAGCCATGTTGGCATCTGTGATGCCCCTAGGTGCTAAAAGAAGATGGAGAGCAAAGGTCAGTGTCAGGAGAGGGACCCCATGAAATGGACACGATCTCAGTTTGGGTCCACTGGAATCACGAGTCTGTCTGCTGTACCTGGGACATTCTTAGTGAGCAAATGGCCAGGCATCCATGACTCGGGGGAAGGACCACCTTCTTAATTTACAAGGGCGCCATCAGGGTCCATGGAAGGGGAAGATGACCGGCCCTGTAGCTTCATCAGGCAAGAGACTCTTGCTACACCTTGTCATCTGTACAGTAAGGGACGGGGACAGTGACTATATCGACCTTATAATGTTGTCGCCAGCTGAGGTCCTACCTGGGGAAAATGCCAATGGAATATGACTTAACCATAAAAAGTTCACTGACACAAGCTGCAGCGTGGACGAAGCGTGAAGACATTATGCTGAGAGAAGCCAGATGACAAAGGACCATATAGCATGCGAATTTGTTTATAATGAACTGTCCAGAGCAGGCAAATCTATAGAGACAGAAAGTAGATTAATGGTTGCCAGGGGCTGAGGGTTATAGAAGAGACCGGCTGGGTGACAGCTAAGGGGACTGAGTTTCTTTAGAAGGGGATGAAAATGTTCTAAAACCGACTGGTGATCGTTGCACAGCTCTCTGAGTATGCTAAAGCCCATTGAATTGTATACTTTAAATGGGTGAATTGTCTGGTATGTGAATGACATGTCAATAAAACTGTTAAAAAGATGGAGGAGTGGGAGTTCCTGAGACTGAATACTTTTTTTCAGTGTGACTTCCTGAGAGGACGGTTGTCGGCAGCCCTCCCCGAACTCAGAGACCGTTGACCTGTGTGTGTGTGTGTGTGTGTGTGAACCTCGCCTGGGTCTGCTGTTCTGAGGCACACACTTTGGGGGGCCCGGGGGAAGTGAGCTGGCTGACTGCTTCTCTCCCAAAGAGGTTTTCGTCTTAAGATGGCCCCGAGGAGTGTGTGAATTTAATCAGTCTGAGCCGAAATCACATTTGTGGAGCTTGCGTCTCCATGGCCGGAGTGTCCAAAGGAGACTGTGCCCTGGTGAGGGGAGCAGACCCAGCACAGACTCCATGCCCTCCTCCCTGACCACTCTGAGAAAATCTTTGCCATTTCCTGTCTGCTCACAGACACCCACATAAACTACCCCACTTCCTTATTCCCCTGACGTTAAGCACAATCCCTGATAACCTGTGACCCAGAACAAATCAGTCTGTGACGACCGTTGGAACTCCCCAAAGTCTTTATATTGTAACTTACACTAACCCACTGCCCTTGAACGCTGATGCGGTTGAACTCTCTCTGCCTTTCCAAGGGCACGTGTTGGGGCACTTGAGTTGGAAACAGCCCTTGTTTTCCTCTGTCCAAGAGAACTTGTCTGCCGTGGGACCGCAAGCCCACCCCTTGCCTTCCTGTTCTGACATGGAGTGAGGGCAGTGGGTCAGGAAGACTCGCCAGGGTCCTACATCCACTTGCCAGCCCTGCGGCCTCGGCCCCTCAGCTTGCTGTGTCCGCGTGTGTGAAAGGGTACACGTGGGGATGTATGATGAATGGCATGGAAAACATTTTCAACAGCCAGCTTGAATAATTGCAGCTCCTATCGATAAACATCTTTGTATCTACTGTTTTTCCATGGTGAAATCTACCAAGCATCTAGAAAATACAGATGGATAACAGCAAACCTACTATCTGGATTCTTAAACTTTTTTTTCAGTAAACTTTTTCTTAAAGTATAAGATACATAGTCTGAAAAGCGCACAAGTCCTAAGGGCACAGGCAGAGGAATTCTCATAAAATAAAGACGCCTGTGTCACCAGAACCCAGACAGAGAAACAGAACACAACCTGCCAGGAGCCCCTCACTCCCCCCCATGTCACTGCCCCCCGAGGCTCCTCGTCCCCACCCTCTCACCATGTGGATAGTTGTGCCTGTTCTTAAACATTATGGAATCCTACAGAAATGCAATCACAGATGTGTCCTTTTGCATTGTGCTTCTTCCTGTCGCCATCACCCCTCAGGGGCCCATCTCACTGCCATGTGGGGTTATGCCTGGTGTCATCTATTGTAGGCCCCACTGTTGACAGGCTTTGGGGACAGGTTTTAGCATAAGTGGTGCTGCTGTGAAGGGCCCTGTCAGGTGTTTTTTTGTAATCATAGGCCGCCGTTTTGGGTGGCATACACCCAGGAGTGCAATCGTGGGGTCAGAGGTATGCCAGGCTTTGCAAGACACTGCCAAACAGCTTTCCAGGATGGTTGTGCCGCTGGACACTCCACCAATGGTACCCTGAGCTCCAGGCACACCACAAGCTCATCCACACTCGGAGGGTGGTTTCATTTCAGCCCACCACGAGGGGGGCGGAGAGATGCTCAGTGTGGCTTTAACTTGCATTTTCCGGATGACTAGTACTGATGGACTCTTTTTCAGACGTTTATTGGCTGTCTGGATATACCGCCTCTCCGGATTAGCCCATGTTTTTCAGTTTTGTCTACTTAAAAACATGATGAGTACAGCATCTCTCTTCTTTCCTCCCTTCTCAAAGGTAGTCTCTGTCAGAAGTTGGGGTCTTCCTCTGTGCATACTACTTTTACTGCACTCGTAGGAAGACACCTAAAACAATATATATTCCTGTTTCACAACTGTATCTTTAACTGTAAAAACTTGAACTTTCTTTCAACTATTACCACTTATTCAGTGCTCCTGGCTTCCGGTCCAAGCATGTTTCCACCACCTCACATTGCCATCCCATCCCACACCTCCTGCTGCCTCCCATGACCGCACACCACACCTTCTACTCACACCACACCTCATACTCACACCACACTCACACCATACCACTCACACCTCACACTTCACACTCACACCACACCACATGCTCACACTGCACCTCCTTACACTTCCACACTTGGTCCCATCTGCCCCAGGACAATATCAGCCCAATTATTCCTTTTCACATCTCTTGAAAGGAAAGGGAAGAGGATGACAGAAGATGGGAATGAATACACCAGATATTACCTGCGGTGGTCTGAATATCTGTGCGCCTCCGAATTCATATGCCGGAATCCTAACCTCCAAGGCGGAGTCGTTGGGAGGTGATTAGGTCATGAGGGTGGAGCCCTCATGAAGGAGATTAGTGCCCTTATAAAACAGACCCCAAGAGCTCCCTCACCCCTTCTGCAATGTGAGGACAAGGCAAGAAGTCTGTGACCTGGAAGAGGGTTCTCACCTGACCCTGCCGGCACCCTAATCTCAGACTTGCAGCCTCCCAAATTGTGAGAATTAAATTTCTGTTGTTATAAGGCGGATGGGGGGTGGGAGATGAGGGTAAGGGGGATCAAATATATGGTGATGGAAGGAGAACTGACTCTGGGGTGGTGAACACACAATGGGATTTATAGACGATGTAATACAGAATTGTACACCTGAAATCCATGTGATTTTACTAACAATTGTCACCCCAATAAATTAAAAAAAATTTTTTCTGTTGTTTATACGCCACTCGGTCTGTGGTACGGTTTCCTAGCAGCCAAGCAGAATAAGACATTCACCCTTTTAGACTTCCCAGGTACCCAACAGGACAGGTGTGATTGACTTCATGTAAGAGATGTGCCACAGGCAGCTCAGAGAGGCGAAGTGTCTTACCTAAGGGCACACAGCCAGGAAGTATCAGAACGAGAATTCCAAGCCACGTCTCACCCTACACCCATGCTTTTGTGCCTACTAACAGGGAGGTGATCAGCATAGTTCTTCTCAAGCCCCTCCCTCCAATCCTAACGTGCCCACAGGTCAGCCACGGCACCGGGTCAGCCAATAGCAGTACGGGCAGAGAGGCTGGATCCATCACGGACCTCTCCCCCATCTCTTAGAAACAAATTGTTCCTGTTCAATACCTCAAACAACTTGCTACTGACCCCTCCATGGGGGACGGTGGGGAGACATAAATTTCTAGCTGCTTTTGTCTGCTCCTCAGCCTCTGGTCCTCACACAAGTTTATCTTTATGTAACACAGGCTTTCTAAACACGTTAACATTGCTATGAAAATCAAGATAATTTCTGGCAATTAAAGATCTGACTCACCCATTGTTCCTGCTCATTGTCATTTTAGGAAATTCCTCCAAGTGGGGCTCCTGTGGGTTCAGGCAAATGGGCCTCCCCGTGACCCACACACCATGTGTCAGGTCACCTCTCACCGACTAGAGAGGAGTACTTTCCAGATTTTATCAGAACAGATTGCTGCTCACGTCCTAGTCTTTCCTGGAAGGAGCCAGGTTCTCCCAATACTTCCTGCATTGACCAGTTCCGGGTTTTACCGGTATTCTTTCCCAACCTTTATGTCTCTCACTTTATCATTTATGGATTAATGGCAATGAAGTCTGTCTTTGGCTCTCGAAAGTGGATGAAAGGCTTGCTAGGATCTGAAGTTTGAAAGTTGGCTTTGGTGGAGAAAGACTAATAGAAGACTGCAACGTCACCTTTTCTTAGTGTAAGAGTTGGAGGAGGGAGAGGAGGAAAAGCTGGACTTGTTCCCATCATCGTGTCTGCATTCCAGATAGCAGGATGGAGGGAAGGGGGACATATAAGCACATGTCTGGAGCTGGACATCCCTTTAGCTGGAATCTAGATACAGGGTTGAACCCACCTGGGACCTTGTGTCTTTAGTAAGGATGGAGTCTGGGATAGTACTAAGTCTTTGGGAAGGACGATCATATGCCTCATAACAATTTATATTATCACTTAAGAAGGAGAATGGATATTGGAGAGAACTGGCAATTTCTGTCACGATGCACATGAGGTTGGTTGTAATCTGGGGACAGAGGTTCTATCTGAGAAACCCAGAGAACTCAATGCACACAGTTATCCCTTCGATGTGCCGCCTGGATATACCCCACCCCCCTTCCTGATCTTTCTGCGATGTGAGTTAAAATCTCCCTTTATCTCAGCATGTATCCCTCTACACAGATCAGGGTCAGGTTTGAGTGCAGGGTCCGTTGGGGAGGTGACCTCAGGAAGCACTGCGGGAGTGGGGAGGGAGAGAGTGAAGAGAGGGAACCATATAGGGTGTATTCTTCATTGGGTGACCACTGTGGGCAACTGGGCTCACTCCCTTTGGGGAACTGCATGGATCACCCCTCAGCGTTTCTTAACTGAGCAGTAAGGGAGCTAGGATATTGCCCACCGGCTCTCACTGTCATTGGTTGAGGACTGCTTACAAGGACAAAGTGACCTCTGGCATTTCCGGACTGCCCATCTGTGAGCATTCACCCATAGTAGAGAAAGCTCCCAAGTGAAAGGTTGCAGGCACTTGCTGGAGGAAATCATTGCTGTGTCCAGCACGATGCCTGCCAAGGGATATACTGTGTTTCCCTGAAAATAAGACTGGGTCTTATACCATATTTCCCCCCAAATAAGACTGGGACTTATATGAATTTTTGCTCCAAAAGACACATTAGGGTGTATTTTCAGGGGATATCTTATTTTTCTCATGTACAACAATCTACATTTATTCAAATACAGTCATGTCGTCTTCTTCTGGAACATTACCTTAACTTACTAAATGCGTCCGTCTGGCTGACGATCTTAACTGGGGCTTTTTTTCAGGTAGGTCTTAATTTCCGGGAAACACGGTAGGCAATACACCAATAGCAGTGCTCTAGCCATGTTCTGAGCTGGGCAAGTCCTCCCCAGAGCCACTCCATGCCTTCCAGCTGTAAGTGGCGGGCTCCACGTCTCTGTGGCCGGGAGACTCCAGAGAAACTTCAGCTGTCCAGAGATGAGAATGTGCTCAAGAGCTGCCGATGGAGCTCATGATAATCTAGGGGGGCTCTCTCATCTGAGGGCCTTAGGGGGGCATAAACAACAGGAATTTATTCTCTCACAGCTCTGGAGGCCGGAAGTTCAAGACCAAGGTGTTAGCAGGTTAGTTCCATCTGAGACTGTGAGGGACCCTCTCTCCCAGGCCTCTCTCCAGCTCCTGGTGATTTGCTGGCAGCCCTTGGTGTTGCTTGATTGACTTGTAGATGTGGTATCCCGATCTCTGCTTCGTCTTCATGTGGTGTTTGGTGTTCTTCCCATGTGCATGTCTCTGTGCACACGTCCCCTTTTTATAAGGACACAAGTCACAGTAGTTTGGAGGCTCACCTTACTCCAATATGACCTCATCTTAATTAATTTTATCATCAAGGGTACTGTTTCCTGGAAGGGTCACGGTCTGAGGTGCTGGGTGTTAGGATGTCATGTGACATGTGAGAGGACACAATTCAAATCATGACACGGTAGGAGAAGGAGGCGGAGGGGGCTGCCATGTTACATGGGAGACAATTGGCTCATGCGGGCATTTATCCGTAGGCAGGTAAAGGTTTGTGCCTGGGTCACCCGCAAGGCACGGGCCCCCAGGAGGGTTTCCTTTGAGACACTTGATATTTGAACCAGTGCTTCAGGGTAGGAATCACATGAGGGGAGTTTGGATCTGCATTGGAGTTCCTTCCACTTATTGTGCAACTTACTACTGCTTTTGGTTTTGAGCACATGGAGGGTCGGGGAGACACCATCCCCTTTTCAGCTCTTAGGTCTTTATCCAACTCTGTGGAAGCAGCTTCAGAGGCTTACCAGGTAGAAGGGCCTTGGGTGTGGAGCTCCCTCCAACGGGCTGGCGGGAAGCAGCCTTGTGTGGCCTTGTGGCTGTTACTGGGCCTGTTTTCAACCTCAGAGAAGTGGGGCTGGACAGGAAGAGTACAAATGCCTTACACTCCCAACACAGACTCAGAATCTGAATGCAGTCCAGGGTTTCGGCATTTGAGTCCCCAGAGCTAGTCACTAGCCATCCTCCTCCCTCTGGAGAATAATCCATTTAAAACTTCTGAGCTGTCTAGACTTGTTATCTGGCTCCTAATTCCTGAGAGCCCAGAGCGGGCAGCAGCGGGACTGTCGAGATAGCAAGAGGGTGAAGTCATTGGCGTAAATCCTGAGGCAGGAAGTCAGTTCCAGGGACGATGGATGAGCGTGGGGCTGGTGCCCGCACGGGGGGCAAGATAACGTGTCTAGACTCCGCTGGCCATTTCCTCCTCTTCCGTTAGGTGTCCTATCGGCCGACCCCCTGCCTTCCTGCTCTCTTTTCCCGTGCCTTGCAGGAGAAACCCCTCTCAGGAAGATCTCCCTTCACTTTTAGTGGAAGGGGCTGCCAGTGACTTTTGGCCTCTGCTGGGCGTGGGTGCTATCTCTCAGTCCTGGTGACGGTGGACGGGGGGTGGAGGCTTTTCTGCAAAACCCATGCTGGCCTCTGTCACTTTGTCATTTCTGAGAGTTCAATGGGTTAGGGGAAAAATGACGTTTTTCTCGCCAGTATCCAAAGGTCAGTGGAAGGTCATTGGTGGGACTGCGAGGACACAAGTTGATGTCAAACAGACCCAGAGATTTCCACAAGTCCTGGGGTGGGGGGGGGAAGCCTGGAGCAAGTCTTATCTAAGAGAGCCCCTGGGAGCTGTAGAATGCTGAATAACCTTGTATTTCCGGAAAGAGTGGCTAATTTCATCGGCCCATGTGCATGCTGGGTGATCCTGAAGCCTGGAACGAGGGGTGGGAGAGAGGTCAAAAGGTCATTTGGTTCAATCCCCTGTCTCCAGGCAGGGTTCTCCCAGCAAAGAGCCATCGTGTGTGTTCCAATGTGCAAGGACACAAGAGGGGACTGTGGGAGAGGAAACAGGCCATGAGCACCTGTAGAGAATGATGAAGTGGTAATCCCCGCCAGCTGGTTTGAGTCTGTGAGCCCCGCTAGTGCTCTGGGTTTTGAACAACTGCGCTGCAGTCTGTGGGGGACATCTGCGTAGAAGAGCACAACGTGTCAGGAGAACAACCACCACTGCTGTGGCAACAACAACCACACAACAACATCAATGACAACAATAAAAGCGAAAATGTCTTGAGCACTTTTCATGTGCTAGTTCATGTCAAGTGGCTAGACGTATCATTTAATGTCCTGTAATCTCATTTAATCATCAAAATCAGCCTGCAAACCCATGAGGTGGCTACTATTATAATAAGTCCCAAACTGAGGCTCAGACAGGAAAGGTGTCTGCCCATAGTTCATAGGAAGTGGAGTTAGGACTCAGGTGGAGCTGAGGGCTGAACGGCTAAACAGTTCTGTCTTCCACTATGTGTGTGTTCGATTCACAAAGGCCTCCTATGCTTTTTATCACCTGTTGGACAGGTGGGGATTGTTGGGGGACAGCCCAGGTTACACAGCTAATAAACGAGGGGGCCAGGATGCCAACCCACATCTTTAGATCCCAAATCCTCCATCGCTCCACTGGGTCCTTCCTGTCCCCCCATGTGTAATGCCCTCTGACAAAATCTAAATGCTCCTTTATGATCCATGGGGCACATGGAGGGAAGTCCCTCCACCAGGATTTACTTTTCCTACTCTCCATTCAGTGATGATGGTCCAGCATCTATTATGCTCCTTTCATAGACCCAAGAGAAAACTATGCTGTGTGTGAGAGGAGGTCAAAAGCAGTAAAAGGAGCACTTCTAATGATGCAGAAGGATCTAGGTCCCACCCAGACACAAACAGAGCCTCAGGTTGGAGCTAGACCCAAGAAAGGGGACTACAGAGATTGTGAGGAGGGCAAAGGAGGGACAAGACCTAAGAGTGACCAGTAGTCCCAGGTGACCATGGCGGGGACACTGCCTAATACATGAGTGCACGGGAAAAGTGATACTTATCACTACTGCCCTACTAGGAGGCAACCAGTTAAATAAATAGACGATGAATGGGCCATTCGTGGGAATAGTATGCAGGCATGAAAAAGAATAAAGGGCTCTTTATTGAACAATATTGAATGATCACCAAAATAGATGAATGGAAAGCAATAAGATTTTACCTGTGTGTGTGTGTGTATATGTCCTCATATACTTATCTACACATAGTTATATGCTTATAGACCTAAAAGATGTTTAGCTATTATCACCCGTGGGAAGGTACCTGTGGGAAAAGGTGAGAAGGAGATATCTATTTGTATCTTGAATTTTTAACCACATGAATATATGACCTAAGGAAAAAAGCTTCACCCTGTCCTTGAAACTTTGGTATTCTCTTGAATAATAAATAATTCCTTTGTGTCAAAGATCTCTTCTCATCCATCCCCAGGTGTCCCAGAGGTGCAAAGAGTGTGTTGGTGGGCAGAGACAGTGGCCATGTGCCCCGTCCCTTCCTGGCTCCCAGGTACCCCACCCCACCCCTGAATGGGGTTGCTCAGCTGTGTTGTCATGAAATACGAGCAGGTGGAATTCTGCAGCACTTAAGAGTCTAGAAACCATGCAGAAGCCTGACTGTCCTCACTCTCGCCAACACCCTGAGCAGCTTCCTGTGGGTTTAGCAAGAGTTCTTTTTAAGAAGTTTAAATGTTTTCTGCCAGGCTGGAGGTCAGAATCCTGGGTGGGGAACACCCAAGGATTTATTGACCTCCCCAGGGCTCAGACATTTTGACTGGCCCATGGGGAGAGGCAAGGGTCAGGGGTTATCTCTGGGTGGGCAATTAGGGACTGCCTGTGGCCCTTCCCTCCCTGTGGCATCTGCTGGAATCATCAAGCTACCCCCACTACTCCCCGCCCAGCAGTGGTGTCTCTCCAGCGCTCAGGTTAGGTTACCAGCCTCGGAGCCACCAATATACCAATGCAGACCCTGTGTGGGGCTGAAAGGAGATTGCACGACTAAAATGAAGAGGGGCAGTGGCAAGAGGGGTGTTGGGAAGAGGAACAAAGGAGACAATTCCCATGGGAGACAGATCTGAGGTCCTCAAATGTGACTGTTGGGGGGAGTCGGGAGGAGGACATTTGTTTGTGCTGCTGAGTATCCAGAAGCAATCCCAACAAATGGCAAAACGAGGGGCCATGTGGGACACCTGGGATCAAATGTAAAAAGTCACAGAGAGAAGGGACCTCAGGATTTCAAATTCCCAGTTCAAGCCGCCAGAAGGCAGTGTGATGAGGCCGGCGTTCCTCGTTGTAGGACATTAATGAGTTGGGCCGTGCTCTGGGCCTCTGTTACACATCTGTGAAATGGGACTAATAAATCCTCTTTCTTGAGAGTGTACGGTGATGAGATCACAGCATGCAGAACTAATGCATGGCAATTTTAACAGCCCTTACAAGGCCCCCATCACGTGCCAGACGCACTCCAAGAGCTTTACCCAAGGTGACTCAGTTAATCCCCACAAGAACGCTACGTCGGGAGATTCCCGCTGTATCCCCACTTTACAGATAAAGAAATTAAAACAAAGAGAAATTGAGAACCTCACCCAGGGTCTATGGAGCTAGCGAGTGGTGGGGTCTGGATTTGCACCCAAGCCCATGTGCGGTGGTCTTCACCCGCCATTTCAACATCAGCCAGACTTCTTTTTCAGCATGTCATCTATGCAGGCCATTCTCACCCCTCGTTTCAGGCCCACAGATGGTGATTTTCCTTAGCCACCGTTTTCACGTGCAACTCAAGTTCCCATCTGTGCAGGTGACCTTTGATTGAATGTCCTTGGTTGTTTCTCAGACGCCATTTAGCCTGAAGGACACCCTTTCTCAAGGCCCGGTGAGGGAGGAATCCATCCTTTCTCCAACCTCCAGAGAGATTTATGCCATTTGGCGGGCCGGCCACGCATTATTACATTTCCTTTTCTTTCATTAATCATACTCCAGCGCTCATTCCTCCCGACAACCAGAAGCAGCAGCCTGCGAGCCAGAAATCTGACTGCCGATTAGGACGCAGGCGATCAGGCTGGCGCTTATCTTTGAGCGAGACATCAGCACTGCCTTGAAGAAAGGGCAGTGGCTGTGCCCTCCCTTCACCCGTCACCGCCCCTCCAGGAAGGAAGCCCACTCCCTGCCTAGAAGCCAGGTGCTGATGGAATCGCTCAGCACAGTGCAGAAGCAACTGCTGACGTAGCTGGGTTACTTGGTCCAGCTTCACACTGGGGACGATGATCATCTGTGAGTTTTCTGACTGTTTATTGAGAATGCACAATGAGCCGGGGGCTGTGCCGCGCACTTTACTTTCATAACCTTGTGTGTAGTTGTCTCAAAGTCCTTTGAAGGGCATCTAGCTCATTACCCTTTTGTACACAAGAAAACAGTGGTCCAAAAGGTGAGAGGGACAAGGTCCCACATTAGTGGGTAGTCCAGAAGACCTGACCACGTCAGGCCCTGAGTCCCACATGGCAGCCATTGGAGAGGTTCTCTTCGCGGCACATCCTCATGATGGGCCATTTTCTCCCCAACTCAACCGTGGGTCACTCACCAATCATCTTCTCCCACCTGGCATGCTCTGCTCACTCATGTCACCTGCCGGCCTCGGACCTCAGAGCTCTGGAGTCCTAGCCGTTATTTAAAAGTTTTCCAAGGAGACATTTAACAAGGTTCTTGCCAGCAAGATGGCGCCTTGATGCGAACTACAAAGGGCAGCCCCTCTGAGTGGACAAATGGCTCCATGGCACTCACTCTGGGCAGATGGATTCTAAAAAAGTGTGCCTTCCTTCGGGGGCAGGGCAGGCCACAGAGCTTGTGTGCACCGGGCAGGGACCCACCCTCCTTAGCCCTTCTGTTTAAAGGGTGGTCAAGTTCAGGAGTCAAACTGAAAGAAGACAACCAGCAGCGTTCATTAAGCTCCTATAGTTTAATACTGGCTGCGAGGACCAAGAGATGGGGATGAAGCCTGGTTGCCTTCCAGCATTCCAGCATGGATCTGGGAGAGGTAACAAATGCCTCGTATATCCTCTTGCAGGCTGGATTTCCTGCCTGGCGCTGGAGAGTCAGAGGGGGTGGGGGCTGGCGGGTAAGGTTTCTCCTGTCCTCTTCTCCTCCCAGCTCCCAAACCATCCATCAGTCCACGGCTCACCTGTGAAACCCAAGGCTGGGAACCACAGCGCTATTCCGTTACAAAATCAAGATTTATCGGAACATGACAGGCCTGCAGTGCTTTTATGACATGCTTGGCGCCAATCCCTTCTGTTAACCTGCTTGTCCCTGGTGGGGTGGGGGGGTGGGGGTTTATGACTGCCAACACCACTCCATCTGCTCCTGAGCTTGTGGCGTTTTGACAGTGAGGACAAAATGTCCAGCTTTGTCCGGGCCCCGCGGGCTGGATTATCACTTCAGCACTTGAGAGCTCAACCAGCTTCCCCCTGGAGCGAGAACCCCGGGCTCCACATCTCCCTTCCCAGCTCTGCCTGGTGTGAATGAAACTCAAATTGCACTCTGACAGTCCCATGAATTATCTGTTTTCCAACCTGCCTCCTGGCTCTTTCATCTTCATAGCAGAAGCCACATCGGGGTGTAAAGAGGGGGTTTCTTCTCGTGAAATAATCCATTGACATCTCTACAAAGGCTCCCATGACACTCAAATGGCCTGCATCTCAAGGAAGAAAGACACGATGTGGGGACCATTTGGAACCTCTTAAAAAAGAGGTCAATGCCTCCCGGAAGCTGCCAGCGAGTTGCCATCCAGTCAGGTGTGGAGGGACTCTGGGCCATGACAGTGGGCCAACTCTTGTAATGATTAGTTAAAAAGTTAAGCCTTGATTCCATGAAATGGAACCCATAAGGAGGTTGGCAGCTATCAGATGTGTGGTCTGTCTATGCTGGGTGAAGAATTTAGAAGGGCTTTTATTGTCTGTCCCAAGTGACAGCACTTGCCCTCTTTACTTGGCGAGCTCCCCTCTCAATGGGACCAGGCTCTGGGATTGGGGAGCCGACAGATGTGTGATCTTCAGAGGAGGAAGCCAAACAGGCTTCTCATGGGTGGGTACCACGGCAGCTCCCCCTGAAGTTCACTTCCCATTGAGAGGGTGACACCAGCCTTTCCCCACTGCCACCAGAATGGGGAGGGCAGGGAGTCGTAATAATGATGCTGATAGTGATCATGATATCTGCGACTGCACTCTGTGTCTGGGCTACTTGTTTCTGGAAGTCTGTGAAGAAGGCACTCAGTGATCCCGGCCATGCGACGAAGCAGTGAAACCACTCACCACTTCATGAAGGTCGTTGAGGCAGGGCTGAGGCGGGAACCCAACTGATGCCAAACTCACCTTCCAAGGGGGAATAGTGTGGGCCTATTTGTAACCAGATCTCACTCAAGGGCCCTGGCTCATTCGCCGCCTCTATACAGTAGGTTAGTGACATCCAGCTCATTGAGTTTTAAGTCTCAGATGAGAGTGGAGCTATAACTGTACCCAGCATGCAATAGGCACTAGTTGTTCATGTTCACTAGTTCCATGAACTAGTTGTTCATGGAATCCAGTGTGTTGTGAGCCCTGGAGTCAAAGGAATCTGGACTTCAGCAGCTGAGCAATGTCAGGCAGTTCTGGTAACCCCCTCCAAACCTCAGATTCTGTCTGTGAAGTGGGGAGATGCTCGCGGCACCCAATTCACAGGGCCGCCTGGAGGGTCCCATGAGACTTATCGAGGCATGCAGAAGGTGCTCGATAGGTGTTCACCCCAACAATAATGATGACACCGTCTCTCTTGCTCTTTCATCGGTCTCCTCTCTCCCTCCCCAACTGCAATCCCTGGAGAATAACTCCTGGGTCCTACAGTGCTAAGTGAGTCTCGAGCACAGATGTGGGACTTCCGTGGACATGGCTGCCTCCCGTCCTGAGATTTTTCAGGTACTCCTGTGTCCCAGGCCCTGCCTACGCGGCTTACACCATGGCTGCGGCATGCAGCCGGGAGGGACCAGCCCAGCTGAGCAGCTGGGGAGGCGGCACTGTTTGTTGGCCTTGGATGGCTGAGTATTTTTATTTGCAAATGAGAAATAAGAAACATTCGCCCAGGCCAGACCAGCATGATTTCATCCTCAGCGCCCCCTCCAGCCTCCCCATCGGGAGACCAGCAGGATATGGATGCCTGCAGAAGTTCAAATAACTGAACTGGCCGTGACCCAAGCTAAAATTGAGAGAGGGTGTGCTGGGATGGCTGCGGAGAGGCACCAGGCGCCGTCGAAATGGAGAACTTCTCACCAAGCCTGTGCAACCCAGGACAGAACAGGGATCAGCATGGGGATGGGGCTGACTTCAGCCCGCTGCTCACCCCACCCCCAGGACAGAAACCGTGTACAGGGACACTTACGTGGCGGCACACCTGTGGCATGGAGGAATGATCTTAGCTCACCTGCATTGAGCACCACCTGTATACCTGCCCCTACTCTATGCACTTCGTAGAGAGATATTATTTGCAGTATAACTATGGGAATGCAAAATGGTGCAGCCACTGTGGAAGACAGTTTGGTGGTTTCTTTCAAAGCTAAGCAGACTCTGACCGTGTGATTCAGCAGTGACACTCCTTGGTATTTCCCCAAAGGAGCTGAAAATTTAAGTCCACATGAAAACCTGCACACGAATGTTTCTACCAGCTTTCTTCATAGTTGCCCAATCGTGGAAGCAGCCAAGTGTCCTTCAGTCGGTGAATAAATAAACTGGGGTCCATCCAGACATGGACTATTATTCAGCACCAAAAAGAAATGAGCTATCAAGCTATGGAGGCACCGTAAAGGCATATGACTAAGTGAAAGACGTCCGTCTGAAAAGACCGCATACGCTATGATTCCATCTCTATGACCTTCTGGCAAAGGCAACACTATGGAGACAGTAAATAGTTCAGTGGTTTCCGGGACTTGGGGGGAGGAGGGATGAATCGATGGAGCACGGAGGATTCTTAGGGCAGCGATACTACTCTGTGTGACACGATAATGGAGGATTCATGTCATTACACATTTGTCCAAACCCTTAGAATGGACAACACCCAGAGTGAGCCCTAGTGTAGACTACGGTCTTCCAGTAATAATGATATGTCCGTGTAGGTTCACCAGTTGTAACAAACGTATCACAAGCTGTTAATAATAGGGACTTTCCTGCTCAAACTTTCTGCAAACCTAAAACTGCTCGAAGAAATTAAGCTTATTAATTTTATAATAATAATAATAATAATTAAAACAGTACCACAGCGTGGACTCTGGAACCAGACTACCCAAATTTGAATCCTGCCTCGGCCACTAGGATGGTGAGCTTCACGTGTCGACTTGGTGAGGCTACCATGCCAAGCTGTTCAATCAAAAACTCAGGTGGGTGTTGCTAGGAAGGCATTTTGCAGATGCGATTACAGTCCGTGATCAGCTGACTTTCAGAAAGGGAGATTGTTCCAGACTACCTGTGTGGGCCTGAGTCAATCAGTTGGAAGGCCTTGAGAGCAGAGCTGAGGCTTCCCTGAAGAATAAACCCCTCCTGTGGACAACGGCCCCAGCCGGTGCAGGAGAGGAGCAGCTGCCCTTCCCGGGGGCCTGCCCTGCAGATTCTGGACTTGTCTGGGCAGCCCCATCGTTGCTAGGCCAATTCATTGAAATATATTTCTTTATTCTATCTCCCACTGGTTCTGTTTGTCTGGTTGGCTCCTGACTGGTACAACCACATAACAGCTATGTGGCCTAGGGCAAGTTATTTAACCTTCCTGCCTCAGTTTCCTCATCTGTAACATAGGGCTAACAACAGTGCCCACCTCGTTAGGAGGGGCTGAGTTACTACATATCAGGCACTGAGAATGCCTGGCACAGAACAGGTGTAACTATTGAACTCCTGCTGTGCCGAGGAAGAAATGGAAACCCAGGAAAGTCCCAAACCTTGCCTGAGGTGTCATAGCACAGCAGTGGCGGAGCCCAAGCCCCCGGCCACACTCACACCGCCTCGGTTTATAGGCAGTTCCGATGGCACTTGCAGATGGAAGGGTTTAAATGACCTACATATTCAGTTCAAGTCATGCTTTCTGCAAAAAAAGAAACAGGCTTGGGAAGGTTAGCCCATTAAATCGTCATGACAACCCTTTGGAGCCTGGGAGTCAACTAGATCAGGGAAGGTGTCCAGCTACTATATGGACAGGCCAGGCAAGGGAGGCTGAGAAGCCCAAGGACAGACCAGCCGTGGTTGGCTGAACCCGACCAATTCCTGCGCAAACCTTGGATGGAGTCCTAGTGTCTGTGTCGTCATGGCAGATGCGTCCCATCTTCCGGGGGGATGACCTAGAGCTTCCCATGGGTTTTTATTAGAAACAATTGGAGGATCCAGCTGCTCCTCACACGTTTCAAGTTGCACATTTTTGACATTCCTCCTCGACCTGGCACGGCTGGAACACTGTCATTTTAAAAAATAATAATAATAAATCTGGTTTTTAAAATTAAAAAAAAAAATCACAGCCTTCCTTTCCTTGACTCATTTCCTGTGGTGTTTCCCTGGCCTAATCGAAACCCGGCAGGCTATGTGACAAAGGAAGCCAGACTCCCCCTACATCAGGGCAGAGTTCAATGTGGAGAATGGTGTTTTTGTTCACAAGAGTGGGAAAGAGGTGATGGAGAGGGGGCTTCCCCTACCAACACCAAGAAGCAAAGAAGAGGCCCGAAAGGAAACCCTTTGGGTCAGGACAGAGATTTGAGCCAGTGGCACCAGGAGGTGGGACATCTTGCTATGGTCTTCTCCCCAGTTCTCCTCTTTGGCTTTGCAAGGACCACCAAAGCTCTTAGAAGTGACTGTCTTACTAGGGGCAGAGGAGCAAAGCGTTTTCAATTACCCCTCAGCACCCCCACGGAGCGGGATAAGAATAGCAAACTATCCTGACAATAAGAGGCTCAGCCAGGCGGCCATCAGGAATTCTGGAGGGAGTAAGTGTTTACAAGCACCCACACCACACTGGGAAGAGTGATTAATATGGCCCACCTCTTTGTTGGCATTTTACATCAACGATAATGTGCATTGAGCATTTATTATGCAGCAGGCACTTTACAGGCATTACCTCATTTTGTCCCCGAAACAACTTTATAAGGTAGAAAACGTGATGGCTGCTGCCATTGTATGAAGGAAGGGTTTGGAGAAATGAAGCATCTGACAAAGAAATATCACACAGCCGTGAAGGAAGTCACATGACTAGGCCGGTGTTTGGGCCACTATACTTGGCTCAGTTCAGGGGACAACTGGTAGATGTGACCTGGCAAGCTTGGCAGATGCTGACAAACAGGCATTAAAGAGCTTTTAAAAAGAAAGAAGACATTGGCTTGAAAGCCACGAGGCTAAAGGATTAAAAACAGCAGTTACTGAACTCATAAATGACACGATCACTGTACACGTTAGAAAACTGAGTGGCAGCGTCTTAAAAAGCTAAACATCCACCTATACCAAGACTCAACATATATACCCAAAAGAAATGAATCTTTACGTTCACCCAAGACATGTAGGATGGGAATGGTCATGGCAGCTTTATTCATAACAATCCTAAACTAGACAAAATCAAATGTGCATCAGTGATACAATGGATAAATGAGTCAAATTATATGCATATAATGGACTATATTCACAGCCATGAAAAAGAATAGAACTCTGCTACATACAACATGAATGAATTGCACTAGCTGATGATGCAGGGAGTAATAGCACAAGAGTATACACTAAGATTCCTTTCACTTGAAGTTTGAGAGAAGGCAACACTAATCTATGATGGGTCAGGATGGAGGTCAGGATAGTGGTTACCCTGCGGACGTGTCGATTGGGAAGAGGCATAGAGAGCCTCTGGGGTACCAGAGATATTCCGTGTCTTCATTTGAGTAGTGGCTACGCTAGGGTATACATACGTAAAAATTCATTAAGCTGTACATTTAGTGCGTAGTCATGCACTTTACTAGGTGTTTATGACTCCAGTTAAAATTAAGGAAAAAGCACGGACACTGCCCTCAACTAACATATAGCCTAGTTGGGGTGATTGGCATTCTCCAGGGAGTTCAGAGAAGGAATGTATCTAGAGACTGGGGTGAGAGGGTGGGAAGGTGCCATTGGGGCATAAGTTAGACAACTTTAGAGTCTCTGTCAGGCCTCTACAGGCCTCTCTGTGTTGGTTTGTGAGGGTATCTGTACCTTCCTGTATTATTTCCAAGGTCCACATCAATGGGTGTGCATTATGCGTGAACCCCTCTCCTCCCCTCCCCTCTTCTCTCCTCTCCTCTCCTCTCCTCTCCTCTCCTCTCCTCTCCTCTCCTCTCTTCTCCTCTCCTCTCCTTTCCTCTCCTCTTCTCTCCTTTTTTCTGCTTTCCTCTCCTCTCCATGTGTGTATAAACTGAGGTTTTCATATACTTGTATCAAAAATCTTAAACTAAAAATTTCATTGGCATTTTTACCATCCATGGTAACAATTGTTCAACGGTTCTTGCTACTGGGTCTCTGACCCTGTCGGTGTATATTTAGGCAGAGGGCAGAAAAGTGAGCTTCCACCTGGCATGGGGTGGAAGTTTGTGAAGGGCAGACATGGGATGCTGTCACTTTGACATTCACACTGCAGTTGTCACACAAGTGTACATCGAAAGCCTTTGGAAGGGGACTGAGCTCACCACTTCCCAGAAGTCCCTTTTCCCAGCTAGCTATCTCAGGAGCTCGTTAGAAAATAATAAAACAAAATAATGCCATTGAGAAAGATGGGTTGTGGGTTGATTATTACCAGCCTTGTAATAATCAGTCCTTAACTGTTCAGAGCAGATGAGAAATGAAAATCTACCAAGTGTGGGGGATATTGGATGAGGTAATAGTAAGAGAAAATAGCCTTTATGTTCTCTCTCTCTCTCTCTCTCTCTCTCTCTCTCTCTCTCTCTCTCTCTCTCTTTCTCTCTCTCTCTCTCTCTCTCTCCTCTTTCTCAATTAAGGTTGTAAGCATATCTAAACTTAATATCAATCTTGAGTAAAGATAGTCATTATTGGAGAGTCTACACCAAGCTCATGTCATCCCATTTGGGCTAGAAAAAAATTACTCCACTAAGTCGAGTGCTCTGATTAGTACAGAGTCACCACTTAGAACCTATATGGATAACTGATATCCAAAGAACTCAATCAAATCAAAGCTTATCCAGTCAACAAATATTTAGTGAGAACCAGCTATGTTTCACGTTCTGTGTTTAGCCCTGTGGGTCATGAATAAAAATGACACACTTCATGCCCTCAAGGGACTCACAGTTTTCTGTGTCAGTCATATAGTCTCCCTTCCCAGAAAGGAGGAGTGGTCAATTCACAGTGCAACTGGGAATTTGGTCATTCTTCTGAGTCATGACTCTGAACATCAATCCCTTTGTACGATAAGTGCACAAAAGAACCAGCTAAGAGAGTCACTGATTGTCAGAAGGTAACAAGTTCACACACATGAATTTGTGGATGGATGTCATGTTAGTGAATGGATAGCATTGAAAAGGCTGGAATTCATATACATAATTCAGGGAACCTTTTAGAGACAAAGTTGGTTACTTTTTCCTTTGTGCCCCAGGTGTACCTTTGGTCTGCCTGAATTATGGTAACTATAGAACTATTTTGCACGTATTAATATGCATGACTCTACTCAACTGAATGGTGAAGCCCTTGAAAGCGATTACTATGGTTTAATCAGCTCTGGATCTCCAGTGCCTGGCACCTAATGGATGCTAAATAAATATTTGTTGAGAGAGTTAATGAATGAAGGGGTGAGTGTGAGTGACTGAATGTGCCCTTGGGAAAATTAGCATTTTTAAGATTTATTTTCTCATTTGGAAAATAAGGTTAATTATGGCATTACTTCACTGGGTCATTGTGCGGGGGGTGGGGGGGCAGGTGGGATAATGCAAGTAAAGTGCCAAGCACACGTCGTAAGTGCTAACGTAGAAGTAACTGGTAGTAAGTGCTCTATAGGGGTTGGATGATGATGGTGATGGTAATGATGGTGATGACGATGGTGGTGGTGATAACGATGAGGATGAGGATGTTGATGGTGATGATGATGATGGTGAGGAGGAGGAGGGTGGTGGCAATGACAATACTGGAGGAAGGAAATGGAAAGGAGAGAAACTGAAGCAAAGGAATTTACGTGGCAATCAATATTAAGTTTGGAATTCCGTGTCCAGCCCTAAATTTAGAGCAGTTTCTCTAGAAGCATAAGACAAATGAGGGACCACAGGCCTCTGCCTTGAAACTCCATGTGAACTCACCCTAGTGGGTTGGGGTCAAACTCTGGGCAGTGGATTGGCTCATTAAACAAATGACCTAATTTAGTACTTAAGACACCCGAAATTTACTATACTAATTTGTCAAGTCATCCAGAACAACCAAACCTCAAACAGTTGGACTAGTAGAGTTTAATGGAATTATAGACAAAATTCAGACCGACTACCCAGTAAAAGTTTCAGTTAAAGCAGAACTGACAATTTAGTCTGTGGGACACTGAGGAGACGTTTACAGGCTGGTATAAATCTTTCGAGTAACTCTTTCATCTTGTCCTTTTCATTTTTAGCACCTCTCAAGGAGAATGGTTTATGGAACTGGGGAACAGGAAGCAGGAAGTAGGAAACAGGAAGTAGAAAGGTTCTATTTTGGACGTGGCAACTGGTAAGAGTGTTAAGGTTCGGTATCCTTGGTGAGCAGCTATAAAAGGGATGGTCCCATTTGCTGGCTAGCAGTGGGGACGAAATAATTAAGCACATTTATCAATCATTCAGTACCACACGTTAGCTGCAGAAATATAAAAATATTAACTAACGTACGGTTACTACCGAAATCTGTTCCTATAATTAATTCTTAAAAATCCGAACCTCTAAGTACACCTCCGTCTATAACTGAGGTGATGTTTGTCATTTTGTGGCAGAACAACAAGAAAAGGATTGGACGGACCTTGTCCGTTTTGTTGTTACAAGGACAATGGAAGCAGTTATTAAAGGTAATATTCTTGGGGGTGCCTTCATCCCTCAAATCATCTGAACAGCTGTCTATTTACATGGTGAGAGTTGCAAAACTTCCAATTCAAAGATCCATCTGGTTCTTACATCAAGCTAAGCCATCATCTTAAGGAGCAAGCCGAAACACACCAGGGAGATGCGAAAATTTAGGAACGAGTGTGTTTATATTGTATTTGCATTAATGCTTCCTAGAGTTTATTTTCAAAGTGAAGAAAGAACAATGCATAGTAGGCTATTAAACCCAAACATAATCAGTTTAAAGTTAGGGGCGTGCTCCTAAGAATATTTTTCTCCTGTTTTGAAGGGTCCACTTGAGGAGGGAATTGGGAGGGCAGTTGAGAACACCAGGCAGCAGAGTGGGGGGACTGTTGTGAATTCTCCTCAGGGTTTGGCCTGCCCCTGCGGGCCACTGCTGTTTGTCATATGGAATGGATTAGGCCTTCTCTCTCACACTGTCAACTTGGGTGTTCTGTGCACAGCCTGTTTTTGCTGGGGTCTTGGTTTTGCTTTTTATAACGGCAGGAAGTGCTCCTCTCGGACCACATGTGAAACCGTGTGGGAACGGTTGGGAGGGGGGCGGGGGGCTGGAGAGGAGGGTGAGTGGGGTGTGGAGATGAAAAAGCCTCCCCTCAAATATATGGCGGCTTGGGGGGGTAGGCAGGGGGAGGCAGAGATGCGCGCTGGCCAATTTAACTTTATGGGGCCTGGTTGGCAGGAGGATGGGGAGGTGGAAGCTTCCTTGATGAAACCCGCCTGTCCCTAATAGATCTGCCCCCTAATATTTTACAATACCACGTAGAATCGTGGAGGGACCATTAAAGCATGAGGGATTGCAGCTGCTGTTTAATTTGTTCTAAATTTCCTGCCGGCCTCACCAGACGTGTACAGGAAATGGGCGGTAAATGTTTAATAGGTCATACCTAACCAGACAATTAACAGGTGCTGTCACTTAGAAAATCCCAAACTGTGTATGTGCATATCCAGAACTGAATCAAGACCCCTGTTTCTTTTTTCTCTTTTGAATAAAGGCTGGGTGTATGTTATGGGGTGGGACCCAATGAGAGACTTGAGAGAATAAACTTGAGGGGTGGACCCACCTTGATTTCACTTTTGACTAGCCCTGCCATTCTGTATCCAGGAATGCTGCCCCAGGCAGTCTTGATCCTGGTACCTAAACAGCAAGGGGATGTCTGGAGCCGGGGACATCTGGATTCACAAAGAAGCATCTTCCTTACCTGTAGCTTGTTCACCCACCTGTTCCCTCGGCAGGGGGTGGGCCAGACAGAAAACAAGGAGGGAAGCAAGCCCCTTCTATAGAATAGGACCTCAGATAGGACCAGAAGAGTCCAATAAGTTTGAAATGGGGTGAGGGGGAAGTGTGTGTGTGTGTGTGTGTGTGTGTGTGTGTGTGTGTGTGTGTGTGTGTGTGTTGTACCTGAGCGAGGATGGGAGAGGAGTGTCCACAGCCTCTCCAGGTTTGTCCTCTTGACGAGTGCTTGCATCTCTCCCTTAATTCCCCTAGCACCTAATTCTGCCACAGCACTTTACCAGATCCATACCTCTAGCTCTAGCAGGTTAGTAGAGTATCACTTCCACTCTTACAGAGGGAAACTGAGGCACCAACAGACTCAGAACCTTACCCAAGGCCACAGAACTAAGCTGATAGTGGAGCTGGGATTTGAACCCAGCAATTTGACTCCAGAGCTCTGCATTTGACTCTGTCACCAAAGGACACATCAGAAGGCAAAACACCATGACCCCACACCCAGCACCAACCTGTTAAGATTTTGCCGCAATTTCTCTTGAGCTTTCCTCTTTGAACTATCCTCTTACAAAATTACTGTTATGCTCTCTATAAAGTTCTGCAACCTTGTTATTCTAAGTAATAACTTAGAATTATTACTAGGTGATTTGTTCCGTTGTTCACACACAAAAATATGGTTTTTAAAGGCAGCAACTATTCCATTAATAGATATGCCTTAAATTATCTAATCAATCTCTTCTTTTGACATTTAGGCTATTTCTTTCTAATATACAAACCATGCCAGAGTGCGTATCCATGTACATATCTCTGATTATTTGAATGCTTTTATAATTGGCGAGGAAGAAACTTACAAATTCCTCATGTCACTGGGGGGATGGAGTGCAGAGAAGGTGGAAGAACAAGGCAGTTGCCATCTCTGGCCTGTTTCAGCAGGGAATGGACTTCTTCTTGTGGTCTCCGGGCTCAGTAAATAAGGCCTGGGGGTGGACTGTGGTCATCTTTACTGAGTGTTATGGGATACTATCCTGGGCAATTCCATTGATTGATTTTCCAACAGCTGACCAAGAATATTCTCAGAAATACAGACTGGGCCTTTTGGGGAACAGTTGGGGCTGCACACAGCTCTGCGAGAAGGAGCAATGTCAGACAGGAGTCCCTGATAGACAAGCCCATGTTCAGTGGTGCCCCATTCAGTCTGTCTGTGGATCCAGTAGACTCCTTCTAAGACTATACTTGTTACTGAGGATAAAAGATGAGTCAGATCCAGACTTTGCTCTCGGGAGTCAGTCACCCAGCCTCTGGCTCCTCAAAAGTGTGGCCCCCAAACCAACTGCATCAACGTCACCTGGGCGCTTGTTAAAAATGAGGGGTCTCATGACTCATGGAAGCAGAGCCTGCATTTTAACAGGAGCCCAGAAAGTCACGTTCCACGTAGCACTTGAGGAGCTCTGGCTGGAAGTGGTCCCTGAGACCTTAAGTCACTTACCTCTCTCCTACCTCCTACATGGCAGCACAAAGAAAATATAGAAAATGGTTCAAGCTGATGGGTGCTATCACTGTGTCCCTGACTGGACTGGAGTAGTCTTGAGGGCAGGGCGGTTTCCTCTCAGCAGCTCTCCCTCTTGTATCTCCATGCCTTGCTCTTGTGTGTAGAAAACCCCTCAATAAACGCTTGTATAAAAAAACTCAGCCTGAGAATGAAGCCGCCATATTTAGTTTTCCCACAAAAGAATCCACAAAGAACTTAGGCTCGAGCCATTCTTACCAATTGCTTCAGATGTTGTGAAAACTCGAGGTATTTAAGCCAAGATTTTTGACAGAATAGTCTCTCGTGAGGTCCTCAGACAGTCTGATCATTAACTGACCTGTCCATGCCAATTTTGTATTTATTGCCATTTTTTGACAACAAGAGGTAGGTTGCCTTTATGTTTCTTGGTTTGATTAGTATTGTAAAATCTACAGCTGGAAGAAAGGTGACCAGCCACTCTGGTTAGTCTGGGACTGAGGTTTCCCAAGATGTGGCACTTTTCAGTGATAAGACCAGGAAAGTCCCAAGCAAACCAAGATATCGGTCCTCTTAGCTGTAAGACATCTTTGAAGCCCTTCTGTCCAATGCTCTTACCTTATAGAGGAAATCACTGAAGCCTGGAGTACCTATGACTCCCCAAATTTTCCCAGTTGGTCAGAGGTTGCACTGAATTTGTTCCCTAGTTCTCCCGACCCCCATGCACCACACCTGGAGAATGCCATGCAAACGTCTAGATGGAAATTGTTGCATTGGCTACCAGGCTATACCTTTAGTTCCCACTCTCCCTGATATTACCTGCTTGAAGTTCAAGTCTAATGGAATTCAAAAGATGGTGTAAAAACATCTGTAAAGTCTTCTAATAGTCCATGACTAATGCGCGGGACTTGGCTGTCCAATAAATTGTCTGCTCTATGGAGCAGTGACAGTGACGATCCTCAGACACCCTTATCAGCACTTGATACTCATGTAAACCAACTCTCATTAATGACAGGATAGAAACAGTGACACTGTGCAGGCCTCTGCCTGCTGTCCTCATCACACTTTGAAGTCCAGCTGCTAATAGTGGTGCTGACTACTGATATAAAAATGGGTGGCAGGTTATATAGGCATGGCTAATTTCAAACAATTGATGTCAGTTATCATTTCTGCCAGAGGCTGCTTCTTGCTACTCTTAGTCATGCAGAGCAGGCCTCATGGGGATGACATGCAGCTCAGGGACACAGTGACACCTCTACCTGAGAGAGTTTCATATTCTAATGCAAAGGGTATAAATGGTAGCTTCAGAGCCTCCTCGGTCTGTAGGTGTGTTTAAATTGTGTAAATTGCATTGTAATAGTTAAGAGGAGGGTTTTTAAAATTTTAATAACCTAGGTTTTTGGCTTTTCTTGATAAATTAGAAGATCCACCTAGAGTTGGACATTCCATACGGCAACCATTGGCTGGAATTGGGTAGTGGCTGTCCCCTTAAGAGGAGGCTGTGTCTCAGTGGGCCCCAGTGCCCACCATTCTCTGTCCTCTTGCACCTGTCCCACTCTGTTTATTTAAGTCACAGGTCAGGCTTCTGTAGGCATTTGAATCTGTTAGCCTGTCTCTCATTTTATTCTTTAAACATCCTCGATAGGAGAAAAGAGACCAAAGGGAGTTCAACTATTCATCCATCTTGTAAATGGCTAAATGTGTCATAAAGTCCCCCAAATGCAGTCACAAATGAGAGATGGTGGGTTGAGAGGTTATAAGAAGCGGAGGAAGGAATCTCTTGACTGGAAGTCAAAGATCCTGGGTTCATGCCTGGGCTCCGCTTCTGACCTAATAAGTCACATTGAGAAATTTCTGATCTGTCTGACGCTCAGTCTCCTCACTTGTGTAAGAGGGTAGAGGGAGGGACCTCAAGATTCCACTCAATACTTAATTCCTCCTTCTCTGCCATATAGTTTGGATTTTTCTGTCCAAAAATTTTGGAGTTTTCCACTCCCTTCCAGGGTGTGGAAATTTAAGCCAACGGAAAATGATGGACAGAAAACGAACTTGAGGGTTCTGGCTCTCATGGAGCCCAGGACTCAGAAAAAGCTGCTACGCCTTTCTGGGCCTCAGTTTACAAAGCAAGAGGGTTGGGAGTGGGTAAGTCCTGGGGATGCTTTTCTTGCTGACATTTGGTGGTTCTCTGAAATCCCTGGAGGTGCTGCCCCCATGTCCAGGTGACATGGCAAGTGCCCAGAGACCATGAAATCGAGATGTGTCCCCAGGGTCTCAGAAAGAGATCCAGAGTTTGGTCTGGAACCGGGGGTGGAGTCGGGTAGGGGTAGGGGGTGAGGGAACAGTGGGGGTGGGCGAGGGCAGGAAGGGGAGGGAGCTGGAATGTCCCCACTGGGATTTCAACTCCAGCTCCTTTACCGCCTTGCTGGGTGACCTCAGGCAAGGTTTTTCACCTCTCTAGTATCCAGTTTCTCTATCTGTCAAACGGGGGTAACAGTGCTAATCTTGGAAGAGTTGCTGTTGAAAGAAATATAATCACAGACATAAAGGATTTAGCCTAGTGTCGGCACTGATAAAATAGCAGGTGTGGCCATAGTAAATAGGCGGTCACTAGCCCAAGCAAAATTCTAATTCCTTCCCAGAGCCCCAACTGTGCTGGGTGGTTGTATACTAGCCAGACCAGGAAAACCCTGCACAGATCCTGTGAGTTAAAGGGTGCTGAGTGGTCGGAAGACCCTGCATGGTCACAAGCCTCAGAAAACAAACCCTTATTCTGAAGAATCTCTGGATTGTTGTGCTGAGAATGGCAGAAATTGAGGGAGAAAGAAGGGGAAAAAGAAAAGGAAAAGGAGAGAGGGATAGAGGAAAGGAGGAAGGAAGGGAGGTAGGAAGGAAAAGAGGTGAATGAGAATGTTAATACCCCATAAACCATCCTCTCTGTGAAGAAGGAGATAAGACAGTCTACCAAGAAGGAGGACAATTAAGGAGAGATATGAAATATTTATTACATTGTAGGAATTGAAAAGGAAACCTGATTTGACTTGGATTTATGTTAAAAGACCTCAATCTTTTTGAATGGAACAAAGTCACCATTTAATTCAGAGTGGGTGCTCAGCAAGTGTTTGCTGAGGTAGTGAGTTACTATGAAATTAAGTATAACAAACAAACCCACTGCAGGACCAACCTGACGATATTACTATATTCATTCCTCAAGTGGGGCGTGTTGAATAGATGACGAGGATTAGAACTATATTTGCTACTTAAATAACACTGAGTGCCAGGCACAAAAGCTGGATTCAGGTTCTGGGAAAATATTTTGCTAAATACATCAAAAGTTTTGGTTTACTGGTTTATATCCTCTACCAGGCTACAAATTCTATGTCATCCTGGTGTCTCCCAGGCTTAATCTAGGGTCTAGCCCCAACGAGGACTTTGATAATATTTGTTGAATGTATGAATCAAAGAATAATCATATGAGAGAATGAATGATAGACCCTGTCCCCAGCTAGCTTTGATAGCTCTTACCCTGGGGAGGAGTACACGAAAAAGACAAGCAGAAGAAAAGACACCTATGTACCTCTCGTCCTGGTACTGCCATTTTCTGGCTGCGTGGTTTGGGAACAAATCACTCCATGGCTCGGGGCCCCAGGCTCTCAGAGGGCCCTCGGTTCTATGAGCCCAGTTCGCTCTGACTACACTGGCTTCTTAGCAACATCAGCTGCTGCCAAAGAGAATTCGTACTCACGGGGCGGGAATGTGCTGGCGGGCTCCTCCCGATTTTCCTTTGACTCTGACGGCAACTGGGGCCTCCCAGGCGTGGGTGGTCCACGGCTGTCCAGCCAGCCTCTGGGCACGTGGGCTGGAACATATTCTTCAGGTTTAACCTCTGGAAGACAATTCCTGGACCAAAGAGGGTCCCTGCTCAGGGTTTCTAGGCACCTATGGAACCACAGATGCATGCAAGTGTGGTCAAGGGGTTTCCTCCCACCTTCTCCTTCCTCAAGCTGGGATGGATGTCTGGCCGTGATGTTGAGGTTGGGGCTGCAAATGCTGGACTCACACAAGAGACAGCCTCCACAGACAGCTGCCCCCCGTGTCCTCTCTGTTCTGCCTTTGAGGTCAATGAGGCTCTGTGTGTAGCTGAAAATGCCTGGGGTATGGAAGCAGAGAGACTGACTCTGGTGATTCTGGCCAAAATAGAGGGCAGAGGTGCCAGAAGTGGCCTTGAAAAGCTGGTGGTTGGCAGCCTTCGAGTACAATTTCTCCGACGTGAGAGGCTTGGAAAGGCTTCAGTAAACCTCTGACACCCTGGACTCAGAGACCAGCTCAGCCTGAAACTGTGGCCTGCTCACTCCAAGAGGACTTTTCCAAGCCCACAGAGCATCTTGGGTGAGTCATCCTCAGCTCACTCCAGGGGGCTGGCTGAGCCTCAGACCCACCGAGGATCTTGTAGCCTTTGATGAACAGTCACACCTTTCCATGCCTTTCCATTCAGGAGGGACTTCCAAGCTGCCTCTAATTGGATTTGAGTTTGGATGGCTTCCTGTGGGCCGATGAGGATTGCAAAAGAGGCCACCTGGCCTGGGGTTGGCAAGAGGCCTAACTTTGTGTCAGGCCAAGAGTTTGGGCATGCAAATAATCCATTGCTCTTACATCCTGAGGGTTGGATAACTTGGGTAGCAAGACGAAGGACGCTGAAGTACCATGTTGCTGCAGATTCAAGAGTCTTCCAAACACCCTTCTCTCAGGCAGGGCAGAGTGAAGTCACTGGGAGGGAAGGAAGCTCATCTTTCAGCCAGAAGATGAGCTGGGTACACATCTGTAACCCTGAGCATGTTTGTCTCTAAATGTCTCTCTCTCATATGAATGAAGGAGAGGAGAGAGAGAGAGAGAGAGAGAGAGAGAGAGAGAGAGAGAGAGAGAGAGAGAGAGAGAGAGAGAGACACAACAGAACACAGAACATACAACTATAAAATGCATTCATCATTCAACAAATGTTTATTGAGCATCTAATCTAGGCTGGAAATGGTGCTAGGTCTACAGCATATAGAAGAAAAGAAATAGTTCCTTCCTCCAAAAGTGTTGCAAAAGAGGATATTGGGTGAGGTGGGATTCAGACACAGATCTGGGTGGGAATGCTGCATCTACCATTTACTCTGGAGGGGACCATTTACTCTGAGGCAGGAGGTTTGACTGCTCTTAGCCTCAGTTTCCTCCTCATGGAGGTGTTCTGAGGGCACAAGGAGCTAATGTTTGTGAAGCCTTTAGCAGGGGGTAGCACATAGGGAGCTCTGGAGATGTGGCAAAGGCAGCAGTAGGTGGCTGCTACCTGGAAGGGGATGTAACACACATGCAGTCCCTGTGGTTATCTGGGAGCCCACTTAGACACTTCTGTTCCCACATCGCTTGTTCTTACCTTCATCGTAGCCCTTTCTCCAACGGCATGGTGACTATTGGTTCTCACGTGGGTCCTTCATGATGAGCTGTGAGCTTCTTGTCTGCAAGAGACTCACATTATTCGTATTTTAACCCTTAGCTTCAAGCAGAGAGCCAGCTGCATGGTAAATGAATATGCACACTCTAACCCAGCTCTCCCAAGCTCCATCCTGTTCTTCCCCCTGCCCCCAGCATGCTGTATAATTTACTTCTTTACTATTTGTCTCTCCCCACTAGCCAGCTCCAGGAGAGCAGGAATTGTGTCTTTTTTTAATCACTGATTTATCTCCAGTGCCGAGACACCTTCCCAGTACATAAATACCTACAGTGCCTGCCACACACTAGCTACTCAATAAATATTGTCAAATGGATTGATGAATAACTTAGCGATACTTTGTGAAGTTACCAAGCAGACTGTAGTTATTTGAGGCAGGAGAGAGAAAAGTGTATTCTGACACACAGGATAAGCATGCCCAGGAGTCAGGCCAACAGGACTGCCATTCTTTGTCCCTCCACTTCCAACCTGGGAGACTTTTGCCACTTACTTAATCTCCTTAAGCCTCAACTGGCACAGAAGTAGAGTGGGAACCGTAATAGTGCCTACCCGGTGGGGTGTTAGGAGACTTCATGGGAATGAGGAATGTAGATTGCTTAGCACCCTGCCTGACATGGTTGACGGCAAAGACAACCATTGTTGCAACCACCTTGTACACTGATGCTAGGTTGTTCAGGGACAAGCCAAGTGCTTCTGCCAGGAAATCATCATCCTGTCCTCCTGTTATAACCAGCACTGCTTCCCATGTCACCCGCTGACTTAGGAGTCAGGGTGGACACGTCCTTTACATAAGTGACTGCTGCAAAGCCTCAGTCCGTGGTGTATTTAGTCTGCTGCTTATGCCACAAGCAATGTGGCTTCCATCACTGCTTTGCAGTGAAAACCCTCTGTGACCTATGTCTGCCCCTCCACCCCCAGGCCGCCCACCAAAATGCTGCTTCAACTGGAAAACCTCTCCCTAGGGAATGCTGTGTGCCTGGAGGGATCAGCTGTGGCCTGAGTTCAAGTTCCCTGATTCTGATTTCTGCTGCCTGGGCACCTACTATGTGCGCTATGGCTTGGCTTACTCTGTACCATCCTCTAACCTAGTGTGGCCCTGGGGAAACTCCCTATCCCTCTACCTGGCCGCATCTGGGACTCATTGGTGCTGTCACGACAGTTTGTTTATGTGTAATTTCTGGGTAAGACTTGAAAGTTGAACTACCGCTCCTTTCTCTAAACAGCCACTACTGTTATACAAAAAGCAGGCCATCTCCCAACTTGGATGTTGGACCAAAATATCTCTTCCCAGTGCACCTTGCGAGAGAAATCAAAGGGACTTGTTTACTCCCAAATGAAAACTTGCAAAGTTAAGAATCCCTCGGGACTGGCTGTTTCAGTGCGAGGAAGGCGCCTGCTAAGATGCTCATGGTGAACCTACAGGTTTGTTTACAGGGACAGTCCTCCCTGGTTAGGAGCAGACATCCTGAGACACTCGGGCAGGCAGAGGAGTCCACCAGTGGGGGGGACAGGAGCCGTGCCCCAGAGCTGAGGGTCCGCGGGTTTCCTCTGCACACCCATCCTGCTGTCAGTTCCTTTTCTTTTCCTCGCTCTTCTCTCTCCTTCCTCCCAGGGAAGGCGCACAGGCGGGGTGGGGCCAAGAGAGAAAGTGGCCTTTGTTTCTCCTGCTAATGTTTTCATTAGAAAGGGGATTCTCCTGTGTGCATGTCTCTGACCTCTCGCAGCCCCGGTCGTCAGGTTTCAGGACCACGATTTGGACAGCTGCACAGGCTGATTTGATCAGGTATCTGAGCAGGGCTGCGGCTCTCTGCGCCAAGGGAGGCCCCGGTGCTGCCCCATCCTGCAGGCCCAGGCCCTGGAGGTGGCCACCCCCTCTGTGACTAGCTGTCCATCAAAACAGGTCTGGCGGCCCTTACGTGGGTGGGAGAACTCCAATGTGGCCCCAGCTTATAATTTATTTAATTGTGCCTCCAAGGGGAGAAAGGGAGGGGAAGGACTAGTGCCTGTTTGACCTCCATTTCTCCTTCCTGTGGGATAGTAGGGTCCAAAGGACATCCCGTCTGACACAGTTCTTGGGGCTGGGATGGATGATGAGTTATGAGAGGACCTAACAAATACTGTATGGTTGTTTCCAAAAGGAGGCCAGGAACCCCCGCCAAGTTACCAGTTTCTTGTAGGATGTGGGTCCACACAGAGTCTCACAACTCTTTCTATAAACTGCATGAATTTCCTGTGGCTGCTGAAACAAAGTACCACAAAATGGGGAGAGGGGGCTTCAAACAACAGAAATTTAGTTTCTCAAAGTTCTGGAGGTGAGAAGTCCAAGACGAGGTGTGGGCAAGGCCAGGTTTTCTCCAAAGGCTCTGAAGGAAGATCCTTCCTGCCTCTCCTCTATCTTCTGGAGTCACTGGCAGTCTTTGGGTTCCTTGGCTTACTGCTGTATCACTCCAGTCTCTGCCTCTGTCTTCACATGTGTGTCTTCCCTCTGAGTGTGTCGGTGTGCAAATTTCTTTCTTTGTTAGGGTACCAGTCATTGGATTAAGGCCCATTCTAATCCAGTCTGACTTCATCTTAGCTTGATATTTGCAAAGACCCTATTTCCAAATCAGGCCACACTCACCGGTTCTAGGGCCTAGGACTTGGATGTATCGTTTTCATGGACACAATTCAACCCAGGACAGGGCTAGTCTCCACAAAAGGCCCTTTTGGCTTTGACGTCTCAGTTTTCTCATCTGTAAAATGGGGATAATAGTCCTACTTCCTCCCTTGGGCTGACGTGGGGATTAAATTGGTTCAAAGATATAGAGTGCTCAGAACACTGCTTGGCACACCTAGATACAGGGATTCTTGTTCTTCCTGATATCAGGCACAGGACTCCAAAAACAGCATGGAAATAATAGGGTCAGGATCAAATGCATCTCACACACTTCAGTGGTCTTCGGTCACCCTTAGAATAAAATCCACATAGCCCCGAGACCTCATCCTGCTCATAGGCCTCCGCCATGTGGGCCTCGTCTTCTCCCCATGTCACACTGGCTGCTGCCTCTAGACCTTGTCCTATGCTGATTGCCAATCTGCTGCCTGGAAGGCTCTCCTCCTCTTCTCATATACCCCTCCTAAAGCTGGCATCCAGTCTGGGTTATGCTCCAGTTGAGCACCTTGTCATACGGCTGCTGTGCTGTCCTTCTGCTTTCCCCACAATCCATCATTTTACAGAGGTCAGTATTTGCCTGTGCTCATTATCTGAATGTGTGTAGAATTTAAACTCCATGAGGACAGGAACCGTCTGACTTGTGTTTCTTACTGTGTGCCTGGCACCAGTGGGCACTCTGTAGTTTTGAGTGAGTGACTACGTGGATGAGGTCAGACCACCCAGTTAGTAACCTGAGTCCCTTGTAGTGGCAGACACTGTCTTGTTGGGAGCCTCCTTCCGGGGGCCCAGGGCAAAGCGCAAATATGTGGGAAAGCTTGAGTTGGCTCACCCAGCCTTATGTTTTCCTGTCCTATTTGTTTCTATTGAAGTTTTTATTTTGAAAACATAAAATTGGCACACCCACAGAAACATTACCAGATATTATAATGAACTCCCATGTTTCTGTCACCTAGATTTACCTCTTGTCATCATTTAGCCACATTTGCTCTTTTGCTTCTCCTCTCTGTCAACATTATCATGATCATTACTTGTTTCTTTATTTTTTCTGAACTCTTTGAAAGTAACTTGTGGGACATGCCCCTGAATACATCAACAGTGTCTCTTAGGAACAAGGACCTTCTACACAACTACGTTGTCACCATGCTTTATGAATGTTCATATTTAGGTTTCACCATTTGTCCCAATACTGTGCTTTATGGCAACTTTTGCCTTCTGATCCAGGCTTCAATCTTGAATCACGTGTCGTGTCTCATTAGTCTCCTTTAATCTGGAACATTCGTCAACCTGTCTTTGCTTTTTGTTTCATGTGCATTTGGGAGGAGTGCAGATTTACCCTTCTGTGGATTGCCCCTCTATTTGAGTTTGTCTGATAGGATTCAACTGAGTTTATACATTTTCAGAAAGTCAGGCTTTTTAGAAATGAATCTTCCATTACAAAAAAAAAAGGTTTCACCTTTTGAAAAATTAATAAACTTAGCAACACTAGGCCTACATTTCACATGGGATGTTATACACAATATCCACCCCACAGCCTTTAGTTTTAGAAGCTATGCATGAGTGAGCCCCTCTGTCATGGCGAGAAGAAGCCACTCCTAGCTCACTGTGTGACCCTGGACATGGTCTTCACAGGTCTGGGCCTCAGAGAACAGTAACAGAGAAAACATTTGGTGAGAAAACATCTCTCAAGTGGCAGAACCCAGAAAATATGAATTTTTTTCCTTCTAAATTCATAGATGCTTCCACTGCTCGAGGGAGGGGCACATCACAAAGAAAGACAACACCTAAGCAAGAAAAGCTGGCATGTTGCACGGCTTTGTGCAACAGCAGAAGGAATGGGACATACAATGACATTGCTGAGAAGTGGCTCTGTAACTCATCCTCAAAGGGTTCTCAGCTGCCGTGATCTTTCTCAAGAACTCAGATGCTAACAGCTCTCTGCAATTAGAATGTCAGTCTCAAAGAGAAGCAAGGTCCTGCCCATGTGGGCCACTGTGGGCCTTGGTTAGGACAAACTACCACACAACCACTCCTTGCAAGGATCTTACTTAACCCCCTAAGTCAGAGCTATCATTTCCCGAGTTTAGACATGTTCATGCTTCGTGCTGTTCACTCAGCCAGAACGACGTTCCTATATTTTAAATAAGTACATAAATTATTGGATAGATGTAAAGTACCTGTTTTTGTTCCTCTTAACTAATTCTTTGGCTCACCTTCCAAATAAGTGCTTCGCGACCTTCTTAAACAGATATCCCCTTTTGAGAAACACAGACACACATTCCATTTTACATGCTGATTCTCACACTCACTCCCCCAAAGGGCGATGGAGAATAAGTTCTCATTAATAATCATGATCCTATCTGAAAATCTCCACCAACCAAACACATTTTGTCCATTTGTGTAAAATGGAACACTTTTTTCTATTCTACATCTCCTCTAGAGGTTGTGATCCAAAAGGGTGGGGCGGGGGCACATGACATTCCTCCCCAGAGCATCTCTGACCTAAATCTTGAGAACCGCCAGGGTGGGGGTGGGGCATTGGATCCCAGGTAAGTCAGCATTGTGGTCACTGCTCTGAAATCTTCACCAGGAGGCTGGTGTCAAGGTCTGAACAAGCTATCTTCTCATAGGACCTGGCCCCAGGAGGTCCACTCACAGCCTCAGATGCCCCCCAGTGCTTCTGCATTCCATGCCTCTCCCACATGCAAGAAATGCTGAGCCGTGGAAAGAGAAAACAGAAAACCGAGAGAGCCAGCCACCAAAAATGCCCAACTTCCATGAAATCATACATGTTCCTAAAAATTAAACAACAAAAAAAGGCATTGGGGGTGAGCCGGGCTGTTTATCTCCATATCCGCATTTGTTTGTTGATAAAGATCTTACTTGGAAACTTTATTTCACAGAGATTAGGACAAATTTTCCAGTTAATAATTACAGGTATTACAAAACCGTCAGCTGATTTGGCTACAGGACAACACAGGAAGGGTTTCCTCTTCATTTTTAGCCCTTGTGATGACAGCATCAGCCCATTTCAAATAGAATAGCTGACTTGGATTATCCAACATAATGGTCCAATGTGCTAAATTAACTGTGAAATCTTCTAATTTTATTCAGGCATATAAAAGTGTTTTTATGCCTAAATGCATCCAGAGGCATGTTTTCAACTAGCTTTAAATAGGCTCTCAGCCTAGTTAAGAGAGAGAGTTCAGAACATAGGCGCTGGAGCCAGTTCAAATCCTGCTCTGCCACTTCCTGCCTGGCTCAGCCTGAAGCATGTTACTCACTCTGTCTGTGCCTCAGAACAAGGGGAATAATGATCGTAATTCCCACAATGTGTGTTGGGAGGCTAAGTGGGTTAATTTACACAATCGCTTAGCTCAGTTCCTAGCACATAGAAAGTGTGTAGTGGAAGTTAGAGATGGTGATGATGGTGATCGTGATGATGGAGATGGTGGTGATGGTGATGATGGTGGTGATGGTAGTGATGGTGATGGTGGTGATGGTGATGGTGATGGTGATGGTGGTGATGGTGATGGTGGTGATGGTGCTGGTGATGGTGATGGTGGTGATGGTTATGATGGTGGTCATGGTGATGGTGGTCATGGTGATAGAGATGATGATTCTCAACGTACACTGAGCACTCTGCTCTTGCAGATACCATGCAAATGTAGCGTACAGATTTGATTCATTCTCCCAGAACCATTATTATCCCTGTCTTCTGGTGAAATAGAAGAGGCTTTGGTCAGTTAGGAAACAGGAGATGATCTGGAACCAGGCCTGCCAGTTGGACTGAGGCTTTCGATGGTTAGTGTTGGGGTGTGAAGACGAACAAGATATGATCCCTGTCTCAAAGGGCCCACCCCTCCCCCCACCCCGACAAGCAGAAGGATACAATGTTCTTGTGCCAGCACCAGGAAACAGCAGGCATCATCTGACCCTCACCAACACCCTGTACCCTGGGCGGAGCAGATACTCTTGCATCCATATAATTAAAGGTAAATTGACACTTAGAAGAGTTACGTGGCTCATTCAAGATCATACAACTGGACTCAAAAGGGCCTCCCCACTTCAATATGGTGGTGAAGATTGCTCATGCAGCCATGTCTTATCCAGCCCTGACTTGGGGTAGTCACATAGGCCCTGCTCAGCAGGGTGGTCCCCAAGAACCCACACACCCAGACATGAGTCAGAATGGCCACCACGCTGGGCTGTGTTAAGGCGACCAGGTAGAGCGACAGCTTGACAGCTGACCCATTTGCTTGACGAGAGTGGTAAGCAGATGTATTTGAAATGGTGCAGTTGGAGACCTCATTCAGGTAGAAACTGAGGGGCAGCTATTGTGTAAAAGAAAGAACAATGGTTGGAGAGCCAGAACTGAAGCCAGGGATTTTCCTACTGGTTCATGCGTGAAGCGTAAGGGCCTGGCCCCAGACCACACAGACAAACTGTGAGGGGCCAAACTCACTGCAGGCCCATTTGACCCCAAGGCCCATGCTCTTAACCACTTCTCCACATGCCCTTTCCTCAATTAGCTTCATTTAGCCTTGAAGGAAACCAATGGCTTGAGACACAATGTCAAGATAATACACATAACCTTATTTTATGAAGGATGATTGTTAGATGCTAGTGATTAACCTTGGCTCTGGGATGGCCAACACTACATAACCGTGTCACAACTTAAGCCTGTCCACTACTGATTCACTACTTAATTTGCCAGTAAGAAGACCAGATTTCAGTTGCCACCTCCAGACTCAGTGTGAAGCTTTGTTTATTTAACTGAGGGTTGCTGTCCTAAATGATGGTTCTTAGACATTTTGTTTCATAAGGCTAATTGTCATTATCTTCTCACGATGCTCTTTGAGAATTCTGAATGCTTCTAATAAGATCAAGTCGTTGTCTGTTACGTACCTGTCTATCATTTCTCTATCCCCACAAATGCCCCTTCTGCAAAGACAACATAGATTGGTCCTTGCCGTTGGAGACTTTCAGATCCACCCAGGAATTACAGAATCCAATTGTGAAACAGGTTTCGTTTCTTCATTGGAACACAAGCCATGCTTGTTAAATCAATGAATCACTGACTCTGAAAGATTTTTGGCTATTCTAAAATTCAAGCCAACTTCCAAGGAAAAAGACTTGCTATCCCTAAAGCTGATCAGAGATAGAGCCCACATGCAAATATCTTCGAAGAGACAATAAGCAGGCAGTTTTCAAAGACCCTTTCTATTAATAGAAGCATGCTGCGGCCTGACCAGACAGTAAAGTGAGGGGCTAGAGTCCCTCTATAAGGCTAGTGCTTTGGTAACGGCAATAATATATACATTTTAAGACTACTCTTATTGAGGCTGTATTGTTTATATTTAGTCCACCGTGACTTACACACACTGCCCACAGTCTTCACAACAACATACAAATAAGAGAACAGCTTGGGAGACTACAGCAATTTGCCCCAAATCAGGCAGTCATGAAGTGCTTGAGTCAGTATGTCAGCCTGTGAAATCTGGGCCACGTTTAATCTACACTCATATCCATTATCTTATCTGATGCTTGTTCGAATGGGTGAGTGAGATTGGTCAGATGGCAAGGGGTGGAGAGAGCAGGACATCTGCAAGAACTTTGGTGTGGCTGGAGGAGTGGGGTGAAGGGGGTGGAGTGTGAAGGGATGTTAGTTAGAGGTGCCAAGATGAGAAGCTAGAAAGTTAGGCTGGGGGCCCATGTTCTTAATTCTGTGGGGGGATCCCTGAAGAAATGTAAATGATGGATTTCATCCCAGATCAATTAAATTACAATATATGGGGATAGGGCTTCCTCAAATAAATGTCAGTGTTTTTTTAAAAGCTCCCCGAAGGGGTTCTAATTTGTAGTTGGGGTTGAAATCCACTGGGGTAGATCGTGACCAGCATGTTGGCCCTTGATTATAAAGATTCCTAATTTGCTCTATTTTGATACGCATTTTCGTTTACAACTTTACTCCAAGGGAATTTTCTTTGTGCGGCATCCAGGCACAAAGCAGGGGATGGGGGAGAACCACACAGGGTAAAGGCAGGGTGGAGGACCGTGGGGCTGAGTGACATCTGACAATGTCTTCCCGGTCAACTTGAGAAACAGCATAAACAAACCATGAAATTTTGCTTCTCCTCCGCCTAGGGGCTCTTGGTTGGCTGCCACGGAATTATCAGCCTCTTAGAAAGTGTCTATCTGTCTGCTCTAGAAAGGCCATGGGAACACAAAAGGCACACACAGCTCCAGCCCTGAGCCATCTCACATCAAAACAAACAGTACAGAGCAACCCCACTCAGCCACCCGGTTGACCAGCAGTCCTCCCTGCGACCCTGGGCTCTAACCTGAAAGCTGGGTGGGGTCCAGTGAGAGCTGAATTCATGGTTTTGATAAGTTTTCCTGGGAGATCAGAATCAATGGGGCTAGGATAAAAAAATCCCACATTTCCAAAAAGGTTGGTTCCTAGACTCAAAACTGGTTAGTGTTGGGGTGGCTGGATGACTCAGTTGGTTAGAGAGCGAGCTCTCAACAACAAGGTTGCTGGTTCAATTCCCACATGGGATGGTGGGCTGTGCCCTCTGTAACTAAAGATTGAAAATGGCGACTGGACTTGGAGCTGAGCTGCGCCCTCCACAACTAGATTGAAGGACAACGATTTAGAGCTCATGGGCCCTGGAGAAACACACTGTTCCCTAATATTCCCCAATAAATTTAAAAAAATAAATTAAAAAAAAAGGAGATTGGGAAATGAAATACAAATCTATAAAAACAAAACAAAACAAAAAACTGGTTAGTGTTCCTCAACAAACTTAACTAACACTGAGGAGATGCTTCCCACTGAAATTTGCTGTCTCCACAGAAATTTAATTCCCCTAGAAAAATAACCCCCTTTCCTCTTCCCAGGAATTCTTCTCACTAGAAGAGTCTTTTCACAACAAGCCAAGGTGTTTAGGGATCTCTTTAAAAAAAGTTCACTATAACTTCATTAACTGGACTTTAGGGAAAGTAAAAAACACCACCAAAGTATAAATCTGGTCACTAAATATTCAAAGTAATGAAATTAAAGAAGCCCTCATGTATCATTTCTATATTTTCCATATTAACCCCTGACATGCTAAACATTAGCAGTCAGTGCTTATTCGATCGCATTGAAACTAGAGTATTCACGGAATTTTGGTAGCCTACTAAATTTTATGTCAGGAATATAAATATGGGGAAATAGGAAGTACTGCATTTAAAGGGGGGGGGGGCTCATTCTTTGTAGTCGGCTAATTCCACCTCTAAAATCTTAGGAAAAGTAGCGTCAGAAATTAAAAGTCAAATGTACAAAGATATTCACTGCTAAGTTATTTAACTGTCAATAACTAAAAAATATGCAAATGTCCTAGGAAGGGATTGGTGAACTTTTTCTTAAATGGCCAGGTAGTAAATATTTTTGGCTCTGCGGGCCACATACCTATGGTCTTTACCACAACAACTCAGCTCTGCCAGGTAGCACAAAAGCAGCCACAGGCAATGTGTAAATGAAAGAGCATGACTATGTTCCAATGAAACTTTATTTATAAAATCAGGCAGCAGGCAGGATGTGGCCCATAGGCCAAAGATTGCTGATCCTTGTTCTATAATTAAGAATATGGTTATCATATTCTAAAACAATAAAGTATGATTACTTAGCAGCTCATTTAAGATCCTATAGAAACATGGAAAAATGAAAATGAAGCACTGGTAATGTAAAAAGCAGAAAAACACATGTACAAGTACAATCAAAAGTGTGTATGCAAATGGCAAATGGCTGAAAGGAAATGTCAAGTGAAGAGAAGGGAAGATAGCAAGGATGGTTGTATTGTGACCTTCAGAGTTTGCTTCGAAAGTCATTTACACACCAGACATTTTTCATGAGACCTCAGGTAGTAAACGTACATCTGAAGAAGGCAGGACACTATGCTGTCCTGCAGATAACGTGCTTTTGCTGTAGCACATTCATTGACTGCACCCTACAACCTTCATTCATTCAGTTGTTTGTGAATTCACTAAAAAGTGTTTACTAACAAACCGTGGAACACCTATTATGGGGCAGACACAGCGCTAAGTGGAGGAGGGACCAATTCATGAAGAAGACAGACAAGGTCCCTGAGCTGGGAAGCTTTTGTTCAGGTTGGATGAGAGCAGGTGAGCAGGAGTCAGCCCAGGCAAGCCTGTGAGAGGGATCTTCCCCCGGAGGCAATGGGCAGCCACTGAAAGACTGTAGACAGGGGCTGAGAATGAACTACGGGGCTGCAGACCTCGAAGGAAAAGCGGTGGCAATAAGTGTACCTGTGCCCACCTGGGACACACCAACCCTAAATTAAGGAGGGGATGAGCTGGGCGTGGTCAACTACAGCCCAGCCAAAGGATGGAGATGGCTTTGTCATAGCTCCTGAAACCCACAGCCCCAGCCTCCTCACAGCTGTGCCTCAACTTCCACAGGGCGCCCTGTCTTGTGGACTTGGGGACAGTGCTGGACCAGCCTGTCTACCGATCAGTAAAGCACATCGGAGCCGGGCCTGTCTCGCCAGGGTCTCGGAACAGGATCAGATTTATGTACAAGAGTGCACACGAGGAGCCGTGAGCGTAAAATTCCAGATGTTTGCCCTGCAGATGTTTCACGTGCAATTTGGGAATTTGGGAATGCTCGAAATAGTATTTGCCCATAAAATTGCCTGAAATGCAGTCCAAATGTGTCCGTAAAAAGTAACCAAATAGCTATTTATTGTTATTAGTCCAAGTTGTTCAAAATTCTACGTGGGCCTGGGCATTGACCAAATCGGGTGCCGGCCGCATTTGGGGGTGACCTCAGAGGTGCTTCCCAGGCACCTCGGGTTCTGGTTTACACAGTGAAGTCGCCAAAGTCTCCCCTTGGCCCCGACATTTGATCAGGACACATGGAAAAAGCCCCAGCGGGTCATGCTAAGACATTTTCCTTGAGGTAAATTCCTGAAAACCTTGATAAGGGTCCAAGTCCCTTCTTACATAGACCAAAATATAGAAAAAGAAGCAGGTTAGGAGGTGATAAAATTATCATTTGGCAACCATCCCCAAGCAGCCTATGAGAGAGCACTGCTTCCATTCCTATTGTGGCAAGATACACCTAACATAAAGGTCACCATTTTAACCATGTAAAAGTGTGCAGTGCAATGACGTTGAGCACAATCACAAGGTTATGCCACCACCACCACTGTCTACTTCCAGAACATTTTCATCTCCCCTAAGAGTAAGCCCGTCCCATTCACAGTCACGCCCCTCCTCACCCCACCCCACCCCCAACAACCACTCATCTACGTTTTTGTCTCTGTGGATTTTGTCTCTGTGCCCCTTCTGAACATTTCTTACAAATGGAATCAGACAATATGTGGCCTTTTGTTTCCAACAAGCACTTAAAAAGACACTCAGCATCATTAGTCATCAGGGAAATGCACATCGAAGCCACAGTGAGATACCACTTCACACTCACTAGGATGGCTGTAATAATAATAATAATAATAATAATAATAATAATAATCTGAAAATAACAAATGCTGGTGAAGATGTGGAGAAATTGGAACCCTCATGCATTGCTGGTGGAAATGTAAAATGGTGTAGCCACTGTAAAAACAGTCACTGCTTTTGAATAATAACTTACAGTTTAGGCCCCAGGGTTGTCTCAGGCTGAAAGGGAAGAAGCTGGTTGGGGTCCAATGGCCTGTGTTTGAGCTCCAGGCCGTCCATGCAATAGCCATGTGACCTTAACTTCCCCCCCACCTTGGTGAGTCTTCACTCCTCATCCTTTACCTCCCAAGATTCTCTGAGGCCCACACAAATCACACACAAGGCTGGCAGAGGCCTTCATGCGTGTCTCCTGCAGTCCCTCTTTCAGGAACTTACCCTCTTACCCACTCCCCTTCAAACATACTGCTGACTCTCCTTTCCCTAGCAGGCATACTCCACCCCAGGGCCTTGGCACTTGCTGTTCCACCACTTAGAACTTGGAGCCCTCCCTCACCTCTTTACATTTTTATTCAAGCACCACCTTTTCAGTGACACCACCCCAGACCACCCTATTTACAAGGGTAATTCCTCCCCTGCCCCTCGGCTCTCTCCATTACACTTACAGAACGGTAACTGATTTTTATTTTGGGGGTTTATGAGGTCATGCCCCTCCCAGCAGAAAGTGAGCTCCACAGGGCTGAGGGTTGTGTCTGTCTGCTCATCACCGTGTCCCCAGCATAAGCAGTGTTCAGCAGGGAAAGCTGCTCAGAAGAGACTGCTGGATTGGTGGGTGGACATCTAGAATGAGGCACACGGGCAAGTCAGGTTTCCTTGAGCACATGAAGGTCAAGGTGGCTTCCGCACACAGCACAGTATACCCACACTGGTGGGGGTGAGAGGGGTTTGGTGAGAGGACAGGGGTGGGGGGAAGACAGGGACCCCACGGCACAAGCTAGTTCTTGTTGGCAGGCAGCTACAGC
Source organism: Rhinolophus hipposideros (assembly GCF_964194185.1). NCBI lineage: Eukaryota > Metazoa > Chordata > Mammalia > Chiroptera > Rhinolophidae > Rhinolophus > Rhinolophus hipposideros. Next base: position 31,741,995 of record NC_138067.1, on the reverse strand, counting down.
TTAAGCAAAGCAAAGGGGATTTGTAAGAATACTGGGACCTCTGAAGGAGTAGAAACCATATCCGGAGAAAATGCACACTCTCTTTCTCTCTTTTTTTTCCTCTTATTTCTGCCTCTCCTCTCTCTCTCTCTCTCTCTCTCTCTCTCTCTCTCTCTCTCTCTCTCTCTCTCTCTCTCTCTCTCTCTCTCTCTCTCTGTCTCCTCCCACCCCCCTGTCTGAGATCCCCTTGTGTTTTCCTTCACTGATCATGTACTTTCAGTGCATGTCAAAATAGCCTATCTATCTAGCAACTGGAAGCTGGACTAACTCTCTTGGTCCCAGTTCTGAATTCTCAGAGAGGAGAGATTCTGATTTCTGATTGGCCCAGCTTGAGTCAGGCTGCTTCCTTGAGCCTATTAGCTGTGGCTGGGGGTGTGTGGGGCCACCAGGAGGTGACAGGGTGGTTAAAGAAGACAACTGTGAGCAGGAAAAGGCATCATGAGATTTGTTTACCCCACGAAGCCGATGAGCACATTCGCCCTGTAGGTCACTGGTTCCATCTTTGTCTATTAATTCATCAGAATGTTTATTGAGATCCTACTGTGAGCCAGGCACTGTTCTAAGGCCTATATTAGTAAGATAAAAACTATGGAAATTTCTCAATAAACCCACAACCCAGTAGAGGAAAGACCTCATACACAAGTAAACAGATCTGCTCATTAATGGGGAGAAGCAAGTGCTCTAATGAGAATTCAGCCAGGTAAGGAGACAGATGGTGATGGCAGCGGGCAATTACAATTGTAGCTCAGGGGGACAGGGAAGGCCCTTCTGAGGGAGGAATTCTTGGTAGGGACCTGGATGGGACCTCTGGATGAAAGGAGTGAGCTGGGCAGCCCTGTAGGTGGCCCCACAGGCGCAAAAGCCATGTGGCTAGCAGCTCTGTGTGCTTGAGACCAGGAGGCCACTGGCACTGGAGTGAGGGATGTGAGGAGGGAGTGGCAGGACGTGCGGGTTCTTGCACATCAAGCAAATGGCTTTAGATTCTGTAGCTTTCTGGACCTTTTCACAGGCATTACCCACTCTTTGTTGCGCTGCGACACATTTCATGAGAACAATGAGGCTTTTCAGGGGACCCTAGCCTGAGACAGAACTTGCAATTCAGAGTCCAACCGCTTAGATTTGAGTCCCAGGCCACCACCTACTGTCTGTGGCACATCTTGGGCCTCCCTGTCTCCATCTGTTGGGTGCCGTTCAAAGCTTGTCCCAGCCTGGCTGTGGGAGTCCCCGGAGACCTCCCTCAGGAGCTGAGGCAGCACAACGGGACACCTCGTAGGTGTTACATGGCCATGTCCCCACTCTGCGCCACGCTCCTGTCTTTGGGCTCGGCCGAGGGCTGCTGTCCAGAAAGGTAAGCAGCTGCGGGGAAACATAAGGCCACAACTGTGCACTCGCCGGAGGCCAAGATGACAGGGCTCATTTTTCAGAGATCTGCGATGGCAGTCACGGCTCAGGGTCGGAGGCCGCGGCCAAACTCCCCTCCCATGGCTCCCAGCCTTGTCTCTGACTGCTAGGAGCCCGGGATGAAAAATGAGGGACATTCCTGGCAGTGGTATGTGTGCTTGATGGAAAAATGGAGGCCGGCTCTGGGATGACTTCACGGGGGCCACACGGGTGGACCAGCTCTCGCTCGTCAACCCCTCTGCCAGTGTCCCTAGAAGGAGGCAGGAATCCTTGACAGGAAAACCTGAAAGATTGCTCCCCACGGCACCATCCTGATAATCCGTTGGAGCCCTCAAGCCTCAAAAAAGGCCACAGCTCTGATAGGGGCTTCACCCCGTGGGTCCCAGGGGCCCTGTCAATCAGGCCAACACAGGAGCTACAGGGATGGGTCAGGGGGCTTTAAAGAAAGCCCTGCATTGTTTTTAAAGGGTAACCCATTTGCATCTTGGGTTTCACAGTGAAGTCTGTGTGGCCACAGCAGCCAATTTAGCATTTGCTGGGAGTTGGGTGAGCCAGGCTTGAGCAGAGGCCCTCTGGGGCTTTAGGTAGTGCTGTGCTCGCCCTGGGGGGAGGGGGAAGGGCACATTTTTATCCCATATTTGGTGATGTGGTGGGCTTCAAGTTCTTCTTGCTCTCTCATTTGTCAGTATCTTAATGAGAAACCCCAAAAGGATTTAGAAATTTCCCTTTCCCAAGGACAGGAAATAAATGGGAACGTTCTAGGGAATTAGGGAAAAACCCACTGCAGGGAAGGACGGCAGTCTTTGTTGTCTCTGTGTGTGTGTGTGTGTGTGTGTGTGTGAGAGAGGAGAGAGAGAGAGAGAGAGAGAGAGAGAGAGAGAGAGAGAGAGAGAGAGAGAGACAGAGACAGAGAGAGACAGAGACAGAGAGAGACAGAGACAGAGAGAGAGGGCTGGTGTGAGAGCATGATTGAAAGAGTGTGTGAGTTGTGTGAATGTGTGTGTGTTAGAGAGAGGGAAACAGAGGAGAGGGGAGCACCCTCCTCTCTAGGAATCGCTTTCTGGGCATTCAGGCCACACCATTGTGAGAAGGTTAACCTTTCTGAGGCATCCCGAACCTCCCCACGACAGCGACTCATTCTTTGAAGTTCTCAGCTGTGAATAAACAGTTTGCCTCTCTCTTGTCAGCCTTTTGGATGCGAGAGTAAGCAAACCATTTCAAGCAAGTGTAAATGCCGATTAAACAGTAACGACCTAAGGAATAAACGGATTCTCATGCCCCATAATACTGTAATTTATTTCTTCCATATGACACACATATCTGTAGTACCAAAAAAACAAAAGATGAAGAAAAGATCAGAGGCTCAAGATAAAGTGGAAATGTCTGGCCTCAGAGTGAACTTTCTTTTCGGGCTTTCTGAGCTTCTTGAAAACCAGAACACATTCGTTTGAAACACGAGGGGCTTTGTGTTAACCTGAACCTGGTCATTCGTTAATGTGAAGAAAAGCCGTGCACTGTCACAACTGGGAAATAAAAGTTGTTGCGGGGCAATAAGACCTTTTGGTGAAACGGTGTTGTTTATACTGTTTTCTCTAGCAATACAGAACCTCACACCACCGTAAAGCATCTCCTTAAGGAACACAGAATCCAGCTTCCCCAAGACCTCTCATGGGAGACAGGACATAACAGCTCAGCGTTTGGAATCCAAAGTCTGGCAGATTTGAGCCCCCGTCACTGACCTGCCACTTTCACGAGCCAAGTGATTTCAGGCAAGTTGTCCTTCATTTCCCTAAACCTCAGGTTCCTAAGCTGTGAAATGGGGATTCTTTTGACTTTCATTCATTCCATTCAGCACATATTGGTTGATATGTTCCACGTTGAACCTTATGCTGCGGCAACAAACACGGGCAAAGCCCTAGTCCCTGCTCACGCTGTAGTGACAGACACCTCAAATGATCAGGTCAACAGTTAAAGCAAATTGTAGTGACAAGTAGCAGGGAGAGACCCTGAGCAGGGTGAGGGCATGGAGGGCTCTGTTAGACACAGCCCCCCTTCCGGGGCACGGGCGAGCTTCTCACATGTCTTCCTGGTGTCTTCTTTCTGAATCTGAGCATGTGTACAGGACGACCCTTCCCTCTGTTTTCACACAAATCAACCTACTGGGCGCACATTCCTCACTTAGCCTTTTGTCACTCAACAATCTCTCTTGAAATTCATTCTTTTGGTACATATGACAGCACATGTTTAGCTGGCTACAGAGTACTCCTGTGTGTGGACATGCCACCATTTATGTAAGCCGTCGCTTGATACTGGACATTGGGGTTGTTTCCAGTCTTTCATTACTGAAAACAATACCTGAGCAAAATTTTTATATCTTTGTACAGGTGCTTGAGCTGATCCATTAGGTAAATCCCTAGAAGTGAAATGTATTGGTAGAGAATCTTGTGTTTTTACATGTTTGATGAATACTGTCTAAATGCTTTGGAAAGGAGCTAACCAGATTTACACCCCATGGTGGTAGCCTATGGGGCAAGGTGCTCGGGTTTCCCTGTAAGAGAGACCCCAACAAGGAAGTGAGGGTAGCTAGAGCCTCCAGTGTGTGTGCCTGGGGCCAAACAGAGCAGAGGCATGAGGACCCGCCATTCCTGCCAGCAGGGGAGTTTCCCAGGGGCTACCTTTGCCCAGGGGTCCCCATCAGCCTGGCAGAGACCTTTTCAGAGCCTTTTGGAGTTACCCCTTTTCTCCTTCCTTCCCCATCTCCTTTCACAGTTCAGGCCGGCCTCATGATGAGAAAGTTCTCCTGCCTCCTCTCTCTCCCTCTCCCACTGGTCCATCACATTAGCACGACCACATATTGTCCCACACCTGACTCCATCTTGGCATTTGCCTCCCTGATGACCCACACACAGACACACCCACTAATGTGTGGGGACAGTACCTGGTTGTATTTGGTGAGCCCGATTCTGTGGCTAAAAGATTTCAAAGTCCCTAAGCTTATCCAAATATCTCATTTTATAACTAAAGAACGGAGGCCCAGAGAGCGTCAGAGGTGCTCAAGGCTACACACCGTCAGTGGTGACAGAAGCTAGCGGCCCCCCCCCACAATTGTCTCTCAACCTGGCAATACCAGCTGACTTTGAATGTCCCCTGCCCTCTGCTAAAAGTAAGCCCAGCACAGATACACATGGCTGTGTTCCTTTCCTACTTGTCCAGATTTTCTTAAAGTTCCCCCAAATGAGATGGGAAACTGTGTCCCACTCCATGGATGGCAGCCATTCCCATCTCAACACCAGGAAAACAAACAGTTATGTAAGGGGACCTGGACCATTGCATGCTGCAAGGTCTCTGAGCAATGGGCTCCGTCGTCCACTGTTCTCAGCTGTGCTCGCTGCATACAGTCAGCAGAGGTCATTCGGACAGCAGACCGGAGCAGGGGGGTGAGGGAGGTAGGGAGACAACACTGCCACGGGTTCTGGTTATGTCTTCCCCTCCCTCACTTTAGGGGCTTAAATAGCAATAGAAGAATGTGCCACTGTCAGCATAAATCACGAAAAGTGGAATTCTGCTGAGACACAGAGAACATTGGACAGAAAGGGTCATTTATGAAATGCTGAAGGGATTCTTCTAAGGTGTCTGTCTGGGGGCTTCTTGCATGCACAGCTCAGGGCTGACTGATGTCTGTAGTCACCAAGTATCAGTGGCCAGAGGGGGTGGTCTCAGGCTCAGGAGCAGCCGTGCCAGGGTTTGCCCAGCACAGACCCAGGCGAGGTTTGGCTGCCTCACCTGGTGAAGCCTGTGGGTGCTGGATGGGCCGACTCTGGCCGCCCGCTGAATGGAGGGGAATGTGGAGATGGAATAGAGAGAGGGCCCTGGCGACACAGGCCAGAGGTCACCTTTTCCTTGTTCATGGGTTTAGCAGTAAATCGTCTTAAATCACATCAACTTTAACCTTCTGCCCAACTTCCAGGACCCGTGTGCCTGGCTAGGCAGGCACTGACCGACTACCTCCAGGGTGGACAATGGCCGTGGCCAGAGGCAGTCTTCCTCAGTGTGAGCCCTGAGGACACCCGAATGAAGGGCAGAGGCCAGCCTTTGTCTCCAAGCTGACACTTCTCTGGCAGCAGCGTAGAAATGGCCCACATCCAGGTACTGTCCTCTGGACAAATGCTATTCCCACCCAATGTGCACACATTCTGTGTTCAGGGAGTTGAGGGGGACACGCACGTGTGAGCACATATGTAGTCGCATGTTTGAGGTGTGTGTGTGTGTATGTGTGTGTATGTGGTGCTGTGAGCACACACAGGACTTCTGAGTTTGCCGAGAAGCCGTCAGCTTTTCTTGCCAGAGGACAGTGAGTAACATGTGTCTGTCAGACCCCTTTGGCTAGGAGTGACAGTGCAGGGGGCTGGCTGCTCCCTTGCCCTCTTCTGCGAGGGAGCTGGCACCCTCAGTGTGCAGTGGAGGGCTGACCTTGCCACCCTGGTGACCCCTGGCTCCCCTCATTCCTGGGTCTGATGCTGCTTTCCGCAGAGCCTGGGGCCCCTTCGCTCTGCCCAGGGCCTGGCACCTGTGAGGAAGGAGCCACGTGGCCCAGGCTGTGCTGCCCTTGGGGAGAGTGTGTGAACTGGGGATACATCCCAGCTCAGGGGTTGGGTACAGAAGCTCGGCTAGAGACACATTTAATGTCATTCACCAGAGTTGCCACTTCAACAGGAATTATGTTCTAGGAAAATTTGGCTCAATTTAAAAATGGAAATAAAACCAACAAGTACATGCAGCAGAAGCTGATGGGTGGGCTCTAGTGTGTGGCCTCTGAGGGACAGGTTCTTCTGGAGAGAGGTTGACAGAGGCTCGTCCTCCCAGGGAGGGGCTGTACGTTCCCAAAAGCGGGGCCCAGAACTGGCCTCTTCCTCACTTCATCTGTACCCTCTCACTTCACGCAAAGGGCAAGGGGTGTCGGCCATCCGATCTCCAGATGTGATGGGTGCCATCAGCCCATTCTCAGCAGTGGTGCAACAAGCCATCGGAACTAGAGGGCAGACGAAAAACTGCCCAGACTAGAGGTCTGGGAAATAAGCTATTGAGGATGAAATCCTCCTTCAGCCAGTCAGAGGGCTCAGCCTTGGTTTGGACTTGATGCTGGCAAACTGGGTCCCAGCTTTACCACTCTTTCTTGTGTTTGCTCTGCCAATATTGTCAGCAATGGACATCTTCTGAAAGTACGGATTAACGAAAAAGGTGCCCCGGCTGAGCGGGACCTACACCGGGCAGGGCAGAGCTTTACATCACACCCAGGTTGTGCAAGCCTTCGTCCAAGCAACCAGTCAAAGGATATAGATTCCAGCACCCCAGGACTGGCATGTTCATTGCAGCACTATTCATAATACCCCCAATCTGGGAACACCCCACAGGCATAGTGCAGTGGAAGGAATAAAGAAATAGGGTATATTCGCAGAATGGAGCCCCAAACAGTAATGAGAATGAGAGACCTGCAGCCAAACAGCGTGCTGAGCAGTTAGCCAAATAGGAGGAATACACGCCCTCTGAGTTCATGGAGTGGAGTCTGGAAGCAGCAAAACCACCCCCGCATGTTCACCTGAGGGCCTTCTCTCAACCAGACACTGAGGTACAGCAGGGGCAAAACAGGACAGACCCCTGCTTGGTGGAACTGGGGTGTGGGGATGGTTAGACAATAAATAACGATTGCCAATACAAAGCTCTGGCAGACAGAGACCAGCAGTGACAGTGGCCTGGGCTAAGGGTGAGGACGAATTTGCAGGTGGAAGAAGTGCAAGCCCCCCACCCCAAGCCCAAGGCTAGTTGCCCAAATGATTGACAGGTGGGTGGGATGGATTCCAGGGGCCATGGCTAGTGGAAGGTCAGGAGAGAGCCTTGAGCTCTGGATTTGGAAACGGTCAGCTCAGAGAAGCTCAGTGAAAGTCTGGGAGTCAATGAAGGGGGCCCAATACAGCTGGAGTAGGAAAGGGGCTGGGGACCGAGCCCAAGGAGCCCTGTTAGTTCAGGGTCATGTACGAAAAGGTCAGTCCAGGAGGGGAGCTACAGGAGTGGGAGGAGAGCAGGAGAGCGTGGGATGAGCAAGACCATCCTTGTGGCTCCCATGGCTCCCTTTCCCCTAGATTGGAAACTTTGTGGGGATGGGATCTTGTTCACTTTTATGGCCCCAGAACTGAGCACAGGAGCCGACATAGAAGAGGAGACAGCAAGACATTTGTTGAATGAATGAATATCAGTGTGGCACAGTTACTTACAACACATTATTGTAAGTACAAAAGTTACATCCCCACGGCCCTGGGGCTGGTGAGTAAGCTAGTGGTGCTTTCAGGAGGCTTCGCTTCTCCATCCTGCACACCAGGGACTCAGCCACCTCACCACGTGTCTTGGTGGAAACAGAGAGAGAAAGATGGTCAAAGCTTTGCCAGGTGGTCAAGACATCTTTCCATCTCATACAGATGTGGGCTCGGTGGCAGCCTTCCCAGCAGCCTCTGCAGCAGGGAAGCCCACCCTTGCTTTGCATGTGCTCTCTCTCCGCTTTGTTCAAAAACCGTTTTTATCTTGTCATCAAAGAGACACAACTGGAACTTTTGTGTCAACGCAGATACGAGCCCTCCCCTTAGATCCCATTTCAACATTGGAGTCACAAACCAGGCTAAATTTAAAAAAGCAAAATGTGTCTGGCCTGATAGCTGGCTCCACGTGCAACGGAAAAAGTCAAAAATAAACACCACAAGTTGATGACATCCGTACCATCCGTGGGCACGGTGCCCAGATGGGGGTGAGAGTGAGTGAAGGGTGCACAGCACCCCTCCCCCTTGCTCACAGCCCACTATGGGTTCTAAGCAGCCACGGCCCAGGTTCCACCCGATAGAGTGGAACCGCTGTAGAAACTGCCCTCCCCGGAGAACTGTGGACTGCCACATCCAAGACAGAGCCCGAAGCCAGTCACCCAAGCCTCCCAAATTCTCAGAGAATGCCAGCCACTTGCTTTTGTCTGCTTGTCTGAGAACCACCACCCATGGGGACAATCTATCTCCTCCAATTTAGATTTTTCTATTTTTTTCCCTTTGTTATCCAAAGAGGTGAGTCTCTCTCAGATGTTCTTTGGGAGGAGTTTTGAAAATGGGTTTGGTCTGGATGACAGGAAGTCACGGCAATGCTGATGGCATTTTGTCACCTATGATCAACAAATTTCGTAGATGGGAAAGTCAGGCCTGGAGAGCCAGGAAGTGGGCCCTTCTCTCATGCGTGATGGCTCCCAGTCCCAGCTGGCTGGGCGCCGTCTCCCCGACTTTGCTGTAACTAACTCTCCTGTGACATCTTTGATAACTACTTTGATGAATGTTTTCTGGGAATCAACTTCGAATTGACACCCTCCTCTTTATCCTTTTACTCAACTTCATCCTAAACAGTACCATTGTTTGTGCTGGTTAGTAATTTTTTTACTTAAAACACATTATTATAAGTATAAACCAGTCAACATGTTTCAAATGTGTCATCCATGCGCCACGGAAAGTGCCTCATGGAACTCCAGGGAAGTTTATGCTGCTCTGGGACCTGCTGCCGAAGACACCCCTTCACACAGACCATGGCGCCCTGTGTTCACTTCCAGCCCTTTCCAGAGCATTGGGAAGGCGATCCTATTCCACCTCCTCCAGGGACTATCCTTGGATATATTGTCAGACTTTTATTTGGAATAGGGATTGCCTACAATGTGTTGAACACATTCTTGACATACAACATACACATAGAAAAGAACACAACTACACACCAGGGCTCCTAACCGCACCGCCAAGGATATGTGTGAATTCCATGAGGACAGTGGTCTGTTTTGCTCACTGCTGCATACTCAGTGCCTAGAACAGTGCCTGGCACATAGTAGGCCCTCAATCAATATTAATGGAATACGTGTGTGAGTGGGTGAAAGAATGACATGGGTTCCCCGCCCCCCAGTTTTGTTATTTCTAATCTCCTGGCCACACTGGGACTAAAGTAATCCTTTAACATGCAACATCATTGTATCACCCTCCTGCTTGGAACATCTAGTGACTCTCCCTGGTTTTCATGATGATGTAGAATTGTCTCTCCCCACCCCCCCACCGACCCACCCAAATTCATATGCTGAAGCGCTAATCTCCAATATGGTGGAATTTGGAGGTGGGCCCTCAAGAGGTAATTAGGTTTAGATGAGGTCATGGGGGTGGGGTCCTCATGATGGGATCAGTGTCCTTATAAGAAGAGGAAGAGAGGCGAGAGTACTTCCTCTCCACCACGTGAGGACACAGTGAGAAGGTGGTTGTCTGTGAAGTAGAAGGAGGGCTCTCACCTGGAACCAAATCCGCCAGCAGCGCTGTGAGAAATACATTGTCCATTGTTTAAGCCACCTAGTCTACGGTACTTTGTATGGCAGCCTGAGCTAAGACCCATGATAAAGTCCAACCCCTCGGGATGATACTCAAGGTCTCAAGTCCCTTTACCTGTAAGTTGCACCTGTACCCTCCATTTCCTTCATGCCGGACCTCTCTGCATTTTCTTGGATCTGAAAAGTTCTCCTCTCTTCAGCATTTTCACATGCTATTCCCTCTGCCTGGAATGTTCTTCCTCCGCTTGTTGTCTGACCACCACCTTCAGGGCTCAGTTTACCTCTCATGTCCAAGAGATATCTTTCTTGATCACCATCTCCACCCACACCCTTTCCCCTTGCCCTGAAGCACTGCATGGTTTTCCCTTTGTATTAGCCAGGATGGGCAAGTAATAAATGAACCCCCAAACTTCAGTGACTTCAAACAACCGAGAGCTATTTCTCAAATGAGCTACACGTTCAAAAAAGTTCAGCAGGATCCCCGTGTCCCATCGTCAATTAGGGTCTCAAGCTGATGGAGTCTCCACTTCTGGACACAATTAGGAGAGAGTGTTGAGAACTCACTCCTGCCCTTACCTGCCTCTGACCCAAAGAGCCACTTGTCATTTTGCTCACAGTTCAATAACCAGAATTCATCACCCGATCCCAACCTAACAGGGAGGAAGATAGAGAAACATACGAACTCCTCTTGTGTGCTCAGGAAAAGGAAAATAAATTGGAACAATCTCTGCTATATCCCATCATGGATTGTCCCACATGACATGAAACTGCCTATTTATTTTCTGCTCGTTTCCGAACTCGGACTCAAGTTCCTCTGTTCCCCAGATTTCAGCTTTTCCTCCAATTTTACCCCTGGCATCTAGCCTAGTGCCCTTCTGGGAGGATCATGAAGGTTGGAGAAGAATCTACATGGAATGGCCCCATGGAGCGGCAAGCCCAGTCGTGGAGTGATTCGCCCAGCCTGCTGCTCTGAGCAGACCATCTGCTTTCTAGGTGGAGCTCTGAGTTCTCTGATGCTCCACGGCTCTGTGCCAACTGTGATGGGTCATTTCTTTATCCATCTCCTCTCGGGTCTGCCAAGTCATCCAAAAATGCTAAGCACCTATGGAAAATCCTGAACACATTCCATCTGTCTTGTCTGTTTTTCATTTGATGTTTGTGCTGTTTTTTGGTACAATAAACAAGGTAAAAGCAACGAAGTAAACAGTGTGAGGTTTAAAGAGTTTTTAACAAATGAACAATGCCTAACTGTGTTCTGTTTTGAGAATGTGAATCCTTAGTTTACACTGATAGTTGAAAAACACAGCATTTGGATGACGGCCAGTTTTCCAGGGTGAATAAGCACCTCGAAAGGGACAAATATTTTTCACAGACTGTCAGTGAAATGGAGGCTCAAATATTTAAAAATAAATACATGAAAAGGGAAGAAGGAAAGAAAAGAAAAGGCAAGGAGACCCTGCTGAACTTCAGTTTCCAAATGAGCTAAAAACAAGTTTTTATACTTACGTTTACTGCCTTCAAAGAAACAAAACCTTTTAACTCCTCTGTGTAGTGGCTCCCAAAATGAGCTTTTCTAAAATGTCACTCCTTAGATTGAACAAGGGACTTCACTCTTTTGGCCTCAATTTCCACATCTGTAAAATGGAGATAATCATAATTCCTCATTCATAGGGTAATGATGAGAACTAAATGAGTTAATATATTCAAAGGCTTACACCAGGGCCTGGCACCTGAGTTTCATATAAGTATTAGTCATTATCCTGTCATCACCACCATCACCACCATCACCACCATCACCATCATCACCATCGTCATCATCACCATCAATGTCATCACCATCATCATCACCATCGATAGTTACAAATCTTATCTGATGGAGGCAATGAAAATAGGTATCAGGGAACCATTCTCTGGTTAGTATTACACAGTGACCGTCCAGCTTGACTGTTAAGGAGAGACGTAAAATGTCAGCATATTACTATTTCCCTGGCTTTCACCCCATTGAGGCACGGGGCTAGGTGTCCATGCATCCCAAACACCCATGCCCTTGATTCCATTCTGAAAATTCCCTACAACGCCATTTCTGTTCTGCTGTGAGGATTGTGACATAAGGGCAGCTGCTTGGCTGGGAAATTCTCAAGAATTCACGCAGTAGTAGAATACTTCTTCTACCAGGGATGCAGAAGGACATGCTCCAAAATGTCAACAGTGGTGACCTCTGGGAGCAGCATTAGAAATAAAGTGTCCACATCTCCCAGTCAGCCCCCATCAGCCCTGCTTTGTGCCTGGTTTCTCCTGCTGCCATTATTCTTAATGCCCCCTCACATTGCAAAAATGTCCCAATTTAGATAATAAATTACAAGATAGCCACAATTTTGAGTGATATCTGTGTTCTTTTTGCTCATCTCTATTTTCTAAGTGTTCAACAGGAAACTTTTATAATAAAGAGAATAAAACAAGTGACAAACGACCAGCTCAGATACTTCCTTCCCCAGCGTGAATCACTCAAGACAGGTTCTTACCCGCTTGGAATCCCCAGACTTGTTCCTTGCCTGACACGTGGCAGGTGGGCATTACACATTGGCTATCCAACAGAAAATTGAACAGCCTCTCCTCTAGCTATTTGGGTAATGGCAGTCCTCCTAGCAGTGGAAAATTAAAACATTCCTAACGCAGACAAAACACACTGAGTCCTACTCCCAGAATGCTATTTCATTTCACGGGAAGTGTAAGACAAGGCTTGCTTATGCCACAGGAAAACTTCCACTAGCTCATTCTGCTTGGTGCTTCCATCCGATGAAGGAACCATCACGTGGGATTGGAAAGAAATTAACACAGGAACTACATCCAGAACCGAATCACCCAGAACTGAATCGCCGTGTCTGCCCCTTGATACTCTGTGGAGTTTAAATAATCTGACCATTTTCAGAGGGATTTCCCCCCCAACTACCTTGGAACTACCTTAAAACAATAAAGTGCACTCTTTGGACAGGTTGGCCTAATGGGAAGATTGACCTGATTTCCATTCCCCTGGTAAAAAGTGACAATGCTGCCACTTCTGGGCGGGGGATGGGGAGTGGGGGGTGGGGTAGGGGCGCAGTGATCAGATGTGAAAGGGAGCTCATGCTGCTGCAGTGACCCACTGGAAAAGGAAGCTACCGGACATTTCCTTTACACATTGTCTTTTTGCAGAAGTTACAAGTAAGAAATATTTGTACTGGATTGTTTTTCCTTCCTTGTCTGCCAGCAAAAACTTGCTAAGTTCAAGAGAAATGGAGAAAAAGCCTGCATTATTAAATTTTAATGGATAAGCGTGTTCGAACAAACGAATGTGCTGGAGGACCATGCTGCCCCATCCTGGGTCAGCCCTGCGGCCATTAACCACCCACACCCCTAAAGGCCTCAGTACTTTTGGGGGACACAGATTTCAGATAAGTGGACTCTCATGCTTAAAGCTCTTTAATGCTCACCATTACTTGGGTTCTCACCCTGGTTACACTGTGGAATCACCATTGCACTTGCTGTTGCAACTTCCTGGAATGTTCTTTCTGTCTCTTCCCTAAGGTTTGGCTTAATGGGGAATTTCTGAGAGACGCCTTTCCTGATCGTCCCACACCGTGCTCTGCTCATTTCGTTCGATGCCCACCACACTCTTTAATGATCTTTTCCATTTGTTCACTTCTTGATTTTCTGTCTTTTCCGCCTGGAAGGTAAGCACCAAGAGGGCAGGGACTCATTTCCCGTTGTCGCCTTATTTATGAATGAATGGATGACAGATAATAACTTAAAATGCTCCCATTCTTAAAGGTACAGTGCTCATTGGAGGAGACCTTGCTGGGTCGTCTCCAAGTTCCCTTCCGTTTTCATCATTCCAGCACGCAAGTTCAAGTCTCATTTAAAACCACTTTTTCTCTCCTTCTGAATAGAATCCAGAATACCAGGCTCAAATTCATCTCCTTCAGAAACCTTCTGCAGGACTCTCCTCCCACCCTTCCTGATCATGCATTCAGTGCACAAATATGTATTGGGCACCAGCTGACTGCCGACATAGCACTTAGGTGGGGCTTCAGCCACGAACAGCACCGTTTCAGACAAGCAGGCCACCCCCATGGCACTGAAGTACAGATGCAAAGTGAAAAGGTGTATGGGGCTTCACAGGTTAGGAATCGTCCCTCCCATTACCCTGTTTCCTGTTCTACACGGAGTTAGGGTCTTCTGAGTGGTACCCAAAGCTTCGTAGTGCTAATGTTTTCAAGTCATTTCCTCATGTTCAAGATACTGCTCTTCATTCCAACTGGAACCCAACAAAACTTCTCCCAGGCCAGAAAGCTACCGTGTAGGTTTTGTCTACTTAAAACAAAAGTCATACAGCTTAAACAGTCAACAGTTCCATCCAGTGCAAGGTCAAGGGAAACTGTTGAGTCATGACTACCTTCAGGGGGAGCTAAAAGGCAGGTAGAAAATAGATGTTTAGGAGGAGAGGACCCAGTTATCAACATGAAGGAGGAAATATCCATATTGTATATGTCTTCTCATACGCATAGGCCATTTAATCAAGGGCGCTGACAGGGAGTGTTTATACAGAAATATTAGATGGTCTGAAATCAAGGCCTAATGCCCTGTCAGAGACCCAGCTTCTGATCTAATATATCATGCACACACTCACACACACTTACATACACTCACACACGCATACATACTCATGCATCCACACACTCTCACACACACTTTACAAGCATTCATATACTCACACGTCCACACACACGCACTTACATACATACTTTTACAAGCACTTACACACTCACACACACACACACCACTCTCACATATTTGCACCCAAACACATTCTCACACTAACAAACACAATTCACACACTTACACAAACTCTCTCTCTCTCTCACACACACACACACACACACACACTCCCCTCCCCCCGTCTCTCCAGGAGACATTATCAACCTAAGTCACTCCCGTCTTTTTTCAGTCTCTAAAAAGCTCTGCGTTTACTAAAAAAGCCAAAAACATGTGAGGTATGGAATCCACCTTGATGAAGGGCTGGGTTTTATTGGTCAACCAGTAAATCAAAACACATGGAAAAGTGCTACATTTAGGAACACACTGCGACTGTATTACTCCTCATTTTATTGGTTCATCTTTAATCGGAACCAGCTGGTAATAAAGAACAGAGTTCATGGGAATCCACCCTTTGTTGAAAGCTGGGCCAGGGTGGATGCTGGAAGCCGGTGAGCGCAATGAAAACAGCTGTAATTGACTTGTGAGGTCAGGCTCTGGGTAGAACGCGGGGACAGAGGTGACGCTACAGCTGGTGCATAAAATGCTGGGCTCCTGGTTACCTAACACTGTGGAAAGAGCAGCCAAACGTACCCATTTCTGAGGCTCCCCCCGGTGTCTGCCCCTGTTGACCTGCCTCAGGCAGCTATAGGAGCACACAATTATTCTAGGCTGCCCGTTGACATTAATCATAGTAATTATAACGATGGCACCCATGATTGTGATGGTGATGATGACGACGGTGATGGTGGTTGTGATGATTGTGATGATGGTGGCGATGATGGTGGCGGTCATGACGGTAATAGGGGTGGTGATGATGAAGAGGATGATGATGGTGATGATGGCGATGACGGTGATGACGTTGGCAACAGTCAGAAACTTCAGTCTGCACCAAGCCCAAGGAGCATCTCCACATCAAAGTGCTGCAACATTAATGCTGCGAGAATGGTCACCTTGACGACATCAACTCAACAACTTTCCTTTTCCCTTGTGATTTATCTATTTTAAACACTTCTCCTCCCACCCCAAACAAGGAAAGTGGCATCTGAATTCTAGAAATGGAACATACACATTCGCCACCCCATTGCCCCTTCCTGTCTCTAATCAGCTTCATGTGTCCACCCTTTGGAAAATGGTGATGCATTAGGAGGGTCTATAGGATATTTTTAGCACCGGACACCATCCTACCTCTTCCTCTCTCTACATGGTTGTGTAATAGAGACCTTGTTTAATAAGCACGTTTTAATTAATTTTACAGATAGATTTATTTATTTATTGTTTTACAATTCTGCTAGTATTTTGAGATCTGTGGAGAGTTTCGCCTCAGAGTTGGGACTGCCATCTAGACCTGAGGCCACGGCACACTCTACAAATATGACACACTTTCTTTCTCCTGGACCCAGGCCAGGCCTAGGAACTCTTATTCACCTGGAGAGGATGGCAAGAAGAGGAAGCTCCAACTTGTATTTCCAATAAGAAAGAAATGCATGCTTTTCCCTTTATTTATTTTTGTGACCACAGGGAGCCCCTTTGTGATGAGTACTCCTGCTAGTGAAGGTGCAGCTATGGAATCAGGGCACGCCGTGCCTATAGAATACATTTCCTATCGTATTTGGAGCCTCTATGAAGAGCATATATGAGGGCTTTACAAGTGAACACAATGGAGGGCGTGCCTGGGGTCTGACGTGATTTCATGGCATTTTCCTCCCTGCTTTGCTAAGGCAATGACAAGGTTGGAGCTCCTTTCTCCTTAGGTGGACCTTGTGGGCTTTACTGGCTCCAACGTTGACACTCTTGGGACCTGACTCCATGGCATCCTGGAAAGGGAGGTACAGAGCTATGTGTGTCTTTGAGGCAACGTGACAGGGATGTAAGGATGAGTGCAGACATGAGTGCAGACATGTCTCTGGCTGATGAACAACCACACTAGACCTACTTTACAGTCTGCAAAGGGCCTGACAACTGCATTGGGTTTTCTTGGCATGTTTGATGGATTCCAAAGCTGTGAACTTGGCTTGTTGAATGTTCTCTAAAGTGACAAGTGCTGTCTTCTCTTAGTGAACAGGACATGCTGGAGAATTTCCATCTCATTAGGCATGATTCCCCACTGCCTTGGAGGATCCACATTGGAGAGGAGAATTTAGAGGGAGAACGGGTCCCCCCAGCAATTCTAATGAATGAAAACCATCTTTCCCACACTCCCAATCTTACAAGCTAGGAGAAGTGTCCCAATGGACCACTGCAAAGATTTGGGCCCTAGTTCTGGAGTGAAGCTTAGGACTGGAAGATTTTTCTTGCCTTCAGAAAAGACACAGCCCTCTTCTCCTTATCCCTGGCTCTCCCTCCAGATACATCTTTTAATATTGTGGTTACAAGGGGAATGTGGGACCATGACCTAGCTCATGAAGGCTCTCAGTGGGGAAAGTTGGGCTACAAGGATGTTAGACAACGCAAAGCAGTCATTTTTTGAATGTCAGAAAGAATTCCAATACCCAACTTTCTCCCCTTTTTCCTTCCTGAAAAAAACCCAGACTGTAAGAAAAAGGACAACATTGTAAGCTAAAAGACTATCATTTCTGGCTTCTCTCACTGCCAGGGGCTCTAATACCACCACCCCCATCACCACCATGCCTTCCATCAACATTGTCTCGGTGGGGGCTGATGGAGAGTATGGGGTGCTCCAGTAGCCTTCCAGCCACCCCCTGGTACTGAAACTGCTATAAAAACCTCCATGGCTTAAAAGTGTAGGCTGTGGAGTTTGGGTTCAAATTCCAGCCCGTCCAAAATGTGGAGGCTGGGACAAGCTAGCCTATCTGTGCTTCACTTTCTTCCCTGTTGGCAAAATGGGAGTAATAATAGTTCCTAACATAAGGGTGATGGGAGGATAAGATCATCAGATGGTGATGATGATGGTAGCATGGTGGTGATGATGATGTTACTGACGATTTCATCACCATAACCATTACTGAGAAGAACAAAACAACATAGTTTGCAGTTACAAGAGTTTCCAGGTGTTTCTGGCAGTCAGACCATTTCCTTTTTAGAGTATGCCCACATCCTAAATCCAGGAAGATGGTAAAGAGAGGCCCATTGCCTGACCGTGGTTAGTGTGGGTCCAGGGAGGAAATGACCTTGAAGCAAACAAAAAGGAGAAATCTGGCTGTTTTAGAAAGAAGGCTTAGCTGAGCGGTGCCCTGAGAGGTGCCAGTGCTCAGAAGCCATGGGGCAAACTCCGTCCTCTCAGGTGGCTGCATCTTTTCCAGCACATGGCATGTACACACCTACCATCTGGACTTTGCTCTGGTCATCCTTTTCCTGAAATACCCTTTGTCCTTTCTGCCAAACCATACTTCAAGATTAAAGTCATTTCAAGAGCATCAAGCTGTCACTGCCCACGCAATGGTTCGTTTAATCCTTACAATAACGCGACAAAGGAGTCAAAGCAGAACTATTACCTCCATTTTACAGATGAGAAAAGTGAGGCTTAGAAAAGGGAATTCATTTACCCAAGGTCACTTAACCAGTAGACAGCCCAGTCCTTTCTCCCTACTGGATCCTTGAGGTACTCTGGGGTTCATTGGAACCCAATTTAAAAACCACTGCCCTAGCCACCCTTTCATGGGCCTTTCTGGTCTGCAACGTGGTTATTTGTAGGACTTTGGTCCTGAGGTGGCAAGAAGTGGATGAAATTCAATATGCATTGTACCCAGTGGGGTTTACCAGGTGCTTTGATGCTGAAATATTTCCTTTCCTAAATCTGGAAATGGCTGGCCTTCCCCACAGGCCTATTCTTGCTCACACATGAAGGTTGAGGCCTAAAATTCTTCGATTAACACGACACTGTGAGCGGAGTGGGTGCTTTTTAGGCAGCTGGTTGGAAATGAGAACTTTCCGCTGCCTCATCCAAAAGGGCAACTTGGCTCGGTCCGCATCGTGAGAGCATCAACAGGAAACAAAGCAGGGGCCTCTGCTGTCCTCGGCAGGACACTTCCCCATTTCCCTTTGGGTCTGGCACCGTTTTGCCAATGGAATAAAAATGGAACGTGGGATATAATTACACTTGCTGAGTTAGCAGCTGAAAAGCTCCTGTGTTTGCTGAAATGTGCACAAAATGAAATCTTAGCTCTGCCACTGACCCTGCCCCCACTCACAAGTGGGTGTTTACTGATTATCACAGGTGGGTTTGGTAGAAGATTTGGCAGTTGTATGGTCCCAGAGGAGGAGATAACAGTAGACTCAGAGTCCCAAGTGATGACTGTGTATGTGTCTGTCACCTGTTTGTGGTGATGGCCATCTCCCCGGGAGGAAGAGGTCCCTTCCTGAGGCAGGAGGGTACAGGGGCAGTATTGATAAGGAGACAATAGGGGTGTTGCTCTTGGGGTCCCCTAATCCTGAGTGCCAGTGGAGGCTGGACATTGACCAAACCAAAGAGACTTCGAAGCAGTGTCATGGGTAACCTTTCAGGACACCCTAAGTATTGGCGGTATGGGGAGCTCTGAAGATGTATGCACAAGAAGCAGCCAGACCCAACTTTCTGACTATCCCCTATTTCACCAAAGTCCACGCTTTGAGAAGGAAGAAGGGTGGGGCAGATGACATTTATTTAAACTATTATTATATTAGAGCACTGGTTACCACACCTCCATGTGCTTAAGAATCACCTGGGGAGCTATGGATACAATGCGGCTCCCTCTCCAAATTCTTGGTAAAATGTGAGCTTTCTCCCAGCGCCAAGGCTCTGAGTCATTTGCACTGAAAAGGGTTTCAGGAATCTACAGGCTCTCGAGTTGCTGGTATGAATGTGCGTGAGTCACACTTTGAGAGACAAGTCTTCAAGCAGTGGTTCTCAAACTCCAGCATGATCAAGACTTCCTGGACATCTTGTTAAAACACAGATTGTGACCCTACCCTACAGCTTCTGATGCCAGGGTTTTCCAATGGAGCTCCAGAATCTGCATTTCTCACAAGGTCTCAGGTGAGGCTTTGAAGCTGCTTCTAGGACCCCACTTTGAGAACTACTCTTTTCCTGTCTTGGAGAAAACAATCAGTTTGGTCATGTCAATGTCTCAAGGGAAGGGGAAGCATGCCTTACTCATCTTTATGTCTCCCAGCACAGCATTCTCACCCTTTACTAATTAAAGTCACCTTGAGAGCTTTTAGAAAGTTCCCATGATGTTCTAATCTGGGGTGGGGGCCTGGTATCAGTACTTTATAAAAGCTGCTCTCCCCCAGGTGCAGCCAGAATCACCACCCCACCATCTGTAGCACAGAACAGACAACCACTTTCAGTGTTTTTTTTAAGATTCTTATTAAAAATATAGCTAGCATACAATATTATACTAGTTTCAGGTGTACACTATCGTTAATCAACATTTATATGCCTAAAGAAGTTGTGGGGACAGAGCCAGGAGTGCAGTTTCCAGGCTCTTGCCGTCACGTGGAAAGGTGTTCACTCGGGTAGTAAAATGGCCATCAACTGTGATTGGATGCCATCAGCTATGGATAGTTGGCCGTCAGCTATAACCAGTGAGCCATTGGCCACTAATATAACTGCCGTGGCTACGCTAGCAGAAAATGGGGGCTAGCAAGAAGATGGCGGCTGAGCTAGCAAGAGCAGATTGCAGTTAGCACGGAGGATTGCAGTTAGCAAGTGGGGTTGGTTGGCAGAGACAAGTGGACGGCAGGTTGAGGATCGTGTGGCTCCTGCTTCCTGTGTCTCCAACCCAGCCGCCAGCGAGACTATAGTGGTATGACTCCCCTATCTATGGCTCTGTGGGTGTTCCTTTTTGGCCACACCATGTCCTGCGTTCTTATGTGGGGAGCTGGACCAGAGACCCCGCGTGCCACCCTGCATGACAGAAGTGACCATTCTGATAAGTCCAGCAACCATCTGACACCATATCACACTGTCACAATATTATTGACTATATTCCCTATACTGTACTTTATACCCCCATGACTTATTTGTTTTATACCTGGAAATCTGAACCTCTTATTCCCCTTTACCTTCCCCCTCTTTTTTAATTTTTCGATTACAGTTGAAATTTAATATCATTTTATATTAATTTCAGGGGTACAGCATAGTGGTTAGACATTTATATAATTTAAAAGGTGATCCCCCAGACTAGTCTAGTACCCACCTGGCACTATATTATTACTATATTACTGACTATATTCCCTATGCTTTGCTTTACTTTACATCCCCATGACTATTTTGTAACTACCAATTTGTACTTCTTAATTCTTTCACCTTTTTCACCCTGCCCCCAAACCCCTCCGATCTATCACCCCAATAAATCTAGTACCCATCTGACACCATACATAATATTACAATATGATTGATTATATTCCTTATGTTATACCCTACATCCCCATGCTTACTGTGTAACAACCAATTCATACTTCTTAATTCCCTCCCCTTTTTCACTCACCCCCACCCCCCAGCCCACCTCCCATCTGGCAACCATCAAAATGTTCTCTGTACCTATGAATTTGTTTCTGTTTTGTTTGTTTGTTTATTTAGTTCTTTAGATTCCACATATCAGTGAAATCACATTGTATCTATCTTTCTGTCTGACATACTTCACTGAGCACAATACCCTCCAGGTCCATCCAGGCCGCAGATGGCAGGAACCCATTCCCTTCCATAGCTGAGCAATATTCCACTGTATATATGCACCACCTCCTCTTTATCCATTCATCCATCGACATACACCCAGGCTGCCTCTACATCTTGGCCATTGTAGACAATGTTTGCAATGAATATATGGATGCACATTTCCCCTCAAAGTAGCATTTTGGGTTTCTTTAGATAAATACCTGGAAGTGGAATTACAGGATTCTTCTATGTCTCTTGTTATAGGCTTTGTTTTAAGTCTATTTTGTCTGGTGTAAGTATTGCTACCCCAGATTTTTGTTTGTTTGTTTTTTGGTTTTTGTTTCTATTTTCATATGAGATCTTTTCCCCATCCCTTTACTTTCAGTCTGTGTGTGTCTTTTGATCTAAAGTGAGTCTCTTATAGGCAGCATATGTAAGAGTTTTGTTTTCTTCTCCATTCAGCCACCCTATCTTTTTTTTCACTCTATCTTTTGATTGGAGCATTTAATCCATTTACATTGAAAGCATTTGTTGATAAATATGTAGTTATTGCCTTTTTATTATTCATATTTTTTAATCTTTTTTCTTCTTTTTCTTATAGAAGTCCCTTTAACATTTCTTGTAATACCGGTTTGGTGGTGATGAACTAACTCCTTTAACTTTGTCTTGTCTGGGAAGCTCTTTATCTGTCCTTCCATTCTAAATGGTAGCTTTGCTGAGTAATCTTGATTGTATGTCCTTGTTTTTCATCACTTTGAATATTTCCTGCCAATCCTTTCTGGCCTGCAAAGTTTCTGTTGAGAAATCAGCTGACAGTGTTATGGGAGTTCCCTTCTATGTAACTAACTGCTTTCTCTTGTTACATTTAAGATTCTCTCATTGTCTTTAACTTTTGTCATTTTAATTATGATGTGTCTTGGTGTGGGCCTCTTTGGGTTCATCTTGTTTGTGACTCTCTGCACTTCCTAGGCTTGTATATCTATTTCCTTCACCAGGTTAGGGAAATTTTCTGTCATTATTTCTTCAACTAGGTTTTCAATTCCTTGCTCTTTCTCTCTTCTCCTCTGGTACCCCTAGGATACAAATGTTGTTATGCTTGATGTTGTCCTAGAGGTCTCTTAAACGCTCCTCATTTTTTTTGGAGTCTGTCTTTCGTTCTTTTCTTTTTTTTTTTTTTTTTCTGTTCTGATTGGGTTTTTCTGCTACCTTACCTTCTAAATCATTGATTTGATCCTCGGCTTCTTCTAATCGCCTGTTGATTCCTTTTAATGTATTTTTTCATTTTAATTATTGTATTATTAATTACTGACCTTTAAAAAAATGTTTCCTATCTCTTTGTTGAAGTTCTCCCTGAGATCATTGAGCATCCCTGTAACAATTGTTTGGAACGCTACATCTGGTAGATTGCTTATTTCCATTTTGTTTAGTTACCTCTCTGGAGCTCTGTTCTGGTCTTTTATTCAGGGCATGTTTCTTTGTCTCCCAATTTTGGCCACATCCCTGTGTTTGTCTCTATCTGTTAGGTAGGGCTGCTACGTCTCCCAATCTTAGTAGAGTGGCCTTATGTAGTAAGTGCTCTGTGGGGCTCGGTGGCTCAGTCCTCCTGGTCATTTGAGCCAGGTGCTGCAGGTGTGTCCATTGTGAGGGTTGTGTGTTCCCTCCTGTTGAAGTTGAGCCTTGGTTGCTGTTTGTATATCAATGGGAAGGATTCACTCTCAGGCTGGTTTTTTTGAGGACTGGCCATGACTACAGTGGAGGAGCTGTTGTGCAGGGACTGACCCTATAGAGCAGGATTGGCTTTAGTGGGGCTCTGGGGCCTGCCCGTCTGCTCATTGGGTGTGTCGTCCTTGGAGGCAGTTGGGTGGTTCTCCATCTCTGTCTGAAGCGTGCCACCAGGCTTGCTGGCCCCAGGGCCTCCTGGGAGGGGCTCTGCTGCAGGCCAAGTTCAGCCACAGGTTGTGCCCTGTTCTGGACAACCTATCATGAGCAAAGCAATGTGCAGGTGGCCACCACCCACACTGGGCTTTGAGGTGCTTTGAGAGACCAAACTGCAAACCGAGGCCAGCTATTGCTAGTGCTGGGTTTAGGGCTGCTCGGCAAGAAGTACAGGACATGGTGAAGCCAGCTGCTGCGTGTTTGGGTTTTGTGAACCTTTGAGAGGTTTTAGGAAAGTTCAAAGCACTAGCTGAGATAGGCTGTTTTTGTGGATAAGTCACTGGAAGTGGCCTAGATGGCCCCAAAAGTGGCATGGGGTGGGGCTTTGTGGGGACAGAACCCCAGACAGCAGTTTCCAGGCTCTCGGCCTCACATAGAAAGGTGCTGGCTCAGGTAGTAAATGGCCATCAACTGTGATTGGATGGCCATCAACTGTGATTGGATGGCCATCAACTGTAGCTAGTTGGCCATCAGCTGTAGCCATTGAGCCATTGGCCACTGATGTAACTGCCGCGGCTACAGAGGGGAGCCGAGGAGAGTGAAGGAGGAGACTGAAGGAGAGTGAAGGAGAGTTGAGGAGAGTCAGTTGGTTGGCAGCAAAGCAGACAGCAGGTCGTACGTCATGTAAACGCAGCCTCCAGTGAGACCATAGTAGTATGACTTCCCTACCTATGGCTCCGTGGGTGTTCCTTTTTGGCCTAGCCACATCCTGCGTTCTTATGCGGGGAGCGGGAGCTGAGACCCGCAGGCCGCCCTGCACGACAGGCTTCACGGAATCACCAGGGTGGAGTGGATGAACGGTGTTAGCTCAGTTGATAGAGACTCAGATATGGCGGCCGCCTGCGTCTGCACACCAGGGGTTGAGTGGGTTCAACAAAGAAATGGATTCTGCCAGTAGTTCTGTCTGGGAGAAAGATGCTCCTCCAGCCTTCACTCTGAAGCCAAACAAGCCAGTTCCTCCTGATATGTCCCTGGTTACTTTTGAGCTGCTGCCCCAGTGATGGAGATCAGAGTGAGTGAATCCACCAACAAGTAAGTCTGTGTGTGGGCCCTGTAAGAGGGACACCTGCGATTCTAGCAGCCCTCTGTCTCACTCAGCCACAATTTCTGTTGGTTTTCAAAGCCAGAAGTTATGGGGACTTCTCTCCCCGGCATCGCAGCCCTGGGGCTGGGATCCCTCACTCCTCCAGGGGGGAACCTCTGCAGCTGAGATGTCCCTCCTGATTTTTAATGATCACATGCAGGTAGGTGTAGGACCCGCCCGTTCCATGTCTTTGTTCCTCCCATCAGTCTTTTTTTCTGTATGTCCTTGGTTGTCGGGCTTTGGTTCAGCTAGTCTTCAGGGGATTCTCAGTAATGGTTGTTCTGTAGTCGTAATTTTGATGTGGTTGTGAGAGGAGGTAAGAACAATGTTTACCTACTCTGCCATCTTGACGTACCAATTCAGTTTCAGTTTTTAGGTCAGTATTTGTTGCTTTTGTTTGCTAGTTATCAAATGCCTATTGTCTCCTATGTACTGTGTAAGAGGCAGTGGGGAGAGAAGAGAAAGGCACTTGTCCCATCCTCAAGCAGCTCACAGTCCACTGGAGGCAACAGGTGAGTGACACACCCAGGTGGAAGGTACAACTGAAGGACAGTGTGCAAGGTGCCATTGTACCAAAGACAAAGAGGAATGTTTTTGTTGGAGTTGGGGTAGGGTGTGAAAAGCTTCCAGAAAAAGGCAGAATCTGAGCCGGGTTTTCAAGAATGCCTCAGGAAAAGATGAGAAAAGTAATTACAGGCTGAGGGGGCAGCCTTCTGTTGCTGAATCCTGAAATGACATGGAATATTCAAGAAACTCTTAGCAGGTGGGTGTCACTAGAGCATGGAGTGTGAGGTCAGGAGTGATGCAAGATGAGAAAGGAGAGGTCAGTGGAGGAACATGAATGTTTAGTAATGAATTGCCTTTGGAGCATCGGATTATAATTCATTTCCCCCCAACTGAGAGATGGAGGTTTGGCTATCAGCCCTGTTGTGGCCACATGGTGGAATGGATTCTTACTCCTCCCAGTGGGAAAGCACAGCTCTTTGAGCCTGTGTTCCTTTAAAAAACACTGACTCTCATTCGTTCCTGCAAACTTTTGGTGCCAGGATTCCTGCTAGAGACCCAGTGTCCTTCTCCTTCTAGGAATGAGCAAGACACAGGGTGGGAAAAGGGACTCTTTTGCTGGAGACTTGGTTTCTAGTCCCATTCCAGCCAGTCTTTCCTGGATCCCTCCTCACTGCTCCCTCCTATACTTAATTATAAAATTAAGTTGGGCAGAAAATCTGAAGACAATTCCAGCTCTTACTTTAGAAAGTTGTTTCCTGGTGAACCGATGTGCCGATGGAGATAACACGAGAAAAGGAAACCCTAAAGGTTTCCCATGGCTTCTCTCTGGAATGCCTGGCCTCCCATGGCTTTCTCTCACACAGCCCAGCTCTGCAAAATCCCCATCACAGCACATCCTAGGATAAGGCTGAAATGCCACAGAGCAACGCCTGGCCACTTCCTCTTGGCGAATTCCATCCGTCACCTCCACAGCTTCCAGCTAAGAGAGCTCCCCAGGTCATTGATCCCTGAAGAGAAATCAGTTTATTCAACAATGTTTCAGAAATTAAAACCAGGGCCCCACTCTTACATTCAGTGAGTCTGATGGGAAAAGTCAAATGTGAAAGAAGGAACTTGGACATCTTGGGGGTGGGACTCTTGAAGGGCTGGGTTAGAAAGAACAGCAAAGCTGAGCCTCACTGGTCTCCTCTACTCCTGGACCCCTACACACCAGAGCAAGGGTGCTGGGGTGGTATGCTGGGGCAGTGCCTCCATTCTCCAGGTGGAAGGTGCTGAAAGGATGGGGGATGTATGGGGAGGTGACCAGCACAATGATGGGGGTTGTGGATTTGATTATGTCTAGGATGACCATTTAATGTACCATCCAGAGTGAAACAAGGGGAAAGCTACTTGTAATTCTGCTGGGACATGGGTGTAAACCAGAGCTGTCCAGGGCCAGCAGCAGGGTAGTCAGCCAGCCTATGAGAGAGGTGAAAGAACTGAGGATGATTAGGCAGAGAACAGGTGAACTTGGGAGACATAAAACCTGCATTTTCTGGAGTCAGAGTTCCTTATACGAAACCCTGGCTCATTCCCTAACCAGTTATGCGATCTTGGACGAGAGCCTTACCTTCTCTGAGCCTCAGTTTCCTTATCTGGACAGTGGGTAATTATACCTGCCTCATTGAGTCACTACTATGATTAGATGGTGTAATATACAAGGAGCATTTAGATGCTGGTGTTTTTTGTCAGCACTCATTATGTATTGGTGGCTATGACTGGAATTGGTATTCCTGCAGAGGGGCCCCAAGCATCTCTCTCAATGCCCCAAGGCCCCAGTCTCCCCTGCTGGAAGGTGAGAAAAACCTCTTTCCTGCATATTCCTTAGGCTGATTGGGAAGAACAAATGAGACACTGATGGAAGGCTTGGGAAACCAGGGATAATCCAGGATATGTGGAGAACACACCTATGAGAAGAGAACCACAATAACATGCCAGAAGGATGTGTGGCACCTTGGTGGATAATTTCCATCTCTGATGGGAGATTCAGATGATGTAACCAGACAGGAGACTCAATTCCAGGGCTTTGGTTGGAACTAGTAACAGAGAGAGAACACCTCTTCCACTGAGAATTCTGAAAAGATGAGTCTTAGGCCTGCAGCTGCCACCCTGCCTACCCTGAACATGGAACCCTCACAGAGGAAAATAGAGCTGAGAGCTGACGAGGTCCAAATGGAATTTGGCTTAGTATGTTTCAGTCCCTGGATCCAGCCCTACCTGAATCCAACCACTGAAATTCTCAGTTAAGCAAACCGACATTCCTTTTCTCACTTAGGAAAGTTCCTGTCACTTGCAATCAATAGAGCTTTGAAAGATATATGCAGCTGATGAGTAGGAAGAGAAATTCCTACAGATGTGGAATGAAGCGTCCACTCAATCGTAACTCAGAGGTCGTGCATTGGTCCTGTTTCTGTTTGCCTCCTCCTGTCCTGCTTAGTCTTACAGGCAGGCCGACATCTGTGGGCTGTATTCCTCGGCTCTAGGTGTCAGTTGACTTCCAGCTGGTTCAGCCAACCAAAGGCACTGGGGGAGAATCAAGGCAAGAGGAAGGGAGAAGGCAGGGTGGTCCCCTCTTCGCCCTTGGGTGTCTCCTCTTCCTCCCACAGTTCCAGCATCTGCTGGGTGACTCAGTTCCTCCATCCCCAGCCTCATGATGGTGGAGCTCCTGCTCTTGCTCATCTGGGGTTTTCTCATTGTCCCCCGTTGGCTTCTTAGCAATCCCATCACTTGCATATCCAATTCCCCGTATTAAATTCTCTCTGTTGTCAATATTCAGAGCATTTTCTATCCTCCTGTTAGGACCTAAAATGGTACAGACAGCAAATAGGTTTCCTCTTCTGTCACGGCAGTAAGAGAACACAGGACATCCAGGGAAGTGAAATAAATTCAGAGTTACCAGGGACGATTGGTGAGAGTGGGGCTAGATCAGGCACATGAAGGAGGATGGCTATGATCTGAAGGCAGTGGGGGGCTCCAGTGCACTTTAAGAAGGATTAGGGGGTGATGTGGCTGATCAGACGATCTCCAGTGGGGAGGTGTGAGTGGGACTCACAACGCACGTCCCGGCAGACTCTGGGACGCGTCCTGAAACGAGGACTTGACTTCTACAGGGCAACACGTGCCATGGGCCCAGAGAAATGTGATCTGAAACTTCCAGGGCACTCCTACTCACCAACTCACGGATTTCAAAGGCCAATCTCTTTGAGGCTCTTCTTGCTCCTTAAGTGAAACGGAACACTGTGTTAGGACTTGGGTGTAGAGGGGAGAGGAGCCAGGAGCCAGCCAGGCGGAGGGGGCCGGGGGCTTCGGCAAAGCCAGCAACAAAGAGCCCAGTGACCCAGCGAAGCCTGAAGCAGCCCAGACATGAAAGGAATATGCTGGAAAAATTAACTCAGTGTTTGCTTTGGGAACCAGTCTGACGGCTCTTAATCCAGTGGGCGTGTGTGTATTGCAACTCACGGGACGTCCCAGATCCCTCGGCAATGTGACAAAGAGCTGTTTGTGAGGTTTTCATCCCCACAGTGGAGGATTCCTGCTGCCTGGGCCTTGCCCCCGGCCCCTGAAGCCCCTCCCCCCCAGCAGTGGTCCTGCCATCCCGGGGACTTCCAGCCTTCTCCTAGCAGCCTGCTCAGAGCGGGCTATTTGTTGATTTCTTCCTTTTCTTCCCACCTTGATGTTCCCACTTTAGAAAGATGAATGTCACAGAGAAGTCGCCAAGCCCCAAAGCTGAAAATGGATGGAGGGTCTGTTTCTTAAAAGTGAATCTATTAGATTGAGCGGATGAGGGAACAGACACCCTTGGCCCCTGGAAGGAGGGACTAGGGACAGAAAGGGAAGACATAACTTGAAGGGACAAGAAACCGAGGTAGTGACCCCCTCTCCTCTCCATGAAAGACATGCAGTGAAATCACAGCGTGCAGATATTTCCGTACCAGAATTTTATTAGATGTGCTTGAAAAGAAATCATGTTTTAAATTCCTTTCCTCTTGTTTCAACCAGACCAACCCCAGGGAAAGGGACTCCATGGCCAAAATTCAGAGACAAACAAAAGAAGAGATTACAATTTTGAGCTTCCTAAGGACTTATGTCTTGCCATGAAAGTGTGAGTTGAATGACTTTCAAGGGTACCCTGGACCTCATGTGTTTTCCGTCTTACCCATTGAATTTAGAAACTACCCCACTCTATGTGGACCCATGGACATACTCTCTACGAAATCATCACCCATGTGGTCCAGTCTCAGAGCAATGCTGTCATCAGAGAAGCTGAGTCCAGCCCCCAGAGCAGATTTAAAAATAGCCCAAGTTGCTAACTTGCATCTATCAACCAACATGAAGGGCATAAATGGGCCAAAGCAAGCTATTTTTAAATTTTCCTTTTGCTGTCCCATCCATCTCCCTCACACATGGCAGCTGCTCCCCTGCCTCCCTCCTAAACCAGAAACAAGACCTGCCTCTCTTTTCCATTTGTGACCGAAATGCCAGTCTGGGGAGTTAGGCTCTTTTTTGGGCCTAAGGCCAGCTGAAGGCAGAATCCCCCCTCAATGGGTAGGGAAAGGGGGTGACTGTGACTCGTGAATAATCACTGTCCCACGTATTATACTGTTACTGAAAAGAGGGTGTGGGTAAGACACCTGCCTAGTCTTCCCTTTTCCTAGACCTCAGTCTGGAGAGGACACTTCCCAACTCAACCACCAATGATGGTGAACCTCAGTCTACCTCTTGAATATAATATCTGATAAAACTCTTTGGTCTCTTCACACAGCCGAGCCAGAAAACATGCCCTCATCCCCCGCTCTTGCTCACAGGTCCCCACTTCCCCAGAATGCTCCTTCCTGTCCCTTCTAAGCATGTGTGTGCACAGGTTCAAAGCCTTCCATCCCACTCAGAACCCTGGACATTTATATCATGGCACCACCATACCAGCCCATCGACTTCCTTTATGTAAAGAAAGAAGAGATTCGCCATTTATGTAAGCCACTTTCATTTCAGGTTTTTATTACCAGTAGCTGAATGCAGTTCTAACTGAGAAGATCAGTTACGATTACTGCTTTAATATAAAAAATAATATTTGCAACAGCTCACCATGGAGGAAACCAGTGCTCTGAAAACAAGTACCCTATTCTTCCAGGCATCCTGTGCCCAGCCCTCCATGGCCCTCCTGACCTGGATGGCCCAGAGTGAGAGGGCAGGTGTGGTGGGCACAACGGCATGTACATCTGCCATTCAGTCCCCTCCCCTGCTCTACCACCTGCTCATTTGATGGGGTGAGCCTTCTGGAGCACCACCCAGAACCCCAGACCCAAATTTTCTCTTTCCCTGTCTGAGAGTGGCTCCTGGTCAACCTGGTGGAGGTCAGCCTGGTGTAGGGGATGGAGCCCTGGCAATGACCTGGGTCCTCAGGCACACTTGGCTGCTGATGGGCCACGTGACCTTGCACACGTTCTTGGACTCCTTGGGCACCGTTGACTTCCTTTGTGCGTTGAGGGGATTAAAGCAGATGTGCCCCCCCACCCCAAGACATCCATTCCTAAGGACCTATGCAGTGTCGTTGTGATGAATTGGGGTTTTACAGTCAGAGAGAGTCACATACAAATCCTGACAGTATGATTCGCTTGTAGTTTGAACTCGAGACAGTCACTTCTTTAGTTTCTGTGACCATAACATTTCTTTCTAGCACTGCATCCATAAAATGGAAATCATAAAGGCACCCACCTCAGACAGTGGGGAATTATGCCACAAACTGGGGACTATACAACAGAAATGTATTGTCTCACCACTCTGGATGCCATAAATCTGAAATCAAGGTGTTGGCAGTTGCTTCCTTCGTAGGGTTGTGAGGGAGACTGTTCCTGGCCTCTCGGGATGCTGGTGGCCTCCATGCTCCTTGGCCTGTAGATGGCATTTAATGTGCGTCTTTACATCGTCTTCCCATCGTGTCTGCCTCTGTGTCCAAATTCCCCCTTTTCAAAAAGACATCAGTCATATTGGGTCAGGACCCACCCTAATGACTTCATCATAACTTGATCATCTGCAAAGATCTATTTGGAAACAAGGTCACCTTCACAGGTCCCGGGTCCCCTATTTTGGGGGATACAATTGAACCCATAATGGGTGTTGGCAGAAAATGCATGTAAAGAAAGTCTTTTCTGAAACATCCGCCAATGCTCACCGCTCGACAACATTCACTATGGCTGTTATTTTTATAGTTATCTTACTTTTTCATGAACCACTAGACCAGCTCCACCAGCAAAAACGGCTGCACCTACTCCCCTAATTCAGTTCTGGGGGTGTTCAGTTGACGATTAGTGACAAGCGTCATGGATTCGGTCAAGCCAGCCTTTGATCTAAATTGGCTGATGGGGAGCCTGAGCTGACCTGTCATGGCCACTAGTTGGGCAGACAGACAGACCTAAGCCAAGGGGTCAAAAGTGTCAAATCTCCCCAAATTCCTCCAGCCTTCAGATTGGATTTTACCATGGAATGAAATTCATGCAAAGGCGTCTTCATTTTCCGTAGTACTTACCAGCAGCAAGGCAGAAAGAGTGGCTGGAAATTCCAGCCCGAGCTCTAGCTTTGCCGTTCTTGAAATCGGTCCCTCGTTTTCTCTCTCATTCCCCTCCTCCTATCTGTGGGGGAAGAAATGAAAATATGCACTACTTTTAACCATTTTCCCCAAGCTGAGGTTAGGAGCTACCTGTTAGGTGATGCAGGGTTCCTGGGTGATGAACACGGCCGGTAGCTATTTGGACGCTGGTAAAAAAGTAAGCTGTTGTCCTTCTGTGAGCGGAGAGGGGACCCTG
Source organism: Rhinolophus hipposideros (assembly GCF_964194185.1). NCBI lineage: Eukaryota > Metazoa > Chordata > Mammalia > Chiroptera > Rhinolophidae > Rhinolophus > Rhinolophus hipposideros. The sequence continues at coordinate 31,710,424 of NC_138067.1, read as the reverse complement.
AGCAGAAGCAGGTTTCTGTTACAGCTCGCTGAGCTCCCAATGTCCTCGTGAAACAAATCATCTTTCAATGAAACAATCTCCAAATAGCTGGGCAGAGACCTAAAAAATTAATGCTAATAGGAAATGGGAAACACATCCGCCTCTGAGTAATAGGTTCTTTTTCATATATGAGTTGAATCTGCGTGAAATTCCTTCCCCCAAATTATAAATAGAAACCAATGTGCTTTTTGGTTGGGCTTTGTTTTTTGTGTTGTTTTTTGGTTTTTTTTATGAGGTTTTTCCCACAGACAAAAGAGATTTTCACTTTCAGAAGAAACAGTTGCCAAAGACAAGAGGTTTCTAGAGAGACGTGAATCTGGGCCACTGCTTCCTTGCCGAATTCAGCCATGATGTACTGTCCTCAGCCTGACACCCTGGGCTTTGTCTTCCTTAGAGAAAAATGCCTGGAAGCAGGAGTGGGAAGATGGACTTCTGGCCCAGATTCTCCAGTTTGCTGGGTGACTGGCGGAGCACCCACCGTTGCTCATCTGATGTCAGTTTGCTCATCTGGTGCTGTTCCTCTAACTTGGCAGCTAAATTGGCCTTTGCACTCCGAGTCTGAATACTGCAAGATAGACCGAAAGGAAAAGAAAAATTCCTACAACTCGAAAGCCTGGATGCAAATGTCAGTGATGAGAGGAGAAGCAGAGAGGAGGCGCCTTCTCACTGGGGGAGATGAATGGGAAGCTCTGCCACTAGGCAAAAGAAGATAGACCAATGGGAAGGAGATGCAGCCGGTTAATGGGCATCTGCCTGAGACTGCAAAATTCTAGAAACACAGACCGGTGAATCCTTTTCAGCAATTACAATATCCAAAAAGGTGAAACTTGAATAAAAAACCTCATGACAACCAAATATACCTTTCATCTCTGTTTATGCCACTTAACTGAACGCTCAAACATTGATAGCTGAATGTTTGAAGATAAAGGGCTGCTGCCCAAACCTGCTGGGGAAATCATCTGAGGTAGACTAATGCACCATATTACTAAAATGCATAAAAGTTCTGAATTCTACATACATCTGCCCCAATGGTTCCAAATTAAGGGATTGGTGGGGCCTGAAACAATCTCACTTAGAATTGTCACCGGCAAGCAGGTGTCCCCATGCAACGTACCAGAGGTCTCATACTGGCGGCCTATAGGACGACCTGAAGATATATTTTATTTAGTGACCACCATACTTGAAACATTCCATGTTTTAGGTGTCTTTGGTTGGGAACAAGGTCACGGCTCAGCCCTTGCTCTTTCTTTGCTTTGGATCACCTGCCTGTCCCTGAGGGCATCTGAGCTGACAACCTGCCAAGTGATAATCCTCGTGAAACAGTGTCCTTGAAGAGAATTGATCGATATCTGAGACAGGCTCCCCAGATTACTAGTCCTACATTCACTCATTCATTCATTCATTCATTCACTCGTGCATGCATTCCCTCGACAAGTAATGGTAGAACCATGCTTGCTCATAATATTTGTCACTTGACAGCAATGTTTAAGTGTTAAATAGCAACATTAGTCAGCATTCTCCAGAGAGACAGAACCGATAATATATATGTATATAAAATTATATATGTATGTTATATATGTATATATGTATATGTTATATATATGCATATGTGTTATATATATATGTGTATATGTATATATGTTTATTAATTGTTGGAATTGACTCACACCCTTATAGGGGCCAGGAAGTCCTATGATCTGCCATCTGCAAGATGGAGAACCAGGAAAGTTGGTATCGTAATTCAGTCCTAGTCCAAAGGCCTGAGAATCAGGGGGCCTATGGTATAACTCCCAATCTAAATTGAAAGTCAGACAACCAGGAATGCCGATGTCCAAAGGCAGGAAAAGATGCCTGTCTCAGCGCAAGCAGAGAGAATGAACTTGTCCATAGTCTGTCTTTCTGTTCTACGCAGTCCCCGCTGAATTGGATGAGGCCCACCCGCAATGGAGAGGGCCATTTGCTATTCTCTGTCCACAGATTCAAACGCTAATCTCATCCAGAAACACCCTCACAGACACCCCCAGAAGTAATGTTGACAAGCTATCGCGACACTCCTTAGCCCAGTCAAGTTAACATATATAACGAAACATCCCAGGCCTTCTAAAGGCCACAAAGCTCTTTTGCTTGGAGGACTCCGTTTTGTTCTTTAGCTGACATTTACTGAGCATGTCCTGTAGGGCAGGCGCTGGTTGTATCTTCAGGTGAGCAATTAGTATTCAGAGCCGCCAGTGCAGTAGCACTGCTATCAGACCCATTTTATAAACAGGAAGCTGAAGCGCAAAGATGTCCCGGGTTCTACAGCCAAAAAGACAATACGTAGATTCCAATTTGGCCATCTATTCCTGGATCCTTCCATAGCATGGTGTGGAATAATGCTTGAGGAAGTCACTTTTTGATCAATGTCCCCAGTTAAGATCTCTAGATGGTGTGAGTATCATCTACACTTATTCCTGGATGGAGGTGGACGACAGGAAAGGATTCACTTTGATTGAATTTTTCTGTCCTCCTAGAGCTTAAAATCCACCAGTGTGAACCAGACATTAAAGAAGCAACTAAAGAAAGAAAGGAGCCCATTTCAGATAGTAGGAAATGCTAAATGGGAATAATGTACCAGAAATGAGGAAGGTAACAGGGCTCTTTGCATCACGAGGCCCAGAGAGGGCCTGACAAGGTAATAGCTGACCTGAAAAGTAAGCAGAAACAGGTGAGACAGTCGTGCTGTGCGGACAGCATGTGCAAAGGCCCAAGGCCAAGGGCTGGGAGTTCACAGGATGTTATTGTCCAGTTGGACACAGATACGTAATCTTGTTCTACCAGCATCTCTTCTAGGCAGTTAAGACAGATATTGTCACCAGAACACAGGTGTCCCTTCCATAACATTATGGAAGGGAAATTGAAAGGAGACATTCCAAGAAGTTCCCATGGGAGCCCAACATATTGGAATTAAGACGTGAGGCCTGGCTTGCAGTCTTTGATCTGCCTCTTAATCACTGACTTGACCTTGGATAAGTCCCTGACTTTTTTTTGAGTCTGTTTTATCTCCTATAAAATGGACAACCGACACCTACCTGATAGGGTTCTTGGGAGAATTTTGTGAAATGATACAGAAAAAAGGCCTTCATAAGCTGCAAAGCACAAGATGGAACGTACTATTAATATTATTATTGTTACAGATAATGATAAAAGGGCCCCAAAAGTGGTACCTTAAAACGTGAAAGCAGTGACAACTGGGGAACCTCAAAACAGCCTCTTAGGAACCACAGCGGTGAGATCAGATGGAAAATTCTGAATGCCAATGATGTGTCAACCTGATGAATTAGACTCTGAAGTTTCCTGTGAAAAAGCAGATTTCCAATCAATGCTTTGCCCCTCAAATTTCATAGAGATTTCGGGCAAGATGCATGAGCTCATGGGTTTTAGTGGTTTTCCCCTTGGCATATGAGAAGCATTTGGATAAAATCATTCTGGCAGTCCCGGCCAGCTGTACTATCAGATGGCCTGTAGCTCAGGGTTCACCCCAGCTGCACCCCACTTCCTGCTCCCGCTACCCTTTGCCAAGAGCCCTCCCTCCAGCTCTGAAGCACCAAGCTTGCCTCATTCCAGAGAGCTACCTTATGAGGCCGAGCCCTTGTCACCACCGTGGACAGAAACACTGACCAGCCACACTGGTCTCTACCCAGAGCAGCGCACATGGTGAGCAGCACGCGTTCTAAGTGGTACTCTTCCTCGTGAAAAGGCTGCCAAAGCTCCGTAAATGCAACTCCTTCTTTCCTGACCCTCTGCCCTTCTTCAAACGAGCTTTTAAACCTTTCAAAAACATGCGGTTTCACTTTCAACTGTATCCGAGCTTAGAGCATGTTATTTTGGCTGGAGGACAGGGCGCTGGGTGGGAGGCGTTGATTTCATAGATCTGAGCCCAGTAATATTAATGAGCATACCGCTTGCAAAGGCCCCCAGAACCGCCAACCTACCCTCAGAGGCGTATTAGTTCAGCTGGAGTCAGCCTGCCAGGCTTCAAGCTTGGAGCAAAGCAGGCCTGACTATTTGCATATCAGTCTTACCCCAAATGACCTCCAGTTGGCCTGAAATTGCACAAGTATATTCCTGGCCTCTGAAACCAGCAGATTCAGGTTTTCTGGGCTCAAGCCTTACATAATTTAGGCGTTCTTCTTTAAGAAAAATAATTCAAAATTACAAATAAAAAAGTAGTTACAGAAGTGAATATTCAGAAAACAAATCACAGCAAATTGCAGACAGATTTTAAAAAGCTGACAAGTGTGACAGACATCACCAAATCCACAAATTAACCTGATATTTTTACTGATTAACTGTCTGATACGTATCTGTAATACATTTTTTTCTTGCCTTTTGGGGTGCTGCATATTCTTAGACCTCCTTTTCATATGACAATGGTTTAGTAACATCATTTGCTATAGAGAGACTAGAAAGATAGATCAGTGTTTCCTTTGGCATATTTGGTTACAATTTGTTTTTGCGTGTGTGTCTGTTGGTAGTTCAGAAAAAAGTCTTTTAGTTTCACAATAATATAATTATAATTTCTACCTGGCCCATGGATCCCAGCTACAACTGTTGTGAAAAATTTTAAGACTTGTCAAATCTGGGCAAACTTCTATTGAATTTCTTTTATATATGAGCTGTAAGAGTTGAAGGCATTTCCAGTTTTCTTGTGCAATTAGTAAAATGAAATACTCTTGGAAGTGACCATACTCAGTTTGTCATCACTGTTTTTATTTGTGGATTTTATACTCTCATCCTTGATATCAGTTATTTCGTGTCCAATCACCAAGAAATTTAAATATTTTTGCAATATTTAAATATTTTGCAAAGTGAATTGTTAATATAATTCACTTGCTGTCATCATCTGGCCATCAGATGCCATGAGCCCATTGCAAGTACCAAGGCCACCATGAAGGGGACAGTGGTACTCCTAGAGTTGTGCGGTGCCCAGTCTGCACAACTACCGTGGCACCCATCCACCTCTTTTCCCAATCCACCCTCCCCACTGTGGCCAGTCATTCTGAAATGCAAACCCAACCACGCCACTTTCTGCTTCACAAAAGCCTCTCGGCATCCCCACTGCTCCCACCACAAAGCCTAAACTTGGTAACAGGGACTCAGACCCTTAGCTACCAGTCCAGCCTCATCTCACATCATCCCCTCAACTCATACTCAAAGAGGCAGAGTCCTCACAGCTCAAAACCCTCCACGTCACCTAGCACACTCTTCCCCAACTCTTCAGCTGACAGACTCTAGTTCGTCTTTCAGTTTGCCCATCACCTTCGCCTGGAAGTGTTCCCCAATCTGCCTACCCCCCACACTTGGTTGGTAACCCCTTTTATATGCTTTCACTGGATCCTGTACTTCCGTGAGAGATATCTTACCAGACTGCTCTGTCATTTGATGTCTTTTGGCCTCTCCCATTCTATTCCCGAGAGAAGTGCTGGAGAGACAGATGAACAGGACATGGGCCCTGCTCTCATGGAGCTCTGGAAGTAACCGAGAAGACAGATTTATCACAGCCAACCGTAGAAGTGGGAACACTGCTACACGGGCAAAGAATGGGGTATCAATGATGCAGCAATCCTCCAAAGAGACCAAGAATGTCCCAAGTTGGAGAGAGGGGGTCAGGATGGGGGATTCTGCAGAGGTGTGTGGGACAGTAGACTCCATGCCCAGCAGAGGTGGCCAGGGTTTCCTCACAGGGAAGAATGGAGGGCAGGAGGCTACAAAGGTTGCCTGGGGCCAGCTGGGACTTGATCCAGCCTACAACTGGTGCCACTGAAAAAATGTGAAGCAAAGAAGGGAAGTGGCAAGGTCACATTTGCATTTTAGAAAGATGTTCCTGGCAGCCAGAGAGAGTGGCCTAGATTGGGTGGGAGGGGAGACTAGAAGGCTAATTAAGAGGCTGTCGAAATATGCTAATTCTAAACCAATTTGTCCAACTGCTGAGCATAGAGGAATCTCATTTAGTAAACACGAAGGGCAACTGCTCCTGCCCAGGAGATTGCAAAAAACCCACATTCAATATCACGGTTCCTTTCAAATGTTTTATCAGTTTTAAAAATTTTTATATTCCTCTCCCCCACCACCTTTTGTTTCTTCTCATTTCTATCCTTTTCTTGCAGTCCTATATCTTCCCCTGGTTTTTTCTCTTTGGCTTTTCGGACATTCTTTGCATAATTTGTTTTCAATTTTTAAATTTTTTTTCTTTCACTGTAAGGTTAATGGCTCTGCCACGTGAGGCTGGATGGACATGGGTTCAAATCCCAGCTCTGTTGTTTGCTCCATGTGTCAAGGGAACCCCATCCCCATCCGTAAAGGGGATATTTACAGTCCCTTTCACAAAAGGTTACGTGAAAAAAGATAATACTTGGAACACGTTTATGAGAATGTCTAATATGTAGTAATTATGATGACTATTATTTTTAGAGTTTCCTTTTTTTTAAGGCCTATTTTAATTTTTTCAACAACCCAGGCAAAGATGAGGTGCTGATCCACAGCAGAGAGAATGGAGGGAGAGTAGACAATACCCCCTAATCGTTCATTGCCACGTCGGGGAAGAAAATACATTTTCCAAATGACAGCGTACGTTTCTATTTACTATCAGAAAGATGATGACGCCCTTCATCGAGACAGCTCTTGAGAGGAAGAAAGGGCTGGGTGAAAATACCATACATCTGGTTGGGCCTGGTCCGTGGAGTTGCTAAGGGCAGTCCCAATGGGGAGTCGGGAATGAGTCCTTGCAGGGAAGGATGAGCTCGGAGAGCAAAACAAGGAGATGAAGTCCAGGGCGTGGCTAAGGTGTCTCAGGGAGACTGGAGACCGAAGGAAAGAGAGTTAAGAAGAGCAGCCTACAGGAAGTCATCCAAAACAGAGGTGTGGGGGCAGGGTAGGAGAGGGGTGGGGGAGGAAGTGAAGGCGGGGTGCGTAGTTTGCTCTTTCAGGACATTTGGTCACCAAGGGAAGGAAAAACGGATCTGAAAACTAGAAATAGGCCTTCAGACAAGATGGCTATAGGTCTTCTGTGCCCTGTGGACGTCCTCCCTGCTCTCTCCCACCCTGACCAGAGGGAGCATATCAGCAGAGAGTATGAAATAGAAATTCTTAAATCAATTTCCTCTCTGTGTAAGCTTGCGAAGGTGGGTTCTGTTATTTGCAACTAGAAACCCTGACTCTCACACTATCTCATAAGATCATTCCAAAGATTAAATGAGATATTGATCGGAAATCACTTAGCATGACGCTCAGTATGTGGTAGGTACTGAACATGTAATTATTGAGTGAAAGAATGAATTCATGGAAAGCATGTGGCAAGGAGTTTTGCACCTAATAACTATGCACCGAATTGTGTTATTAGGACTAGTCTTATAAAATAATAATAATTCAACCTTGAAAATAGGCGTCAGCCTACGTGCATCTGAGCCAAAGAAAATGAGAGTAACTATGGTGATTGTTGGGGCTAATTTCCAGGCCCATGTAGAATTGCAACTCTCCGTGCCCTTGACGTTGAGACCAGTTAAATGTGTACAGAGGTGACATACCTTCTGATTGGAAGACTTAAACTCCAGGGTGTAATTTGCCATGACTCCTTTTGCCTGTGCCTTGGTGGCTGGTGACGTGTGAATGGTGTACAGCAATATAATAGAGCTCCCCGCTAACACACAGTAGGCCTAAAAGGGGCATTCTTTGGCCTTGGGTGGTGGCTTATGTGGAACTCAGGGCGGCACCAAGTGGGGCCTGCATCCCTTTTATCTGTTGGTGTTATTTTTGGTGTGTGTAGAAAAAGTTTGTTCATGAGAAACTTGACTATTGAAAACAGGTGGTGCAGATAAGTAGATGGTTATCTCTATTGGATGCTTTGGGCATATTCCAGATGTGTCAACTGGTATACAAACACAGTGTCCTGTCTTGCGCCAGGGATTGCATGGGCAGCGGGTGTCCTCTTTTGCCATCACTGGGTGGACAGTTTACATGTCAATGTCACACAAGTACCAGCGGAGCTGTCTGTGACCTTTGCTCATCTTGGACAAGGTTCCAATGGGAACGGCAGAGCTCAGTGGGCATATCACAGTCAGTCTGTTCCCTTTGTGCCTTAGGGGCATCATGACTGGATTGACCATGGGTGATGATGAGTACTTTGACCATGGGTATTTGTTGAATGCCTATAGGGGGTCTGAAAAAAAAATGGATTTCAACCTTATTTGGGAAAATGTTCAGGAATTTTCCAAACAGACAAACCATGAGGCCAGTGGGCCATTATCTTCATGGTGCTATAGCCCCTGTGCATTTTATGAGCCAAGGAATGGATCAAAAGCAAAACTCTCTCAAAGGTGAAGAATGTATGCTGACCAATGGGAGACCTGGTCACCATCCATTGGCCCCATTTTCCGATTTCAACCTGCTCCACCCACAGTCTTTCTTGCCTCAGAAAGTGGCATCTCCATTGCGTAGATTTCAGATGGGCGTGTTGCCATCCTTAACCAAACACCTTGCCATACTTCTCAAATACTGAATGGCGAGGTACAAGTATTTCATGGGTTTGGTTGTGATCGGCTAGTTTGTTCATGGGGCGCCCTAACTTCACCAATGTCACTGTCATTTTCCTGGTCAGCCTGCTGCCCAAATTGAACATCAAGTGTGAGCATACAGTCAGTGCTTCTAAGAATTCATCTTTTACCCAGAGGAAAACTCTATCATAGAAGCGCAAGGTTTAGACAGATCTTCAAGGTCACCTACCCCCTCCTGTGTAACATCTTGGGAAAGCGTTCGCCTAAAATATCTCCAGTTAATGGTGGCCCATTCCCTGATGGCATTTCCACCTTCAAGGAAATTTCTGTTTCTTTATATTCGGCTGGAATTTTCCAAACTTTAATTTTATGCCTTGCTTTTAGCTTTACCCTCAGCGGAGAAGGAATCCTTAGTGTTCCTGGTTACAAAACTCTGGTGGTTATGGGCTTGGGAGAGGCTTCCTCTCTGCTTTGTAGATGAGGATAAATGAGGTGCCGATTGTGAGCTGGAGATGAAGCCATGTGGGTGGTAATTCAATGTTCCTTTACAGAAATGATAGGAGACAAGTTCAAAACCACACCCCACCTGTTCCCAGACATGACAACCACAGCAGAGCCAGGTCTTGGTACAAGCTCTCAGCACACACATATTCAGTGTACCCCACTGTGGTCTGCCACGGGGCCACGTGTGGGGCTACAGAGGTGGAAGACACAGGCCTTACCCCCACAGGGTCCCAGGTCTGGTTAGGGGGGATAATAGGTGTGGAAGGTGAGCAGAGCACTCAGAGACAAAGAGGAAGTGAACGTAATCTGGCTTGGGGGCATCATGGAGGTCTTCCTGGAGTTGGTGATAATCAATGTCTTCTACCTCCCTTGACATATGGGCTGATGCCTCATACTTCCAACCAAGGGCTCAACGATTTTGACTCCTACATGCCAGAAATCTTCCTGCAGGTGGCGCTGGCCTCTGACCTCAGCGAGAAGGTGGCCTGAAACAGCACCCTCGGGGGTGATGAGATTTTCTAACCCTAGAGATTGGTAGAGGCTGCATAATGCTGGGAATATACTGGATACCAGTTACTTAGACACTTTATAGTGGGTAAATGTTATGGTACATGAATTATAACGCAATAAAAATGTTTTTAAAAGAATCTCACCTTGAGATTTTAATCTCCAACCCTTATTTATTTGGTGCACACCCACAAAACCCAGTCCCATTCATCCTAGGGGCCCTCACCTGAGAGTGAGCTATCTCAAACGGGTGTAGCGGTACCCTGGCTCCGACCTGTGCTCATCTCTCTCCTGTCGATAGCAATTTGACCATCACCTCACCTACACAGGAGAATCCCTCTCCCCGTCCCACATCTGTTAGCTTTATGCAGTATTGGGGGGCAATGCTGGAGGCATTGGAACCACAGTCAACTAGGCTTGTTATCCAAAATGAGCATGCCCCGGAGGGAGTCAGAAATGCAGAACCTCTCGCCCCACTGAGTGGTCGAAATGCACATTAGAGTTTGAGAAACATTGATCTCGGGCGCTGCTTTTCAACTTGGCCTTTAAAAAGGTCATCCAAATCCTATCCCCAGAGATGCAGATATCCTTGCTCGGTGTGCAACCGGTGTTGCAAAGGTGCCCCAGGTAATACTAATGGGCAACCAGGTTGACAGCCCCGGTCCTAGGCTCATAGAAGTTTTGCTTCAGGCTGTTATTTTGCCCACAGCCAACCAGAGTTGGTCGTCCTCACTTGGTGTCTAGCCCTCAGAACCCAAACTGAGAAGCGCTGCTGTGGATCTCCCTGACACCCAGCGCCGGCCTGCCGGCTCATTCTGTTTCATCTTTATGGAGCAATCACTGCCATCGTTGCGGTCATTGTTCAACTTGGCCTCCACCACCCCGGGGCTCACAGCGATTGTCCAAATACCCAAATTCAAACAAACAAAGAGAAAATAACATTGGCTAATCCTTTGTGATAAGCCGCCTTTATCAGCCCCGGTTGCTGTCAGCTGGCATCGCTGGTCAGAGGGCTCTCTTTTACATGCTGTAAATAAACATCACCTGTTTGTCCAGGATGACACGGGGGCAGCTCCTGCTCCTGGTGTTATCACGGAGGAAGCACTAGGTTGGGTGTGTGAGTATTTGGACGTGAACTGCGAGAAGATAATAACAGCCGTGTTGGCCCTGCCCCAGGGTAACCAGATCACAGCCTCCGGGAGCTTGGTTGAGAGCAGAGTGGTTATTGCTTCCTGGAAGGTGGACTGCTGAGAAAGGGGACTTTCACTTCTTCCTGCCTCAGTGGCCCCCTTTCCAGCGTCTAGACTTGGCGCTCACAATGGCCAGGGCCTTCCGGATTCCATTCTCTGTCTGTTGCCAGTTTCCAAAGCCACAGATCTAAATTGGGATTTCCTGGATTCCCAGAGTCTTAGTGTTGGAAGGGGCCCTGGAGTGCAGTGAAGCCAGCCCCTCTCTCTCCTTACAGAATGGGGGGACCTAAGAGCAGAGGGGCAGAGGTCAGAAGTCACATGACTGGTCAGGATGTGCCAGGGCCAGATGAGAATTGTTCTAAACCAAGCTGCTCCTCTGTCCGGCTGGATCTGAGCAGGAACCTTTTATCCTGGGACACGCATCTGGCAGCAGGCAGCTCGGGCCTGATATTGGTGTGTTGTAGAAGCACTGTTGTTTGTACAGCAGTGTGGCTTTTGCCATCACTCTGTGGTTTCCTTGTACCAACCTGGTTGCAAGTTGTCCGAGACAGTGTGCAATCTCAAGTGGTGATTCTCATGCCTTCAGGTGCATTCGGGTCCCCTGGGAATCTTGTTAAAATGCAGATTCTGGCTCACTGGGCTTGGGGCGGGGCCTGGGAGCCTCATTTCTAACCAGTTCCCAGGCACTGTGACGCTGCGTGTACAGGATGGCACTGGGAGGAGGGATCCCAGAGTTCACTGTCTTGAGGCCAAAGACATGAAAGGGGAGAGTCCTGTGACCTTTTTCTCCACTGGATGCTCACATCCTGGAGAGAGGCGACCGGGTTCTGGTTTGGGCCCCTTCTTCCTCCAGGAAGTGGATGGAATCACCTTGATGCTTTTCTGCCTGGGAGATGGTCCCCAAGCCACACCTGCAGGTATTCACATCCTCAAACCCCAGGCTGGGATTATGGTCCCTTTAACAGAAGGTGGTGGAAGGGAGCCTGTGGCCATTCCAGGCCTATTTTCTAACAGGTCCTGGCAGCTTCTGTTTCTGCATTGTTGGGAGCCCTGAGCCTCCCCATAGGAAGGTCTGCCCACCTGCTGAAGAGACCACACGGGAAGGTCCCCTGAGGGGACACGGAGAGAATGGCACAACTATCCCAGTGTCCCAGTTGAGCACAGCCCGTCAGAGGACCCCCCCTCAAAAGAGTAGAACAACAAAGCTGAACCCAGACCACACCGCAGAATCATGTGTAAATAAGACGGTGGGTGTTGGCAGCCATTAAGTTTTGGGGTGGTTTGTGACACAGCGACAGATAACTAAAATAGCGACCACATAATTTATCATCCAACCAGGATATTTTGAGGATGAAAGGGGGTACTGTTAATAATTATACCAGACCCACAGCATAAACCAGGACTGCCCCAGGAAAATTAGGAGGTACAGTCACCCCAGTGATGAATAGCGTTATGACCAACCAATGAAGATCTCCAACTTGTGAGGTATTATTGAGATTCTTTCCATTGCGAGGGACAGAAATCAGACTCTAACTGGTTGAAGCCACAAGGAGCATCTGTGGACTCAGAATTGGAAAACCCGGCAGAAGAACTGCTTCTAGTAGGTTTTGACCCAGGGGTGAACACTATGTCTTCAGGGCTGAGTCTCGCTTCACCTCTCCTTTTTATTTTTCTAGCTCTCCTCGGAAGCAGCAAGTCGAACACCTACCAACACCAAACTTATGTGAAGCTCAAGTTCCACACCAGCCCTGACATTGAGTGTGTGGCACTGATTGGTCACGTTGGGCCACCTGCCACGAACCAATCACTCTGGCAGGGCGAAGTGATGCTCTCTGATGGACCACACCTGAGTTGCAAGGACACCTGGGATTCCCAGTGGGGTCCGCCCCATCCTTTCATTTAGAACTGGGAGGGATCAGTCACCACGGAAAACCTGGGCTCTTCTAGAACACGGGAATGGAGTCGTGTGTGTCCAGAGGGCAGCGTTGCAGCACCCGTGGGCCCCCAAGTTCCTGAGTTAAACCTGTCTGCATCTCTCTGGGGTGCTGCGTTTCACAAAGGCTGACTGAACCATGACTACAAAGCCCCCATAAGAACAAGCAGCCGCAGCCGTGGGTTTGCCGGAGCACTACAGATGGTACTAGTGAAGGACTGCACGCATAGTCACATTCTGGCGCCTGGCTTGGAAGCAGCTCCCAAGGGCTGCTCCTTAGAAGAGAGATTGTCGTCATCGGCATGCCACCAAATCAGAAATGAAACCCTCAAAGGGGAAGGGAGAGGAATGACCTTTAAAAGTCCTGGCCCGATACCTTCTGGAGCAAAGCTGAGCCCAGCCTCACTCTGAGCCAAAACCTGAGAGAGGGAAGATGGTTCCGTTCTCGAGCTCCTACGGACACGCGTGGTGAGTCTGTGGGTTCTCTGGGGTGGGGGAAGGGATGGAGAACAAAGATGCACAAAGACTTGACTTGGAGCTGTGTCAGCATGTCACGTTTCCATTAGTTTCCCTAAACATTGGGCACACAGTGCAACACTGAAATATCGGAAGGGTGGGTTTCCACTTCCTAATTTGGCTGTTTCATAAGTAGAATGAGCAGGTGTTTTGCGTGCAGGAGTGGTCTCCCCAAACTCTGTGTGCCACTCAGAGAGCGGGGAGTCACTCCGCAACCTGGTACTTGTCCTCCCTCTCCCCTTGGTCGGGGAAGCCCTACCTGCCTCCTTCAGCTGGCTGACTCTCACTGGTCCTATGGCCTCCACTTGCTGTGTCAGGTACCTGTCTCTGCAACACTTAGTGGCCCACCTCAGTGGCTTACAGCAACTCCTTATTGCTACTGACTCGATTCATAAGGTTGGCAGGCTCAGCTGGGTGGTTCTGGATGGCACTTAAAGGGGCTAGAGCTGCACCACCTGGAGCTTTCCTATGTCGGCCATCCAGGGAACTCAGGCATATGGCTGAGTGTGGGTGGTCCACAGGGGGCTCAGCTGGGGCTGCCAGGAGAGTGTCCACACGTGGCCGCGCCATGTGGCTTGGGCATTCCCCCTCATGGCCATGGGGTTCTGAGAAGGAGCGTCCCAGAGAGAGGAAGACACGGCCCTTTTCTAAGTCACCTGTAGGTCCAGGAAGAAATCTCTACAGCAACATAAAATTTTTTTTAAAAAAATGCATTGATGCAAATGAAAACAAAAATATAACTTCTCAAAACTTGTGGGATATGGTGAAACTGGTGCTTTGAGAGAAATGTAGAATTAAATGCAAATATTAGAAAGGAAGGTCAAACATCAATAGCAAAGCTTCCCCCTTAGGAGACTAGAGAAGAGGCATTTAGGCCTAAAGCAAACAGAAGAAAAAAAAATGATTTTAAAAATTGAGCAGAAACCCATGAAATTGAAAACAGGAAAACAAGATGGAAAATCAACAAAATGTAAAGCTAATTCTTTGACAAGATCAATGTAAGTGATCAACCTCCAGCCAGACTAACCAAGAAAAAAAAAGTGAAGACATAAATGATCAATCTCAGGAAAGAGGGGTCTCTACCATTGATTCTGTGAATGTTAAAAGGATTAAAACAAAAGAATTTTACAAGCAAGTCCATGTCCACAAATTTGATAACCTAGATGATGTGGAGCTATCCCTTAAAAGACAGAAACTACCAGGAGAGGAGGCAGAGCTCAGTTCAGGACCAGGAGGGCCCTTTTCCTCATTTCATTCATCAAAGCAGTTACTGGCTGCTCAGGTTCAAGGTGGGAAGTAGTAGACTCGATCACTGTGGTGAGCATTAAGGTCATGTCACATAGGAGCTGGTGGGATGCGAGCAGCTGTTGTGCTCTGGGAAATGCAAACCTACCACACTTACATGACACCTCTTCCAGGAAGGCCTCCTTACCATCCCCCCAAACCACCACCCTCTTGGTGCATAGAAGGGTCTCATATCTATCCAATCAGTATTTTTCAACCCTGACTGCACAGTTATGCCATCTGGGAAACTTTTGACAAATATGCATGCCTGGACCCCACCCCCTGAGATTCTGACTTAACTGATCAGTGGTGGAGTTGAGGTACCTTTTAGAAGCTTCTCAGATGATTCTATTTGCAGCCAGGGCTGAGGACGTCTGTGGTAAATGAAAAAATTTATATTTCTTGTACTGGCTAAACAGTACAAGAATGGCAATTTGGAAACTAAATATTTAGAAACTAAATATTGATGGAGCAGCACAGCAAAGGGGAAAAAACAACAAAACAAACAGGAAAATATGAGTGGTAAAAGAAAATAAAAATACAGAAGGAGGAGAGAGGAGGCAACTCAGGGAAGGATTGTTGCAATGGGAGATTTTGTTGTCAAGAGGGAAGAGAAATGAAAATCGTGTGTGTGTGTGTGTGTGTGTGTGTGTGTGTGTGTGTGTGTGTGTGTGTGTGTGTGGTTGGGGGGGGTGTCTCAGAATGCCTGGCACAAACATTTGAACCAGGTGAAAAGTAGAGGGGAAAAACCTTCCCCCCAGAAGAAGGCTTGTGAAGGCTTGTGAAGATACTTCTTCCCTAAAAGTGTCACTTAGGTTCATAATAGACAAGAAATATCTATGCCCCACACATTTTTTCTACTAGTTCAGCAAGTACTTTAAAAATTCAAAATGCTCAAGGTATTTTTCTTCCTGAATTGACCATTTAAAACGTGGGCTACATTTCTGTATGTGAAATGTGGTGTACAGAGACATACACACATGCACAGATTCGGGGTGGCAAAATTAATGTGGAAAGAAGTCTCTAGTAGCTTGCCACAGGGCTCTGTACTTAACCCTGTCCTGTGCACTATCTTTTTAATTGTGGATCTTGAGATTATTCTGCTGAGCGAAATAAATCAGACGGAAAAAGTCAAGAACCATTCGATTTCACTGACATGTGGGATATAAAACTGAAAACAACAAAAGAATAAGACAAGCAAATGAAGAAACAAAAACTCATAGACACAAACAATGGTTTAGTGGTTACCAGAGGATAAGGGAGGAGGGGGCTGGGAGATGAGAGGAAAGGGGATCCAATATAGGGTGATGGAAAGAGAACTGACTCTGGGTGGTGAACACACAATGGGATTTATAGAGGATGTAATACAGAATTGTACACCTGAAATCTATGTAACTTTACTAACAATTGTCACCCCAATAAACTTTAATTTAAAAAAATACAATAAAATTTACCACCTTCACCATTTTTAAGTGTGTAGGAATGTTAACTACAAGATGTGATCAAAAGAGACAGTGAATGTTTAAATTAAAAAAAAAAAAAATTATTGCAGTAAAAGACACATTGCCATTAATCCCCCTCAAAATACTTCACCTCGCTTCAAACACACTTATCCCATCATTTCTGCCACTTTCTGAAGCAGTTCTGGAAGTCCTCTTTCGTGAGTGTCTTTAGTTTCACTGTCGTGGCTGCCTTGATGTCCTGAATCGATTAAAAACATTTTCCTTTCACGGTCATTTTGACTTTGGGGAAGAGCCAGAATTTGCACGGTGCCAAATCTGGTGAATAAGATGGATGAGGACACACTGTCATGTTTTTATTTGACAGAAATTGCTGTACCAGAAGCGATTTGTGACATGGAGTATTGTCATGATGGAGGATGAAGCAAAGACCCCCACTTCCAAAACTGCTTCAGAAAGTGGCAAGAACGACAGGATAAGTGTGTTCGAAGCCAGGGGGAGTATTTTGAGGGGGATTAATGGCAATGTGTCTTTTACTGCAATATTTTTTTAAATTTAAACACTGTATCTTTGGATCACACCTCGTATCTGCATATTGTTGTGCAACAGACCTACCAACTTTTTATAAATATGTGGCTGAGGACAAACCATTTCATCAAACTGTAGAATTCACAAAGCCCAGAAATAATTCTCAGGAGATGGGTGAGAAAGTAATGATTTAAAAGACAGTAGACAATTGTGCCCGATGCATCTCTACAAACTCACATTTAGAATCTGGTATTTAAGAGGTGCTTTAATACATATGGATGAACTAAATAAACTTTAGCAAGTTCAAATGAAGGGCCCAAAGTGATGACATTCAACAGTAAATCAAATCTTTCATTTGAATCTAAACTCTGAAAGATCTAGAATCTAGTTTAGATCAATAAGAAAGAAAAATCTGGTCTTTTAAGAATCTGAAATATTTTAAGCATACATGTGAGTACAGAGAGTAAAGTAATCAACAGCCATATACTTGCCATCCAGCTTTAGCCAACATCAACGTTTTCCGTTGTTTATTTGGATATTATTTTTATGAAAGAAAACATTACAGAGGCATTGGAAAACTTCTACCTTTCCCTGGTCCTGTCATCCCTTCTTCCTCCTCTAGAGTGGACCACTGTCCTGATTTTGATGTTTGTCATTTCTGTGCATGTTTCTGCTTATTTTGGCCACATGTGGGTTCATCCGTAAACAACAGGAAGTGTTGGTTTGTATATTTTTTATGCTATATATCAATGGTTTCCTAGAGCACATTTTATTCTGCAGATTGCTCTGCTAGCTTCGCACAATGTTTCGAGATTCATCCATGACAATAATGTAGCTCTGTGATTCAAGTTTGCCATTCCGAACTGTGCTACTGAATGAATATTCCCTACTTTAGGTAGCAGCACTTCTGTCGATGGATGTTTGTATTGTTTCAGAGTTTTTGCTGCCACTCACAGCAACAATGGGCCTTCCTGGGTGTGGGTGGAAGGTCCTCTCTGGTGTAGACTTAGAGTGTCATCCTCGACTTTAGTAGAAACTGACATAGTTCTCCGGTCGAGGGTGCCAACCTCCAAATGAACACCCCTCGGTTTCATTTCTCCAAATTTGTGAGTGAGAAATGGTACCTCACTTTCGTTTGAACTGACATTTCCCTGATTACTGGTCAGGAGGGTTTTCTCTTTTGTGAAATGCTGGTTCATATCCTGTGCTCCTTTTTCCTATTGTGTTTTTTCCATTTATTATTGATTGGCATTCTTTATATATTAGTTTGAATACTAATTCTTTGCCACATGTGTGCATTGCAATTATATTTTCCAGTATGAGAATTATCTCTGTTTAGCAGGTAGTACTGTTTAACAACATCATATCTGACAATAATAATAATTATTATTATTAATTTAATTTTCCTGTGAAATAACCACCATCCCTGGACTATTTATACAAAGCCCAACTTTTGCCCACTGATTATGATAAAACTACCTCTCTCATGTGCCACATTCTCCACTCTCTCCAATCCCACTTTGGTTCTAGTTCTTGTTGGTTCTAATAACAATACAAAATTGTAGATGATTTTTTAAGCACCCTGACCTCCCAGAGCCTAGACATCTCTTGCAAAGCTCTTACCCGTCCCTTTCATGGTCAAACCGAAGAGCGCATGGATCAGTGTCTTATACTGCCCCTTTAATTCCAAGCATCTCATCACCACCCACTACCTCCAATGTTTCATTCCCTTCCTCCAACAATTCATGGATTCCAGAGTCTTCCACATCATTGTTCCTGCCATTTCTTCAATGTTCCTTAGACTGGCATACAACAGCCTACTCAACATGCTTTTAGAAATCCAATAGGCAACTCATACTGTCCAAACTAGACTTTGCACTTCTAGCCTCCCAAACCTGTTCCTCCCACTGTTTCCCACCATGGTAAAAGCCAATTCCCATCCTCAAGATAAAATCTTGGGGTCAGCCTTGATTCCTCTCTTTTACCTCCCACCACCACCAACAGCAAATCCCACCAACCCTACTTTTGAAATCTATCCCAATCTGGCCACCTCCACCTCCCACTACTACCACCATGGCCAAGCCATCATTCTATCCTCTCAAGCTGGAGAGGACTACTTCTTTAACAGGACAAATCAAGGAACTGTAGATCGACAGATACAATGGCGAGTAAGAAAAAACATGATCCCTTCCATTATGGAGATTCCAGTCTAACAAATCTTTCTAGGAACCAAAATTGAAAAGGGTCAAATGGTCTCTAATGGTCCTCAAAAGACCTTCAGCCAGACAGAATCACAGAAGTCCTCCCATTGGTTTCTGGGAGCACCCTTATACCAGCAGTTAAAAGCTGACTATGGGCATCTCTTCCCTACTGAGTTCAGTGACATCACATTGGTAATTTGAAATCAGCCATGGTGGAAGTATTTACACATGGAAATTGGCAAACTCAAGCAATCAGGGCTCTTTTCAGGGCACAGGTTATCAAGAACTTATCAGTGCACCGCTGTTCCCTCCCAATTGTGCCGGAGTCAGCATGAACAGAATTGAAAATCAGGTGACATCAACACGGCCTTGGAGGGGAAATTTTCTCATGGCTCCAGAAGGGGAGCCTTGTCATTCACTCCAGACTACTGAAGGCTGTGGGTCTGTGTCCTGGTGATACTGCTGTGGAAAGCGGCCATGTGTGAGGTCAGGAGCATCCACCTGGAGTCATACATAGGCTGGGTTGGAATGCCAGCTCCGCTGCTATTTGCTGTGTGACC
The DNA here is from genome assembly GCF_964194185.1 of Rhinolophus hipposideros. Taxonomy (NCBI): domain Eukaryota; kingdom Metazoa; phylum Chordata; class Mammalia; order Chiroptera; family Rhinolophidae; genus Rhinolophus; species Rhinolophus hipposideros. The sequence continues at coordinate 31,691,174 of NC_138067.1, read as the reverse complement.
TTGTGCAAGTTACTTAATATCTCTGAGCCCCATGTTCCTCTATAGAGACTGATTATAATAACACCATCCCCTTCATAGAGTTGCTATACTGATTAAATGAGGGCATGCACACCAGGTTCTTAGCAGAATGTTTGGCACAAAGGAGGCACAATAAGTTAAAGCTATAATTATTGTGTTCCCATAATTCTTCCCCATCTGAAGACCAAGTCCTAGTCATCAGTATGTCCTGGTGACGTGAGTGCAGCTCCTGGTATTCGAGAAAGCCTCAACAACTGTTAGAATGACTGAGAAAGAATGATCTTAGTCCTGGCACAACACTTCAGAGAAACAACCCAAATCTCAGGGACAAAGCTTACCTCCTGCCCTTTAGGCAGTGACGGGTTTACCAGGTAACACCCCGTGTGGACAAGAACCAGCCAAGTTTTCACAATGACTCATCCCACTGGAATCTCCTCTGTGGAGGATTGGGGACCAGTGATGGTTTTGTTTGATCTCTGTGAGTCAATCTCTATGTGTCTCTGGATGACCATTTATTTATTTGTTGGTTTGAATAAATAAATGACTGACTCGGTCGATTCATTTTTCACTGACTTGAACAGGCAAGTTGGTTGACCTGAGCAATCTATTAGCTGGTTAGTTCTCAACCCTGACTGCGCATTAGAATGACCTGGGGAGCTTCCAGCAAATACCAGTGTCCAGACCCTAATGCCAGAGATTTCGACCCAGAATCTCCAGAATGACGCCTGGGTATGAGTCCTTCTTAAAAATCTCCCAGGTGATTTCTAGAATGAGAGGAGCCAGGACTGAAAACGGCTGCATTGGGCCAAGCAGTCACAGTGACAAGCCTGTACTGCCCCTTGGGAGATGCCATGGCCACATGAGGTGAGCAGTTGTCGAGCTGTGTGCTGGGGTCAGGGGTTCGGCTCCAACCGTTTGATGGCCATTTGGTCTTTTTCGTGAGGAAAGCGATCTGCTGATGCAGTTGGCTGGCGTGTCGTGGGCAAAGCCACTGATTGATTGGGTTCCTTTGCGTTGCGTCCAGATGCTCTGGCCTGGGGTGAGAGCAGCTCCCACTGAGATGCTGACAAAAGAGCAGGCAAAGAGTGAGATGGAAGGAGTGACTAGGTTGCTTGCAAAAGCCCCAAGATGTCAGATGACCAAAGGGAAACTTTACAAAGAGCAGAGCAAGGTAGCTCACCTATGTGTGCCCTTTAAAATGTGCACAGCACTCAACAGTTTGCAAACACTTTCCTAGACTATCGCAATTGGGTCTTTAACTCTGAGGAGAGGGACCAGGGTGGTTAGAATTCTTATATTCATTTTGCAAGTGACAAAACTGAAGCTCTGCAGTGTCACCCAATTCCAAACAGCAGGCTAGGACGAGAACTGAGTTATCTGTTAAATATCCCACATACTGAGCAACTGAATCCATCTTTCTAAAAAAGTTAGAAACAAAAGTCAATTCTGAATTGTTTTCACCCTGAACACACTTTGTGGCAGTGCCACACCAGGTGCTACCTTCTTGCCACCTCTTGTCTGATTCCAGTTTTGCTCCTGGAACAGCTCTTCAGGGGCATAGAAAAGAAACAATGTGAAGAAAAAGACACCTAAGCTGTGTTCTTTTCATAATTCCCATCAGTAGTACCTGGGGAGAAACCCTGGTTGTGGCTATAACAAAGTTTTAAATCAGAGTTTCCTATCCTTTTCACGTATGATGTCCAAAAATATCACAGACTCCCCAGGATAGCCATTGTACTTTTCCTGTCTGTGGATTAAGAGAATACATCCCAGCAAATTTTCCTTCTGTGAATTTCCAACACTCTTCATTTTAGAAAATTGATCATTGCAACAGCAAGCACGTAAAAATAATAATCCAATTTATATTGGCAAGACACAGTATTTTCTCCAAAGATGATTTTGCTACTCTTATAAGCAAAATATCTGTATTTTAAGAAGATGTATGTTGAAGTACGTAGGAAAGAAACGACATGAAGTCTGGGGAGCCTGGCAAATGCTTACACTGTTGAATGTGGTTGGTAGGTATATGGGAGCTCACTAGACTATCTGCCTCTTTACATAGATACATTTTCGTAATAAAAATTTAAATAAACGTAATGCTTGGTCCAATATTTCACAGATCCCTTAAAATAATTTTCCCCTTCCCCATTCTAACATCTGTAGCCCACAGGTTGTAGCCAGTGGTTTTAGATTATTGATGAGTGCCTATCATCTAGGTTTTTGTTTTAAATCTCTTAGGTCAAAACAGCACCAAGTAATGATTGTACCTGTATTTGTTCATAAACCCAGCTTTTCTAATTGCATTCTGCACTGATGACTGTCAACAACCAATCCATCAATACCGATCGATCCCCTACCGTGTGTTAGGCTCTGGGATGGGTTTAATGACTCCAAAGAGACACAGACCTTCATCCCCAGGAAGCTCAGGGTCATATGGCAGGTGGGTGCTGCACAATTAACGTATGAACACAAAGTGTTAGAGAAGAGGAGCAGGTGCTACCATGAGTGGAGAATGCAGGAGATCCATGGGGCAGGTGTCAGGGGGGCTTCCTGGAAGAAGTGACATTTCCACTGAAGGGTCAGTGGGAGCTCATCAAGCCAAGAGGCAGGTGCCGGGTCTTTCTTTGCTGGCATTCCCGAGAGCCCCAGGTCCCCAGCTCCCGGCCTGTCCATGGCGCCAGGCTCTGGGGTAAGGAACTCTCTGCTTAGCATAATCTGATCCTGGAGAGAGCAGCAGGAATCTCTGCTTGCCGCCTTCCACCCTTCCTTGTCAACAGCTGGCCCTTAACAAGTGACTGATCTTTAGCATGTTTGATATGAAGAGGGACAGCAAAAATAATCACCTGCCAAGGATTCCATCTTCATAAAAGACACGGTAACGATCGGGTTTCAGAATGTGTGGGCGGTGTGAACCCTGAGGAGCTCACCCTTCAAACAGGACATTGATCTTCCCCCGACTGCCTGGGACGGCCTGCATCAAGACACAGCTCATATTTCCTGGACCTTTCACTTGGGAGATAAATGCAAGGAGGCTGACAATAATAAAAAAATAGCGTCGAGCAGGGCAAGTGGTGGGGAGCCCTACCCACCGTGAGATATTCCCATCGGCCAAATGGTTCATGTTCTTGAGGACGTTCCAGGTGCCAGGCACCCCACTCAGCACTCTATCTGAGCTGTCAGGTGTACTCCTTCAGATTCTTGGATTTAGAGATGTCTCATGTTCAGATCTGAACTCTTGTTCCCCCGCTGGCCCCTGAAATGTCTGCCCCTCCCGCATTCTTGCCAAGCTGCTTGGGCCAGTACTATGGTGGTCACTTCCATAGTTCACTCTGTCCTTCCCAGCCCACACCCAGGCCATTAGCAAAGGGTTCTCCTTCCATGATCTATTGTGACACCCACATCGAGCTAGTGAGTTAGGAAGGAAGCACTCCGCTGCCCTCACTGTAGAGTTGACAAAAAGGGACTCTCAGAAAGGTGAGACCGCTCACCCAGAGTCACCAAGCTCATTAGGGGTATAGCCCCAGGCCCCAAATCTTGGTTTGTACCTTCCTGTGACATCACATTCCAGGATGGGTTACAGGACACGTAAGTGTGGATCGGGGCGAGAGGGGATGTTTCTGGCTGCGGAAGCACCAGGGACAGGGGCTGTCTAGGTACCTGGAAAGCTGGGACTTATGAAAACAAGACTTGGAGCCCTCGTCTGGTCACCATTAAGCCACTGAGGGCTCAAGCCCACAACAGTAAGAAGACAGCATCCTCCTATCCACGAGGGACTGACCAGACTCGCTGTCAATGGTTCCCTGTGGGACATCACTTATCCTCAGACTTGGGCCTGATATGCCCCCTTCAGCCCTTCTCACCTCACCCCACCCCACCATCACGGTGAACGCTTCCTCTCTGTAATCCCACCCTCGACTCAGCCGCTCCTGTCTGTATGGCAATTATTTGCAGTCATTCCACCCCTAGTGTGAGCTTCTGAGAGGGTGGTACCTGGTCATGTTTATCCTGACGTCTGTGTCAGCCAATGTCAGCCAACCATTCTGGTTGGCGTCGGTATGTGTGCCAAGCTTCTACTCTCCATTCTCCAATGGACTTATCATTCAAAGAGCCAGTTCCCCGGTTATCCACTGAATTGTGTACCCCACCCAAATTCATATGTCGCAGTCCCAACCTCCAACGTGACTGTATTTTTCAGGCGGGGTCTCTAAGGAGGTAATGAAGGTTAAATGGGGTCAGAAGGATGAGGACTGGTTTTGATAGAATTAGTGTCCTTATAAGAGGAAAGAGACACCAGAGAGCTCTCCCTCTCTCTTGCCTTCTTCTCTCCTTCTCTCCTTGTTCTCCCTCTTCCCTATCCCCTCCCCTCCCCCTTCTTTCCCTGCACCAAGAAAAAGCCACGTGAGGAAACAATGAGAAGATGGCCATCTACAAGCCAAGGACAGAATCCTTACCAGAAACTGACCCTGCCATCACTTTCATCGTGGACTTCCAGTATTCAGAACTAGGAGAAAATACATGTCTATTGTCTAAGCCCTCAGTCTGTGGTGTTCCGTGGTATTTTGTTTTTGCAGCCTCAGCAGATTAATACATCCCCCATAGTCAATGAGTGGGCATATCATTCACCCAAGTGGGGCGACCTTGCCAAGCGCTGTCCTCCCTGGAATTTGAGTCTGGTGTTGATTGACCCAAAAGCTATTGACCATGGCCTCTGAAAACAGAATGCCCACCAGGGCTCTAGAGCTGTCCAGGTTACTAACTATTCTGTGACCTGGTTTTGGAACTCTCCTTTCAAGCCTGTGAGCTATCTCAGAACAATCTATGAACTCCTTTTTTGCTTAAGTCACAAATGTTTTTACTGCAACCAAAAATCCCCAAGTAATGGAACTTTCTTTTATCCTTCCCAGTAGTGTAATAGTAATTAACAGCCTACTTTGAATGGCCCTTAATTTAGAAAAAAATGCTTTCACTCTTAATGTGTCTGGATATGCAGAAGTAGCAATGCATGGGATCCCCTTAGTATGACTTTTTATCCCCTATTATCTTCTCCCCTTCACTCATGGAGACAGGAAGAGAGAGATGGATGGGAGTGCTTCGTTCTCCACATTACCCTGCCTGCAGCCTCAATGGCAAATACGTGGATTTTGTCCACAACTAGATGAACATGATGGCCTCACATTTGGGATGAAGCCAGAAACGCCCTTGGAACAGGGCTGTTCTGCCACTGGGACACAGGGAAATGACCATCATTTTTATTTTGCCAAGAGATGATCACTAATCGTAAAGAACTAGGGGGCCAAGGGAAGTTCATTCCTCGTTGCTATTTTGCTTTGCAGTGCTAAATTAGTAATGGAACAGCCTGGTCCAAGAGTTTTCCTCCCAGAATTTAATAAAAGGCACAGGTGTGGCTGAGGGGCACTCAGCCATGTGTGGCTCAGGGCAGTAAGGAGAGCGGGTTCCAAGAGTTCCTATCTACACGGAATCAGTCTTGTTTTGATTTAAGACGAGTCGTTGCCAAGCAGCAAAACACAAAGAACCCTTTTCTTTCCTAGTTTGGATGCTTTCTTGGGCTGTGCATGTGCGTTGCTTTTTAATAAAGGCCTAGTTGAATGCTTATTTCAAAACCTTTGGACAAATCTAAGGGAAAGTGTTGAACCTGAAAAAAGAGAAAGTGGGCACGGTTGTAGCATTCCTTTACTCCAATTAGGATCATTGAAGGGTGTTTCCAAGGATGGAAATAGGTGAAGGAAGGGGTCTGCTGTGCCAAGGAGTTTCAGGGATCACCATCGTCATCCACGGTATTACTATTACCGCTGTCATTATTGCCACAAATATCATCACCATCATTATCGTCCCCATCACCATCACCACCACCATCACCACCACCATCACCACCACCATCACCATCACCATTACCATCACCATCACCACCATCACCACCATCACCATCATCACCATCACCATCATCATCTTTTTCTTCTTCATTTGACCACTGTGGGGACAGAGTCCCAGAGAGCAGTTTCCAGGTTCTCGGCCTCACGTGGAAAGGCGCTGGCTCGGTCATTAGATGGCCATCAGCTATAATCAGATGGTCATCCGCTGTGGCTGGGCGGCCATCAGCTGTGACCGGTTAGCCATTAGCCACTAATATAACTGCCGTGGCTAGGCTGGCAAGTCGGTGGATTGGTTGGCAGAGAAGCGGACGGGTGGATTGCGGCTAGCAAGTGGGGTTAGCAAGCGGGGATGGCAGATTGCGGATCATGTGGGTCCTGCTTCCTGTGTCTCACCCAGCCACCAGCGAGCCTGGGGTTCAGGAAGACCCTCTGTTGGGGTACTGGCAGATGTTTGCTTTTGTGTCTCGACCAGCTGCCATCGAGTATATAGTGGTATGAACCCCCTATCCATGGCTCCATTGTTTTTCCTTTTTGGACTCACCATATCCTGCGTTCTTGTGCGGGGAGCGGGAGCTGAATCCCTCCATTACAACCATTTATGTGCAGGCACCATGTTAACCCATCAATATACATTTTCACCTCCCTCTTCTTTTTCTCCTTACTCTCTACTCAGTTTTTCTTCATGACACTTACCTCTACTAGGCATTATATCACATACTTATTTGTTTAATGGCTTGTTGTTTCTTCCCTCTCTCTCCTGCCCAGAATGTGAACTCCACAAGGGATTTTATTTGCTTTGATGAAGGGACTCCCAGAACCTAGTCCAGTGCCTGTCATTTAAATAATAGTTGAGTGAAAGAATAATATTAATGACAACTCCATGAGTTAGATACTACCAGTACTCTCATTGTCAAGTTGAGAGGAAGCTCAGAGAAGCTAAATAGCTGGCTTGAGGTTTTTGGACCAGAGTTAGAACTCAGTCAGGTGATTAACATAAATCTCAGGCACTTTAACCTCTAGACTAAGTTGTGACTTCATCTTTGCCCTGGAATTAATAAGACATAGATACTTCAAGACTTTTAAACCTCCACATCTCTAGGTTTTTTTTGTTCTGTTTTTGTTTTGTTTTCTTTCTTTTTTTTTTTTATTTCCTTGAAGCAAATGGAATGTATCTCTGCTCTCCAAAAGAGGGAGAAAAAAAGTTCTCTGAGAGTGGAAAATCACCCACATCTGCTTCTCTGCTTGACATAAAAACCTGAGCTTGTGTTCTCCAAAACTCTTAATTAATGACTTGCCAAAGAACCATTTGCTAAATCAAGGCAGGGAATAGAAGTTGATTGACAAGGCTCTAATTAAACCCCAATTTATAATCTAACAGCCTGAGATCTTTGAGGTCATAAAGGACTTTGATCCTAAAAATTGTGCTAATCAGAGTTCCCGCACCCCCACCTCCCCCATCTCTGTCTGGCTTCCCTAACTTCTGGATGGATGCTGCAGAGGTGGGGCTGCAGCCTTGTTGAAAAGAAATTAGTTCCCTGCAGTGGCTGAATGAGCTGTCTTTAAAAATAACAGCAACACAACATGGGGTCTTGAGATAGCAATCTGGCCATGGGCTCCCTCCGTGGGGATGTCCTTTGCATAGTGATGCATGCCAGATGGTTCTGAGACAAATTCCAGTATCTGCGATGATGGAGGAGCTGCCACTGCTTGGGGTCGGGGAGAGCTGGGGATGCACTAATGTGCGTGCGTGTGTGTGTGTGTGTGTGTGTGTGTGTGTGTGTGTGTGAGAGAGGGTGCTGCTCTTGAGGAACTCAAGGGGATTGACCCTCTCTAATGCTTTGCAGGGAGAGGAATCCAAGTTAAAAACTAATAATGTGTAGATGCATGACCACTGCACTGTACACCTGAAGCTGAAGCTGAATAATACTGAATGTCAAGTATAATTTTATATATATATATGTATGTGTGTGTGTATATACATATATGTATATATGTATGTATATACATATATACATATATGTATATATGGTCACAGGATATGGAGTACAGCATAGGGAATAGCATCAATGGAATTGTAATAACTATATACAATGTCAGAGGGGTAAATAGATTGGGGAAGGGGGGATTATCACTTTGTGAGGGGTGAACTGTCTATTACATTGTTTTGTACACCTGAAGCTAATAAAAAAACCTAATAATAGATAATAATATTTAGGAAATAATAATGCAGCAAGACTGGAGGGTTGGGTGGTTCTATCATGGTGTGAGTGTGGGGCCACCCAGCAGGGTGATACCCAGGGAGTATCCTTTCCCTGGTCTGCTAGAGAGGTTCAAATAAGTAGATTCAGAATTTTTTTTTTTAAATCAGGTGGATTGACATAGTCTCAAAACTTTTATTGTGTCAGTTAAATACTTGAAAAATAGCAAACAAGCAGATTAGCAAAAACAACAAATCAGTATCATCTACTCCTATGACCAACCCATTTATTTTAAAAAGAAGTTTTTAGCACCCACAAAAAGTGGGAGGAACATCATTCCAAATGAAGGATAGACCTTCCCAAGAAAAGGTCAGTTGAGGATCGTGAATATATGGGTACATTACTTACATTGTCCTTATTTTTCTCCTTTATCCTTTGGTGAATTTGTTATAGATCAGCTGAGCCCAAGGTCTGATATTTACAGGATGACCATAAGTCCCAGTTGGGCTAGGACAGTTAAGTTGAGGCGATTGTTAATTAATTTATGTCTACTAATTGGTTTTAGTGTCTCCTTTCATTTTCAAAGGGGTTCCAGTTTGGACAATCAATTGTATGGCCATCCTGAGAATTTGGGGACCTCTAGTGCAATCAGCACTCAGGACTTTGATTTCACTCCACAACCCCGTGGACATATTTTTGTGCTCTTTCAAAATGCTTTTGTTCTAGATTTCAGTAGCAGGAAGTGGAAACCCGGTGCTCTGAGATTTGCTTCTCCCTCTATCATCACTTGTCTCTCTTTCTCTCTCTTTTTAAACAGCTTTATTGAGATATCATTGACATATAAAAAGTATATATATTTAAGGTATGTAACTTGATGTTTTGATGTACGTATACATTGTGAAAAATTCTTCCTTCTTTTGTTCTACATGATGGTCTGAAAGGTCTTTGTGTAGATGAGAAAGAAGTGCAAGAGAGATTTTTTAAAAAATATTCATATAATTCTCTCAGACCGTATCATATTGGCTTAGAAAATGGAGGGAGAAATCAACACACTACCCCCCTTGCCTGCTAGTGTGCAGAAAATTCACTAGATGCTTGGCACCTTATTTCAGCAAATGGGGACACCCCACAAACAGCCAGCAGGATGTGGCCAAAACAGGTTGTTCCTTGTCTGCTTCCTTGATTGTATTTTACACTCACATGTTGCGTCTTGCCTTCAGAATCACCCATGAAATGATAAAAGAGACACCTCACTCCATCACCATGTTCTACACTGTCTATAAACTGTGCATGCACCCATGTGCTAATGGAGAAGGGGTGGAAATTTGATACAAAGGGGTATTGTCAAGATGAAAACCAAAGATAAAGCACGTTTTGCCTTTTTTGTTTACCAAGTGAGAGAGAGCGTGTCATTCTAGAAGGACCACTAACCATCCTGAATATTAGCTCCATCTAAACATCCCAAAATACTAGGCACAGATGATGATGATGATGACAGCAGTCGAGACAGCCCCCTGAAGGTCCACGGGTCATCCCAGCCTGGTTAGTGCTGACTTACGTGCACATGCGTTTCACAGACTGTTGGGAAGTGAGGGCAACAGACATGGGTTGGTGGTGCCCATTCCCCCAACTAACCCACTTGTGTCTAAGAACATTAGTTTTAACAGGAACTTTCAAGATCTTCTGGTCTAGGTCACCCATTTTACAGGTTAGAAAATACTGCAAGTCTGGAGAAGGAACGCTTACTTAGAGGGAGGGTAGTCATTGTGTTTGGCCAAACGAGTTCCCCAGTGATACAGTCATCTTCCTCTGACTGCCCTGCCCCACACAGGGTTGGGACTCAGTACACCTGTGTTAAGTTAAGCTAAACCTGTCCTCTGCCAGAGCTTTACATGGACCAGACCTTTTGCCTCCTTGGGCCATCACGGACCCACTTCCAGTGGCACCCGTCCCTGTGGCAGCTGGGGGAGCTGCTGGTGTTGGTAGCATTAGGTCCTCCTCAAGGGGAACAGCTGGGCTCATAGGCCTGAGTTCTCATTTCTGAGTGACCAGTTTGTTGAACAAGAACAAATACCTGCTTTGTGCATATTTATTTCCTTTTGGGGGGTTCAGGAAGGATTGATGTTGGAGACGAAGTCAAAGACGCTGCCAAAACAATCAGAAGCCCTCTAAAGGCAACGAAAGCCAATTGCCAGCATCCAAAGCTGCAGCCAAGATTTAGGAAGCTTAAATACCTGACCTGACTTGATTTAGGGACGTTTTCGGCTGACATTTAATATGTGACTTGCCTGGTGGGCAGGTTTCCTGCAGTGTTTAGGAAAGGCTAAATGGGATTGGAATGGCGATGACCTCATCCGGCATTTGGCACTCTTCGGATCTGGTGCCATTATTGAGCTGAGAGCAGCTCAGTTTGCATAACTCCAGGGCCAGCTCTCCAGTCCCTGTGGGACTTGGAAAGCCAACTGTTTATCCCTGGGGTAGAAGGGGATGTTTTGGTGGGAGAATTCAGGCCCACCCAAGGAGATCCATGCAGACCACAGAGCAACCATTGGTCTTATTGTGAAAATGACACACGGAAAGTTAAGCCAACTACAGGGCAACTGTAGAATTATGGGATGGCTGGGGGATTATGTTCCATACACCAATACAGTTTATAATGATGAGGATGGTCCAAAATGGAATGCTCCGATTGAAAAATTGCTCTATTCACCATGGGTATTGTTCAAAGAGAGGTTAGGGAACCACCTGGTTGAGGACGCTGTTGAAGGGTTTCAAATGCTGGGGAAGGAGAGGGGGTGGGCTAAATTAAATCTAAGACCTGAGAGTAAATCAATTCATAAGAAAGAGGACACAGTCCTTAGCTTCTGTTTAAGGGTCTCTGGTATATAGTATTAACACTTCTTGTACATAGTAATAACACCTCATGTAACTGGAATTTCAAATGCTGGGCACTCTTAACCAGCTGAAAAAGAATCAAGAATTAGCAAGCCAATACAAAATGACTCTAATAATTCTGAAGTGGTGCGATGGAGATGATGCATTTTATAAGTAGGAGAGCACCTCAGGTTCTCATTCGTGACCTAATAACTCCTATGTTAGACACAATTCTAACACATTTGTGATTTCCCCAGCAAAAACCCAAATCACAGTCCTAGAAGTACAGGTTTTTTTTTTTTTTTGCTTTGGTTTCCTTAAGGCGGGTACCATTGGGGACCCCCAATGTGGTGGCAAGAGTGGCGACCTGGTTTCAGGAGACAAGATGCCCATCCACAAATAGCCACACCCTCGCTGTGTGATCTTGGCCGCATCACTTCACCCTTTGGGCCTCTAGCTCCTTCTCAGAAGGACATGCTCTAAATCAGTCACCCTGACACCAAGACTGTCAAGCAAGACTGCCTGTGCCAGTAGCAGTGGATGCTTGTGGAATGAATGAATGAACAAATGAATGAACAAATGCAAGGCTTATTTCAAATCCCCCAACTTAATCCTGGAAAGGCAACATCCCTACCTGCTTTAATTCTTTGTGGCTATATGAGAATTTTAAATCCAGACTTCTCAGAAACTCTGTAACCGAACAGTTCAAATTTCACAGGGTGATAGAGTTAGAGGAAGAGGAGGGGCTGCTACTACATTTTCAACCTATTTCATTTGCAAAAACCTCAACATTTACAACCCTAAAAACCACACTTTTCGCTGTTGGCTTGGAACATCACCCACCGGCCTATGTAAACTTATATTTAACTAGCTGTTTAAGCTAGTGTGAAAACTGTAGGCATCTCAGCAAGGTCAGCCTTCTTCAGACCAACTGACCCTTTTGGGTTTTTTGCAATTTTGCAAGAAGGGACCTGGGCCCTGACCAAGTCACAAACTGTCTGATTTGAGCCTTTTCCCACTAATTAAATTCAAACCATTAATCAGATGAGAGACTGTTTTCTTTTTTGCCTTTGACCTCAAGTGTCTTTGCTCTTCGGATCTGTCACCCGGGAAATTTTACCCGTCTGGGAGAGGGCTTGCTCCAAGCTTTTGAAGTTGGCAGAGAAGAGATAAGGCAAGCAAGGCAAGCAAGATTTGCTTTATGCAAAGGAACTCTGAGGGACTCCTGTAAAGCCATCCATCACAGCTGTGTTATCCCTGCAGCCAAAGAGATGGGACATTATTAGTCAAGTTTCATTTGTCGCCTTACCCAACCCAGTTTTTGTGTTATATACCCAAGGATGAGTGTAATTTGTCTCTTAAAACCATGTTCCCCTTTAGTGGACAAGAGTATCTTTCTTACCTGATTGGTTTGTGGCAGGCACTGCCTGCCAGAAAAAATTCTGGACAGATTTCAGTAGCTATTTGTTTCTCACTTGAAGATCAAGTTCAGCAAGGTAAACTGGAAATGACAACTGAAAAATAAACACCAACCACTTGAAGTGTGTCCTCTCATTGGCCGAAAGGTGACACTGGCCTAAGGGAATGAGGCGAGGTGGAGGTTAAACTGCATCCCACCAAAAGGGCAAAAAAGAAAAAGAAAAATGTAGACCAAAAGTCAGCCTCTGGGATTTGCACCCAGGGACTGGGGAGAGCGAGGGCACAACCCTACTGCTTGGCATTGCTGTGTAATGACCTACGGTGTCTGGTTCCCAGAATGTCATGGTTATCAACAGCGCGGGTTTATGTGGATTAACATCTGAACGCCAAGGCCAGTCCTGTTACTTTGGTTTGCTTTGTTTGCTCATGAGAATTGTATCCCACGCTTACACACATCAAGAAGTTACTAGCGCCAGCCAAACCCAGTGGGGAATGTGTCCATTCCTGAGCCAAGGTGACTGCCCTGGTGAGCTCTGCCTCTTATTTTGGGGCGATCAGACTCTGTCATAATTCCACATCTTTCAAATTCATGTGGGTTTCAGGCTTGCGCCTCTCTAGAAGGAGATTGCATTAGCTTCTGATAATTTTCTCCTAACGCGAGCTTCATGCTGATAAACCCGGCCATTTCAAAAATGGAGGCATCCGTCACAAACATGCCTTGAACAACAGGCTGTTGGAGGTGCTGAAATGTGGTCCCTGACCTTGAAAGGTCATCTCTAATTTACTCTCTCTTTCTCTCTCTCTTTTTCTTTCTTATCCCAAGTATCAAATGAGCAGAAACAAGTTTGAGACATTTTGAGGGAGAGATGCTCATCTGATAAGAAGTTTCCATAGAAGCGCTTAGGCTTAAAGCACCTTCAATCTCAGCAGGAGCTTTATAAATATGCAGGTACTGGGACCTTAACCTCAGACACTCTGACATACTATTCAAGTATCATCAGATGAATGGCAGGCAGAGCCAGTGCAGAGATCAAAGCCGTCAACCTCATAAACTTACATAGAGCACAGCGTCTAGAATCCGATAAGTACCTGTGAGTGAGCGAATAAAGCTGCTATGGATTAGGGAGCAAGTATGGGGACTCCAAGGTCTACGGTGGTTGGACCAGCTAATAGTCAAGCTAGAGCCCCATTCACACAGTCATAGACATATTTCTCCAAAATTATAAAGGAAATCTCTCCTCGTGACTTCTTGCTCTACTTGCATTTCGAGAGGAGCACAAAGAGCTTCCTGGCATGAGGTGTGGACTAGGCAAAGATACAAGGGTTGGATGCTGTCTGACCCAGCTAGGATAGACAGTGGATAGACCACACCTCTATATCGTGCCCTGCACCAAAGGCCCCCCCTGTATGGGAGAAGTCAGGGTTTGGTCAATGCATAGAGAAAAGTCCCTGTCATTTCTTGTGACTTTAGTCCAGGCATCTCCAACTGCCGCAGGCATATATTGTTGGCCCATGATGTTTTTGAAAAATTGGGGACATTTCACCATAAATCCAGGCATTCTGGTTGCTCTTAATAAACTAAAAAAGATCTGGCTAACCAGGCCAATGCACCCTTCTGGAAACGAGAACCTGCAGCTCAGCCGTGGCTGCCATGTCTGGTGTCACACTTTGCCCCTGTCCCCACCACTCCTCACTGCCTGCCCCTCCACCCGCCCCCATTATCTTTACTCATCCACACTATCTGCCGGGTGCCTGTAGGCAGCTGGGTTTGTAAGACTTTAGACAATTGGAGAAAATGTGTCCTCTGCCACATATTTACAAATAATGTTGAGTAAAGTCATCCACAGTTGAAATTCTTTGCAGGGAGACTGGATCAGGTCACCGATGGGGGAAGCCGATAGCCAGTCACAGGTTAACGAGGCTTTTGCTCTAGAGAGGATATATAAATATACCCCAGAGGGAATCTGAACTTTCCCCCACCTATCTGATCCATCTCTAATTGTTACCAATTGGTATTCCCTTACGCCCATGCTTTCTTTGTAACAGAGACGTTGTTCTCATGTTTCCGTTAGAGTGGCTCTGTATTCCAACTGCCCATCCACAGGGGTCATGGACTTCCTGGGACAAGAAGTTTTGGATTTTTTTTGGTGTTTAAAGCATCCTCTGTTCCTGCTTCCCTAAATCGGCTGTTTATTTTAAATCACCAGGCTCATTGACACCCTTGAAAGCTACTCTTACTGCAAAATCACAAGAATTTCATGAGACACACTTTTAATTTTATTTGTGCATTTCTGAGAAATGACATGTTGGCAGAAGGACACTAGTGGTGGCTGGATTCTGTCTTTGCTGGCCCTTTAACCTGCATCGTCTGAGATAATGATCTATAGAATTGAGAGCTGGTGATTGGTTTAAATCCCACGCCGTGCCCTCTGACCTATGCCACGGGGAGCATATTGTGGGGAAGAGTGAGTTCAGCTCCCAGGTCTGCCCTGAAGTCGAAGCTAGATTAAATGTCTGAGGCAGGACGTGTCTCAGAGAATGCCCACTGTCCGAGCAGGTGCTGGATGGCGGACTCCTTCGTGTTCACCTGGCCCTGGTCTGCTCAGCTGTAGTGCAGCCACTTAAGCAACAAGCAACAGTGGAGAAGGGTCAAGAAGAGTGACTCACCTTCTCCATCCCGTCTCCTCCCGGAGACCTCTCAGCCTTAGGGAGGGATGTGCTATGGGCACAGGGAGAGGCAGGGGAGTGGTTGTCCGGGTCAGAGGGGAGGGGAGACTAGGGAGTGACTGCTAATGGGTATGGGGCTTCTTTGTGGGGTGATGCAAATGCTCTGGGACTAGATCGAGGTCATGGCTGCACAATGTTGGGAGTGTACTAAATGTCACTGGATTGGACACCTTTACATGGTCAAAAAGTCAAATTTTATGTTATGTTTATTTTACCACCACAACAAAAAAAAGTCACCTGGAAGGAAAAAAAACAATTCCGGGAGAAGACATTTTTAAAAAGAAAACCACCATTAATAACCTCAGAGAGGTAAGGGAAGACATCATATTCATGAAGCAAGAACATAGGTCTTTCATTTTGCTCATGGGAAATAATTATATGTGCCCATCACTCACACACACACACACACCACATTATGCACTAGTGCCCCGTGAGCCCACAGCCATGCAGCGTGTCATTGAGGCCCAGGCATCCTGGTGGGACCTGGGCCTGTCAGTTTCCTCACCTGCAAATGGAGACCAAGGTCCCTCTGAGGATTCAGAGAAGACGTTCACTGGGGATCAATGATCCCACCAGGGTCTTAAAGTTTGTGTTACATGAGCATTGCGTTTGGAAGACACCGTGGGTTTTCCAAAGCCTTTTTTGGAACACCGGGCAAGCTCAAACGAAAGTAACCCTCAGAGCCTCCTAGCTGCCTTCTATCATTAATTACATGGGGGTGTATTTATTTTTCCCAATTGCTGAGCTTTCAGGTCATAAAACTATGGCCAGGTCTGACCCAGCGTCTCGGAGGGCAAATCCACGCACAAGATGCCTTCGCTATATGGGTCAGGACTGCCACTGGAGACCAGGATTCAGGTGCAGGGTACACAGAATTTGCCCACCCCCAGCAGTTTCAAGGCTAAGGTGATTGAACTCAAGGAGATTCAATGTGTATTAGTTTGCTAGGGCCACAAATTTGGTCCCTTAAAATAACGGAAGCATATCGTCGCTCTGTTCAGGAAGTCTAGCATCAAGGTATCGGCGGACTGTGCGCCCTCTAAAACCTGGGGCAACCCTTCCTTGCCTTTTGTGTCTCTGTCTTCACCTGTTGTCTTCTTACGAGGGTACCAGTCATATTCAAGTAGGGGTCCACCCCATCCCAGGATGACCTCATCTTAACTAATTACTTCTGTAATGACTCTATTTCCAAGCAAGGTGACATTCAGAGATACTGGGGGACTAGGGCGTCAACATGTCTTTTTCTGGGGGACACAATTTGACTCACAAACACCCCGGAGTCCCTCCATACCCCAGCACCTCTGAGAACCTCTTGCTTCCTCCTGGAAATACCGTGTTTCCCTGAAAATAAGACCTCACCGGAAAATAAGCCCTAGCATGATTTTTCAGGAGGACATCCCCTGAACATAAGCCCTCAGGTGTCTTTTGGAGCAAAACTTACTATCAGACGCCGTCTTATTTTCGGGGAAACACGGTACCACAAGGCCTGTTCTCTCCTGAGCCTCCATGACTATCCGCAGGGGCCCCTCCAAAGCCCTGGCTTTCGCGGTTTAAAGGAGGCCTAACGTTACAGCCATGGTTTTAATTAAGGGTTGATGGGCCGTGTCATGACATCAGCAATGAAACAAGCATAATAAAAAGGAATAACTTAATATGAAGTGTGGGGGCGAAGCCCAGGACTTGTCATGAAATCACATTATGTAGCAATAAAACGCCATTTTAGAAAACACTGGCATGGCTCGGGCAGCCTGGGTGTCCTCTTATTTACTAAGAAGTTCCATTCATGCGCACCACCTTTCTGTGACACCCGCCTTCCCTTTCAGCCCAGACACTGCCTGTGAGTGTGGAATTTGATTTGCACCCTGGCCGGGTGAACCAAGCAGGTTAATTCCAAACCGCGGGTCTGAGTCAAGTTCTTTTCTGGAAATCGCATACTGAAATTACTGGCATCTGTATGGAGTGGGGGCCGTGGTGACGATGTCTTCTTGGAGCCGCGTGTCACTGTGTAGCCTTCCCTGGGCTATAAGCCTGAGACTCTAGAACAGAAGCCAGAAGGGGATTCTAGGGTTCAGAATTAAGCTCAGCCTTAAATACGGGGTTGGGGACGTACTTGGCTGGATTTGTCCGTGGCTGTCATTTCCTTAAAGCTCACAGAGGAACAGAAGTCTGGTGATATTTTTCAACTCCACGCCCCTGTATTAATGGTATAAAACATTTATTTGCGGGGAGGAACTAGAAAGATTTGGGTCTAATGTTACCTTTTGCCATTTAGAAGGAACACATTGATGGGACCATGGATGGAAGCAGGTGAATGTGGGGCTGCTGGTTAGCGCTGTACCCCGTTATGTATTTCACCAAGGCATCAGGCCAGGGGGCCTAAAGCCAGCTTAGGAGCCGCTAGTCATGCCGTGAACCGCTGGCACTGCTTCTCGCAGAGGGGGTGAAGTTTTGCAATATGCCCACCTGGAGGGGTTGTCTTATGCACTGGGATAGAGTGGGGAACAAGACAGACAAAACCCCTTGCTTTCACAGACCTTGTATCCCACTGGCTGGG